>NC_092796.1:44405175-45664926 GCF_918797505.1 Bemisia tabaci
ACAACGGAGAATGTAGACATTAAATTAGTCTATTCACCAGCGTTTGACACCGGTGAAATAGCCCTGGAGGCGGAAAATCCGCTCAGTTTGACAACTGCACCTCCAGCTGCAACGAGTTGGTCGTGAAAAATAATAGCGCTTTAAAACAAATGGACGGATCGTCTTAAAAGCTAACCGCAACGTTCCGGCCGGGATCATCCCCCACGTGTTGTCGGATAGCCTCACGGATCCCAATATTTTAAGCCGAAATTATCGGAAAAGTAATTTATTCACATAGAACCGGCAACGTAGGAGCCCAAACTGGAGGGCACCAGCCGCTCTGGGCAGAAAGGTCAGATTGTAGTGTCCAATCGAGTTGCCGCTGGGATAAATCGGAGGAATTTTTTCACGCAGATCACAATTTCAGACTGTTTTGTGCCATCTCTTCAGAATTGCATTCTCTTCGCAATCATCTGTGAAAAACTTCATACTTGTCTCTCACCGCTCTGTCGGGATCCTGAAGGGCCTGAGCACGGACGATTCGCGAGAATTTGCTTTTTATTCGCAATCCTTGAAGTATGTTTGTAACAATTTTAGAGAAACTGCATGCGGTGAATTCTAAGGGCATAGTTTTTTGGAGAAATCCCCGATTTTGGCGCTTTTCATACAGTGAAATTCAATCAAATTGTACTCGATCCAAAGTCTCATTCAACTCTTCAACGGCAGTAAAGTAAAAAAGTGGGCGTAAATTCGAAATTACTTCTGGATTTATATAAGCCATAGAACAAACTCTATGCTAACAATGGTACCATTTCAACGAAAAATTAATCATTATAGAACATGCAAAGCTACAGCGGGTAGCTTTTTTAGTGGAAAGTTTTAGTGGAAAGTTTTGGCGGAAAGTTTTGGCGGAAAGTTTTGGCGTCGAACATGCAAGCGAGGTCATGAGCAAGGTCACCACTTGAGTACATGCACAGTGATACATGTACTGACGCATGTTGATTGTTGGCGGAAAATTTTAACGTCAGCCTCAAATGATGTATTGTTTATTGACACAAACGTCATAGTCAAAGTGCTTATTTCATACCTATGGTCTCATTATAGAAATTTTTAAGCTATTCAGCGGGTTCTGAATGACATTTTGTTACGAAATCCGGGAAACGTATCTTTAGCTTTGATTAAGTTTCTTATAAAGAGGCGCAAGTCCAAATTTTCCAAATTCTGTTTCTTTGAAAGAATGGTTTAAGTAGCCTTTCCGTCGATAAGGGCCTACGTACGAAATTGAAGAGAGAATGAGAAGATTAAATGAAAGAGAGAGAAAGAATATCAATGCCCCTCCAATTTTAAAGAGACAAGATCTGAGACCATCAAGTCTTTTCGCCCTGGAGGGGATTTGAGCCCGGGACCTCTCGAAGTTTCAGTTGAGTTTTTTTACGTGTTTGGGCCTCTGAAAAATTTCACACAATTTTCGAGGATTTTTTTTTTGGGGGGGGGGGGGGGGAGGGAGCGTAATAGGGCGTTCTTCCTTTGCACGACAACGTGGTTCATATAGGTATAAATGGACTGCATTTTGCAATTAGGAACTATAAATTTCGGCCCGGTTTAAAGAAAAACGTATGTGCCATTAGTTTTCCTATGCACATAATTGTTTTTCCAGAAGAGCCAGAATTTATAGTTCCAAATTGCAAAATGCAGTCCAAATAGAGATTAGTGGCGAAGCGTGAACGATCGATCATCGATATTTCTCCATAATTTGAAGCTATGGTAAAGAATTCATTATCTTTTCCATAGATTTAAATGGCAGACAATACAGTATATCGCAAAGCACGCTACGCCGCCACTGATAGAGATACAACAACAGTGTTGCCGGGTTATGAGAATCACCACCGACTCCACTCGATTTGGCAAATCCGCCAGAGCCAAATGCTCGCCACGCTCCATTACCCGCGGTATTTTTCGCTGCCGATGAATAAAAAGTGCGCATTAAGTACACCCCCCTCCCGCCCCACAAAACCACGGGCCGCGAATTCAATCGCGAAAAACAGGAACGAGGAGGCATCCAGCGTCGGATTAAGTATAATGAAGGAAGGATAAAAAAGAATAAAAACCAGCGTCGCCGAGGGAGGGAGCCGGAGACGTGACAGTGGCGCCAGGTGATGCTCATTAGAATTAATGATCAATTAATGAGGCGCGGATGTCCAAGATGTCGGCGAGGATGTCTTCAGAGGACGCTGATTTCCAAGTCTGAGCACGAATTTTTTAGGTGACGCTGAGTTTTTTCCTCGTCTGTGACCGACCTCCAGGTAAGAGACTTCGGTCCGAGGAGGCAATTTTTTCAGGACACAGGTTTTTCCGAGAAATCCGAATCTGAGATTTTGACGGAAAGCTCTCTCTCGCGTCTCAAAGAATGTTGTGAGCGCTTCAATGCATGTCCGTGCTACTCATTGGTGGATCCAGACACTCCGAACGAGGGGGGGGGCGTAAGGGGGGCCCGGGGGCCTCCCCCAGAAATTTGTCGAGTTTTTGAAGCATATAACATGCTGTTTGAGTCAATTTCGTCATGAATAATTACCAAATGTAAGCGCCTTTCCCTCCTCTTACCTCAGTTCTTTCCTCCTCCTTTTTTTTGAGGGCGACCGCGGCGGGGGCCGAGGGACACACGCCCTCCACGAAAAGAAAATTTCATCAAAAAACGTTTTTCTCGTGATTTTAAGGACATTTTTACCTTTGGACTTCCCCATGGACAATTTTTGACCGCAGGCTCCTCTACCAAGAAAAATGTGTGACCAAGTCACTGATTTTGCCTCTAGTTGCGTTCACAAGTACCTTCCATGAAGTACATTCCTGCTTTTTTGCCGCTCTGAGGTTCGTGTATTATTTTCCTCTGAAAATCGGATGCATAAGCTCGCCTACTCTTAAAACGTCCTTCCTGAACACCTAATCATTACGGGGTATTTATTCTATTAATTATGTCGACTAAACCCGAAATATTCTTGAGAATTACGAATGCCTAGTTCAAAATATAGATGGAGATAGTCGATGTAATGAAGTAGTCGGAAAACTTATTTAGTGCAGTTAACTAAGTAAACTGTAAGTCATATTTACAGGATTGATAGTTGGTCGCCACTAAGAATAATTGCGGGTCCAGGTTTTGATTTTTATTCTTATTTTGTAAGATTTTACAGACTCCGTTGCAAATTGGCAACGCTGCAAGTGGCGAAGAGGTGGAGAAGTTGACACGGTCATCCATTAGGAGCCACCAGTAGCCGAACAGCGGTGAGCATTAGTAAACACTTGGATTTGCTGTCCTTAAGCACCTAATTGTCCCAACAGGGAGGCATGTGTGAATGCCGTGCTGCCGGCTTGGAGACACACACTTCCTCAAGGCAATTAATTTCCTCCTCGTGATAATAATGGGGGGTCAAAGTCCAGATCGGGGTTATGGACCGGTTCAAGAGCAGTTCATATTTACATTTCGTTATGATCCTACTCGGCAAATAAAAGGACCAGCAATAATGAGTATATGAACCAGTATAAGTATAAGTACCAGTATGTAAGCACCGGTTTAAGTATGAACTAGCTTTCTTTTCATTCTCAAACCTTTAAAATTTTTTTTTTACGCATTTTCAAGTAGCAACCTATACGACCGAGTAGGAGCCTGTGGCCGTTAACTACTGCAGAAAACTACACGTAAAAATCGAAAAATTTGCAACTAAAATGGGCAAATTTTGATCTTTGATTGTCTGAAAGACCAGTAGATGAGGGTGCAGTGAGGGATATTTAATGACGGGAGAGTAAATAGAAAGCAGGAAAATCTCCAAGATCCTTCGACGATTGCATGCTCACATTTTTTACTGGTCGGATATTGTGTCCACCGCACCGCGGGTGGTGGGTCTGAAATCGAGAAATTAGAACGTTCAAAGCGTGCGCCGTGCTGTACGCGCAATGCGAGAAGTATTCGTGCAGTCTTGTAGGCGCTCATATGCCCCGCACGTCGACTGCACTGTTTGGCGCAATGCGTGAAGTATTCGTGCTGCCTCGTAGGCGCTGATATGCGCCTCAAATCGACTGCACTGTTTGGCGCAATGCGTGAAGTATTCCTCCAATCTTGCAGGCGCTAATGTGCGTTTAACGCCGGCCGTACTGTGTTCGGCGCGATTATTCGAACTCGCGTAAGATTAATCACGGCATCGAATAATGGGGGCCTCAAAGGCCGTTGTGTTTCGACGCCGTATGAGCATTCCAACGTTGCCTCGTTTCTTCCAATAAAATATTTTTCCGAACAAAAATTAGGAAAGTTCTGTATGTTCGTTTTTTCAGATTGACTGAACCATTAAACAAGGTACGAATTTCAGCACTCTGCTACATGGAACGCACACGGGAAAAAATCATGTCAACAGCTTTTAGAATCCCGATTTTAGATGGCTCCTAAGAATTTAGGAGCATGTGCTAAATTCTGACAGCGTTATGATATGGCTGGTGGACGTAATCGTACATGCATGATTGACACAAATTCAGTAAGGGTCAATAGATTTCCTGAGGATGAAATATAATCAGGAATCCAATAACCCGGCATTTTTCTAGTTTTGCGTATTTAAGTGGCATTTGATTTGTGGCCGGAAAATCTTTCTTCCTAGCAAGCCGCTCCTCTAACGTAATAAGGGCGTATCACAATTTCCATGAAATCCCTATTTTACGTATAAAAGCAATGTATTGTGGGACTCATGTGGAAAGCGAGTTACGCTCTTACGTCAGAGAAGCGACGAATTCAGGGACGTGGTCAATCGACATGAGGTGAACTCTAGTGGCCTGAAACATTCAGTCCCCCTTCCTCCAATCTGACGTGGTTCTTTAAAAAAAAATGCCATTTTTCGTGATTTTTGGGGATCATTCTTTTTGGAGCCATATTATCTCTCATAAAAAATTGTACACATCACCCATAACTATGGAATTTTTGTAATTATTCAACCTCTCATTGTGCACCAGACCATCGTTTCCTCGTAAATGCTTATTTTTTTAAAAGGGGAGGAATTCTGAACTCGCGGAACACCTAGACACCATACTGCCGGCGTTGCCAAATTTTCTTTCATAAAACGCAAATTTCCTGGTAAACTTATGACTATTTTCCTCCCATATTTTCAGATAATATTGTTCGCAATTTCACCTAAAGATTCTGAAAATTTAAAGGAAAAATATTCATAAATTCCTTCACAAATAATCATTTTATCGAAGTATATTTGGCAACTCTCGAATGTTCATACGGCGTTCTTCCTTAGCACTACATCATAGAGGGAGCAAGTTTCATTTTTAGGGAGTTTATAGTGCTACAAATTACGGGAAAATGATTTTACTTACGACGTTATACCCACGAGCACTTAATTCATAATTTATGAAACATCAAGGATCAACAATTTGACGGTTAATTCTATGAATCACTATTGTACTATTCAAAGAGATTGAAAATAATTTTGAAGGAGATGATTCGTAAAAAAATGAACTCGAGTTCGATTGCTTAACTCCACCGAAGCGCCTTCAAATACGAGAGATGCAATTGCAGAGACGTATTCTCGTGGCATGTGTACATTTTCATACCTCAACGATAGCCTTGTTTTATGCTTATTCAGAAGTCTTTATTATGATTCTGGACCCACGAGTTCATAATTAAAACTATTTTTTAGCAGCAGAAACTTGTGATCTTTGAATGCTTGTATACTTCAGAAATTCATCTCGGTACCAAGTAAGAGGATATTACTGTTGTTAAAATTTAACGTAAAACAGAACAATAGTTCCTCCCTTAAGCCTCTCTCTCAGTTTTCACTATACAAGGATGTATATTACATGATTCTCACACCTCACACCGGAGAAGCAGGAAAATGACGGCAACGACAATGGCGCCACTACAAAAACGAACGATTAAATAACCACAAATGAAGCTTTAATAATTTGTATTCTTAATCTGAATTCTGGGCATTTCATCCTCGGTCTCGAACTTTTATAATATTATTTCTTTAATTGAATGCCGCAGAAAAGTATCACCCTTTCTTCGGCATTGAGCAGCCTCAGAGTCGAGACGGGTCCAAAGTGAAACGGTGAGTCAAAACTTCCCTATCGGGACAAGGATCAATTAATTTATAACCATTCTTTTCCGATCGAGTTGTTTTCTAAGTTATAGAAAGGAGAATATAAATTAACAGATGGAAGAGCTACTGTCCGACGACATGTTGCCAACTCGAAACATTAAAGAAAAATATATTTCAATGTTGTTAGGCAAAAGAAATCCCTTTTTTTCCTCTTTTTTTTTCAAGTTCGGTGCTCTGATGAGAACGGCAAAGGAAAAGGCGCAAAAATCGTTGATTCGAATAATGAAGCAGATGCACTAACAGGATTCATGGAGTATTTAAGTTGAAATTTTGCTATCCGGGGAAAAAAGGAGTGGCATCGCTGGACGGTGCTAAGTTGCCCGTGCTTGATCAACATGCTTTGTGACGCTAATCCCTCATCAGACTCACAGCCGAGCGTCTACATTTTTCATGCTCCTAATGCCCGCCCAAATGTGCATCATTTCAGGTGAAAAATACAAACAAGCTTTTGCTTCTACCGTCCTCTGGCACCAGTCAGATCGGACAACCTATCAAAAGCAGTATTCCTCATGGATGTGAACATATCATCTCTGCCTTGAGCTCATTTCCACATTCCGGGCGCGACATAGGCTGTGTTTGTTTTCAGTAAGCGCCGCCTTTTCGGGTAAACATCGGGGGAAAGGATTAATTTTTTAGGGGATTCTTGTACATAGTGTTTCCCACAGGCTGATAACTCCTTTAAAAATCTTGATTTGGATATCGATGGCTAAATTTCGAAACCACGTACCTCTGTTTGCGACGTTGCAGACTTCCTGTCGTACTTTATTTTTCCTGCGGGAAACGAGAGGTAATATGTGGAAAACTATCTTGATTTTTCCTCTTTCTTAGCGGAATACTCCGTCTTGATTTCAAGCTGTTTTGGCATGTCTCTCTTAGGAAAAAATAAAACATGGGCGACAACTTTGAGACACTGCAATGGAGATACATGGTTTTGCATTTTGCCCATCGATTCGTCACGCACCGTAAAAGTAAAGTTCATGCGCCTAAAAAATCTAGTATTCTAAAAATACTTTCTCGGTATGCACTACTTAGTAAAGCTCCGAAGATCATGTGCTCAGATCAGGGTGTTTGTGCATTTTGATAGGGGTATTCGTTTCTGCAAAATTTTGAAATGACATGCGCTTATGAATATTGATCAGTGGCGTGGCGTGCTTTGCGATACATCGAATGGTCTGCCATATAGACCTATGAAAAAGGATCGTTAGACAGGGTGGTCGAAACGACTAACACCTTGATAATCGATTCTTTACCATAGCTTCCGGTGGCGTGGCGTGCTTTGCGATCTATCGATATTTCCCTATTTGAAGCTGTGGTAAATAATCGATTATCATGGTGTTCGCTGCGCACACCCTGTTTATCGATATGTCGCAGGCAAATAGTAAAATCAGGCATTTTGTCAAATGCCTAGGCAAATAATCAAATAAATTAACTTAGATTGAAATTCTGATTCTTTTCCTAATTTTAGACAAAATATGTGATTGCTCCCGTAAGAAAAAATTATCAGTAAAAATTTGCGTCACACAATAGTATTTTAAATGATTTTTAGCTCCTGAGCGGACACTTATCTGGAAATTTGCAGCATGTCATAAAAAACAGAAATTTTAGAATTTCAACGTTTAAAAATATGAGAAGCTATCGGAGAGGCATAGACAAAAAGAGTTCGTAGGTTTGATGAGTTATTTTTTCCTAAAATATTGAAAACTCGTGAGATCTCCGCCATAAATTCACAAAATTTTGTAAGCTTTCAAAATTTAACTAACTGCCTAGGCATTTGATAAAATGCCTGATTTTACTATTTGCCTGCGACAGATACTTTTCCATAGGTTTAAATGGTCGATCAATCGATATATCGCAAAGCACGCCACGCCACTGAAGCTTCAAATAGGAAAATATCGATAATCGATCATTCACGCCTCGCCATTGATATTGATCGTAAAGGACGTAAGGACGCTTGTGCACGTTTTCGGAGTTTTACCTTTTTCCAGATACTATCTTGCGTGTGTGAGTCTACAATTATAAAGGGCAAAAGCTACGTAAAAGTTGCATGTAACGGACACAGAACAAGTAATAGAGAACATCATGATGAGTTTTTTTTTTTTTTCTGCCAATCTAGCTTCAGACGCAATCAGGCGCTTTATCTGGCCAAAAAACTTTGTGTTAATCATGGAACTTGCATTTCAAAGCACAGTCACGCGTTTAAAACATTCCGAGAATTTTGCAAATTTCCCCCACGTACGCATAATTTGACTAGCAAGCCATGCATCATGTCGATGGCCGAAGTCGAAAAATGCGTCGCTCCATCGCAACCGCGACGCTTAAAACTTTCTGATTATGCTTTATTTTTTCCAGAGGGAACTGATCAGATATATTTTTTAAGAAACACTGTGACTATTTTGGAATGAGCGGAGGAACTTTTCGAATAAATTTCAAGAAAAACCATCGCTTGGTTTTCTTTTAAGAAAATACAAAATGAGCGGAAATTTGCAACTCGGCAATCGGAGATACACACATTGTTTCACTTTAGCCATCGACATGTAATTCGTGACAAATAATTGGCTTGAACGAAAAAAAAAAATAGGAAAAATTGATCAGTTGCCTCTATCTGATTAATATTACCATCGCCCACCGACCGTGTCGCCGATATCCGTGTGAAATGTTAACTCTGCATGCGGTCCTCTTGATTAATCCTAAACTTCATCCGCGCATGGGCAACCGTGGAGTGACATAAATCACGGCAATATGCAAGTTGGAGGAGAGGACGCGACATTGTCTCACTTTGGGGCAAGATCGTGTATTTTTGATGAGCTTCAGCGATGACCACTTGATTGTTTTCCCTCTCCCCCCTTTCATCCGCCATATCAATCGTGGGGGAGGCCCCGTGTCTGGTCGTCACACGACGATCTACTGCCTTGTTAACAGATACTAATTACAACTCTGAAACATATAATCGTTCGGTTAATCTGTCTCTCCCGCCACCCTCTCACCTCCGTCCCAGGTTCGGTTCTAATGGTCATCGGATACATCGAAATCAGATCGCCGCACAGTGTGACTCAGATGGAGTTAAAATGACTCAAGTCATCTGCACTCCACTAGAGATGCATCCAACTGAAAATAATTTGGACAAAATAAATTATGAAGTTATTCACGTTGAGTCCTCCCGAAAAAAATGTAGGTCTAGTTCTTAGAGTGGCATCACCCGTAGATTTCGAGTAAATATCATGAGCCGTACACGCTAAAAATGGTCGTTGCTGGTGACAGGACCTTCTGTTGACAGGGCTCCTGCACTTTAATTGCTATACTTACAGAATTTTTCTGTTGTGAGAACAGAGTGCTCTGCTCTCATAACGGAAACTTAGCTGTAACAAAGAAAATGCAAGGGCCCTGTGAACCGAACTATTTTTTTCAGTGTAGAGTCGCAGACTACACACACGAATCCGCGGCGTGCTAGTATCTCTCAAAAATCTACTCTGATAAAAATATTTGTGTTATTGTGTTACTTTCGGTTAATATAGGAGGTGAAACACAAACCAAAACAAAGTTTGTGTTGACTTAGGTACAGTTTGCGGTGAATTTTGCGTAGAGAACAATGAAGAGACTGAGAAAATGCATTCCCTCGATTGCGAAATTGGGATCGTGGCAATTTGCAACAATTTTTGTTGCAGTTCGCCACGTGGCTAAATAAACAGATACCCGAAATTGGTACCAGCCACTCGTTTTTTACTTGAGTTCTCAAGGAAATTACCTGGCATTTTCTTTTGAAACTGTCAACCAGAGGCTAGGGCTATTTTGTGTTTTATTCATTGTATTAACCAAACTTTGTGTGTTGAAATTTCTCTCTGTGTAGGTAATGCCATTTTGTTGCTCTCCTTGCAAAAGGACGTAACTGCACTCCGCGATGAACTTTGTCGTCCAAATAACTCGATGTTTTCCCTGGCTTATCTGTAAGTATACTTACGCCGTTTTATCAGCCAAGCGACCAGTTTACCTTCCTCTCTAAGTGCGAGTATACTATAACGTTCTCCCCATGTTGAGCACACATAAAAATTGTGAAAGCCATTTTTGATCGTAAATATGCAATGATTCGTATGTCACATTTTCGAATATATTGCGTCTATGACCAGGAAAAATTCTTAAGCTGACATTGATGATGAAAGTCGGTAGAAACATACATTAATTCTTTCCCATCTGAAAACCAATCAAAATCATTTTTCAAAGCTTCGAGAAACTTTTCAAAGATTACTTTTTCAAAAAGCTGTCATGCTCAGTAGGAATTATGAGACAACGCTGAGATGTCAGTTGAACATTCACCTGTAGCGAAATTGCGCTGAATGCTAATATGATACAACCATTTTGATGTTTGGTACTACTTTAGGTACATAGCATGGTATAATAAATCTGAATTAACTAGTAACAGCGTGATAATGTCTCGTACGAGAGGGAAACTATATGATGGGGGTGAAGAAGGAGGTATTAAGTGAATAGTTTGTGGCCGCGATTCATTTTTGCGACTTGATGAAAAATTTTGGAAATTCCCCCATCCTAGGATCATAAACATTTACACCGAAAGTCCAGATTTCCAAGGGGCATAATTATCGACCAACGATGACAGGCTAAAAAACGCTGCTTAAAATTAATGGCTGCCCCTTAAAATTTGTTAAATGCATTCCTCTTCCGTAGTTGAGTCCTCTGCGAGTATGACATTGAAATTGAAAAGTTAACACTGAATGTATAGCTTGATTTTCATTTGCATTCGGTTTTCAAAGAAATTTTATCAAATTTTTCGGAGGGCGTCATCGCGTAAATTTATCCAGAGGGGGTCTTTCAAAGCATACTATACGTGCTCTATACTGCACAACATGCAAATTAAATTGCTGAATTTTTTAACATTTTCCGACAGGTAACTGTGCGTTATCAGGCTATCGATTTGTGACGAGGAATTCACTGCACTCTGGAATTCACTGCACTCTGGAACTCACTGCTACCGACATAATGCACATTGCACATAATATTTTGAGAAGTAACAGAGAAAAAACAGCCATGATCACAAATTAAGTTATTCATCTTTTTATTTGGCGTTATTATTTATTTTTTAAATCAAATATCCACTATCAATGCGGTTGCTAAATTCTAGAATCCATGCGCTTTACCGACACAAACCAAGAAAAATTGAAAAAAACTCGCCGTTATCGATGTCGAACGTTTGCTTCACGCCAATCCGCAGATATACGTAGGTATACGGATTGTAGAGGGGTATCAAAATATGCCAAAATATTTTTTCTTATTTATTTACAATAGCTAAATCTTGATCCCAAAAAGCTGCTCAATTTTTCTGCACCCACATCTAAAATATTTTTTATTCCTGCGGAAGTATGGCATTTACTTATAACTTTAAACAACCGAAATGGGGCTGCACTTGAACAGCGAAGATATGATTTTTAAGTTGAGCTGTAGGAGGAAAATCATGCGCCGCCGAAGAATCTGAATGAAACTTCTAACGCTCTCTACTGGTCTTCTTATTCAGCCTCGTTCGTTCAAGGAACGTCCTACAGAGAGCGAGACTGGTATGCGTTCACAGAGTCAAACAGAAATGGGGCAGTCTTGCCAAGCTTCATTCATGTCTTGGTGCCAAACCATCTTCGTTTTCTTTACCGTCTGCAGCTAGACAAAGTCTCTTCTTTTTACCTCGATTTTCGTAAATGAAAAAAAAATTTTCAATTTTTTCAGAAAATGAGAGATTGAAATTCTTCCATATTTTATTTCTTCCATGAAATAACAGATGAACCAGGTTACTGATTACAAAGCGCAAAGGTTAAACTTAATTCTCAAGAAAACTGAGGTATGGAAGAGTGAATCAAATGGGCTGGGACGCCCAAGTCCCTCTTACGAATCATGCGCTCACGACCAGATAAGAGTGGTGCAAAAGGAGCGGCAGCACCTGACGCTGAAGCCGTGTCCAGTGTCCAAAGTTTCAGACATTACGAGTTGCCTCTTGAGATGACGAATTAAGAGAGGTGTGCGTAATCGAATTAGGAATACTTTTAAGAATTTGAGGATTTTTTTTTAATAGGTGGTACACAATCCGTAAAAAAAATTAGAGCCCTCTGCTCGATTTATTCTTAATACTGGAAAACTTGCGTAGGGCCAATCCTGAACGAAATATTTGCAACTCGCAAAGATGAGTGATTTCGTGAAAAGAGACGCAGAACTTTCCTCAGAACAATGAATCCCTATTTTTTAGATTTTCTCTTACGTTGATATTCGAATATAATTTATTTTCAAGTATTTTTTAAAAAAAATCTCAAATTTCCACTTTATTACAAAAGTTGCATGGACAAAAAGAAAACGAAACCAATAAAATTCTCTTTCGAGATCTTCATCGCCAAATATTATCTAATAAATACTTTTTACTCGGAAAAAAACTTTGATCCTTTGCTGTTGTTTCTAGTCACTGTGTATTTAGCCCTTATGCCCAAGCCGGGCTGAATTGACCAAAAGCATGCTAAACATCTGCCTCGCAGGTTGTGTGAGACCAGTAGGTACGAGCTTTAGATGTATATCTACGAATACATCGTTTTAAAAAAATCAGACATCAAATTGAAAAAAAGAAAAAGTCGAGTGTCAACAAAGCCGAAGATTTGAAAAACGCAATCGTTCTTTTTACAACTTTTCCCCCAAATCAGAGCGAAACCTCATTGGCGGCATAGAGCGAAGCACTACAAGTTTACATCTTGCGCCACCGCGCCTTCAATTTTGTAGATGCAATACGGACATCCATCGAGTTCGAATAGTTGTATCTTTGCGCCGTCCATTCCCTTATTGTTCTATTCAAATGTTGTGCCGGCTCCGTTTATCTTATTTTTAGTGGTACGTAACTTCATTTCAACAATGCAAAAGATGGTTATGCAATAACAGCGACCTAGATTATTCATCCCCGGGAAAAATCTCCCCTTCGCGTGGCAGTGTTGCCACTTTGAAACCTTCAAAATCGTAGTGTAAGCACAAAAATGAAGGCTTCAAGTTGCGATTTGTAAGAAAACTTTCTTGATAAGTTGCTCTTTCATGAAATGTCCAATTTTTTGGGACTCATAAATTTAAATCTGCTACGTTGCCATTTTTCCGACTTTTTAATTTGGAAAAGTAGGCAAACTCGCAATTCGTAAAAAACGTCTATTTTTAATTTTGAAAAAAGTGTTAAATATTAATTAAAATCAATTCGAAAGATTTAACAAATGTTAAAGAAATTGCCGTGCAAATCGGAACGTGATACCTCAGTTTTTTAGCAAGCATCGCTATTTTGTAGGCTTTAACTTTGCAACGCTGCTGCACAAATGGGAAATTTTTCCTAGGGATGAATTGTTGGAATCAATTTGAGAACCTTAAAATGGAATCACGTTCCATTATCCGATAGAAAACGATAAATACTAAATGGTACGGCAGAAAACGTCATTCCTTGGCGCACCGTGGATCGAGTTACTCAGAGAGTCGGACATGAAATTTTTGGCTAAAACTGCAAATTGTGATGTGCGTTTCGTCACATTTTAAATTTCAAGGGGCGCTGCCTGAAGAAAATTTCTCAAGTAAACCAATGAAACCAGCCGGGATGTTGGAGTTTTTTAGCCAACGTGCGTAAAAAGTTAAGCTTAAAGCTGATATCTCATTACAGAGGGAAAAAGCTCACACACAAGCACAATTTCCCCTCAAAGAGACACGCTTTTTAAGCTGAACTTTTTACGCACGTTGGCTAAAAAACTCCAACATCCCGTCTTACGACCCGTTCGTTTACCGCAATCAGTTTGTGTAATGAAAACCACCTCAAAAGCCTCAAAATTTCGAATAAACGGAGTTATAGACGCTTAAAATTTCCAAATATTGTCCGACCTCCTCCATTGAATCCATCCATTCTGCCGTACTAAGGAAAAACGCCGTATGAACATTCGAGAGTTGCCAAATTTCCTTCGATAAATTGTTTATTTTTGAGGAAAGTTGTGAATATTTTTCCTCGACATTTTCAGGAACTTCAGGTGAAATTGCGAACAAAATTATCTAACAAATTGGGAGGAAAATATTCATGAGTTTACCAGGGAATTAACGTCCTATCAAAGAAAATTTGGGAACGCCTGAAGGTTCATACGGCGTTTTTCCTTAGCATGGCAGCATTGTGTGGCGTAACAACCCTGAAGCCTTTCCTCCCACGGTTCAAGTACGAACGACAAGAACAAGGCACATACATTGTAACGAGACGAAAACCTTATTTCCTCCGAGCACATGGCAACGTCGCCGGATATCTTCTCACCTTGTTTGTCGGTGCCTTTGAAGTGCCCCCTCCCCGGGCTCCAGCCACTCGGCCGTGGTCATCAAGTTAATCGGAACACCCAAGAGCACGTTATCCTAATATCTGGCTCAAAAATATCCGGCCATCGCTTTGAATTACAAGCTGCGTTCCACTTAGTTTTGCTTCGCCTCGCTCAACTTTGCTCATGTGCAACTTTGCAGTTATGAGGCGTCATTGCGCGTACTGAGAGCACGGAGTTTTCAGTAGTAGATATTCCTGGAAGTTTGTCTACGTTGCGTCGTTCTGGACCCGCGGGATCTGATATTTCTCTCTTATACACCTCCGTTAGCTGTCTCTTAGAGCGAATTTTATTTAGTCCACGGCAAAGAAAGTCTTGAAGACGGACAGTGTACCATGGCACTAATGAAAAACTTCGTGAGATTTTACCAATCACGGTACAATTTACTTTCAAGGGGGCGTAAGGAGTTGTGGAAGAGAATCTTGTCTCTATTTCTGGAGAAATCTACGAACACTAGAAAAAAAAAACAAATTGGATCTAGAGTCCAGACTCTTGAAAGCAGTGACAAGAAAAAATACTCTTGATTCAATAAGATTTTTGCTTAAATCAAAAGGAAATCCGCTCAAATTAAGAGGCTTGGTTCTTGATTTAAGCAAAAATCCTATTGAATCAAGAGTATTTTTTCTTGTCGATGTTTTTAAGAGTCTGGACTCTAGATCCATTGTGTTTTTTTTTCCAGTGAACGATCTCTGGATTCTGCCCGAACTATAAGTGTTATATTAGATTATTTAGTGTTAAGGCACAATACTTTCGAGGTTTGGAGACAAAAACCTATTCGGTTTTGAATAAGATTTGCTTTTAAACTAATCAGATTGAAGGGTGTACTATTTAGTGTTTGGGGAAGAAAGACCGTCATTTAACTTTTGGGCGTGTGACAGGACTTGGGGAAACAAATACTCCTCCCGAAAAAAAAAAAATGATTTCATTGACACAGCAACAGAGGGTTGGGAAAGATTAACAGTTTGGCACGCATAAAAAACCATGAAGTTTTTAGTTTGACGGGAAGTAATGCTTGTTCTAAAGCAAAGCTCTCATTTTTTTAAATATAGGTGGTAGGAGGTATAAATGTGTATATTTTTTAGATGCCGTAACAGAGAGAGAGAAGAAGCAACTCATAAAAACACCTCAGACATTTTTTTTCCCACCTATTTTTCAGGATTTTTCCGTTGGTCACTAAAACATTTGAAGGGAAGAGTCAGGCGTGTCTTACATAGTTCAGAAGGGGGCTGAAAGGTCTGTACCGTCCAACGGGTGCCAGGAAAGAGAGGTCGGGGGTAAAGAAATTGGTCAAAATGGCTTACATGATACTTGAACAACCTTTACTAATAAAACAGAAACTACCTTTGTAAATTTAATTTTTCGCGTGATTGCAGTAATTCTGTCGCAAAGAATGTAAGTTGAACAATCCCAGCAACATTTGAATGCTCTTGGCTCCTTGTTGCATAATGCAATCCATTTTATAGTTACAAAATCTGTTTTTAGAGAAATGAAATACACTGCATCATGAGAATATTCATTCGGAGTCCACCTATATTCATTATGTGTTTCCTTATTTCATTGTTCATGAAATTTAACGTAAATTTCGTAAGTGATAGGTGTCCAAATAACGATCTTGCAGGATTCGTGGCTGCGATGCGATAATACAGAAGAATACTTTGAGTGAGTAAAACTCCTGAAGAGATACAACTTAATCATCTCCAGTATGTGTAAAATTGCATACCCTCCTATTTGAAGGAGTTTTATGCGCGTCGTGATCCGCAGAGCGGGACTGCGGAAGAGCCATTCGCACTGTTGAGCAAGCACAACTGCTGTTGGCCATTCAGGTTACACGTGCCACCTCTTCTTGCGAGTAAAATATTTTGCACTTTCCTCATATTATGTCAAATTATTTTATCATACCTCCCTGCGAACTTCGGTCTAAGATATTTGAAAACTTTATTTTTGAAAATATGTTTTTAACCTCTTGGCTTTCTCCGCTAATGTTCTTGAGGATACCTTTGATAGAATTTGACACAGACAACAGAACTCTGAACAAGTTTTTATATTCCGATGGCTAAAGTGCAAAACCACGTACCTCTTTTTGCGACGTCGCATACTTCCTGCCATATTTCATTTTTTCTTTGGAAAGCTGGTCGACGTAATTTCTTGAAAACTTCTTTGATTTTTCCTCTCTGTCGGCAGAATATTCTGTATAAAATTTCGAGCCATGACGTTGCTTGTCTTTTCTCGAAAAAAAAGAGGAGCGGAAATTCTTAAACAGCGCAATCGAAACACGTAGTTTCGGATTTTAGCCATTGATTTATTCTTATCCAATCCTCATTTATTTGGTATTTAGTTTAAATTCCTCAAAAATTATCAAAATTGAAAACAAAATAAAAATCGGGCGAATTTATCTTATTATTATAGTAACAATTTAAAAACTAATATGACAACAAAAGATAAAATTGATGGTTTATTCTAGGATAGCTTGGGGTTCTTTCAGCAGAGGGGTTTGCCTATTCCTGCTAAGTCATTTTGTGCAGGTCCAAAGAAAACAACCAGCCAATGGATTCTGAAAATTTCCCTAAAAACCTCTCCAAATATCTCCAGCAAAACTTGTCTAATGTATTTATAAAGCCTAGAAAATACTTTAATACGTTAATTAACGTAGTAAGCATGGGTAATTATCCATGCTTACCAATACATCCACCCCATCCATTGTAATTCATGCAATACATTTTCAAGCTTTCTCTGACAATTAATCCTTCCCGAACTTATTTGAAAACATTTCAACAACTGAAACAAATTTGATATTTTCTTACTTATTTTATTTTCATCATGATTCGTATTTAATAATTTTGTTTAAAACGTGTTACCTTTACTCCTGATCTCCTAGTTTTAGTAAACCAGCAGATCAGGCAGGAGAGAAGGTAACATTTTCTTTAAGAAAATTATGAAACAAATTTCTCTGAAAACAGTAAATGAAATATGACGGCGTCAGAAAATAAGCAGCAAAAAGTAAGTTAAAAATATAAAAGTGAAAGCCGTGGAGAGACTGCTTGGTTGTGATAATAAATCTGGTTGATTGTGCAACGGCTGTTGAAAACCTACCTCTACTTGTCAGTCGCGTTAATTTATCAACTGACATCCTACTCAACGAAAATTTTCTCACACTGTCTTTTGACTGTGGCGGCTGATGAATTAAATGGCGCCTGGAGTAGGAATCGAGTTCCTATCAACGAAAGACAGCTCTGTCTCATAACTTTCCGAGGATGTGACTTCGATGATTATGGATGAACTATTTTTTACTGGTTGTTGAACTTGTGATCTAAGTATGTGATTCCCATATAAAAATTAGAAGAGGCATTTCATGTGTCTGAAGTTTAGTTTTATAGGAAAAAGATTTCAAAATGGAGATGTTGCATGTGTGAGGAATTTGCAATTTGACTATTGATTCTAATGAGATCTAATTCTAATTTCGCGAGAAACACGATGGTACCACTGGTTTTCTTTGAAATCAACTCCTAAGCTCAAAAATAGCTATCAAGTTGATGCCAAAATGAAGCAGGGGATATTCCACGCTATCCTGAGAGTCCACGTCTACATCAAGACAAACTCTCCATGCGAAGATAGGGAGGAAATATACATTGGCAGGGTTGCCATGTCTTCAGTTTTGGAGTCCCCAATTAAAGTGGCAGCCCTGTCAATGTATTTGCTCCCTATCTTTGCATGGAGAGTTTGTTTTGATGTAGAGGTGGACTCTCAGGGTAGGGAGGGATATCCCGTCCATTTTTGCCTCAACTTGAGAGCTTTTTTTGAGCTGGGGAGTTGACTTCAGAGAAAATCAGAGGCACCATCGTCCATCGTGTTTCTCGCGAGCTTTTATAGAAGAATCAATTGTAAAATCGCAAATCCCTCACACATGCAACATCTCCATTGACCGACTGCACTGCGTTTGGCGCAATGCGAGAGGTATTCGTGAGTCTTGCAGGCGCTAATGTGAGTTTAACGGTGGCCGCACTGTGTTTCGCGCGATTATATAGGGGATATTCCACATATCCCCTCAATTTTGGCCTCAATTTGAGAGCTTTTTGTGAGCTTGGGAGTTGATTTCAGAGGAAACCAGTGGCACCATCGTGTTTCTCGCGAACTTTTACATAAGAATCAATAGTCAAATTGCAAATTCCTCACACATGCATCATCTCCATATAGTACTCTCATAGCGCACAATATTTAGCTCTGCCTGGCATTTCGGTATCCCCTTTAAAGTCCTGCTTTACAAAAAAAACCCTCCAGCTAACTAAAAAACGAGTATTTACACTAAGAATCGTTTGAAAAACTTTCATGAGTTAATCATACAGAAATTACACGAGTGCTAGCCAGTTGAAATTCGGATTATCTTCGAGTTGCGTCCGGCTCGTCTCTTGATGATGGGTCTGGGTACTTGCCAGTACAACGCCACGATAGCGACAGCTATAGGTCCTGACAATAACTTAAAAAACAGCAGGGACGACTTAAAACATCAATTTTTAAAGTTTGGCAGGATATTATGCTTTTTACAAAAAAGGTCAAAAGTTGACAAGTTACAAGACTTTATTTATTTTATTTATTTATTTATCCATTTATTTATTTATTTATTAAAAAATGCATCGTAGGACCTGACGAAATATGCAGAATTCCAGGACTTCAAAAAAATGAAATTTCAGACCGTACGCAAAAAAGTGGACTACTTGGAAATAATGAGGTAACGTTAGCTATATGTGGTGGGTGGTTCGATTTGCTTATTCGCCTTCATCAGGCCCTGATGTGAATCGTGTGAAGTGTAATTCACGCGATGATACTTTTTCTAACACTACATATTGTTACGAATAGCACCGCGGAAATATCCCCACCCCAAACCCCAAATCCCGATACATCAGTTTTATAAGCCACCGCGTAAATCGGAAAGCTGTTAACTTGGTTGAAAAAAATTCTCCTACTTCAAAATGCATTTTCTTTCGGGAGATCGAAGCTCAAACTTTCATCAAGATTTTCAATTTCCCGTTTTTCAATCAGAACCGTCGTGCGTTCAAGGAGCCGTGATGAGAAAAGAGGTTCACTAGAACTGCCTTGCTAAGGAGGAACGCCGTATGAACATTCGAGAGTTGCCAAAGTTCCTTCAATAAATGTTTATTGAGGAAAGATACGAACATTTTTCCTTGAAATTTTCAGACACTTTAGGTGGAATTGCGAACACAATTATCTAAAGAATTGATAGGAAAATATTCATAAGTGAAAAAAAAACACTAAGAATTGGCCCAAACTGTATCTGCTGATGAGGTCTAAAAAGGTCCAACCCGGTATATATGTAGATCTCTCAGCGTGACTCCAACTTAATATTCCAATGCAAACTGCCTGAGCTGAACACTCCTCCCTCAGTTTCGTACTGGTACGCATTAGAGTTCAAAAAATTTAATTTTGACTCTAATCATAATTTTTATGGAGCTTCTTGGATTTGTTTTCCCCGCGAAATGGTGTGGACCCAGCACCATTTCTCCACCGTATTCATAAGTTTACAGGAAATTCGTGTTTTATCAAAGGAAATTTGGCAACGTCTAAAGGTTCATACGGCGTTCTTCTTAAGCACGGCAGGGAAAAACACCGCCCGGGAGTATTTACCTTCTTAGCTGGTTAATTTTACGGGTATTTCGGACTCCTCGCCATCAAAGAAAGAGGGGGGGGGGGTGGCCCAACTCAAGCGAAGCGGGCCGTCAAGCAGCCACGTCCTCGACGTCTGTGGCACGATGACATTCGCTCACCTCATTTCCTCCGGCTCGAAAACCGTGACACCGTGACGTTCGCCGCGACCTATCGCCGCCCTCTCGGAACTTCTCCCAAAGAGTGACAGCCGATGCGACCTATCGAATTGTAGATTGATTCACTGGGTACACCGTTCGATAAATATCGCGGGATGAGACAGCCTAGAGTCCCTTAGACAGCCCTTTTGGATTGGTCTCTGCATGGTTGAAGGCTGTACATCCAATTTTGCTCCGTCTTTTCTTTCTGCATTGTTGGTCCTCAGAAGGCCACTGGCACAATTTACGAGACTTTTTTTTCCTGTTGTGGAAAAGAAGGGTAGCGCCTCCAAATTTTGGTATTTTCTTAAATTGTATACCTCCATCTTGAACTTAAATGAGTTATAAAACATTCAAAGCTCTTTTTCAAACTTTTTATTTTTAGAAATGCTTCAGTTTCTCTTCATTTTCTTGAAAGCGGGCGAAATCCCAACTTTTCAAATTAGCTTACAAGGGTATTAAAAATTTTGCTGACAAGAATATAATCTCAGAACTTTCAAACAAATGCTTACCCATCCTTTGACTATACGCCCCAGAGAATTTAGTCATCCTGTCAGGCGAAGATATAAGTTTTTTGACTTTCTAAGAAATTCGGTCCTGTGGACTTACGCCATTCTGTTAGAAACCGATTCACTTGTTCTGGGTTGAACCATCAAATATATCGAATATCAAACAACGTAGCCCCTAAAGAAGTCAGCAAAGAAACCGATGCGACGGTCCACAGATTGCTCCCTCGTTTACCCTGCCGCACATTCATCCTGCCCCTGCTTGACGAGAAAATCGAGTTTTTGCCCGGTATACAAAATTCGGTTTTGTGGGCTTACACCCTTATTCTACCAGAAACCGATTCATATTTTTCAGATGGAACCGTAGAATATAATAGAGTACTTATACAAGTCGGTCATTTTGAGTTCACGAATGACGTTTCCAATGCTCATGCTGGGCATTGGATGTTCTCCCAGTAAAGTGTAAAGTCTCCAAATACGTACTTCACTTCAAATTAATTTTTTTAAATTATAAGGGTTCGAAAAAATGAATGATCATTTAGGTATTCCTTTGTAACCACCACAGTCCTTTTCTTTGATTATTGTCCCAGTTTGATTTTTGTTGCCATCTTGAAGTTTTGTGACGTCAGGCGGGTACCACTTTTGCCAGGCGACTACCGAATCTGTAGCGCGCATTTCAAATCTTCGCCTGCTCTCAACAAGATTAGAACAAGATGAGGACGAGAAGCATTGTTTGATAAATGAGATGACGATGAGATATAAATTAGATATAAATGATCCGTCACATTCCTTCCTAGAAATGTGCCTGTTCCAGCTGAATTTAGTTTTTTATTTCTGAATGATGAAAGAATCTCAAAGGATCGAAATATGACTAATTACTAGCTCTGTAGCTTGCAAGATAACGCCCTTACCTGAGTTATGAATTTTTCCAGTATCGTTGAAATATAAGTAGAGTACCTAGTAGCGGCACCCAGTGTCACAGTATGTCATACCTATTTGATGTACCTAGGTAATTCTCATCCAAATAAGAGAAGAATAAATATTTACCTTCATTAACACCAAGTAGACGAAAGTTCCACTGTGAACTTAGTTGGCCAATAAAAATGCAAACAATGAAGCAATTATTTTTATTTCCTGACTCCAAATGGTAAGAATTATGGTAAGAACTCTAAGGCATAGTAAAAACTGTATTTATCATTCCTCAATAAATACAAGGTTGACTGTTTGCATGGAAATGATAGTACATTAGTTGGCGGCTTATCTATTATTCTAAACTTCAGATTAAGTTGATGAAGGTAGCAGGTTGTTGTCAGCAAGAGCTGTTGATATGAGTATGTAGTTTAGAATGGTCAATTTTTAATTCTGCCAGAGGAGCATCATTAGTATTTAATACAAAACTCTCAGGGGTCTCTGGATACTATGCCACCTCTTATCAAGAATGTTTATGCTAATTTTGTTGCTATGTGGTGATGGGAGAGATAATTTCAAGATTATTTTGGTAAAAGTCGGACAAATATGAGGATGCCAAGTTTATAAGAAAATCTCACAAACCAAAGTGAACATTGTTTCATGCCTCTGCAATTTTCAGCTTCGGGCTAGGTTCTCGCAAGAAGGTCAGCACAACGCGCTGATCAAACTTTTGTGGAATTTCTTGTTAATTTTAGAATGTGTGCCAAAGTCACAGTAAGTATTCCACAAAAATTGCAAATCTGAAAAATCTAGAAAAATAACAAGTACCTCTCAGCCTCCGCGCAATTCGCACCCCTGCTAATAAATGTTGGAGAATAGAGAACACTTTACCCTCAAAACATTACTCGCACTGAGTTTAAACTAATATGTAATTATATGTGTACGATGGTGGATCTGAGCTGTACTTACTTACCAAACTTTGTTGAGCGAAGTTGTTACTTAGGGGAAATTCATTAACTGCTGCCAAGGATTCACAAACTCTGACCTTGATAAATATTTCCGACATATACTTGAGATACAGTCAGATGTTTGGAATTCTGGACATTCAGTTATTGTTCACATACAAAAGAAATTGACTAACAAATACAACCGTTTTATATTTACATAACTGCTCAACAGAACATACCGACAGTTGTGATTAGTTTCTCGACAGCACTCTGATAGCGGTAGGATAGCTAAAGGATCCCTACCCTGCGGCAAAAATGGAGTTGATTGAAATTTTGATTCACATGGTGCTAATGCTGTCAAGACTCAAGACAAAATTACACTCCACGCACAGTCAAAGAGTATTTTGATAAGTAAGATTATCCATTAAGGAAGTTGCACAAATCACAAATCAAACCGAAGGACACGGACAAACCAAGGAGCCAGCCATAGCCAGCTCAGAAACTCGGCAATTCAGTTTCTCTCACTGCAAAAGGTGGAACCATCCAAAGTACCATCAATGTTAAGTTGAAGGGGTGAATTACTTATTTAAAGAGTGCTAAGTCATTTTGGGACTTTTTCGAAGAGATTTAAAGGAAAAAATTGGAAAATGCTCAACCAATGCTCAACTATAAAATGAACGTAAACAATCCGCCATTGTATCAAAGCTGACGCACAAATGAAACAAGCGCTAAACACAAGGGTAAAAAGTACATACGTAAATTGATTTTGTTTTATAAGGAAAATGGTGAAAAAGTTAGGAAATTCATATTGGAAATTGAAGCTTTAAGATATAAAGAACTTCAGATAATTAATACAGTTTATTTAGAAACGGAGTTAAAGAAGGCAAAGTTAAGGAAACTCAGAAGGAACAGGGTATTTTGTAGGAAAGGGTTGGTAGGTTTAGAATTGAATCGACGTATCGACGTATCGAACAGCGACTATCGGTAGTCTCGAAAAACCCCTGTAAAATACACACTAATACAATAAGCGGTTACATCAGATCTTATGGGAGCGCACTCACACATACAAAAAATCGCTTTTTCAAGCGATTTTTTACAAGAGAACAGAGGAGAATCTCACTAGCGATCGAGATTTTTCGAGATTTTACATTGATTAAATAGCCCAGAGTGAAAGGAAAGTTCTCTCCAGTTGATCACTGGGAGAACAATAGGGAGAGTATGGACAACTCGAAATATGTAGCTCTTATGGCCCAAAAGGGTATAGGTAACCTTTGAAAACGAAAAATGTCACTGTCAATCTTCAGACTCCAATATCAAACGAAAATGGACAAGAAAATTCATAAGTAAGCATTCTTCCGCAAAAATGAGGGAGTTTATGCAAAAACCAAGTCAAAATACGTGCTTTGTCAACGACAGTTCCCAACAATTGTGATCACTCTGGATAATTTGAATTCATAAATTGCCTACCCTTTTGGGCCCTAAGAGCTCCATCAAAAACCTCAAAATTTTCGACATGTCCATACTCTCCCAATATAGGCACTCTAGAGTACATCAAATATATCGAATATTGTCAGACGTAGCCACTAAATGAGTCTGCATTGAATGGTCCCCGAGCTGATATCTCGTTCGAGGGATCGCGAATCGAGAGAGACTCGAGGAGAGAAAACAATTTCCAGTGATTAGAGCCGTAATGACGGTAATTGAATAAGCCCCGGTCGTTTGGCCGGGGATGTTTTCGGGTCGGGTAATAGCGCGAGCGTCGTCATGAAAAGGGGTATTGAATGAAAGGTGTAACCTGGCATTAAGAGCGGCTAAGATCCGCCGCCTTTGATCTTCGCCGCCCGCCGCTAAGGTGTGAGCCACCGACCAGCGTTGCCAACCCAAAGTCACTTTTTCACATTTACCCAAAAGTTCCGTGGGCTCGCACTAGTTTCAAGGGACATCTGGAAAAACCAAAAATTTGAACAAGAAGAAAACAATTTGTATATAATATCTGGCTTTGTGATGATTTTTTGTCATTTTTTCTTAAAAAAGAAGAAGAAGAAGAAGAACAACAACAACAACAACAACAACAATATGCTAAGGAAAAGAAGAACAGAGGAAGGAGAAGAAAAAAGAGGGAGAAAAAGAAGAAAAAAAGAGAAAATGAAGTAGTGGTAGTATAATTAGTTTATTTTTAAGAAGATTTTTAACGTCACAGGCCATTTGAACTGAGTTAGCAGAAAGTAACCAACCCACATTTCGGTAAAAATTGAGTTATGAGTGGTTTTGAACTCAACCACTGCTCTAGTATCTATCGCCAAAAATTCAAAGTTTTTGTCGGAGCAAATTTTGCAAAAATTGAACTTGAAGTTTACTTTTACATTGAGTCTTATGCAGGAGCCAAACTTTAAACCTCTTTTTCTCGGTTCGATCCCGATGTGACTTGGTTCCTTTCTGTTTAACTGCGTCCATTTATTCCTCTAAAAAAGATTAATATGAGGGTATGGATAAGAAAAAGGAAGAAGGAGAAGAAAATACGAGAGCATATTCTTTTTCCAACTTGAGATTTTTTGCAGGAAATAGCATGATAATTTGATAACTTTAATCACCGCGCTCGTAAATCGTAAATTGATATAAATGTATGGTAATGAAGTAATCTAAGCTTCGAGTGAAGCACTAAATGAACAAGAGATACTTTGGTCTGATGTTGGAGCCTTACAAAGCTGCTTCAATTTTACCCGCAATGTCTTGTCAAAATGATGCAAAACATTTGTTCGCGGGGAAACAGTGCAGTACAGAAAATTGTACTTTCATCATTTATTTTTGTTTTTCGTTTCCCTACTATATCCGTGTTCAGCTTTCCTTCCCCAAATGCTCAACTTTTTACAAATGCTGCGAAAGAATTAGAACATGAACAGCAAATCGTTCAGAGCTACACGCATAAAGTGAATGTTGGCATTTTTTTATTTTATTATTGGAAGTTTTTCCAAAAAGAAGAGAATACGTAAATTTGTAAATAAATAAACAAATCTGCTTTTAAAAACACCCGAAACACTCACTTTCAAACTCCAAATGCAATTCTTCCTACATTTCTGTATAATTTGAGAAATTGGACATGTCAGAGTACCTGAGAAACACTATCATCGGAACTTGAAGGAACTCCTCCAGATATTATTTATAAAGTTAGCCATAAATTATTGGCAATTTTGTGGATTTAATATTTTCTGTACGTCACAACAAAATGTATCATGTAAGGGGGAAAAAAGCTGAGGGGCACGAGGAAAATCTTGAATATGTCTTTCGAGCTACCTCAGATAGAAACATGGCGTTCAACCCTTAATAATATTGCAATGACGGCAGTCCAAAATGACCCCGGGAAGCAGTGATGTGTTTTCCTTTTCAAAACTCACATTTTCGTCGCGATTATGTCGTCGTTTTCTGCTTTTACCTCCATCCCCAATTTTTCTAAGAATTTAATTTGAAAGTGCGGCAACGCTGTTTTGGCTAATATGCCGCGGCGTGTCGAGTCCAAGCACAACGAGACCGCTCTTTGGTCGGTGCTTCGCGCTCCCTTCAAATTCGCGAGTGATTAATAATTACTTCCACAAATTCAACTTTAAGTCCTAACAACATTGCTCATTGCTGCCAACGTTCATGAGCGCGCTGCTGAGGCCCACAATTTCCCGTGTTGCCGCGCCTGATCTGCCGAATAAGTTAGTTACACGTGTCACAGAATCGTGTCAGTGATCGAAAGGAGGAGCCCAACGTAACAGCGAATGAGATCCATCCAAACCCCATGTTTTTACATTCAATAACGTCAGTAAACTTCGGAGAATACGACAAAACAGCGTTCTGCCGTGCAACGCAAAAACGCCGTAAACGCCATTTTAATTTTCTTGGAAACAATGTGTTAAAGCAGAAAAACTTGTCTACCTGGGGAAAATGTTTTTACAGAATTATTTTGCAAATACAATCAAGAACTTAACCTGAATCTATCTTATCTTTCAAGAAAATCCCATCCTCTTACGCCTGAACCGGATGAACCTTTTGATTTTCGTCAGCTAAAGGCTCTTAGATTTTTCCTGTGTACGACAGCTTCGCGACGGCGCCGGCGGCGTGCCGCTGGGTTTCAAACTACTATTTCGCCATGAAGGTGTTGTACAGTATCATACAAGATTGAAGGCACCCCAGCGTATCATGATTGATGGCATCTTTCAAAAGCACGAAGCTCCCTCGCTTAAATAGAGTGACGAAAAAAAGAGAGCTGTAGTCGAAAAACTTGCTAAGTCCTAGTATCTGGATCCAGCAATGTCTAGTATGGTTCTTGAACTTAATTAGAGGAAAAAGTGACTTGATTTAAGCAGGAATATGCTCAAATTTACCGCCGAGAAGCCTTATAAATCAATAAAGAAAATAGTGCCTGTTTAGAGAAAAAAGGATGCTTAAATAAAAAGAACAGTCACTTACATCAAGCAGAAACCCGATTTCATTCAGCTATTTAATTCTTGATTCAAAATAAAATCTTCTTGACGGCATACTCAATAATGTTTCTGCCTAAATCGAGCCACATTTTTCTCTAATGAAATTCAAAAATTATGCTAAAAGTTATTAAATACGGATGCTAGGACTAAGTGAGTTTTTTAGATTACCGCTTTCTTTTTGTAACGTAGTATCTTGATTTATTTTGCATGGAAAGCTCTGTACCCTTAAAAGAAGCTTGTCATTATTGATACGTTGGAGCGCCTTCAATCTCGTATGATATTGTGCAGCACCTATGTCGCGAAATAGTTGCTTGAAACGCCGTAGCACTCCGCGGCGCGGCGCGGCGGGCGACCAGCGTAACACGCGCATAGGCGCCTACAAACCTAACAGGGATACTTCACGCATTGCGCGACGCGTGAAGTATCCCGTTAGGTTTGTAGGCGCCAGTGCGCATTTTGCTCTGTAGTAAGCTATAATATTTAAACTCGCGGAGTCAGCGTTTTTCAATTCATGATTTTGAAATGTTTGCACGCTCTGCACGGATTATTCTCATTTAAATTGATGAAAAAAATGTATGTATAAAAGGAAAATATAACGTAGGTTTTGAAAATATTAAGGTGGTTCCGTGTCTAATTTAATTATTTCCAAAGCTTTTTAATTATTCATTTATATTTTGTGCTTTTACTCTGCTGCAGCGTAGTGTATTCGCAACCAAACGCTCAAAATTGGACGTGTTTGACTGTAAAATATCGATTTAAAAGGGGTTAAAACCAAAGATTGCGTCCTCCTTGGGTTTGGGTTTGTTGGGAAAACAAGGAAAGAGGGAGGCGAAGGAGAAGGAAGAGATGAAGGAGTGGAAGGAAAAGAGGAAAAGAAGGGGATATAAATACAACAGAGAAAATAAGAAGGATGGGAAGAACAGGGAAATACAGCAATAGGAAGAGTAGGGACAGCAGGGAAATTATAAAGGTAAAAAAGGAGAAACAGGAGAAGAAAAAGACAAAGAAAAATACTCTTCTTACTTCTCTTTTTCTTATCCCTCCTTTTTCATAATTCTCTTCATTCTCTTCTATTCTCATTTTTCTCCATCATCTGCTCTTTCCTCTTCTACTTTCTTTTTTATCTTTCTATTATTACTTCTCCACTTCATTTTCTACTTCTTTTGTTTCCTCTATATCTTGTTCCTTCTTCTTTCTCCTCTTCTCTTTTATTGTATATTTTCCTCATCCTCTTTTTCCTCTCCTCCTTCCTTCTTCCCCTTTTTCCCCTCTGGTTTCCCTGTTCTTCTTCTTTTCTCTCTACCCTTGCTGCTTCTCTTTCAATTGATGCATCCTCATCTCATCCAACATACGGTTGAAGTCATAAGACCGAGTCCGTTCGACTTCACTGGAAAAAAAAACACATTGGATCTAGAGTCGAAACTCTTGAAAACATTGACAAGAAAAAATACTCTTGATTCAATCGGATTTTTGCTTGAATCAAAACGAAATCCGCTTAAATTAAGAGGCTTGGTTCTTAATTTAAGCTAGATTCTGATTGAATCAAGAGTACTTTTTCTTGTCGATGTTTTTAAGAATCTGGACTCTAGATCCAATGTGTTTTTTTTCCAGTGTTGGGTTAAGGGCTCTTCCCTTCTGCCTGTTTCCATCATACCTGTTAAAGCAGTGGCGAGGACTGATTGATCAAGAATCCATATTTCTCTATTGAAAGCTATGATAAAGGATCGATAAGGGGTCAGTTGCGAATACCCTGTTTATCGATAGTTTTCCATTTGTTTAAATGGCAGATCAATCGATACATCGCAAAGCACGCCTCGCCACAGTCAGGGATCACTGTCTTTCGTCTCCATGTGACGCCAGCGCGGCGAATTTAAACGAGACGGATTTCCTTCTACCTCGGATTGTATCCATTCTTATGGAGGAGCCTCCCCCGAATGGCAACGTGGGCACGCGTTGACGGGGGCACAATGAGGCCGCGGGGAGAAGGAACCGCCGCCGCGCTGGAGTGCCGACTCTGAAGACGCCTTAAAGACCACCTGGATGTCTTGTTCATTAATTGTCATCCGAGGACTCAACTTGATGTCAATTGTGCCCCCGACCTGATGCCTCATGCCTGATGCGGCGACTCAATCACTCTGCCTTGGGGTCACTCCGAGTTCCCACAGCCGGACACCTACCATTCACACCACTTGGCGCACTTCACACAATCCAGGGTGGTTCATCGTTTTCCGATTTATTATCTCAAAGCGGCGCTCTGACGTGCTAAGGAAGAACGCCGTATGAGCATTTGAGAGCTGCCAAATTTCTTTCAATAAAATGTTAATTATCGAGGGAGGTTATGAATATTTTTCATTGAAATTTTCAGGAACTTTAGGTAGAATAACGAACAAAATTATCTGAAAAATTGGGGGGGGGATGTTCATTTGTCTACCCGAAAATTAATGTTTTATCAAAAGAAATTTGGCAACGCCTGAAGGTTCTTACGGCGTTTTTCCTTAGCACGACAGCGCTGGTCACGCGTTTAACCTTGTCCAGAGTGTTAATAGGGTGTCAAAAGTATGTGCCGACACTTGGCCTACTAAAACTAATTGATTCACAGGACACCTCTGCCGTGCTGAGGAAAAACGCCGTATGAGCCTGCAGACGATACCACACTTCCTTCGATAAAACCTGAATTTACTGAGAAAATTCTGAATATTTTTCTTCCAAATTTCCGACAATTTTGGTCGCAATTTAATCTAAAATATCTGACATTTTTAAGGATGAATATACATAACTTTCTTCAAAATATAATATTTTATCGGAGGAGATTTGGCAACGTCTAACAGCTCATACGGTATTTTTTCCTCAGGACGACAAATTTGACTTGCATAAACTTTTACACATACATTCGAGTCGCTATACAGCGCGCCCGGGCACTCTGCGACGCACCTAATCGCCATCCTCGCCTATCGATCCGGAGGTCATCTGGTAAATGGCGTCTTGTGATTTCATCTTGAGTGCCACAACAAAATTTTACTCACAATAATTTTTACCCACAATAAATTTTTACTCACAGTAAATTTTACCCACTGCGAGCAATCTTCTGTACAAACACTTTTTTTAACCCATACACTATTTGATGTGGATTTCATGACCTGTACATGACTTACAGTTGAAAATCACCATCGATCCTTGCGAAAAAATTTAGGGGCACTGATCTTGACCGGGGATCACCTTATATGACCTTTAATTTGCACTCGAGAATCTTCAATCTTTAGTGGATTTTGCGGTAGTTAAACATTTGCATGGGTAAAAAATGTCGTAGATCATACCTGTGTGGATCAAATTACCTGTGGGTCAACTGGCTGTCAAACGAAATGTAAGTTATTCGATGCAAATTCCAAATTAGGAAGGTAATTTTTAAATTTTAGGCAGAATACTTCTATCAAGCTGGGGGTGAAATCCCGTCGGACGTGGCCAAAATTATTTTGATCAAATACAAATTCTCTGGAGAACTTGCGAATATTTCTCTTCCAATTTTTTGGACACATTTATTTGCAATTTGATCCAAAGTATCTGAAATTTTTAAGGAAACATATACATAACTAACCTCAAGGATAAACATTTTGCACATGCAAAACTTGGCAACGTTTGAAAGTTCAAGTGGCGTTTCCCTTGTCATGACAGAGATGTGCATCGTCGACTGCGACTTTAAATTTTGTAGTTAAAATCAAAAGCACGTTAAGGAAATTGAAAAAATTGTGCCAATATGAGTAGAGCTTCTCTACTGATTTCAGGAGAAAATTTAAGTGATGTGAATACAATTTGAACTGATGAATGTTTACCAAAAACAAGTAAGCTTTTTCCCCATTTTTAGCAGGTAAATGAAATATTGACAGCAAGAAAAAAAAATCAGAGATAAACGTTCCACTGATTGAGAGGTTTGAGATCATAGCAGTTCCAACTATTAAAGGAAGTCCAACATTTTCCGCATTGCACAATGCTAAGAATAATTAGAGACATGAGTGCAAGAAGATGGCGCTGTCCTGAATTACCGATTGTTGTGAACTTAGATGATATTCCCGTTGTGCAAGTTCGTGTTAAGGACTCGAAACAAAGGAGTCACTAAAAGTATGTTTCCCAGAAGAATGAGGGTCGGTGCTCTCATCTGTATGTGCCACAAAGTGATCAATTGTACTCCGTCTAACTGTTGTTTTTCTGTGCAGTCTCGTTTAATTCGCAAGCCCACCCTATCTACGTGCGTCTCAGGTGACTCAACTACATTTGAACTATATTTTGCAATTAGGAATCACTGTTCATAGCTCATCTTTAAAAGCACTCATCTGTACGGGGAAACTGATAGCATACAATGTTGTTTCTAAAATGAGTTCGAAATAGTTGTTCCATATTGCAAAATTGATTCAATCTGCTGCGTGCCCGATAGTCTTTTAACGAAAGGAGAGTCAATTGTGCAAAAAACCATCCTGAACTGGTATGACAAAGCATGTAGATATAGTGAATGGAAGCAGTTAAGATAAGTTAGGAGTGCTTCGGTTTTACTTGTGTTCGTAATACTCGTAGTAGCTACCATAGCTAACATTTTAACATTATATCAAATAAATGTGACGGAGTTGGAAAAATAATGCCTTGAACTGAAAAATCAAATTACTTTTTTGATTTTAAACACATAACCCGGGGAAACATTGAGTCAAAGTTTCAACCATAATGCGCATCATTGAAGAATACTATAAGCGTTCAAAGCGACTCCACTGTCTAGTCATAAAATGTCAACGCTTAAAGGTAAAATTAGAACTACTACTTACCTCGAAAAAAAAAAACCAAAAACACACGTTTGTATGCAAACTAAGACAACCGCTATAATTGGAATATTTACATCGCAAGTAGGCCATGGACATTAAAAACTCCTAAAAATAGCAGCATACTACTAGCTGCTAGTGAATAACAGACATCACAATAATTTACAAGACGTACATAATTTAGGGAGTCACAGCAATATTGTTGGGATCACTTTTTAGGCCGAACCACCGAGATTTAATGGGAATTTCATCCGCAATGGTTGACCCTGTTAAATTAACATAATGACTCCGACCTCATTTCAGTTTCTACCTCCTTGATTCGTAAGGTTCTTCAGAACTACTACTGTACTCATCATCATTCATGACGTTGAAACTCTGGAAAAAAATAAAAGTATACAAAATGAAAACGGTTAAAATAGAATAGCTCAAAAAATGAAAGACGATGACTGCTGGGAAATATATGTTTGCATGTAAGTGTAAGGTTTAATCGCTCGATCATCAGATTACAGGTTTAAAAAGCACCATTTTGCACCCGAATACATAAAATTACAGATCTCTTTCGTGACGATGAGAACATATACTGCTGTATTGTCTGAAATGGCAACACATATTTTTGGACAGTCACTGCTCTCTGATAACTATCGAATTTTTTTATGATAAATTTTCCTGCTGTTGCGAATTCATTTTAATTATATTGATAGGATTTTGAAGAATTCTGGATTCCAAAAATTCGGCTGTTACTGCTCTCTTCATTATAACGCAAAGTGTACCATGGCTGTCGTTCAGGGTGTCCCAAATCCCCTCTCCCTTCAGTGTTACAGCCCATCAAAGTTCGGGGCCCAAACTTCAGGGCCAAAAAACCGATTTATCTTGATTGCGACGACAATTATGTTCTCACATACGCTAACTACATTATTGGCCTCTAAAAACCGACATCATATGATGAGGAGGGTTTTGGGGGAGTGGATGGATCTCTAAAGGGGAGGGGGGCTCCACTACGGACCCAATCTTGTATTTAATTGTATATTTATTTGCAGTCGCAAAAAAAAAAAAAAAAAAAAAAAAAAAAAAAAAAAAAAAAAACACTTTGGGACACCCTGTATGTGAGCACTCAAATGAAACTTTTGTCGACACATGGATGTGTCGCAGGCAAATAGTAAAATCGGGTATTTTGACAAATACCTAGGCAAATAGTCAAATATTTTAGCCAAGATTGAAATTCTGATTCTTTTCCTAATTTTAGACAAAATAATTGATTGACCCCGTAAGAAAAAATTCTCAGTAAAAATTTGCATCACAAGACAGTATTTTAAACGATTTTTAGCTCCCGGCAGACACTTATCTGGAAATTTTCAGCATGTTATAAAATACAGAATTTTTAGAATTTCATCATTTAAAAATATGAGAGGCAATTAAAGAGGAAGAAACAAGAAGAGTTCGTAGGTTTGATGAGTTATTTTTCAAAAAATATTGAAAACTCGCTATATAGCTCTTCGCCATGAACTCACAAAATTTTATAGACCATCAAAATTCAACTATCTGCCTAGGCATTTGACAAAATGCCTGATTTCACTATTTGCCTGCGACAGATGCATTGAACACCTCGTGGCTCCCATATCCGGAAACCGGTAGCAAGACGGGCAAAGAGTTTCACCCCATCGGCAAGCTTGGGCGCATTCCACTCCAGTAGGGAGCGCTCTGCACAAATGCGCGGCAGAGCGCCGAAATGACACGGACCACCTATGCTCGCTGATAGCTGCTAATGTTAATTAATAGCTATTGCTAACTCCGAGAGGAACAATAATCATGGAGCACCTCGCTGCGCGGCCCGCTCGGCTCCGGTGTGATAATAACTCAATTCTACGCGGCGGCCCCCGGCGCTGGAGCCCTGGGCAGGCGCAGCTCCCACTGTTACACGCATGCGGTGCCTAATTAACCCAGGCTATATCTCTATCGATATCAATTATGTATTTTTACACCCGTGGCTCGGGGGTATCGTCGTTGGCGCGGCGGGTAAGGCTGCTCGAGCCAGCTTTCGTGCGCAGAAAACTCTTTAGATTTCCTTACAGACGATTCCGGTTGAACAGAACGTCTGACACATTCCATGCAGTTTCGAAACTCACCGGCGCCAACGCGCCAAATGCGCCTGAAAGGTCGGCCATCGCGCCTAAAAAATGAAGGCTCTGCGCCAAAATGGCCCCTAAAAATTGCTCCCTAAAAATCTGAATTTTCATATCAGGTGATTATTCGAAATTTCGACGCAAGGCACCGGATTGAACTCGCGAAAAGCGAGCAGGTAAACGCCATGTTGAGCGCGCAATTTCGCTGCGGCACGGTGGGGCTTTTGCCTCCCCTACAGCTACCTACTTGTTCTGTTACGAAAACATCTTGCGTCTAACTTTTCACTAAATGCGCCGTAGTATATGAGCAAAAAGTCAATTTGGCCCCTAAAAAATCTTCAATGGCGCCTAAAAATCGGGCTTGATGCGCCACATGGCTCCTAAAACTCAAAGGTGAGTTTCGAACCCTGATTCCATGGTCTGTATTGAAGTATTCGATTGTGAGGAACAGATGTATTACATTTTACAATTAGAAACCACTATTTCTGGCCCATTTCAGAATAGCAAAGCGATTTACTACAAGCTTGGAGCACCCGTAGATGGTTTGGTCACGTCGCAGCCCAGAGAATTCCCAGTTACACAACAGGTTGATTCTAAGACCACATTACGTAAATTGACGTTATCGCATTTAAAAATAAGCGAGAAAGGAAGAGGAAGATTGGAATAGAAAAAGGAGGAAAAGAAGAGAAATAAAGATACGAACAAGAAGAGGAGTAAAGATGAGAACAAGAAGAGGAATAAAGATGAAAACAAAGCAACGATCCAGGGAGGAGAGGAAAGAGTAGAATGAGGATTTGATGCAAAATAAAAATGAGAAACTCGCATTTTGAATGCTTGGATTGAATTCGAAAAGTGGTACGCTCTCTGAGGGAGGTAGAGCCAGTAAACACTTGAGATTCAAGTTAGAGGTCGCCGGTTGAGAATAATTAATAACGCATTTTACCATTATGATCGGTTGATCGGATGCAATAGACGGCCACCGGCCGCATCTTAATTACAGCTCACTGTTTCTGAGCAGCCCAGCGAGACGCTTTTGTGTCGATAATTAATAAGACCACCTCTGTGGTCTCATGCTTGGATCGATGAATTAATTAATAAACACGGATAAGTATCATCGAGAAGTTTCGGCCCTCTCGGTTCCGCTTTTTTAGGATGCATACAAGCGGAAGACGCAGCCTCCATTAAGATTCTCTTCTCCAAGACCTAGGTAAATTAATTCATCTTAACTAAATAAGGGTTACATATTAATAACGAAAAGTGCTGGAGAAGCGCATTCTGGTTCTGACATCAAATTACAGAAAACTTCCATGTGATAGAGGCGAGGCGTGAATGATAGATTCTCGATACTTTCCCATTGAGGCTATGGTAAAGAATCGATTATTGGCGTTCGTTGCGAACACCCTGTTTATCGATCCTTTTCCATAGGTATAAATGGCAGATCGATCGATACATCGCAAATCACGCCACACCCCTAGAAACGCATCAAGCTCGAACCGAAAAAACGAGGTTTGAAATCTTATTCCTCTGTAGGGCTCAATGTTAAGGACAGTTTAACGACTAATTCCAAGTCAAGAATATTTTCTCTCGACTTTGAATTTTCAGCAGGAGAACTTTAACCCCTAGTTGAAGTTAGATTTATGTACTACTCATACTCATATGACTCCTTGGCCCCTGCCATGCCATGAGGGCAGTTTCTGCCGCACAATCAAAGAAAAAAGAACACGGCAACTCTGCTTGGAGACTTTAACGCCAGATTAGAAATGTCAACCTGCCGCGATCGTCTGGCAACCAGCGCGACATTGTGCAAACTTTTTTAGATTTTGTGTGTTTTTTACCAATAGCGAGGCTTACGTAAGGCACTGACCCCCTTCCTCACTGTAACGCAGCGTAAAGCATGGCTGTCTCCCCTCTAGAGTAGAGTCCCTTTATACCCAGAGTTAAGACAACTCACTTTTGGTTGGGCTGAAAGTGGCCTAAAAAAAATCCAATTCTGATTGGTTCTCGCTCATGGAGGCCGAAACGAGTGTACCAAGATAGCGGTACCTCGAATGTGAACAAGAATAATGAAAATATTAATTACCTAATTGTGGTTTATCAAGAGTAAATTGTTATTTCCATCGGTCCAAAATGAAAATAGATTAAGAAATTATTCACAAACCAATCTCATTTTCTTTTTAATTGATCAATTTGTTGTTGTTGTTGTTTTTGTGTGACAGACATCGCAGGATTCCTGATCCTTATCCCTCAATATCGTTCGTTTGGATGCACTCGTTTCGGCCTCCATGGCCAGCCAAGGCCGGCTGCCAGTCAGCTGATAATCGAGTTGTCTTAACTCTGGGTATAAAGGGACTCTACTCTAGAACACTCTACTGCAGCTGAGCATTACTTACTGAGCATTACTCTAGAGCATAATTTATGAACGGTCCCTTTAGACTACACGCAAGAATTTTGGCCCACCCATAAACCTCGGAACGCTTTTCTCCCTAAATTTAAATTTCCTTTTCCTCCTCATAATGCGTGAGTCACAGTGTTAAACAGTGTTCTGATTCGAAAGTTGGAATTCCTGAGGATAGCGGCAACAGCGAGAGCGGAGAGGGTTTCCACGCGGCCGATCCTTTTCTGCGGGTGCGCTCGGTGCCGCGCGGAGCGGAGGCCTGTAATTATTGCGGTGAGCTGAGGGCGCAGGCGTCAGAAACAACAAGTTGTCTTAGCTTATTTTACTACCGTTCGACTTCGACACTTGTTAATCCCCGTTCCATTCCACCTCCCTGTCGAATCTCCTCTCCCCGCCCTCCCAAACGCCCTGGCTACCCACCACGATAATCTCGCGCCACGATTCCGGTCCCGGGAAACAAGATTTATTTAGCCATAGTCCTTTTCTAGTCAAAGTTCCTCGTTTCCTATAAAGGATCATAGTTACACTTTTAAAGCGTCCAGCCCACGTACAAACTAGGGGCTTCAAAGAGGCTTATCGATGGAACCGTTGACTGTTGCCTATGACTGTTGACTGTTGAGGTAATCGATGGTTTGGGACACATCGGAGATCAGATCTGGAAATTTTCAAGAAATTTCGTGCAAAAATGACTGAGAAATGGAGATGTTGCATGTGTGAGAAATTTGCGATTTGACTGTTGATTCATAGTAAAAGTTCGCAAAAAACACGATGGTACCACTGATTTTCTCTGAAATCAACTCCCAAGCTCAAAAAAAGCTCTCAAGTTGAGCATCAGCAAAGTCTGAAATGCACTCCTTACTTCACAATTTGCGTAAGAAATGTGTGAGTTTTCGAGCTACCCGCTTCAAAAACGATACCACGGCACAGGTGAACATTACGTTAGAGGAGTCATTCTATCCAACTTGTGCTCACAAGGATACTACGCAACAAGGATACTACACATGTGACGGGGCGATGACTCTAACCACATGATAACAATAAATGGAACGACTTCTCTAACAAAATGTTCACCTCTGCTTTAGTATCCTTTTTGAAGCGAGAATCTTTAAAAAACGCAAATTTCTTACGCAGATTGTGAAGTTAGGAGTGCATTTCAGAGTTTGCCGATACGCTCATCGTGATTTTGATGACATTATTTATAAGGAACAACTCTTATTTTTGCTCCAAAGCAAAAGTTTGCGACAGGCCCATAGGCCAGAATACTCTTGAGTAATCTTTTGTACATATTCCACAGGCGACTTCAACGTTACTTCACAAAGAAACTTATAAAGCTTACCACTTTTCTGCCTATCTGGACGGGGGCGGGTCGGGGTGGACTTTGAGCCGGCGAGAAGCCGGCCGCCTGTCTCGCCGGGGAGGGTTGACTGCGAGTTGGAGATCGAGAATCACTGTTCCTAGAAGGGGTCCAACCACCGGATTTGCTGAGTTTCTGATCATCAACAGACCTGATCGGCGAGGGCGTGTAGCCTCGCGGGGGTCCGGGGGTGCCCGGTCTTTTCTTGACGGCCGGACAGGGGGGTTTCGGGGGGCATACGTCTCTGATCAACTGTCGCTTCGTGATCTCGCTTATGTGACTCATGATTACCGTCAGCGTGTACAACGTCAGGGCTTGAAACAAAGTCGAATAGTTAAAAAAAGGCACATCTTTTTTGAGTTTTGAAAAATAACTAAAATATCGGATTGGGCATACGTCTAATAGGGACGCATACGAAATTGGAGGGTCAACAGAGGCGTAGCTAGGAAATTTTTCTGGAGGGGGGGGGGACATGGGACCACCTCTCGTGGTGAAGAGAGCGGGGGGAGGGTGAGGAATGAAGGATCCCGTTTTTCTGGGGGGGGGGGGCACGAGATTTTTTTTTTGGGGGGGGCAGGCCCCCCCAGGACCCCCCTAGCTACGCCCATGAGGGTCAAAAAAGATCAAGACGGATTTGGAAACAAGGTAAACCAAACACGCGCGAAGACTCCATAAAACTCCATTATGCCACCTGCATGTTTTCATTTATCTTGTAGATGCGGTCAGTAACGTCATTAAGTGACCTGACATGACCCCTCATGCAGCAATCACTCGCTGAATATGGGAACTGAATGTAGCTTGAATGTGGAAGTCATCGGCCTGATGCCTGAATTTTGCGCGTGTCGCGCAAAATTCAGCAACGATTCTCAACGACCATCGGAAAATGTCGGATTTGTCTCAACTATTCGAATAGATTTGATACACATTTGGATAAAGGTATCTCGAATTTGCGAAATTTCAGCTGCTGAGCAATGACTGTTGACTTCAATATTCAGCTGCCAAATTCAGCGTGTGATTGCGGCATAACATGATACATACCAAAGTAACTAATAAATTAATTAATAAATGGATAGCTTGATGAGGGCATACGACGTTATCTGAACAAAAGTTGATTTAATAGTCGTTAATTTTACTAACGTCAGTTAACGAAGTAAACATAAAAATAGGTATGTAATTAAATACCTAATAATTAAGATCGTTCAAAAATCAAGCTTCAAGATTCAAGTTCTCAGGTGACTTTACACCTACCTACTTAGCTGTTAAGGTTGTCTAGCTTGCAGCGAATGGTATTACATTCTTGGATATTGACCTCGCCTTAAGGACCGAATATTAAAATTCTGAGTTAGAAACTTTTTAGGGGGTATTTTCTGGCTTGTGAAGTTTCCAGTTTTACAGATTTTTGATGGCATTCTTTCGACCCGAGTTTCTCAAGTGGCAAAAGCTGCGGTCACATCTCACGTTTGATGTTCGGTCCATTGGGAGGGCAGCCAGGAGGGAGGCGGCGTGCGAAAAGCGATCGCGGAGGACACGGAGGCGGTGGTGGCGGACACTGCGGCGGACATTGCGGCGGACATTGCGGCGGACATTGCGGCGGACAGTAAAGCGGCGGACACGGCGGCCGACTTGTCATGATTTGCACCGACGGACACGGATTCTCTGGAAGTTGCGGACACGGCGGGCATGGAGGTATCGTAGGACACGGAGGTATTCTTATCTCGGGGCATGGAGGCGGCTGCGGGCATGGAGGACACGGAGGGCAAATCGGTGGGGGTTGAGTAATGAAAATCGGACGGGGCACTCTAAGGCACTTGGGCTTCTTCTTCTTTCTCTTTTTACTCTTCTTCCTTTTAGGCACGTAGTCCGAGCATATCGAGTCAGTGCAGCTCCTTTTTTTCTTGAGTTTTTTGCGCTTTTTGCTACTGCCCCCGCCGCCGCCGGCGCGAAGGCCGCTATTGGAGGGTTGAGAATCGCAAGGTTGAGAGTCGATCACGGTGGATCCTTCCCGTAAGGTGTCACTCTCGTCCGAGGAACAGTACGAGTCGTCGTCTGGATCCTCGTCCCAGCTCTGGAGGTGGCTCCGAATGACGAGGAGGGTGTACACGATCAGAACTGAAAATTCATGCAGCCGGTTCAGAGTTGAGACGACCGATTTTTTCACTTTACAGCGCGTTTCCAGCTATGACGTTAGGGATTACATTCTTGGAAATTCCGCGCCGATAGATGCGAGCACGTCTATTCACCTCAGAACTCTTTTTTTCCCAACAAACAAAAAAAAAAAAAAAAAAAAAAAAAAAAAAAAAAAAAAAAAAAATGAAAATCTAGTGATTTTTAGGAGTTTGAATGAAACATATTTCTGCCTTGAATTCAGCAGTAACAGAAATATCAGCTCACTCCATTTGGTGTTAAAGATGTCCAAAATTCAATCATTTTTTTTCGAACTTTGGTAGATACTTTACGCTCATTCCAGTAGTGTGATTTCCTACCGGCAGTTGTGAAATTAAGATCTCTTTGAGTAATTTAACTCATTATTCCCGAGCCGCTCTCCAGAGATAAATTTGAGACTAGATAATTCGGAAACGCACAGCCTTGAAACTTTTGAAGTAATCCTTAACGTCCAGCTTTTGTGAAGAAAAAAGGAGGTCAATCCGTATGACATCACCGGTGACGATTGAAGTATCTCAAATGTAGGGGCGATGGTGCAATTTCCAAGAATATAACCACACGCTCCAGCTAGAAACCAAATATCGCTACCTACAATAACTTACTTTTGGGTAAATGCCTGATCTTAGGAACAGTTCAACCTCCCATTTAGTGTGAAGAAATGTCGGTAGATTAGACCTAATAAGTTTTAATTGACGACTAGACTACATTTTGTTTCCTGATTTTCTATTGTGTGTAGATGCCTTGCGTAAAAGCATTGAATAGTGAAAGGGATAAAAAAAAACTGAATTATTTTTTTCTCACTTTTCTTTGCTGCTACTGGTATATTTGTTTTCTCTCGTCCCGCTCCCGTGGTTCTACTGTGAAGTTTAAAATTCCCGATTACATTTTAGTTTTTCATGGAATTAAAGAATAAAGTATCTCACTGAATTTTTTTGGTAAATCTTTTAATGAGTGGAGAGAAATCGCAGAAACGATAACTAAAGTTATACTTTTTAAAAAATAAAACACGAGCGATGATTTACGACATCAGAATCGGAAATACATACATTTTTTCACTTTACCCGTTGATTTATAAGTTTTTCAAATTTGTGTTAGCATCAATTTCCAGTGTTATATCACATTAATAAAGAGACCAAAGACATGGTCTTCTCTGCAAATTTTGAACGAAATCGAACAAATAGATTCTGAGATATCGCTGTAGACAGATTTGGGGGACGCCTGACGGACGGACACGCATTTTTTTCAAGTATGGTTATTTTGACTCCTGGGACCCTGAAACGTCTAGAAATGATGAAATTTCAACCCCCCCCCCCCCCCATTGCAGGATGACAATACTTCCTTTACCCTAGAGTCCCTTTATACTGAGAGTCAAGACAACACCCCTCATGGAGTCACAAACGGGAATAAAGATTACAGAAATTGAATGTTTTTTGTAATCTTTGATCGGCCCATTTTCAAATTCCTTTCTCCGTTCCCTCTCTCATTCCGTTTGTTCCTTGCCGAACCCGTGATTCCCTGGTCCATTCCAGATTATAATCTTTGCAATCGGTGAAAATTTAATCTTTATTACCGTTTGTGACACTGTGAAGGCCTAAAATACGGGAACATATCAGAAATGGATTCACATTGTCTTCACTCTCAGTATAAAGGGACTCTACTTTACCCTAGGGTAGCGAAAAAGTAAAAATGAATACGCAAATAAGTGAACCGATAGGACATTCTTACCTATGTTGGTGAAGAAGAGGACCAAAGAAGCAACCCTATAGAAAAGCGTGGGATCCGAATAGAAGATGCAGAAACCCTGTCCGTAACCCTCGCTGGTTGTGATGATCCTCCCGTCCCTGGAACCTTTTCCAGCTCCTGGAACGCGGTTCCTGAGGGCGTCTACCGCGGCGTCCATTCCAGACCTGGAGCCGGGTGGCGGGATGGCCTCCGATGGCAGGAAGCCCCGCGGCAGAGCGTTCGCCGACTTCTCTTTCAGGCTCGGCGGGAAGTATCCGTAAGGGTTGGAGTTCTGCAAAGGTATACCCGCGTCGTCCACCTGGGCCACCGTTTCAGCAGAAGTAGGAATGGTTCGCATCGGGGGTGGCTTCGCGATAAGGGGTTGTGAGGCTCCTTTGCCTTCGTCCCCTTTCAGAGGTGAACCGTTTCCGTCGTTGTAGTAGTCTGCGTCCTCATCGATCACACCGTCGCTTTCCGGATTATCCACATGATCTGGAAGTTCCGTTGTTGGCTTCTTCTGCCTTTGATGGAGCCGCTGCAAACAGAAAAATTAATAGAGGGCCATTTTCGCTTTTCAAGAGAGTATTATACATGGGGAAAAAAGTGTTGGGGGCTATCCCCTAAAATTGTGAAGCTCCCCCAAAATGATGGATGATAAGGACATTTCTAATCAATAGAGGTAGTACATCGCAACTCAAGCCGGGGTAGTGTGTATTTGTGTTAGTAACCTAATAAATTGGGGTACTACCATAGTTGACTGGGGCACCAGAAGGAGGGGGAGACAAGGATGAAAGGGATGTCCGGGGGGGGGGGGGCAAGGATGGAAGGGGTGTCCGCGGGGCTTCCCCCAACATTTTTTCGTTTCAGAGCATCTAATAAGCTCGAGTCAATTTTGTCATGAATAATTGGACGTATTTATATCAAACGGAACTGTGTGCATTAGGACATGAGCCCTTCGTCCCATAAGAGTAAATGTATAACAGGGCTCACGTCATAATGCACATAGTTCCGTTTGGCAGAAATGCGTCCAATTACCAAACACAAGCGTCTTTCCTTCGTCTTTCCTTCGTCTTTCCTTCGTCTTTCCTCCTTTCCTCTCTTCTTTCTTTCTTCCCTTTTCCTTCCTACTTTTTGCTGGCGAATGGTGGGGGGCGTCAGCCCCCTACGCCCCCATGTAGATCCGCCTATGCTATTTTACTATTCTTTGACCAGCGCAACCTATTATCTTAAAAAATAAAAACCCAACTCTTGCCTTCTTAGCTTTTCCGTTTCTCCTCCGTGTGGCATTATTAGCGTTTTCGCCCTCCTTTTTCATGTGGTCATTTTCGTCGAAATGTAGACCCGGTTTCTCCTGGTGACTGTCAAACTCAGGCTCAGCAGCTGCGTAGTCGCCATTCAAGTACCTGGCTCGCCCTCGATTCTGAAAAAATTTCCTCCGCGGGTGCATTGGAAAATTTCTTGTGTAGCCGCTGTCACCACTTCCTCCGTAGTCTGGTTCCCGTTGATTCGCGCTCGACTTCGAAGCCGCGTTCGACGGGAATCTCCTCGTTTTCTGCAAGTTCTGATGGCGCGGGATTTTAACTTCGTTCTCGATGGTTATAGCCTCCAGTCTTTCCTCTCTGTCTCTTCCGAATTCCGTCACTCTGGCTCCGCCCGGCTCGAGAAGCGCCCTCTCTCGGTCTTCGTTGTCACTTCTTAAGGGATCGCCTTTCGGGCCTTGACCGGTTCTGTTATCAGCAGCGCGTTTCACGAAGAGAGTCACCGTGCGGGGATCGATCGTTTGAGGAGGGGCGTCTTTTTGATTGTAGTAAAATGATAATGGGTCGCCCGCCACCTGTCACAAAATTTTGGGACGAATTTGTAAATAAGGACTTCTTCTCGACGGTATAAAATGTAAAAATTCGGTTCAGGACACATTAAGACAGTGAAAGGATATCGATGAGGGCTATTTTTTATACTCACCATGAATTTCCTCAATTTCACAACTTTTTGCTCATTGAACTTCTACTATTTACGGACCGCATCATGATCTGGTCATTTCCGGTTTCGTTTTGGGTCTGCAACTGGCCTGAACATGGGTCTGAGGGCCGATTTTGGCAAAAAATGCAGATTCTGCGGGTTTGCGGTCGATTGTCGAAAAATCTGCATTTTTGCCGAAATTAGCCTTCAGACCCATTTCTAGGTCAGTGTTAGGCTCGAAAAGAAACCGGTTATAACCAAATCGTGATGCATCATGTTGATTTGGTGAAGATACACCTTAAAATCGTAGAGTTAAGGAATAATTCAGTTTTTGTGGCTCAAAAATGTCCTTATCGATACCCCTCTTTTAATAAGATTAAAAACAAACAAACGTAAATAGGGTTGGATGTATATTACTGAATGAAGAGTGACGACGTACAAGTAACGCCTTCAATGTATAAAGATACTTCCTAGCGCGATTTCGGAGGCTGAATAGTTGCATCATTCAAAAACCCAATCAACGGTATAACAGCGTGAACTAGTGTGTAAATGCGACTAGCTCATGGTGATTTTTTCACGAAGATCGTGAAGGCGCCTTCATTGTGAAAAGATACTTAACGCGGCCGCGAGGGCCGAATAGTTGCATCATTTCAAACTCCGATCAGTAATGTAGCAGGACGTAAATTAGCGAGTTATGTGGTTACTTAGGATAGTTATTTGGTGAAGAGTGTCGACGCGGAAGTAAAGCCTTCATTGTTAAAAGAAGCCATCTATGTATCGTCACGCCAGCTCGAAATGCGCATACTGATGCCTACAAACCTAACGGGCTGCTTCACGCATCGCGCAATGCTTGAAGTATCCCCTTGGGTTTGTAGGCGTCAGTGCGCGTTTCGAGCTGGCAGCACGCCGCGCCGCGCCGTCGTCCCTCTAACGCAAGGGCGTGTCTCAATTTCCTCATGAGCCCTGCTGCTCTCCATTTGGTCTGCATTTTGCAATTTGGAACCATACATTCTGGCTCTTCTGGAAAATTATGTAAAATTATGTAAATATTATGTAATTATTATGTAAATTAGTATGTGCATTGGAAAACTAATGGCACATACGTTGTTTTTAAACCTGGCTAGAATTTATAGTTCCAAATTGCAAAATGTAGTCTAGTAGTCTAGTGTAACCTTATGCTTTTCAGGGCTGCTGCGGAAATAAAGATATGCCTATATGTGTCAGAGGAGCGATGATATGATGCATTTATATGCATTTATGTGCATTCAAAATAACCAAACATTTCATAATAATACTAGGTACCTCAGGCTCAGAGGAGGCGTCTAGCGGGATTTTGAAATGCGATTCGTTCACACTTGCAGGATCGTCGATTCCGAGAGCATGGCTGAACGATGACTCCTTGGACAGTAACCCGTCAGTCTCCTGCCGCGAACGTGAATCCTCAACATTCTGGCTGAGAAGAACATACTCCGGGTTCGCACTCGAAGATAAACTCTCACCGTTTCCATCCAACGAGGAATCCTCGATGGTCGAAATATTGTCAGCAAGTTGACTGATGGAAAGTACGTTTACTACTTGAGTAGCCGTCGTGGATAGGGTAAAATCATCCACTACATCAGTAAAATCGTCAAAGTTTTGACTCGAGAGATTTAGGTTGGCTACGGATAGAGTGAAATCGTCGACGTTGTCAGTGGAGGATGATACCTCTGGGTCTCGGTAGACCGGGAAATATTTTGAGCCTCCTTGGACCGAAGCGGAGCCTGGGGGATTCGGACTTGTAGCGTAGTCTTCTGTACTCTCGCTGAAAGTTACGTCCGGGAAAGTTGGAATCGAAGTCGAATCGTCCGTGCTTTGACTCGGAAGAATGTCATCTGACGCCAGCGTGAAATCTTCGTTTTCATTGGAAGGGAGATCCTCGGTATTTAGTTTTGGGGGTGAGGGGAAAACGCCTATATTTTGAGCCGAGGATAAGTCCGAGGGATTTTGGACCGGTGAGTTTCCATCAAGTTTTTGGTTTCGAGAAAAATCGTCCGAGTCTTGCTGAATGGCTGCGTCTCCAATAATCTCAGCACTGGTGATTTCTTCGTTTTTTTGACTCGGAGAAGATTCCGTGGAATTTTCAATTTGAGAGAACTCAGTAGGCTGCTGAGCGTTTTGAATATTAGTATTCAGGACAACACTCTCCGTGGAATCTTCCATTTTGCTCGAGGAACAGTTTTCATCCCCGCACAATTTCAAGGCCTCCGTGGAGAATGAAACTTGGACCGATTCGTTTTTCACAATGGAATTTTGAATGAACGGGATGGTTTTCTCTGTGTCGATCATTGAAGTTAGATTTTTATCGTCGAAATTGTTTTTCTCGTTTGATAAATTCTGCTTCGAGTCTGAAGTTTTAATCCTAGGATTATCAATTTTTTGCGTGTGTGATATATGAGTCGCAGATCTCGACGATGGTTTATCAAAATCAGATTCTGAGAACTGGTGGGAAGGTAACTTTGATGAGCTGGTGGAGTTTAAATGATCTCTGGAGGTGAGGTTAAACGAGTCTGTGGCGATGATAATGTTTGAAATGGGCTTGAAGGGGTGTGGGGGTGCTTTTTTAGTGTGATCGGGATTCAGGGAAATGCTGGCATCTTCAAATTTTGACGGCTTATCGTATGTATTACTTTCATTTCTCTTCGGAAACAATGAAGGTTCCTCTCTGAGGCTTGTGTGGTTCAAGCCGGGAGTTGCGTGCTTCGAGCCTCTTCTTTTGGGCTTCACCGGAGCTGGAAGCTCAGGGTCTCGAGAGCCTCCCGAGATAGGTTCCAGCTCGGTCAATTTGAGGTTAAAAAGTTTGTTGAAGTCGACGGACGATGGATCCATGAGTTCAGTCACCGATTCCGGATCCCCAGGAAAGTAATCGTATCGCTTGACTCGACCGAGAGCCACTCTTTGAGGGATGAAAGCCCGGCAGTCGCCAGAGACGTAAGTTGCTCTTTGGAACGAGATGAGCCACATACTTTGCCCGCATCGGTAATCTATGCAAACAAGACTAAAACAAGTAATAATACACGGCGAAAAATAATGAGTTTGTTGCACACAAGAGATGCAGCCAACTGAATAGATTTTCTCGTAGGGAAAAGTCGTATGGGAATCACGGTAGGCAGATCAGAAATGACTAAAATCCACTCTATAGCACACGATTTACTTACTGTATACCATACATTATCAAATTTACCTCTTGTTTTTTTTTTTTTTTTTTTTTTTTTTTTTTTTTTTTTTTGAATCATCGTAGAATCTCGTAGAATTTGTTTTTGTGACAAAATAAGACATTAAGGAACGCTCGAAAAAAATGAAATCAAACTCGAATAACAGTTTGCAAGATGATTTATTAAGTTTGTCATTTTTTTTGTTTAGGTTTTCTTACGTTCCTCAGCCTGATTGCCGGAGACGGAGGAAAAATTTTCTGCAGACGAGGTAAATTTGAAAATGCGCGATGTGCACTGTGAAAATTTTGCGTCAAGGAGTGGCATTTAGACATCTGGTGTGCTGCTCAACGTGATTTTTGTGCGATTTTTTCTTAGACAAATCTACTCAGTTAGTCGTATCTCTTGTGGGAACAGACCCATTCTGTTGACTTATGGCTTAATTTTGACACGGGAGGCAAAACTTGTAACTTGTATTCAAGGGACCAGGAAAATCCGCTGCGTCAACGTTGTATGCCGCTGCACAGAGGATCAAGTCAATAGGAGAGATCGGACAAAATTTAGAAACTTTAAACGCTCACGACTCCGTTTATACAAAACTTCAAGATTCTAAAAGTGGCTCCATTGGTTTCTTCGTGAACTTTTCTGCTACCAGCGCTCTTTAGAATTTAAAATGTGACGAAATAGACAACAAAATTTGCAGTTTTAGTCAAAAATTCCATGACTCGCGATCCACTGTGTGCCGCAACCTCGGGAAAACCTTGGCAAGAGGAAATTGGAGGAAGACACGATAGGAACAGAAAATAATTTTTGCTCAGTGAGCGAAAAATGCTATTCTTCTTCCTACATACTGAGAGTTGACCAAGGTAAACATTTCAACTAATGATTCAGATCCACACCGAAAAATGCGCTATAGGTTTCTATGAGGAGGTGGTTTTTAATGTATTTACAACGCAACTCCAAAAATGATCTTGGTTTTTCTCCATATCTCACCAATTTTTAGGAAAATCGAGAGTTCCTGAAAAACGGAACTCTTACGGAGAATCCAATTCGACGGAGAAGAGGTGTTCGTTAGAGAAAAAGCAATGTCACTCCCGGAATCAGCGATACAACCAACAAAAAAATGTGACACATATCTTAAGATTATTCTGCTTTTCCTGGTAACAAGGTTTCTTTCCGCTCAAATGGAAAAATGGGCCCATAAACCACCATGTAAAAATGATACATTATTTATGCGTCCCACAAAATATTCGGGAGATTTTCTCTCCCCCACTCCCTCCCCCGGCCCGGGTATCTGATGTGGTTAATCCCTACTGAAGCCTATTCTGTCAGTAGAGGAAAAAAATGGTCCTTGTTTTTCTCCGTCATCTGCCAATGTTCAGAAAAGTCGAATTTTCCAACAATACTTGGTTTTTGCAGTTAAAAAAGCAGTCTTATAACAAATTCGATTTTCCGAAAAAAATAGTAGATAACGCGGAGAAAAATTATGGTCATTTTCGACTTCAGCAGCATAAAACCTACATGCTTTGAAATTAAGAGCCCATGGAATGACCTGTAACCAATTTGAACCGGAGTTTTGGGCGTCGCTTGGGTCATTAAGAAGCCAACGCCTTCTGATTTCTTGTAAGCAACGTAGACAACATTCAATCACGAATAGTTGTATCCAGTCCCTGTCACGACTGTGACTGTGACCAAGACCATGTATTAAAGACATTGAACGTTCTAGATGACGGTTTTTTCATAGATGGACGGTAGTTTAACTGAAAGCTTACCTTCTTAGATGCTGATCTCCGAAAAAAGCAAGAGCACAGAGTACTAGCCAGTATAAGAACGAAATGAATATCAGAAAATAAGAGGTTCTGTACATGACCTTGTACTCCTGAAAAAAATTGATACAATTTTTTACTTTATTCTACTTCAGAATGTAATTAAAGTTAAACTGCATGCGATCGTAGGTACGAGGAAGAATCCTTTCTGTGACCGTATAGAAAGAATCAGGTGCCTTTACAAGCGAGGATTTAACGGAAACTAACAGATTTTGGTAATCTTTAAGATACTGAGGCGCTGAAGAAACAGAAATGATCTGAAACGACAAATCTTTAAATGCGAGACGAAACTTTTTAACGAAAAAACGTGCACAAATGTATGAATTTATGACTCTGGTTACGACTCATAAATATAAGTTTACATATATTTTGAGAATAATTTTTTTTGATTTTGAAATTATGAGTCTATTGTTTTAAAGGAGCATAGGAACTTACCAAAAATGAAGCAACGACAGCTATACTGTATGCAATGATGGCAATTGTCAGGTACACGTACACCAATAAATATGCCACTGTAATCATAAAATTCGTTCAAAGTTGAGTATCGAGCTACATGCATTTCATTTCATGTATGTAGAATAATGATACTTTTTTTTCTCCTAGCGATTTCTCATTTTAAAATGATTCAATAAAGCAAGTTTTTACACAAGGTCACAAGGATCCTCGATACATTTTACGCGAATGTATGTGGTCGTTTTTCTATTAATAATCATTTTACAGTTTGGATTATTTAATTTTTTCTCTTTCAGCATCCCACATTTTGAATTTGTCGGACCAAGATCAAAGAGTTCTACTAATAATTTTCTTCTGATCAATTTACAAAAGGTGTAAGAGGACCCGATTCACTGTCGTCTACGTAGGGAAATTGGCATCTCGGCGTTGTGTCAAAATGTCAACTCAATTTTAATCAACGGAAAACCCGTGAATACAATTTTGTGAATATAAAGAATTTCACTGACACATGAAGTATAATGCGTGTAATTTTCAAAGATTTTATTGGACTACTCTTTGCAATGTCGAACCCCTATTTCTGGCTCATTTCAGAAACAACGCACGTTGCGTAGTGTCCTCGCGCATATGGGTGATTTTATGTATGAGCCAGAAAAGAGGTTTCCTTATTGCAAAACGTAGTCTAATCAAAATTATTTCAAATCACGTCCTTTAACTTCTAGTCGGGGCTTAGATTTTCTACAGTGATAGGTGACTGGAATCAAAGGGAAGTACTTACGAGGATTATCATCCCGTGTGTTCGATGGCCTGGGTGTGAAGCTTAAAGAGAGGAGCACTATAAATGCGATGGTCTGAAAAACAAAATAGAAACGTTGTAGATAGGTGTTGATTTTCTTGTGTAAAAATATTCAAGGAAAAAAAAGTTGAAGTAAACAATGAAGTGGCAAAAAATTGCCAGTTATTGATTTTGCAGGTGCACTACCCTGCTCACAAGAAACTCAAGAACGCCGCTCATTGCTTCTTTCGGATTCTCAACGGCAATCGTACGCGTCAAATCTGTGTCCATCTGAGACAGTTAAATTCTCCGAAGCAGGGCCGGATTTACTTACTTGCCGCCATGGGCCGCCTGTATTTTGCCGCCCCCCTCTCATTCATTTTGGAACTTCAATAAAAACCATCAAGTGAACGTGCTGGAGGGGAAGGGGTGCATAAGAGGCGTTTACTCGTGTTTGACACATTTTTTGCGAAAGCCCTGTCAACACTGCTGGCAAAAGTTCACGGAGCTTGGCGCGAAAGTTAAGTTCCGTAAACCTATCTCTGTGCGGAAAAGGCCTTCCATTTGTATGAAATGAACCAAACATTTATGAAAGAACAAACATAAATGTACAGTTTAATAATTTTAACTTCCGCCGCCGCGCCACGCCGACTGCGCTGTGTTTGGCGCAATGTGTGAAGTATTCTCCACGTACTGTGTAAGACGCAATGCGTGAAGTATTCATGCAGTCTCGTAGGCGCTAATATGTCTTACATGCCGACCGCCGCCGCGCCGAAGGAGGGTTTCTCCTTTTCATCTCAAGTCCTCGTCATCATTGTTCCCTGCGCCGTGCTGTTCCAGGCCAAATTCCGTGTTCGGTTTCTCTCTTAGTCTTAACTCGACTAATTAAAAGTGCTATCCATTGTATCACAGGCAGACGACAAAATTAGCTATACACAGAAAAAAATGGATGGTGCTGACGACAGAACCTTTTGTTCATACGGCTCCCACAGTTTCTTTGTTACACTTACAGAACTTTTCTGTTGTGAGAACAGAACTTTTGGTCGTGGGAACAGAGTACTCTTTTCCCACGACCAAAAGTTCTGTAAGTGTAACAAAGAAACTGTGGGAGCCGTATGAACAAAAGGTTCTGTCGTCAGCACCATCCATTTTTTTCTGTGTATACCCTCCGGAAATGAGAGATTTGGTCACCTTTTCTCGTTCGTATTTTTTTTTCTGAATCCGATTTTTCTTTATAGCTACATTAAAAAAAAAAATGTGCAAAATTTGCCGCCATGGGCTGCGGCCCATGTGGCCACCCCCTAAATCCGGCCCTGCTCCGAGACCATCTCCTGATTGGGATGTAAGGAGGTACTGTCGATGTAAAGTACAAATGGAGGGACCATTCAATGACCACAGCCCAAGTAGCACAGTGCAACAAAAATATTGAAATTAAATTGCAATTTGATTTCAATAAAATTGTAATTTTTTACCATTGAATTGCAATATTTTTACATCATTTAGTCGATTTATACCGATTTTAAACAATCAACAAAATGACCTCCATGTGCTAGAAAGATAAGCAAAATGCAATGCAATGGAAAAAAGCACCCAACTTATTTATTTCAAGTTAACTGCATTAAGTTTCAAGAAATGGGGCCCTTTCAAATAGGAGCTAGGCAACATACACAACTATAAGTGAAATTTCAATATTTTTACTATGCAAATGCTACTTATTACAATTTGTGCTACTTGGGTGATATCTATCGTTCTCTTTTGAAAACAATGGAATGCTGTCATCCTTAAGATAGATTGATAAAATAACTACCAACTGAACGAGCGGTAACTTACGAAGTGAATGGCTGCCAGCATGTTCACTCCGACCTGGAGTGACAGGCAGTAGCAGAAATAGTTGAGCTTCATCTTGGCGGCTGTCTCGGCGAAGCAGAAGAGAACGAAAACGATGCGCAGAAGAAGCCACGGCAAAAATTTTCTTGTGAATTTGTGCATCAATTTTGACGGCTGAACCGCAGTTTTGTCGAAATTTTGTCACATGGTTCCAATTTTTTTTTCTTAAATTTTTTTACGAACAATCAAAGGATTTTAGGTTATGAAAAGTCGAACATGGACTCATGATTTGTTTCTATGGAGCAAGATTCTTCTTTTTGTCGACAGTGTTGCCAAGTATAGAATTAATAGCCGAAATTTTGATCATCGGTAGCGTAATCGGAAAAAAGCTCGGGAGAAGAGCCCCCTTCAAAAAATGCAAGTTTGCTGAATTGACGTAGAGGCTTGGAAAATGTTGTTTCCATGGGTAATGAGCCCCAAAGAATTTTGAGGATACCGTTGAACCCAGCGACTTCCCTGATGGGCTACAGGGGGGACCCTGAGCTCGTGAAAATCAGTAGGGGTCCCGGTCCCCCCTGTAACTCATTAGACCCTCAATTTTGGATTGTTTGGGTCGATTACCCATCTAAAAAAACCTTGGTCAAGTTTCAATAGCCTGCATGATGAAATCCGGTTAAAAATTATGAATGGGAAACATTTTTGAGGATCCAATTGCCCTCAGCAGTCAGCGGCTTCTCTAATGAGTTACAGGGGGTACCGGAACTCCTAACTGATTTTTACGAGTTCAGGGTCTCCCATGCACCCCACCAGAGAAGTCGCAAGGAGTAACTAGATCCTCAAAAAATTTTCCCATTCATCATTTTTATCAGGGTTTCATCATGCACGCTTATAAAACTTGACCTTATTTTTTTAATAGCTAATTTGAGAAAAATTTACTTGCGTGATTCATTTGGTTTTTCTTTAGCTTAAAAATTAAGAGAATTAAAAGTAAATTTACTCTCGTCGAAAGCAAGAGAAATACAACAATCATCAATCCAGTGATTGTATTGGCCGAGTTCAAACCCCCGGTTTAGACCGAATTCAAACTTCCCGCTTTATTTACCAATCCGCTTTTGCCGTCTGTAAGATCCGGAAAACTTCCGGAACTTCTCCCGGAACATTGGCCGCGAGAGCAAAACATCAACATTACCAACTTTTCAGGTTAGTTCACAGTTCACATCACAAACTTGCCTTTCTGCCTTGATATTATTTGTAATATCTCAGAATTTCACACTTTTACCCATAATCTCATCACCTCTTAGTGCGCGATTGTTCTTTTAACGTCGGTAGAATGCTAACCGTAATCTCTCTCGAGGGCACGTCATAGCCCGGTATTCTTATCTTACCTGTTCCTTGATCATTCACGTATCACATTTTCGGTGAATAAATACTTTTTACCCGAGTACAATTCCTTTAACTATTTATCCACATGGAGGTATTGTTTTAATTTGATTTGTAAAAGCAGTGAAGTGGTTTTTCTTTAAGCGGTGCTCTCTTCAGCGACAAGTTCTTCGACTGAAAAACATTCCTACTATTCCCTGTTCTAGGTGTGACATAACAGGTATGGAGATTGACCTTTATTGAAGTTTCATTTATCCAACATTTCAACTCTGCTTAATTCTTTCTAAACAATCCAATAGAGCATTAACTTGACAATTTTGTTTAGCGGGAAGCGGGTCCTCAATGTGTCAGTACACTTTGACGATCCGAAGCGATAACCTCCCCTCTTGGTCATCAAAGGTTTTAAGATAGAGTGGAAGTAATTCTGTAATGCAGACATCCTCACCCTAAAACTGTATTTTTCGGACTGTACTCTTTAAAATGAACTTTCATTTCAGTTCCCTATGTTGTAATTGCTTCAATACTGCTATGTTATGCATTATCATTGTAGGGCTTTTTTTTTTTATCCGTGGAATGCGATGGATCGGAATCTTTGTAGTTCGGGCCGGTTCAACTGGCCTAACTGCGGCCTCCACCCACCTTGGGAGAGGGGTTCAAGCTTTCCACTGGAACGCTTGGAATGCGCCAGTGGAACAGGATAAAAAAGTAATGCGTCCTGTAGCGATCCTCTGCGCTTGACATAAATGTGAGCCCTTGCAGTGAACTGCGAAGTATTGCAGTGTTCTAAAACATATTTTTACGTGAAGCAATAGTTGTGGTCCTTCCATAAATTTCTGCGTCGTATCCAATTTTAATACATTTTTTTTAAGGGTTTTCAAGAGGTTGCAGATGAAATGAATGCAATTATTTCTTTGATAGACCCAAGCTAGCATAAGTCTACTGAAAGTATTATCAATGTAATTTCAATCCCTCGGAACGGATGAATCATGTAAAGTCTTTATCAAACACAACAGTGCGCTGATTATTGAAAGATTAAAGCAGCCCGATGAGACCTCAAATTGCAATATATTTCATGGTTAAGATAGGGCTTTGTCTTGTCTTGTCAGGCTGACATAGTTTAAATAATCAGGCCGCAAGACTGGTGATTTCACATAATTTCTGTTTTTAAGAATCCAAGTCACTGTGTCTTATCATCAGGTCACATTTTGAATCTGAGATTAATGCTGGATAATAGATTCTGACCCAGAAATTTTTTTCCGGGCAATATTTCCAGACAACATGTAAATTGCCTGATTCAGGTTCTTTGAAAGGTACAAATTCATACATAGAATTGCGGTGCGTCAAAGTTTACATCGCTGATCTTTAACCTTTTTATTTTTTTTTTTTTGTAAGGATCGAGATGAGGAAAAGTGAGGGAATTCCAGCGCTAGTAATGGTCAGGAAAATTTTCAAAAAAATTAAGAAATTTTGAAAATTGATTAAAATCACAACCCTGAGAATTTTCAGAAGAGATTTTTTCAGAGAATTTCCATAAGAACTTGAAAGTGCGACTTGTGTGATTTCTTTCAAAATCGAGTTTTTGTTACCTTTATGCGTCTCATCGCTCCCTAATTATATCAAAAGAGCTCCAAAATTATTTCATGAAGTACAAAATTAAATTCAATGCTCAGTGACAAGTGCTGCCGCCGGGCGGGCTAATGATCGCAAGTCCTTGACTTTCAATGGTTGATTTACTTTCCTTATCATTATGTCTGCGCGACCACTTCTCTCCAATCTTACTTTGATAAGCGCTTAATCACTCTGCTTAAATTTTTATTTTCTTTCCTCACCAGTAGTATTATTTTGAACTCGTCGTTGCACTGTGTTATTTAGGCTTGATTCATCTTATTTTTTTTAAAAAAGTATTCCTCTCGTATTGTAACAAAATCATCAGAGCATAAACAGTCGTGCATAATAATGTGAATGTTCGCCTCAAGATGGGCTAGGAGCCCGAAAATCTTTCTGTATGTGTATATAAATTTTCAGATGAAACATTAACTTAATGCTTGCAAATTTATAGCTCAATCCGACTTCTTGTCTCTTGCATCACTTAGAAAATCACGTGACCTCTCTTAATGCAGTACCTATTCTTTTTAAATTACTTATGAGGAGAAAAATTAATGTCATATTGTTTTTTAAAAAAAATTGATTTAGCCCTGGATTATGTTTCAATTGTCTACGGTTTTTGTGATTACACGCGTGAACCGTGTCGCTAAAAATGTTTCTTTCACTCGGTTTTAAGCTGAGTTGCCTTTTTGCAAACACGTGCAACCCACGTTGTGAGCCTCGCCCCGTCTACAAACTCAGGTTGAACGTAATCGAAGTTTGATGAGGCCAAATTGTTCAAAAAACCCGTGTAACCTGGATTTGAAACTGATTAATTGTGAATTGCTGTCGGAACCAGTGTTTCGCGTCTCGTATAATGTACCGTATTGTTGAGAGAGATTATGGATGTTTGTTTTCGTGCGTGCTACCCTGCCAAGAAAGAGCTCAGTATTTTTGAGAATATTTTAAGTTTATTGCACGTAGTTTTCTCAGTGTACATTCTTTCTATGCGCGTTTGAAGGAGCAAAATTATGAAAAAATACGAACAGAAACTGAAAAATTAATGCGTGAAAAAACAAGAATAAACATAGGACTGATCTCTAGAATACCATAATCGAACTAATATCAAAGGCAATTTTTTCTAAAAGCCTGATTTTTATAGGCGTTGTCCTTTTCCTTAAGCTTGGTCCTACCACTTACAGTCAATTTTTTCCTCTCAAAAAGACAAAACCTAGATGATGGTGATTTCGATGATTTTAGGTCTATCACAGTAAATTGTATGATCTGAATGACAATCTCAATTCTGGTGGGCAAGTTTTGAACTCAAGATCTTAACCTGTGGTCGACAGGTACACTAGAGTGTTTGTCAAATTTTAATCAAAGGCCAGTCTTAACCGGAGGTACTGGAATTGGACCTTAACATTTAAAACAGCATGCACACTTATTGTTTGTAGCAGTTATCGAGCATGTCCGCTTATCATCTACGTAGGTTTCATGTTACATTAGGTGTGAGAAGTTGTGTAATATTGTGATAAAAACTTGTCGGGAGATTTATCGAATCTTTCATCGTCAGAATGTATTAGGCAGAATCATTGTTTGAGTACTTTCTTTCATCTTCTCGGGTCATTTTTATCAACTTATTTCGCTGATTACCATCAAAACAAATGTCTAGCACTCAAACTGTTATCATTATAGAAGGTGTTGTGTGCACATTTTTTTAAATGTAAACTAACATTTTTCATGTCACGTAGCTTACAAACGGTGCCCTTTTTTTTCATCGATTGAGCTACATTGCCAGTATGGACCATTAAATGCGACTCATTCATTTTGCGATGAGAAGAAATGGCATTTGTATATAAGTCTTCGTTAGGATTTGGTTTTCACTAATAATTGCATCATTCCTTTTCTTCTGCGTCGTTATGAAGTCTCTTATCAGTAATTATCTCACCCATTTATTTTGCTTATAATTTGCGTTCTACACTGTAAATTCATTCATTCGGATGAAAGAAATTTTTCTGGCCCACACTTCCACGCTATTTTTTTCGCGGGTTTTCGAATATCACTGCTTGCACTTCAATTCAGTCGTTGCCATTGGCAAAGTTTTGACTTTTCCATGTCTTTAGTCTGTCAGTTCTGTTTCACATTACGTGAGTACAAATAATTTCGGTCTGCTCTTAATTTTTAAACCGTCTGCCCACGTGAGAAACATTTAAACGAGAGTCTTATACTGCCGTGCTATGAGGAAAAACGCCGTATGAACCTTCAGGCATTGCCAAATTTCCTTTGCTAAAACACGACATTCCCGGTAAAGTCATGAGTATTTTCCTTCCAATTTTTCAGATAAGTTTGTTTGCAATTTTACCAATAGCTCCTGAAAATTTCTAAGAAAAATATTCACAACATTCTTTAAAAATAAGCATTTTATCGAAGGAAATTTGGCAACTCTCGAATGTTCATACGGCGTTTTTCCTTAGCACGGCAGAATAAGATTCATGGGAAATTAAAGGGTAGAGCAATCGATGCGGTTGGCAGTTGTCTCTTTGTAAGCTTTTCAATGCATGTCATGTATCATTTACCTACTAAATATTTTTTTTGCTGTTTAACGAAGTAATATTTTTATGAATATGAGTGTGATATTTTATTTGTATGTTTCCTCTCAAGTAACTGAAAATCTTGTTTGCCTTCAGATGCTGAACACATGGTCATCACTGAGAACGACATTATTGAAATCGATTAAAGTTTTCTCCCCAATAATCTCAACTGGTTGCCCATTTCACTGCACAACTCCCACAATGGCTACAACGGAGAACAAGTTTAGTCTACCAGAAAGATACAAGGGAACGGAATACAGTGTCTGGTAAGTAGACAGAAGCTTATCGATTCAACTGGTACCGAAATGCATACTCTTTTATGTGTCTATAAAAATTATGGAAAACTCGCGTATTTTTAGCAATGCCGAACCTAAAATAATGTTTGCTTTCTTCTATTTTTACAAAACCGCTGAATAAATTGCGTATTTTTTAATGTCCACTCAAATTTGCATAAAAAAATTGTATGAAACAACTTTGGTCAAAGTGGACACCAAGCGCACATATATTCGATCACCGGAGGAGCCATGTGGTATCACGTGGAAATGAAGGAAAATAATAGCTTTTCGCCCCTCTCAAATTCCTGATGTTTATGAATAAACTCTTCATTCTCGCATCGTTGAATGCGAAAATCAAGCGCGCAACTTTTCGAACTCCAGAGTAGATATGTGGTATCACGCGAATTTGAAGGAGAATTTTAGGGCATCGCCTCCGCCAAATTACTGACGTATTTGAGAGGTGTGCTGATGGCATTGATGTAAAAATCGCGCATTTTTCGCGATATTCAGGTAAAAATTGCGGGATCATTTATGTTCTAAATCACTCGCTTGAGATTTGCGTTTATACCGCGCGATTCTACGATGAACAACGCATGATTTTTACTGATTTTTTAAAACCGTTGGAAAAATCACGCATTCGCCGCGACATTGTTGTATTCTCCTTTTTTCCCCTCGAATTTGACTGGAATAATCGGGTATTTTTCGCGACACCGATATGATCAGCGCGTAATTGTTCAATATTTTACGAATCCTCTGAAAAAATAGCGTTCCCTAGCGATATTGAGATGAAGTTCGAGTGATTTATCACTTTTCAATAGACAGAGATGAAGCGAGCAACTATTCGAACTCCGGAGTAGGTTTGTGGTAGTTTTTTTGGAATGTACTGAAAAAGTACTGTATAAGTACTAATTTTTGGCCAGCTTGTTTTCATAGACACATGTTGTTTAATGAAACCGCTGGTAAAATTACGAATTTGCCGCAACAATGTGATACTATCCCGTATTTTCTCATTTTTTTCCACTAAATCGATGGAAAAATCCCGCATTTTCCGTCATTCTAAGGTAAGAAGCGGTTAATCGTTTTTATTTAACGAGTTAACCGGAAGTATCGCGTCGCACGCGATATTGAGATGAAATTCGAGTGGTTTCTCACTTTTTAAAAGTCAGAAATGAAGTGAGCAACTATTCGAACTCCAGAGTAGGTATTTGGTATCACGCGGAATTGAAGGAGACTCTTACGCGTTTTTCCTGTTATGAATCTATGAAACCGCTCGAAAAATCGCGTATTTGTCGTAATTATTTTGGTATTACCGTATACTACCTCATTTTTTCTTTGAAAATCGCGAGATAAATCGCGCATTTTTCGCGATCCCGACGTGAAAAGCGCGTAAATCTTCAATATTTCACGAATCCACCGGAAATATCGCGTCCTTTCGCGATTTTGAGATGAAATTCGAGTGGTTTTTCACCTTTAAAGTTGCAGAAATGAAGTGAGCAACTATTCGAACTCCAGAGTAGGTATGTGGTATGACGCGAAATTGAAGGAGAATCTTAGTTTTTCGCCTGTTCCAAATCATTGACTTTAATGTATAGTATTTTTGCATCGATGTAAAAATCGCGTGATTTTTGTAATGTTGCGGTGAGAATTGTGTGATCATTTATGTTCCTAACCAACCGCTGGAAAGGTTCCTTGAATTACGCGTAATTTTATATCAAATTTATCCAACCGCTCGAAAAATCGCGCCTTTGCCTCAATGATTGTGGTATTACCGTGTAGTACCTCATTTTTCTTTGAAAATGTCTCGAAAAATCGCGCAGTTTCCGCGATACTGAGGGAAAAAGCGCGTAAATGTTTAGTATTTTACAAATCCGCTGGAAATATCGCGTCCTTTCGCAATATTGTTTTGAAATTTGAGTGATTTTTCTCTTTTTAAGTTGCAGATAAGAAGTGAGCAACTGTTTGAACTCCGGAGTAGGTATGTGGTATCTTGTGAAATTGAAGGAGAATCTTAGTTTTGCGCATGTTCCAAATTACTGGCGCATTTGAATTAAAATTGAAGGAGAACTTAAAGTGAATGATATTTATGGAGTTTCTCTTTTTTATTTTTAACCCAAAATACATTTTGATATGTAATGAGATGTTTTTATGTGCTTATTTTTTCAAGGGTGGAGTATATTCAGCTGGCTATTGAGCATAAGCCTGATTGTAACCTAGGCCAAGGTTTCCCTGATTTTCCAGCTCCTCCTGAGTACCTGCCGAAATACATTGCCGAAGTAACTGAATCCAACCACCTCATGAATCAATACACAAGAGGCTTTGTACGTATTTTAAAACATTTTTTGGAAACCTGCTTATAGGAGGGAATAGTAAAGTGTCAGATAGCCACCCTCGAATCAGACTTTAAGAAAGCTAGAAGCTGGATGCGCGCAAAAGCTTCAAAGAAGCAAACATTCCATGATTTTTCAATCACTGGGTTGTTTTCACTATGTTCGAGATTTTTTTTGGGGAGGGAGAGCAAATCGAAAACCCTCTTTTTATATTTAATATTATTTTGGAGAAAGACCTCAAAAAAAATATTTGTTGATTATTTTAACTGTTTGAACTAATATAATTCTCATTTTACAGGGTCATCCTCGTTTGGTCAACGCCATCGCTGATCTGTACAGCAAGCTAATCGGAAGGAAACTAGATCCACTATCCGAGATCCTGGTGACAATTGGTGCATATGAGGCACTGTACTGTGCTATTCATGGGAACGTTGGTCCTGGTGATGAGGTCATCATTGTTGAGCCATACTTTGATTGCTACGAGCCGATGACCATATCTGCTGGTGGAACTCCGGTCTTTATTCCTCTTAGAAATGTAAGTACCTTAAGTGTCAATCTTTTTGACGGAAATGAAACTCATTCAGATTTCCCGTGATTTCAATTAAAATCGTTCGTAACTTATTGTAAATTTTTAAATAAAATCGCTGCGACACTTAAACGACGCGTCATTATTTATGACTCCCTTCTAATTTTCACTATAAAAAAACGAAAATAAAAATCCTAATAGCTACGATTTAGAATCAGGGACCGTGCTTTTTATTCGGTAAATACAAAAAAGGAAAATGGGACTAAATATAAAGTGGCGACGAAATTTCCCGTGATTTCAATTAAAATCGTTCTCAAAAATTATTGTAAATTTTTAAATAAAATCTGTGCGTATCTTTTAAAATATATTGATTGAAATTGAAGCATTAACTGTGGTTTGCAACGGTGCAATCCAGGTAAATAAGCTCCTTTTCGCGTGGAACCATCGATATTTGAGTTCGTTTACGGCAGGCGTGACATACAACTATTCGACCACGGGTGTAAGCATGTTGCAGCTCCGCCGGATTGAAGGCGCGTCAAACTGCGAAGATTTTTTCACGTACCTGCCGACCCTCGCTGACGGGACGAACGCTAAAATCGCTGCGACACTTAAACGACGCGTCATTATTTATGACTCGCTTCTAATTTTCACCGTAACAAACAAAAAAATCAATCCTAATAGCTGCGATTTAGAATCAGGGACCGTGGTTTTTTTCGGTAAGAACAAAAAAGGGAAAATAGGACTAAAAATAATGTGGCGACGTTTGAAGCGTTGCAATAGAGGCACGTAATTTTCGGCCGTAGGCAATCTGTTTTCATCCATCTCCTTAATTAACATCTTCCAAATTTATTTTGAAAATCAATTTCATCCTTCATAATATCTGACCAAATTTATTTTTTTTTATCGAACAGAAAAGTAATAACCCTGATAGTGGAAGTTCTGCAGATTGGGTTTTAGATCCAGATGAACTAGCAAAGGCGTTCAACAGTAAAACCAAGTTGTTCATTCTGAACACCCCGCATAACCCACTTGGTAAAGTTTTCACCTACGAAGAGTTGCAGGTGATCGCTGATCTTTGTAAAAAGCACAATGTAATTTGTATCGCCGATGAAGTGTATGAATGGCTTGTATACAAACCAGCAACTCACGTCCGTATGGGTAAGTTTTCATTGCGTTTCATTTTTATGGTGTGTTCTTGGACCAACTGTTTTGAAACCCAAGGCAGAACGTTTTGAGCCATTACCGGCTCATTTTTAGGTGCAAGAAACGAAAAATTAAATCAAAATTTGAATGGTGACCTGACCCCAGGCGTTATCACGTAAACGTTCAATAACTTCTAGCGTCAAGCCGCCACTCAACTTTTTCTTTATTTTTTCGTTTTTTGCAGCTGAAAATGAGCTGGTAACGGCTCGAGGCGGGAAAATGGCCGTTTTTAGTGTTTTGAAAATTGTTTAGCGTTGTTTGCTCATGTTTTAATCTCTTTTTGTTGTATTCGTATTTTCGGGCTAAGTTTTCGTGTGCATTACCGTCTTAACTATTGGTCTAATTTAAAATTATTTGACTCTTAAAATAAAAAAGTTGTATTCAAAATTCTAGGAGTGTGATGGCGAAGAAAGAAGGTAAAGAGAAAGAAATGCGCTCAAGCATCAGACCTCATTAATAGTTTGATGTCATAGACTCTGTAGTAGAGCCTTTGTCAATTCATTTAATCGTTGCGTCATCAATAAGTAACTGCTTGCACATCGATGGGCTTCATTGAGCTATTTATTCTATAGAGAAGCTCAGGGACAAATGCTTGATGTACTCAAGTGCGATAGGAGAAATTAGCCTGGAAATAGAGTGGTGATCGTGTCATTTTATTGTGTTTTTACTTCTTGAAGAAGTGAAGAACAAAGAATGGAGAGGGTGCATGTGTGAGGAATTTGCGATTTGACTATTTATTTTTATGTAAAAGATGATTGACCGTCCCGGTCCCCTGATGGCTGAAAAAATAGAGCGAACGTGCAGCGGGTCCCGCTGAATTTCGACCCGACAATAACATGATTCGATGCCGCGATTATTCTAACGCGAGTCCGAATAATCGCGCGAAACACAGTGCGGCCAGCGTTAAACGCACATCAGCGCCTGCATGACTGTAGGAATACTTCACGCATTGCGCCAAACAGTGCAGTCAACGTGAGGCGCATATAAGCGCCTACAATACTGCACAAATACCTCTCGCATTGCGCCAAACGCAGTGCAGTCGGTCAATGGGGATGTTGCATGTGTGAGGAATTTGCGATTTGACTATTGATTCTTTTGTAAAAGTTCGCGAGAAACACGATGGTGCCACCGGTTTTCATTGAAATCAACTCCCAAGCTCAGAAAAAGCTCTCAAGTTGAGGCCAAAATGGAGGGGATAACCCACGTTATCCTCAGAGTCCACCTCTACATCAAGACAAACTCTCTATGCAAAGATAGGGAGCAAATACATTGACAGAGCTGCCGTTTTATATGGGGACTCTAAAACTGAAATCACGGCAACCTTGCTAATGTATTTGCTCCCTATCTTTGCATGGAGAGTTTGTCTTGATGTAGTGGTGGACTCTCAGGATAGCGTGGGATATCCCCTCCATTTTGGCCTCAACTTGAGAGCTGTTTTTGAGCTTGGGAGTGGATATCAGAGAAAACCAGTGGCACCATCGTGTTTCTCGCGAACTTTTACATAAGAATCAATAGTCAAATCACAAATTCTTTACACATGCAACATCTCCATTGTCCCACCGAGCGGCGGTTGAGTGCTGCGCAGGGGCGACTTTGCAAGTTGGTAACATTGGGTTTCCTCCATTTAAATGCATTACAGATATCGTTTTTAGGTGAGGCAAATTGTTTCACATACATTTCAATTGAAGAACGGCAGTATTGCCAACTTTCAAGAATCGCCACTGGTGCTGCAAAATGTCTCTAGGTGGTGCGTACAAACTTCAAACCGATCCTCAAAGAATTCAATTTTGTATCATGTGTTTTTTTCCATTTTGCAGCGACGTTGCCGGGAATGTGGGAGCGGACAATCACTATTGGATCAGCCGGTAAAACATTTAGCGCGACCGGTTGGAAATTAGGATGGGCCTACTGCCCTAAGGAGTTAATGAAGAATATGGTTATAGTTCATCAGAACTGTGTATACACCGGTGTGACTCCAATTCAGGTACTTTAGTCTGCTAATCCGACTTTCATTAAATCTAAAAATTCCCAGTAACGATCGAGGAATTTGATTTCAAGTGTTAATGATGGGTGGTTGGAACATAGAATGAGACGAACACGCACCTATGATGTAAAATATCAGGTTTAATAGAGGAGAACTTCTCAGAACTGAGCCATTATCAACTTAATATCATTACGTTTCCTCCATGAGAGTGGAGATTGCCTCATTTTAGTGCGTTTTTATTCCTTGAAGAAGTGAAGAACAAAGAATTGTCCCGCCAAGCGGTGGTGAAGTGCTGCGCAGGGGCGAGTTTGCAAGCTGGTAAAATTGGGTTTCCTCCATTTAAATCCATTAAAAATATCGTTTTTAGGTGGGGCAAATTGTTTGAGGTTGTATCCTGTCCTTTACATTTACAGTTTTAGCAGAATTCCTTTAATTAAGTATTTTTCTTATGATAGGAAGCCGTAGCTCGAGGTTTCGAGCGCGAAATTTCTCTACTGGGCACACCAAATAGCTACTTTGAGAAGATGTCTTCCATGTTGCAACCCAAGCGAGACTACTTCTGCCAGGTCTTGAAAGATGTAGGTTTTGCACCAACCATTCCAGAAGGTGGCTATTTCGTCGTTAGCAAATGGTCTGATTTAGGTAAGTCAAGCAGAGGTTTTTAATGTTTTATGTACCTAAAATTTACCTCTTCAGAAACATCAATTAGTTTTTCCTAATCACCGGCGATTAATATTGCCCAAAAAGAGACTCAAGACGCAGTTTATTTTCGCGTATGTTTTTAATAGTTTTCAAGTGTGTGTTTATTCTCCTCTTTGCAGATGGATTTTTATTTGGCAGGAAAAACAGCTTAAAGTCAGTTAAAATCATACGCAAGGAAAGTTCGCAAAATCGTTTGTTTTTTTAGATTAGGATTTCTTGTGTCTCTCCCTAAGAAAACCTGATTTCCGGTCAATATGAAAAACTGCCCTCAGAGGTGGAATTTCAGACAAAACGTATCACAAACACAAACTACGCTGATTGCGTGCTGAGGAGTGAGTACTTTTTTCACTTTACTATCTAAATGATAGCAAGCCATTTCACAATAAGTTTTTACGTATAATACTTACCATGTTTTCGACTATTTCAAGTGACAAATATAACTGAGCCCATCGGAGAAATATGAAACCGTCCCCCTCAAATAAATGTTTCCCTCTCATCAAATAAGGATAGACACTCAGAATCCTCACTTCTTCTTTTTGCCGGGTTACTTCAATTCATTTACTCTTGATTTTTCCTTCCTAGCTCATAAGGCGGATTTAAATTCTGAAAATGACTCCTACAAAGATTTCAAATTTACAAAATGGATGACTAAAAATGTGAAGCTGCAAGGAATCCCCTACTCAGCTTTCTACTGTCCTCAAAACAAGCCCCTTGGCGAAGACTACGTTCGCTATTGCTTTTTCAAGGTAATGATTTGTCACTACTTCATGTCAATTTTTGGTTTAGTATTCTTAACTATCAACAATGTTCAATTATCAATAGTGATTCGTGGGGAGCAGAATCATAAATATGTGGTTTTAATATCCTAAGGATGTTTCCAAGGATGTATGAAGGCAATGCAACCATCAATCAAACTTATGTTTGCTATTTCTGGCATTCGAAATAGTCGAATTCGTATTACATTTAAATATCCGATGCGAAATCACGTATATCTGCAGTCGCGACGTTGTAGACTTCCCGTCTTACTTCATTTTTCCGTCGGAAAACTAGTTAGCATGATTCCTTAAAAACTTCCTTGATTTTTCTTCTCCGTCAGAAAAATATGCTGTACGGATTTCAAGCTATAAAATTGTCTACCCCTCTTAAAATAAAATGGGAACGGAAATTTTGAATCACCTCAATGGAAACAGGGGGAAACAAGGAACCCTGTCCCCCATTAGCGAAGCCTCTGCGAGGAGCGGAACCATCGAATTCGGATTCTTTGGAGTCTTTTACCCATGTAAACGTCAATTTTCCAAAACGTCGCGTCAACTTATCGCGAATAAGCATTTTTGAATGAGGACTCTACCCTCCTCTTATTAGGGTCAATGTTTCGGACACGTAGGCCCAATGGACCACGAGACAAGGTACGAATTCCAGCATTCTGATTCATGTATCTTAACTAAAATTTCACGTAGAACATGATGCGCACAACGAAAATTACCGAAATCAACTTCTTACGAAGATATTCAATAATTCTTGTTGCGTGAATTCAAACCACGCGCTCATGCAAACTCTATGCTCTGCGTGATTCACATCGCGCGCTAAACGTTTATCATGACAGTCTTTGCGATTTAAAAATCTCGCAACCTCAATCTTGACGCTTTGGCTCAGCTATACCAAATTGCCCTTAGTTTGAACAACACATGGTAGGAAATGAACATTGCTCGATTGAGAAGATTACTGAAACCGTTGTAGTGCGCGATTTAACTCGGAGTAGAGCTTCGAGTTTCTTGTGAGCGGACAGTTCAAATTCCTCGTAACCAATGTGAAATAAAAACGTTAATATCTTCGTTAGGAGTTGGTATCAGTCATTTTTGTTGCGCGAATCGTGTTCTACGTGAAATTTTGGTCAAAAAGCATGTATCAGAATCCATTAATTCGTACCTTGTCTAGTGATCCATTTTGAATTTCTTTGTGTCATTTTCCGTAAAAAGTTTCTGTGGTTTATAATTCCGCTGGAATAATTTCAAATTTCTGACGTTGACCCCGATTTTTTGAGTGAAGACCCCCTCCCCCCCCTCCTCCAAGGCAAGCCAGAAGGGCTCCGGGGCCTCGAAGTTCGGATGCATTGGGTCTTTGAGTCGTTTTCCTCTTCAACGCCGCCGCCATCTCCGACTGCGTCCGACGTAAAACAACCGAGGAAAAAGCCTGCACTCCTGGTATAGATTCATCGTAAATATGCTTGCTTGCGACTAGCAGCAAGTCCAGAGGTTTTTGGGACATGTGTCATTTGAAATGGATGAATCTTTACTTCATTCTAAAAATCCTTATGAAAAATCGTTCTCTAAAGTGGCAACATGGTCTCTTAGTCTGGGACACCCTGCATCAATGTTTTTGTCATTATGTTTTCATGTAAAGATTGGGAAATGTGAGGGTATTTAGTATTTTTTAAGGAAATATTGCCCAAGCTTTGAAAATACCTTGAGTATCGGAGGGAAAAAATGATCTCGAGCATCTGTAAAAAAATGTATCGAATCCCATTTGGATCGAGTAAAGCAGAATGGAACCAAGCCACAACAGCTATCGCCGAATTTAATCGGTCAATTTAATTTTTCACATGAAAACGGTTGTGCGAATTTTCGTGCAAACAGTGAATTTTTTGTACAGTATGAAACAAATTCCTTAAAATTTTCTAAGGAATCCGCACAAACGCTCTCTTGTAAAAAATTCAAATTGCCCAGTTTTTCGCAATAGCTGATGTGGCTTGGTTCCTTTCTGCTCAAACTGTTTTTGTCTCAAACAAACAAATGTCTCCGTTTGTTCTGTTTCGTTTGTCGCTTGATCTTTGGTATTTCCTTGCCTACTCTTTTTAGAAAGATGAAACTCTGTCGAAAGCAGAGTCTATTCTGAGAGATTGGACCGGTAAGCAGCTTCCATCATCTCATCTTTAGTGAAGTTTTGGAACTGTTGGATTCCTATCGGAGGGATGGCCCTGTGAACTACACAGTGCGTTTCTCTTCCTATCCTACTCGGCCAGGCCTCAAACTTCTCCTCGGGGATAATCTCTCGAGACACGCGAGTTATTTTCTACTGTGCAATATGATCACACCTACCGCGCTGAAAGTGCCATAACTTGTTTTCAATGAGATTTTTTATACCTACGGTCGTTTCCTATTTTTGTAATAAATTGAATGGGTTTTACTTTTAATTAAATTTTTGTTTTGTTTTACTCTCTATTCGTAAACCTAATCATGTAATTTATTACACTGAAATTCTGAAATCAACTCCCAAGCTCAAAAAAAGCTCTCAAGTTGAGGCCAAAATGGAGGAAATATCCCACGCTATCCTGAGAGTCCACCTCTACATCAAAACAAACTCTCTATCCAAAGATAGGGAGCAAATACATTGACGGAGCTGCCACTTTATTTGGGGACTCTAAAACTGAAACACGGCAACCCTGTCAATGTATTAGCTCCCTATCTTTGCATGGAGAGTTTGTCTTGATGTAGAGGTGGACTCTGAGGATAACGTGGGTTATCCCCTCCATTTTGGCCTCAACTTGAGAGCTTTTTTTGAGCTTGGGAGTTGATCTCAGAGAAAACCAGTGGCACCATCGTGTTTCTCGCGAACTTTTACGTAAGAATCAACAGTCAAATCACAAATTCCTCACACATGCAACATCTCCATTATATCCAAATTTTCCTGAATGATCTGACAATCTTGAAACAGCGCCGGAGACATGAAGGTATCACTCGAAAATGAAAACAACACCTGCATTTGTTTTGTAAGGGTTGATGGTAATAGTCAATTTTCCGCACCCTTTATCCGACGCCTGAGGTTGCCCGGTATTATTAGATGCCACCGCTGTGTTATTAGACAGCCTACTGCTTAATAGTGGCCTAATCCCGCCCGGGTCGCAGGGACACCGCGGTAGCCATATGTCAAACAAATTGAATTAAGCATAGGTTTTGATGACACCTCCTCTTCACTCATCAATTTCCTCTGACGGCCTCGCCGGAAAATTTTATTAATTGCATATTGTATTTCAACACGGCAGCTTTCTGATTGCTTTCCTTTTCGGGCTGACTGTAGGCTGTTATCCGCGGCAGTTAGTCACTTGCAGTAGCCCACTTTCATCAACCGCAACGAACTTCATGAATGTTATTATGGTTTAACAGACGGTTACTTTCCACACCCAGCTGCCAACCGGCGATCCTTGCAAAAAAAGGCAGGAATAAAAATCGTGAATGAAACGGTGTATACATCACTGTAAAATAAGTTTGGTCGCATGAACCAAAGTTCGGTGTTCCATATCATCTCAACTAATTCGGTTTGTCAAACCAAATTTCCGATTCGTCAAACCGAACCTGTGAAGTGAATCCCATCAGTACGAACCAATCACAGAGATGCCCGCCAGAATCACTAAGTCCCTTGTATTTCACGGGCGACAGGTTGGATCCCAACGATGACCCCATTGCAGTGAGCGCCAGCCATTCGTTAGGTTAGCCCCGAAATTAAGGGTCGGGCTCACGAAGAAGTACAGATTTTCTGGATCGGATTCAGGCAATCTTATCAGATCTAAAGCAAAAATACGCTTTAAGACAATTATTTTTGCTGAAGCTCAACTTTCAAGGAAACACTTGAAAAAAAAATTCTTGAGATATTATTTTGACTTAAAACGTCTTTTCTTGTCGACAAAATTAAGGTTTTTTAAAGTTAATTCCGCGTGGATTTAAGTGAAAGTCCGTTTTTTTGAGTTAAAGAAACGTCGTTTTGCAATTGTTATTTTAACCCAAACTTCACGATTTTTTACCTCAATGAGTTGAATTTGCACGGATTTAACTTTGGAAAAAAAAAAGAAAAAAAAAAACTTATTCGACAAGAAACAACGCCTTAAGTCAAAATAATATCTCAAAAACAAAATTGTTCAGTGAAGGGGGAGTGGGGATGGAAACAGAACGGAGAACTCTTCTTTGAACACAGTTTTCTTTGTTTCCCTAACTATGGTTTAGCAACAAAAACAAAACTAGAATCTTAGATGGATACAATTTATCGATCGTTATTGCCTCCTTGGAAAAATGTTTGCAGCAAAGCATCTGAATTGACGTTCATTCTCAAGACGTACCACGACGAAAAGTTACCCTGTTTCTCAGATTTTAAACGTTTTCAGGACGGTTTGGCACGCAGGCTGGTAGGTATAAATTAAGATGTACTCAACAGATTTTGAAAATTGAGCGAACAGTTGGAGATACGATCGGGACGGCTCGGGTGAAGTCGCTGAAAACCAATTTGCTGTTGCGTGCCGAAAACGAGCGATTCTCTTGCCTCATGGAGCGACAATTATTTCGCATTTACAGAAAAAGCGAAAACGCTACACGCTGGGAGAAATATAGCCCCGTATCCCGCGCGTGCGCATGCAGATGCGACATTGCCAAGTTTACGATTATTTTAAGGTTTCGAGCCGTTTCCGAAACGGACCCACCCGTGACACAAGCTGTGTGACGGAACTTGAATGGGAGTAAAATATAAGGAAATTGCTTCAAAATGTACAAAGTAAATATCAGCAATACCAGATTTTATGGGCTGTAATACCAGATGATAACGGTCTTCAACGAGGCTACTACAATTCGGAGTAAAATGGTGTACAACTGAGCAAACTCACTTTGTCTCGGTGATCTTTCAACGACCAAAGTGAAAAATCTGCTGGAACTTAATTTATTTTAATATCACACAACCTTCAATTTTGGGACAAGACGAGGCTCGATCACATTAAATATTTTACCACTTTTCAGTAGGAGTAGCAGGTATATGACTAAATGAAATCGCTTCGCTTTCACAAAGAAGAAAGACTTGAAAAAGTGTACAATTTAAGAAAATTGCTTCAAAATATAAAGTAAATATCAGCAACACCAGATTTTATGGGCTGCAATACCAGTATGTGACAAAATGAAATCGCTCCACTTTCACAAAGAATAAAGACTTGAAAAAGTGTGAAAAAGAAAATTGCTCCAAAATATCAAGTAAATATCAGCAATGCCAGATTTTATGCGCTGCAATACCAGATGATAACGGTCTTCAGCGAGGCTATCAGAATTCGAAGTAAAATCCTGTAAAAGTGAGCAAACTCACTTTTTCTCGATCTTTAAACGACCAAAGCGACAACCTTGCTGGGCCTTTATTTAAGGCGTTTAGGCAACAATGACACTAATTTTATAGATTTTTTGACACGCCATGATATCTCTATTGACTCCTCATTCTTTTGCGGCGCGGCGCAAGGAACGACTGAAGATCCACTCACCCCGACCTGCGTGTCGAATTCTTAATTGTTACATGCGCCCTGTGCGAGGACCATCCTTCATTCGTTTTTTGGTCTCAATAGATATATCAGAGCACAGTTTATCTGCTAGTTTTTATGCCCAGGTATTGATCAGCGATAAATAGCTATTGAAACATATTTTGAAGAAGGAAAAAAATAATATATTTTCGCGGTTCAAAAGAGTCTCAAAACCAAAAGCAGTTCATCGTATTATTTTACGTTTTTCCGTAAGTGAAGGAAATATTTTTATCTGGTTTTATTATAATATTTTTTTTAAATTTGACTCTACATGATGTTTTCATTTCGCTGTGAGTGACGCATTTCCTGTCCACCTATAAAAAGGAAAGCAAAGAAAATAAATTTATATTAAAATTCCAGCACATAATTTCCTTCTTTGCTGCAGAGACCGGAGCAGATTTCTTTTGAGCAACCCTACATAGCCATATAGAGCAGTAGAAAGTCCTCGCCGAAGCTTACCATTACGAACCACAGCCCAATTCCACTGATCTTACCAGGGGTTTGTGGTCATTGTCTGATTCATGTTTTAAAACCCAGAATATCGTGGACCAGTTTAAGTTAGTAAGTCATGCGGATGATGCAGACTAATTTGGCGCGTATGTTATATTATTTGCCTACTCGTCCAACTGAAGGCGAACTAAGCTCTTTTGCATCGTCTTTGGACAGATTCTAGTATTGTTAATGTATTATACTAATTCATATGTATAGTAATTAACGGCAACACCAGATTATTTTTAATATTTTTAATAATTTACTCAGCCAATAAATTTAAAAAAAAAAAAAAAAAAAAAAAAAAAAAAAAAAAAAAAAAAAAACCAGAACCAAAACGAAACGATAGAAATAGAACTTAAAAATATTGTTAAGTATACATGAACGAGAACCAAAACATTTTTCAAATGAATTTACGTTGATAATAGTTTCGGATTAGCGTTCATGAAATCGTATTGAACCGCGTATCGCACAAGACCCATAAAATGTTTGCTGTCCTGTGATTTGCCCCTCGTTCGTGACGTAATTGGCATCGGAGTGGAATTAATTCATTTTCCCGCTCATGACGTCACAATCAGATGCAGAGAGTCGGCCGAGCAGCAGAGACGGGCCCCCGAAAAAAAGAAAATTCCACTTTGTTGCGCCTCCGCGGTAAAAAGTGTGAGATTTCGAATCCACTAATTCATATCTGGGCGGTAATTAATAAACCACAATGCGCCCGGAATCAAATGAAGAAACGAAATCAACACACACAACTCGCTCCGGGAAATTAAATCATTACCTCGCCCGTCAATACAGCGCCGCTTTCGACCCATCGCAGGTCGAGCCATCGCGGCTCGAAATCTTCTCCCGGTTTGACAAATTGTAAGCCCAATTTCTCTTATTTTTCAGTATTGCATGGAGATTTTTGACTCCGAGTCAAAGGTATCAATTTAATTCCTTTTATACGTGCCTGATACGGTGATTGCTAAGTACATCGACGGTGTAAGTCTGCAACCAAGTATTTCGGTTCGTAACGTCACATACTTCTGGCATACTTTATATTTTTTAAATGGAGAACTTCTCAGCGGGGATATTTCAAAACTGCCGTGATCTTTCTCCTCTGTGCAAAGACAATTCTGCGGTAACTTTAATTAACGATTTCGATTTGGTCTCCCCTAAAAAATATAAAATAGGAGCGGAGATGTTCAAAAACCGTAAACGAGATACTTGCGGTATCGAGATGGTTGCGTGACAGATCATAGCCATCATTCCGATTTTGGAAAATTCTGAAACTCAAATCTGTAGAATCTCCAGATACTTGCGGCCACCGAAACAAAGTTCGCCTTCATTTGACGAGGTAGGCAAAACAGGCCTTTACGTGTTTAATTAGCGGTACCGTCCCTACCTTATGCAGTCCGTATTGTTGTACTGCCGAAAATTGGCGATAAGGTATACTCTTCGTTACATGCGTCTTAGCTAATGTTATAAACATTTCCTTAGAAAAATGTTTCGAAACAGCATATTGTCACCTTTCGGCCGAAGTATTACAAGCGCCATGCGACGTTTCAAAATTTTCGCCGGCTTTTTGTTTTTTTTACAGAGAAGTTTTTCACGGAGCTGTCCGAAAATTTCACTGAATTTTCTTTGTGCGGCCGATAAAATTCAGTGAAATTGTCGAACAGATTCAACGAGGAATTTCTCTGTAAAATAATAAAGTGACGGCGGAAGTTTTGAAACGTCACGGCGCTTGTGATACTTTGGCCGGAAGTTAACGATATCCGTAAGTTTTTGTCGTCAGTATCATTCAAAACCGGACGCAGCGGAGGGATTTTCACGTACTCGTGCATTTTCCTCGATGCGATGCTAAAAAACCAGGATCATAAAAAACGTCTAAATACTGACCTGAGATATAAGATATGTATTTCAACGAACTACGAGAGCCGGCGAAGTTCCTTCGCAATTCGACCGAGATATTTTGACCGTCGAGAATAAAATCGAAACCTACGTTGTATTGTCGAGTCTTGTGCTACTAAGTGAAGTTGTCGAACGAGTGCTTGGGAAGAGGCTTGATTAGGTTATTATGAGTCCTGGCTTTGTTTGATGTTTGATTGTTTGTGAGCACACCTATGAATTCATTACCAAGAAATAGAAATGGGCATTCTATGTCAGCTTGCACGGTTGCTAATCAACAGGTAAATCGCGGCGAAACTTCCAGCTCATTCTTGGAATGGAATTTATCAAACTTGCGTCATTCTTCATGACTGCTCATTGTATTAAATGATGGCGAATGATAGAATATATTTTTAAATATTGATAAAAAAAAATGAAAGCAACATTTTACTGGGAAGTACGAGAGTAATTAAAAATACTGAAGAATACGTTCAAGTTTTAATACTAAGCTCAGATAAACGATTAAAACACATAAAATACAAAACAAATGGCATTACAGGGCTAAGGAAATCAAATGAACAAACCAGGAATTACATGCCAATTTCAATTGGAACAAAAGCTTAAAAAAAAAAAATAAATAAAAAAAAAAAATAACCTAAGAAAATGAGCATGCAACTGACCGAGGTAGTAATCAGTGCAAACTGCTTTGTTTTGGATTTAATGTGTTTTTATTGTTGTTGCATTCGGGCTATTGTGTTTCATCTCTCTCTTAGATAAACATTTATGACTTTTGGAATAAAATCTCAAAATACTGTCTAAGTCCCATAAAAAGTTCTTCAAACAATGATTTTTAGCGCTTAAATATCCCTCCTAACATTGCTTACATTTGTTTGTGAGAGGAAGTGGAGGGTTGAAGAAACGAGCTTCTGTCAGTGTGGCAACGCAGCATATAATAGCAAACTCGCGTTTCCAGGATTTTACTGTCACGAAATCAGAGCCCTATCACTCGACAATTCCCTTTGATATCTCTTTGATCTGATGGCCAATCTCATTTGATGTCTTCATCTAATGTCCATGTCTTCCGAGCCGCTTTCCTAGGCTTGCCTGCACCATAATCTGATTTCTTGAATTGCTCAGCCCGTTTGTAGAAGATTACTTATTGTACACTAAATCGGGGCTATGTCCCGGGAAACGCTTTGAGGTGGTGAAGACTATCAGGGAAGAATGAAGTCATCACCATGTGAGGTGATCATGGAATGAGATGGTGGTGGTATTTTTTTCTCGTGTGACCCGAGAATAATGGTTGATTTGGAGCTCTGTAACGGTCACAGCAGCAGTCGGAAATCCGTTTTCCTGTCCGCTCGTAACGAGTCAAACTCTTGGGAACATTACCTGAAAACTGTATATTACTGATTCAATTTAACGTCTCAGTTCAAGAGATAGCTTATTTTGATACAGAATACTTACAGCAAAAACTCGAGTATTCTATCAGGGTAATTTTATGCAAATTTAAAGTGAGAAATGCATTTTATTGCATATCAACAGGAAATTACGATTGACCGAAAGGTTTATGTAGGAAGTTGCACGAAACTTCAGCTCAGCCGAGGCTAAAAAGTCTTAGATTTAATTCAATCACTTACAAATGTTGGTGGACATCGTTTGGGTAAAGTTTTTCTCTTCTTATGTTTATGTTTTGCCTGATTCCCGAATCATTTTACTTCGTGACCATTTCAATAAGTTTAAGTTCCCACGCTGCAAATAGGAGTCATTCAAAAAGAAAGAGAATCGCTGTACTTACAATGCTCACAGAGGCCTTTAGATTTCACCTACCTACCTACTCTCCCCATGGTGACACTTTACCCAATTTTTTTTTTACCCGATACCTAGTTTGGCCAACAAATTGAATCCAAGTTATACTTTAACTGTGTTGCTCACGTAGCCCATTTAAGCACCTCTCCAAATAAGGCAAACGAAGCCAACACAACGTGGAAATAGAGTAAGAGAAAGGACTCGCTTTGACGACGGCGCAGAGATACAACAATTCGTTCTTGATGGATGTCCGTGTTGTATCTGCAAAATTGAAGGCGCTATGGCGCGATGCGTGAACTCGTAATGCTCCGCTCTATGCTGTCAATGATAAGTCGCTTAGATTCGGGAGGGGAGGTAAAGAACAAAACCCGATTACATCTCTCCTTTTTTCGGCTGTTTTGCTAGCGTAGCCCTTAAAGCATGCACCACTACAAAAAAGCCAAATGGAACAAACACAATATGAAAATGGAGCATGGGAAAGAACACGCGCTGATGACGGCGCAGAGATACAATTATTCGTGCTGGATGGATGTCCGTGTTGTATCTGCAAAATTGAAGGCGCTTTGCCGCGAGCCGTGAGCTTGCGATGCTCCGGACTCCGACTCCGCTCGATGCTGCCAATGAATTGGATTGAAATGATCTGATTCGGAAGAAGATTTTGAAAAAACCAGACCCAAAAACGCCTCGCCTATATCTTCGGCTGTGTTGATATTTGATGTTTCCTCTTTTTTTCAATCGGATGTGTTATTATTTTTTTAAGATGTATTTGTGACCATATCATCACCATATCAAAGTCACCCTAAAGTTCGGATGCACCGGCCTCATAAAATACGCGGGGCACGTGTTTTCAGCGGTCCATGCTTCAATTTGACCCGGCTCGGGCATCTAAGGGTTAAGCATTATTTGAAAAAATCTCAGCACCTAGGTATATCATTCCTCGTAACTGGACTAAGTAAACCTAGTTCAAAAACATTGCGCAAAAAACTATTGGACAAACTTTACAAATGGACAATAAAACTTTGGACCGAAAAAAATTGGGCAAAGTGTCTGGCCACCCTCAACAGTGTTACTTTTGTGGTTCCACTTATTTCCGTCCCCATGACAACACCGAACGGCATTGTTACTGCAAAATTCTTGTCCAAGGTACAATTTTAAAAGAAATATTTAAAAGATCTTTTTTAATATCTTCTATTTTCCTCAAATCTTTAAAAGCTTTTCAAAGCTTTCCTATAGTCCGCTGATACTGAACTGCTGCCAAATCAAGAGACTCCTGATTTCACTCTTTGAATTTTTTGGGGTGAGAGAGAAGGGAACTAAAATTGGATGTTAGTAATTGCTGCATTTCTCGAAGTTTAGTGTTGACAATAGTTTCTATCTAAAAATTTTGAATGAAAATTAGAAATCACGGCACCTTTGTTATATCTCATTCTTATCTGAGTAGAAATTTGAGGAAAAAAGCTCTCAACATCGACAATTAACGGTTTAGTTCAGTTTTCCCACGGTTTTCCAGATTTTCGCGGCTTGCTGCGTAAGGCCCACAATGAAGTTCCGTCCTTGAGTCGGAGTGAAATTCACTCCGGATATCACTCCGAGATTTTTAACAGTGCACAGGTTGCATTCGCACCTTCGATCATGCCTACGGCAGCCTCGGACACCGGTAGCGGAACGTGGCTGAAGGAGCGTCATTCAGTTATGTCTGATGCATTCGACTGTTTGTTTACCCAAGTTGGGGGTATGATCCCGCGTAAACGGGGCGTCTACTTTGAAGTCTCAAAGAGACCGCTAAGCGCACGCTACTGCACTGCCACCACCGCGGCATATCGAACCCCCCTCCCCCCTCCCACAACCACGGATAGGCGCAGTAGCCGAAAAAGAGCGGCACTCGCAAAGCGTCACGAAGACAAACACATGTTAACAAATCGTAAACATTAGTCACGAGAGATGGATGTGGGAGCTCGCCTAGTCGCCCGAGACTCATCCGTGCCGGCGTTGCCTCGTCTTAAGCCCGAGTGACGGAGGGGATGAAACTGCGGGCTGATTGTTGAAATTGATAGACGAATAAGACAAAGGGAGTATGGAGCTTTCCTGTCGGTTGAATGGTTGGTTCCTATAGACCAGGGAGGAAAATATGGACTTACTATAGGGTCTGTCATGGGTTGCCGTTAGTTTGTCTATTTCCCACCTCCTTTGCCCGTTGCAACCGTACTCGTTTCCACCAATAAGATCCCTCCATATACTGGAAGAAAAACCCACTGGATCTAGAGTCCAGACTCTTAAAAACATCGACAAGAAAAAATATTCTTGATTTAATCGGATTTAAGCTTAAATCAAGAACCCAGCCTCTTAATTTGAGCGGATTTCTTCTTGATTTAAGCTAAAATCTGATTGAATCAAGAGCATTTTTTCTTGTCAATGTTTACAAGAGTCTGGACTCTAAATCCAATGTGTTTTTTTTCCAGTGTATGCCTTTTTTTCTTCTTTGTCTATAGCTTTGTCTACCAATTCCAACAATGAGCCCGCTGATATCACTGTTCAATTTCTCGGAGTATGAAATATATACCCGGATTTACAGTACCTCTATGGGGTGAGTACGAGCATGTCGGTAATTTGGAGGTTAGGTCGTGGAGCTCTTAGGGAGCCGTCCCTAAATTACGTAACGCTGTGGGGGAGGGGGATCTAGAAGAGCGTATATTTTGTTTTTAAGTGTTTAAGGATAGGAACCTACGTCACGAAAGCGGTACAAAGGAGGAGGTGGTCAAATATGCCCAAAAAGTGCGTTACATGATTTAGGTGCGGTCCCTTGGCGCCTTAAAGGGCAGCTTACCTATGGACTTTCATTATCCAAAATAATTTATTGTCTCGACCCTTCGTTTTTAAAGCGCGTAGTCGACCAAGTATTTGCATAAATTTACTCAATGTGGCGGAAGGACGCATTTATGAACATTCTTGGCCATCATGGTGTGATATTGATATCTAAAGATTTGCAACGGTATTTTGCTAGTGTTTTTTTGTGCCAGACGGGTAGCTGCCCTTTTGGGCCCTAAGAACTTCATATTTTGACGTGTCTGTCGAAAGTCGGAGAGGGCATATTAAGGGGCTTCGAAACGGATGTAGAAGAGCTTGAAAAAATGGACGAAAATGGTTTTGAAAAATTAAGCCGGAAGAACAAAGTTGGTCGAAATGATGCGAGCACAACCCTCGCACTAACGCCAGGATCTAGATGGTTTGTGTTACTGTATTAAAAGCTTTTAGGGACAACGTTACATGTCTGAGGATTTTAAAGAAATAGAAAAGGTCGTTTTTTTGGAAGAGCGCCAAGAGCCATCGAAGTAGGACCTGGAGGGCTCGAAAGGTGAAAAAAATCGAGAACCCTCCCACCTCTTAGACCGAAAAATCGGGATGAATGCATCCTCTGAAAATAAATTGAATCGCTCAATTTGAATACGTGGCATCCTTATGGTGGGTTTCAACCCCACAAAAGTCGTGTATATGTATGGAACCACGCAGGAGACTCTAGGCACTTAGAATTTTGAAGAGTAGATGGCCCCACGATTTCCACTTGAACTAAAGTTGCTGGCTCAGCTCATGATCGTGACTGGCAACCTTGGTAAAAATTGCTGAATGCCGCTCGTGAATGCCACTTGAGTATTTGCTTGATTTCAAGGAAAATCGGAGAGGTTTTTGTTTTATATAACATTTGATATAACGTCCATTTACATAGTGGATATATAGGAGGCTGTGGAATTAGTCAGCTTCGAAAGTTCATAAATCTCGAGGACCGAAAATCTTTTTTTCCCCCTTTTTTTTAAAATTTAAGTTACTGTAATTTTATGAAGTGTACAATTTTCAAGAAAGGTAAAATAGTTGTTTTTTTGTGCATAAATGTACTCTCCAATATCCGCGCTGACGCGATTCACAGCTGTTTTGATTAACTATACAAATCTTCGAACAGCTTACAAAACAATATAAATTCACTTTGAAATGAGCCCGGGAGATATTGAGAATATCCTTTTGTCAAGAGGACGACGAATTGGACATTTAAATGAAAAGCAACTATCCATCCTGACATGAGCCCTGAAATCCGTAAGAGTACATGCAAAACAGGGTTCATGTTATAATGGATATAGTTTCTTTTCATTTGAATATGTCTTGAAGTTCCGTCGATTGCTCCCTTCATTGATCTGGGCAAGTTCGTCTCTCCTCAAGATTCAAGCCCACTAAATACAGTTGGCAACCATGGAACTGAAAGTCGGTAATGAGAGCGGCGTTAACCGAGATCTAATTCAACCGTACATATGAGGGATGACTTTTTTCATCCCCTATGTTTTGATAGGTAATGTTTAGAGGTATCGAATCTCGATAGTCTACGGTACGGTGAGTAACGCATCTTTTTGGGGGCAAAGTTTGTACTATCGACGCTAACAACCACAAAATCCAACCTAATGCGTACCCGTGCGTAATTGGACATTGTGGAACGAATTTACACAAATAATTCTTTTTATCATGAAATAAATGCGTAACACACTTCGACTAAAGAGATGCCGCGTGAGAGTGGGTGCAGATGCAGTTGGTCGCACAAAAGAGGAAAATATCAGTATTTTTACATAGTACATATAAATAATTACTGTGATCTGCATAAAGCATCTGTTTTAATTTACTTTCTTGCCTCCTGAAAAAAGCGCACCGTTTCGAAGCGGTTTCTCTATATCAATGGTCAAAGTGGGACAATTTGTATCTCTATTGCACCGCTTCAAAACCCGCATCAATTGCGGTGCATGCTTACATCACAACATAAAAAGCTAACCGGAACATTTCATGGTAATTAACAGTGAAGTTTTTTGAAAAAGTGAAGAAAATTCACAAGAAATCTCAAGAATTTTTTTTTTTTTTTTTTTTTTTTTTTTTTAAATAAAAAAAGAAGGGTGTGTAGATTCTCAACGTAGCAATTTAAGATACCCTTTTTCGTCTGAGCCACCGATATTCTTTGTCTGTGACTGTGAGATCTCCACTTGCTAACATCTTACAGGAGATACACCCGAAGCTTGGTAACGCTTACCATCAATCAACCATTTCCCCATCCACATCGTATTCCTAGGCTGATTTTGATCATTTATTGAGCATAATTTTGAGCTGTCAACAGAATTTTATTTTTATTCAGATTGAGATGTAAGTATGTCTCGCAAAAAATTAAAAAGCACCGGTAGGAGATATCTGAGAATACGATTTTCTCTACACGCAGGAAATATTATTATCTACACGTTGGAATGAATGCTAAACAATAAAAATTATTAAGGGGCTCGGAGAATAAGGCTCATGAGTGCAGTTTTTGCCATTTCGAGAAATACGTATTAGAAATTTCGAAATTACATGGATCCTGATGGCAGAGAAAGTTCGAACTGACTTTTTGATGTTTAAAAATTGGAATTTGGGAACGAATTTTCCATAGAATATGCATTATAACTAGTTTTACTTGAAATCATTAATATCTCATTTTTTTCAAAAACTGCACCTTCCCTTAATTGGTGTGTGCCAAGCAACACCAGCGTCCGATGCGCAAGAGGGTCGGCATCCAACTCTGTATTGTATTTACGCATATTTTTCGCATTTAACCATTGAAATTATTTCATTTAAACGAATACTCGATTCTTAATCTTTGAACATATCTTACTGTGCGTTGTATTTTGTTCCATTTTGTCACGGTGAGTCTTGCATGAGTAGCGTTGCTCATTAATTTGACGCAAAGAAGCCGGCGCTCCAATATGACAGTCTTTGCATGAAGACTGTCGTTTGTTTGTCGCGGGTGATAGACCTCACCTGATGTCAGCAGAGTTTTTTGTCAGAGGGTGTCCCGAGTCTAATGCTTCCGTGGGGGAACTAATCTCAATCGAGTAAGAAAGTTGAAAATTCCTTGGCCTCTATTGAAAGGAAAGTCTGAACGTTTTTATCCGCGACGACCGGAGTTACCAATTTTTGACCAAAACTGCGGGCCGAGTATTGCAATTTATAAACAAAGCTATAGACAAAGCGGACATAAGGAGTATAGAGCGACTCTATTGGTCGAAATGGGTGGTTCTTATAGACTAAGGGGGTAAATGATGGACTAACTATAGGGTCTCCTGTGAGTTGCCGTTAGTTAGTCTATTACCTCCTTTATCTATTGTAACCACTCGCCTCTATACCAGTAGGATTCATCCATATACCTTTTGTCTGCTTTGTCTATAGCTTTGTCTATCAATTTCAATAATCAGCCCGCAGGTAAGTTTTGCTTTGAGAGTGATCAGGAGGATGAAAATACGGGGCTCTCAGAAAATTTGGCTTCTATTCATTATTCAAACTATATATATGTAATATCTACAATTGACTTTAATTTTTTATCTGAAGTGGAAATTCAAATCCGACTTCAGAGTCGATTACCTAACCCTTTTGGGTGGAAGTATAGGGAAGTTTCTTTTTACATCGTTGTGAGAGTTTATTGTTTAGAATTGAAAACTACTCAAAATAGCCTGCTAAACATTTACGGTGTAGATCTGTCTCGAGGGACCATATATTAATGAGTACTACAATTGTTTTTCTGCCCTTTATAATTGTAATTTCACTTTATAACCTACCATATCTGTCTAATACAAATTTAGCACAATTTTTTTGTAATGATTAAAAGACACGAAAACGAACCAAAAATTCTATGATTTAACGAACACTAAGGTAAGGCCGTGGTTACCTTTATTTTTGGTTAACCCATAATGTTTTTTATTGTTATTTTTCAATATCCGATGGATTATTGGAGTCCTTTGCAAGGATTCGTTTACGAGATAAAGTGACTGAATTTTGCCAGAAGTGTTTTTAAATTGCCTTTTTCCTGATTCTTCAAACCTTCTGAACTCTCCATAAACCTTCTCAAAACCTTCCTTAAACCTCTCCTTTAAACCTCTCCCACTTAAATATGATTTTTATATAAATAGGTTTTCCTGAAGAAACGAGCTGTTCAAAGCGCGGCTATACGTCGCCCGTGCACACTTAACCACTCACGAGACCCAAGATCAGTGGCGTGGCGTGTTTTGTACTTAATATATCGATTGATCTACCATTTAAATTGAAAAGAATCGATAAACAGGGTGTTCACAAGGAACTCCTTAATAATCGATTCTTTACCACGGCTTCGAATGAAGAAAAATCGATTATCGATCATTCACGCCTCGCCACTGCCCCAGATGATCTGGACCACAGCACCCCGAAGTCCGAATACCGTCGGAGTTTACTCCGGTAGAACACAAGGGAAAATTGCTCGGGAACTCGGGAGGAAAGAGAGGCTTGTAAACAATAACTATCAGACACAGCTACAGTCTATGAGCGAGTCGGCCGAGAAGAAGGGGCGGCTTTGGTGAAAGGTTCCGAGATGAAAGGAGACCGCCAACATAGCCTGTTAACTGCTTAGGAATGCTCTCATCTGACAATGTTTGGCCGCTAATTACCTCGCACTTACCTGGATAGAGTGCGCTGTTGTCACTTCGCCCCCGCTAATCTGAACTTTCACCATGATTGGGGACGCAGGCAGAGTTTCCTCAGGGCAAGTTCTTTTTACCCCTAAAATGAGGAGATCTCCAGGGTGTCTACAGGTTCGGAATTTCCGGAAAGTATGGAAATAGTACTGATTTTTTAGGGGCGGTCCGGTACTGCAAGAGTGCGGAATTTTTTCATTTTTCTGTCATTTTTGTCGCAACTTGATTCAAATTTTTGAAATTTGCTGAATTTCGTTAATTAAAGGTGCTGGAAAAGTACTTAATCTTTCTGTTGAGGAAGTGCTGAATTTCTCGGGAATGTACTGAAAAAGTACTGTAAAAGTACTGATTTTTGGCCAGCCTGTTTTAGTAGACACCCTAATCTCTCATTGGCGTTTTCTGACTGAAAGTATACAGGAAACGCAAATGGCATGGAAGGAGCACGGATGTTACACAAATCGCTACTGCGCCTTCAATTTCTGAGGTAGGCCAGAAAACATCCCTCTTTCAATAGTTACCAATTCGAGAATTTGTGTATTGTGTTGCCTGCAAAACTTTGCTTGCAGTAAATTATATTGAAATCCATTTCGCTGTTTTGATGTGACTAATTTTGCCATTTGCGTCACTGCACTGGAAAAAAAACACATTGGATCTATAGTCCAGACTCATCAAAAACATCGACAAGAAAACATACTCTTGATTCAATCAGAATCTAGCTTAAATCAAGAACCAAGCCTCTTAATTTAAGCGGATTTCGTGTCTTTGAGTCTCAAACGAATTTTTCAACCGGTCTGGCAATGGAGGCTGAGTGAGCGCTTAGCTTTTGAATCTTTATGGCTTATGCCTTGGTCGAATCGTTTTGCCACAGTAGACGCATAATTGTGGCCCGCTTGTGGCCGCATCCTCTCTTTGGTCCAATTTTATGCACTTCTTTTAATTTAACACTTACAGCTTGAACTTATTTGCAACTCTCAAAGAGTGAATATGATCACAAAGTCATACAAAGAGCCGTTATCGTATGAACCGGATATCACAGTTCTGTTTTGATGAAAAAAATAAATGAATGCAAGGAGAATTGTTCAGTAGGGACTGATGCCGAATTTGATCAATTATTGACGTGTCATATTGTGCTTTCGAAAAGTCAAATTGTAATTTAATCAGAGCAAAAAACCCATATTTGCTCTGAAAAAAAAAATTGGCAAGTATTAGCAGAGGTATGGCTAATTCTATTAAGACTCTACTTGTTTCTTGACACAGTGATATTGGAGGGTAAAGCAAACCTAACCAGACGTCTGGTATAAAATATACCATACTTTTGGTGAAAGTGAGTTACGGTATTTGCTACCATATAGAATCTGTTGGTGATAACCATACTCATTACTGTACCGTACTTTTTTTCTCTGTGTCAGGCCAAAATCTGCAATAAATGTGACATAAGCTTTAGGAACCTCGAGCACATGCTCATAAAGTGATCAAAACACGTGAACCGCCAAGTTTACAAAATTTTCTGACACATCCCGTTTGGCCTATTCAAATTCCATCAAAATGTATTCAGAAACATGTATAATAAATGGATTGCATTTTGCAAAAAGGAACCAAAAGCATTGCAATGATGCTGAGATTGTGCATTTTCATCCTTTGCAATAAAATTACTGAAATCATGAAAAATATGAAATTTACAAGGTAATTTTTGTCTTAAATTTACAGTTTTTAGCGAGTGTGATAGAAACTGTCAATGGATGATCAGGTTTTTCTCCCAAGACAAATGAAGTTGCACAATCTTTGCAACATTGCAATACTCCTGGTTCCTTTTTGCAAAATGCAATCCAAATATGCTAAAACGGCAACAACTGAACCACCCTCGACTCGTCTTTTTAAGCACGATCAAAATCCAAATCCATAAAAATCCTATCGAAGTCACCATCCGCACCACCCATCGGAGACAAAGCAATCATCGGTGATGCACAATTTCATCGGTAGAAACGTTATCGACCCTATTTGACAGTAATTGCATCTAGTATCGCGGCTACAGTTGGGCAGGGGGGAGGAGGTGGCAATAAAGTTGACTGCGCTCAAGGCAGGCGAAATCGTTAAAAATTACTTAATACGAGGATGATACTGGTTGAGGGGCATGCGCAAAAAGAATGGCGGTCAGCGGAGTGGAGTGAAGAGGGAGCTAAAGAACGGGCCCTTAATGACAACTGCGGTTTACCTCCGTGGCTCCCGCCGTATTGCTGCACATAAACTCTCGCGTCTCATTAATGCGTCTAATCGCTCTTTAATATTTTATTATTGCTGCGGTGAGGCCTGCTGCAGTTCGCGGAGAGGATGACACTGCTGTGTTGTCATGCGCCAATATTCGCGCCTCGCCGGCATTTCAGATGTCATACTTCGGACGAGCCTCTTGGTTGGGTCTCTCTCGTCCCAGGTAGATGTCAATGGACCACTTGTATACTGCCATGCTGAGGAAGAACGCCGTATGAACATTCGAAGGTTGCCAAATTTTCCCGAGTAAATCATGTATTTTTGAGGCGCGTTATGTATATTTCCCTTGAAACTTTCAGATATTTTAGATTAAATTGCGAACAAAATTGTGTGAAAAATTTGAAGGAAAATATTCACAATTTTCCCAGTAAATTCGTTTTGTATTGGAGGGAATGTGGCAACGTCTAAAGGCTCATACAGCGTTATTCCTTAGGACGGCAGTATAGATGGGGTACAAAATCATAACCCACAGTATTTGTTTCCTTAACTGAAGTCTAAGCAGAGCATACTGTTTAAAATTTCCGTGTTTATTGACCAAAAGGACTGGGTCGATCGATTAAGTTTTTAGTTATAATGAATCTTAAGCTGTGGTTCCGAAAAATCCACCACGTCGCGCTGCAAAAATCTGGTTCCACAATCAATGATTATCTAATCATCACAACAGATATATTAAACTCGAAGAATCATAAGTTCTAGCAGCATATGTCTAGCATAAGCTGAAACTTAATCTCAGAATCTCCTATGAGTTGCCTCCAAGTGCACGAGGGGTAGTTCACGGTGAGAGAGACAGGCAAGTAGCCAGTCTCAAGAATAACACCGTGAAAGTGAAAAAGAAGGAGGAAAAGAGAGAAGGAAAGAGGAGACAGACGATGAGAAAGTGCGAGAAAAGAAGAAGTCTGAGACCTTTGAAGACATTTATCTCTTTTAACGTAGAGTCTTAAATGAAAACACCGCGTTCATTCCTAAAATTTTCGTCAGCAAAGCCTCAAACTGCGTTCAAATAGAGTTGGGTTAGGTTAGGTTGGGTTCTTTTTCTGCTTTAGGAAAGGAAAACTTTTCTGCTTTATTGAATGCAACAATTCGAAAGTATTTTGTGTTAAAGTAAAACAAAAAAAAAAAAAAAAAAAAAAACAAAAAAAAAACTTAATTTTTCAGTATAGGTTTATGAAAAATCTGTGTAACAGAAGCCTCGGAATGCGTCCAAACAGAGTTAAAATTTCAAAAAATTTCAAGATCTTTTTGAATGCATATAATTCAAAAGTCTTCTTTCAAAAATCTGCGCCACGGAAGCCTCAAAACACGTTTAATTAGATTACAGATTTCAAGGATTTTCCGGGGGAGGATCCCCGGACCCTCTTCCGAACTGGGGGGGGGGGGGATTCCACACCCTTCAGACCCTCCGGTAGTAGAGAGACTCCGCAAGCCTTCCCCACCCCCGAAACAAAGTCCTGGCTACGTGCCTGGGGAGAGAGATCACTCGTGGCTGGTCGCATCATGGTCATTATGCTTGAATCTACGCGAAAAGCTCTGTAGCAAGCAGGAAAACCTCGAAGATCCTTCGATGATTGCAGGCTCGCGTTGTACACGATGGTCGGATATTGTGTCCACCGCACCGCGGGTGGTGGGTCTGAAATCGAGAAATTACAATGATTAAAGCGCCGAGCTGTGCGCGCAATGCGAGAAGTATTCATGCAGTCTTGTAGGCGCTCATATGCGCCTCACGTCGACTGCACTGTTTGGCGCAATGCGTGAAGTATTCGTGCAGTCTTGTAGGCGCCTATGTGCACGTCACGTCCACAGCACTGTTTTGCGCAATGCGTGAAGTATTCCTACAGTCTTGCAGGCGCTAATGTGCGTTTAAGGCTGGCCGCACTGAGTTTCGCGCGATTATTCGGACTCGCTTTAGAATAATCGCGGCATCGAATCATGTTATTGTCGGGTCCAAATTCAGCGGGACCCGCTGCGCGTTCCCTCTATTTCTTCAGCCATCGAAGGACCGGGACGGTCAAGCCGGTATGGTATCGCCCGCGCTCGGATCGGCCCGCCGGTCTCAGCTGAATTTTGACCCGAAGGATTGGGTCAAAAGAATAACACCGGGAAAGATGAAACACTTGAGGAAGAAATTTTATTGTAACATAAATGATTAAAACAGATTTGACGACCAAAAAGTCCAGAAACTTGAAATAAAATTGAATAGAGCACGCATTTGCTTGCCGCCTCTGTGATCGTGATTCAAAGTGCCAAAGCTAAATATTTTTCATGCTGTCGTAAAAGTCAAATTGATAGCATGAAATATTGATTTTACTTTAAACGAAATAAGAACAGACTGAAAAATCAGAGTAAATATCAACGCTTAGCCTCAAGGCGTTCAGTTTTTAATGAATGAACGAACAAAATAATAGAAACTAAATGGATATGGCTAGAGTAGCACGAGGCAAGTTGTGCACTGAAATATTCTGTCCAGTGCTATTACGGTCAACCGTCGAGGAGGTGTGAACTGCTTTGAAAATGCACACTGCACCTATATCATGAATAATATATTCGCGCGCATAGAGATGAAATGCGGAAAGGATGACAAGGAAGTTATGCCGACAAGAGCCAGAACAAACGATAGGGGCGAAATTGATGGGTTCGGAAACAAGGCATGAGGACATCCCAGGTGGATATGCAAATTCCCGACGTTGCCACCCAGATATCGCATAAATCGAGTTGCTGCAATGGTAATTATTCATACTTCACTCGCCCGCCGCCAGGCGCACTGTTGTCGAACTGTAATCACTTTTCAAAATCAGTTAATAATCTGTAAATCGACTGAGCCATCGAGAGTTTAAATTTAAACTGAGCGGTACGCGCCCTGCGGGTTAATTTTTGAAATTGATAGACAAAGCGATGGACTAAAAGGACACAGGGAGTATGGAGCGATCCTATTGGTTGAAATGTATGGTTCCCACAAACTAAGGGAGAAAATGATGGACTAACTGTCGGGTTTCTCGTGGGTTGTCTTTAGTTAGACTATTACCTACTGCCTTTGTCCATTGCAACCACCCGCTTCCACCAATAGGATCCCTCCATACCCCTTTTGTCTTCTTCGCCTATAGCTTTGTCTATCAACTTCAATAATCAGCCCGCTGACCCTTTTGTCTTCTTTGTCTATAGCTTTGTCTATCAATTTCAATCATCAGTCCGCTGACCACTTCGCGATCCCCACTTTCCACTTTCTGATCCAATCCCCCAATGCGCGTCACTCTCATGATTTTATATCATAGAGTAAGATAAGTGAATCAGTGAGTTCGAAAACACACCAACTCGGGTTTTTTCAATTTTCACTTTTTTACGGTTTAGTAACTCTTATGGATAGAAGCATCTGCACGCAAAAGGAAATTTCGAAATTGCAATCTGAAGTGCTCGAAGCAGCGACGGGAAAAGGGAAAAATCGAAGTATTTCATTGGAAATACCAATTTTTGGCCATTTCAAGGGAAACGGGTGCCCATCCGATTTTGCGGTTTTCTTTTTTCGGTTCAGTATACCTTGTACCAACAAGTTATATAAATATTCAAGCGTTATTCAGGTCGAAAAATATACATTTTTCAGGGCAGACTATGAAAAATCAGTATCTGAAAGTCGGTGAGGACACCAACTCGGGAATTTTTAAACGCTTAACTCTCTGTCATCAAACATGGTGTATCGATTTCAACTTGAGGCTTTACAAAGTCTCTGAGCATTTGTCCTTTGGCACCAAAAAGGTTTTTCTCAAACTAACTTCTTCGCCCGCTGCGCAGTTTTAGGTGTTTCCTGAAAAACATTTTTTTTTCGAGTTGGTGTGTTTTCGAAATCACTGATTCAAGTATAGCCAGCCATGTTTTTGACTGTACCGTCAGCTCTTTGATCGAAAAAATTGACCTGACTGGAAGAAAATTACAATTTCCAAAATCAAGATCTTTGGTGTTTTTTGGAGTAAGTGGGACGTGGAACGTATTACGCATCAAGAAAAATCAAATCCTCGAAAAGTTGTCGTAAACGTATCTGTTTTGAAAAATTGACTGAATCCGGAAAAATTCATGGTTTTGATTTTCCATGTCACTTTTTCAAAAGAATTGAAAAAGTGGTCGACACAAAGACCGACGGCATTTGTGAGGGTTTTGCGACTTGACAATTAATTCTTATGTAAAAGTTCGCGAGAAACACGATGGTGCCACTGGTTTTCTCTGAAATCAACTCCCAAGCTCAAATAAAGCTCTCAAGTTGAGGCCAAAATAGAGGGGATATCCCACGCTATCCTGAGAGTCCACCTCTACATCAAGACAAACTCTCCATGCAAAGATAGGGAGCAAATACATTGACAGGGCTGCCACTTTACTTGGGGACTCCAAAACTGAAAACACAGCAACCCTGCTAATGTATTTGCTCCCTATCTTTGCATGGAGAGTTTGTCTTGATGTAGAGGTGGACTCTCAGGATAGCGTGGGATATCCCCTCCATTTTGGCTTCAACTCGAGAGCTTTTTTTGAGCTTGGGAGATGATTTCAGAGAAAACCAGTGGCATCATCGTGTTTCTCAAGAACTTTTACATAAGAACCATTAGTCCAATCGCAAATTCCTCACACATGCAACATCTCCATTGACTCCTGCGTTTGGCGCAATGCGAGAAGTATTCGTGCAGTCTTGTAGGCGCTTATATGCGCCTCACGTCGACTGCACCGTTTGGCGCAATGCGTGAAGTATTCCTACAGTCTTGCAGGCGCCGATATGCGTTCAACGCTGGCCGCTCTGTGTTTCGTGCGATTATTCGGACTCGCATTAGAATAATCGCGGCATCGAATCGTGTTACTGTCGCGTCAAAATTCAGCGGGACCCGCTGCGTGCTCCCTCTATTTTTTCAGCCATCGGGGGACCGGGACGGTCAAGCCGGTACCGCCCGCGCTCGGATCGGCCCGGCGGTCTCAGCTGATTTTTGATGACCCGACGGATTAGGTCAAAAGAATAACACCGGGAAAGATGAAAAACGGGAGAAAGAAATTTTATTGTAATATAAATGATTGGAACAGATTTGACGACCAAAAAGTCCAGTAAGTGGAAAAAAAAAATTGAATAGAGCACACATTTGCTTGCCGCGACTGTGATCGTGATTCGAGGTGCCAAAACTAGGCGCTTATATGCGCCTCACGTCGACTGCACTGTTTGGCACAATGCGTGAAGTATTCCTGTAGTCTTGCAGGCGCTAATGTGCGTTTAACGCTGTCCGCACTGTGTTTCGCGCGATTATTCGGACTCGCGTTAGAATAATCGCGGCATCGAATCATGTTATTGTCGGGTCAAAATTCAGCGGGGCCCGCTGCGCGTTCGCTCTATTTTTTCAGCCTCCATTCTCGTTAGGGGTGGCTTCGATGTTGCAATCATCGCGAGCCGAAAAGCGACTCTATTAGCCCGGTTGGAGGCGAAGCGTGGTGCGTTGAAAGCTCGACGGGTTCCCAGTCCAGTCCGACTCCGGGTAATGACACGGGAGAAAGTCACGCGCTGTTTCGCCCGACAAATTACGGCCGGGCAATTATGAGCGTTTTCCTTTCCCGGTCCCGGGAATATTAGATAAGCCCCCGATTGTGCCGCGGAGTTTTTATCACAACAATTGGATGCTGTCGTAACCCCGGCCCCGGCGCGGCCCTCGCTCGACCCGACCCGTTCCCACATGTGGACGCGTCATTGGTCGCCCGCCCGGTGACAATGCCCGTGGCGGAAGTGAGTAAGTGCCAACTTGCAACCGCCCCTCGGTTCCCAGCTATGGCCGCCGCTCGGTAGGTTGTCTCCGTCAGCTTCTCTTCAGCGGTTTTTCTGTAAAAGTCTGCGAAAAATCGAAGTCACACATTTCATACCTCAAAATGGGATCAGATTAATAAGGCAATTTCTTATTAAATCGATTTATTCGTTGGAAAAAAACACATTGGATCTAGAGTCCAGACTCTTGAAAACATTGACAAGAAAAAGGACTCTTGATTCAATCAGATTTAAGCTTAAATCAAAAGGAAATCCGCTCAAATTAAGAGGCTTGGTTCTTGATTTACGCTTAAATCTGATTGAACCAAGAGTCCTTTTTCTTGTCGATGTTTTCAAGAGTCTGGACTCTAGATCCAATGTGTTTTTTTTTTTTTCCCCAGTGAGGTAGAGAAATGGAGCTGGGTCCTCACCATTTCCCGGGGAAATCAAAGCCGAGAAATTCCAAAAATTACAATTAGAGTAAAAAAATTTCACTCTAATGAGTACCAGTACAAAACCTAGGGGGAAGAGTGTTCAGCTCAACATAAGGTGTGAGAGTGCGTTCAGCTCGGCGTGACCTCAGCCTCAGCACAATATTCCAATGCAAAATGCCTGAGCTGAACTCTCTCCCCCCTCAGTTTTGCACTCATTAGAGTTAAAATATTTGACTCTAATTGTAATTTTTGGAATTTCTCGGCTTTGTTTTCCCCTCGAAATGGCGAGGACCCAGCACCATTTCTCCGCCATTTTTGTTAATAACTACACTAGATATTCAAAACATGACTCCAATCGAGCACACCCACTTCTCCCATCACCGCCTTAGTTCACAAAGAAGAACAGCCGATTTATCATTTTTGTTTTGTTAACTTCATTTCTAACCGTATCACTCATATTACATGAATGCGAAGCTATTAACAATTAAAGATATTAACTTCGCACTCAAATTCAACCTTTTCACCTTTAAACCACGGAAATTAATGAGAAATCAAAAATCCTTAAAAATTTTTATTCTCTCCAGTTAAACATTTAAATTTCTCAGCTTATCTCACTGCTCCCATAATTACTACATCATTCTCTTCTTGACATCCTCTGTTTCCTTTCACTCACACTTATGTAACCTTCTCCTTCTCTTGACTACTCAAAATTTTCATGTCCCACCTCACTTCCGGTGCCTCATAGCAAAAAGTTGCTTTAGAGTTTGCTTTTATGTACTTCTTCCAATTTTATATCAAATCTAAAAATTAATTTATTTTAACTTTTAAACATGGATAATATGTAAATTATTATACATTTAAATTTCGGGATTCCAAACGACGACTTTTGTATGTGTAAATAATTCAATCACGGTAAATCTGCCAACAGCCTATAGTTTCCACGGCATCAATAAAAGTTCTAATTGGTATGATATTCTAAGACAATTTTAACTTCATGTATCAAGTTTTTAGTACAGTCAACTAACCGCACTCTGAATCACCCCAAGATTATGACTCCTCGGCACGCAGAAATCATCGAAATCCAATATGTTTTTCCAGACCATTAAGAGTAGGAGCTCACTGTAAGTGAATTATAGCGGAGGGTTTGTGGGGAGGGGAACCGATATTGGTACCCTGTTATTATTAAGCAATAAAATGGTGTGTTGGTGATATCTCGGTTGAGTTTATGCGCTCTCCCGTGTGTTTCGGAGCCAGTTAAACTTGGTTTAACGGGCGTCAAACCAGAAAAGCTTTCGTCTTTATGACATCGCTCGTTTCATAATCCTATTTGTTGGTAAGGCTGCGGGTTGGCCCGGAATTTTCATGTATGTTTGCGTTGCAGAAGAGATATCTCACCGACAATTGGTTGACCCATTTTCGAGGCGTTTTCTTTTTAGCAGGTTTTGATCAGTATTTAACTGTGACTAACTGGTACGTTTCAAAATGTTCCAGGCGTCTTGCGTATGACCTTCCACGGGAAAAAAGAATCCACTACCAACAAAATAAAAATTAAGATGTTGCAAAGTGAGACTTGGAAGTCTTGCGTTTATTATTTTGCACAAAAAGTTCAAACCAAAGCGGAGATATGACGCCTGGAAGTTTCAATTTCAAAAAACATGGGGTTGAGTAAAATATGTACTTAAAGTTTCAAATCTGTAATGTTCGCAGAAACTCTGTTTGTAGCTCAAAATATACATATAAGTATGACATGTACAATAGACTCATAGTAGTGCGCTGTTCCTATAGTGAGTAAAAAATAGCAGTTCCTCACTGCAAAAAATTAGTCCAATACTAGACCGTTTGCAATATATACTTTGATGCAGTAGAGTACATAAAAATCTGAAAATTTCAGATTTTCATGTACTCAGCAGAACAAGAAGTTCCAAGGTAGTCATTGCTTGAGAATACCAATGAGGCAGTAAGATGATAAGAAACATGATGAGAACCAATGAAGGAAAAACAGAGGATGAATACAATAGGAAGCGAAGGGAGGAACACAGAGGATGCACCGATTTCACCACAATTTATAGATCCAACGATAAAAAAGTTATCTCTCATTCCTTTTTGATCAATTTGCAGGCCTCATATCGAAGTGCTTTAACTGTGATCAGTTTACCAAGAATCGTTTACGAAAGCATTGTTATATAAGGAGTTAAGGAGGTCCGACTCCTCTGAAATGAGAAAACAGAGGTCTACTTTGCTCATGCTAAAGAAAATTGCAAAAAAAAAAAAGCATGTTTGGGAAAACTCATGGATGTTGCTGAAAGAAAATTAAAATTCACACTAAAGCAGTATTGATACAAAAATCCACCATTCTTAAAATCTTTTAAAAGGAGAATCTCTGAGTCTAAGCAGTAAGGTGGCTTCGGATCAGCTAGGCAACTAAACTAACGCCGACTAAAACCTGAAAGTATCTCGTGAAATTGAAGGCGCGCATCAACCCGAAATCAAGCTTCTCTGAGGATCTAAAGAGCAGACACCTTGGTGAGGAAAACTCTTTTCTACATTATGTTACAAACCCTTATTCCCCAATTTTGCGAATTTGATCTCCTTAAGTTTTGTTAAATATCGAAGATTGCCTCTGTTGCCAACTTTCACGCCCACCCCAAAACCAAGGGAAAAAGGTAACTTCCGGGCTGTTGAGGGCGAGCGTCATCAAAAACTCTGCTTATAAGAAGTAAATCAAAATTTTTGAAATCACCGGTCAAAAAAGTAGCTTGGATCAAGAGTCCAGACTATTAAAAAGATTGACAAGAAAAAATACTGTTGATTCAATCGGATTTTTCCTTGAATTGAAGAGCCAAGCCTCTAGATTTAAGCGGATTTCCATGTGAATAAAGATTGAAAATCTACAAAATGAAAATTCTTCGGTAGGGTTAAAATTGTTTCGCAAGGACCAATTTCTGAGTTGCATTAAGGAATACTGCGAGATATAGGAAAACGATCCATCCAGTGCAGTGTCGTGGCATGAATCGTGGACCATCGACTTTGGTCCTTTTGAAGCTGTGGTGAAGAATCGATTATTGAGATGTTCGTTTCGCCCATCTTTCCTTTTTCATATCTTTAAATGACAGATCGGTTGCTTCATCGCAAAGCACAACACGCCACCGAACCCCCGGCCGTCAACGTCCGCGACCGGTGATCGTGATCGTGCCAATCCGTTCGTCCGACGTGGAAAACGTCATAATGAGCTCAGCTCGTCACCCGGTGACAGTTCCCGGGGACACAATTAGCCAAGCATCATTGACTCGCAGCCCGACTTGTTTTCAAAATTGCCACTCAAATAATAATGCCGCGTGACCAATCAGCTTCTGACCTGAGCTCGTGAGCCTTGGCCTTGCCCGGCCCCGGACCCCGGACCGCACCGGTGCAGCACCCGTTGACGATGACCCGATGAATGGTGACCTGATGAGTGATCGACTCCCGCCGGCCCGCCCCTTCACGCATCGCCTAATTTCGAGCCAACCGCCCGCGCTGCCGCGGTGTGGTTCGCATCTCATGATCCAAGTTGCCTCTTGTTCCCAGAAAATCACAGGACTGGAATCTTTGAATCTCAAAAAAATCAAAAAGTCTTCTAGAGAATATACAATATAAATGGAAATTAGTAGAGAAATGCACATCCAGATAAATTTTCTGTTCACTGAGAAAAAAAATCGACCATATGAACCGTAAAGTTCTGTGCTCAACTGCCCGGTTCATGTGACTGCTCTCTCAGTTCTGGGAACCATGTCTTCGGTTCATGGAACCGAGCACTCAAACCAAATTGAAAAATGGATAAAGCTCAGTTCCATGAACTGAGGATGCGGTTCCCAGAACCGAAAGTTTTGTCACATGAACTGAATAGGACGACCGATTGAACACCGTGCTTACCGTTTCCATATGACCAATCAACGAGACCGTTCTATATGACCGTTGTTGAGTCAACGAGAGTCGGTGTTAAATATGTCCAAACTTCCAGCACCTTTCATTTGCTTTGAGACGAGACGAGCTGAAAAATAAGGGTAGTGAATTGCGCATTTTCATCCTCTCCCTCAAACTTTTAAGAACGTGAAACAAAAAGGAGGAGAAAATCACTTTTTCGCGCAAGTAAGCTGGAAGGTCAGGTATTTTTATAATTACGCAAACTGTTCACAATCTATGGGTGAAAAGATTCTGATAAAATTCGTGTTCTTTTTAATTAATTGTATATCTGGACTTAACATGTGTAATTTAAGCATCACAGATGTTAAATTCCAATGTTTTAATTCAATCGCATACATTTGTACATAATTTCAGCTCAGTCATTCAAGTAACAGGTTTGAATTTGATGCGAGGAATCTGTTGCCTCAAACGGTTTCACCAACTAATATCTTATTCTCGGACAAATAGGCAACACAGATATCACCCACGAGGTGGCGCCTCAGTGACAAAAGCCTCAAAGGCATTGTCTACCGTGAACGGCCTTTGAGCCTGCGCGGTAATTGTCACTGCTGCCGATAGGTCTACCATTGTGGCCAAAACCCTGGACCTTCTTACTGGTGATTCATTCCTTTTTAATGACAGGGCGTTAGGTCATTATCCTGAAAATTCGAGTTCATCAAAATTCCACGCTTCAACATCAGCTGCTTGAGAATTGAGACCAATAAACTCCCGCTTTGAATTCATCCATTCCTTAATGTTGTCAGGTTGTGTTGTCCGTTTAAATGAGAGGCCCTTATCCACGTTTGTTCAAAAAATTCAAGAATAGAAAATATTTGCCGTCAAGTATTCCAAGAAACTTGCAAATTGGAATTGCATCCGAAAATTTTAAATTTATGGGGTTGAAAGTTGGCTGTCAGGTTTGTCCCACAAATACATCGATCGAGTGTGGTGTTAATCGAAGCGCTGCCAATTCTGATCAATGGTTGCTGCGTGGTAAAGAATTTCGCAGTTAATTCAGTTCTAATGTAGTTTTCAAAGTGACTAATGCTGAACTTTAGAATACAGCCATGAAACAAGCCCTATATCTAGGTAGGCTCACGGAGTACCTTGGTTATATCTAAATATTAAATTTACTTTTTTTTCTTTCTTTTTTCCTTTTTGGACGTACAGTAGAAATTTATTCAATTTTAGAGCCTGTACAGTTTTTTGTTACCTTTTATTGTCGAACTAAAATTGTTTTTCACAGAAAAAAAATAATCCTAAATTTGCCGCCATGAAGTATTTTTTCTTGAATCAAGAGTTTTGAGAGCTTAATATAAACTACTTTTTTCTTAACCCGAGAATTTTTTTCTTGGATCAGGAAAAATTCAGCTTAGATCAAGATAAATGACATTCTTGGCGGCAAATTCAATAATCATCATGCTTGAGCCGAGCACATTTTTTTTCTTATGTACTCATCAATTTCATACAGTGAACTTGGCCCCTAATGATAGGAAGAGTCAATGTATAACATTGCCTACAAAGAGTATAGTCCAGTCAAGTCCAAACTCAAGCGACTGTTGAAACTTTTCAGAATCAGGCTCCTGCACTGAAAAAAAATTCTCTCCGTTTGTACCAAGGTCCGTTGGTACCTTTACCATATCACTTTTTTTACAAATTATTGGTAATTTTACAAAGACAGACTGGTAAACTTACCTAAAAACCGGTATTTTTACAGTTTTTTTCCAGGTGAGAATACCACTTTTATTGGTAATCAATTCCCGATAACTTTGCCATTTCATCTCGGTAATTCTACCACAGTCGATGAAAAATATCGGCGTTTTTACCGGGGTCCAGTAAAATTACCGAGAAAGTCAATAATTTAACCGAGATTTCTCGGTAAAATTACCAATTCCATGAATGGTAATTTTACCAAGAAAAAACTGGGATCAAATAGAACCCTGAATTCTTGGTAGTTTTACCCTTTTCTCAGTAAATACACCGAGATTTGTTTTACAGAATCAGGCTACTGCAGTTACAACTTCCAAGGCAACTGTTGTTCCTCGAGGGAGATTCATCCGGCAACATATTTTAGAAGATTCAGAGTTTAGGGGTGGCCCACCTATTGCCGCGTCTGCCGAGGGCGCGTTTTCACACATACGTGCGAGCCTTTTTATCTCTTTTTCCCATCAAGCCACCTATTAGTATTAGTACAAACACACGCTCGCATTTAAATCCTTTTGTCATCTTGGGAATCTCCCTGAATGGAAGATTGGTATACCTGCCTCTCTAGATGCGTCTGGTGAACTGGGTATTATCACCATTCTCTGATAGCCCAGCGAATGCCCTACACACGAGGAAAGTCAGGTGCACCGAATCATCGTGAAGCTATTTCATTCTTGTTCAGAGGAAATCGAAGTATGCATCAGTTTTGATGCTGATTCGCATACTAAACCTCTTATAACTTAGAGTATTTGAAAATCAATTTTTGAAGTTGATGTTTGCATAATATAGATAATCCCGTCAAGAAGTATATACAAGACAAAATTGTCTAAAAAATTAGGAGATCAATCGCTTCTCAGCGTTGAACACTTCTGGCAACTTTTTATGTTGGCGCACATAGACCAACTTAATCAAGCAATTCATTGTGAGACTCCGCCCACATAAATTTAAATTATTTTCCATAAAAATACCTTCGGAAATTGCATGTGTAAAATATTTTTTGCATGTTAACAAAGTTCATCCTTGGAAACATGAATGAAAGTAAGAAAGTCGGGATGAAGGAAATTGCGTTGAAAGATTGTTTATCCGTCAATCTGTTCTTCGTAACATGTCTATAAAAACATACAGATTTTTTTGTTTGTTTTTCTTTTTATTTTTTTTAAGAAAAGGACAATAAAAACCTCGTGTATCCAAGCTGACGAGTTCAGAATACGCAAAGAATGATCTCCTTTATTCGTCTCTCACAACAACCAGCTCCCTCATCACTCTCCGAGGCTGCTGCTACCATGCCTCAATTGTAATCACCCTTTCGTTGCTTTACAGCCACCACCATTGGATTGTTCGAATGGACTGTCTCCTACCACCGCGGCACCATCAGTAAGGATTGTGGTTTATCATGTTGCCAACCTCCACTCACTTCATTTTACTTCCGTCAAAGAAAACGGTTAACCCCTTCAAGCGCCGGCAACATGTTCCGCATGTTTGTTTTGATTTAGCATTTGAATTGTCGCAGCGAGAATAATTCGTCACACCGTCACTGATGGATTCAACTGTCCTTTGCTTTGTGGATGCTTTCATCTAATTAGCCGGTTAAGTGTTTTCTGCTGCTGTCAACCCCAGATTTTTTGTTTTGTTTCTGAGTATGTTCACTATTTTTTTTTATTTAACGTGAAAAAGGCCAGGATTGATTGCTTGCTTGGGCATCGGTCTGTTTTACGTGGTACAGAATAATTCTTAAATGTTGAATCCGATGGATCACCGAAAACCCTTATTGTATTTCTGCAAGTACTGATGTATTATTATATACTCTCGAATTGTATTTTATGTATCAATTTGGTCCCGCCAGTCATGCATGAGAAGTATTACACATGGGAAAAAAAGAACCATGGTTTCTAGACATTACTCCTAGTGAACTCCAGGTTCAATCTAAAATTCTATTCCCACTTAAAATGTCACTTTCGTGGTGACAGTTCTCTCGGCACCACGGATAATGCAACGTCATTATAAGAATTGAAATAATTTTCCCAAGAAATTAACATTGTAACCGAGACTAGAATTTTAAGTTGAGCCTAAACCCGTCCATGAACATTGAAATACGAAGGTTTTTTTTTTACTACACGGAGCATCGTGTAACGCTATTCATCCCTGATTCCTGAAACCGTTGGGTGGAATGAATAGGAAGACTTCATAAAGAAAGAAACACAAAGAAAAAAATGATCCCTAACAAATCTGATAATTTTTCTTCCTCAAATATTTGATAAAGGCTTGCCCTCCTGAGTGTGCCTACAGTAAAATCAGTGTCCTCTGTTGAGTGCACGTCGAACAGGCAACTAAACCAACCGGATGGCGAAGTGTAGAGTATCACAGAAGAATGAAGGCGCTCTGTGCTGGGTTTGTAGATGAAATCCTCCGTCAATCGAACCTTCATTATGCATTCCAATGCGAATTATTTGGGATACAATTCGTTGATGCTACTAAAAAAATGACTCAAAAATGACCGGCGGTTTTTCATAATGTCCATCTTTTAAATTCTTTTGGACCGAATCTTACATAGATGAACGAAGCCTCATCAAGATCTGACCAAGAGTAAAAGGTGCGAAGTGTTACTTCTCCTTCAGACCATAGTAGAGACCATTGCCCAACTATTTTTTACATTTTTGGAGTTGTTTCTTTACCTAGAGTTTTTCGCATAAAAAATAAGCGGCTAGGGAAGCTTTGAGTTAAACCCAAACCTTTTACTCATCTTTCCCCAAGTGTGATCTGACTCTTTCTCGCATAGTTTCGATTATTTTTCATTTCAGGAAAAATCAACATATCAACATTTAAACCAAAAAAACACGCATATCAATACTTTATAACGTTTTTTAACAAGTACTTCTGCGTTTTGAAAAAAATTGTCGTTGATGCTTGCAAAATATACCGTGGAAACTCACTAACAATAGGTTAACCGATGAATCCTAGCAAAATACCAGTCGTTTTTCCGAAGGACTAAAACCAGGTTTACATAATGATCTCTGGGAATCATCCTAATAAAAGTGAGATACCAGATTTGATTCCGAAACGGCAGCAGTCGAATACAAAGAGTAGCACTGCAGTTGGGGGAGGGGGAGGGTCAACGGGGGCATGGCGAGAGTGTGATTAATTAATTATTCATTGAATGACGATCGGTGGAGGCAGATATTTAATGCGCGGACACAATTGGATTGATTAGCGTTGAAAAAGAGCTTTGCTGCGTCATCCGCCCGACAAAGACGCCATCAACTTGGTGGGCCCCATCGATGAAACGCAAGCCACCAGTGCGCATTTACATTGCTATTGCTACCTCTCTCAACGGTTTATGTGCCTTCTGTAAATTGGAAGCGAGTAAGACCTCCTAGTAAACCCCCTCTTTCTGGCAAAACCGCACTGGAAAAAAAAACACATTTGATCTAGAGTCCAGACTTTTAAAAACATCGACAAGAAAAAGTACTCTTGATTCAATCAGAATGAAGCTTGAATCAAGAAGCAAGCCTCTTAATTTAAGCGGATTTCGTTTTGATTCAAGTAAAAATCCGATTGAATCAAGAGTATTTTTTCTTGTCAATGTTTTCAAGAGTCTGGACTCTAGATCCAATGTGTTTTTTTTCCAGTGCATACTGAACCCCTTCAAATCGCGAGGACTTTTATGCAAAGTTTGAGTTTAATTGGAAAAAATAGATCGCACTAAGTTAACGTAACAGAAAGAGTCGTGTTGATAGTTTTCTGGGAACTCCAAAAGTAACGATTGCCGTTACTTTGATTTACGTTACTTTTTTTGAAAAACTCGAACATCAATATATAGTACATCGATGGCTCGAGTGCGAAACCGCGTATCTCCGTCGTAGAAGTTGTAGACTCCCTCTTACACTTTATTTTTTCAACAAACAATTATAGTCAACGTTGCATCTTGAAAATGTCATTGATTGTTTTTTCTTTGTTAGAAAAATATTCTTTAAATATTTTTAGCTGTATAGTTGGCTTGTTTATTTTTGATAAATATATTAATAACGGACATTAATTGATATGCCTCATGGGAGATCCGTGCTTCCGCCCCGCGGCCATCGATAGTCAGGCTGTCTTAACGTCGAGTCTCGGGACTCAGGTCTAGTCCTAGGAAATCTACTAACAGGAAAAGGAAACGCTTTTAATAGTCAAGGATCGTGTTCTACGTGAAATTCTGGTCGAGAAACATGTATCAGAATGCTTCAATTCGTACCTTGTCTAGGTCCATCTGACTGTCCATTGAAAAAAAAACCAGAATGTAACCTACAGTAGTTATTTTTAGCCGTGGCACGCAATTATTCTCTGCACAGGGAGGCACACCTTCATCCGCCAGTCCGATTTGTCACCAAGTGTTCATGACAATCTGACAATCAACCAATTTTCATCTGTGACGGACCGTGATCGCTGACTGATTGCTGATAACTCCAGCACGTAACAGGTACAGTTCCGTTAGTGGTGGTCACTGGATCACGCTAAGTGCAGTGCTCTGCGGTTGTGACGTTAAACTGAAATAGTTGAAAATAAAATTATTCTCTGGTCAAAACTTGAAACCTCGTGGCCGTAATACGATGCATCGCAATCCTAACTTCTAAATGCGTAGTACAGACCACGCAAATCGTGCGTTAATTGTAATTCAGACTGTTTCGACATGTTCATCATGATTTTTTGTAACATTTATCTATATCTATTGTAAACAGCAGCCCGTTTTATTTCATCCAGCCAACAGCGGGCTGATTGATGATATGGATAGACAAAGAAGACACAGGGAGTACGGAGCGATCCTATTGGTTGAAATGGTTGGTTCCTATAGAATAAAGGAGAAAATGATCGACTACTTAACTGTCGGGTCTCCCGTGGAATGTTGTTATAGTTAATCTATTACCTACCCCCTTTGTCTATCGCAACTATCCGCTTCCACCAATAGGATCCATCCGTATCTCTCTCGTCTTCTTTGTCTATAGTTTTGTCTACCAATTTCAACAATCGGCCCGTAGATATCATAACATGCCTGGAGAAATGGCTCTTAAAATTCAGGTCAAAACCAATCACTATCTTCCCTATCAAAAAAGCCCCATGGAAATATTGCATGAGCTTCCATGAGAATCCAATGGAAAATTGGCCCAGGATTCCATTGGAACCCTGAGGGACTTTAAGAGGGCTTACATCTGAAAAAATCCTGGAACCCTCAGGGTTCCTTTAGGTCATTTTGACCGGCTGTCACATGGGCTCCTGTCGGTCTCTTAATGCACTTCATGGGCCCATGGGTTCCAATGGGCCCCTATTGAAATCTCATGGGTCTCCAACGGACTGTTGTGGCGTGGATTCTGGGTTTCCTGCGCCTTTTTACCCTGATTTGTTTTCAATTTAAAATGTGTGCTTATATTGTTGGGAATTAGAAGTCCGGCAACCTCGCCTGCAATGTTTATTTTGAATTCATTCCCATTTTCATCACTCACCGTTTTCTAATTATTCGAGTTAAACGTGTTGCAACCCGTCCCGCGCCGCGAAGAGCTTCAGCAGTAATAAGTAAGTAATCTTTGACGATTGTGTCAATTGTTGGAACTTGCGAGTTTCACTCCGATGCTGACAATGAATGGACGCACGTCCATGCAATTGTAAGTGGGTTTCACGTCGAGGAACGCTATTTATTGCAGGAAACTTACTAGGCCACGAGATTAACGTTTAATACACTGGTTACGTCAGGATAATTAATGGTTTATGTCATACACAAAATTTAAAAATCATAATACACTCAAAATGAATGTATTCTGCCAGAAGTAAAGTACGTATTCCATGGACTCGAAAATTTGAATAGTCGAGGGAAATGTTTATTTCGAAGATAAACAACGTTTTTCGTCCAATGATAATTGATGAGTGTCTTGCTGTTCACAAAATGTCGTGTAGCGATGACTGATGAATGTCGGATTGAGCCGATTTTGAAAGTAGTTTCTCTGAGTATTATGGTTGCCTTGCGAATTTCGGAATCGTACTAACATCCTCGGCGCTAAGCGAAACTTAGCGTTAATCCTTGAATACTTACTTTTCAAACTTTGAGAAGGCTGTGCTGTGAAGAATGAGGTCTTTATCATATTTTTTTCTTCGTTAACATAATCATTCTATGAAATTTCCGTAAGAAAAATGGTAAAATAATCAAGAATTCATCAAAAAGTAAACCTTATGTGCTTTTAAGAAATGCTGCAAGGAAAAACAGTATGGTAGGTTACGTCCGTTTTTGCGGAAATATTCGTAACTGTTTCTCCCTAACTCATGACCCGAATGCTTCTTACTTTCGTTCGGAGTGGTTTGATAAAAATGAGTAGGAAAAAAATGCTGTAAAATTTATGATATCAAACACCTTTCGGTGAACAACACCTCAATTATAATTGGATGTAACAACTTGACGTTTTAATAGACTTTGAATAAAAACCCTTGAATCCAGAGCCGAGATTCTCAGAAAAATTTACAAGAAAAGACACTCATGATTCAATCGGGGTTTGCTTGGTTCACAAGTAAATCCGCTCAAATTAAGAGGCCAGGCACTTGGTTCAAGCAAAAATCCTTGAGAATCAAGAGTATATTTTTCCTGTTGAATTTTACACGAGTCGGGACTGTAGACGCAGGCTTTTTTTCCAGTGAACCTCACAATTTTTTCAGAGCCTCAAGATTTAATAACCAACAGTGGCGAGGGAGGCTCGAATGATCGATTTATCGATCTTTCCCCGTTTCAAGCTATAGTGAAGAATCGATTATCATGGTGTTCGCTGCGAACACTGTGTATCGATCCTTTTCCACAGGTTCAAATTGCAGATCAATCGATAAATCACAGAACACACAACGCCACTGTTATTTGTGTGTCCCGAGAGAGCATGCCATTTCACGACGCATACCACTATTCGATCACGAGGGAGCTTGTATTGCCTACATTGAAATTTGAAGGCAAACTGACATGGTGTTAATGTTATCAATATCCGTTCGGGGAAGAGCTATTTTTTATGTGTTTCGAGTCAGCGTGATGCCACTTTTCCACGCACTACACTCTTTCATCTTACTCTTTTCTTCATCCTATTTCTCTCATCTTCCTCTTTTTTCTCATTTCTGCTTTCTTTATCATCCTTTTTGTTCCTATTTTCTTCATCCTCTTCTTTTTCATTTTCTTTTTGCCCTTCATAGTATCTTCATAGTATTGGTATCTTCTGCCCTTTAATTTCCTTACTCCTAATTTTTCCGCACTGGAAAAAACACACATTGGATCTAGAGTCCAGACTCTTAAAAACATCGACAAGAAAAAGTTCTCATGATTCAATCAGAATCTAGCTTAAATCAAGAACCAAGCCTCTTAATTTAAGCGGATTTCGTTTAGATTCAAGCAAAAATCCGATCGAATCAAGAGTATTTTTTCTTGTCAATGTTTTCAAGAGTCTGGACTCAAGATCCAATGTGTTTTTTTCCAGTGCGGAAATATTCGGAGAAAGAAAATTAAAGGGCAAAAGATGAAGTAATATGAAGGACAAAAAAATGAAAAAGAAGAGGATGAAGAAAAGAGGAACAAAAAGGATGGTCAAGAAAGCAGAAATGAGAAAAAAGCAGAGGAAGATGAGAGAAATAGGATGAAGAAAAGAGTAAGATGAAATTTGAGAGTAGTGCGTGGAATAGTGGCATCACGCTTCCTTCATATTAAAAACATCGAGAGTATTTTTTCTTGTCAATGTTTTCAAGAGTCTGGACTCTAGATCCAATGTGTTTTTTTTTTCCAGTGCGTCTTCTTCCTCTTTGCCTCTGCATCCTTCCGCATTTTTCCTCTTCTCCTTTGATACCGATGATCAAAACACGATCAACAGATTTATTGATGCCTGCTGTTCGCTTTCCATCAAAGAGGGAATCAGGAAAACCCTTAAATTCGATTTTGGGGGAAACCTCGGTAACAAACATGGCATCGGCGCGTTTGCTCTCTCCGTACTCGAGCGCAGCGTGCGGCCCGGCCGTGCCAATTTACGGAACTCGTCGCGGTGGATTTTTTTGCCGAATCGTGCGCAAAGAGGCTTTTCCTCCATTACCCGCGCTCGCGAGGAGCGGTTTTCTGGCGAAGATCTGGCCGTCAGGTTGTACCAATCGACGAAATGTAAACGAGAAAATGAGCGGTTTTAATTAAGTTTGAGGCGATGTGATGTTTCGAATTAATGAATTAATTCCACTCCATTGGTCCGTGCTCGTGAGCGGCGCTCATGTCATAATTAAATTCGACGCAACCGCTGGAGAAATTCATTCAATTATGAGCCTGCTCCGCGCCGGGTAATTGAGCTTTTCTCGTCTTGGATTCTGCCTCGATTCATGGAAATCACGGATTCGGATGGAAAATTAAAAATTCGGTGAAACACTTTCTCCTTTCGCGCTAACGAAAGACATAATAGAACTTTTCAAGAGAAGATATGAGGAGGGTTAATTTATCATGATAATCGAGACGCAGCAATCATTCTCATCGGGTAACACCAAAATTTGCTTACGTATGGGACATCATTATAGGTATCGAGTGCATTGCTACTTCCAGGGATCACCTGATCATTTTCTCAAGGCCAAAAACGCCACAGCAATCCGTTCTTTCATAACACTGCACTGGAAAAAAAAACACAATGGATCTAGAGTGCAGACTCTTGAAAACATTGACAAGAAAAAGGACTCTTGATTCAATCAGATTTAAGCTTAAATCAAAAGGAAATCCGCTCAAATTAAGAGGCTTGGTTCTTGATGTAAGCTTAAATCTGATTGAATCATGAGTATTTTTCTTGTCGATGTTTTTAAGAGTCTGGACTCTAGATCCAATGTGTTTTTTTTCCAGTGTGGTCATTTCCTGTGCCTGAAATTTGGCCGGATTACATGCATGAAAATGGACGTCTATAAATTTAACACGATTTTTCATCATTCTCAATTTGTATGGGAGCTTGGGATTTCATAATTTCGTCTTTAGACACTACGTATCTCCATATAAATTGTTTTAGAACACAAGTCTGTTGGTTTTTCCCTCGAAAACAAATGGCATTTGATTATAAGTCATTTTCCGTGCGGGATATTGTCGCAGCGAATTTCGTCACGCAAGATTTTGATCACGGGATTTTGTCGCGCGGGATTATGTTAGCACACCTGCTTCGCCTTAAGATTTCACCGAATACTTTAAAATGATCCTGAAAGAACGTCGTAAATGGATTTCACAAATCGAAAGACAAAACGATTTGCGATATTCTTTCAAGGCGTACTTCGAGAGTTATTTCAATGATTCTTTCAACCAAGTTTTTTCTACAAACAACTGAAGCAGCTGAATGTCGGTATAGGGGAATTTTGGAAAATTACCTAAAATCCAGAAATTATCAATCGAACTTAATTTTGCAATGAAAAGCCGCTGACTCACCCACACTGCGCGGAGAAACTGATGCACCACGCGTTTTTTTTTTTTTTTTTTTTTTTTTTTTTTTTTTTTTTTCTAAAAATGAGCCAAAATAGTGGTCTCTAAATTTCAAAACGCAGCCCGATTGACAGTCGAATCTTCCTAAAAAGTGTTGAAGATTCAATTTAACAAAACGCACCATATTTGGGCATCAGGTAGAAACAAGGACAACATTAGCACTAATACACCCCTGCGCAACCACGTTGCAAATAAATAATCCAGCCATGTTTTTACTGCACACAATGGGTGTTCGGAGGCCGATTTCAGGAGCGAGCCGCCGTAATCCAATGGATGCGGTTGCCAATAATTTAGGGGTGGAAGAGTGCGAAGGAAAGGGTGGGGAGGGGAGCTCCGAGGGCTCATCAAAGCGGTCTCCGTGTCGCGGTTGACTGCAAGTGTGATACTGATAAACAAGCAAACAATGAGCCTGTTAACTGAAACTCCGAGGAGCTCAAAGGGCCCGATTCTCCACCGTGGAGGAAATCGCGAAAGGTGAGGACTCGGGTAGCGTGATTGAGTAGTTTTCGATGAAGTGTCAAAAAGTCGATTGATGGGCGGGCGAGATGAGAGGTGAAGGGGATTGGCACGAGGTTGTCTGGTAGAGCCTGGATGCAGCACTATCATCTCACATTCGAATCGTTTGTTGTAAGAACCTATCTCTGAAAAAATGAATTCCATTTTATCGCGAAAAAGCTCTGGAAAAAAACACATTGGATCTAGAGTCGAGTCTCTTAAAAACGTCGCAAAGAAAAAGTACTCTTGATTCAATCAGAATCTAGCTTAAATCAAGAACCAAGCCTCTTAATTTAAGCGGATTTCGCTTTGCTTCAAGCAAAAATCCGATTGAATCAAGAGTATTTTTTCTTGTCAATGTTTTCAAGAGTCTGGGCTCTAGATCCAATGTGTTTTTTTTTCCAATGAGTGGCTTTTAGGGTTCTGAGGCACCGAGCCAGGATTTCATTTCAAGGAGGGCTTGGTCGGGTGAGCGGGTTCACAGGGGGGTCCGGCAAATTTTTGAAATTTTAAATCTATTTGGACGCATTTGAAGCTTCGTGACACAGATTTTCCATCAATTTCTGCGGGAAAATTACGTTTCTTTCTTTACTTTTAGTCTGAGATACCTTTACAATATTGCACGCAACGCAGCTGGAATTTTTTTGAAATTTTAACTCTGTTTGGACGCATATTGAAAGTTCAAACTCCCTCTTTTCTCGCCTTTTCTTATTTCTGTCTCTTCCTTTCTTCATTTTTTTCCTCCTTTTTTTTGCTTTCGGGGAACCTGAGCCCCCTTTTCCCCGGACTGCGTGCCTAGTTACGCGTATCCTTCAATTTGATCCCCACAATTTTTCCTTTTACAACATTTGAAAGTTTTAAAAACGGCCTAAGTCAAGGTTTTAATACGGTTAGCGGATTAGAGATTAGGATTACATTATACTGCAATTAATTTTTTGCGATTTTTTTCCTTAACGTTGAGGAAAATATCACTCGATAGGAGCTCTGGAGAAGAACAATCTTCCTTCGGTGAGGTGGGGTAGTGAGATCTGTACCCGAAAACTCAAACATTTTCACACGATATTTGGCAACGCACGGTGCGGTAGGTTGTGGCAGGCACAGAGCGATGAATCGGTGACAAATCTGTAACGAATACCCGGAGTCTATTAACGAGTCTATTAATGGAGCTGCCTCTCAAGAGAGCTGAGCTGAATTTGGCACGGCTCAGCTCCCAACTTTGCTGTCAATACGCCCTGCATTGCAGCTGCAACCCTCCTCCTCACCCCTCTGGGGGCCAATCCCGTAGCTCATTGCGACCAAATTAGGGCAAACACGCCATGCTCAAAGGAATCGCAAGTCATGAAATCTCAGCCGGGGGCTTGTAAGCTAATAAAGCCGTTTATAAATTATGCGACTTTTTTTGCGGATATAATGGGAAATGTGAGAGAGCTCCATAGGAGGGCCACTTATTTCAGATGTCGAGCAGTAGCGTGGCGTGCTTTGCGATATATTGATTGATCTACCATTTAAACCTATGGAAAAAATCGATAAACTGGGTGTTCGCAACGAACACCTTAATACTCGATTATTTACCACAGCTTTAAATGGGGAATTATCGATAATCGATCATTCACGCCACGCCACTGATGTCGAGGCAAACTTTACCTTGAACAGCGTGTGCTTGTATTTTGTGTCTTTTCTGCGTGTATTTCAAGTCCTTACCCGTGGATAATCGCAGTTTTTAGAGCATTGAAAATATGATGTCACGTGATTATTTGTACATCTGTGATCGTCAATGAAGGGGAACAAACAGGTTTGATTAGGTAGCTTTGACTTTGAATCGTTTTATTTCCGAAATTAATTCTTAAAAAGAGTAGATAGCCAACTAAATGTGAAATCCACACGTTGCTAAAAATAATGTCATTAGAAAAAAAATCAAATAAATATTATTTGAAGGCCGGATTTATTGCTCACAATCAGAAGAATTGAGTTAACCAAGAGATAAACACAGGAATCAACTGAAAGGGTCTCGATGGCATCGAGAGCATTCTTGCAATCGGTTGAACTTTTTTTATCCAAATTATTTACAAGCTTGCAAAATCTAGCGCACAACTGCCGAATTCCCACAAGTCAGAACGACCGTAGTTAAGCACATCTTTTGCGATCTACCACTAAAAATTAAAGTTCCACTAATCTCCTACCTGAAACCTTAATATTCATGAAAGCAATAATACTTTTGGATTCTTGTTTTCTTCTTTTCTTAAAAAAAATATCAGGCCAAAATCGCTGAATTTCATTTAAAAAATTACAGAGTGTTGGTTTTAACATGCCCAAACTTTTTCTTATCTTTAATCAACTTCTATTGATCCGCACACATCATATTTCAGTGACTGATCTGAAAGAGAATAATGGAGGCATAAAAATATGTGCTTCAGATTTCGGTTGTATCCATATTTTTTTCTTTAATGAGCCTGATAGAGCTGCCAGAATTTTTGTTGGGAGGGTATAAGCACATTGTTCAAAACACTCACCTGCAAATCGATCAATTTTAAGAAACCGGTCGGTGATCATGAGTAAAGCAGACTCTTTTTTTCTTTGAAGTTTACGCGGCGATATTTAGCTACTTAATAATTACATTTAAAGCGCTATAAATACGAAATAACGCTCATTAAATTTTGTTGAACCCATAACTCTTTTTACCGCCATGGCACAGTGGATACAGATTGAAAAGAATGCGACTTAAGAGTCATTACGTTGCAGTTTTCAACTGAAATTTTCATTTCATTCAAACGGAAACTAGTGGCTGGGAATAATTAATATTATTTGCTCCACTTGATTTTCAAAATACAATTTTCATTTACTCATGGTATTATTAAAACTAAGCCGTAAGTGTGATTGATACCGATTGTCAAAATATTAAATTTATTAAAACGGTCGCATTAGTCTCCGAGCGACTCCAGGGGTACATTTCACCAAAATCTTCTCCACTGCTCGAAAATCACAATGTGGTGGAAGGCTATTTAAAGGGGGTTCAGGGCCCATAAAAATTAAACTGAGCTAAAATTCATTTTTTTAATGACATACTTTTTTCTGTAAAGTCTAATACAAGACGATAATGTTTAAGATAACCTTACTCTCAATCTTCTCATTTTCATATAATTCCTTGTTTCCTGTAACTTTCTATGTACCTCAAGTTTTCAAAATCAAATTTTTGTCAATAAAGCACAAGGGATCTCAACGGAAAGAGGTAGGAACCATGAACGTCTGTATCCACCAATTTCTCAATCGGGCGCCTGTGTCTCGGCGGCATGGCTTTTAAGAGAGGCAGATTCGTTGTTCACTGATTTTATTTCTGTTTACCTAACCATGAAAGCAGCACCTGAAAGGCTTGACCGCTCATCATCCTCCAGGCAGAATGTTAACTCAAAGAGAACCTCCGCTGGCCCGGAATTCAAGGCGGAGAGCGTTTGTTTTACCAGCAATAATTATGTTCCATCCGTCCTCGTTAATGGAGCTGCCTGAATTCAAGCTTCATACCCTAAGTGTGCATACTGCACAGTCGTTCTGAGCACATTTGTCACAGAGTGTTTGATAAAAGTTTTGCACGCCCTGAATTATGATTGGAATGATGAGGAAAAAATCATCGGTAAAGTGTCTTGACCTATTTAAACTTCCATATTTTTTCTTTTTTTGGCTTCTATTCTTTTTGATTCATTTAGGAAGTTAGAAATCGACGCAGCCATTTATGAACATATCGACGGTGTAAATCGGCGATCACATAACTCCTTTGCGGTGTCTGAAAATCTCCACCTCTATGTAATTTTTTTAGAGGAGAACAAATTGGCATTATTTCTTGAAGTTTTTGCAGAATTTTCTTCGGATAGAGAAGAAAAATCATGACAGTTTTAAAGAATTGCCAATGAGTAGTTTTCCGTTTAAAAAATAAAGTATGACAGGAAGTCTGCGACGTCGCAAACCGAGTTATGTGATTGCCGACTTACACCGTCGATATGTGTTTATCATCCAGATTTATTGTCCGTACACATCAGAGGGAGTTTGGCACATCCGTGCTCCAGGCTTTTCAAATTATCAAGAATTAAGGTCGAGCAGAATCTCTTTCACTCGTAAGATCCACGCGCCACCGAAAAAAAAAAATGTCTTGAGATATTATTTTGACGTTTCTTGTCGTCAAAGATTCTTCTGAGTTAAATCTGCCGCGCAGACCGCACCGTATTTGGAGCAATGCGTGAAGTATTCCGACAGTTTTGTAGACGTTATGAGTTTCACGCCGACGATCGCTGCTGAAACTTGCACTGTTTTTGACGCAATGCGTGGTGTATTCACGCAGTCTTGTAGGCGCTATGCGTTTCTCGCTGACCGCACTGTGTTCGGCGCAATGCGTGAAGTATTCATGCATTCTTGTAGGCGCTATCCGTTTCACGCTGACCGCCGTGACCGCACTGTGTTTGATGCAATGCGTGAAGTATTCGTGCTGTCTTGTAGGAATGTAGCCGCTAATATGTGTTACCTACATGCCGACCGCCGCGCCGGCGGCTTCTCCTTTTCATCTCAAGTCCTCGTCATCATTTTTCTCTCAGTCGCGCCGTTCCTGGCCAAATTGCGTGTTTGGTCTCTCTCTAGTTAACTCGATTAATTTAAGGTGCTGTCTCCTGTATCACTGGAAGACGACAAAATTAGAAATTACTATACTCTCAGGAAATAAGAGATTTTGTTTGTAATTTTTTCCTAAATCCGATTTTTTTTATACCTACATTTAAAAAAATTGCAAAATTTGCCGCCGCCTAGATTTGCCGCCGTGTAGCCCATGTAGCCGCACCCCCTTAATCCGGCCCTGGTTGAACTTAACCCTTAATTGCCTCATTCGATTACATTGCAAAAATATACCACATTTTGCAATAAGGAACCACTATTTCTGGCCTATTTTAGAAACAACATACATTCCATTGGTTTCCCTATGCTGTTATGTGCTTTTATGGGAGAGCCAGAGATAGTGGTTCTTTTCTGCAAAATGTAATCAAATTGATTAGCACAGGGTTTCTGAAATATTGTCTCTGGAGCCAACTGAAGCTAATAATTCATCGTCGGCTACGCGACGTGAGTAGGAGCAAAGCAAAATTAAGACACTCCCGAGTGAAGAAATCAAAAGGTATCGTATAATGAGAGACAAACTACCAGCGAAGGTGATTTCACAGTAGCGAGAGGCGTTGAGAGACGAGCGCCAGAAATCCGATTATCCGCAGCCAAATCCGTGCAGGGTCCTTTGTTAACCGTGGGTGGATTTTCCGGTCAATCGGTCAATTATGAGTGCTCCCCAGAGCAGAGCGTAAAGGGGCTTTTTACGACTCCTTTTGTCACTTCCACACCATCCTTTTTACGGCGAGCACACTTCTGACTCTTAGCCGATGAAATCGACACATTAAATTCCTTTTCGTTCCACCGAAACTTTTTCGAGCAAGCGAGCGGTCAGCTCGCCGATACGGGTCGTGGCAAGGGTCAATCGGATCAATGGGAATTTGATGAAGTGCACTATTGAGGCCCTGAACGAGGGGCACGAGGGACATGAGTGTCAAATGTGATTTTGATCCCTTTGCTACGGTCTCAAATTGTTCGCAGTGGCGCTTCATAAAAGTGGGTTTTTATACGTGGTCACTGGTCAGTTGAAATGTGCAGAACGGATCGCAACACGTGTGTATTGTTTGGCGGTGCTCCGCCCTATTGCTGCCTTTTTTTACGCTTAAACTTACAATTTTTCGAACGATTTTAACAATATGTTGTGTGACGGTTTTTGGGAGAAAATGAATGGTGTATCTTCATCTTTGAGGGGATAGGTCAGCTGCACGTGTCCTAGAATCAAGTTTGAATCGTTGAAAATTTTAGACAGGTGCACAATAAAGATAATTCTCTCTATAATTCTGAGTTTTTGAGTCCAACGTTAATGGAGGTATTGATCTTGTAATCTTCTGTGGATGACCTCTACATGTACCTTGGTCTTATGACCAATGGGGACATCAAGGATGATTTTGATCATTGGTTCCCTCATCATCATGGATCATCATTGGATCATCATTAGATCGTCCCTCCCCTCAAAAAAATTCTGAAATAGGAGTCTGTTTTTTCCGTTCACCTGCAACGCAATCTAAAGCTGTCGAGAAACATTTAGTTTTTTTTTTTAAAATGAGTAACATGCTAAAACATACGTGAACACGTTTGATACCGTCTTACAGATGTCCGTCTTTTTTTTTATCAAAATAATATATAATTATTGCTCCTCTTTTAAGCGTTATTATAGCTGGCCAATTTTATTTGTATTTCTTCTTGCCTGTTGTAATGTAGCCATTGACTCTTTATGCAGAAAGCTCTAAAAATTAGTACAACCAAATTGTGGACGTGCTTTTTTATTTGAGCTATTTCTTTCATAACTCCTGCTTTTTTGATACTTTTTGACTAAAACTAAACTTACTTAAACGGAGAAGAATCCATTTTCCATCGAAAAGCAAACCACATAGCTCTCAGCACAGAATCAAAATTTAAAAATAAAGACTTGAGTGGTGTAAGTAACAAAGTTTCTAATTCTAATTTTCCATTCTGATTGTTTGTATTTACAATTTTGTCTCTTTAGATGGCCGATCCAGCACCATTTTATTATCCTCTGAATTCCAACATCGAGGGTGAGATTGTCGAAGAGCAGACTTCACTAATTTCGATGTTGAAAAATTTTCACCCATAGATTTCTTTTTATTTTCAAAAGAACTGCTTGAAATTATTGCGTGAAATTTTCTGAGGATATTTTCAATCGAAAAACCAAAGAAACAAACAAAAAAACGAGAAAAAAATGTGGAGATCCAGTGATCAGGCGTCCTTAAAAAAGTAAAACGTAAGAGAAGATTTATAACGCCGGAAACCAAAGAAGCATCTGAATAACGCATGCGTTACTCAGTAATTTCACCATCGTATACGAAAGCTAATCATAGGCGTCCCCTCGCGCGACCCATCGAACGGCCCCGAAGGGCTCCAGCGTCCCACCCCAGGGCCCAGCGCCACGGTCCATCGTGGCAACAGGGGTGCCCGGAGAGGCCGCCAATGAAGACGGGAGAGTAAATACAGTGGAGATGACAAGAGCAATTCTTTATTCATAACCTTATGAGGATATTGTCATGGGTGTTCCAGCGGCCCAGCATCCAGCGCCGGGGCCGGGGCCCTAATGATCCTCTATTATCCCCCGCCCCTCCCCCGGACGGGACTCCGAGCTGATACTTATCATCTGCCTCTTAGCGGGCTCCTCTTGATGTGGGGTCCTTTTTTATTGATACATTTTCACACGTTTGCCAAGCCGCGGCCTCTCCCCCCTCCCCCTGCCCCTCACCCCTCCCCCCTCCCCCTCCCCCTGCGGGTTTATTACGAGAATAAATAAATAATTACCGGGGACTAGGGAAGCAGAGTATCCTGCCCCGCGCGTGTGAAACATCAAATTTGAATCCCATTATCCCGAAATTGATGCCTGTCGAAGCCCTCGCCCCCGGTCCGGTCCGGTCGATCGGTGAGTAGTACAGGTACTGCCGGAGTAGCTATTTGTATACTACCCTCTAATTGCCCAGCGTTTAGCCGAAAAGTCTCAATTTGGATAAACGGCTCTGTTTCCGAGCTCGTCCTCTTTTCGATGCCGAGGAGCAGGGCTGCGTGAAAAAGTTCGGTTATTGATATGGGACCTGAAAAACTGGACGTATTTATGCTGAAAGGAACTATGTGCATGGGGATTGTGTGCAGCATAGTTCCTTTTAGCATTAATACATCCAACTAATCGTCAGATACTTAGAGGAGCTTCGCGGATGTTTGAGAGGTATTTATCTCTTTCGTTTTTTACAGGCAAAATGGGAGCGATTCCAGCGATGTGGAAGAGCCAGCCAAGGCAGGTTTTTCCATTAGGTATTCTTAATTCTGATGAAACTTTTTGGCAATCGAACTGCAAATTAAGTTCTGGTTTTATCCATAATTATTAGTGTTTGGCTCTCTAATCTTCCAACTCTCCGTTTTTGTCATATGTGTACTGCTCTCCTTACATTTGCAAATCATGATCCAGGTTTTTCTTATGACCACCGGTGCGACCTGCCGTCTGAGGACATGGAACGTCCGTTGTGGACTGAACCGCACAGCGTTCCAAGGAGGCCTCCTGAAGGTTCTGGTTTACGGAAAAATGAACCCACTTTGGAAACAATGAATGTGACTTTTGTCTCTTTTTGCAGATGGGTGCTTTCAGCGCGTTGTTTCCCGCCCGGCAATGGGCCGTTGCAGCAACGTTGTAGTAACGTCGCAAAAAATCAAGTAACGTTCCTGGCCTACGTTGTCACAACGTTGGTAAAACGTTACTTTTGTCCGCGGAGCGCAACGTTTCGAGGTAACGTTGCCACAACGTTGCTGAAAAAGTAGTCCTAACGTACCTCACTAACGTTGTACCTACGCCGCGTAACAACGTCACGCTCTGCGGCCAAAAGGAACGTCCTCACAACGTTACTCGATTTTTTTTTTTTTTTTTTTTTTTTTTTTTTTTTTTTTCTGCGACCTACTTAGTTAGGCGAAGTGGGCTCGCTCAAAGTTAGAGATATGAGGGTGCGTTCTTCCGCGAAGGCCACCCAAAGTCCGTCATAACTGACATTTTGCCAACGCAATTGAGCATTTGTGGAGAAAAGCTCGCATACCTTCAAATTAATGTATTTATAAATTATCTGAAATATGACAATCAAATGTTGGAGTAATATCCCCCCTTGAGAAAACAAATCCTGAACTATGCCTTAATATCTCTTAGCATGCTTACAAACAAGGCGTTAGCGTTACTCATGTGTTTTCATATTAGCAAAATATGAAACGAGGAAACGTTTTACAATAGAAAGCTTTAACTTCAATTGTCAGACAAAAATAATGAAATTGAGAGGAAGAATATATATAATAAGTACAAAATTATAATGAGAAGAAAAACATTTATATTAATTATATTGACAACATTCAACTTAATAGGTCAACTATTTTTGTATTCAATGAGTTTGTAATAAATTACAATACCTTTTTTGAGAGGAGAAATAAAAGAGTGCAAAATCATGAAGAGAAGAAAAACATCTATGTTAATTATATTGAAAAATGCGAATACCTAGTCCAACAACGTCCAAAAACAAAGTCCTTTATTATAAATGAACGCTCCCGAATCATTGATTATGACCACTTTCTGAAGCATCAAGAAAACGAATTTTCAATGTCATACAATGGGTCTTTTTCAAATCATCTCTTCAGTTTTTTGAAAGTCATTTAATAAATCAGAAAATGCTGAAAAAATTACAGCTTGTATTTTAACTTTCTTATGCATTTAGAGTTGTTCTGATGAGGATTTTATTAGTCAAAAAGTTTTTAGGAAAATGTTTTAAGGGAAGAGAAACAAGAGATGTAACATTCTCCAAGAATAGGAGACAATATTACAAGTTTCCCTCATAAGTGGGAGATCGAAAACTAAAATTCTACACAATTACAAATGTATGAACACTTTTAAGGAACTATAGTTTTCCTGGGAGTTACAAAGATTCCCAGTCCTAAAAAAACACACATACACAAGTTTATCTCATCAAAATGAATAGAAATACATCCAAGTTGAAAAGCACAAGAAATGAAGAGTCCAATGACAGAAATATACGTAAAAATACATCATATTAGTAAAATAGTACATAAATAATTCATAAAAAAAACAGAATTTCAGAAACTGTTTCAATAAGGTTCAGATTAAGAGTAATAATTGGATGGACAACTGAAGAAACTACAACACTGCTTCTTCCTCGTCTGACTGAGGCAATTCAGCCGGTTCCTTCCTCTTTTTCCCAGGTTTGGCTTTCTGAAAATAAAGATACAAAAATTTATATTTTTCTGAAAATCAGATACAATTAGCACAGGCATGACTCCTCTTAGGCACAAAACACTCACTAGACTTTCTTAGTGAGAGTGAAAGCAGATTTTGGATTACAATTAAAATGAGCAATTTAAGGGGCGGCATCTATCAGGAGTTGGAATGTTAGATTTTGCACTTATCAATGAAAAAAGGAGAAAAAATTGACGTGCTATTTGCAAATCATTAGATAATTGTCAGGTGGTTGCTGAATCTACGTTTATGAATAACGAAGGGACAAAATTCCGATTTATTCAAGAAAGAGGAGCTGCCAGGAGGAGGCAAATTGAATCTTCCTAGACACAGCAACAGAGAAGTTTAAATTTAAGGGAAAATTTCCATTTACCTGCGTGAGACGATTTTTGCAATATTTCAACCACGCCTCCACAGCCTCGTTTATTTCCTCGTCTGTAATTGTTATTTTGTTTTTAGTGTTAAATGCTGAACTGATGGTCTCTGCAGAAGAAAGAAAAATATGACTCATTTTCGGCTTAAAAAAAAAAAAAAAAAACTCAAAAAAATGGGTGAACAAGGCTAAGACAGAGACATAAAAACCTGGGATGTTTTGGGTTAATCTTAACCCCCTCTTCGACCATGAAAACAAAAATAAAATAAAAAAAATTACAAAAATATAAAAAACCTTAAGACCCCATTATCGTTTATAACAGGGAAAAAAAAGAGAGCCAGGTTTTTATGTCTCAGTTTTAGCCTTGTTTACGCATTGTTGTGTTTTTTCAGTTAAATAATTACCCAAAAATTTCAAAAAAAGAAAAAAAAAACGACCAAAAAACTAAAAAATTACCAAAAGCCATTGAAAAAGAAAAGAAAGTATAATGCTATTTACAACAATGCGAAATCACTGTTTCGGTGAAAAGTATTAAAGTGTATGGATGAGACGTTTGGCAACTGAAGAAATGGACCCAAGATATTCAAAGAGCAACAAAGATGGGTTTGTGATAGTGATCAGGCATTTCTAGGAGAGATCAGGTGCGAGACAATCAGAGGCATGGAATCATGCAAGAGAATAATTATTTTCTCGAGGTGAGAACCGACTTCCTATTTGATATGGTCATGTCAACAGGATGGAGAAGCAATGAGGGTGTTAAATTAACATCCTCCTAGGAGAAGACAAAGCTCAGTGAAAGATTGGCGGCACAGGGTATGAACAAGGAATGAAGAACTGGCAGCTCCCTGAAAAGCTTACAACAGTTATGTACCGTAAAACGCAAAAGAGTGCTATCAGAACAGCATTTGCATATGGAAAAATTAAAAAAAAAAATAAAAGAAATTGTGAGTTCATGTAGTAAACTGCAAGCAACAACTTGAAATTCTTTTACCTTTAGGCACCAGCCAACAACTTGATCAAAATGCAACCAAACCAAACGCAAGCGTAATGAGACATAACGCCATAAAATAAATCTAATACCTTATCAGCTAATGCAGTTTTCATAGCAATCCCTTGTTTCATACAAGGGATATGAGACACCGGGGTTCGGCCAGTGCTGTCTCAAGTGATGCTCTGTAGAACATTTTGCAGATGAACGTGCCATATGTGACAGCAGGATGATAAACAATAAAATTGAAAGGCACGGTGTTTACTGACTGGAATTCGGCCTTCAAATTATATTGATTGTAATTTCTCCAAATATTATCTGGGAAACAACGCGACCCTTCTTTGAGACACAGCAGAGAAAATAAAGGAAAAAAAAGATACATTCTAATGACACCTGTATGAAACTGAATAGCACTCAGCAAAGATAAATTAGAGAAATATATGTTCAAATTTGTCATTTTCCATAAGGCTCAATGAATCAAATATGAACTTACAGGCCATTTTTTAGATACTAAACAGGTCTTGTTGGCTTTGACTTTTTGGCAAGAGGTAGTGAGCTACTGTTTCCAAAAAATCAAGCTTAAAGTTGAATTTCTCAGAGCAATATAATCTGTTCTGTTCTGCTGAGCTCATTTAAATTAAGCCTAGAGAATTGCTAAACACTAAGCTGAGATCTCAGAGGGGTGGCGCTGCTCATACAGATAAAGATTCAAGAAAGAATACTTCAGTGAGTATTTTGAGTCTTTCCTGAAATGACAAAAACCTTTTATCAGCATTATTCGAGTTCTGTTTACTGCAGTACTCACTTTCTTACTTTTAAGTAAACAGTGATTCGAAAAAGATAGAAAACTTTACAGTTAGCTACTCAATATTTTTAACAGTATCCTTCTTGCAAGAGCAGATTTTGAAAACTTGATTATGGCCATGATTATTTTTTGATATTTTCCTCATTTGCAGATAGTTGTGAGTTTGATTCCCACTCCTGTTCTTTACTTGCTTTGTGCAGAATCAGTTTCAATTTTCGTCTTTCATCATTATTTCACAAGAAAAAAAAAAACCTTCCGTGGAATAGCCTCTTAAATGATAGATTCTTCCAAGTTAGTACATGAAACGACAAACTTTCAATCAAGAAATAGGTGATGATTACTGATTTTTCACCTGAAATCCTCAAAAAATCAACACTACAGGTAGATTTTAGCATTGAGCAGCGCAGTACTCGACAAACAGATCCCCCCCCCCCCCCCCACTAGAACTTTATTATATTGTGAGTGGCTCTCAATATATAAAAAAAGAAAATTGTAACTGAAATGACAAAGTGGGCTACAACTCACATAACATCTCGCACATGAGGTGAACACCTTATCACTGTGCTCTTGAATTGTTAGGTGTAAATTGAATGCTTAGAGGCGGATCAAGATCAAGGAATGCAATTTCGAAACTTTTCAAAGGGTTTTGAGGGCCCCATACCATAAATCTATTCCCTTTATCAATTCAATGGGATATATATATTTTTATTCGGTATTCTATATCCCTCAAAAAAATTTCCTAACTTTCCAAGGATTAGTCTCTTTCATAAAAAAGTACACCTCTTAAGTTGATCGTTCTACAGATAAATTACAATTCTTTCTTAATGAGAGGCATAAAATGAACTTACTTTTGAGCAGAGTAACAAGTGGCAGCTGAACGAAAGACTTCTTCTTTTTTTGTCCGACCATGGAGTACCCAGACCCAAATTGGTCTGTAAACAAAAAGGAGCACATAGCTCGAGCTGTTTCTCGCAAGTCTTTGCACTTCTTTGACAGAAGTAAAGTTTCCTGCAAGCAAACAGGAAGACAATAGTCACTGATCTGGGTTTCCACTGACTTCAAAGAAAGATATGCCCTCGCTTTCCCACATTTTCTCTGAGAAATCCTCTGAATTTAGTAATGAGTGAACATGACATGCATCGAATAAAAGAAGGACTATTTCTGCCTGTATTTTAAAAATGATCTCTAAGTTTTCAATGTTTTGTTACACAGTTTAAAAATCCTTTAAATCGTAGTTGTAACTGTTATGATTGCTCATAAGCCTTGGTTCTTCCCTTCACGTTTCCTGCTTTTCATTTTCTTCAAGTCCTGTATACATCCTGATGATAATTATTCTTTCAATGTAAATAGTGAAGCCTTATAAGGGCAGTAAAACGATATCTTAAATGTATGGGCATACTGTTAAAAAAAATTAGAAACATGAGGCAATATAATTTTCTAGGAGACTGGAAATACATGAGATAGGGTTATCTGGAGTGGAATGCCACCTTAAACATCTGGTTGGTCCTGTTGATATTTTTATCTCTACATTAGATAGAGCTGAACTTCAGATTGCACTGCATTTTTCAACTCTGATTTCAGTCACTATGCTAAGCATTAATTCTTCCAATAGTTTTGGATTTAAAATTTGTAGAAAAAACCAAGACCACAGGTTGTTCGTACCTCTGATTAAGTTACTGAGGCAACTTTTGGAGAGCGCTTGAAATTCTACAAAGGATAAATCTTTAAAATCTTACCAGTTTTTGTTTCCAGCCTTTCATCTTGAGTAATTTTTCTGCCTTATTTAAATCCCAATTCTCCGGGAATAAACTTTATGAAGTGTGCTCATGAGCAAATTGCTCATCTTTGCAATCTTTGTGACATTAAAAGATCTAACTTTTTCACCAAAAAATTCTGGTGCTCGCACAGAATTTTATTTCAGCAGTGCGGTACTTGCACTAACCTTCCAGTGTTCCCTCCCCCTTCAAGTGCTTTTCCACCCTTAGGAGATAGCAAAAAGGGTAAACAAACTATCAATGTTCGCGCTGCAGGACCTCTTCCCTCTCAGAAAAGTGTGAAAAAAGTGGCCTCCCAAAAAAGTGTCACACTATTACAGTGTGAGCACAAACAGTCGGCTCATCTCTGCAAAAAATGCAGTGTTAAGGCAGCTATTGACTGCAAGTGTATACACAAAAAATACCCCTTCAAGTGCTCTATGTGCAAAGGCTTGCCCTATAGCCCTGATGACCTCGATGCACCCGAAGCTTTCACTGATTCTGACTCTGACGAAGGGTCAACTGATCCAGAAGTAGAATCCATGGATTTACAACCCATCATTTCAGATACCCAGTCTTCGGAGTTTCAAGGTGTTAAAACAGATAACGACAGCTTCCAGGTTGTCACCCACCACAAGAGAAGGAAATCTATCCCTGCAAATAGGCCACCAGTACCTGCGCTTAATTTAAGTTCTAAATTTAATATTCTTCAATCAGATAAGTCAGTAGAACCATTGTTAACCCCCCCTCCCATTTTCATTTCTCAAATTCCAAACCCCTTCACCTTTAAAGCAGAAGTAGTAGATAAAATATCTAAAAATTCAAAACTCAAAATCATTAATAGAACCCAGTTTAAAATAATTTTAGAAAAAATCGATGAATATCGCTCTCTCACTAAGGTCCTCAAGGACAAAAAAATAGCATACTTCACCTACCAAATTAAAGAAGAAAAAGTTACTAGAGTTGTATGCAGGGGTATCCCTACGGATTTTCCTCAAGCTGAGGAAACGATACGTTCCTGTCTTGAGGAGAAATACAAGATACCCGTCAAAAATGTGACTCGCATGCTCAAATTTACAGATAAATCTCCTCTTCCATTGCATTATGTAGACTTACTTCCTTTTCCAGGCTCTAACGAAATGATTTGGCAGGTTAAGGAAATCTCCAATTTAATTGTAAAGTTCGAAAAACCTCATCAAAGAAAATCTGTCATACAGTGTAAAAACTGCCTCTCATTAGGACATTCTAAATCTTACTGTTTTCGTCAACCCAGGTGTGCTATCTGTTCTGAATTTCATCAAACAGGGGAATGTAAAACCCCTGATGTACCTACGTGTATCTTCCCCGTTTGCGCCCTTTGCAAAGGTAACCACTTGGCAACCTATCAAGGGTGCAAAGTCAAAAAGGAAGTGAGTAAAAAGAGATTTCCAGTCAAGAGCGAGCCTAATCAAGGAAATCTTAATTCTAACATTAGATCATCAGATAAGAGCTACAGTTCTGCCCTGAAAGGACCGAGCTCTTCCGAAAACAAAACTCCTCAGCCAGCTGTATCACTCACGACAACTGATAACAGCGTTGATTATGTCACAGTAATCAACGAGCTTAAACACCTAGTAACTAAACAAGCAGAGCAGATTGACAAACTGATGTCTGTTATCCTCAAGCTCTTACCTCAACAAGAGGTACAGATCCCACAATCAGTCCAACCTTCCCTACAATCTGATTCACTATCTGTGAACTGATTTATAATAGAATTAATTCTTTCTTCACAGGCACAGGCGTGAGTACGCCCAGCCTCGCCTCTCCATACTTAAAATGGAGAGCTGGGCGCTCACGTACTGAAGTCTTCAACCTTTCCCTTGTTATCTAGTTGTAAATTTTTAATATTTACTTATTTTTATATTTATTTTTATTTTCTTAATATTCTTGTTATTTTGCTCTTTCAGCAGTCTGGGTTTTGTTTTATCCCACCTCCTTCATCTAAACCAGGTTTTTTCCCATTGGATTTTTTCCCTAGTTATTTTCATGTGCAATTTATTAAATTGTACAGCCTAAAATTCCTCCCTATCTAAAACTTTCTGTAGAAAATCTTAATCTACAAATTCAAATTGATACCTTTTAAACAGAGGTAGTTGTTGTAATAATTCTTAAGTGTATTCTGAAAAGTCATGTTCTTTCTTTGTACTGATTTCTTTCTTGACAATAAATTCGATATATATTAATAGGAAAACAGGTGAGATTTGGATGCGCCTTAATACTATCAATTGCTGCTGAAGTGCCAGGAATCCCCGGGCCCAGTTTAGTAACTATGAGTGGTAGCGTACGCCTTAATACAAACAATGTTTCTGAGGTAATAGAGAGAAAAAAAACAGTCAATCAAATGCAAAAATCAGGAGGGTAAGAGAAATACTATTGCTTACAGCTTGAACATGTTCGAGATTACTCATGCTACTTTTAAATTTGTGTTCACAAACAGAGACCGCTCCATTTTCCAGATTTCAAAACAGTTTCATCAACAGTTACTTCTATGAATTGTGGCAACCCAGATTAAATAAATGCAGAATCATGGAAAACTATAAAAGTTTTCACATCCACAGACAAGGTTTAAAAACAAATTATGGAATAAATTATTTACATGTTACACTTATAAGCGACCTTCTTTTTTTTTAAAAAAAAAAAAAAAAAAAAAAAAAAAAAAAAAAAAAAAAAAACCACCTTTTTAATGCCTAATTAGGCGGAAAATAGAGAAAAACTACAATTGGGACTGAGAAATCTGAGACTTTCTTTCACAATTTATTGAGAACCAATCTTTCTATTTTTGGTAACCAAACCCCCCCCCCCCTCCATCAAACACACCGAAGTTGGGATGTTAAATGTAAAAGATCATTGTAGCATAAAATTGATAATCTTGCCCTTACACTGCTTCTATTCTAAATTTCAGTGTCTCAACAATGCGAATGTTTTAACACATGTTATGGATGGATAAAAGTGAATTTGAAAAAGAAAAAAAAATAGGCACATTAGAAAATTACCGGCATGATACAAGTCTTTTTGCTGTGCGTTCATCTTCCGCCATTGTGTGTGAAATGTTGTTAAACTTTTTGAGGTGGGCATAAAAAGGTTACTGAAATCCAAAGAGGCAGAGGGACCGGAACTTGATTCAGATGTAGGGCTCATAAAACATTCCTCTGCATTGGTCTTTGAAGTATGGGATTGCCTCGATTTTTCGTGATCCGAATGGGCAAAGAAACTGGAACTTGATTCAGATGTAGGGCTCATAAAACATTCTTCTGCATTGGTCTTTGAAGTATGGGATTGCCTCGATTTTTCGTGATCAGAATGGGCAAAGAAACTGGAACTTAATTCAGGTGTAGGGTTTGTAAAAGATTCTTCTGCAATGGTCTTTGAAGTATGGGATTGCCTCGATTTTTTGTGATCCGAATTTGATGAAACTTGAGCCGAGGGTTCCTTTGCTATATTTTGGTGTGACTTGCAGGTTTTGACAAGCCTGATATTTGAAGGGGGTTTTGTATTCTTGGCAGAACCTTCACCGTCTGCTGTGGAAAAAAAAAAAAATTAATATTATAAGCTCAATGGAGAAGTAGCATTTCAGTTATTAGATATAAAGTATTACCTAACTGTACAAGGTCCAAAATAAGAAATAAAAGAAGGTTCAGAATAATGCTTACCCTCAATGCTTTGTACTGCGCATATTTCATTAACAATAAATAGGTCCAGTAGGTATTGTTAATAAATGTGCAGTGCAAAGTCATTAAGAGGAAGCGTTATTCTTAACCTCCTTGTATTTCAATTATATTTTAATGCTTGCCCACACATGTTTAACAATATGGGAAAAACCTCAAACAGAAGTCTTAATTGAAAGCTGAAGTCATATTGCTAATGTAATAAAAGAGAACTCACAGGCGGAATCAGGCCACATGGCATGGAAGGAACCTTTTAACCTCTTACTGACTCGGATGAAAAAGTAATGAAGGTTGGGTTTGTTGAGTTGACTCAGAGTAAGCAGAAGTATCCAACTGAATGGCATACAAGGCACTGTCAAATGCAAAAATTCCTAAATGCATCATCAGTCGGCTGTACTGCTTCCAGCAACAAAAGCAGTATTACTTCATACATATTCCTCTTCATAAAGATGCAGAATTTCTCCGTCCTGGGATGCTCTCACTCACTACCTTCGAAGGAGGATATTTGTGTAGAATCAATTGATGATCTGTGCGCTGAACTTCAGCACTAGAATATCAGAACAAATAAGACACTTGTTTCCTGAGAACTATACTCACCAAATAGGCTCCTTGATGCATTGCAATGAGATTTCCTGATTGGGGTCACTCGTTTTGTGGGCGGTGTTGGATACTTAGGTGTAAGTGTTTGGTTTGATCCAACTGAAACAAGGGTTGAAATGTATTCATTTTTACAAAAAAAAAAAAAAAAAAAAAAAAAAAAAAAACACAAGACAAAATTGCTGAAACACATTGTGATCAAGTTAGATTAGGTTTTAAACCCTGCCCTTAGAATACAAAAAAACAAAAAAGTGGAAGAGGGGGGGGGGGGGGATTTGCTGCCTTTGAAATTAAAGTGATTCAGATTTTGTGTGCATAATTATGACTTACAATGAAATCAGTCGATCAGGAAACTTTGGAGTTCCTTCAAATGAGGGTTGCAGAAAGTTCTTTGCCTTCACCTTTTTTTGAGGCAGCCTTCGCATTTTCTGAGATTGTCTTTACATTACTGTCCGCATAAGATTTGCATGATTCACTATTTCCTTCGCATAAAAGAGCCCGCTTGAATATTTCCTTCGCAAACAAGATCATGCTAAACTGTTTTCTTTGCATAAGAGAGCGCATTACACTGTTTCCTAAGCAAAAAGTGATGCGCTTTGCTGGTATATGCTGGCTTTCTGCCTTCACATTTTTTCCCCTTTTTCCAGGTGTCTTTCACATTCTTTTACCCCTTTTCAGGTGCCTTCACATTTGCTTGGCGATTGGCCAATCGAGCACTTTCTGCACCCCTGCTTCAAATTTACAATTACACAAGGCTTTAAGAACTCTTTGTCAAGAAAACATACATAAAAATCAATTATACACTAACAACCCTTAGTTATTGCTACAAACAACTTGATAAGTTCTGAGGGCAGTAAAATAGGAGTTGTGTATTTCAGTTAAATGTTCAAACTTACCTGGTGAATCATCTTCAGGTAACGGAGAGATTTGAGCTTGTCGGAAAGATCTCCTCCGTATTGGAGTAGTATTTTCTTCAGATTCTACATCTGCATCATTAATCTCTTCAAGAGATACACAACTCTTTGGAGACGAAGAAGTAGACTGCATGGCTGATGGTGAGAATGGGTTTTTAGGCATTCGGGGTCTCTTTTTCGGTACATCACTAATCTCACTGAGGTTACTTTCCTTTTCATCCAAGACATTCTTTTCAACAATCTTCGCTTTTGAGTAGCCTTCTGTAAAAAAAAAAAAAAAAAAAATTCTGAAGCTTGAGACAGAGTAGCAGCTGGACTCAAATACCAAAACTCCCTGCCTACAACCAACTGCAACTGATTATATACAGCCAACTGTAGGCAGTTTTCTCTCCCAAATTCCCTGGCAAATTTCCATGGCTTTTCCTTGACTTTCTAGGATTGTAAAAATTCTCTAACTTTTCCGGGTTTTCTCTGACATTTGCCACCCAGCTTAGAGAATGCAATAACTGGACACAGAGAAGCTTGTCAAATCATGGGATCAGTTTTTTTCAAATTTAAAAGGCTGCTCGTTTTTTTGTCCGATGTCATGTACTTTAAATGGAGCATTATTTTCACCACGGATGGTTTTAAAAGTTTTTTAAGAAAAAATTGTTCCAAGTATTGAAAATAGATCCAATGAAAAAACAATCTTGTACAGTTTCCACTTTTTTCTGAAAACTGCAGCTATTTTTTCAATAAATTTCTTTCAAATGCTTCACTTTATTGATTGGCTTACTTCCAATGTTTGCTTCTTGACTTCCCTCCCTTTTAACAACTCTTTGAAGAGAATGAAAAAATTACAAAAATAGAACCATTAATATTGCGCTCACTTACCAATGTTTTCTTTACACTTTGCTTTGTATTCAAATTCTTGCCATTCGCATGCGACATCCACAGGACTGGTGCACTCTTCAATTAGTTTCTTCGGATTTTTAATTTTTGGCCAGAGACAGATTTTGCCTTCTTTTTTCACCCAAGATTGCGGTACGACATTGACTGTCTCCTCTTCGGTTCCTTTTTCAGGAGGGAACAGTAAAACTGCATACAACCGAGTAAGCTCTTTCATGATTCCTATAATTAGCAACGGAATTTCAAAATGCTGCCTGATAATTATAATGGTAATTAAGTACATCTAATACATAAAAAATTTAAAATCAGAAAAAAGTAAAACATTAATGAATTATGAATCATACGTTTAACACATCAAAATATGCCACTTATTAAAAACGAAGAGTGAAGGTACAAAAATAGTTGCTCCAGTAAATCAATATAGATATACATTTTCTTTTTTTTCTTCTTCTTTCTTTCTTCTTCTTCTTTTTTTTTTTTTTTTTTTTTTTTTTTTTTTTTTTTTTTTTACTTTGCTTTTGTTTAATAAGGTATTTTATTTTTTTTCATTTAGTAGACATAATTTTTTTTTTTTTTTTTTTTTTTTTTTTTTTTTTCTTTTTCTCCATTAGACATCTAAGTAGTGATATTAAATTTCACAATGGAGCAAAGGGTACATGACTAAATCGGTCATGTATGGTACAGCCATCATCTTATATACTATGTCTGATACAGGCCAGACTTTCAAAGAGGAAACTCTTGATTTTGAAACCCTATAAATATTAATTAGGGAACTTGGACACGGCACATCAAAGAAATCTCGGGGTTGAAGAAATTGGCGCGCAACAATAACCATACCATTCAATTTGTCACAAAAACAAATATTTTCAACTGAGACCACTTCCTTTCCTTTAAGAAAACAAAATGACTCCGACTCTACTTTAGGACGGATTTGAAAATTTCGGAAACGAACAGTTTTGTATTCAGGACTTGAGCAATATGACAGCAGTGGCCCACTTTGATGGAGACCTTCAAACTGAGGAGAACAAGAAACCTCGGATGCTTGTTTAATACCAAGAACTGAGTCCTCTATATGGCGGTTAACGAGTTGTTGTAGCGCTTGGTCTCCCTTCCTTACTTTGTTCTTTAAATGGCCCAGGAAACTGTCGTATGGGAAGCTGCTGAAACTCTCAAGAGGCCCTAATGTTCTCACATCTTGAACTAAATGATTCAGATAAAGCCCATGAAAATTGTGAGTAAGAAATTTTTCGTCATACAATCGGCAAAATTGCTGAAGGAATTTTAACAAAAGTTTTTCAGCATAATTCAAAAAATCTTCCTGCTTACACAAGATAGGATCCGCTAAAATTCGTATCGCCACATGGAAACATAAGAAATTGATGTATCGCAGATTATCTAATTCTCTCTTCAGACAGACAGGACCAATATATAAGGAAAAAAGCCTGTACTCAGTGGCTTTGAAAAACGGAAGATGGATAAGAGATCTAGGTTTACGCTGGAAATCAGAGGGAATATACTTGCGGCATTCTTCAAGGTGGGCTGAAACAGAAGTACACTGCCTTGCTGATAACTTATATGGTACCTCTCCTGCTGTCCAAAGACTTAGAAGGCATTTACACACTCCGCGATACAGCAAATGCATGGGGTCAAACGGTATTTGCTCAACGATATCAAAACCAGGAAGTTTCGCCAAATTTGGTACTTCGTTGTGGTGTTTGGTGTCAATCGCATTCTCATAATCAGAGTGAGTTCTTCTCACAGCTGTCTCACACTGGCAAAGAGGAAAGAACGTACGGCCATTCCAACTCCCGAAGACATTGCATTTAGGGCAAGAACTGTAGCCATTAAAGTAGACAATTTCAAGAATTAAGCACTTAGCTGGTGCATCAGCAACAATACATCTAAGAAAAACAGCTTTGTGCTCATTATTTATAATAATACCATTTTCAAGTAACAATTTCAGCTCCTCAACGAGTTTAGCAGTAAAAATATTTCCACTTGTTGGCTTCGACCGCTCACCGAACCAACAAGAAACAAGAAACACAAAATTTTTAAGACAAGGAACCGATACAATGCGGGCCATCCATGGCCACACTGAACTTGGTGAACTATGCCAGAGCCCCAGGCCATCTGTTGAAAGCTCATAAATAATCTTATCATCCTGTATTTTAACATTAGCTTTGGTAAGGATGCGACTGGTTTGATCCTCGATTCCTAAATGTACTAGAGTGCCCCCTGCACAATCATATACTGTTTGAAAGCCGTCTACATTTACAAAAGTAGTATGACGGGTAACAGTCCTACTATCTTTGGGTAGCATCATGAAATCCTCAAGAGGTCTATGTTCGGCAAGAATATGGAGCAGATCTGTCATTGCGGTTCTAGTAATATTATGTCTAGATCTCCAAACTGCAAGATTTTGCTCCAACTTTTTGAGTGAGCTATGTTCCCCACCAGTTACTTCATCGAAGCAGTTGGCGTCTTCATCCTCTTCATCAGAGAGGGGTTCTTCTAAACACATCAACTCTTCAAATGACATGTTCAGGTAAGGTGCAGATTGATCTAGCATTGCGCCTAAAGTATGTGCAGAAAAGTCTAGGCTCTCTTCCCACTGAAAGTTGGGCGGCTCCTCGATACTCACTCTATCAGTCTCATCATAAAATGGAACATCACTTAATTGGTCGTCTGGCAGACTGTCATTAGCTTCTGCTACTTCCCCTACTTGATTGGCCTGCACGTCCAGGAACTGCGTACTAGTTCCAACCAACTCTTCCAACAGACCACCTTCCTCAATTTGCCCTGACAAAAGCAATTCGTTGAAATTCAAAGACTCTTCATGTTCTCTCCTACGCCTACGCAAAGAACGATTACACAATGCATTTAACTCCTTGCGGGGACGGCCGACTCTCTTCCTTGAAACAGACACAGATAAGGTGACATCATCATCATCCGAAGTGCTACTTGAAATGGGCTGTTGGTCAGTCATAATGTTTCAAACTTCATCAACAAAAATTTGATAAAAGACTCACCACTCAATTGGCGTTACACGTGCAACTAATCTTTCTGGATGGGGATGGAATGGAAGGAATAAGTTAATCACGCAATAAACAAACCCGAAAACCCGAAACAAAACCCGAGCGTTTGATTTTGGACACTACACTCTTTCCAAAGCAGCAATTTCCAGCAACGTGGTATGATGATGAACCTCAAATTTAGTTTTCCTATTTTCCTTTTTGAGTTGAGGCTTGTGCCAACCTAACCCTGAAAACGAAGTAGTCGAGTTGTATCAAAATTTCTAACAAGTTCTTACAATTAGGTTAGGCAACATATAAGTTCACTTACTTTCGATTTGAAATCTTCAGACGATGATAATTTTCTACCTCGGAATAAGAATATCACAGAACAATCACAAATTTTTAAATTTATTAACGAAACAAAATTTGGCTTGACCGTTGGGCGTCACTGGCAGGTGATCTCACAGGTGATTGGCTTTCCTCTCTCGTGACCGTTGCAATGGTGCCGGGTTGTCGCGTGTGAGATGTCTTGGCGCGCGGCGTTGCCCGATGAATTCAGAGCATGCGCGCGCTTTTTAAATGTTTCTTGAAAACTTACCGAGAAAAGCGCGACGCAGCGCCTATACACAGCTTTTGCATGAGAAAACTTGTGCACCAACTAGTTTATCCAATACTTTCAGCAACATCAAGTAACATCTCGAAGCTCTAATTGTTAACGATATATATTGTCGCGGAAAATCTAGAGTACCTGTATAGGGAGAGTACCGACAGATCTGAAACTCCGAAAGACCATCAGGCCTTCACCGATGCCTCCGCGAATAAAGTTAGGGCCCAAAAGGGCAGCCAACCTATGAATTTCAATTATCCAGAGCGATTTACTGATACTATTGTTACGAACCGTCCTTTATTAAGCACGTGTTTGACTCAGTTTTTGCATAAATTTACTCAATTTCGCGGAAGAACGCTCATTTCTGTACATTCTTGGCCATCTTTGTTAGAATTGGAATCTGCAGACTGGCAGTGAAATTTTGTGCGTTAGAAGTTGGTTAGAAGGGTGGCTGCACTTTTGGGCCCTAAGCCCTCCATGAACCGATCTGTCGGTACTCTCCCTATACAGGTACTCCAGGAAAATCAAATTCCAACCAAATTCTATTTAATCAATTGGTGAATCAATCATCGATTAATCATTCATAGAAAAGAAAATAATCGGTCTATTCATTTATCCTGCATGGGTGTTGCTGAAATATTTTTTACATGAATGCATTCTGAGGAGGATATGACCCGATACCCCTCCTCATTGGACCTTTCTGCAGGCCCGCTCATAGAATAATGTACAGACAGAGCGCTCTATAGTGGAGGGAGGGGTGCAAAGAGAGCATTATCTCACTTGGTTGTAAATGATAAGGTAAATGTAATGGTAAATGATAAGGATCTGTCATAACAGCGTTATGTGGGGTGGAAGGGGGGGGGTCGAAAAATCCGAAATTTAGCGTTACGTATTTTACGATAACGGCCCTCAATTTCTATACGATTAGGTTGCTCTATTTTTGGCATCCATCCATAAATTTGTTTTTCTTTTCTTTTATACTTTTTTACTGATGATGATATAATAATTTATAGTTTATTCATATTATGTCTTACATCTATTAATAGCTCCCCCCCTTTTTTTGTTGGGGGGGGGGGAGAGGGGCTTATAAGAGAGGGGTATGTATATATTCATCTCATTTTTTTGCCAAAAAGAGAGATTGGATGACATGCTATTGAAAATTGAAGATGTGAAACTTTGAGTTACCGTGCACTTGATTATTTAATATTCCTCTAACCGTCTTCCCTTGAATATTTTTGCGACATTGAATGAGGGTACATTTCCCTCACATTGATCGGAGAAAATCATCTGTTGAGAAACAACAGAGGGGAGAACACCTGAAATTTCAGTGTAAAAGTGTCCCCTCCGATGTGCAGCACATGACGCGCTCTTTGCCAAACTATGACATTTTTTATCAAACGTTGCAGCAATGTAAATGGAAACGATTTGACAACATAGCAATAAAACGCTTTTAAAACGTTTGCCTAACACATCGAAACAACATTGTTTAACAACGTTTTAACTAACGTTTTTTAAAAGCGTTTTTACACCGTTATTATAAACGTTGCAAAAACGTTTTTAAAAGATGTCGACTTGAAACTTCTTCACAACGTTTTGACAACAATTTTAAAAACGTTGCCACTAAACGTTTTCAGAAACATTGTAAAAAAACGTTGCGGCAACGAACCCGCAACCATCCTTGCCGGGCGGGTTCTCTTGCCGATATCTTGGGCGTATCTTGATTTCCACATGAGCCTTGTGTTTCATATAGCTCGAAGATTTCCGAGTCGCTCGCAGGTCAGAGTGGCGACGATTTATTCCCCAAAAACATTCGTTCATTTTTGCGTATTGTAGTCAAAAAAACTTGTTACATGACGTTGCTGTCGAAGTTGAATTGTTAATGATGTTGTATACGGTACATAATGTACATGAAATTACTGAAATTTTAAACTACATCGAAGGAGCTTAAACTTTAAATCGAAACCTCTCAACTGCACAATCTGTGAACATTTTCGTGACATGCAATTGGTTTCCCTCTAATTTACATGGGTTATTTTTTCAAAGTTCAGTAATGGAGATTTTACCAATTGCATGCAAAATCAGGTCATTGATCACAAGCGTTTCAGAAAACGCTCATCTATACTGACCTTTGTAAATTATGACCCAAATAGAAAAAAAATGAATGCACCCAGTCAAGGATTAATCCGTTACGACTGAAAGATGAAAAGACAGTATAATTGCAAAAAAAATGTAACATTTTGCAAGGCCTTTGCCTGAAAAAAGCGGTTGAGAAGCACAAAACCTCCGAGCTAAATAAATTGATCGAATCTTTGGGTGGATCCCTGCAAGAATATCAGGTTTCAAATCACGTTCATAATATATGTATTTTCATTTTTTCCATCCCACTCGACACTTTCGTAACATTCCTGTGACGTGTCATTACGTCATAACTTAAACAAATCTATTTTCCCAGGAACGGCAAGCATTGCTTTTCATGCTCCATCGACACTTGACAGAGGATCCTCCACAGTCGATAGCCTATTTCCGTAGCCTCTACAAGAAGCAGATCCTCGTTGCTGCTGATTATTCCTCCGGATCGGGCACTCACTCGGGAGTAATCAGTGCGATGGCGAGTCGCTAAGAGCGCATGCGCGCGCAAAAAATTGAATGAGTAATGAAGCACGTAACAGATCTAAGGACGCCTAAGCAGGTCGTATTTTTCACCGAGTTGATCGGGCCGCTAATTAGAGGGCCGGACCGGCTCGCAAGTGGCATTACTGCCAATTTCCGCACTTTCACACGGCGTCGGACGTGAGATCGGAGCCTTCTCGGCAACGCCGCGGCAATTTAAACAAACACGGCGACGAATTTCTCGCCTCGCAAGGGACGGGATTGCGGAATAGCTCCGAAGGGCCATTTAACTGCGCGCCGGAAAGGGGCGGCGGCGGCGGCGGCGGCGCGGAGGGGTGCGGGGGAAATTACAGCGAGCTAAGTTGAAAATGTTGAAAGCCCTCGTCTGGCTATAACTTAATCTTGCGGGGCGGGGCTCGGCGGGCCAATCGCGTTCGAGGGCGGGACTTGCTCCCCTCCCGGCTCGTTGAAAAGTCGTTGGCGGGCGCACACGAGAAACGACGCGATCCCGAACCGAGCTTCGAGGCAGGCACATGATTTTCTCTCGTTTTCGAGTCATTCTTTCAGCAGCTGCCGTGGAGAGAGAAAAGAAGGTGGTCGGGTTTTGAGAAAGCTCTCTGATAAAACTTGTGATGCCCTGCGAAAATTATCGACAAAAAGAATTTTGATTATTTTTGCACTGGAAAAAAAACACATTGGATCTAGAGTCCAGACTCTTAAAAACTTCGACTAGAAAAAGTACTCTTGATTCAATTAGATTTAAGCTTAAATCAAGAACCAAGTCTCTTAATTTGAGCGGATTTCGTTTTGATTCAAGCAAAAATCCGATTGAATCAAGAGTATTTTTCTTGTTAATATTTTCAAGAGTCTGGACTCTAGATCCAATGTTTTTTTTTTTTTTTTTTTTTTTTTTTTTTTTTTTTTTTTCCCAGTGTAACAAAAATTTCACTTTGTTAAATTTGAACGAAGTAACTCATTCTATTAGTAAAACGAAATCGGCAACCATGGATAAACTGATTTTGAGTGCTTTCGTTCGTAAGTGCTGCAAAGAATGCAGTTTTCCTATGACTGCATTGGATATTGAGTTTTTCAGTTGATGGTGAATGAAACCTTGCTCTACCATGTTTCCAATAGCAATGTGTAATTAATTTTTTAATTATTTCAAAAATTACTATTCTAAACCCAAATTGGCGGGCAAGGTGCTCCTGTTCATTACTAAGGAATTCAAATCGTTGAGTTCAAAAACCAAACAGATGAAATGCGTCCGACATTTTTGCGATCCAAGATTTGCACACTTCACGACACCAATCCTCACATAGATCACTACGGCTGCCTGAAAAACCTTGTGTGGCTTACCTAGAAAATTGAAGGCGAAAAAGCACAGTGCTTGATCTCGCACGTTCCTTTCTCGTCAATAATGCTGCTTTCTTCAAATGTCATATAAAAAAAAACTTAAGAATTTCAAAAACGAATCTATCAGAATTAGAAGCCGCGATTAATCGCTAAGTTCAGAAAATCCGGGATAAAGTTTTCCAACCCTATTACTCTGGCTTCAGAAAGGAGTTGTTTTACATAATTACAACAATTCAACAAATTATTTCAAATTATGACTTTAAAATTTTGATCTCAGGTTCATAAGAATTTTAGAAAGCGTTTAGAATCAAAAACTAAAACTTGATATTTTTTCCCAAACTAAATTTCTCGCTGTGCTAGAAAAGTTGACTTCCGACTTTAAGGAACATTTGCTTTACTCATAAGGATCGAAATTTTCCGGGAAAGGCACTCATTGAGATGGGCACGGAAATCATTGCAAAAGTTCCCGGTAACTTTTCGCATTTAAGAACCTGCAAGCAGAGAAAATCAGTGGCCCGGCGTGCTTTGCGATACATCGGCCGAGGAACCATTTACAATTATGGAAATGGATCGGTAAGTGTTTGCAATGAACACCTTAATAATCGATTCTTTACAACAGCATCAAATGGGGAAATATCGATCATTCACCCCACGACTCTGGAGAAAATATACTTTAAAATTTCCGCACTTACAATCTGAGCAATATAATATGGTGGGAAAAGTGAAGTTCGGAGGTCAACGCTATTTTCCGCCTATCGCAGTGTCCCGCGCTCCGACTAGTTCTCCTTCAAAACTCAAGCAGGCAATTTGAGCGGCCTAGGAGCAGTAATAGTTGCTCATTGCAGTTTGGTCAAATTCATTCAGTTTCTGGGTGTGTGTTTCAGTTCTAATGTATTTGTAAGCAATGTATTAAGCACTATAGCCACCAAATGATGGCTGATAAATGTCAAGGCGCCCACTCTCCTGGGCGAGTTGTTGCAAATTAGGCTAGGATTGCTAAAATAATTGCTTACTTTTTTATTTGTTTGTTACCACTAGGCGAATTTGAGTGTTCCCGGAAGTAAGTTTTCAACTCCAGGGAAGATCGGGAGGATAGTTCGGACCTCTAAAATATATTCGTTGTTTCCCAAATGAAGGAACGTAACTTGACTCCAAGGTAAGAAAATCCCAAGATTTTCTTTGTTAAAAATGTAATTTGCGAGTAGAACACTGAAAAAAACATTTCTTGAGATATTATTTTGACTTGTAGTGGCGTTTCCTGTCGATTTTTTTTCCCAAGTTAAAAAGCGTTGTTTTGTTATCTTTAAGGTAGAGTTTAAACAAAATAAAGCAAAACAACGTTTCTTTAACTAAAAATAACTAACCTTCAGTCAAAACTGCACGGACTTGCCTAAAAAAAAACCCAAATTTTGTCGACGAGAAACGACGCTCTAAGTCAAAATTTCCTCCTAAGAAAAATTTTCTTCAGTGAATTTTGGCAACGTTGAAATATAGTTACGCTCTTTCGTGATTGAATCGACGTATTGGCTCTGCCTGCAAGTTTCCTATTAAATCCTTATTAATTTCATAAGATTTTGAGACTACCACCTATTCTGCCGTGCTAAGGAAGAACGCCTTATGAACATTCGAGAGTTGCCAAATTTCCTTCGATAAAATGTTTATTTTTGCGGTAGGTTATGAATATTTTTCCTTGAAATTTTCCGGAACTTCCGGCAAAATTGCGAATAAAATTGTCTGAAAAATGGAAAGAAAATATTCATAAGTTTACCAGGAAATTCTTGTTTTATCAAAGGAAATTTCGCAACGCCTGAAAGTTCATACGGCGTTTTTCCTTAGCACGGCAGCATTGTGCGTCGGAACCGAAGTGGAGACCTGGACTTTCTCGTGCCTCCTGCGCTCTTACGGCCGGGGCGGCGGAGGAACGGAGAGAGAAAGAGGCATTAAAGTAAATCAAGGCGGACGACTGGAATTGCAGCGCGAGATGCTTCCTTGCCCGAGCGCATCCAACACCGAACAAGGACGCACGACGCATTCCGCCGCGGTGGTTGCAGGGTTGCTCCCGGTGGTCCCGGTCTTGGCGTTGCCCTCCTCATCTCGATCCCGTTATCAAGGGGCGCAGACCACCCGGGCCACCGAGGAAGGAAAAAGGCACTTAAGCTCCTAAAAAAGCACACACTTTCCGTCAAAGAGATCTCATTCATACTCCTCACCGCGGGCTCGGCGCTTGGGTTCCACGTAACAGTGTAAGTTCAACGTAGAGCGCGTGAAGGAAGGGGATGTACACCAGTGGCGTAGACAAGGGGGGGGGGGTCCAGGGGGTCTGGACCCCCCTTATCCTCGTTAATTTTACCTTTTTTTTACTCTTAGAGGGCAGACATAAAATATTATTAGGGACGTACACAAAATAATGTCAATGGACCCCCCTCCCCCTAAAGAATTTCTAGCTACGTCACACACTGATGATGTACACAGTGATGTACACACTGGAAGAAAAAAAAACACATTGGATCTAGAGTCCAGACTCTTGAAAACATTGACAAGAGAAAATACTCTCGATTCGATCAGATTTTTGCTTAAATCAAAAGGAAATCCGCTCAAATTAAGAGGCTTGGTTCTTGATTTAAGCAAAAATCCGATTGAATCAAGAGTATTTTTTCTTGTCGATGTTTTTAAGAGTCTGGATTCTAGATCCAATGTGTTTTTTTCCAGTGATGTGCACTGATAAAAATAAGTGTGTTCTTGTGGTCTTTTTTTTTTTTTTTTGGTTAATATAGGAGGTGAAATACAAACCGTACAGATTTTGTGTTGGTTTTGGTATAGTTTGCGGCGAATGTAGCGCAGAAAACAATGGAAAGACGGGAAAAATGCATTACTCCGACCGTGACGTTGGTACTCACCACTACTTCCTCAGTCAGGAAAACCTGCTGGCATTTTTTCTTCCAAACTTCAACCGGAGGCTATTGAAATTTCTCTCTACGTAGCTGGTCTCGGACAGAGATATCAATAAACTTTAAAGAACCGCTCTGTTATCTTTCTTTTTAGGTATAAGTCATATTTAAAATTCAACTCTCAGATTTATCGGACGATGACTGATGGCCAAAGATCGAGCCAATTGCGCTCTTTCATGTGTGAAGGATTTTCTATTTAAGTAATTTTTCTGGCGTAAAATTTCGCGAGAAATATGATGGTGCCACTGGTTTTCTCTGAAGTCAACTCCAGAAGCTCAAAAAAAGCTCTTAAGTTGAGGCCAAAATGGAGGGGATATCCCACGCTATCCTGAGAGTCCACCTCTACATCAAGACAAACTCTCCATGCAAAGATAGGGAGCAAATACATTAGCAAGGTTGCTGTGTTTTCAATTTTGGAGTCCCCATATTAAGTGATAACCCTGTTAGTGTATTTGGTCCCTATCTTTGCGCATAGAGTTTGACTTGATGTAGAGGGGGACTCTCAGGATAGCGTGGGATATCCCCTCCATTTTGGCCTGAACTTGAGAGCTTTTTTTGATTGTGGGAGTTGACTTCAGAGAAAACCAATCGTGTTTCTCGCAAACTTTTACAAAATAATCAATTGTGCAGTCATCGGGGGACCGGGACGGTCAAGCCGGTATGGTACCGGTTTGACTTGATATAGAGGTGGACTTTTAGGGTAGTATGGGATATCTCCTTCATTACGGCGTCAACTTCGAGGGCTTTTTTTGAGTTTTACAGTTTCTCTCAGAAAAGTCTAGTAGGGCACCATCGTGTTTCTCACAAAACTTTGCATAGGAAGTAGGTACCACTTGAATCGCAAATTCCTGACACATTCAAAAATTAGCCTGGTAAATAGCTCAATCCGACATAATTTGGCGTATTTTATGGTCAATAAGTTGCTCATCAATCACTTTTCGAGGAAAAATAGTGTTGACCTCCGAGCTAAACTTTTACCTCGCCTGATTACGCCTCTTCGATTGAGATAGTGGGGTTTCTTAAATACTAATGCTGTCTCTGTACAAAATCACGAGTAAAAGAAAATAAAAAGAAAATAAAATAAAAAATTTGGGAGGTAAAGGCCCCTCTTATCCTTCTCATAGGTCTAATCAGCCATCCTAAGTAAGGCTGAAGCGACAAAGCTTTCAAAGGAACTTATCGCGACCTATTTATGCGCGTATAAATCTAGCGGCCCGATTAATGGAACTATGTCGATGCGATAAGACTAGTTATAGCCCAATATATTGCATGATTGTGCTGCTTCAAACTTTCAATAGTTGGCCCGCCGAGAGAGCGATTTTGAGCCACACATCTCTCCGCAGAAAACATGCCGTTCCAATCAGGCCCGCCACATCCCATCTCGGGCCCTGGTACCAGTTTTATGGTCCGGGCCCCAAGCACGGAAGGGGGGGGGGGGGGTCCGAGGGGCATCCCCCGAGAAATTTTAGGGAAAACACGGGGCCCCTCCATGGCCCGGGCCCCGGTACCAGGGACCCAGTATCCTCCCCCTTGTGGCGGGCCTGGTTCCAATCGATTTTAGTTAGGTACGTCATTAAGATTAAGAGGAAATAAAAAATGCACTTCAAGTTTGAGTTTATATCGCGGAGCCCGTATCTGCGATGTAGGTATCCATAAACCCGCATTTGTTCACAGAACTGTCGGCAAGTGAAGAAAACTCATTTTTAATGAGCGTTTTAATTCTAATTTCAGCAATACCCAGCGAGGCAATTGAGTCCATTTTTTTTTCTCCCGAAGCGAAGCACCTCACTTCCTCGTATCGCGAGCAGATGAAAGAGCCCGACCTGGTTGAGAAAGTCGAATAATCGCTCGAAAAATTAAATCCACCGCGCCACGTAGTCACTCATACGTTAATTTGAGTTGCATGTATTTTTGGGGGGGGGGGGGGCAGGGGCAGAGAGGCGACTAACCGGCCCGCCACGCCGCCGAGTGCCGATTTGTCCATGCAAACGAGTGAATTTTTACGACCCCGAGTTGCCCGCAATGACGGTAATGGCTTATATTACCTGCATGTGGTAGGTGGTAAAAATATATTAGCTACGGTAATGGGAAGAGTTCCGCTTCAGCTCGAACCCTACAAAGTAACCAAGGGGGAGACAATGCCTCAAAACACCTAGGATGCCGATTTTTCCCTGCGTCTTTCAAATTCTCCCCGCCTTTTTGATGGGAAAGACGCACATATTATAATTATTTTTTTAACAGGTATTTTGAAGAATAATTTTGTAGATATATCCCTTGACCAACGGGCCCATTATTGAGACGTATGTGGCGTTGGGTGCAGAAAGGGCAATTGGATTGCATTTTGCAAAAAGGAATCGCACGAGCATTGCAATATTGCTAAGACTATGCAACTTCTTTGGTCTTGGAAAAAAACCTGATTATCCATTGACAGTTTCTATTTTACTTGCTGAAAACTGTGAATGTAAGACAAAAATTAGTATGTAAATTTCGTATTTTTTCATGATTTCAGTTATTTTTCTGCAAAGGATGAATTTGCACAATCCTAGCACCATTGCAATGCTTCTGGTTCCTTTTTGCAAAATGCAATCCAATTCTTGGTTACGGTATCTCGGAATCTTTACTGCTAATTTATATAACAGAGAGTAAAATATTGGGTGGCTTTTCTGAAATGTTTGGTTTTAAGCAGTTCCATACACAAAGAGAAAAACATTACCCAAAAGTTTGGTTTAGATAGGGAGAGGAACCCAACGGATTAGTTGTAACCCTTTACCATAGTCATTAGATATATTCAGGTAATTGGAGAATTTTTCAAAAAACACCCAGAATTATTCCTGGCAAGCAGGGAGAAGTAAAAATCCCCCCATCTCTAAAATGTACCCCGAAAATGAAAATTGAATTTGCTTGGAACCTCTAACACAACGTTAGGGCAGCGCCGCGTGAATAATTTCAAATGAATAAGTGAAATGAATTGAAGTCGAATTTTAATGCGTAGTATTTTAAATACGTTTTAAATATGTATGAATAATTGAGTATTCATTTTGCCAGAAAATTTTTGAAAGACTTCTTCTTAGAATTTTATTTCTTTTGGCAACGGCGGAGAAGATTTCTTGAGACAGACGAGGGAATGGAAAAGTACACTAGAATGAGAGGGGGATGCACAGGAGACAAGGGGAGAGAAGAGGAGTGGGAGATATTAACTTGATTCACGGGTGTGCTTGTGGCGTGATAAGGGGTCATCAAAATGAAAACAGAATTTTTTCGATGTGTGTTTTTCTAACTGCGAAAGGAGCCTCGATGGACGCTCGCAAGTTGGACTCTCCCATAGTAATTACCGCTCGCATATTTACCGTGGTACCTAGACCGTACAGTCTGTGTGTACTCCTCTTGAACACTCCGCCTACCTCCTCTTTTCGTCATGTCTTCCTCTTGTTGAAGAGCCCCTAGTCTCGGCCCCCGTCTTCACGTCCATGTTCGTCAGCCTCTAAATGGAGAGTTTCAAACTTGGATCTTTGATTTTCATCTAAGATAACGCTGATACCGAAAAAAACTTCTCACAGAAATCAATGATGATCAGTGCGAGCCAAATCGTGGATTGACGGAATAAGGCAGGAAATGAGCAGTGGCGTGGCGTGCTATGCGATATATCGATTGATATGCCCTTTAAACCTATGGAAAAGAATCGATGTACGTGTTGTCGATGTTCGTTGCGAACACCTTGATAATCGATTTTTACTACAGCTTTAAATGGGGAAATATCGATATAATCAATCATTCACGCCACGCCACTGATGAGGAGCTGTGATCTGCCGGAGGAGCTCTGGCAGGATCGCTATCAGTGGCGGTTGGGTGTCACAGAGCGTGCGGAAGCGCTATGATAGTGACTCAGTAGTGGTAGTATCAATGATGATCAGAAGAACGGGTCCGATTTAAAATAGTATAATTTACGGAGAATATACTTAAAAATGGGTTTCATCAGGCTGAAATACAAAAAAATCTAGCCTGATATCTTCAGTCCATCTCTATACCCTATTCTTGACTAGAGCAAAATCGAAGGATGACCTGGAAATGTTTCCCCGTACATGCGCTTTTCCCGACGAAATCTTACATGCTTTCTAGAGTTCACCAAAAAGTAAACATGATCTCTTTATAAAAATGTGGTTTCGCACTCATCCATGAAAGAGCACCCTGAGGAAGAAAATAAATAAGCCTTACATTTCTGCGTGTTTATCATTCCAAAAGCATTATAAGCCTAGCTACAACAAATTGCAATAATGTAGAATGCACATACACGAAGAAGGAGCTGACGCTCGTTAAATTATTAGAAGAGATTCGATTCTGGCACTTTCATGATTACTAAAAATATTGCCAGGGTTATTTGGGGCTTAGAAATTAACATGGACATATTTTTATATAAATGTTCCCAAGTTATTTGTATCATTCGAAAGTCTCTCATGGCTGCTCTGATCTATAAACTCTGTAACAACGCTTAAAATTTCGACCTACATTCGAGGTTGTCAAGTGTTAATTGACGCGCTCGTTCCATCTGTATGTGAATTGGTTTTTAGAGGTGCCTTTGAATGGGAGTTCGCACACCGTCCGCGCCTGCATTTGACTTGATACTTCCCCACACTTCTTTGGAGGTCGAATAGTTGCATTGACAATTAAACAGCAAATCTACTCTGCGAATCTCACAAAAACAACACTTACCGCAAAACTACGCGCGTTTTGGCTCATACTCAATTCTGATATAATTCTTTCCCTTCTCTGTCTAGTGATTCATTTAGAGTTTAGACAGATATTCTGTCACTCACTGGAAAAAAAAAACACATTGGATCTAGAGTCCAGACTCTTGAAAACATCGACAAGAAAAAATACTCTTGATTCAATCGGTTTTTTGCTTAAATCAAGAACCAAGCCTCTTAATTTGAGTGAATTTCCTTTTGATTTAAGCAAACATCTGATTGAATCAAGAGTATTTTTTCTTGTCAATGTTTTCAAGAGTCTGGACTCTAGCTCCAATGTGTTTTTTTTTCCAGTGCTTCATTGTTTATATTTTAACTTGGATTGTGAGACCGATCAATTGATGCGATAACTGTTAATCAGAGCATTTTAAAGTATTTATAATGGTCTCGCGTGGAACAAGAAGAGCTTTTCCTCGCTAATTTTAAAGCTACATACGTTCGCTCGGACATTCGTGGAGAGAGCAATGAGCTGTGAGTGTGATCAAGCGTTGCGCCGGCCGCGGCCGCGGCACCTGCCCTTAATAACCCAGCATCGAAGATTCGAACCAACCAGTCTGGTTAATTACGCATTCGTTATCGCAAGCGGGTTGTTCGCCGCTGGTTCTGCTGGTCCAGTCGCTGTTGCCGTTCGGCAGATAAATCATGCGTACAGTTTTTCCTAATAAATAAAATGGAAATTTGAGGAGTCAGAAAGTCCATATACTCTTACGATAATATCCTCATCCTTCCTATTCTTTTCCATTCTTGGCAAATTTAAGAACGTCAGAAAAAATCCAGTTCGATCATATGAATCAAACGCTCTCAGTTTTCCATATCAATCGAACTATGCAGTTTGTCAAACCAAACTTCCGGTTGTTGAGATCGAACTTTTCGATCGAACGGAACCGATGAAATAATATCGACCACGCGAATCGAGCGTTTACTGATGCAATACGAAATTCCGTTTTGACAACTCGCACTGGAAAAAAAACTCATTGTATCTAGAGTCCAGACTCTTAAAAACATCGACCAGAAAAAATACTCATGATTCAATCGGGTTTTTGCTTAAATCAAGAGCCAAGCCTCTTAATTTCAGCGAATTTTTTTTTGATTTAAGCTTAAATCTGATGGAATCAAGAGTCCTTTTTCTTGTCAATGTTTTCAAGAGTCTAGACTCTAGATCCAATGAGTTTTTTTCCAGTGCGAGTAGTTTAATGGATGTAGGGCATCCAACACTCAGCTTCTAGAATTTTTTTGCAGTGAATTTTTGGTCTTTCGACCTCCCCTACAAAGAAATCGTCCCTCTTCTTTTTCACTTCAAAAATGTCCGTAAGGGGATAATCTCACGCTTGTATAGTTCCCAAAGTCCCACCCCTATGTCCCTAATCAAGCAAGCCCCAGGTAACTGTCGTTTGAGACCGTCACCTGGCCGGGTATCGATCCCAGGACCTCTCGATAGTAGAGCAAGCGCTACATCCACTACACTACACACCCTGACCAACAAACACTTTTTGGCCACAAACACTTTTCGATACGGGATTTTGGCCGTAAGCTCTTCATTTTATCATACATATATTTCCGGCTGCGTCCATGTGGTTAGTGAGAGCGAACGAGCGTATGAAATGTGACAACGGTGAGGAAGTTGGGGGCCCGGAGAGCCCGTTCGATGCATGTCAGATGGCTAATGTCTTCTAATGACCCGCCCGGTTCAATGTTTCGGCCAAATCTTCGACAAGTCGCCCAAGTTCGGATTGGAGATCATTATCCTGCCGCTAGCGGAGCCGTGGATTCGGCCATTACCCGCCTCCACCGGCCGCGGCAAGAGGCCAATCTTCGGCTCGTTGATGACGGCCACCATTTTAGGCCGGGCCCCAATGGCCCTATCGCTCAACGACTGCCCCTCAATTTCCGCATCCTGTACCCGGCCGGCTAACCCCTTCGCCCTTCGCTCTCACGTCAAAAGATAAAGGATACCTGTCCGGCCTGGAAAAACTGAGCTCGGGATATAATCAAGAGATCAAGAGCTCATCACCACGAATGAGAAGCTCAGCAGAGAAAAATGAAGAGATGGACGCCGATAAGGGTAGGAAGACATACGACGAACATATGATCTCTTTGTACAACTTGATCTGGCTCTGAGATAAAGACATTGAACCATGTCTCATATTTTTATGGCAACAGAACTGTTTCTACCCAGTTTGCAGCTCACATTTGTGAACGTAAATAGCTCACAAATAATGATAAAATTTTAGTGTACAGTTTTGTTAGAGGCTGTCTCCTTTGGAAGTTCCACCATGGGAACCTCAAAGAAAATGTTCAATGATTGAACCTCTCTTTTCCAATGTCAAGCGGACCTCCGATGTAATTTGTGGCACTTCCAATCACCAGTAGGCCTCCCTCGTTCTTCTAGGTGCCTTCTATAATTATGGAAGGCCCCTTACGTAACTCATCCCCACCAAAGATTAAAAAAATACAAATTTCTAAACAATTGGCTGAACATGGGAGTCTGACTCGAGTCAACTTTTAGTAGGCAACTATTCGAACATTAAAGTGGTGTTGGTTGCATAACGCAGAACTGAAGGCGTCTCCCAATCCTCGGTTTTCGTGGTTACTGAACAAACTTGGCATTTCAGTAAGTTATACTCGGCGCCCCTTCTGCACCCAACGAAACATATGTATTTTATACTCTCGTTCAGTCTCACGTTATATTTATTATAGGTATTTTATAGAATCCCGTTTATTTATCGTTTCAAATAAGTATTTTCAATTATGTTTCGTTATTGAACTTCAATGTGTAGTCTTTTCAGCACAGAACGCCCAATTTGCATCAGGTTTTTTTTTGACCCCTCCAAGTCTCTCTTCGGGTCTCCTCTGCCCTTGTTATTTCTTTTAGACAGGTTTATGAGGCAGTCCAGACCCTAGAATCCTATTTTACACTGTTTTTATTGGCGCCTTTACGTCCACGCAGAAGACAGTATGCATAAAAAATCGTACTTAATATTTCGATCGTGGGTGAAGATTCGCACCTTTTATTTTATTCACGCGAGGTCCCTTGAGTCACTAAACTAGTGTAACAAATTTTCCAAGAAGTATGTGGAAACTGGATACAGAGGCATTCTCCAATGAAGCGGACCCGCTAATGGCTCCGCGACATCGCACCGGCACTTGCTACTCACCGCCGCGCTCACCACTTAGTCGCTCATAAATTACCGTTCATGATATAATTTAATCGAGGTGAAGAAAAATCTACCGGCTAGCTGGGCACTTGAGCAGTAATTACTGATTCTTTGCCTGCCGACCGGCATCGATTAGCAACTCGGTTGCCAGTTCAACGAGAGTCAAGAATAAAAACCTAGCATTTTAAACTATAATATAATCCAAAGTCCATAAAATGAGCTACTTATGGCCCCTTCCAACTTTCGTCGTTTCTCTCACGAGGAACGTAACTGCATTTCAATGTTGCAAAAGCCTGCACAAATTGCACCTTTATACCAAAAGAATTTTGGGAATTTCCAACCGAAATTTTTTCTTCTGATCTCTTGCAAAAATTGGACAGTTTGTCAACGAAAGTTGCGTGGGTACATACTTATAAAAATAGATTTTTCTAAAGTCAATTTCGCAAACTTGGAATGGAGTTACGTTCCTTCGTCGGGAAAACATCGTAATAGTACCATGAATTTTATCGTTGAATGATGTTGTGCGTAAAAGGAAACAATAAGACAATGACAAAATAAATAGATAAATCTTCCTCAAAAAATTCGTGTTTGGTGCAACTGATGAGGTCGAGCCGATGTATTTTGAGATGTTGGTAGGCCGACTTCTTATCAAAGGTGATCCAAGATTTCACTGCTGCCTCATCTTAGAAGTACTACGAAACTCTTGAAATGAGTGTTAGACGAAATTCGTCGCAAAAATATCAAATTGATCCCTCAAGACTAAGAGAAAAGCGCAGTTTTCCGTTCAAAAAACAGTGCATGTTGGATAAATGCATGTATCTTCAGGCTCATGTGGTATTCGGGGATTTTTTTTTAATATTTAGAGAAAAATATTCAAGGCTTTTGCCAAAAAACTCATCGTGCCTATTTCCATGAAAACAATCTATTTTCCCGTATTGTGGTTTTCTCCACTTCGCCTAGAAAAATGTAGTTTTTTAAGGTATATGCAATCGTGGGTGGTTCCGCAGTCCCTACGCCCCTCTTTGTGCTTGGATACAAACCCGTGTTTTATTCGAATGGTTCAGGGTTTTTTTCCATCTCTTGAAAAATTAATTTATCCTCCAAGTTCAAGCTGAAATGACACTCGTGTCACTCCGAGTTTCATTTCCTAATGCACCTCAATGAGCGACCATCATTCAAAAAGTCACCTATCTGAGATGTTCCTTGTTGAAGGTGAAAATCATACTCGAATTCGGAGATGAGCAAAATAGAGGGAGAAATGCTCCATTACTCACCTTACATTTCTTGGTGGATCAATGGCCTCCGACGAGGAATTTCTGAAAAACTGGAAGTCGCGCTGAAACGAAAGAAATAACACAAAAAAAGAGGTGGTTATAAGTATCCTGTTTGCGCGGAGGGACTTCCTCCCATCCTCGGGCGGTTACAGACGCTTAGGAACGCTTTAAAGACGCTTCTTTGTTTCATTAGCTGTTGACAGGCTCGACTATATGTCAGCATAATGACGTGTGAAGACCGGGCCCAAGCTAGCTGCTTCCGTAACATCCAAGTGAGACTGGATCTCCCTTCCCTCGTTTCGCAGCTAGCAGACTCTCGGAGGAGGAGACTGTTATCGTTAAGTTTGAAATAAGGGGTGATAATTCTCGTGGATTCATATTGTTAGAGCCATCACTTATTCCACGTCAACTGTTTTGGCCGCCCGTTCAAGCTTTTCAGCGTCTCATGAAGCGTCCGCCAGCCGAAAGTATAGTATTAACGTCAAGTTCAAATCATTGTTGAAGAAACATTATTACGAATAAAAGAGGGATTTGTGGATCATAATCGTTCCACACTTTTTTAGAGAAGAAACTATTAAAATCACTCCAAAAGCCAAGTCCGAAATGGGATTAAAAAATGGAGCACTCGTGTTAAGTATACAATCCACGGCAATCATGAGAGCGCTTGTAAGCCAAATTTCGATATTGACTTTTTTAGAAGTTGCTTTACACAGATTTTGTGATAGCGCTATACTGGCCATATAACGCATCCTATTTTTCTCAATTTCATGCAAAATGTGATAATTTTAGCAACTCTTTTTTTCGTCGCTTTAAAAATCTCTCCGTCATGAGCGACGATGTCTGCAACAAAACAATTTCTTATTAACCGCGCTTCAAATGCCGATTTAGGGAGACTGAGACTGTTTTAAAATACGTAGAAAAAAGAAAATGAGTGGTTACTAGAGTGCTGACTATCGTATGATCCCCAGGATCTCTTGTAGCCCCCAGTAATAGATTTCTGGCAGTGCACTGGAAAAAAAAAACACATTGGATCTAGAGTCCATGCAGACTCTTGAAAACATGGACAAGAAAAAATACTCTTGATTCAATCATATTTTAGCTTAAATCAAAAGGAAATCCGCTCAAATTAAGAGGATTGGTCCTTGATTTAAGCAAAAATCCGATTGAATCAAGAGTATTTTTTCTTGTCGATGTTTTTAGGAGTCTGGACTCGCTAGATCCTATGTTTTTTTTTTTTTTTTTTTTTTTTTTTTTTTTTTTTTCAGTGAGTGCCTAAATCGTGGCTGGTAAACGAGACAAGACGGATGGCCAGAACTGACAGAAATCCAGTACCGGCTACCAGATTTCATGGATATCATATAATAATGTAAAATCTGATAACCACACTTACATTATTTTTTACCAGTAAATTTTCGAAAGCTAACACATCATCGGTACCGGCCGAAATTTTTGTTCGAAGTGTCAAGTCGCAAAATGAGAACCTCACTACCATCCACAATTAGGAACACTTTGTCGGCCCAGACCAACCGTGTCGACAAGGACCCGTCGGTGGCCGTCAGAAGCCACGAATCAGGCAATCACGTCGGGAGCCGTTGAAAAAAACCGAACGTCGGCATACCCGCGAGCCGATTGAAGATTACGAACCCTGTCAGGAAAAAAAACAAAAAAACAAGTAAGTAAATAAAGGAAACGCGGCCCGCGGCGGGGGAGGTCGAAGAAGGAGGGGGAGGGGGGGGTTAAGAACACCATAACGCGTTAATGATAGGTCAACGGGACGGGGATAAGGGGCCCGCGGACGGATCAAAATATCAACACGATCTGGGATCGGTAGAGCTGGCTGTCAATACCCCTTCCACCTCCTCGTCCCCCGATCACGCCAGCCACGAAAGTAACAACGGCTATTTATAATCTGAAACCTCGATAAAGACAATTAGAAAAAAGCGGGAGAGGAACTTTACGGAACTTATGTAATTTGTGAAGGAAAGCTCGGCTCGTACAAATGATATAGTTGAGGTTCTGTTTCCGTCCCGCTTCCCCTCCCGGGGAAGCGGGGAACAGTGTCTGTCTCTTATTACCCCTCGCGCGCGAGGGGGTAAAGAGAGAGACGGCGCGGCCCGCTGATTATCAATGGGGGCAGCTTATTGGTCGCGGCTCGGTGTTTTACTAAGTAGGTTGCTGGTCGGAGGCGGGGTGGTGAGGGGGTCGGGGGGAGGTCACGCCCATTCCGGGAGAACTCGTTCCGGGCGGGCCCCTCGCTCTGGCTCCACCTCGCCGCTGCCGCTCCTACGATTTATTATCACGAAAAGTGCCGTCGTGGTCGAGTGTGTGCCTCCACGCAGTCCCCCGCTCGTTTCGTTTGTTTCTTTTGCACCCGACCCGTCTGTTTCCATTGTGCGCCTGTGCGGTTCGCGACGGATAACCTCAACCAGTGAATGTGATTTTCGAGTGCGACTTGGTTGCATCCTCCCCGAACTCTCTCCGTTGTTTTGTTTCTACCCCAATCTGTGTGTGTTCAAGTGATCGGCGTTCTTTCGTCCAGCCTTGAAAACTAACCGCGTGGTGTTCGAAACACGAGGTCATAATCTCGTTTTGCTCCAAAATACTGTGATCTGCGAACAGGAAACTCCGCGAAACTTCGTCTTTACCTGGCCAACACGTGAAATATTGTTCAGATTTGTGTGACTTTAGTCGTAGTGGATTTCGTCTCAATTTGTTTTATGTGTCTCGGCAAAACGGGAAGTGCGCATAATAACCACGTTTTCGAAACTCTCAATCGAGATTGATTACATTCCATCTGAGAGTGTGACTTTACAACGTGTCTTGTAGCACACGGCTTTTTTTAGTTGTTGTGACGTGTGTGGAAATGTTCGAAGCCTGACGTGGACGTTTGAAGATGGGTCACCCGCGGCGTCGCCCAATCCACTCGGATTGAACTATGGTTGACCGTGAACCGAACGAAATAAGGCATCGTTCCCACTCCGACCCGGTTATTTCCCGTTCCGTCCGCCCCATAATGAAGTCCTCCGTGAGCATGTGCAACGTCCACGAAGAGTTCCACAAGGAAGACGACATTTCCAACGGCAGTGACGTCGACAAACGCTTCGAAGACGGCAGCGACTCCGACTCGAACAAAGAAGTCCACTCGGACGAGGAAGACGGCGAGATCAGCGTCGGCTGCCCGTCACCCGTCAACGACTTCTGCAATGACGTCTCGCGCGACGTCCGCAAGTTCAACTCGGACGAAGAAGACACGTCGAGGAGCTCCTCGGCTCTGACGTGCCGAAGACGGCTATCTCTGGAGGAGAGCGAGGACAACGTCGACTACAGCAACGAAGACTACTTCACGCCGCTGAAGAAGCTGAAGATGATGCAGATCGACAAGATGAAGTACGGGATCTCGGACAAGGCCAACATCCAGAAGATCCGGCCGAACAAGCTGGCCCACTCCTTCGTGGACATCCCCAACGAGCTGACCAGGCCGGACGACCTGGTGGAGGACCTGTCCTCGAAGACGGGCTCCAACGGGGTGAAGTCCTTCTCGATCCACGACATCCTCAACCACCACCCCAAGTCCCAAGCCAAAGACAAGAAGGCCGCGACCCAGCCGACGAGGATCGTCCGCCCGTGGGACACGGACGAGGGCTCTTCGGCGTCGTTCCAGCTGGCGCCCCCGCCGGCTCACTGCGGGGCCTTCAGCCTGGCGCCCCCCATGCTCCTGGACCCCAGGTATCATCGGCTGCACGTGCGCCCCAAGTCCGTCGACTTCTGCTCCACCTACGAGTCGTGTAGTAGCGGACGATCCAGCGCCGGCGGCTCCGACTACTGCACGAGTCCGGATATCATCAACTCAACTAGTCCTAATTCAAGTTCCTCCGGGCAGCCCCGTCGGGCCCCCTCGCAACCCCGTAAGCAGTCCTCCAGCGAGGCTAAGTCTGAATGCTCGCCCCTTGAGCTACTCGTCGAGATGACTGCCAAGCCATTCGATAAGATGAAAGGAGAAACCGGACAAGGTTAGTTAATCACCTCAATATATCTAGTTCGCATTGGACTCGATACACGATCAAATTCCCGAACCAATTACCATCAACGTGTCGGGAATCATCAGTCTTAAAATCATTACTTTGCTTAATTTTAAAATGAAAACCTGGCAGAAATGTTTCGTGTGGCAGGAAATAATGAGTGGAGCCAGTCCATTCTGATCAAAATTTGACGGCCCGTCCAATTTTGATCAAAAAGAACTGTTGCATGGGGACCATCAGTCATAATTTGGTCTACTTTGATCAGAATTGGTTCGGAATTTGATCGTGTGTCCAGACCTTGCAGACAATTTTTTGGCGGATAATTACCATACTGCGCTTAGCGAATCGTTAGAGGTGACGGATCATCATTTGCAAATCTATCTTTGTGCAATATCTATCATCTAATGACACTTGTCAAGCCCAAAATTGGTGCGTCATTGAACGAATTTGGAGGCACTATTTTCAGATCTACTTCGCTATATTCCTCACCAAGAACCAAAGTCTGATGTCGTCTGTGCTTTAGAAACTTTTTGCTCTCCGACGAAGGGAGGGGTGCGGTGCACTTTGCGGTCGTGTACAATTACTTAGGTTCAATTTCCTCTTTGGAAGCTATAAAATTCGAGCTCAGTATTAATGCTTATCTTCGTTGCAGCGTTTGAACATTTCCGATATTGTTCTTTTTTTTGTTATTGCAAACGAACTAAAACACCAAAATTTTTAAGTGTATATTTTTGAATGTGTCAAGAAAAATGGTCAGTTTTTCTTTGCAAAAAAAAGCATTAACAGAAATGTGCAACGTTGCAATAAGAGTTTCGCATTTACTGTCGTTAGCAATCATATGGAAAAAAGAAGACATCGGCATTGTTAGAGTTAAAGTTGCTAGAAACTTGAGTGCGACGTCTAAATTTGGAAAAAGCCAGAGTAAACTTTTTATGAAAAAAGATTTAAAAATGTAAAAGGACTCCTTACCTAACTGTTATTGGTATAAGTTAGAGCATTATCGTCTACCAAATGCCGTTTTCTCACCTTAAATATGTGACAATCTACGAGGGTTTTTTATCTGTCGCAAAAAGGGGAGAATTTTCTCTCTTGGAAAAAAAGAAAGTAAAAGACAAGCATGTATCTGCATTAAGGGACCGGCACGGACTTTTTCTCTCTTTTTTTCTAAAGCTAACTACCATCAATGAATCAAAATTGATGTCCTTATAAATCAATCCTGTTAAAAGTGATGGAACTATTTTACTAAATTCCCCAATTGTTTTAAATTCGAAACATAGTTACGATTTTTTTAGCTTCACAAATCAGAGAGTGAACATTGTATTAAGTTTCGAATTTTTTGTTCGTATGAAGAAATTGTTCGAGATTCCTCCTAAAAATGCACGATTGGATTAATTTCAGATCCATACAAATATTGTGTTTTTCCTTCCTTCTTTTCAATTTCATTCTTTTTTCTCAGAAAAGAAAATTTGCTTTTGGTAGCTACAGATTAAATTATGGTCCGGTGATAGAGTCTTTTACACTATAATTTTTTTCCTCTTTTTTTGTATCATTTAAAAATACAGGTTATAGCAATTTCATCAGAACAACACTAGCAAGTAAACAACGCGAAAGAAATAAATTCTCAATAAAAAAATAGAGAAAAAGAAGAGGGGGAAAAAATTACTCAATTGTTGCGAATACAAAGGCCAGTGGAAGCAAACCTTAATATGTAAATCTTCTTTCAAAATTGAATTTGCTTTATTATTCTTTACTTTGGGTATTTAGAGGAAACTTTTCTCGTTATTTCTTTTACTTTTTTATGTTTAATATTCGGTTTTAATCAATACCTCAAAGCATATTTTTTTCTTTTTTATCGTGCTGAACAAACCACAAAACATAAATCTAATATATTACAAATCAGTGTCTTCAAAACTTTCTTAAAGAAAAAATTCCTTAACACCAAAAAAATTGTAGTGCTATGTAAAGTTTACGCATATTTTTTGTCTTTTTTCATCAAATTTAAATCTCAAATACGGTTTTAAATTATCTCAGATCTGTAAAAATTTATTTAGTGAGAAGCTGCGGCTACTTTCTTCAATATTCTCTCATGAAATGTACGAAACAAGAAGAGTTTTGTTTAAATTGTAGGAGTGCTTTTCTTCTAATTTTAGAGCTTGAAAACAAAAACCGAAAAATTCTTGAAAAGAATCTTGTTTCGGTCTTTAACGCGTTTTAAATTAATTTCCTCTGCTTCTTCTTCTCTTTCACATATCGTCGTTTTCAAGACGAAAGAACATAACTACAATTCCTTTTTGCAAAATTGACCCTGCAAATTGCATTTTTTCTTGAAAACTGCTCAGTGAGGTGTCCTTTAATTCATTGCAAAAATCAGTATAATTTTAGACTAAAATATTTCATAGCCATATATCCCTGTGAAGAATTGAATTATCCGAGTGCTTTTAGCGATAGCAGTAAAGTAAAGTTTGTCATGCCCAACATTGAAATCAATGAATTTATTTTTGGAACTGCCTCTCTGCCGCTGACTTCTAAACGATAAAATAGTACGTGGAATAATTCGTAATATTTTACCTCTCCATATTCAGTTCTTGAAGTTCCGTTTTTTGATGATTCTAACTTCGATTCCTTTTATTAAATCATTGCATAACACACTCGAAAAATCCAGCGCAAATTGTCTCGTGGTCATACAAAATACACTGACACTCATACGATATTAAAAATCATCAGATCATAATGTAATGGTTTCTAAACATTATGTATAATTGATAATTTTAGAAATAGATGAAAAAGTACATTCTCGGAGCACCTTAGTAGGAGAAATGATTTAGAGGATAAATACAAGAGATTTTAGAATTTAAGAATCCCTGTGTTTTAGTGGAACTCAACTGATTTGGATTTTTTTTTTTTTTTTTTTTCATAAAAAGTACCAAAAACTCAATAACTTCTTGCACCATAACTTCATAACTTCTTTGATTAAGTAATCATTCCTTTTTTTTTGTACGGGAAGAGAAGTAATTATTTTAGATCGTTATTTCGCATTTTGAAAGATCTTTATTTTACTCCGTTTTAAAAGCTTAGATGCGGTTAACAATGAGCCAGTTCACCATATAAGATAGAAAATAATATAAAGAAATTGTCAATTTAACAGTGAGGTAATACTGTTGTCCAATAATGATTTTCTGATGAATAAACTCTTTTTTTGTCTTCTTTTTTTTTTTTTAAAAAAAAAGAAAAACTTAGGTATGAGTTACTGTGCGTACGTGTCGTATTGTTCGTGTTTCTAACGCCACAGGATCCTTTTTTCTCCACTTTAACTTTATTGGGGAAAAATACACCAGCAACAATGCAATCGAAAGTAGAAATGTTTATTTGATGTATAATTGTTTTTCCGTCAAAATTTTCTATTCCCCGGAGACTGACTAATTACTCACAAGGACGGAGACGTAAAGTTCTATATTGTCCCGATACAAGATCTTCAGCTATAATTCAAAAATTAAAACTAAATGAAAATCTCTCGAGCGTAACATACTGACACATAGCTAATAACGTCCTCTCAAAGTTGCAAGCTTATCTTATTTATATTTTTACCAATTGCGGTTTAATTTCGACTAACAACCTGACCCTTCCTCACTCCATCTTCTCACGTTTTCTTCTCACAACTTTGGCCGACATCCAAAGCATCACCTTCTAATTAAATACAGCATTATTAACGCAAAAACAAAGTGAGATCTAGTTAATTTTCTTTTTTTACACAGTCTCTAACTCACAACAGAATGAAATTGGACTAAATATAAAGTCTTCACAGCTGTCGTCCGAAGCGATTTATTTCGTTACAAATTTTCTCAGGGGTCTCTCTCCCAACTTAAAATGAGTCTCTTTTTGGACCATAGTTCCATTGTACTTAACCTGCTTAACCTGTACGCAGACTATAGTTGTATCAGAACGAGTCTATGCTTTCGTGGTTTGTAACTCTTTTCTCATAGAGAATTAACCATAAAGCAATTTTTTCTATCTAGAGAGCCTTCCTCACGTCCTTTCAAACTCTAAAAATATATTCAATTTTTTTACGCAATATTCTTAGTTAACAAACGCATTGAATTGTTTGCCTAAAAAAGGTTTTTCGATTACCGTTCTCTATTTATATACTATTTTGCCGATTTCTTAATCAAAGTAATACGCAAGTATACTCATCTCTATAATATGTCAGGTTGTTTTTTGTAGTAAATTTTGAACAATCCCAAAACGCTTTGTCTCATGATACGTTCTTACGTCCAGTAACAAAACATAATGGTGGAAAGAATTAAAATATAGTTAATAGGATACAAGAAATGGTCATAAACGCAAATAAATAACCCAACTTTACATTCCAAAAGTTTCGGTGAAAATCGCTCTCCCGTTTTTAGAAAAATAAAAATAAATCAAAAACTTAACACGACGCATTTCACTGATTCGCTCTCCACCCCCTTAAATATTTTCTTCTGTTCAACCCTCTTGAGCCCCGATTCCCCTTTTTTTAAATTCATTTTTCTATATTATCTGTTCTGTGGTAAAAAAAAAACAAAAAGCAAAAAAAAAAAAAAAAAAAAAAAAAAAAAAAAAACAGTAGCATAAATAGAGAAATCGTCATCAATGAAACTGAATAACTTTGTACCGTTGTCATTTAATTAAATACCTATAAATCTAAATGGAAACTCGGACAGTTTACAAATATTTACTTCTCATAGCATTACTTTTCACTCGGAGGTACCACATCTCACCCCTTCATTTGAAAATACATGACTTCAAAAGATTCTATTTGTTGAAAAACCTAACATGCCTTCCGGCTGATCAAAAGTCAATATTTTGTAGTACATGCCCATTTTAGTTCTCTGCAATTAATTATTAAAAGTAAAATTTTGACGATTTCACTCTATCACAAAAGTCACAATTTTACTAGCGGGGTCGTCAGTCAAATTATGGCGACTTTATATGCATCATTTTTTACAAAATGTCACTAGGATATGTTAGTTGGTTTAAGAAAGAACTGACGTGACTTAAAATTATTATTGGTACGCGTGAATTGATTTTGGAATCGTTGCATTTATTAGTTGAACAATAGAAAATTAGAGATTCTCATAGTTATTCAAATATTTTTATGAACAACGGAAGAGAAGTGGACCATGCATAAAACAATGAAATAACGCCGCAGGAGTGCTCCCTAAACCCATAAATTTAGAGACAGTTCTGGTTCCCGCTGAAAAATTGATAACTCATCAAATCTTTTTGAATTAAACAGAGTTAAGACATTTTTAAAACCATATAATCGCGATTGGGTATTTGTATCGAGAAATGATCGTGTTGATATCGACAAATTTAGAATTTTGCGTCTTCGGTGATGTGTATTTAACTTTACGGTAGTAAATTTTAGTCATTATTTGACTAGCAAGACCCTCTAATTTCTCACTACCTACTAAAAAAGGATGAATCTAGAACAAAGAAACCTATTCAATATTAAGGCAGAAGAAATTAATTTACACATTTACTGCAATGCACGAACTCATTCTTGATCATACAACTATTGCTGCATGAAGGATGTTTACTGGCCTAATTCTAAAAATTGAAGGCGAATTAAATATGTAATTATAACTTTCTCAATCCTCTTGTGTCAACAATGCCTCCCTCTAAATTTTCTATCATAAAAAGACAATGGTGAAAATTACCTCCATGTATCGTTCCCAAAAATCTTCAGAAGCTCAACTAGAGGTTTCCTTTCCAGGGTCTCCGAAAAACGGAGTAACTTTTTGTTAACCTCATTTGAATTTTACAAGGGGTCATTATGAAGAGCCCTTCCCATGCTCTGAGAACATTGCGTGCCAATAGCGTTTCATATTAGACGGCAGCCAGTGGTTATCGTCAACGAAACAAGGCAAAAACTGAGGCAAGAGATTAAGGCAAAATCCTGAGGCAAATACTCAGAGTTGGAATCGGCATGGAGGAAACCGAGTAATTAGCCGCTAATTATACACGCAGACGCCGATGGAAACAGCGGAGGATCTAGATCCCGATCACCAGATAGTGGGAACTCTCCCCCGCAATGTTCAAAGCGCGCTCTAGTTTAATTAAATGTACTTAAAGCCGTAATTTCAATTTATAATCACGTGATCGCTAGCTCCTCGCCCCTAACGCTTTGAAAGCGTCCGGTATTTCGTCTGTCTTTGAGTGCTTGAGCCCGAAAAAATTGTTTCAAGAATATTTTGTTGGAACTGAAATGGAATTTTCTTGATCAAAAGAGACAGTTTTCGAAGTGAAGAATTTGTATTTAATTTAAATCTGAGTTTTTAATTTTTATTTCAATTCGAAGAAAATTAAATTTTTTTATAGATGACAAAATTCCATCTCCTTGAACTAAAGAAAGATACTCATTTGGATTAAACAAACATTCTTTCCCTCGAAACAATTGTCTTTCCTTTAAAACAATGTCTTTAAATCAAAGATAATTTTATTTTAATTTCAAAATACATGCTTCAACTACTTTTTTCAGTGCTCTTTCTAGATTAAGAGGAAGAATTTGCGGATCGTGGCGTCAAAAAAGAGCACTCTTAAGTAAGATTCAAAAGTTGCAAAGCTCATCAGTGATGGCTTACGAAAAAATATCGAGGACTTTTAAGTTTTCCAAAAAATATTTTCTTTGCATATTTAACCCCAGTTAAGTAATATTTCCGTCCCGGGCGTCACGTAACTTGGCGGAAATCTGATAACGCAAGTTGAGACTAATCTGTCAGCAAATCGTGCAATTTTATCAGAGGCTTTTAGGATGTCCTCGTGAGGGGAGATTGCAAGCTCCAAGAGTCTCATTTTTAACCCATAAAATGATCAAATAATAGTCTCTCTACACATCAAGCCATGTTATAAATTGAAGTTCCAATTTTACAGTTCTTTAGAAATACTTCCTCAAGCTACTGTTATAAATGTTCACACACATTTTTTTGTTAATAAATGAGCCATGCAATTGCATCAGCAGCGATGAGACTTGGTCATCATCTTTGCGAGCAGGATGGTTTCATATTTTTCGAAGACCACGTGAAGACAGTCATAATCCAACCCTTCGATTTCTTCTTTTTCTCTCTGTATCTCTCATTTCTCACTTTCTCACTTAAAAAAGCTTATAATCAAGCCCTTTGCTGCAAGGCTTTCAGCAATCGGAGTGGGTAAGATAAAAGAATGATGAAAAAATAACAAAAACGGAAATAATGCAAAAAATATTGATTAAGCGAAAGTGGTCCGGTGAAATTCGTCCCTGACGTGCTCTTTGTTTTTTGCAGGGATCGTGAAAACCTTCTAATTCCATATTTCCTTTTTGCTGGAGTCGATCCGTAAAATCCTTGCTCCATAAATCAAGAGGAAATAATGCCAGTGGCGCTTATTCTACCTACCGCGAAGCACCACAATCATCTTAAAGAAAGTGTCTTTAATTCTTTGTCATTATAACACTACCCGGCGCCTTTGATACGGAGTATTTTCAAAACCTCGCGGAAAGAAGGCGAGAAAAATGGTCGTGTCAAGGCAAGATCTCTACCCAAAAAAGGTCGGTTTGAGGCAACAAAAAGGTCGCTTGGACACGAATAAGGTGGCATAAAAATAAAAACAAAACACCGAGAGCAAGCGAGAAAAATGAATTGATAGGGTGAAAAAATTGACGGAGTTAATCGAGGGTCCACATTCGACGGACAGTAGGTAGGTTCCTAGCTAGATTCCGAACCTTTTTAACAGCTATCCGTTGTATCCATCGTCCATGTCCAGTATCGTCTTTCTTCTCGCACATGCCCGTGTTTGTTGGTTTCGTTTTCATTTTCAACAAAAGATACTGTAAAATGGTGTCGAATTGTTTATATTATCAATGCAAAGATTAAGGTACTTGTAGAAAGAGTTTGAAATCTGTTTTGAGAATTAAGTTAATACTCTGATCATTATGTTTACTTGCTGGTGCCGATAAAATATCCCAAACTTTGATCTCGTGACATTGAAAAATTTAGAACCTTTAATCGCTGCAAAGTTCGACAAAAAGTAAATGAATTTGGAAACATATATCGACTGCCGTAATGGCATATAGTGAACCGATATAAATGTGAGCTCATTTAATTTCAAGTTTACCTCGGTAAAATTCATAAGGCTTTTCCTGAGGAAATTTGCACCAATTTGGCGCCTCGGCGTCAACTTCGATCGCTTGAAAACGTTTAATTTAGACTCATGTTGTCATTTTCCAAGGTTTGGTTTTAAACATGTTTTCGTTCAGGAGATCATACTAAGAGTAACTTGGTATCACTTTACCTAATTTCACCTCTTTGCGACCCTCTAAAAGCGTACAGACTACAGAGAACAGTGTTTAGAAATATGTCTGCAAAAAAAAATTGGTCAAGTTTTTTAGGCGTTTCTTTCACCCATGCGGATGCTTCAAAAATTATAGCTGTTTTTTTTCAAATACCTATCAATTTCGATCGGCAAATATTAGAATTTTGATTTTGCATACATTCGAGAATGCAACGATCAAAAGTAATCATTAAAAGAGGTTACTTCGGTGGCTTCCTCATGCGTCAAAGCGCATCAAAAAATGTATCAAACATCCTTTAGAAAAACGTTTACCGCGAACTATCAGGATGATTTAAAGGGGGTTGAATGTGCTCCAATAACTCCAAATTACTTCTATTTTGATCCCTTAACCCAACAGAAAAATTTCGAGTACCAAAACCGTAAAAAACCAGGGTAAGTCTCTTTATTTTTGGGTCTCCCGCGACAGCCTCCATGGGGTCATTCTCAACAGGAAAGTTGAGGATGTCGAGAGAAGCTCCATCTTCTTCGGAGGCTGGTCATTGCTGGATCCAAAAAAGAGAGGGCCCGAATCCCCCTGAGCCGCCCTCCACGGCGAGAGAATCCACCGCGCACGGGCGCACGGGGCCCAAGAGAATGGTCGTGAATGGAAGAGGAGGGGGCACGCTGAGGGGGCAGCGCAGCGCGGGGCAAGTAGGGGAGGGAGGATGAAGTTATTAGCCGGGCTCTTTGAGACCACACACCTTTGACTGGCTCTGAGACTACCAATTAGGTAATGTGCCGACTCCTTTCAAGTCGCCGGCCAGCTCCGCCAGATGGCAGCGGAAATCCGACCGATTTCCCACGATCCGATGAGAAACGCAGGAGATCTGGCAGCGGCGACTGCGGCGTCCGTCGGCCGGACCAGCGCGGCGATCGCAGCGCGGCCAGCCGTAATTTATGTTACTTAGCTGCATTTCCATACGCGTATATCATATTTTGTATTACTCTACCCCTTGGCTTCCACCCAGGGGTGGGGGAGCCCGAGATGCGTGCCGTTGCGTTTGCGTTTACGTCGCATTGTTTAGGCCAACAAATTGCGAATTGCGAATTGCGAAGGCCGATTTGCGAGTGAACTTTTCCTAGAGCGAAGAGAGAGAGGTACTTCTTATTGAGCCACTGTTATGACACTAGTCATGATGAACACATTGGGACTAAAGGCCCTTCCTAATTTCTAGAGTACCTGTACAGCGAGAGTATAGACAGGTGTGAAACTCCGAAAATCCATCAGGCCTCCCTGATGGCACACTCAAGAGAGCGTGTTGTGAATTCCCAGACCCGGGTTGAGCTTGGATCCCACAGGCAACTAAACTAACTCCGTGACAGTGCGTAGAGTATCACAGAAATTGAAGGCGCCCCAAGCCCATATCGTGCTTCGATAGGTCAATACCCATCAAACTTTCGTCATGCTGTGCATATTAATGCGATTTATCGAAAGAACCGCTCGCTTTCCGGCGATTAGAATACCACTCAGACCTATATGGATGTACTGTGTTGCTCTAAACATTCTAGTATTTCAAAGTCTCACCGAGTGATAAAAAAACGTAATGAAGTTATTAAAAAATACTCTCTCTGGAATTTGCAGACGAGATACCGAGAGCTATATGATGATGAGTTTACCAAGAATAGCAATGCATTTTTCCTAGGAAAAAAATAATATCTTGATAATACAAGCGGTGCAGGAAAGTTAAAGTATGAGGAAAGAAAAAAAAATCTACATTTACGCAAAGCATGCCATAAAGATACCTGTTTTTCTACACAGAATCGTTGATTTAAATCATATCCTATATGCCAGTGTGCCTATATGGTCAGTTTCCTTCAAATTTGTGTGATACCAGACACTTATCTGAGATTCAAAATTTTTACATCAGTCTCGCGGGTAATACAAACTGCGTCAACAAATTGAACAAGCTTCGATTAAAATGCAGATAAGTGCTCGTCATGTACCTAGCGTAACATGTTTTTCTTACAGAAGACTGACTTGTGCTCCAATCTTCCAAGAAGTTTTTCGAAAATCTAATGAGATTTTGAAAAAATAATAATCATCGTTACCAAGCAGAACATTTCTGTGTCTAAAATAATGGATGATTTTAACTTTTTTACAGGTTATAGCAGGGAAAAGGGGAGAACGAGGGACTCTAGATCAGGCAAAATACTGTTATATTGTGGTAAAAACAAAGTTAGCGAGAAAACGGAGAGAGAACAGTTTTCAACTGGATATTGAACGCAACTTCCCCGCAGTAAAATTTTAATCCTAACCATGAACGCAGGTTATCACCTATCCCATTAACTTTAATTACACCACTATCACACTCTTGCCGGTCGCGAATCTATAGTTACGCACTTTAACCTCAATTTACCCCCATTACCAGCATATTTACATCAGCCGGAAAAAAGATCACTTAGTAAAAACCAAGCCCCGCCCCCCACAAAATGGCCTCCACCGTCGGCCAGTAAACAAGTTTCACCCAACTCGCTTTTATTGGCGTTTTAAAATCGGCAGGGTAAATAACCAAGTTGAAACAACTTAAAGTGGGCTGATAATGCCGAACAAAGTAAAATTGCTTCGATAAAACGCTCTGATAGGTCGTGCGCCGTAGCGGGGAGACATTATTAGTTATAATTATTCCCGATCGAGGCGCGCTAAACGACAGAATCAGGTAATTAAAGTGGTTTTATGACTGTTTAAAAGCCATTTAAAAATTAGTCTTTGGGAGTTGGCCTGTCTAATGACTGTATTCAGAACCGAAAAGCCTTGACGGTGTGTTTGAGCAGTGTTTATTTTACAACGCTCAATTTAAATCTCCGAGTCGCTGTCGTAAAAATAATGCATGACACTGGCCTTAGATCGCTGTAATTAGCCGGGCTGCCCGCCGGATTGTTTGTACAATCTCGTGAAAGGATCTCCTTAGCAAAGGTTAATTTTTTTCATTTCAGCCGCGACGATTAATAACGTTCTTATTCTAATAATATTTACTAGCTGCTTTGCAATCGGAACTTGATTTTCGGCGCGTGCTTTACGCAATCGAGCGTCTTGCTCAAAGCCGATGATCGAATTCTATACTTTTTTGTATGGTACCATGGTGCGATGCTAGAGAGGATCAAAAGTATAGTTTTTGACTTCTTTTCAGGGGATGGAGGTATACTTTATTTAAAAATTAATATTGACATTTACGAAAAAAAGGATTGTTTCTCAGAGGAAAATTACTTTTTTATCAACAGAAGTATCCTTTTCAAAAGAAATATTGGTTTTTCTTTTCTTTTCACTCATAGCGCAAGTATATACTACTTATTAATAATCGTGGAAAAGGAAAAAAAAAGAAATTTCATTGAAGTAATTGTTCTTTCTTCTCCTCTGTTTCCTCAAATATTCATTCGAACTAATTTACTTACGCTCATCGCGTACTTACATGCAAAAATTGTATCTAAGTTTTTTGTGTGAGCAATAATCTTCCATAAAATCAATATCCTTTCTATGATAGGATCATAGAGGGTCCTCGGTTAACACTCGGTGCTGCAGAAATCATATTCAACTCTTTAAAAGCAGCAAGACAAAGAAACTGAGAATGAGGAGAAAAACTCAATTTTTAAGAGTTTTATTTTAAATAATATAATAATATTAAGCTGCCTCCGATTGTTTGTTCAGAACAGACATGGAAGTAAGCGAATCGGGAAAAATTGGGAACACATTCTTCATCTAATGTAAAATTGATGGAGCCTTTAGCTGAACAAGCTGAATAAGCCACGTTCTTTTTGATGACTATCATATTGATTACATTTTGCGATAAAGAACCACAATCTCTGGCTCTTTCATAAAAGCACATATCTGCACAAGAAAACCAATCCCTGGTAAAAATTGGCAGTAGAATCTGTGTTCCAAAATACCATAGACTTACAGCCGGCTGTAAGATTTCCAATAGCTTCTATAGCCGGCTACACAATTTCTTATAGCCGATGGCGATTAAGCAACAGCTAGGCGATAAAGTGTATGCTAAACGTTACTAATTATGGATGTCAGGAATTAGTGAGTTCTTGGACTACTGCTCTCTTTTGGAGCCGTAGTATCTTGATTTATTTTGCGAGGAAAGCTCCGTACTTTTAATGGATGCCTGCCATTCCTAGTATATTAGAGCGCCTTCAGTTTCGTATGATGCTGTGCAATACCTCTGGTGTGAAATAGTTGCTTCAAGCGCCGTGGCACGCCGCGGCGCGGCAGGCGGGCAGCCAGCGCGAAACGAGCATTAGCGCCTACAAACCTAACAGGGATACTTCACGCGTTGCGCAATGCGTGAAGTTTCACTGTTAGGTTTGTAGGCGCCAGTGCGTCGCCGCTCCGCTCTGTGTTCGGCTCTAATATTTAATCTGGCGGAGTCAGCGTTATTCAACTATTGATTTTGGAATGTATGCACATCCTGTATGGATTATTATTCTCATTTCAATTGATGAAAAAAAAAATATGTATTAAAGAAAAATATAATGTGTGTTTTGTAAATATTAAGGTGGTTCCGTATCAAGTTTAATGATTTCCAAAGTACACAAATTACTACACAATTTCCTATAGCCTTTTATAATCGATGGCGAAAATGCAACAGCCAGGCGATAAAGTGTAAAGCCCGGCGATAGGAATTATAGCCCGGCTGCATAATTTTTTTATCGCTTCGTATAGCCCGGCCGTATAATTTTCTCCGCATTCTACAGCCAGCAATATGATTTTCTGTAGCCTTCTTTAGCCTGCTTTAAAAATTCCTATTGTATTTTGAAACGCAGCTCTTATCGCCAATTTTCACCAGGGATGGCATGTATGTTGTCTCTAAAATGAGACAGAAATAGTGGTTCCTTATCGCAAAATGTATAATCCATATGCAAACCATTCCTTTAGACCGCGCGGTAAACAAATTGCGGCTACTAACGAGAAGAATAACAAGCTCTGTAACGCATTGTTTGAATTTCAGTCATTACATGAAGATAAGACACTCTTCATATTTCCATTCTATTCAATTGTCTTTGTTTCTGTTTGGCGTTAACATTCATGATCTGAATCCACGAAAATCGGCCGTTTGAGGCAGGACTCAGCTCCAATATTCCCCGTATCTATCTATCTATTTGGCGTTAACATTCATGATCTGAATCCACGAAAATCTGCCGTTTGAGGCAGGAGTCAGCTCCAATATTCCCGGTTTCGGAAACGGAGAAAAAGGCCGCGGATTCGGACTTGGGAGCGAGAGAGATGGAGGAGATAACGGCTAATCGCAGCTCGAAAGGAGGCCTGCTATTAATGAGGAGGCATGACGCAGGTCTGTTACGATAATAACGAAGCGAAATTGGAGTTGATGAGGGGGCAAGGGGCGAGATTTCTGGACAGATAGTGCAGAAATCATAACTCATGGCGGTCTAGATGGAGGATGAAGATATCGAGGCGATTGTCCCGGCGTTACGCCCCGGACAATGGGGTATGTATCAATTACTGGCAGCGTCGAGTTGATGCCGCCGCCGCGCCATGGTGTGGGTGCAGGGGCCCCAGATGGCCCCTCGCCGGGCCCCGAGTTTTCAAATTCGTTCGCTGCTCCACAATTTTTTCCTCGCTTCGTGTCCAGCGCTGATCGCTTGTGCCCGGGAATCCAGCAGCTCAGCACGCTCCACGATTCCATCCGCTCCCTCCACGGTTGCCAAGAATGCGCCCATCTTCCTCCTCGTAATACCCCGCCCTGGAAAAAAAAACGGCCGTGGAAGTCGTACTTATGGGCTACACAGACATACCGTCCGTGTTCCGAGCTCAGAAGCCAAAAGTTTCGGGCGTAGCACCCACAACAATCGAAGCTACGGCTCCAGCACCCGGAACTTTCGACTTCTGAGCCCGTAACGGACGGTATGTCTATGTAGCCCGTAATTTTTATTTCCAGTGCGAGTGATTTTAAATCAGTGAATCACCCGTGCTTAGACCTTCATTGTTCATTTTCAAGGGGTGTCCTTTGGGGTTTTTTTCATTTTTAAGGATAGACAGGATTCCTGGCGGTTTGGAAAACTTGAAATTGTCCGGGAGTAAAGCGTCTTGGAAACCCGGAAAAGTCATGAAAGTTTCTTAAAAAAAGGGAAAAATCAAAGAATTTTTAACCAGCGATGGAGAATTTGCTCGAAAACGTTTATTGCTGCATCTGCATGAGTGTACTCAACGAGCTGCGTTCGCAGTATTTTTAGGTAGATTTCGAAGAAATATCTACCTATTGCAGACGGTACGACCTCGTAATTTTCCGGAATTTTCGCTCAAAGAGCATGGATCCTGAAGCCCTGAGTTGAAAAATGTGGGTCATAAAAAAGTACGATATATATATATATATATATATATACGTATATATATAACTGGGATCTAACGAACCTTTGCGACCGTTTTTTTCCGGAACTATCCGTACGATCAAAACGAAACTAAGCATGGTTCTTCACTGCTATGAGGTCTAGATCAAGTTTCCTTTTTCGTGAAAATCGGTCCACCCCTTATCCGGAAAATCTCAAGTCCAAAGGGGGATGATTTTTCAAACTCGTCCGATCTTAGTCGGCGATACGTCAAAAAACTCGTCTCGTCGTGGCCTTCAAAACAACCTATGTTCACCTACCCTCTAAAACCACCCCTTATCCGGAAAATCTCAAGTCCAAAGGGGGATGATTTTTCAAACTCGTCCGATCTTGGTCGGCGATACGTCAAAAAACTCGTCTCGTCGTGGCCTTCAAAACAACCTATATTCATCTACCCTCTAAAACCACCTCTTATCCGGAAAATCTCAAGTCCAAAGAGGGATGATTTTTCAAACTCGTCCGATCTTGGTCGGCGATACGTCAAAAAACTCGTCTCGTCGTGGCCTTCAAAACAACCTATATTCATCTACCCTCTAAAACCACCTCTTATCCGGAAAATCTCAAGTCCAAAGAGGGATGATTTTTCAAACTCGTCCGATCTTGGTCGGCGATACGTCAAAAAACTCGTCTCGTCGTGGCCTTCAAAACAACCTATATTCATCTACCCTCTAAAACCACCCCTTATCCGGAAAATCTCAAGTCCAAAGGGGGATGATTTTTCAAACTCGTCCGATCTTGGTCGGCGATACGTCAAAAAACTCGTCTCGTCGTGGCCTTCAAAACGACCTATATTCACCTACCCTCTAAAACCACTCATTATCCGGAAAATCTCAAGTTCAAGGGGGACGATTTTCCAACCTGTCAGGCTCATTAGGCGCAAGTGTTTTCATAGAAACGATTAGTCGAAATCTACCTTTCGTTTCCACTGTGGCTGGAAAGCGTTTTTTTTATAATTTTTTCCGATATGGGAAATGTAGAAAAATAGATTATCAAGTGAGAAAATCTGCCGCCTTGTCACGTCATCAGACGGCATTTCCAATGTTAAAAAAATGCATTTTAGCATATCAGGTATTTCGTCGTATGTCCTGTAATAATTATTTCTTTTAGAAACCAAAGATATTCTCATGCTCAGCTCTATCATTAGTTCTTCTTAAACATGAAATTCATAAAATTTTAGACACCTGCAAATTGTCAATTAAGTTCATTTATTTTCATCACTTTTACGAGAAATTCATGGCCATAAAATAGCCTGCAAATCAATTGGGAATAGGGGGCTCCAAGGGGCGGTTCACTTTGAAAGGGGGACCCGAGAAATCGATAGACGGCTAAGAAAGGAAGTAATAGCGTGTACAGGCGAGCTTTCTTTTCTTTGTTACCCTTAGTTACGTTTAAAACAACACGCAATCATTTCAAGCTCTCATTAGACATTAATAGTTGCAGTCGGAACTTCCCCTTCCCCCTCCGGGATCCTCTTCCCCACTCCGCGCTGAAGCTTTGTATCGCAATGTCAGTCAATCCCTTGTTAAACATCAAAGTTCCTGCTGAAACTCGCCTTTAAATGGTGATTCGGACGCTTTTCTTCCAATCCATCGACTTATCTCTCAAAAGAGGAGTACACTGGAAAAAAAACACATTGAATCTAGAGTCCAGACTCTTACAAACATCGACAAGAAAAAATACTCTTGAATCAGATTTAAGCTGAAATCAAGAACCAAGCCTCTTAATTTGAGCGGATTTCCTTTTGATTTAATTTAAATCTGGTTGAATCAAGAGTCCTTTTTCTTATCAATGTTTTCAAGAGTCTGGACTCTAGATCCAATGTGGTTTTTTCCAGTGCACTAACACAGCACACGGTCATAAACCCGAGGAGCAAAACAGTGGTGAGATGTTTTTAATAAAGACGATACTACCGCGGTGGATAGGAAGAACAAGCTCATTACACGTTGGGAACATTAAGCTCCTTTGGGGCTCGGAGGCGAGCGGCGAGCCGCTACTAGCGCCATACTCGGGCGAACATCAAGTGATTACACGCAGCGCCGCTCAACCACCGTGTAAAGATGACCGCTCAAAATTTTGAAACAATAAAGATGCCACGCTGCGCCGAGCCGGCTCTGATAGAGATATTTAATAGAGCGGCTATCACACCGCCAGCAAATGAAGATAAATTGAGATGCGCCCGTCTCAGAGCGCTGCGCCTGCCTTGGAGGCGGAAAGCGGGCCTCTTGACCACCGATCGCATGTCTTTGGATGTCGGGACAACGGTAGAGGTAGTATTTTGGTCATACTTGTCCACATGCAGGACTGTAATTTTTTTTTGTGCCTTATTCTGTAATATAATATCCTGAGAACAGTGTTCGAAACTCACCTTTGAGTTTTAGGAGCCAAGTGGCGCATTAAGTCCGATTTCTAGGCGCCATTGAAGACTTTTAAGGGGCCAAATCGACTTTTTGCCTCTATATTACGGCGCATTTAGTGAAAAGTTAGATTCAAGATGTTTTCGTAACCGAACTAGTAAGTAGCTGTAACTTGGGGAAGCAAAAAACACAAAAGATGAAATCGTGAAGAATAGAAAAAGCTTTCACTTGTAGTGCTGAAAATTTCGAATATAATCATCTGATATGGAAATTCACATTTTTAGGGGGCAATTTTTAGGGGCCACGTTGGCGCAGAGCCTACATGTTTTAGGCGTCATGGCCGATTTTTTAGGCGCATTTGGCACGTTTGCGCCTGTGAGTTTCGAACACTGCTCATGTCCAAGTCTGTAAGGTCATTCTAAGTGATCAAGGGACGAGATTGATTTTCATGCATGCATCTTAAAGGTGCAAACTGTGCAGTAGATCATCGTAGTGGCGGATATCATCCCCAGATCACTTAGAATTTCCTCATACTGCCAAGTGTCGAATGCCATGAGCGTACTGGCTCAAGTAAGACCCCAATCGACATCACCTAATCATCCCAGTGGGACTTGATCTTCAGACACCCAGCCAAACCCGGCGATGAAGGCAGCTCCTCAGACTTGTTGGAAATTAATGAAAATATGAGGAGCCTCTTCCGTATATTTGTAGGCGTTGAGTTATAAGATTTCACGGTGTTGCCGCAGGCTCAGTCTTGTAGGAAATTTAGACCGGTGTCGCTAATCTTGAATTTTAATCAAAAGGAACCCAATAAACTGTGAATGGGCAAACATGTTTTAGAAAAAGGTATTTACTTAAACCCAACTGTAACCATGAAGGTACTTTTTTGACAAAAAACAGCTTATGGAAAACTCTCACTGGTTGAGATGAAAACGAAAATAAAAAAACGGACATTCTAAATCGAGTGCGTTTTGTTATTTGCTAATTAATGTGGATAGTTGATTAACATCAGTGGCGATGCGTGAATGATCAATCATCGATATTTCCACATTTAGAGCTATGGTAAAGAATCGAGTATTGTGGTGTTTATTGCGAACGCCCTGTTTATCGATCCTTTTCCGATCATTTTTCGATTATATAATAAAGCAGGTGGATTTGGAGGCTATTTGCGAAAGAGACTGTCCTTCCTTTTAAAGTAAAATATTAAATATTCATCATATAGCTACTGTTGAATCTGAAAAAAAGAGGTATGAGAGCAAGAGGGGTGAAGGAGGCTTTCCAGTACTCGAAAATAAGATAACTGCAACATCGATATTCATGACTTCTCAGCTGCTCCATTTATTTCATCCGGGATGAAAGATCGAGCAAATTGCGTTTTATCGTCGTCGTCTCTCGACAACCCTGGGGTTAGGTCACTGACTGGCGAAAGGGCCCAGGGACGAGGGACTCAGCAGACCGGAAGAGATCCGAGACAAATGCATGGTTCCAGGGTGCGAACAGACAAGTGACGTCGAGAATTGGTTTTGCTATCCCGGTCGGCGGGCCGCGGGCGGGGTGCGAACCGAGATTTCGGGGAGGTATTCAATATTCAGGCCAGCAACTGCGAACTGATCCAGGTCCGTGAAAATATTGGCAGTCTATTATTCTATCAGGCTACAATGCTATTAGTCCATTATTCTGTCGTCGGGTCTGATCCAATTTGTTTTTTGGGTCTGTGGACGGACTCTGGCGGCGTTCAGCAAAAGGATGGTGCGCGAACTTCGTTGCCGATTTTTACTGTAAAATCCTTTTTTTCTGAAATTTCGCATATTCTCAACACATAATCCGTGTTTTTGAAGGTGATTTCCGTCTTTTTTTTTGTAAAATCTCAAAATGAATCCAATCTTTGGTTGAGGGGCTTGGAGAACAAGGCGCACAAGTGCAGTTTTTGAAAACAATGAGATTTTAATGATTTCAAGTAAAACTAGTCTTCATGCACTGGAAAAAAAACACATTGCATCTAGAGTCCAGACTCTTGAAAACATTGACACGAAAAAATACACTTGATTCAATCAGATTTAAGCTTAAATCTAAAGGAAATCCGCTCAAATTAAGAGGCTTGGTTCTTGATTTACGCAAAACCCCGATTGAATCAAGAGTATTTTTTCTTGTCGATGTTTTTAAGAGTCTGGACTCCAGATCCAATGTGTTTTTTTCCACTGTACCGAAAGCTGTTAATTTCAATAAAAACACCATATAGGAGATGAACAGGACTCATTTCGATATTTTTTCTGACCAAAAGAACATAGAAATTTCGTCAAACTGTCCGACAACATTGCTTTTTGTCTTAGCGGCCCTCCGTCAATCCTGACCAGTTTCGCGTCAGAGGTGTCCTCTGGGGTTTGATCGTCAACGCCTTTTTTTGTCTCAAGCCGGTGGTCCGATTTGCCATGGTTGATCTCAAGGCTTTGTGAATGGATCGCATCGTGTTTACCTGATTCATCCGTTTAATGTTTTGCTTTTAGCATAAAGGCAGAACCAAGAGTTGCTTGCCTAATAATCATTATGCACCATGAGTCAATTTGCTCCTCAGTGGTTTATTTTATTTTATTTCCTTTATTTTTCCCTTCTGTTGAATTCCCTCCTTTTAGCTCAACTTCTGTGAGTTGTGCTCCCATGAAGACACCTGGGGCAAAATTTTCTATCCACTCACCGAGCGTCAATTTTTATCCATCCTGGACTACTTCACTTTTAAGAGTATTTTCGTAAGCTTTTCCAGTTAGAAACCCCCTTCCTAAAAATCAAGCCATCGAACTTACGCCCAGGGGCACAGGAGGACTTGCTAACGCTAGAAATTTTCCACTACCTTGAGTCCATTTTAGTCCGGCCGCAAAGACTAAAAATTTCAAAAATTGAGAGTACCTCTATAATAGCTATAGTTTTATTTTGGGAAATGACCTTATTTCGTAGTGCTCTACCCCTATTTTAGTCCTCAATTAAATAACTTGATTAATCGCGACTCATCAATGGCAATAAGATAACGACCAGGTCTAGCTCTTCCACATTTACTCGCCGTCAATTAATTAGAATTTATCGATCTCTCTACGACTCGCACACAACACAGTTTACATCACTGTTCATACAATTAAACAATAGATCTCCATTCTTTTCTACACGCGCTGTTTGCTGTAAGTTCAGACAGCTACAGATCGTTAAAATGTCCCCTATTTTTCTCAGTCATGGACATCAGAGAAGGACAGAAGATTAGTTTGGAATGTTTTTGGTCGTGATCAGACTTGAAAAGAATCGAAAGAGCAAGAAGAACGTCATTGGTCGCGCGTTTCAATAAAATGTATTTTCGCTAATTACTCTGCGCCCCACCTCATTCATTGTCTACTCTCCAAACGGAAGCACCGATTCATGCATAGTCGCCAAGTGATAGAGAAATTAAAGTACATCCCTTTTCCAGATAATTGCAAAACATGTAGCTAATGAAAACTTGGCAAATGAGAATTCACGGTATTCATTAGCCAATTAAAACGCACAAAGCATGCACCGAACTGGTAATTGACTAATCACACACAAGTGGCGTGGCCCTCATTGTCGCGTTGTGGAGTTCCGTCATTGAAGCTGAGTTTTCTCCCGAATCTGAGCGATAGCTCACTGGCAGCATACAGCAAGGCAGTGCTGCAAATGTACGCCTCGCGCCATCGCGCCTTCAATTTTGCAGATGCAACACTGACGTTCGTCAAGCACGAATAGTTGTATCTCTGCGCCGTCATCAACGCGCTGCCTTTCCCTTTCTTAATTTCCGTGTCGTGTTGATTCCGTTTGTCTAATTTGTAGTGGTGCTCCAAGGGCTTCATGACTAGTCATTATTTTTTCAAAAAACATGCGTGTCGAATTTCTGCAAATTCTCACTTTTTGAGAACCATTTCTTTCATCGCCAGAAACTCACATAAACAGTTAAAGATGTATTATTTGTTAGTTAACTTTTTCATTGATTTTTTCATTCAGTTAGTTGAAGATGTGTCGTATGAACTGTGGGTGATGAAATAATTGAAAATTAAAACACGAGATGCATCGAATTTCGCCGCAACAAACCAAGAATACGTCAGAAGAGGCGATGTTCCGACGCTAACTCCTAGCAGGAGAGGGAAGATGTTTTCAGAGTGATTAATACAGTGTGGTATGTGATAGGAGCGCGAGGTGTAAAATCTCTCACGGTCATTGAGAGACTGAGGAGAATCACCGGTGGTTCTTTGGCGGCACACTTTGAAGGGCCGATCAGGAATCATGTCTGTACAGCATTGCCGTAACTCCCTTGAAATTCCCCTAAAATTTGAGGGTGAAAGTTTGTGGCCGGTGCAATGTGGCACTGTGCTCGGGAATTTACCATTGCCTCAAAACGATCCCGACTTAAATTTACCTACCTGATGCATCCGCCGAGTTTCCTTCATCACAATTTGCCCTCCCCGCTCCTTGTGCCGGATTAATAAGCCTCTCTTGCCGCTAATAACTCTTCTGTCTTTTCCCTCCGAGAGCTTGGTTTCATTTCTGATTACAAGAGCGCTGCCGGACCAATCTTCTTAGACTGCTCGCGAATCATAACTTTTCTGCGTTTAATTCGGAGCTGTTTACCGAAGAATTATAAAACTCCTCGCAACGTGATTCACGCTGTACTATCTCCGCCTGCCTTCGCCAAACTCGTTTCACTAAGTTCCTGTGCCGAGAAACATTGTTTTATATTGAGTAAATGTCCACAGCGATAATTAGGAACGACAAAATGATTTTTTTAAACTAAATTCAGCCCAAAATTTTGGTGAATGTTAAATTTTTCCAACGCATGTATCTCAGTTCCCAAAAACATTTCTTTGTCCCAAAACACGAAACTTGGTAATCCTTTAATAGCTATGTGAGAATTTTTAAACCTCAGTATTGGACGTTATTCGAAACGTATGCAATTTTTGCTAGTCTTGCCAATTCAAAATAACAAAAAATTCTGGGAAAAAGTAAAACATGAGATGACGCTGAAACTCATTTTCCGTAATTAAGGGGAATCTTTGTTGTTCCTGAGTTGAGCACTTTTCGAAGCAAATTATTCGAATCAACTTACAAATTTCAAATTGTACAGCCCTTTTCAATCAAAGCTATTTTACAGACGAATTGATAAACGCACATATTTGAGTCCTCAGAATAGTAAAGTGGTCCCAAAGATGAAATAAAATAGTTGAATTTTTTTTCCCTCCGGTAGTCACACACGGCGAATATCAGGAATGACCCTTCCTACAAAAAATTAAAGCTAAACGACTCCGTAATTTTAGCAGGTTCCATAGTATCGACATTGAAACTTTTTGTTTTGGCTGGTCCTGATAAGTTTCTTAGGTTTTAGTCGACAAAATTCGAGGAAAAAATCAGGACCAGCCAAAGAAGTAAGTTTCCAAAGTTATAAATTAAAGCCTTGTCTCTCCCTTAAAAATTAAACATTATACATTTTATCGTTGCTCAAATTTTGAGTATCACAGAGCGTTTCCCATTTTCCGACAGAACTGTAGTTGGTGCCATAAACAAGGGACCATTCTCGCGGAACGAGGATTTTCGTGGGCGACTTATTAAGGTTTCCGATCATTTTGTCGTCGAAGGATGGCGTGAATTTATTGCCCGGGAGCCAATCGTCGTTCTCCGGGTCCGAAGTCGTAAAGTGACGTTAACGCACGCATCAGTGGCGCACGCGTCGTCATCGTCAGCGCGAACGACGCGACGAGAACGCGATAAATAATAAGCGCCCGCGCCCGTCGGAGCAGGGTGAAATCATAATAAAAAAATGCCGAAAGAATGCCACAACGGGGACCGAGAGCTGGGGCAACAATGGCCATTGCACGGCGCATAAACCGGCGATACTCACATTAATTTCATCAAAACGTCGCACAGGTGTATGCGCTATAGCTGTGGGCCTACTAAATTCACTGGAAAAAATCACATTGGATCTAGAGTCCAGACTCTTAAAAACATCGACAAGAAAAAGTACTCTTGACTCAATCAGAATCTAGCTTAAATCAAGAACCAAGCCTCTTGATTCAAGTGGATATCGTTTTGATTTAAGCAAAAATCCGATTGAATCTAGAGTATTTTTTCTTGTCAATGTTTTCACCTATTGAATGCTTAAATTACCAAAAAATCAAGGAAGGAAAGAAAACGCTTCATAATAATTTTATTCTTTTAAAGGGAAACTAATTTTGTAAGTATTTCAGAATCACTAGTGTCAACATGTTTACAATAGACAGTAGCAAAGTTCGAATAAGAACAGCCGTGAAATCGACCAACTTGCGCTGTGAGAATATTGAAGTCGGCAATCGAATGGATATTGACCATTTTTACGGCAGTATAACCTCAATATTGCCTCAGTGTCTCAGAATGAATATCTGAGAAATATCGGGATATCTGCAAGTAGGTTGGATCCCGGGAAGCCAGATGGAAGTGTCACTGTGCGCTGGGTCAGCAAGTTCCATGGCCGGGGAGCCAGGAGAGCATATTAAGGGGTAATGGAGTAGAAAATAAACACGCCCACCCCCTAACACCTCTGACATGTTGACAAACTACATTCCTATTTGACCCCCTCCCCGAGAGTTTTCCGCCACCGCCACCAGTTATTTATAACGCGGTAAAACACTTCCCCCTCATAAAACTGCTCATAAACTTGCACCCTCGAAGCTCCGAGCTTTCGGAGGGGAGGGGGTGGGCGGGGGGCGGTCGAGAGGTTTTTTACGAGGCGGGTCGTAAAACTCCCGTTAACGGCTCCCGGGAAAGCGCAGACGCTTAGAGGCACTGATCGATGAGCTTTCGGCGCCGGTGGAGTGATGATGGCCGACCGGTCGACGAAAGGACCTATACTAGGGGTGCCGGCCGTTCATAAAGCACGTAACGCTAAGTTTCGGGTTTTTCGACCTACCTTTCTTATGCGCACTGGGAAAAAAAACCGCTTGGATCTAGAGTCCAGACTCTTGAAAACAATGACAAGAAAAAGTACTCTTGATTCAAACGGATTTTTACTTGAATCAAAAGGAAATCCGCTTAATTTAAGAGGCTGGGCTCTTGATTTCAGCAAAAATCCGATTGAGGATTGAATCAAGAGTATTTTTTCCTGTCATTGTTTTCAAGAGTCTGGACTCTAGATCCAAGCTGTTTTTTTTTTTTTTTTTTTTTTTTTTTTTTTTTTTTTTTTTTTTTTTTTTTTTTTTTTAGCGCGCTTGTGAGTAGACCCCTATCTTTTAACACGTGAAAGCAAAGTGACGTAACGCTCTTCTCAGCCTTCCCCTTTCCCCTTGAGCGTTACGCATTTTATGAAAGGTCCCATATTGCATTGATGAATTCTCTATGGTCGCCTACACAAGAGGCCGGGAAAGTGTTACTAGAAAGCGTGGTATACGTTAAATCACACTTTTCAAATTGAGGCGTTTAGGAAATGGGGGGTATTTTTTTTTTCAGAAATAGGCAGGCGTGGGGAGAGAAGTGGTGGAGTTCAGAACGAGACCTCGTCTATTGATAGGATAGAGATGTGAGTGATGTGATGTGACTGGACAGCAATCAAGAAACCAGTTTTTATACTCAGTATTTTCGTGGACTGAATTGATAAAAGTCATCTAAAAGCTTTACTTTAATCGAAAAATGAGGTTCAGTAGAATTGATTTTTAGCCAATAATACTCGTATTTGTACTTCTACAATGGTTATTTCACAGCTACTTCTGTAAAATTATCATTTAATACTAAAAACTTACCAAAAATACTAACCTCGAGTTAACCAAAATACTACCACTACTATGGGTGAAGACTATTATTAATTGTTACTGCTTATGTAACATCCTTTTTATACGGTAATTTTAACCTCCGCCTTTTCATTGTGTCGTATCGGCAACAGCGCAATCTAAGAGAGGGCGCATCGTTTTCGATAAGGGCGGAAGAGGGGGTGGGCGAAAGCTGGAAAAATTCCTCGAAAGCAATGACCCGAAATTTGACGGAGCTAAGAACTCGGTTGACGTATTGAATTAAAACGGGCTAACTGGGTGAGGAGCAAAAAGCAGATTGGCTACGCCATCCACGATGCAGATTTGTCCGTCCCTTCATCCCGTCCCTTCCCCCTCCTCCTTCCGCGCTTTCAACGCGTTAATGTGACTTTATTTGAAAACGGGATTTATAACTTTGAGTTAATCTGCGCCGCCAGTTAATTGGTTTTGACGGCGGATTTTTCGCTTTTTATTATGGCTTATTGCGTGTTTGCTCCAATGCGTCCCGATTGTCGGCCTCGATCGTGGTCTGCATTATGCATTTGGTGGAGGAGGGTGACGAAACACCCTCGAGTTCGGCCTCCACTTCTTAAGCATGCGAGTGTATTAGGGGTGAATCTTGACCGCGAAAAACTATTTCGCTCATGAATGTGTCAGAATATTTATAATGCGACAAAATTAAACTTTGTCAATTTTAGTCTGAGTGCTCTATAGATTGAGACAGAAATAGTATTCTGATAAATCAGAAATGGTAACGTGTCCATCAGAAAGGAACCAAACCATATTTTCGAAAAAAATTATTGAAGAATTTTTTCAGTTCCACTAGTCGAAAACTAAAAACTCGCTGTTGTAGAAAAAAGTAGTCTGTGAAGAGAGGGGTCTAATTTTATTTTCTATATTGAGCCTTGTGCAGGAGTAAAACTTCTAACCTCTTTCTTAGTTTCAAATGTATGTGGGGTGGTTCCTTTCTGATAAATTCGGTCGTATATATAACTTGCAAGATTTCGAATGATATTTGTCTTAATTGCGATTTTGTCGTTTGTTTGTTTCAGGTAATGAAATGATTTTTATGAACACCGTTTCATCTGGTGCTGTAATGGATACGTATAAATTAGATTCCTTTTCTTCCTCTCTTTATCTCTTTCGGGCTGTTTTGTGCGCAAGATTTTCCTCTTCAATGAACGCGTTTTTAGTCCAAAGCAGAATTGACAAAAAGGTGCACAGGCTAAAATTCTTAGACTTAAGTGTTGATGTAGTCGCACTTCGTCATTTTCAGACGGAAGAACGTAATTCAATTTCAACGTCGCAAAATTACTCGCAAATGTTATTCTTACTAGGAATTGGCAGGGCGTTGCTAACTGAGAAAGTCACTAATTTTCATTCTAATTACACGCAAACCTCAAGAAAATTCTGGACAGGCGATGGAAAATCAAATTCTTGTAGAAAAAATTGAGATTTAAAATTTTGCAACGTTGTAATAGATACATTCCTTCGCCTGAGAAACTATTTATCGAGGAAAATATTTGCACGGTGAGCAATATTCGGATCTGATGAGTTCTAATTTTTCAACTTTAGATTTAACAACTCTCAGCCAAATTTTACAACACGGAACGACCCAACGAAACCGTCGCTCATTTCGGTAAAGCCGTATCTCAGAAATATATTGACACGGATTATGTTCGGAGGAAGGCCGATCTGCCGAATTAAACTCGACAATCTAGTAGAACCGAACTTTAATCGACGAAAACATAAAAAGAATCCAATTTGTTTGAGGCTCCCGTGAAATTTCGCCACCCGTGACGAGCTGCTAGAATATGCACAGCGGGCAAAGAAAACAGACGAAGAGGGAGAAAGAACGGAGGTGCCGAGAGAGAAAGAGAGGGAATCGCTGAGCCAGATAGCGTAAATAGCCCCCGAGTCGTAAATTTATTAACACTCGGGAAGATTTTAGTGTTTACATTAGAATAATTTTCGAAATTTATTGGTACTACGAAAATACTCTGATACAGTTATACCTTGTTAATATGCGGTACCTGACGCGAGAGAGGTTTATTTCGCCCCTGGCCGCCTGTCATTTCTTCATCTCTTTCGCTCCTCCGTTCCTCGGAGCGTATTCGCGTCTTTCTCTAACGCAAGGGTTCGAATAGACGATGAAGAGAGATGGACATAGAGGAGAAAGAGAAGGAGAGCAGTTTTTAGCTTAACCACCGCTTTGCTTGTTGTCTTTGGCAGCCTCGAAGCTGCTCCGCGCTAAACGATTTGCCTCGCGGTCTTAAACGGTTTGACGCATCCGAAAGTTTACGTGGTGTTTATTGCCTCAGTGGAAGACAAAACAGACACCAAGGTGTGCCCTCGTCAAGTTTTTGTAGTTTTCCTTCGATTCCTCGGATATTTTAGACTCGGAGGAGGGAAAACGTATATGATACACGGCCACACTTGTGCGCCTATGTCCTACGTTTTATGTAATGACGAAATTCTGCTTTCTTCTTTTTCCTCTTTAGATTTTCTATTTGTCATTTAAAACGATTCACCTCCGCATATAGTGTAACTATATAAAAACTGAAAAAGAAAGGAAGAAAAAAAAACAAGAACTTCACAGATGCAGCTTCAAGTGAAATCAGAAGAGGGAAGGGACAGGTGTAAAACTTCAAATCAGGGGCTTAGAGGACAAGGCGTGTACTGCCGTGCTAAGGAAGAACGCCGTATGAAAATTGGAAAGTTGCCACTTTTCCTTCGATAAAATGTTCATTTTTAAGGGAAATTATGAATATTTTTCCTTGAAACTTTAGGTGAAATTTCGAGCAAAAGTATCTGAAAAATTGGGACGAAAATATTCATAAGTTTACCAGGAAATTCGTGATTTATCAAAGGAAATTTGGTCACGCCTGGAGGATCATACGGCGTTTTTCCTTAGCACGGCCGCATAAGTGCAGTTTTTGCTATTTCGAGAAATATATGTTCGAAGTTTCGAAATTCCATGGATCTATGTGGCAGGTTAAAAGTTCATACTGACTTTTTGATGCTTAAAAATTGGAATTTGGGAGTGATTTTTCTTACAGAATATGTATGAAGACTGCTTTACTAGGAATCAGTATAATCTCAATTTTTTCAAAAACTGCACTAATGCGCCTATTGTCCTCCGAGTCCCTCGAATAAATCCCGAAAATTCAAAAACCGGGAACCTTCCCTTCTTCCTTGCACTAAAAAAAAAATCTCGGTGTATTTACTAAGAAAAGGGTAAAATTACCAAGAATTCAAGGTTCTATTTGATCCCAGTTTTTTCTTTGTAAAATTACCATTCATGGAATTGGTAATTTTACCGAGAAATCTCGGTAAAATTATTGAACTTTCTCGGTAATTTTACTGGACCTTGGTAAAAACGCCAATATTTTTTATCAACTGTGGTAGAATTACCGAGATTAAATGGCAAAGTTGCCGGGAATTGATTACCAATAAAAGTGGTATATTTATCTGAAAAAAAAAACAGTAAAAATACCGGTTTTTAGGTAAGCTTACCAGTCTGTCTTGGGAAAATTACCATTAATTGGTAGAAAAAGTGAGATGGTAAAGGTACCAACGGACCTTGGTAAAAACGCCGATAATTTGTTTTCAGTGTATGGCAGGTAAAAAGTTCAAACTGACTTTTTGATGCTTAAAAATTGGAATTTGAGAGTGATTTTTCTTGCAGAATACGTATGAAGACTAGTTTTACTAGGAATCATTACTATCTCAATTTTTTCAAAAACTGCACTCATGCGCCTTGTCCTCCAAGCCCCTCGAATAAATTCCGAAAATTCAAAAACCGGGAACCTTCCCTCTTTCTTTGACCCGATCCTGAAGTCGGCAACAGTGGAAAGCTTCAGGGGCCTCCCTGAAGAGTGGCGCGCACGAGCCGGGCTGGAGGTACATGAACCGTGAGCGCTCCGGATTCGGGATTTCGAGCAGGGATGCGCAGGGACGCCCCGGCAACGGCAACCCAACACCAAGCGACGCCTTCCATCCTCCCGTACACCCGAGCAGGGAGCCATTAGCATCAAGCACGGCTGACTTGACCCGTTAATTGAAAATGCATTCCGCTTACCGGATCAAATTGAACCCTTCGCCCAGGGTTGCCTAAGTACTCTTCTCTCATACTCAGGATTGTTTTAAGGAAACAATTTTTCAGTCATATTAGCCGTGAATTTTTCTTCCTGTTGAGCGCGCAGCCGAATGTAGAGCGCTTATTGATTTCAACGTGCCTCCAGAATAATTGAGGGGCAATTGGAGGACAAGGCGCATAAGTGCAGTTTTTGAAAAAAGTGAGACATTCATGAACTCAACTAAAACTACAGTATGTTGGAGGTTGGAGTCTTTAGTTTCTGCAACTAAAACTAGTTTGGAAATATATTCTTTGAAAAATTCACAGCTAAAATCCAACTTTAAAGCATCAAAAAGTGACTTTAAACTTCTTTTCTGCCATAAGGTTCCATGTAATATATCGATAAAAATATAATAATCCAAACCGCTGGTAAATCATTCTATACATTACTAGCAGCGTTTCCCATTAAGATCCCGAATTCCATACTTTCTATTATTACTTTTTCTTCCTTCTTCTCGTTTTTCGTTTCTCTCTCTGATCTTCTTGTATCATATCCTTTAATCATCTGACTGTTTTGTCATCCATTCGGATTGGATTTCTGAGTATTTTCCAACTTTCCGTTCGGAAGAAGACAAAAATTTGCAGACCCAACAGGTCAAGTTCACTAAAATCTACTCAGTAAAATGAATGTTAACTTGGCAACGGACGATTAAATCACGCTTTACAGGGTTCCTTATTACCACCCTTAGCGGAGTATCGACCTCGCTGCTGTTTGCTCAACTCCATGTTATTACTTGTTAATATCATGGATACCATGACTGTTCTTCCGACCGTTTAATCGTTACATTGTTGCTGAGCCATGAGTTAAAGACCTTCCGTATCGGCTTTCTTTCATCATTATCTCTCGACCCCTTGGCTGGTAGTTCTCTGGATGTCGGAACTTAGTTGTCATGCAGTTGTAATATACTTTGACTTCCTTCCCACCCACTTTTTGTATACCTTTGAAATCGTACATAAATTGGTAAGAATAATTTGTTGTTGTTTTTTAGTTGGCTTCAAGTCGATTTGAGGAAAAAAGAATTATCCTATTCTTGAGACAACCAATGATCCTAGCTTTTGTCGTAATATTACAAAATTATGCTGCAAGTACCTAAATACGCATAACTTATGAGATAGCCAATGGCCAGTTAAAAAATAATGTAGAAACTTAATTAATGTTTTCGAAGGATCAAAATTTTCTTTAATCCAGCAAAATATAAATTCCGGTTTTTTATTTTTAATTTTTTGCTATTTACTCCTGAATGAGTAACCATTAGCCGTCGATTACCAGACAGTATAAACCTAACTTCATTTTAACGTTGCAAAATTTCCAGCCCAAAAGTCTATGTTCACTAAGAAGTAATCGCGGTGAAAATTTCACTGATCTTTTCTCTGACCTCGTGCAGAAATCAGCCCAATTCTGAGGACGAGTTGCACAATCGTATTATTGTAATTATAAAAAAAAAAAAAAAAAAAAAAAAAAAAAAAAAAAAAAAAAAATCGCGTCGATTTTACAATCCCGGAAAGGAGATACGTTCGTCTGTCTCGGTAAAGACCAACGCATAAAAATAATTTGTTTATTGAAACAACTTTTTCACTACTCCCGAGTGTGATAGCTATGACGTGGAAACCCAGGTGAAATTCACGCGTAAAGTATAGCGTTACGATTGAGCGACATGATTTGTATTCATCCCTTCAAGAATTTTTCAAGCACGTGTCGGAAGCCAACAAAAACACGGTGCCAAAATGAAATTATCCATAACTTTTGGCAGACGCTGGGACACTTACAAGTTCCCGAACAGAAGCGCAAACGGATACTCTCATCTCCTTTCACAGAGGGAGTGTCCGGAGGTATCGTGGGATTTACTCTCGCGCTTCCTGTCTGGTGAACTGGGCGATGCACTATCGATGACTGACATATTGAGGAAGTCAAGCCGAGAGCAGCGTTTGCGGTCAACCCTCGAACAAATCACCCCTTCTCTCCCAAATGATTGCCGCAAAACAAAGTTTTAATCCTGCCGTCTCATTGATAAGAGGGCTTTTGGTACCTTTGGGGCCGTCCCTAAATTATGTAACATAATTTACGGTTTTTTGACACCACCCACCCCCTGTAACGCTCCTTAACGCTGTGCTAGACCCTCATAGGTAGGAGGGGGGGTAGTTATTCAGGGCCTAGTAAGTCCTATCAGGTATTACTAAGGTCGTAAAAACGTTTCTCTCGATCAACAGGTCCCATTGGCTTGAAAATAAAAATTCTTATCAAAAGAAAAAGTAAGACTAAAATTTAGACAAAATTACTCGATAAAAAGTCCATCGGCCAAATCCAAATTAGGTTGTTTTTTTTTGTACAATGAGGAACATCATGCATAGTCTCAGCACCATCTTATGGCGCTCGCCAGATTTTGTGTTTCATCCACTCCTCATTCGGAGCATTAAGACTTATGCCTCTCGAAAGTTTTCAGAAACATCTCGTTTTTGGTCTGTATTAAAATTTACATGTTCTTCAGCTTCAGGCGGGCAGAACTGCTAGTTATTTTAGTTGAAAAATGACAACCATGAACACATTTGGCACGTCTCCACGCCAAAAACACGCTGGAGTGTAAAGGCATGGGCGAACAATGACGCTAATTTTCACGGGTTTCGAAGCTGCAGCCACGCTATGATACCTTCAAATTCACTGCCAGAATCGAAGCCTCGCGACTTCTACACCTGCTACTTTGCAGCAACAAGCTAGCCGTCGCGTCGCTTCGCAGGTTGCTAAATTGAATCATTTACTAAATGCTTCTCTCTATCTCGCCATCTTAGCTCATTTTTAAGAAAATTTAGGTCTTCAAAAATTTACTCTCCATCCTGTTGCGGGAAGAAAAAGGCATGATACTTGTCAGCATTTCCAACGAGCATTTTTGTTCTAACTCACCCGGTGTGTGCAATGTGCATTTCACATTTCCTTTACTTGACAATCTGGCTTCAGCGCGCCGTACTTCTAGCCAAGATTTACGCTCGAATCATTAAAGCTGTTTCCTCACACTCACTAATAATGCTCGAGGTTTCATATCAATTTATTAAAGATAGTTCACACGTGTAAGGTGAGTTTTCCTATTCAGCTTTGTGACTCAGTGACGCAAAAAAGCTTATTCGATAGATAAATTCTTAGTCAGACGAAGTAATCATCACTCAGAAGTTTGTATGATAAAAAAAATCGTGCTTGTTTTACTGAAGACGCGACGAACTTACTTATATATTTTTGTGAAATTGTGACCATAATATGCTTAAAATATCATAAAATTCTAAGGGGAAAATGTAACCTAGCCCTTACTGTGTTAGAACAAAGTACACACGGAGTAAAAATCACGCACGTTTGAATTGAGGATGGAAAAATATTTAACATGCAACTATTACCACTTTCGGGCAATGTTTGAAGTTTCTCAATATGTTGAAGGCGATTTGAAGGCATTTAGGTGCCTACGGTCTGCGATCGAAGGAAAACCGAGGCGCGACCGAGCGGTTTCACATGAATTCTAAACTTGAATGAAAAGATTATAAGAATTAAATGGACGTATTTCTACCAGACAGAACTATGTGCAGGTGGGAAAAATGGGGTGTGCTCGTTACTCGAGGGCCGTAAGAATGAATGGGAAATATAAAGCGCCAGTGACGTCAGCGGCGACGATGAAGCCGGAGAGTGAGGATCCGACTGATGAACTCATGAGCCTTGCCCGCAACGCACTATGGTCCAAAACTCAAGAATAGGAAGAAATAAGTCGGATAATGACTGAAAGATTACGAAAGTTTCGTAACAGATGTTTTTGAGTCGCTAATTTCGAATTTGATGTCAAATTTCCCTACATTTTAACACCCTGACCTATGAATTGTGGGCAAATTTAAGGCACGCTGCGGCACGACGTGCTGCCAGCTTGAAACGCGCACCGACGCCTACAAACCTAAGGGGATACTTCAAGCATTGCGCAATGCGTGAAGTATCCCCTTAGGTTTGTAGGCGTCGGTGCGCGTTTCAAGCTGGCAGCACGTCGTGCCGCAGCGTGCCTTAAATTTGCCCCCCCCCCCTCCCCCTACCCATTTCCAGCACCATCTAGGTACCAAGCGTAAATAACATAAATTCAGTGAAACCATGTAGTACCAAGGACCATGCCAAAAAAAATGAGCAGTCAAATGATGCCAAGTCGGGACCGAACCACGGCAAGGCAGCGAAGGACGAAAATAAAAAAGCGAGGAGAACATCAAAATAGGATCTCTATTTAAACTATCAATGGCCAAAGCTCAGGATTCTTCCGCCTCCATCCTCCCCCCTGACGAAGGAGGCCACCGTAAGTTCGGCCTCCATCCTTCCGTGCCGCGCACGCCCGGCGGTGAAACGACAGAGACGGAGAACTTTTGCCAGGCTCACTTAGCGTCTACACTCAAATGGGATTGTAAACAGGACGGCTACCAGGCTTACGTCAAGAGCAAACCGGCGGCGAACCGCAAAGGCCGTTTCCTCAAACTCTGATTATTCAAACTTTTCACGGTCTCCGTTGGGCCCCTTCCCGTTTTGCACCTCGCGATGTTTGCCTCGTGCATATACGGCGCGGCGCACCGCAGATAAAACGGAGATAAATGCGGCATAAGACTTACTTGTAATGACTAATGCGCCGTGCTTAGGAAAACCACCGTATGCACAATCGGATGTTGCCAAATTTATCACGACAGAATACGAATTTTTTGTCTCGAAATTTCTATTAGGATTTGACTCACAACGTACCTCTCTCATTACCTAATCGACGGCTTAATTGTTTTCAGTAAGCCGGTCTTATCACTAGTTTTGTACGGACACACACTGAAAATAATTTTGTTTCATTACAATTGGTCGAATTATATCTTTCGTTTTTTGACGCTTATTAATCAGGGACGTTATCATACATGACCCTTATGGAAGATGCGAACCAACTTGACCTATTTTTGCCCATAATGAGTAGTGTGACCGGCCTCACTTTTTAGCTAGATTCAGCACTATTGCTAAGACCGAAAGAGAAGGCGTAGTCTCTAGAATCTGTGTCGCTTTCATTCGGGCATAAAGAGAATTTTTCCCCTTCGTTTAAGAATCGGAGTTAACGGTGTGCGATTCCGGCGATCAGGATTTCAAAGCGGCGGTTAAGATAAATTAGATTGGGCGATCAATGAACACACTCATCTCCCGAACACAGATCAAAAGACGCTCCAGACAAGCTCCCAGATCATCAAAATCTCCAAGGTGCATCATTTTCACATTGAAGCAAAGGAAAAATTCATATTCACGCTTATACTTGGCAACCACTGGGTCTGCATTGCCGTGTATATCAAAGCCAGCTCATCCCATAGTTAACCCAATGGAAATTCTTCAATTTTTTACGAGCTGGCAACATTGTTCTCCGAGTCAATTCATTAACCAAATAAAAGGCGGCTACTGACAAAGCTTCCGCGCGGATAAACAAACAAACAACCAACACAAACACCGCCGAAGCCTCAATCACGGCCCCTCAGCCCTTACACACACGTTGAGCCCCGATTTACACACATGTTGGTTGGTCCCTCACTCACACCAACCATCGTGTCTTTTACACGTTTAAGTCTCTTTAACGCGGTTTGAACTACATGATCGTATGCCACTCACCCTTTTGTCAGTGCTAAGCTGAAGAAAGTGGTAAATAATCGATAATTAAGGTGTTTGTTCCAAACACCCTGTTTTTGGCGAAGATCTGTCGGCATCTTGGTACGGAACTGTAAACGTAATGAAAGAGTTCGGCAGGTGATGAAGGTTAAAAATGATATCGTGCACGACGGCATGTCCAGGCAGTTACGCTAGTATGGACATGTGCAAAGGACATGTACAAAGGATGAGAGGTTGCCCGAACAAGTTTTGGATTGGGTGCCACCTGGCAAAGGACGACGGGGACGTCCCATGAAGGGATGGCGGCAGGGTGTTGACGCAGAGATGTTGCGTTGTCAGTTGCTCGATAACCTTTAGGGAGATAGGCGCTTGTGGCGTTCGGGTGTCGTAGAGCGCCAGGGTGCGGTGTAGGAGCGACTTTTATGTATGTAACTTGCAGTAACGATGCGTTTTTTTAAATCGTCCTGAAAGTCAAACTCAGTTTAATTTTATCGCATTTCCAGCCAACTCACCGCTCACACAAGTTTGCTGCCATCCAAATTAAAAACGCCGTATGTCCAATCAACATTCTTCCAATTTTTATCTGACAAAATGTTGTTTTGCAAGGAAACTAACAACCATTCATCCTTCATACTTTCAAGTCAACTCTGACTTACCATTTAGAAATCTCGATAAAAATGAGGCAAAGCATCGTTGCAATTGGGTTTTCTAGTAAAAGAAAAGTATGCGTGGAAGAAGAATACAAACATTGGAATGGAGTTACGGCATTTTTGCTGTGGACGGCAGTATGCTGCCATGCTAAGGAAGAACGCCGTATGAACATTCGAGAGTTGCCAAATTTCCCTCAATAAAGTGTTCCTTTTTGAGAAAAGTTATGAGTATTTTTCCTTGAAATGTTTAGGAACCTAAGGTGAAATTGGAAACAAAATTATCTGTAAAATCGGAAGAAAAATATTCATAAGTTTACCAGGAAATTTCTGTTTCATAAATGGGAATTTGGCAACGCTTGAAGGTTCATACGGCGTTCTTCCTTAGCACGGCAGTATGATTCGTTACAAAATTTCATAAAAATCTGCCGAAAATCCGGAAAGTGCGAGGGCAGCGTCTGCAGCGTGGGGGAGCCCGAAGGTGGGGCGCGGGCGGGGGCGGGGGTTGTCAAAACAAAGCGACGGAACCGCCTCGCCCAGCCTCCGCGAAACGGTACATTTAGTCGGCAGAGAGCGAGCGGAGCCGGGACAGGGACCTCAAAACGATTTAAACGACGATCCATCACGCGGCGCGACAGCTACAAATCTCGGCCGCGAGGTGGCGGTGCCGGGCGCGCTGCCCCGCGACCCCGCTGCGTCGCCACCCCGACCCACTCCCCGATGATCGCGTCCTCGCGTCACGTATCAATCAAGCGCATCGTGGATGGATCCCCTCGATATCTTTCAATTAAGCGCCACCGTTTCCCGCGGCTTGTCACACTTTGACGGCGCCCATCTCTTCACGTCTCCGGCTCTCCGAGGAATCTTTATGAGCATCCAAGTCAATCATGCTCTCAGGTCTTTCTGACTGTCCGTTAATAGTTCGTCCATCATTTTCACGCATAATCTAATTCAGAATCCGTCTCCTTAACCAGTGAAATCAGGGGCGTCAATTTTTGGGGGGTCACAAAGGGCCGCCCCTAAAGTACATTGGAAAAAAAAACACATTCGATCTAAAGTCCAGACTCTTAAAAACATCGACAAGAAAAAATATTCTTGATTCAATCAGATTTAAGCTTAAATCAAGAACCAAGCCTCTTAATTTGAGCGGATTTCCTTTTAATTTAAGCTTAAATCTGATTGAATCAAGAGTATTTTTTCTTGTCAATGTTTTCAAGAGTCTTGACTCTAGATCCAATGTAGTTTTTTTTCCAGTGTACGGAACAACTCTTATTTTTGCTATGCAACTGAAGGTTGCCACACTGGAAAAAAAACACACTGGATCTTAGAGTCCAGACTCTTGAAAACATTGACAAAAAAAAATACTCTTGATTCAATCAGATTTAAGTTTAAATCTGATTGAATCAAGAGTACTTTTTCTTGTCGATGTTTTTAAGAGTCTGGAGTCTAGATCCAATGTGTTCTTTTTTCCAGTACAACTTAAATGCGCCTCTAGAATTCTGGCCAATTGAGGCTTTCTCGCCTGGATTTATGAATGAGCACGGGAGTCCCTGTCTCGAAGATGATGCGGTCTCCCGCGTTGCCGCGGTTCTAATTTGACATTTCGAGGCGGAACGGCGCCGCCGCTCCACGCCCACCGGCTTTGATTTACCAAAGCGGAACATCTCTGTGACATTATTCGTCGGGGAAATTAGTCGCTTCCGGATATTCTAATTTCCCAGCTTCGGAGCCGCAGTGTTTCCGAGGCGGCTCGCAGGCCCCGCGGGCGGGAAAAAAGTCCCCGTTTAATTTGGACTGTCACTTGGCAGCCCGCGGAGACGGACCTCTACGCTGCCGTGCTAAGGAAAAACGCCGTATGGACTTTTAAGCGTTGCCAAATTTCCTTTGATGAAACACGAATTTCCTGGTGAACTTTTGAAATTTTTTTCCCCAATGTTTCAGATAATTTTGCTCGTTATTTCACCTAAAGTTCCTGAAAATTTCAAGGAAAAATATTCATAACTTTCCTCAAAAATGAACATTTTATCGAAGGAAATTTGGCAACTCTCGAATGTTCATACGGCGTTCTTCCTTAGCACGGCAGTACGGGCGGACACGATTAGCGCAAATTTAACTGCCGTAGTTAATTACGCCGTTGATTCTCCGGACGTGACCGAGCGAATTTGGCAGTGTAGTTTAGTCTTAATAAGTGGATCGTACCCTAGGACTTAGGATTGAAGAAATAGCGATCTCTTTTGTCTTTGAAGTCGTTTATTTCACTATCGTTTGGTTTAAATGAAAAAATTAAACACTAAGAAGTGGCCTGAAACTTTCTCCACCTTGTTTGGTTTAAATCGATACCAATCTATTGGACCTCTAGGCATAGACAGAGGCATATGAAAATGTAGTTTAGTCTTAATAAGTGGATCGTGCCCCAGGACTTAGGATTGAAGAAATAGCGATCTCTTTTGTCTTTGAAGTCGTTTATTTCACTATCGTTTGGTTTAAATCAATACCGACCTAATGGAACTCTAGACATGGACAGAGGCATATGAATAAAAGCACAACGCTTCTTGTTTCCTCTTCAAATCATCACAAAGAAAACGACCACACAACGGGAAGTTCGAAAGTCAAATCCTTAACTACACTGGAAAAAAACCACATTGGATCTAGAGTCCAGGCTCTTAAAAACATCGACAAGAAAAAATACTCTTGATTCAATCAGATTTAAGCTTAAATCAAGAACCAAGCCTCCTAATTTGAGCGGATTTTCTTTTGATTTAAGCTTAAATCTGATTGAATCAAGAGTCCTTTTTTTGTCAATTTTTTCAAGAGTCTGGACTCTAGATCCAATGTGTTTTTTTTCTTTCCTGTGTGGATATAAGTAAATTCAATGATCATAAAATCATCAAGAAATAGCAATGTCCATTGTCTTTGAAGCCACCTCAGTGTAGAATGCCTCCATGCTCCAGTTAAAATCCCCTTAAATCTATAAATTTTTTTCCTTCTTTTTTTTATTCCAAGTGACATTTTATTTGTTTCAGGGAAATATCCATCGTCTGGTTTATTTAGCAGAATTACTTTTTGATTTAACTTAAATTTGATATTTTTCTGAGTACAATCAAGATGAGTAAAGTGGAGTTTCTGTTTTCAAAGCTCATTGCTCTCGAAGAAAAAAACCAGAGAGGTGGTGCTGGGATAAACGCCAAAATCCGAGTTTAAATCAGGACTCGGAATAGTTTTGGCACTTCCCGAGCGGTCAACCGCAGCAAGTCTTCAAAATTCCACCACCCCAACCCAGATGATAAAAACACTACACCATTTTCCACGATAAAAAAATCACGGTGCAGCGATTCCCTCTCGACGTGTACCGAAAGAATTTGTCAAGCAAATATACTGTTCGTAACCAGTAAAGAGTCCCGTGACAGGCGACTCGAGTTGTCACGTGTCTGTCCTCGCGCGAAGCGCCACCTCGCCTCCCACGCCGAGGAAAACGCAATAAAACTCAAAAATTTGAGGTTAGCGGAAAAAAATTACAAATGAGACAGCGGGAAAAAAGCTCGGCGAATATATCCGCGCGGGAAGTTAATAACATAAATTTTATTTTTGAATCCGGGGGAGGGGGGGGGGAGATCCGCGAGGGAGGCAAGGGGGGGGGGGTTGACATTATAATTAAGTGTAAAAATAACAAACCATTTGTAAAGACAGACGAGAGCTGCGACGCGGTTGCATCAAGCGAATCGCTAACTGATGTCTTATTAAAATAACAAGCATTCCCTCATCAAGCGGCCGGCTATAAATAATGGGGCCCCCTCCCTCGGGCTATCAGCTCGTGCCACCTGATGCGGGTCGCGGGCCCTCGGCCCCGTCAATTTTCCCTCTATTTTGTCACTTTTCGCGCTGCGATCGCGCGACATGTCCCGGAGTTGGCCGTAGCCTCCTCAGTGCGAAATTTAGCCACTCACCTCAGATGTACTTCACGTATTGGAGTTGAGGCAAGCCAAAATATAAGCGCTATTACAGAATTCCCGCGTTGGGTGCAGGAAGGGCATATCTTGTTTGGATACTTCAAAATCGTCACTGCTAATTCAATTTTAGAGAGGACACTTTTCAGTGCATTTTCGGAAATTTTTCGTTTTCAATATTATAAAATCATGAAGCAAATTAAGTAAGTTTCAACGAATTTCACACATTGCACATATCGCAGGCATGCAGTGAAGTCAGGTGTTTTGTAACATGCCTCGACTAATAGTCAAAACTCGCACTTCAATTGAAGTTCTGGTTATTTTTCTGATTTTAGAAAATATATTCCTTTATCATCTTCAGTAGAAATACGGACATCGTACAATGGTTTCTTATTAATCTTTAGTCCTTGAACCTAAGTTCATCCCAAAATTTACAGGAAGTTGCAAAAAACCGAGGTCTTCAAATTTTGACAGTTAAGACAAATGAGTAATCTATTTAGACACACAAATACAAGAAAAGATCGTAGCTTTGATAAGGTATTACTTTTAAAGCGTCAAAATTCCAGAGATCTTCTGAAACCACGGATTAAAATTTGCCAATTTTCAAAATTTGAGTGTCTGCTTAGGCACTTTATGACGCGCCTTTAATTCGAATTTTTGCCTGCGAAAGTGTTACGACAATATTGGTTTCTAAAATCAAGTATTTTCTGAAGAAGTTCGGCAGCGGTACGGATAAACGGTTGGGCGAGACAAATGGGTAGTTATTGAAAAGAAATGCAAACAGAAATTAGGCACGGACGGGGAGGCGATGAGGGTGGGAAGCAAGTGAGGTGATTAAAACAAATCCTCGGCAATAGCTCTTCATTTGGTGGCTGGAAGTTGACAGAGATATTGGTCCTCACGTGAGATGGCCTCAAGGGCATTCCGCTTCCCCATTGAGCACTAATGATTCCGCCGTTTCATATCCTCTTCCATCTTCCCGCGCTATTGCCGAAAAACGCTTCTCATTCATAAATGAAGTTTTTTGAGCGCTAGTCCAAATATTCTTTTATTATCAAACGCGTATCTCAAGTTGGGTGGCTATACCATTTTTTTTTTTTTTTTTTTTTTCATTTTTTCTTCTCTTATTTTTTTGTTTTTAATTTTTCTTTTTCTTACATTTTTTGAAAAAAAAAATATTTTTTAAAAATTTTTCTTCTCTTCTTTTTCTTTTCTTCTTGCTCTTTTTTATTACCCTACACTTTACGACTATCTCCTTGTTTATTTCTATTTATATTTTCATTCCTTTCCTTGTTTCTCTAATTTTAGTGGATCCTAAAGAAATATAAACAACATGCGAGGAATAGATAACATGTGTAACCCTTCATCCACAATCAATTAATAAAGAATGCAAAATTATTGCAGTTATTATTATTATAGTCTGGATCACATAAATGCTGACGGTTTTTCAATTTGATAAAATTTGGAATTCGTACATTCAAAATTCTTCCTAAGAGAAAACAGAGGAAAAGGACGTTCAATCTCAACAAAAATTGGAGAGACTGATTGTTATATTCAGAATAATATCCTAAATTCTTTGCCCGTATCCGAATACGGCAAATCCCATCGTTTCTTATCCATTAAAACATCCACGAACTGATTCTTCCTAATCCTTTCGGAAAATACCTGTCCGTATTGGAAGCTCAATTGCACAAAAGTTAAACGCGGGGAAGCAGATTAACATGAAGTTTTTTTAGAATTGGCAACGTTTAACGGTGGCTGTAAATTGTCTCGGGAGAGATTCATTTAGTTCAGGTATAGCTGATGGTGGTTTGACAAATTTTTGACTGTGGTTCTCCCTCTCTCTTTTCCTCCCCATTTCACAAGATAAACGAGCACCTTTGAAATAGTGCACCAATAACGATTTCCCGCTTTTTACTCGAGGGGCTACGATTAAATGAAACGGAGGCCTCCTGAATCCGGTAAAGCCCCTTAATCCTAATGAGAAATGTCAATCGGGAATATTTTTCTTCCCCAGTGAGAATGAATGCCTAAAAAAGCAATCTAAAACGTGGTTTCTGTTCAAAAGAAAACTCTCAAAAAATTGTCAGAACTACGCTAAAAAAGCACCTTCTGTCGGTATTTTCATAAATAAAATTTTACGGAAGGTCAAATTAAAGTAAACAAATTGTATAGATCTCAGGGTGTCTTTTAATATTGAAAATGTTTTAAAAGAAGTTTTATCGTCTTTTTACGCATATTTTACTAAAGAAACACTGAAACCGAGTTTCACTTTACGGAAATTTTAACAGTTTTTTCTAAAGAGTTTTCGGAAATTTTTTCACAACCATTACTGCCACAGAGGATTGTGAAGAATCGGCGTTAGGCTCTGAATAGAATGTGAAATACAACATAAAGTAGTGTAGATTCGTCAGAAATTTTCATAAATATAAGTAATTCTCCGAAGCAATTCAAAGCATCACAAATTTTACAAGTTCCAAATTCATTTACCCTCGAAAAACACGCATGCTCTCCCCCCGAATCGAAAGTTATGTGTCGGCGGGACGATAATATCATCCTTACCCAGTCCAAGCGGGAACGAACTTATAATACGGCCAATACGTGAGAAAGTGATGTGCCTGGCGTAGGCGGGAAGTCTCATGCTGTCACCACCTCAATGATAAACGGATTAGTGCATGTGCGTTTCCTCGATGAAATCTGGCGATGCGCCGCGCTACTCTCACCCTCCCACAATCCCTCTCCCTCTCCTTCGTCTTACTTTCGTGTGTATTTCTTTTTAATTTCTAATCTCTTCTCGAGTAACGCTGCATCAGTACCCGTGAGTAATGACACATTACTGTCAACAGTTTTTACTTAAAGACTCGCATCTCTGGAGACGTGTGCTTTCCAGAGTTTTAGACTTTGTTCAATGCAAGGGGCCGTCCCTAAATTACATGACGCTCAAAGGGGCGGCTCTTTGCCAGGGTTACGCGGCGTTATAGGGGGTACGGCGTAAAGAGCGAAGCGTTTCGCAACGAGTTGAGTGATTATTTTTCGAGTTTCTGTAGAGTTATTCGCCAGTCGTCTTTAGAATTTTTAAGGGATCTCGAAAATATTCTCTGTAATACTTTCACTTTCGAAAACGAGGCAACATTGGAATGCTCACACGGCGTCAAAACACAACATGGGCCTTTTAAGCCCCATTGGTTGATGCCGCGATTATTCTAACGCGAGTGCGACTAATCGCGCCAATCACGGTGCGGTCGGCGCCAAAAACTCATAGCAGCGCCTGCAAGACTGCAGGAATACTTAACGCATTGCGCCAGATAGTGTGGTCGGCGTCAAACGTATATTAGCGCCTACAAGACTGCGTGAATACTTCTCGCATTGCACCAAACGCAATGCGAGTGTTATTTGCGAAAACTATTCAACTACCGGTATGGGCACATTGCCGCTAGCTGGATTGAAGGCGCATCACACTGTGAAGATAACTCGACACTCGACACCCGACCGCGCTCCCTTCTCTAGCTTGCGCGATGCTAAAATCGCCGCAAAACCGTTAGAGAAAATATGACAAAATAATGCTAAAATACATGTGTTCTAATGGAATATATGCCGCCAGATGACGTCACAAGGAGGCAAATTTTCTCACTTTTAAATCTATTTTCTTCCAGTTTTCCATGTCAGAAAAAAATTATGAAAAATACTACAAACTCAGATCATTTGGCACTCTCAGATGAAGCAACACAATTTTTGTGTGCAGGCTCTCCATTGGTGAAAATGTAATCTATAGTCCCGTTTGTGACACTGTGGAGGCCTCAAATACGGGAACCAATCAGAAATGGATTCGCACTGTCTTTACTCTCAGTATAAAGGGAGTCTAAACATATCCAAAAAAGAAAAGAAGGAAAAACTGAGCGGCTAATTAAGCTCAGAACTACTTTTAATTCGTATTTTCTAAATTGTGGCTTTTTCCTCTGAGTATAATTCACTCCGACTGGCAGAGAGCGAACATCTAGAATAGGATGCGCGCTGCCCAATCAGTTGCGCTCTCATTTTCGCCGCCGAAGATACCGGGCGTTTTTAATTACGTCACGGCCACGCGGCAATTACTCAAAATTAAACGAGAGCATAAATAAATAGTTCGATAAATAAGTGGAACGATGGCGAAAATAAACCCAAACGAACGCAGTGGGCGGAATTTCACATCCGGCCTCCGTGCAGTTCCTCCCGCTAATTGGCGCGAGATTCAAAAGTGAACATTAGCATTCATGCCATATTGTCGGATTGCCGATGGTTTGCCTCCGCGCGGATGCAAATTTTGGATTTTGAGGGACGATGTGGAACCTTTGCGTAATTTATCGGCCCGCGGTGGAATTAGCTGAGCGAATCAAACGACTCCGAGGCTTGAGCATAAAATTTTCGGAGGCACAGCGAATTAAGAGTTACATTTTTCAAGACAAAATCAGCGGCTCAACGAGACGGGCTAATGGCGATGTTGCCAAACTTGATAAATTGCAGAAAAATTGTGTATGAATCGCTCAATTTCTAATCTGGGTCAGCTGCTAAAAGCGCAAACTTGACATTGAAAAAGTAGAATCGACTAAAGTGAAAGTAAGACCATTTTACAAAGTAAGATTATGTAGGAACTGTCGCTGGATTCATGGAGATGCAAATACTCATAATTTACAAACATCAGAGTGTTCGGAGTCTGGACTGCACACCATGTGATATAAGTTTGAGGTAATGTAAATCTGCGGAACGTACTACTTATCTTTTTAAAAAAAAAATCGCCGAAACTGCAGCGTAATTTTATAGCTTTAAGTAAGATTTTAACACGTTGAAGTCCATTTAAATCATTAAAACCGTCAGCAGCACTAAGTCACCAAGTAAGAACTACTTATTTCTCTAATTTATAAACGGATATATAATATTTTACAGAGGAACTCCTTTGAATTAAAAAAAAAATAATAAATAGAATTGTACCATTTCTTATTCTCTGTATCGCAAAATGTAATTCGTTATTTTACCTAGCCATACAATGTGACCGTCAACATTACAGAAACTGTGCTAAAAAATAAAACTAATAAAATAAAATAAAACAAATTTATTACGCACAGTAATGAAAGAGAGAGTGGATTTGGCAACGTCACTCTAATGAGCGGTGCGAATACGCAGATCCGGGCGATAGGGCTGGTAACAAGCCGGGATTTTGTTGGCATTAAAACACAAATTGAAGCATTAAAATCAGGATGTGAAGATGACAGCACAATGGGGCCGATTGTTAGGAAGTGTAAAAGCTACACTCGCCGGATTATGCTCGCCGTAGGCGCGCTCTTTGAGCAGTTGCGGGTAATTATCCCGCGCAGTAATGTTGGATTGAGCAATTTCAACTGCGAGATATTGCAAACCAGTCGACGTGCGTTTATGGCCACTCGATGAATCGAACGTTGCACCGAAAGACTAGTGTATTTTAAGTGATGATAACATAGGTTTCATTTCTGTTTTAATAGTTTTTGCTTTTTTATTGATCAAATAAAAAATAATTTAATCGGCTTTTTTAATAGGATGACGGAAGAGAGGCTGCCAAAAAGATGCTTGATTGGGGTCCTCCTGGGAGGAAACGAAGGGGACGCCCGGTGAAAGGTTGGCGACAGGGGGTTATGGATGTTATGAGGGAATGCAAACTCCCTGATGACCTGTGGAAGGACCGAGTTTTGTGGCGGTTAGGTGTCGCAAAGCGCCGGAGAGCGCTGTGAGAGCGACTCTTATGTATGTATTGATCAAAAATTAAACCTAAAAGTAAATCCATTTATTGAGCTCAGAGATTAATCATACTACATGGGCGATTAGGAATCCCACAAATGCCAATGAATATAAATATTCCTCACCATATTTTTCTTTCATAATGGTGAGAACTTGGCCATCTGGGCACTAAAAACCATTTAACAGTTTCCATGGTATTTCAGATCAGCGCTTCCTTCGAAAATAATGAGGGGAGACCAATGAATATATTATTAACATAGGCCTGTAAGAGAACTCAATTCGACGCGTTCATAAAAGCGCAGATTCATATCAAAGAAGTAGATTTAGATATGTTGTTTCTCTGAATGAAGCCGAAAATTGATTCTTTCTATTCCAAAAAATTAGTTCATCTATGATCCGAACAACATCGTGTTCCGATTCCTTTAGATATGGTGGCCTAGCCTCCCTTGAGAAAAAAACGGAAGTATTCGTAGAACACATTTACAAGTACATTTCTTAGGACGCCTAAGTTCTGCCTAAAAAATATAATCATCTACATGAAATCACTGACCTTTGCAGTGTCGATGTTTTCGGCAAAAATTCGGGTTTTCTAAACAGTTTGGCATTCATTCCGTTTTATCGATATGTTTCGATACAACTCATTCGCATCAAATTATCATTTCATGGCGAATGGCGGCTGTCTCTCCGACAAACACACTAAGCGCAATAATGACTACGCGGTAAAGAGACCATAAATCTAAGAAATTTGCTCCTCCCACACGCAGCGGAGTGTTATGCCTCGATAGAATGAATAAGTCCCCGGTAGTCGCGCAGGCGCAAAAAAAGGGGGGGGGGGCGAATAAGTTCCGGACGAAAATAACCTATGTTCTTTCTCGTACCAGAGCGATCACTAACGGCGCTATCTCACGCGTTTACCGCTTTCATCAAATTTCGTTAAAAGTTAAAATTAAACTCTCAAAGCTTAACAAACGTAAACAAATGAATGGATCCTGAAATTTTAGTATTGACTATCATTGCGTATACATGTCATTGAGACTTAACTTAGCAATACATTTTCCGTTTTTTGTTAGTCTAAAAATCAATGTTTACACGCGTCCAGATTTTACAGCGGATAAACCGTATTTAATTCTTCAGTCGCATCAGTTGAGTTTTCTGGAGACAAAATACTTAGACTCAGGTGTCACTTAAATTATGAATTTAGCCAAAATTAACTCAACTGCATTTAATGTTGGCTAACTTCCTCTCAAAACTTCCTAGTCATTTTATTTTTTTAATATTACTGAAAAAAATATGGTAGGTTCTACCATACTCTGACACAGTGATATTAGTATAGTAAAGAACACTAGACTCTATGGCAGCATTTACTCTACTATGGTTAGTATGGCCAGAGCTCTGATGAATACTGCTACGATTCTGGTTATCTCCACTGAATAGTATCACTGTGTAAAAAATCAAATAAACTTATGGTAGATGTTACCATTCTCTTTTTCAGTGAGAGAACAAAATAACAAAATTCCATTGAAATTCTCACTGAATTTTCCGCATACTATCAAGAATATTGATAAACAATTTCCAATTAAAATGTTGCTTAATTTTCCCGTAAGAAGTAACGCACGAGCAGAAATTAGGCAACGTTTGATGTAGTTAGCTGATTCTGTTTCAAATCCGTCCAAGTGCATTGCGAATTTCTCCCGGATACTTCTAACATTGTAACATCTAACATTATAACATCTAACATTGTAACAACATTGTAACAATAGTATTATTATCAAATACAAAATGTCCAATTAAAATGTTGCCCAATCTTCCCGTAAGAAGTAAAACACGCGTAGAAATTAGACAACGTCCGATGTAGTTAGCTGATTCTGTTTAAATCCGTCCAAGTGCATTGCGGATTTCTCCCGGGCACTTCTAACATTGTAACATCTAACAGTGTAACATTGTAACATCTAACATTGTAACAACATTGTAACAACAATATTATTATTAAATACAAAATTTCCAATTAAAATGTTGCCTAGATTTCCCGTAAGAAGTAAAACACGAGTAGAAATTAGACAACGTCCGATGTAGTTAGCCGATTCTGTTTTAAATCCGTCCAAGTGCATTGCGGATTTCTCTCGGGCAGCTCTAACATTGTAACAAGGCCTTGAGACGTACTTTGAGGCGTCTCCACCCAGGTCGAGCTTTCCGCGCAATTTAACTTTGGCACTTCTAACATTGTAACATCTAACATTGTAACATCTAACATTGTAACAATAATACCATTATTAAATACAAAATTTCCAATTAAAATGTTGCCTAGATTTCCCGTAAGAAGTAAAACACGAGTAGAAATTAGACAACGTCCGATGTAGTTAGCCGATTCTGTTTTAAATCCGTCCAAGTGCATTGCGGATTTCTCTCGGGCAGCTCTAACATTGTAACAAGGCCTTGAGACGTACTTTGAGGCGTCTCCACCCAGGTCGAGCTTTCCGCGCAATTTAACTTTGGCACTTCTAACATTGTAAGATCTAACATTGTAACATCTAACATTGTAACAATAATACCATTATTAAATACAAAATTTCCAATTAGAATGTTGCTGAATTTTCCCGTAAGAAGTGAAGAACGAGTAGAAATTAGGCAACGTTTGGTGTAAATAGCTAATTCTGTTTTAAATCCGTCCGAGTGCATTGCGGATTTCCCTCGGGCAGCTCTAACATTGTAACAAGGCCTTGAGACGTACTTTGAGGCGTCTCCACCCAGGTCGAGCTTTCCGCGCAATTTAGACGGTGCACACTTGGACAGCCAACCGTGAACTCGGTGTCCATTGACATCGACGAGGAGAGCGAGCGGCGAGCGCGGACTTGTCGATCCGCGATGGACTCCGGAAACGGAGCGGGGAGACGTGGAAAGGGAGGAGACAGTCGGAGGATAATTAAAGGGTGGGTCGGGGAGAGCTCGGGAATAAATTAAATACCCGCAACTCCTCGGTCCCCGGGAACCGCGTCCGCACCAACAAACCGAGGAAAGCAACCCGCTGCTGCCGCTGTACAGAGTCACAAAGTGAAACCCGCAAATAAGGATAATACTTTTTTTTTAAATTTTGAATCATTCTGTACCTACATAGAAATTAGAATATTTATAATATAATTATTCCCAGACGCAAGACTAAGACTTAACTAAGACCTAAACCTCAGACTATTATGATACAATGTTGTTCCCAGGATATAGGAGAAGGATAATACTGTCAGCTCCCATTTTTCAAAATATCGGGTGGGGATTGGGTTTTTATTTACTCTTGAACCAATGTTCTTTAATGAAGTGCGTCTCATGTGATATGTTACCTTAAGCGGATCCGGGGGTAGGGGGCGTAGGGGACGTGCGCCCCAAAAAAGGGAGGAAGAAAAAGGGAACAAAGAAAGAAGAAGGAACTTTTGTATGCATTCTTGCCCACAATACAGCGTTACAACTGAGGCAGCCGGTCAACTTCGGAACCCGACAATAAATAGAAATGGAGCTTTTCCATGGACTAGGAGTTTGCAATCTAATTGTAAGTCGAACTACGGTCAAGACGAAATGCCTATTGAGTCGAATTTTTTTTCGGTCCCTAGACACGTCCATAAGTTAAGTGGAGAATCTGTTAAAAGGAATTGCCGCTTTTGTCGAATTTTTTATCGGTCCTTACACAATTCGACTTAGCGAACTTTCACTGTACATATATCAAGACCTCCATTCCGGTCTGGGCGACCTTTGAAATCTGGGATAAATGTAAACTTGGCACCACGGGCGAGGAGGAAGATCGTCACCAGACCGGTCCAGCCAATGGGCCGTGAGGTCCTCGAGATCGGTGGGCTCACCCCCGCAACACCTCCACCTCCGCCTCCGCGGACACCTCCGAGTGTGATTCGGCTGATCACACTTTGATTGCCGGCTATCATTACAGGGCGGTCGCCGGTCCTCGCGGTCGGCCCCGGTGACTATTTTGACACTCGGCCTCTCTTCGCCGCTCTCTGATTACAGGCCTCAACCCAGAAGTCCTCTTCATAACCCCACCCATTGTTGTCGAGTCTATGATTTTTTCGCACTTTTTAACTCCCGTGTTTGTTTTGTTTGTTACAGGTAATTGATGCTTCATGTTCCTCATTTTCCAGCTAAGGTAACGTGAGTGATGTTCAAATTGATTCTGATTTATTTTGACGTGTTTATGCCACATGAAACTATGTACAAGTGAATTCAGTCGGAGGGAACCATTAGCTCACACACATTCGATTCGTTCCGTTCAATTGGATTCATTAGCACATAGCTCATTTCGGCAAAAATACGAATATTTTGAAAATTAAGAAAAGGAGGGAAAGCTGTCGCTGCAAGGAGTTCCTTTCATCCGTAAAAATGCAAAATTGGACATGTAAGCTTATTAAAGGGTCGTACTTTTAGGATTTAATCTTCAAAGTTACTAAAGTCGTACATATACTCGAGAGACTTTAACGCGCGGGTAGAAAAGAAAGCGGAATTCGTTTAGGGCTCAACTTCAGCTAATAGGTGCTTCTATAAATGATCCAGAAATTATAGATAACCAAGGAATGGTAAATTCTAATTTCTAAATGAAGTCAAAATATCATGTATATAATTTTCATCCTAATGCGTCCTGAAAATTTTTACCTTTTCGGTGGAATTGAATTCTTGCGACACAAAATATGAGGGCTCGCTTCATTTTAAAGATTAGACAAAAAAGGAAGAAAATAAAAAAATTACCATGTGGATAGCGAATTACGTTGAAATAAAGTCTTTTGGATTAAGAGTCCAGACTCTTCAAAAATTTCACAAGAATATTCAATTGGATTTCTGTTTGAATCAAAAGGAAATCCTCTCAAATTAGGAGGCTTGGCTCTCTATTCAAGAAATAATCCGGTTGAATCAAGAGTATTTTTTCTTGTCAAATTTTCCAAGAGGCTAGACTCTAGATCTAAGAGACTTTTATACCAGTATAGTCTGAAAACGAGCTCATCTTTCAACGCGGAGCGGGTTCTTGGGCTGAGCGCAATTTCGATTCCGTGGAGGTCCTAATTACAGTGCCGGGATTAGCACGAACCCCGAATGGATTCTAAGCACTAATCAGAGCTGGGTGTCGGGCCTCGTAACAATATCACATTGGTCATCCACCGCGCTGCGTCTTGTCACCGATCCAACAGCGCTGACAATGGCCGACGAGCGACGACTTCGCGTTCTGTCCGCCCCCATTGTTTCCAATTGACACTTTCACACGCCCGATTCCAGGGTCCCCGTCAAGTGGGCTGCCTTCCTCACGGCCGGCATGGATAATAAGCCACGCTCCGGGGAAAATGCCGTATTTTGATAATTTGCTCGAAAATGAGTCAGCGGCTTCAACATGCTCCACCTACTTTTCTCGTGATGATTCAATCTTCTTTGACATTTTGAAGTACCCAAGAATTTTCCTGCTTAATATAAATGACTTTTTTGCTCAACCCAAGCCTTGTTTTCCTTGTATCAAGAAAAATTCAGCTTATATCAAGATAAAACATTTCTTGGCGGCAAATTCAAGAATCATCATGCTTGAGCCAAGCACATTTTTTTCAGAGCATTTCTCATAGTTCCTCTTATATTATATCGAATGTACTTCAAAAATCAGGTAGGCTTTCGAAGAGCTGAAACTCAGGAACTTGTGACTAAATGAACCAATCTGTACAGCAATTTTTTTAAAACTGAGATTATGACCAAAATCCGTTATGTTATATTGTCAAATCATTTAAATATCTTTAAGGAATCATTGGCAAACTATTGAAGGACTTTTTATGTCCTAGTAATCAATAGACAGGAAGAAAAAAACATCTTTTCTAGTCATTAGAAGCTATGGTAACAAATCGATTATTAAGGTTTTCGTTGTAAACACCCTGTTTATCGATCTTTTTCCATAGGTTTAAATGGTAGATCAATCAATGTATCGCAAAATTCGCTACGCCACTGATTCCCGCGTTTACGCGCGACAGTTTTCTCCGACTTTCTCAGCACTAAAACTTAGCCGCGACGAGGATATTTGAGAAAGCATCCTCAGAGTTGGTTCTAGGTTCGCAGCGTGATCGGAGCATGTTCGGTCACAGAGCTTAGCGCAATGGACACGGAAAAATAAGCTTTTCGACGGACACGCGGCCGCCCGTGGCCGGAGGCTCGGCCGCGGTCGACCGGGGTCCGGATCGTTGGTGGCATTTTGAAATTCTGACCCCCCACAAAACGGCCCGATTTAATAGATACAGATTTCGTTCCGGTGTCAGTGGCGTTAACACCTCTCTGAAATTTATATCGGCCCCAAAGCGAGGCCTGTATTTAACACCTACCGAGAGCCCTAAGCCGCTTCCAACGACGCCGATTCGTCTCCGGAAAAGGGTTATTTTCAGGGATATAGGACAACTGTTTTTGTCGGTAATCAGCTGATGAGCTGTTATTGTACGCGAATCAAAGGGTTTTAATGGACAATTATACAAGGCATAAAACTGAGGACCACGCAATTTTATTATATTTTTGTATTCAAATCAAAATTGCATGTAAAGTACAGTAGACACGATGAATACGTATTTCCGAATGCAACGCACAATTAAGAAAATAGCGTTCTCTTTTCTCTTCTCACATCAAAATTGCATGTGAAATACAATGGGCATGATGAAATTTTCTTAATTCAACTCACAAGTAAGGAAATAGCGTTCTCTTTTCTTTTCTCATATCAAAATTGCATGTGAAATACGGTAGACGCGCTAAAGATTTCCGAATTCAACTTACAAGTCAGAGAGAGGAGTTCTGTTTAGATCTATTTTCACAAAAAATCAAAGTCAACTGAAGTCATATCGATCGTGGAACTAATTTCAGTTTAGCTTTTTTACAATGAAATAGGATTTTTCCTGACAATTTTATGAGTTCGTGGTTCAAAAGACCCTAGCAGTTTTGTTTGACCTATAACCACTGAAATTTTGAGACGGAAAAGTCGACTGAAAATTTAGTTCTTACTGTGCCTAATGATTCATTGGCAGTAATTCCCCAGCTCTGAACATGCAAGAAAATATGAAAATGGTGACAACAGAGCTTGAAAAAATGCAGCAAAGTAAAATGGAACACGCATGCAGTGTGGAATGAATCCAAAAATATTATATTCTGAGGCTGCCGATCTAAGATTTTTCTTTTAATTTAAACTTCCCAATCGGTTTTCTGTTAGTTTTTACCCAATAACTTTGCAATTTCTTTTAAAGGCTCCTCATGTTTTCCAAATTTGACATCACCGTAAAGATTTTCCATCAGCCTCATCATAGATTCTCGATTTTGGTTTGAAGAAGTTGCCTTTTCCAAATTAAACCCATCCGAGTTTCCTAATAGCTGATCTAATAGTTCGAATTAAATTGCATCACTGCTCGGAGCAAATCAAAATCGGTCAGTTTAGGCTTGCGGCTTCGAGATGCTCTACGTTGCCGCATTAGACATTCTGTCCATTCAGTCGAAATATATTAAACTCTTTAGAAATTGATTGCCTATCACGGCATCTCGCGGGTCACCTCTCAAGCTGACCGCATACCCCGCTCATTTCTCGTTTCTCAGAAAACCGTCAGGCCGGGGTTTTTATTTTCCCGTATATCATCGAAATAAGTCGCCGTTGATTGGCCGGCCATTACAGTCTTGTTTATGGCCATCGCATCCGCGATCAAGACGGTCCGTGAATAATGTAACGTGAATGACTTCTAATTAACGAGCAGCGATCTTAATGGAACGCGGATTTTGTCAGAGACTTGAACGCGCGGTGAGAAAAGTAGTCGACGAGCTCACTCGACCGATAATTTTTGGAAAGTCCTGTCATGAGCCCGACTTAAGAAAAAAATGAAACCCGTTAGCTCCTGACCACCTCGTGCAACATTTTGAAAATTCTCTTCAGCTTACGATGGGATCAGTAGACCCGGCAGTGTTTTCCGTTAGGTATTGTTGTAATTACTGTCGGTTTTTTATTATTTGTAAGACAATAGGGGTTTTCTTTGGAGGCATGCTGTGAAAGAAAGCAGTTAGGTGCAACTTTTTTTCTACAGAAAGTGGTATCAACCACAAAACCTTCAAACTTCCAGTCTTAAATAGAAGTTTTACAAACAGAGATTGTGTATCTTCCATATTTTTTATCTTCCTCTTGTATTTTCAAATAATTTAAATCACCCTATTTGACTTATTATGTTACTTTCCCCGTTCTAGATTCACGAGATAAAAATTACTTCGTGGGAGTGATGCCTTTTTTATAAATATCTAAATGCCCAAAAGTAGCTAGCACTCGTTCTGTATTTGAAATGTTTTAACTCGCTCGTCAAATATGAAAATTCGAAATTTCCATTCCTTTCCTTCAATTCCGTTGCAGTAATTCTTCCATTTCATTTCAGTTCTCCTTCCATTTTTACCGTTCAATCGACAAAGCAGAAATCTCTTCTTACTCTTCTACTCAACGCTATAGCAGTTAAACCAAAAAGACCGAAAAGAAGAACTAATCTCGCAACTAACTCTCCAAAACCTCGGTTTTCTTGCCTCGCAACTTTTAAACTTTAATTTCTCATAAAATTGTTGGAAACTATCAGACAGTTCAACAACAGCGCCCGTGCAAACATGGACACTTATTGACGTCATCCGGCTCATAATTCTGCTCATCAGCGACGTGGACTGGACCGTAACTCTTCGTTTGGCTGTCATTGATTCACCGTGCTACTCCTTCTCTGTCCTATTTTCAATCTATGCTGTACTACTCTAAAATGCTACTGAAATAGTCAAGAACGTGGTCTCACGTTCTTGAGAAAATTCGCACCGAGAGAAAATATCTGTGATTAAAGTCGCCTGTATTTTTTCTACAAGTAAACCATGTACAATATGAGGTCGTTGGACCAAACTCCCAAATGTTGCCAAATTTTGGAATTCTATACTCGCGATAAATATTACTAACATAACAGTGATAAGTAAGTATTACTGTCACTTCTAATGCGAGGATGAGTTAGATCCAAGCCAGACCTTAGGCTTGAAGATGTGATTGCATGATTTGTAATTAAGGCAGTTTTATCTGTTTTCATGCCATTTAAAAACCACTTTTTCCCGTGGAATGGCTAATGGAACTTTCTCGGGCTGGCCGTGGCTTCCTTGCGCTGACCAATAACGATCGTGATGGGGTAAGCTTTAAGCTACATTACTACTGTCATTAACGAGACCGTGAAGTTATGAGTGCGATAGAGGATATCAGAAACCTATGGTCATAAAATGATCATCAAGTTAGTGAAATTCGAAGCTCCGAGTTATGGCATTGTTGTCATAGAGACAAGTAAAAGAAAGAGCTAAGGATGGAAAGAAAATGACAATTGAATGAATGCATGTGTGAGGGATTTAAAGTTTGGTTAAATTGAACTAGTTTAGATGTACACAAACTGATAGCGGTGCATTGAAAAAAAAAAATCTCTGTGTATTTACTAAGAAAAGGGTAAAATTACCAAGAATTCAGGGTTCTATTTGATCCCAGTTTTTTCTTGGTTAGGTTAATTTTACCGAGGTAATTTTACCGTGAAATCTCGGTAAAACTATTGAACTTTCTCGGTAATTTTACTAGACCTTGGTAAAAACGCCAATATTTTTTATCGACTGTGGTAGAATTACCGAGATAAAATGGCAAAGTTACCGGAAATTGATTACCAATAAAAGTGGTATTCTTACCTGAAAAAACAGTAAAAATACCGGGTTTTAGGTAGGCTTACCAGTCTGTCTTGGTAAAATTACCAATAATTGGTAAAAAAAGTGAGATGGTAAAGGTACCAACGGACCTTGGTAAAATCGCCGAGAATTTTTTTTCAGTGTGGCCGCACGGGGCGCCCGGGTCGTAAGATAATAAGTTCGAATTTTATAGCCAACGTGCGTTAAAAATTCAGCATAAAGCTGATGTCTCAATACAGAGGGGAACAAATTATCGCTACACACAAAATAATGATCGCTAAATGGTCGTCACTGATGTTGCACCGAACAGCGTATCTCTTCGAGGGAATATTGTGTTCGTGTGTGAGCTTTTCCCCTCTGTATTGAGATATCAGCTTTATTCTGAATTTTCAACGCGCATTTGCCATAAAATTCCAACTTACTATTTTAGATGTGTATAATAAAACACCCTCTCCTCAGTGATGTATTGAAGAGGTCGCGAAATGTTCGTTTCTTTCTTAACATTTGAAGTATTAAGTATTATCCGCTCACTAAACGATGGTGCGTCAATGTTCGGCTCCACACAAACGCACAGAATCAAATGTGGTAAATTGAAGGCCAGTATAAGTCACTCGAGCAGGCAAACAAGCAGAGTGGAAAAGATGAATAATAAGCGATCGAGTATAACACAAAATTGATTATCTAGAAGCTTAGTCATGACCTGAAGAAGCGGTGGTTTTCCAGGTTTGACACAATGGCCGGCATACGGCCATGCTGATACCCCGGCCGCCGGATCGAGACGGAAATCGGTGAATTCAACATGGGTCGAGATGGAGGGAGCTGGTGTCGAGGCAACCCCGGCGGGTACGGTAATTAAACCGCCAGTTACCGCACGTTCCGTAATTTCTGGGCATCTCCATTGTGTAAATAGGCCCCGGCAGTGGTGGTCCGGCCGCCACCAGCGAGGAGCGACCGCAGCGCTCCTATCGACTTTGGTGGTAATTATACTTTCATATCATGTCAGTATTGCACCGTCACGCGTCGGTGTTGAGAGAGGCTCAATAGGCGGTGCCTCCGCCGCTGCCTCCTCGATGGCTATCCCATTGTCCTCTGCCGCACTTTATGGACCGCGTTGCCGACTCCACGTTAGGTCCAGTGGCGTGGCGTGCTTTGCGATATATCGATTGATACGCCACTCAAACCTATGAAAAAAGATCGATTATCAGGGTGTTCGCAGCGAACACCTTAGTAATTGATTCTCTACCATAACTTCAAATGGCGAGATATCGATAATCGATCATTCACGCCACGCCACTGGTTAGGTCTCCCTGGACCAGCACCACTTAGCTTTACACCTACCAGGAGATCGGATCGTTGCCCAACATTTAAGGGCGCCTTCGGCGAAAGGGCGTACGGAGCTTGCAATGCGGCTCAGATTGTGCAATTTTACATAATACTTGCAAAAAAATGAATTTAAGTTATTTTTTAGGGACGTGCAGCACAATCGTAGATCGGTGGCATTCAAGATGAAATTGCAAGATGCCATCTACCAGATGATCTCTGAGTCGATAGACAAGAATGGCGATAGGGTGTCGCAGAGCGCCCGGAGGCGCTGTAAAAGTGACTTGTACGTATGTATTATTTTTCGCGAAAAGTATAGAAAATTTCAAAGCTTAGTTTGGGAAATATATACCTGCCAGAGGCTTTGGATAGGTTAGCAGTGCGTAAATAATCAAGTTGCACAGTCTCAGGGACACTTTACGACTTACAAGATATCGAACCGGCAGTATCGTTCCTTGATGTCACCACTATATACGTCTAATGGGTCAGTTGCGCTGGTCACAGGATTGTGTTTTGATGCTTGACTCTTGTCCATTAGCACTACCTAAAAAAAATTAAGATCTGCCCAAACAGCAACTTTTTAAGTTGAATATTAACCGAGATATCGCCCTCTGAAAAGTCGAGTTTTTGACGTCATCCACCGCGGTAGTGACGACCTTGGTTTCTTCCACCTTGCTTTCATTACAGTCAGCGTTACGCACATTTGCACTGGGTACTCAACGTGGAACTCGGATGAAAGCAAGGTAGAAAAAACCAAAGGTGTCAGTACCGCGGTGGATGACTTCAAAAAGCCGACCTTTCAAAGAGCGATATCTCGGTTAATATTGAACGTAGAAAGTTGCTGTTTGGACAGATCTTAATTTTGTTTTAACTAGTCGACAAGAGTCAAGCATCAAAACACGATTCTGTGACCAACACAACTGACCCATTCTCAACAGTTTTTTTTATTTATTTTATTTTGGGATTACTCGGTTTTCTCTCGCTGAACGCAGCCCATTTGGACAAAGTTTACTAGAAAGGAACCAACCCACACTAAGCTGAAACTGAAAAAAAGGAGGTTTGAAGTGTTATTCCTGCATAAAGTTCAATGTAAAAAGTAAACTGCAACCCCTCTTTTCACAATTTTTTTTTTTATTAGACTTTCAGTTTTTAGCAGGAGAAAATTTACGGCTAGTGAAACTCAAAAACATTCTTAACTCGATTTTTTCATAAATGTCGGTTGGTTCCTTTTCAATAAACTCGGTCCATTTGAAAGTCACCTACTCTATTGACAGGAGCCCAAGGGAGCAGTCATCGGTGGCGGCACACGCGGATAGCGCTGATTGAGCCGATGACGCAGACGCAAGACTAACAAGACACTCGGACAAAGGACACCCAAGGTGTGAAGAATCTCCATCCTCGCCCGTCAAGCGTCAAGCGTCAACGACAACGACGGGCGACGGGCCTTCAACCGCCAACGAGACCGGAAAGCTCGCTCGCCTCCTCAAAAAGCCCGGCTTAATTAGTTCGACTTGTGAGCCACAATTACCGATCAAGTCGTCGCCAGCTGGTGACAAAGCTCCAATAATTGTCCCCCAATGCCCACGTTTGACGTCATCGAGAGCCTATCACTTGCTTTTATCTCCCGAAGTAAAGAAGGCCGTAAACAACGTGAAATTCCTTGAGCAATAGTTCTCAACTATTGGCTGTTTCGAAAGTTGTTCCTTAAGAGGTTCCAGGCCTAAATTGGACTCAATGGGTAACATCGTGATTAAAAGAATTTTAAGAGGATCCTCTACTATACACACACCTTTTCTTTACCTTCCTTCCTTCCTTTCCTTTTTCTTTACTAAGCACACTTTCGACGAATTTCGATTGAAATTCTCCAGTATAACCTAGGAGACGAACCTCTGCTAGGGATAACAATGATTTGCGTCCACAAACAATTAATAGTGCAAAATAGAACTTGAAAAAAAAAAAAGGTACCCCCACCGAAAAAAAAGTGAAGTTGATTTAACATTCTGGCATGTAAAAAAAGTGTGCAAAAACTTGTAAAATGCTAAATTACCCACCACAGCAGTTAATTAGTTTTACGTCTCGGCATTGCTAATGTAACTGCATGTAGCGGATTATTCAGCATTTTACAGGGTGTTCGAAAAGTCCCCTCCCCCCCCTCTAACTTTTGACCTAATTGAGGTAGAGATTTGAAACTTGGAGGGTGTTCCTAGATCAAAGGGAGCTACTTTTTGACCCCCCCAAAATTTTTTGGGGCCCCATTTTGGGGGGGTTACGGACCCTAACTTTTAATTTTCAAATGGGAAGACCCCCTTTGTGATACCTCGTTCGAAAGAGCATAAAAAAAGAAAGTTTTTCGCGCAAACCGGAAGTCATTATCTCAAACCGTTTCAAAATGGCGGCCGGTCAAAGTTCCAAATGGCCGAAAATTGGCACCTCTGCTATTTGCACATGGATTTGCTTGAAACTCGGTATCTGGGGGTATTTTGGCACGAGAAAAACGAATTTAACGTTAGATTTTCAAAAAAAACCCTAATTTTTCAAAATGGCGACCGGTTTAGGCTCAAAAAGGCCGAAAATTTGACAAACTCGATTTTTTTGCCAATGGATTCACCTGAAATTCGGTATCTGGGGGTATTTTGACCCGAGAATAACGAATTCAACGTTAGATTTTTAAACAAACCCTAATTTTTCAAAATGGCCGCCGATTAAAGTTCAAAATGGTCAACAATTGGCAACCTCGACTTTTTGCCGATATATTCGCCTGCAACTCGGTAAAATAACGTCGAATTCGTTTTTCTCCCACCCAGATACCCTCAAACACCGAGTTTGAGGCGAATCTATCGGCAAAAAGTCGAGGTTGCCAATTGTTGACCATTTTGAACTTTAATCGGCGGCCATTTTGAAAAATTAGGGTTTGTTTAAAAATCTAACGTTGAATTCGTTATTCTCGGGTCAAAATACCCCCAGATACCGAATTTCAGGTGAATCCATTGGCAAAAAAATCGAGTTTGTCAAATTTTCGGCCTTTTTGAGCCTAAACCGGTCGCCATTTTGAAAAATTAGGGTTTTTTTGAAAATCTAACGTTAAATTCGTTTTTCTCGTGCCAAAATACCCCCAGATACCGAGTTTCAAGCAAATCCATGTGCAAATAGCAGAGGTGCCAATTTTCGGCCATTTGGAACTTTGACCGGCCGCCATTTTGAAACGGTTTGAGATAATGACTTCCGGTTTGCGCGAAAAACTTTTCTTTTTTTATGCTCTTTCGAACGAGGTATCACAAAGGGGGTCTTCCCATTTGAAAATTAAAAGTTAGGGTCCGTAACCCCCCCAAAATGGGGCCCCCAAAAATTTTGGGGGGGTCAAAAAGTAGCTCCCTTTGATCTAGGAACACCCTCCAAGTTTCAAATCTCTACCTCAATTAGGTCAAAAGTTAGAGGGGGGGGAGGGGACTTTTCGAACACCCTGTATAAGTTCTTGCGCACTTTTCTTATATCGAGAATGTTAAATCAACCACATGCACCTTTTTTTGGTGCATGTACCCCACACGGTAAAAAGTGTTTGGGGCTATAAGGTCAAAGTGGAGTATTACTTTCTGTGGATACTAAGCTACCAACTGAACATTTTGCAGCATCGCAAGAAGAGCATTCGTATCGATTTTGACGAGAGTCGACTCGCGGACGTCCCAATGACTTACGTCGCTGCACACCGAACAAAAACAAAAACATCGAAGCGGAGAGGAAACGACAAGACAATAAAAGGAATGATTAGACGCTGTTAATTTAATTGAATGGGATTGCCAGTAACTGGGCGGACTGTGGGTGGGGTAAGGACTTCAGCGGCCATTTTTGTTTCTTCGCGGGCCGAGACTTGAGACCCCCCCCCCCCCCTTCAATCCGTTCGCTCTAAAGCTCGATTTTTGTGTCGCACAAATAATGTCCCTCTCTACTTATAGTGACTATCGTGGATTTTTCCGTACTTATTTCACGGTTCATTCCATCAAAACGATTTTTTGTTAATGCGTGACGCCGAAGAGAGAAGATCGAGACGATTTAATATTTTTTATAGTTTTCATCGAATTATTAAAATATTAATGAGGAGATGGATTTAGTTCAGGACGTTCTGTTCTTCTTCATCTTTCGCAGTGGGATGGCGTGAATGATCGATTACCGATATTTCCGCATTTGAAGCCATGGTTAAGAATCGATCATTAAGGATATCGTTGCGAACACCCTACACTGGAAGAAAAACACATTGGATCTGGACTCCAGACTCTTAATACATTGACAAGAAAAAGGACTCTTGATTCAATCAGATTTAAGCTTAAATCAAAAGGAAATCCGCTCAAATTAAGAGGCTTGGTTCTTGATGTAAGCTTAAATCTGATTGAATCAAAAGTATTTTTTCTTGTCGATGTTTTTAAGAGTCTGGACTCTAGATCCAATGTGTTTTTTTTCCAGTGTAGTTTACCGATCCTTCTCATAAGTTTAGATAAGTCGATCAATCGATTTATCGCAAAGCACGCCACGCCACTGATCTTTCGAAATCAAAGTTTTCAAAATTAACTTTGCACATGGTCCGAATAAGCCGAAATCATTAGATCGGCTACAAAACGAACACTTATCACGGCTCGGATCTAGTTCATTTGTCATTATTTCTCGGAGTCACTTAAAATTATGATTAATCACGAACTTACGACCGTGACATCTGCCGAGCTCCTCGGTGACAACGATATCGATCTCTCTCCACTCCGCGACACCGTCGGCCACGCTCGGCTGCCAGCACAAGAAGATCAAATGGTAATTAGATTTATTGCACGCAGTTGGCTCATTATCAAACAAAAAAAGTTCAGATTCCACACGAAAATACGACGCCGCACTGTGGATCGAGTCAATAGGAGAGGTCGGACACAATTTGGAAACTTTAAACGCTCATAACACCGTTTATACGAAACTTATTCGAGGTTCTGAAATTGGCTCATATGGTTTCCTCGTGAAATTTTCTCATGGAATCACCCCTTAAAATTTAAAATCCGATGAAATAAACATCAAAATTTGTAGTTTTAGTCAAATATTTCAAGTCCGACCTCTCTAATTGACTCGATCCACTGTGCGCCGCCTTATGGAAGATCTTGCAACGATTGAGCGACCCATATCTTAGGACTTTCTTGCATCTGTATCGACGGTGGTAGAGGGTGGGAAGTATACAATTTCGTGACACATGATTTTGGTGATAGTGGAAAAAGAAGGATTTTTACCGGGGGAGAAAGTGGGAGCAACTAAGGAAACTTGGATTTTCTTCTTTTTCTTGTATAATTATTAGTGAGGATTACCGTTATTTTTCACATGTTTAAATAACTTAGATTGTCAGCCCGGGGCGTGTAATTTATTTTGTTTTCCAGTGTGATAGATATGATATGTGTTACGTCGGTGCGGTGTGGAAAAAAAAATTATGATATTCTGGGAATGTAGTGATAAGATGTATAGCAGGACTTTGTCATAAAGGAATAGAATTTTGACAGTCTTTCCGAAGTAACTGAATCCGACTGATTTGACAGCCCAAGTGAAAAAATGAAGAGGAACTAGAAGAATACACGGAGTAAGAATAAGTCCAATGAAATAAAGTAAAATAAGAACAGAGAATGAATAAAATAAAATAAGAATAAATTAAAATCCATGAAAAGTAAAATACAACACAACATTTTTCAAAGACCACCCTATTCCATCATTTCGGCTCTTTTCTTCAGTGCGTGGAATCGTGCGATTCCCTGTATGTATATACTATCGAATATTAATCTTCAATTTAGCAAGTTCCCTGTTATTTCTCTTCCACCCCTTCTCTCTTCTCTCTTTATTTTCCTCTTTTTTTTTCTCTTTCTCTTTCTTTCTTTTGGAATCGACGTGCGGCATCAAAAGTGAGTTAAATTAGAAAGCGCTTGTTTGTTTCCTCGTTTGAGGCAGCTCCGAGCCAGCGAAGCCGCATCAATTAAGCACGTATAATTGTAATTATCGGAGACGATCAAGCAACCAATCGATGCGACGAACACCAAAAAAGCAGCTGCCCGCGAAAACATGCTTCGGCGCTTCGTTTCCCTTCTTCGCTCCGATGATGCCATATTTTGACACATTTTCTCATTGAAATTTCATTCTATTTTCATTATTATGAAGCAGGTGTAGGAGAGGAAGGAAACCAAAGATAATTTGTTCTTCGTGCTATCTGTTAAAGATGCAGATACACACAAATACACACCGAAAAAAAAAAAGAATGCTGCAATCGAACATACTGGAAGTAAAAAAGTGTGCGGCAACTCACAAAACGCTGAATTAACTGCCACAGCGCAGTTAGTTTTACATCTTACCATTGCTAAAAAAAACACTGGGAAAAAAAAACACATTGTGGATCTAGAGTCCAGACGCTTAAAAACATCGACAAGAAAAAGCACTCTTGATTCAATCGGATTTTTACTTAAATAAAGAACCAAGCCTCTTAATTTGAGTGGATTTCCTTTTGATTTAAGCAAAAATCTGATTGACTCAAGAGTACTTTTTCTTGTCGATGTTTTTAAGAGTCTGGACTCTAGATCAATTAATGTGTTTTTTTCCAGTGAACTTTACAACGGTTAATTCAGCGTTTTGTGAGCTGTCGTGCAATTTTTTACACCCAAAATGTTAAATCAGCATCCTTTTTTCTCGGTGCATCGATGGAGGTCAACGAGCCAGGGGCTGGTCCGATTTAAAATTCGACAGACCCGATGTGAGAGATGTCGGATTCCTTCCCGACCTGAAGAAGTGAAGGGCTCGGAAAGGCGTCGAATCACCTGACGCGTGTTAATGCCTAAATCACGGAGAAATAATATATGCGCGATAAAATTCCCGCGCCGCGACGCCCGCCCGGATCGCGGACCAGTTCCGACGCTGCCCGACCGCGCCGCGGCCAGCAATCTAATTTGACACGTGATCCAGAATAATTTGACAGATTTAATACCGATGTTGACAAGAATAATGTATCTAATTAGGAATGGCCGCCAGCTTGCGCAGCGCTCCAAGATAGCGAGCGCTGCCGCTTTGTGCTTGTGCACGAGAAAAAAAGTGTACAGCTAAACCTTTGGATAAAATGGACTATATTTTGCAATTTGGAACTATAAATTCTGGCTCTTCTGGAAAAACTTTTATATGCATAACTAACTGAAACTAGTGGCACATTATGTTGTTTTTAAACCGGGCTGGAATTTAAAGTTCCAAATTGCAAAATGAAGTCCAAATGTGACCTAGCCCTTGTAGTGTATATCGTCACCTCCCAGGCAAATCACAAGCGCCATACGACGTTTAAAAATTTCCGCCGCCATTTCATTTTTTTACTGAGAAATTGTTGGTTGAATCTGTTCGAAAATTTCACTAAATTTTATCGGCAGCACAAAGAAAATTCGGTGTAATTTTCGGACAGCTTCGTTGAACAATTTCTCTGTAAAAAAATAAAATGGCGGCGGAAATTTTTAAACGTCGCATGGCGCTTGTGATACTTTGCCCGGAAGGTGACGATATCTACTCTTGCAACCTGAGCACAGAAAATGCTTAAAAATATATATCTTGGTCTGGAATGTGGTAAAATTACCAGATTTTTTAATATAGAATAATTCATTCCCTGCTACATCGAAAGGAGAACTTTTCTTCTTACATACTGGCGCTTTATGCTGTGGAGTACCATGACACTGATCATTCAAATTGATACTTTTGAGCATTTTCTTTTCTGAAGTTCCAGCTTGTTCAATAAGTTACGACTTCTCACAGTTTTTACCACAGAGAAGGCAACTAGAGAATCCCGATTCAACCTACCCGAACAATCGGTTATCGATTTTTTCCCATTTGAAGCCTTCGCAAAGAATCGATTATGAAGGTGTTTGTTGCGAACACCCTGCTTATCGATCCTTTTCCATAGGTTTAAACGGCAGACCAATCGATATCACGAAACACGCCACGCCGCTGATTCGAAATCCGATCGACCCCGAGACAAATTCTGCCGTGCTCAGCAAGGACGCCATAAATCCCTCGAGATTTTTTCTCATTTTTTGGAACTTAACACTTTAAATAAAAGAAAAACTGTTTTACCCATGCACCTCAAATTTTCAGGTAAAGTTCTTGACAGTATTCGCGAAAGAATTCTGTAAAAAACACTGCCCCTAGGTACATACGTTTTTCTGCTTCGGTAAAGTGTTTCTAAAAAATTTAAAATGGTGTTTACGGCGTTTTTCCATTGCATGGTAGTCCCAGGACCGTGGTTATCAGGGCCGGCGATTCGAATTTCCCGCGGAAAGGCGAGCTTGGCAACGCGGCAGAATAGATAATTACAGCGTTTGGGTGGCCAATCAGTGGATGAGCCGGGCCGCGCGCCGATCGCCGCCAGGACCCAATCGCGAGAGCTTCTTGGCTCCGCTCATCTGGGAGGTCTCACCAGCACTCCTCCCGCCCCTCCCCGCCCCGCCTCCGCGCCGCTCCACCACCACACCGCCACCGCGGCCGCGCCGAGCTTTGTTTATTAAGCTATTATTCCGCTCCGAGAGGACCGAGAGGAGATGCGGCCCCAGTGGAAACGGCTATCAGTCTTCGCCACTCCCAGCCCAGCTCCCCCCCCCCCCCTCACCATCGCATCTTGCGGCTCCGAGATGATGCTTCGGAGCTTTAAGCTCTCCGCAAGTGCAGACTTGTGCGGGAGTAGACGCCATTTTGGATCTCGCTGCTCTCTGGATTGGACCTTGTTTAGGGATCGAAAGTTTGCCAGCCTCCAGCTCAATCGAAGGGCTTGGAGGCGCATAAGTGCAGTTTTTGAAGAGATCGTGAGACTTACTATTTCAACTAAGTATTTATAGTGTATTCTGTAGAAATGTCGCTCCGAAATTAAAAGTTTTGAGAATCAAAAAGTGAGCTTGAACTCTCTTTCCGCCATAAGGATTCATGTAATTTTGAGTCCGTAACACGCGTATTTAGTAGTAAGGCAGTAAGGATCTAAAGTTTTCTATTTTCCAGTTAAATTCAGCTCCGAAGAAATGTTGGATCGGAGCTTCAAGCTCTGTAATCTAGATTGGTTGGCAAGTATTTCACACGCCATTTTGTATCTAGCTGCTCGGTCTACTAACAATTGGATTGGATCTTGTTCAAGGACAGTTTCCCACTGTTTGGGTCAATTTGGACTCAAAGAGATAAAGCTTGTGGCTTTGAGCTTTGTAGAGTCTTGTAAGAGATGATGCTTTGGAGCTTTGAGGCCCGGTGGGGGAGTAGTTAAATCGCTATTTTAGATCCGGCTGCTCCGTTCACGAAGCTAACTTACAACTGAATCGGACCGCTTGGGACCTCTAGTCTCCAGTTCAAGAAAAAATAGAGTCATTTTTTATGACAAACGAAGAAAGACTAGTTTTAAATTCATTTTCCACACGATCACTCACGATGAACGGGTTTAATTCAGGTCAAAACTAGCAGCAACTTATTTTGCAATCTTGTTAAAAACATGAAACTCATCTCCTCAGAATTACATGCGGACAAACCACCAATTTAAAAACATAGCCCGCCCACCGTTCCGTGGAAGCTACTTGCGTCACGAACTTTGGGATATTATGTCTTGAAGGTTAATGGATCAGAGGTCAAAGCGGATATTTAGAAGAGAGGAAAAGATGCGGTTGAACATTGATTGGTCGGATACCGGATGAGGCAGGAGCACGATCTATAGAACCATTAAAAATAGAGTACCGATGGAGCCAAAACTCTTCCGATGAGGTTTATAATAATGCATCACTATTTCTATTTTTCTCTGCAAATACGGGAAACAAAGGGGAAAAGTACCCGAAAAATTACCTAACGAAAAGGGAATTTTAACAAAAAAATCCCTTTGCGTTAGGTAAAAGGAATAGGGACCTATTTATTTTCATTTCGGCAGGAATTAACTTGAAATATAGTTATTCCCCGAAAGTTTCAAAATGCGCGACAGATTTTTAATTCCATTATTAAAGGCGATACTGTCATACGACGCAGTAAAAAGCACACACAAAGCTCAAGACTCAATGTGTAAGTTTGTTAATAAATCCTGTTTCATTTTCATGGGAAAATTGGGCAGAAATATTGGAGGAAAAATTTAAAATTTAATTCTAGATTTACCTTATTTTTCATTTTTTTTACCTCCAAATGGTCGTCTCACAATTCCACGAAATAACTACATGGAACAGCTCGTCGTGATTGGCCGGAACATCAGTCAATCTGAGACAGGGCGTTGGTTAACGCAGAACACGAGCTTTGCCCTCAAGACACGATCATCTGCCCATTTCATCGGGAAGTGAATTACCTTCCTAGACTGCCTTCGAGATTTGAGAACAATCGAAACGGCGCCGATTAACATCTCAATACCAGTTAATAGTCACGCATGAACTTGCAAGTTAGAGCATCGAATGAAATCAAATCGTCGCTAAATCGTATACATTTCGACCTGAAATCCTCTTACGTAACAATGCATAGTGGATTGTTTCAACTTTTAAGGGCAATCACAGCCTATTACTTTTCTCTGACCGGACGACTTGAAATGCTTAAAAGAAAAAAGACTTATCCGCCCATCGCAAGTCGAAGTGCTCTGCCGGTTTTGTTTGTCTGTCGACTCTTTTCAAGCTTAGGATAAAACTACCACGTGGAAATAACTTGACGTTCGAAATGTAAACAAAAAAATTAGTTCGTAGGACCCGCCGATTCCACAAGAAAAAAAAAAAAACAGAAAACTATAAAATGTTTACCGGTCAACTAAGAAAGGAATGTACTTAAATATTTTTAATGAAAAGTTGTCCTCTGACTCTAATTTTTTTCCTCCTTTATATCTTTCCACGGGAGTACGGCCAAGCAAAATTTATCCTCCTTACTACATTCACAGCATTGTGGCCCGCCCTTCGCTTCTCAATTAAGAAAATATTTTTCAATCGCCCTGAAATGAGAAAGCAAGTATCAAAATTAAGAATATAGTCAGTTAATAACAGCTACAAAATATACGGAGAAGTTGCACTGTATTATTGCTTGGTTTTTGCACCTTATTATTTGAGGTTAAAAGAGGGGACGATAAAGGGTGCATATTACTTCAGCTCTTGTTGAAGAACCTTCAAAAGTGACGAACAATAATTGCAGCTCTGCAGCCAACGTGCGTCGTTGGGTTCCTCACACGAGTATCAGTGGCGTGGCGTGCTTTGCGATATATCGGTTAATCGGCCATTTAATCCAATGGAAAAGTATCGATAAACAGGGTGTTCGCAGCGAACACCTCAATAATCGATTATTTACCACAGCTTTAAATGGGAAAATATCGATAGCCAGTATCCGAAAATCTGCCCAAGAGTAATCCGCCCCAAGTCCTCAACGATTGAGGAATGCCGAACTCGAAAACATTCACTTGGCTCATAGAGAGCCCCGGGGGAAATTAATTGCACGTATAAAGACAATCACGTCGGGTTATTTCAAGTCCGCGGCACGGCTCAAATTAAGAGGATAATTACTTTAAAAAGGCGGCAGCGACGGCGCGGCTTATCCACCGACGACGCGACCCGACCAATCCCGATTGGCAGCGCGCTCTCGCGTCTCGTCTCGTGATCTAAATTAATTAGCAATTCCGCCATTTTGAGGAAGAACCACGTAGCTCGATCGGAAAGTCTTTTCAGATAGGTGGTTCTTGCGTAGCGGGACAGAATTCTCCGCATCACGAACGTATACCTGATCAGCGCGCGTCAGTAAATAGATTGCAGCACTGACTACAGCTTTCCCGCGTCAACGCCATGAGCGGGCGTTGCCACCATTGGCGTGGCGTGCTTTGCGATGTATCGATTGATCTGGCATTCAAAGCATGTAAAAGAATCGATGAACAGGTTTTTCACAATGAACAGCCCAATAATCGATTCTTTAACACATCTTCAAATGGGGGACTATATCGATACTCGATTATGCACGCCACGCCACTGGTTGCCACAAAGGATGCACCGTAAAAAATCTCTCAGCGAAATTGAGGGTGAGAGGTGCCTTGGTGACAGTAAATCTGCTCAAAAATGTGTGTTGAGACAGGAGAAAAACAAGCAAAAATATTGTTTTGAGGCAATCACAATGGAACTACGTAACATCATTTCAAATGCGCTGTGGAGGATATTATGATATCCATGTCGATTTTTCTTGAGAAAGTGTCTCATTTTCTCTCATTCGTATTGATGTGATATTTTTTTCTACTAAATAGTTCTGATTTCAAGTTACTGAAATATTGTAATTTCCAATTTGCAATTCAATTCTGTTCACTCGTTCTGAAACTTTGATTCTATAGCCCTCCACTTTTCGTTCTTTCAACTTTATGAAAGCTTTTACAGAGTTTTTAAAAAGGTACCTTGATGAACATAAATCTGACCGTACGAACCCTACATCTTTGCACTAGAGGGCAAATAGGCTTATCCTTTAAGATTAAAAAATAGGCACATACATTTGTGGAGGGTATGAATTACCCACTCTCAATAATTGATTTTAGTTCGTTATTGAGACCCCGTATCTACACTATGGTCAGGGAGTTTATTAATATGTTTTGAAAAATATTTCGATTTCATCGTCATTTCATGGGAGGTAAGTTATTATTGAAAAAATTCCCCACCATTTTCTTGACCTCAAATTTTAGAGCAACTCGGTTCATTCATTCAGGAAATTTTGCGCCTAATGTCACGAAATGATTCATTTATGCGCAGCAGTACAGCACATGCTCTCATAGGCGCAAGTCGGAGATAACGTTGGATAACAGCGCAGGATCTGTGGTGGCGGACAACCAATGCATATTCATCAACCAAACTAAATTAATGGAAGGAAAAATAAAATAAAATCGCAGCCATCAGGGGTACCAATTACCAAGGGGGGCATAGTGGTGGATTAAGGATCTTTGATCTACGAGCGAAAATAGTCCAGGAAGGCTGGAGTGCCTAGATGCCGCCTAAAGAGCGGCTACATCAAAGCAGTCTGTGGGCGAAACGGCGCGAAAACTGGAGGGGGCAATGGCGAGCGTCACTAAGTTGCCAAAGCTTTCCCTCTTTCGCAGTGTCTCCAACGATGAAATTCACGGATTAACCCACGATTTGACAACGCCAATGTCGGATCTCGCCTGTAACCGCGTGCGATTTCTCAGGAGGAAAATCATTAACCGCAGTCATTAGAAGGAAGTGCCAAAACGTCAAGAGTAATTCCGTAATTTACCCCGCTGGAGAGGAGGACGTCTCAACGATAATTGGCAACATTGTATTGGAACTCATAGTGCAATACGTCTTGACACCGGCTAAAATTCATTTATAACCAGGCGTCGGCGTCCCCGGGATACCCTGTACTCGCCAGTTGTCAGGTCGAACGGCGGGGTCCTAGAAGTTGCCGAAAATTTTCGAGAATTTTGCCCGGCATGGCAACCTCGAGTCGTGACCTGGCGACCCCTGGGTCTTGTCGCTTTGATTTTTTGTTTTTGCTCTCGGGCCCCCAAAGTATCCTTTTCTTGCGCGCTAATTAATTTTTTGCACCTTTGTTTTGTGCAAGCCTCCTCACCGGGTTTGCGGTTGCTTTTGATTCTAAGATATTAGTTCAGCCGTCTTAATGGATCCAAGCTCAGACGGAGTCTGGTTTTTTTTTCCGTTGTTTTTCTTGTAAATTGAAAAGAAACCCAGTTTTTCTTTCTGAAAGCAATGTGCTCGTTCATCATCCCATTTTTAATACATTTATCGAATTTGCAACTAGACTAAACTTTACCGGAAGCAACTACTATCCCGGTTTCCTTAAAAAACAACGCTTATGTGCTACTAGTTTTCCTTTGCAGCGAGGTACCTACTTTTATAAGTGAGCCAGAAATAGTGGTTCCTAATTGCAAAATGTTGTCTAACCGATACTAGATTGACTGTCGCTTTAATCTCGCAGTGAGGAACCATTTTTTCTGGCTCATTTACAAAAACACCTATCTGAATTGATGCACTAATGGCATATATCGACGGTGAAACTACCAAACCACGTATCTCGTTTGCGGTGTTTAAAAATCTACGCTCACATTTTATTTTTTTGAAGTAGACCAAATCAATATCATTCCTGGAAATTTTCACGGAATTTTCTCCGCACAAAGAGGAAAAATCACAACAATTTTCAAGACTGGATCTTAAGTAGTTTTTTATTTAAAAAATAAAGTATGACAGGAAGTCTGCGACGTCGCAAACCGAGATACATGGTTTGGTAGTTTCACCGTCGATATGTTGTTTTTTAAATGAGCTGGCCCCATATTGCCAAATGCTGTCGGTTCTGAGTCACTAAGAAGAAGAATGCAGTTTGGAGCTGAGGTATGTGATGAGAATTATCGGAATGCAACTTATCTGAATGGATGCAATAATGGCATATATGTTGTTTTTTAAATGAGCTGGCCCCATACTGTCAAATGCTGTCGGTTCTGAGTCACTAAGATGTAGAATGCAGTTTTTGGAGCTGAGGGATTCGATGAGACGCAACTTTTCTTAGGTCCTACCCTTTTTTTGTGTGCCTTTCCTGCAATAGAGGATATAGAGTCATCTGCATCACCGACGTCATGGTGACAACACTCGCGATTGAAAAATCCGCACCCTGCCCCTGGATCCATACTAGGGTGCGGGAAATCAATTTATAAGCGATTAGCTACACACTGCCACGAGAGGCATCTCACTGTGTTGTCACAATGTCGATGTAAACTCCAATTTTTCTCCCTGAAAGCAAGAAGCACAACACACATCAATAAGAGAACTCGAAAAGCATGTATCTCTATTATGCGACATCCTAATTATTCCGCCACACTTAATTTTTCAAATGGAAACTAAAACAATGTCCGTTTTTGATCAGTGTTGCTTGTTTTCCATTTCTCGTGAAAAATACATTTTTCGATGAAAATGTTTTCGAAAAATCAAGATACGTGTTCTTCTTTTTTCACCTTAGATTCTATTCTTAATGTTTTCAGTCTATTTGTCGCAGACAAACTAACAAAGTGAGCTTTTTCTTCGAAAAACCATGAAAAATATCACGTTTTAAAGACCGAAAAAATGTTGTCCAATACTCGACAACGTTTTTGTAACTGTTTTGCTTTTGCAGGCCTCTCAAGAATTTTTCTTCTTTTCTCCATGAGCTTACAATTAAAAGTTGGTTTTAATTCCTCCTTTTTATACGCAAACATGCCCAGACTCAAAATTATTTAACTTCCGGTTTTAGGCTCGAAAAAAACTCCTTTAACAGTCTCCGAATTTTTGTCATATTGGTTAAGCATGTGATAGAACTTCAGCATCCCTTGCAGGTTACGCGCTACTCTCTTTTTCTCGTTGGTAAAAGTTTTTGATCTTACACACTGAAAATAAAATCTCGGTACATTTACTAAGAAAAGGGTAAAATTACCAAGAATTCAGGGTTCTATTGGATCCCAGTTTTTTCTCGGTAAAATTACCACGTATGGAATTGGTAATTTTACCGAGAAATCTCGGTAAAATTATTGAACTTTCTCGGTAATTTTACTGGACCTTGGTAAAAACGCCAATATTTTTTATCGACTGTGGTAGAATTACCGAAATAAAATGTCAAAGTTACCGGGAATTGATTACCAATAAAAGTGGTATTCTTACCTGAATAAAATAGTAAAAATGCCGGTTTTTAGGTAAGCTTACCAGTCTATCTTGGTAAAATTACCGATAATTGGTAAAAAAAAAGTAAGATGGTAAAGGTACCAACGGACCTTGGTAAAAACGCCGAGAATTTTTTTCAGTGCAACCCTCTTTCTACATGTGAAATTCGGCAACATTGGATGAGGAGACCCCACGCGGGATCGATTCTGCATGAAGTCGTACCTTTAATTAACTTAAACTTTGACAAAGCGCCGAAATTTGCCGCGTCATGGCCGTAATGGCCTCTCTCCAACCGCGACCGAGGTGCGATGAGAGCGATGATCTGGTTCACGCGTTCCGTCTTCAAATCAATGCATATTCAATCCATAAACGCTTGGCCGGGCGCTGCGCCACTCAACACTCAATTATTACCAGTTTTGAGGCTCAATATGTCTATCACCCCTTCGCTTCGCACCCCTCTTGCACGGAGGGCCGAGTAGACTCTCAGACCACTTGGAATTAGGCGCTCGGAAATTTCCCTGGAAATTTATGTTTGAGTCATCTGAAAATATTGGTAGTTAATTTTTCATAGCTCTTCCGATGGCGAGGATGAGGCGTGATAGAAAACCGAGAGTTAATAAGCATCGTAAATGTTATCATGTTAGACGACTTGGCGGCCTCAAGTAGGCCCCTAAAGACGGTGGACTTATCTAGAGGTACTTGCTGATATCTGCAATAATCAAATTCGACCCAGTAAATCTCCAGAACGCGAGCCATGGCTAAAAGGTGAAAATGTGGAGAGTCAGAGAGCCTAAATATCTGATGAAAGAAACGTATATCGTCCAATAATGTGGACTGTGATTTACAGAATGATAACAAGGCAATATTCCAGTTTAATCGGCATTTGTTTTACGTATCTGTACTTGATCGCAAAAATGTGCAATCTTCTAAACCACTCTTGTGAGGTAAATGAATTTGTTTAATCTCAGCACCAAAAACGATTCCTCTCTACATAGCTCTATGAAGAGCCACAGGGAAATTTTTCTCAGAACTTTAGGATATCCGGAGAAAATCACCACAGCGCGATTAGAAACTTCACATTCGGCCTTCCTGATTTAGCTAAAGCTCCACTGGCGGGTGAGCAACAAGGCTTGGAATCAGCATCTGAGTCAGCTTTGGCGCAGCGAGCGGCTTCGGTGCAAATTAAAAGAATGAGTTACGACGCTTACGGTCTAAACGGTTCCGCGCAGTATAAGACAGTGTTGCTCAATTTCCACTGAAAAATATATTTCTGGGACGTTTAGCTTTTCATGATAAGATCTATCAATCCTCGACATCTCTATATATACGAATCATTCGAACGGATGTGAAGCTCGACATCTCTACACAAATCATTCGAACGGATGTGAAGCACTCTGACCAAAACATAATTGTAAAGGCACCATTGCCAATTGCCGGCAAATTGCAATCTACCTCTGTTGAGTAAGGAAAAATGTAAAATCCAGAATCGAAAAAACAAGAAAGGAAGTATAATTATGCTAAGACTTCAAACAAACATTTTTTTTTCTGCAGAAATACATGGCAACACTAAGCACACTCGCGAGCACGTGAAGTGGTATCACTGACTTAGGTTTGGTTCCGATAGGCAACTAAACTAACTACCTGGCAGTGCTGAGGGTATCTTCTGGATTTGATGGCGCTCCACGGTGTGGTTGTGATTTTGAGGATCTTCACCGCCGAAAGCTCTACCATGTTGTCGCGAATTTTGTAATTTGATGAGTTAACGCGCATGCCTCTTGCAAATTGCCAACGATTGCTGATTGCATGCAACAAATCAATTCTTTGCAAGATGTTCGATTTCTTTCAATTCATCCAATTCATTGAACTGTTTTAAAATTATGTCCAAACGGAAGCACCATGGTTGCAAGCATGCAACAGGTGCATTTTGCCTTATTATCATCGACTAGGCAAAAACAGATCCAAAGCGTCAGAATGATCCCATCCCTGGAGATAGGCTACATCCAGGCTAAATTTTAAAGCGGAATTTAAGGTTATGCAAACTTCAATATGATAAGGGTTACTCCTACATCATAAAATAGGAGAGAAGTGTGACTTCGGATTACGAACCTGTCTCAATAAAAATATATTTTCTACACAAAACGAACGCGCAATGAGACAACGACGCGTCCGGCCCGCGGAGAAAGGGAGCAAAGACAGTGCTTTATGCGACCGCAGTCGATGCTTGGACGGGTAGAGGCAGCCAGACTGATTGGACACAGGAATTATCGTCGAACCCTTTGACTTGCCGCCCAGTCCGGCTGGCCGCTTTGGTAAAACGCGCCTGGGATTTCGTTGCCCTGGGCTCAGAAAGTGCTTTTCCTGCTGAAATTGGTACAGCAACTTTACAAAAATAGACCGGGAGACCGGTATCTTCGGAAAAGTGAATTTTCCCCTAGAATAGACCATCAGAAGAGAGACAGTGCCGATGAGGCTTTGATGATCGAATATTCGGATGTGTGGGGGTTTAGTTTTATTTGTGTTGTTTTACTTTGTGGCGAGAGCAGTTACAAGGGCAGGATTGGGGAGCGCAGGGCTTTTCTCCGCTTCCGAAGAAAAGCTCAAAATTACTGATTGTGCATTAGGATTACATTTTGCGATGAGGAACCACTATCTCTGGCTCTACCATAAAATCACCCTTCTGCATAGGGAAACTAATGGCATATATGTTGTTTCTTAAATAAGTCAGAAATAGTGGCTCCTTATTGCAAAATGCGGTCCATGAGACATCTGCATGTTTCAATATTTTGCAGGGGCGGAGCTCCGAATCTCAGTTTGAAGCTGGGAAAGCCTCTTGGAGCCTCCTTGGTGCGGGAAGTCTTTTCGTGCTCCCCCAAACCCCCCTTACAAATGTATTCATCTACTCTTCAAGGGATTACCCTATATAGTTTCGCCCAAATTCAGTTTTCTGGTGCAATCTGAATGAGGACTTTTCAAATGATTAAACCCAATCATATCATCAAACACCCATGAAGAATGAGGAATTTCAAGCTAACAGACTCCGATGAAACGCAAATACTCGTTTCAGGCTTGCATCGATGATTGATCATGTAATTGATGCAGACAGCATGGGAAGCAATGAAGTTTAGGTTTGGAGTGAGTCAGTCCTCGTGAAGCATGGTGTGACAACCGAACTAATTTTAAGCTAAAAAGAGCAGTCAGACACTGATGAGGGAACCAAGCTCCTCCTTTATTGGTCAGCATGCAGTTGCGTAGTGTCAAATTGAACCTAAAACTTAACAATCCGCAGGGGCGTCTCCTCATCAACTTTTAAAAACTTTGCATTACAATGCTCTTCTATGAAGTGAAAGTAAATAAATTAGTCACTCACTTCTCTCAAAATTCACAACTGTAAATATTGAAAAAATTTAAAAATTGAATTGAGATTACTCAGACAACCATTTTACAACTACTCTCAGCCAACAGCTTCGTGACTTCAAAGGGTGTATACTTTAATATACACACTGAACATAAAAAATCAAGTATTTGTCATTTCAGACAGAGAATTTCAGAGAATAACTCACTGGTAAAAAAATACCTCTTGGACCAATGCCGCGGTGCATTGACTTAAGAGTCCAGTTTCTTGTCGCCGGATTTAAGAGTCTTGAATTCTTGTTTCAAGCGGATTTTGCATTGATTCAATTCAAAATCCGCTTGAAACAAGAGTCCAGACTCTTAAATCCGGCGACAAGAAACTGCACTCTTGAACCGAGAGGTTTTTTTTACCAGTGAAGGCGGGACATCCGAGGAAAAAATTGCGTCTAGCTCTCCTTTTTGGCCTTTTCTTCCTCCGAAGATAAAATCCATGGAAATAAGGCTTAAAAAGGAATAAATAGATGAGATTGGGAAAAATATGGCTAATATGGAGGTATCCTACTCAGGGCCTTTCATCCTCCGCTGGAGGCTGGGCCAGGTAACGCAGGAGGTGAGTTACCCTGCCTACCGCCGCACCGGCGACTGGCGTGAGTGATTAGTTGCCGCCATCAATCAATGAATCAGATCATTGTTTAGTTATTCAATTAAATTCCTTTCTATCATCTTTGCGCCCCCTCTTCCGCTTTCACGATTAGGGCGCGTTTGTACTTGCGGTAGACACTCCATGTTTTAATTTTATCGGCGATGGTCGCTAAAGTAGGCATCACGAATATTACCCATTTCTAAACCTGAAAATCAATTGTTTTATTTTAATATTTAACGTGAAGCCCGGTGTGCAAGTTTTAAGTCAGTTTTTGCACTCTTTCAAAACGATTTTCAACACAGAGATTTGGTCCCTTCGAATCGAAGATTTGGTCAATTTGACGTAGGGAAAACCAACAAATCGTCGCCTACCTGACATGAAGGCGTACTACACTCTGCAATGAACCTTGTCCTACATACAATTCAATGTTTTTTCGGGCTCATCTTAATGTGTAGTTACGCCCTTATTTCAGCCAAGCGACGAAATAACAAAAAAATTAACCAACAGCTTATGTTACTTCGTCGTGTTTCGCTCTTATCATATTAACACTTTTGTTTGCTCTTTCCTCCTGTGTAGTAAGAAGCAAATTCCTTAAAATTTGCAGAGAAATCCACAGAACCTACTCTTGGAAAAAAATTCAAATTGCCCAGTTAAATTTGGCAATAGCTAATGTGGCTTGGTTCCTCTCTGCCAAACGCGATCCTATCCGTCCTAAATCTAAGTTCTTTTTCTGCGGCTCACAGTGGATCGAGTCAATCAGGAAGGTCGGACATGAAATTATTGACTAAAACTCCAAATTTTGATGTTCATCTCGTCACATTTTAAATTTTAGGGGTGTTTTTAAAAGAAAATTTCACGAGAAAACCAATGGCACCAATTTTTGAACCCCGACATTTTGTATGAAGGGAGTTATAAGCCTCTAAAGTTTCCAAATTTTGTCCTACCTCTACGCTATTGACCCGATTCACTGTGCGGTACTTTAACTGATGCGCTTGATGTCAAAACTGCAGGTGCAAACTTTGACTGCATAGCAGAAAACCTCTCCCGTCCGTCGCAACCAAGTTTTCCGAAGTTTCTCTGGAGCGCGGTGCAACTATTTCTCATTGGCGCTATTGATTGCGAAGCCCATATTTCCTGATTCCATTTGAAATCCCGTGTAAAACATAAATACTCGCATCGCGCCGAACCGAACCTGGCCGATGCCGATACTTAGCCATAATTGTATCATGTCGTCAGAAGCTCGCGGTGCTTTGTAGTATCCCGGCCCCGGCGCTGGGCGCAAGTCGTCCATCCTCCGGGATAAGGGTCCAAGTGCATTTTGAGTAGAGCTCTCTCTCCCGTATAACTCAATGCTTCCCAGAGCTCACGCGAAAACTGGGTTACGCCCTTAGGAGCGGCCAAGCGCTCGCCGCCCGGCCGAAGACAGCAGTAATTCAGGAGATCTTATTATCGTGTCTTGGTGTGCGTGCGCGAGAGGAGGTGTGGGTGAGCCGCCAGATCATGCAACTACACCCTGCTCAGAAACATTATTAACCCCGATCCTGAGAAATCATGCTTCTTTGGATATGTTGCAATCGTTATTTGTGTACGGATTTACTTTTCCAGTTGATTTAGTACGAGGTATTGAATTTTTTCTCCTCTTTTTCGGAAGGGATAGATTTTTGAAAGAAAAAAAAACCCCGTACGGTTTCATCATAAGTCTTTACTAGGTAGCCAATAAAATGTTTCAAGAGTATTTTCTCTTTTTCCCCTTTTTTTCTACCACGTACGATGCTCTATTTCTTTGGAGCTTTGAAAGAGGTCGAAAAAATGCTTTGAGTGCGCGATCAAGGCGCAACCAAAAAAATTACCCTCTAGTGTTTTAACTTTAACGAATACTCCCGCGTAAGTTAGAGTCTTAAAAGTTAGTGGCCCAGCAAATCCTATGTTTTTAGCAGGTTTCGTATATGAAAAGTTTTCGAAACAAACTTGGATACATAAATTAGATCTTACATAAAAAAAGAAAGACGCAGAAAATTAGGGTCTACAATTGGAGTTCCTAGAAAACAGAAATACATTCTACGGAGTAGGGTTAATACATAAGCACTTGTAAAAAGGATTGTCATTCGGGAGACAAAGAAAACGCACAAATTTTGAATGCCTCGCTCTGAGGAAAAATATATTCATCACGACTAAGAGGCCCGTTCCCTTAGTAGTTTGTTTACCCTCCTGAGGAAGCATAAAAAAATAACTTCTTGCGCTGAATGAATGTTTTGCAACAGCGACAGTTTTCATGTCGCAAAAAAATATTTAAGGATTTTCAAGTTGTTACCGTCTAAAAATTATCATTCCCAAAAATCCACTTCCATAATGTCTGCTCCTTGTGGTATGAATCCAATTTTTTAGAGAGATCCTTTTTGAATCCTATTTTTAAGAGAAATCCACATTTGTTAATCCAATTTTTTCTAGAGAGGAAAATAAAATTAAAACAAAGAAAATTTGTGAAAAATCGCGGCGGAAAATTCCTTCAACCCCGTGAGACACCTTGTATTTCTAGGGCGGAAAGGGTGTGCGGAGGAGATTAAAGAGGGAAGGAGCGAGATGAGCGTCGTGAGTGGAAGAAGGATGGACTGATGGAGGTTGGCGTGCGGGCGAGGTGCGAGGGGGAGGATGAATCAAATTAGAGAGAAAAAGATGGATTAAAGAGGAAGGCTAAGGTGTTTGTGCGGTGTTTTCTCAAAGGATGCCGACGCCGTAATACTCGGATCAGGTGTGACGGGGGCCTTAAGGCGGCAATCTCAGTTCAAGCGATGCCGGCCCGTTTTTATGAAATATATGAGATGTCTCATCTTAACCAACTTTTGCGGTAGCACCCGCCGAAGCCGCGCACCGCCGCCTCGCTGCCACTTCTCCGGGAAATTCCTCAATTTTCACCCTAATTTATTCACACATGGACATGTCGATGACTACAGTCGAAAAATGCGTACCTCCAATCGCAACGTTGCAAATCTCCGCTCATATATTTTTTGTCTTCTTTTTTTTTAAAGAAAAAACTAAACAATATGTTTTCATAAAATTTTCGGTTAATTTTCTTCATTCACACAATAACGTCCGAAAATTTTTCAAAAATAATTTTTTATGAAAAAATTAGAAGATAATTTAAGATTTTTAAACGATGAAATGAAGACACGCATTTTTAACTGCAGTCATCGGACATGAAATAGTCATAAAATTAATAAAAATCGTAAGAAACTCACCGGGGTTGGCATCATCCAGTGAAACATGATTTTTCTCACCTCTCTAACTCTAGTTTGATACTAAAATTGGGCGCCAAGTTTTGCATTTTAGGTTCTTTATGGGTGTTTTGATACCCGGCAACTTTGACCTCTCATTCTGAAATCCCAGGTTCAAATTTTGAATCTCATGGTGACAAAATCCAATGAGCTCAATTTAGGTTCAAAAAGAGATGACATCAACATCAGATTCATGTTGTGAGGGTAGTGCATCAAGAAGTTGTCCCACCTTACCCATCTGAGCTTGCAACCAATTTTTTAAAACATTTTCAAAATGTTGCTCAGAAGTTTATTCTTTTCTAAATACCGTGAAATCTTGTCGAAGTTTGCCAAACTGGAGGTAGATCCTTTATAAGTTTAGCATGAAACTGGTTCAAATGCTAGATCATTATTTTACGCCACTTCCTCTTTACGCCATGAGCGTAAACAATCTCTTCCGATCGTGATAAAACTAATGTTCTTGTGTTCCTGCAATATTTTCAGTGAGCAAATCATTCACGTTTTTCTCTTGGAAATTCTATATTTGTCTGCAAATACATCAAAGGTAATAACTTAGCACAACCCCTGATTGTGTCAAGTCTTTAATCGGTCCTTAAGTTGATAACGAATCGAGAGCGAATCAGGGATAAGTTAGGAGTCAGGGATAGGTGATATACAGTTTTACTCCGCGGCACTATTCAAACACGCGAACCTTTTTGTATCCAACATCAGGCACCATTGCAGGGGCGGCGATCCCTGTATCCAGCCGTGGTTCCCAGGTCCGATCGCGATGTTGCCAGTATAGCTATAAATTCCTCCAGTTTCCATGCGACAACACGAAGAACCAACAGAATAACGTGAAAAGACGGCAATGGCGTCGATGCCTATACCGCTCGGCATGAAAATATTTTGAATCGTCCAAGGTCCATTTAAATGATGTCCGATCCCCGTTTTCAACACCCACCGTCGCCCGAACCACGGGTTTACATGCACTTGTTCGTTTTCGGGGGTGCCGCCGCGCGGTGCACCGTGTTAACCACTCTTTTTACGACTTTTCATTGTTCACCTGTCAACTCGTTTCCTCGCCTATCACCACCTCGTTTACACCGATTCAACTCCGGAGTCACCATTCACCGCTTCGCCGGTGGCATCGCCACCTTTATCACTCTTAACGTTCGCCGTGGTCCCCGGGAAGATTTAGTTCGTCCTTCCGTTGGAGCTTTTCAAGCCGGGACCTGAGAGTCGACGTTAACACTTTATCTTGTTATGCTGAGGAACTCGTTTCAAAATTTGAGGTGGTCGCCAGGATTGGTCATTGGTTTGACGGATATTTAAATTTTATCGGCTTTTTTAAGTAACATCTGACACCTATGCATTAATTTTAAGCAAAACTCCGTTCTGAAACTTTCTTTTCGTTTATTTACGTCCAAAATTTCACTAGAAATTTGTATGGAGAAGATGTCGTAATACGGTTAACAATATCCGGTGTAGAAAGATATCAGAGGTAAGGAGGTGTAAGCACGTATAGGGTTTTTAAAAGATACATATATCTAATTTAGCATTGAATCAGGTTGGACTTAATCCTTGTGCAATCGGTACATTCTGAAAATATGAGGTGTAATCGTCTAAATCCAGTTTTCTCGGTTGTTATCAGCATGTATTTTATGACGCCTATAGACGAAGACTTACAGTTCCGTCACAGATTCATATCCTTTTTTCGAGCTCGTCAAAGTTGTCATCGAAGAGATACCGTAAAAATTCTTAATTAATAAAATCCATGAAGTCAACATTTACTTAGTATCATTTTATAGGGCTTACATTATTTTTAAAATCAGCTCGCTTGACCGTAACATGATTGGTTTGTTCGTCTCTACAATTCTTACCTTGCGTTTAAGTCTCCGAACTAGTCACTGTGGAATCGATTCTCAAGCGGCTTTGAGTTGAAATCGCTCGTTAAGTTAAAACCTCTGATACATTTTAGTCTTATATATTGACTTTACGGTTGAATCATCCGCATCTCTACAATGTTTACCTTGCGTTTAAGTCTCCGAACGTATATACGTTCATACAACGCACACTGATTCTCCAGTGTGATTCTCCAGTTTCTCTCTATGAGTCAACTTGACTCGCTATATGCTCCTGCTCCCGATAAATGGTAAAGTCTCTGGTTTTGACGCCAGGAGCGACATTTAAGGACTTAAGGAAACCAATAGAGTCCCTACCTGCTTTTAAGAGTTGATGTCTTTACAAGCTTCACTGTTAATATTCTGTTCTCATTTTGCGGATGAGATTGAGTCAACTTTAACTGTCCTTTTGAATCAAACTTGATTATCTCTCAGTATACTTGATTTTAATTGATCCCGTATGACTCTAGTTGACTCAAATTAACTCTAAATTACTTCAATTGCTTATAAGTTTGAGTCAATTGACTCAACTTATCTTCGATGTGGGAATAGAGAGGTATCATTTCGAACATTTATTTCGGTCCATTTCTATCTATTTCGAGTCGTTTTCTAAAGTTGTTAAATGTCTTTTCACCACCGCCACCACCACCCCCCTCCCACTCCTACTAGGGAAATTAGTAGATTTTGTTCCCCTTCCCAAAATTTTCCTGTATTGTCTCTCCTTCTTGAAGTTACACCAGCCCTAACAGTCTTTCGATTTTTTTCTGTTTCAGACGCGCATCCCCCTTCCCCCTTACGAAAATCAGCAGATTTTACTTCCCTACCCAAAAGTTTCCTGTTTTTCCCCGTGTCCTTGAAGTTACACCAGCCCTAACAGTCTTTCGATTTTGTTCTGTTCCAGACGCGCAAGGGAACCCGCTGAACCTGTTCAACTCGCGGCAGCAAGCGAAGAAGAAGCGCAAGTCGCGGACGGCGTTCACGAACGTGCAGATCATGGAGCTGGAGCGGCGGTTCATCCACCAGAAGTACCTCTCGCCGGCCGACCGGGACGAGATCGCCTACCAACTGCGGCTCACCAACGCCCAGGTCATCACCTGGTTCCAGAACCGACGCGCCAAGCTCAAGCGCGACATGGAGGAGCGAGCCAAGGACGTCCGCGCCACCGAGGTCCTCACCGGACACTCGGCCTTCTTCGAGAACGCTCAGAACATGGCGCTCCTCAAGAAGAAGCCCGTCGTCAACAAGGAGGTCGACTAAGTCAAACCCAATTTTCGATAGGCCCTTCCATGCACGTCGACTCCAACATACTCGGCGTTCTTCAAGAACGCTCAAAACTTGGCGCTCCTCAAGAAGAAACCCGTCGTCAACAAGGAGGTCGACTAAGTCAAACGAAACTTTGGATAAGCCCTTCCATGCACGTGGACAGAAACCAGTGAACAAGTGGAGATCTTGCTCAGAGGTCTGGGTGTTTATGAGTCAACCGACGAATTCTTCAAAATTTCCAGAAAAGAAGAAAGATATTGTCTCCCAAGTATCTTACTCAGGCCGTTGGAAGCTCTCAAAGCACTCACACACGTACTGGAAAAAATGTCACTTGCACGGATCTAGAGTCTAGACTCTTAAAAACATTGACAAGAAAAAATACTTTTGATTCAATCAGAATTTTTCCTTGAATCGAAAGGAAATCCGCCTAAATCAAGAGGCTCGGCTCTTCGATTCAAGGAAAAATCGGATTGAATCAAGAGTATTTTTTCTTGTCAATATTATTAAAAGTCTGGACTCTTTGATCCAAGCGACTTTTTTCCAGTGCATCAAACGAGTAGCCACTTCCGTGAATACCCACCTTATGTACACAAGCACAACAGAATAGGTAAAAAATTTAAAAAAAGGGTAAAACAAGGTTTAAATATTATAAAGCACTATGAAGGCAGGACGTGTCGAGCCATTATGGGCTCTTTTTCGGCCGCAAAAATATAATGAAAATGAATGTAAAATTTAATGGCAATCTTACTCTGGTTAGTTCAGTTCTTACAACGCAACCACTAGCAGCCGGAATCAGGTTGCCACTCAATTTCTTATTAAGTTTAATTATATTTTGCAGCTGGAAATGAACCCGTGACGGTTTAAAACCTCTTATTTTTTAATGTTTTAACATTTTAGCTTTTTTTATCCATTTTTTTAAATTTGTTATTCTGGCGTATTTGTACTTTTGGGCTATGTTATTTGTGCATTATTCTTATCGATGAAGGAAATTGAGTATTGAAATTTGAAAGAAAACTCAGCAAGAGAGAGATTTTTGTAATTATTTAATGAATGAAGCCAAGAAGATGGGTATTTTATTAAATGTGCACTTGACATTAAAAATCTTGACTTACAACGCCTAAAAAAGTAATTTCAAGTCGCCTATCATTCTCACGGTTTCCTACTAAAGTATGTTTCCATAATTAAATGAACGAAAACCTAGCTCTTGCTCTCTGATCTATTCAAAGCATGTGATGTCGGACTGAAACGCAGGATCATCATTTAAAGCGCTGTGATCAAGTAAAAAACTTTCGAATCCTCAAGAAAAACCTTCGTGTACCCAAGGTCAAATTGTTATCACAAATAGCTAAGTAAAGTCTCGGTTGAGAGTACTTCAAGGTACGACGTAAGTCTTTCAAACCCCCAGAAAACAAGACCCTCCTTGACAAATAAGTATACTGTTTCCTTGCTCCTGAACTTTCCAACTTATGTAACGTATTGTTTGTTTATTTATTTCTTCTTTCACTTGCAATCAATCAAAGTATTGAAGGTTAATGCAATCTGCGTTTTCAGCGGATTTGAGCGGATGTCATGTAATGATGACTTCGTAACTGTGATATTTTTCCCCTGTTTTTTTTGTATAATGTCAATCATAAGATGATTTAGTGCTTGTTGTTTTTTGCCCTTACGTGTATAAAATATGTCCATATCTAGACTTTCACATCTTCAAAGTATTTGTGTTCCATAAAAATGTACATAGTACTTTGGTCGTCAGGAAATTTAAGTATATAGAAATTTGTATCTTGTAGTGTTGTCTTTCTTCTTATTTTGAGCTTTTCTATTGCTCTGAAATCTTAAAAAAGCCTGAATCTGATCTGGGTTTATTCTACGTACAATATTTTTTTCCACACACTTTTTAAAGGTATTCATACTTGTTCATTAATAATATATTTCATTTATAATTACAAAAGGCTGTCTCTTAGGAGAGTTTCTAGCGGTGAAAATCTAAACATCTTCACTTGCTATTATCTTCAATTTTTTTAAAAAAAAAAATAAGTTTGAGTATTTTATTCATTGAGTCGATTTTTCCGAATAAAAGAGCTCCCAGTAATTATTTGTAATACTGACTTTTCTCAAGCTAAATGAACTTGAATCAAAATATTGCGCTGGTATAAAGCAATGATATCAAAAGGGATCTACTATTATTTTTTAGGAATTGACAACACATTTTAAAAATAATGAATTTATTAACTCGTCATATCACACTTGGCAAAGATTTCAAGCCGAATTCAACAAAATTCGGAGCCTTTCCATGAGATATATTAAACCTGATGAAGTTTCAGGACCGTGTATTAATAATATATTCTGTAGATATGAGAGATGGCTTTACTTTTTCCTTTGATTTTTCTGTGATATTCTTATTAGTAATAAGCGTATCTGTGTAGTTCATCAATAAATAGTTCTCCTTTAAAAAAATAAATAAAAAGACCCACCGCAGTTTTGTATTTTTCAAATGGACAAAATTTACCGTAGGTTTCTCTTTAAAAGAAAAAACAATCATATTGGTGTAGAAGAAAAAGTTACATTTTTTAGTTGAAACAACAAAACATTTTCCATAATAGTAGTTCCGAGTCAAATATTCGAATTGAATACATACCATTCACCAATATAAATTGGTACATACCAGACAGCTTAATCCAAAGTTTTTCAAAAAGGATAAGTATAGGTTATTGCATTAGTTCTAGATGTTAAACATTGTTGTAAATAGATTTGTTTTTGTTGCAAAATAAAATCTTGCCTAGGAGTCTACGCATTGATTTAGTCACGTTGTTCGTTGAATACAGATAATTTAAGTTTCCTACCTCTAATGCATATATGTTCGTGTTTAGTTTCCCAACTAATTTTTGTACGTTCGTTTCGACTCAAAGTTGAAACTAAATGTAAAATATCACGTGTAAATCTTAGTAAATAACGTTACTATTGTAAACATGTACAAACCTGTAGAGTAACGGAAATGAAATAAACTGAAGTTAAGAATATTGATACATAATACTTATTCCGCACAGAAAATCCGATTTTTTATTTGACCTTTCTTCTCCCATATAATTCGATCATGATGTATGATCTGCTGATAATATGCAAATAAGAAACATTGAGTTCGAACTTTCATGTTGAATCTTGAAAATAGAGTGCTCTCACAAGAAGTTGCTGATAATATCACGCACAGTGAATAACAAGAGAAAACGGCAAATACAAACAAAGAGCTCGGCTTTTTTAACACTAATGGTACTTCAAAAAGAGGGAAAGTATATTTATTAAAATAAATTTAAATGACACTCTGTCCAACAGGCCAAAATTTAAAGAGAAAGAGGAACATTTATTTGAGGAAATTGAAACTAAAACCCGCCAAAATTTGATCGGAATTAAACGAATATTACGATATCACTAGGATTTTGAATGCTGACTTTCCATTTCTGCGTTGAAGTCTCTGCTGTTGCACAGGGTGATATAAAAGTCCCTTCCACCCTTTCCAACTTTTGACCCAACTGAGGTGAAGGTTTGAACCTTGGAGGACGTTCCTAGGTCAATGAGAGCTACCCAATGGACTCCAATGGACATTTCTTTCCCGAATGGAAAGACTTTCGTTACCTCGTTCGAAGAAACATTAAGAAAGAAATATTTCCGCACATAGGGATCACTACCGACAGCAAAAATTTCACAGAAATCAATCCAGTAGACCGTTAGAGATCGCTCGGACAAGGAGTGAAAATTTGATTTGTCTGAAAGTACGTATTGATCAGATTAAATGTTGACGAGAAAGCTACTTCGTTAGACAAAATTTTAGTCAATATTTCCAACAATAACCTCTATCTAGAGTACCCTACATAGACGAACTGAACTAATTATGCAAAACTGTTGAACTGTATAGTAATTATAGTTTTGCCGAGCGCTTGAGGATGTTTTTAGTTCCATCATAAAAGAAAGCTTATGTTCAAAGTCATAAAGGTACTGATCATAAAAAATATTTGTACCTACACTGGAAAAAAAAACACATTGGATCTAGAGTCCAGACTCTTAAAAACATCGACAAGAAAAAGTACTCTTGATTCAATCAGAATCTAGCTTAAATCAAGAACCAAGCCTTTTAATTTAAGCGGATTTCGTATTGGTTCAAGCAAAAATCCGATTGAATCAAGAGCATTTTTTCTTGTCAATGTTTTCAAGAGTTTGGACTCTAGATTCTATGTGTTTTTTTCCAGTGTACGAGTATTTAACAAAAAACTTGAAGAAGTACGAAAGTAAAAATTCGAGAGGACAATCGTGCGCCTGGCAATCTTCGAGTGAAATTTCACATGGGTTCTTTGTTCCAGTCGAATGAAGAAACAAGAGCAAATGAGTACATTAATTATGATTATTAGAGGCGAGTTTGCTGATCCAATTTGGATAATAAGCCGCACGACCCCTAATAAAAGCCGACTCGCCAAATTAAAAAGATGGATCGTAAAGCCATAAAAGTAAAATCATAAACATCGTGATTGAGAGACCGACGAAATATGAGGTCACTTGAGAGATACAATCATTGACCGGCAAGGCGCACGAAGCTGGTGGTTGTGGCGCGCTCAAGTATCACGTACGCTTTCCTTTGTTTGCTTTTCATCCCTAATCCTCAGGTGACGCATCCGTAACGTACACTTGCACTGGGGGGAAAAATACTTTATTTTTTGAATGGAAATCTATTCAACGTCAATTCTTTAAAACTGCTGTGATTCGTATTCTCTGTGCAAAGAAAACTCTACCAAAATTTCAAGGAATGATGTAGATCAGTTCTCTTTCGTACAAATAATACAGAGGCGGAGATTTTCGAACACCGCAAACGAAATACGTCGTTGCGGACCTACACCGTCGATATGAAAGTTGTAACTACATAAGTGGCACATGAACACATTAAGCTGCATGTGCACTATCAGGTGATCGAAAATTTATTGTGATAATGGGATACAAACACACTGAAAAAAACACATTGGATCTAGAGTCCAGACTCTTGAAAATATTGACAAGAAAAAGGACTCTTGATTCAATCGTATTTAAGCTTAAATCAGAAGGAAATCCGCTCAAATTAAGAGGCTTGGTTCTTGATTAAGCTTAAATCTGATTGAATCAAGAGTATTTTCTCTTATCGATGTTTTTAAGAGTCTGGACTCTAGATCCAATGATGTTTTTTTTTTTTTTTTTTTTTCCTCCTCCTTTGATTGAATTGAAATTGGATTGATCCTCCATTTAAATCTATGGACAAGACCTTCCATTCATAACAAATGAACGAAAAAATTATGAAAGAACAAACACAAAATTTGGTTTAAAGATTTCAACTTCCGCTGCCGCGCCGCGCCGACCGCACCGTGTTTGGCGCAATGCGTGAAGTATTCACCCAGTCTTGTAGGCGCTATGCGTTTCACGCTGACCGCACTGTGTTTGGCGCAATGCATATTCTTGTAGGCACTATCCGTTTCACGCTGACCACAATAACCGCACTGTGTTTGATGCAATACGTGAAGTATTCGTGCAGTCTTGTAGGCGCTACTATGTGTTACATGCCGATCGCCGCGCCGAGGGCTTCTCCTTTTCATCTTAAGTCCTCGTCATCATTTTTCCCTAAGTCGCGCCGTTCCAGGCCAAATTGTGTGTTTGGTTTCTCTCTTAACTCGACTAATTAAAGGTGCTGTCTCTTGTATCACTGAAAGATGACAAAATTAGAAATTACTGTACTCTCACGAAAATGAGAGATTTTTTAGCCTTTTCTCGTTTGTAATTTTTTTTTCTAAATCCGATTTTTTTATATACCTACATTTAAAAAAATTGCAAAATTTGCCGCCCCCTAGATTTGCCGCCATGGGCCGCGGCCCATGTGGCCACCCCCTTAATCTGACCCTGACTGGCATGGCGTTTGAGGCTAGTATCGTCATATCATCTCATATTAAACACAGCCCGCTCACTCTTGGAACGAAAGTCGCCGTAAAATAATCATAGATCATGGAACGTAAGACCGCAACTCGTCGTGTTTTTGTGGCAGCGCCACAAAAACTACAGAAGCCAACTAGAATGAGGGGTGTTGAGCTATGATTGTGGTATCCTTCTGAGCGCTCTTGAGCCTTGATCGGTTCCCATCTCAAGTAGCGTATTTTTACCTCGGATGGATGAAATGCAACTAAAACTGACACTCAATCAATCATACTTTTTTGCGATACTGATGTCATCCGAGGCATCATGTAGAAATATATTTGACTTTATACTTGAATTTTTTCTACTCGATGTCTTAGATGCGATCGGGATCCCTAAAAAAATCACAAATAAAATTTATTTTATCAACGTAACATTCCATCTTGTGGTTCTAATTTGCTCGCCAGAAATTTACCAAACATACAATTTATCTCAGCTTACTGTCTTTACGACTCGTGCGTCTACCGCGATCAGTTTGACAATTGGACTACATTTTAGAAATTTGGAACTATGAATATTCTATCCCAGTTTAAAAACAACGTATGTGCCGTTAGTTTCCCTATGCACATAAGTGTTTTTCCAGAGGAGCCAGAATTTATAGTTCCAAATTGCAAAATGCAGTCAAATTTATCTCTGTAATTTTCACAAAAACAGCTTCTGAAATCACCAGGAATCTTTGCGTAAAAATCGAAATTCAAATAACAAATCAGAAACATTTTTCGTGGGTTGGTTTCATCACACATCGTACGGGCTATTCAAGTATTACAGGAGCCACTTAGGAGTTCTGTTTCCTGGTGTTAGTTACCAAAACGAACCCTTTCCCACGTACAGATCCCTAACTAAGTATTCCGAGAATACAAATAGCTCGATTTATGCAAAATTGTTAGTCACGTTTCTTTGGCACCTGGCACCTGTCTCTCCTCAATATATATTGAGGGGTGGAAATGGTCAAAAGTAACCAACATCAGCAACACCCCCTCCCCCTTTTTTTATTACAGCAAAAATAGCAGTCTCCATAGTCTGCGATCAACGAGAGCACGAGCACAGTCGCGAAGAGGGTCTCCGATGAGCGCGGAGATTGTTTTGTAGCCAAGTGCGAACCGGTCGATGGCTATCTCTGCCGTGCCAAGAAAGAGCAACGTATGAGCCATCAAGCGTTGCCCAATTACCTTCGACAATTCACACATTTTTCGGAAAACTTTTGAATTTTTCTCTTTCGATTTTCTAGAGGATTTTGTTCGTAATTTGATCTAAAAAGTGTGAAAATGGAGATGTCGCATGTGTGAGGGCTTTGCGATTTGACCATTGAGGTAAGTTTGTAATTGTAACCGTTATGTAAAAGTTCGCGACAAACACGATGGTGCCACTGGTTTTCTCTGAAATCAACTCCCAAGCTCAAAAAAAGCTTTCAAGTTGAGGCCAAAATGGAGGGGATATTCCACGCTATCCTGAGAGTCCACCTCTACATCAAAACAAACTCTCCATGCAAAGATAGGGAGCAAATACATTAGCAAGGTTGCCACTTTATTTGGGGTCTCCAAAACTGAAAACACGGCAACCCTGTCAATGTATTTGCTCTCTATCTTTGCATGGAGAGTTTGTTTTGATGTAGAGGTGAACTCTCAGGATAGCGTGGGATATCCCCTCCATTTTGGCCTCAACTTGAGAGCTTTTTTGAGCTTGGGAGTTGATTTCAGAGAAAACCAGTGGCACCATCGTGTTTGTCGCGAACTTTTACATAAGAATCAGTGGTCAAATCGCAAATCCCTCACACATGCAACATCTCCATTTGAAGGGAAAATATTCGTAGTCGCCTTTAAAAATAGATAGTTTCTGAGTGGAATGTGGCATCATCCGAATGCTCATACGGCGTTTTGACATAGCACGGGAGTGTTCTGGCGGCGCGTTTCAGGTGCCAACGCAGGGAGCGGGCAGTGGATGGCGGGCGCGGGGAGGGCTGCTCCCGGTGGAAAAGCAGCCGCGGCGGCGTTGGGGGCCCGAGACACTCCCCCAGCTCCACGATCCACCGGAGGAGTGCAACCGTTTTAATTTTGACCCCGCAGCATTTTTCCAAGCTGGGTCACGAAGCGCCGGGAATCTTCGGGTCCATCTCTCCCCGTCCGACTTAATGACTCTCTTACTACTGTGTCAGCCTATTGCATCCGTCGAGTCCACGTCGCAGTCCAAAGAGCGGTTCTTGCAAAATGTGCTGGTTACACGCTCAAATTCCCATCAATTTCCGATCAAATGGTGACTGGTGCGCACCATCTACCATCGAATTTCTGCGGCCTGCAAAAATTTGATGGTAGATGATGGAACTGTGGGGCTCATCCCTCATCTGATTTCCACACAACCGTGCTTATTTCATGCTTATTTCAATCAACACGCTGTTTTAATTAATTTTACTCATCAATCTAGATAACTCTCGACCGCCATTTTGGTCATCATTTTCATCGGAATTTGACGGAAATTTGAGCGTGTAATCAGGCCAATAGACCTCCGTACTGCCGTGCTAAGGAAGAACGCCGTATGAACATTCGCGAGTTACCAAATTTCTCCAGGTAACACGTGTATTTATAAAGAAAGGTATGAATATTTTCCTTTAAAATGTTCCGACATTTTAGATCAAACTGCGAACAAAATTGTCTGAAAAATTAGAAGAATAATAATCACAACTTTCCCAATGAATTCGCATTTTATCGAAGGAAATTTGGCAACGCCTGAAGGTTCATACGGCGTTTTTCCTAAGCACGATAATGTAAGAAGTAATTGCTTAAAAATTTTCTACAGAACCGCCGGTATCATCCCAGCCGCTTTATAGATTTATTTATTTATTTATTTATTTTTTTTTTTTTTTGAGGGAAGGGTGGGGCAAAAGATAGTTCCACGTTAGGAAGATTAACCTAAAAACTTCCTCAAAAATAACCTAATCTTGATCAAAATTCAATTAAATTGTCCCGAAAATTTCAACATCCAAATACGGGAAGTTCCCCCTTTGGCCCTCCCCAAATATAGCGCCCGGAGTAGATCGTACTGCAGCCTCCGTTTCCAACCGCCTGGAATTTTAACCAATATACATATTTTCATCAGATTCCAACACATTATGAGCATCAATCAGAGAGGTATACAGCTTTTTTACTCCACGGCATGTCTGAAAATAATCTACATCCTTTATCGGGATATTTAGAGAGGAATTTTTGAAAGTACCCGAGTCTCGTTCTGATTAGAACGATGGTCAACCGAAAGTCAAAGTTTGCAAACTGTGAACTTAATTAAGTCTGCGAGAATTTTCACCCTTCGTAGAGTATTATCAAAGTAACTTTGACCCAGCTCAGTTTTGGATTTTGGATTGAAGTTGCCACAGAAGCCAGAGAGTCGGTAACAATAACGGGCAATGAAAAATGGGAATACACGCGCGGAAACTTTGTCCGTAGCTCTTAAAAGTGGGAACAAATACTATTCTAGGGTAAATTTGTGTGAGTAAGCGTGCACATTAGTGCAAATGATTGTGTGTCTCTCAATGAATATACGGTAAAAAATGCATTGAAGAATAAAGTTAATGGTGTACACGAAAAGACTGCTGCATTTGAGCCAGTTGGTGTTGAATATGAACCAAATGGGATGTACTTTTGCTAAAAAAGATGGCACGCAGATGGATGAAATCAAAAGGAACCATGTACATAGGATTTGTATCGCTTATACTCCCTTCAATTTAATTAATGTGCACATAGATTCTTTTTTTTTAGCATAATGCGTCCGATTGCTCGATGAATATCAAAACTCATAATGCAGTAATTATCATCCTGCTCAAATCTGTCCATATTAATTCACCCACACTACACAATTCAACTCATTCAACCGCGTGGCTGAGATGACTGCTTTAGGCAATTAAACAATCATGACAGGGATGATCCCAGTTACTCAGTTCATAACTGACTGGTCCACACTCTTTTCCATCCGTCGTAGATCAGGGTCATGAGGAGTGAGCACTATTAGGACTCTAATTAAGCACACAAATTAAACGATCAATCCAACCCACTGCGCAGACAGCAATGCATCGACAGTGTGGCGGTGGCGTCAAAATCTTTTAGTCGAGGATGTTGCCAAGTTACCGCACTTAGGGACGCTTGAAATGATGTGATCAGAACTCATCCATTCAGAATCATTTCGAGGTATGCGAAGCGTTCCATGCTCCTCGCGCGCAGATGAATCTCGATCTTCCAAGCACCTAGCACTTTTTCTTATTGGATCACTTACCAAGCTCTTGGAAACATCAACCCTTAACATCTTGGCGGGCGCCATATTTGAGACGCTTTCTGACCCCCAATTCTTAATGGGATTTTACGTCATTTGATCCCTCAACATCGCAGCGTGCCAGATATCGTGGCTTCTCTGGCGTAAGGGAAGAAAGTATTTCGATTTTTGCATGACTCCAAGATAGCATGGATTTATATGTAAAACAGGGCCTTGTGGAAATCGGGATACGCCCTTACGTCAGAGGGACGATCGATACGGCACGGCAGAATCCGGCATGACTTCAGGCTGATTATTGAAATTGATTCACAAAGTGACAGACTAATGAAGACGTATAGGAAGCGGATGAAAGAAGAAAGAAGCATAGGAAGCATGAAGGGATCCTATTGGTTGAATGGGTGGTTCCTATAGACTAAGGGAGGAATTGTTAGACTAACTATAGCGTCTTTCGTGAGTTTTCTTTAGTTAGTCTATTGGCTACCTCTTCTGTCCATTGCAACCATCCTTTTTCACCACTAGAATCCCTCTATACCCCTTTTGTCTTCTTTGTCCATAAATTTCAATAATTTAAAGGTAAACCGAATTTATTTTTATGATTATACTCCTTGGAGACTCCAGTGACTTGAAAAGACTTGTTGTGTATAATAATTTGAGAAGACAAGAAACTCAGGATGTAAGAGTTTGGAACGACCTTTTTCCAATGCTCCCATTTCCCAAAACTAGTTCTAAATTCCGGAACTTTTGAGATTTTCCTGAAATTTTCCCGGAACTTTTGAAATTACCAAAATGTTCCGGATCTTTTGAACTTTCCGGAACTTTCTCGGAACTTTTGAAAAAATCTAAACGGAATTCCGGAACCTTTGGTGTCATGGAGTGGTAGGAATATTAACTAAAAAGTTCCGAATCCCGGAACTTTTGACGAACATGGAATGGGAGCTCTGCTTTTTTCAAAGGAGAAAAAAGAACACTTTCTGAGGTCATCGGTGATAAGATATGACATCACTGCGGGGCGCGTTTTAACAAGGATTTAAATTAGGAAGCGACGACGATGACGTGGTGACGCGAGAGGAGCGAGATTTGACGGATGCCGGAAAATTAAATGGGGCATCGCGAGGCGAGGGAGGCGGCCGGAGCCCACACGGGACACTTCGCGGCGGAGGCGGCGACGCGGCGGCGGTGGCGGACGAAAGCCGGGGGCCACGGCCCTCCCGGCGCCTCCCTCGGGTTCCGGCCATGGTCTGATGCCACCAGACGCCTCGCTTTGGCTCCTCCGACTTCGCCCTGTCCCTGTCTTCGTCGCATCACACGTGCACATACGTGGCGGCCAGATAAACCTACCTGCAGTCCACTAATTATACGAGCCTTTATGTGCAATCAGTCAAAGTGAGTCACCTATAGGGTTAGGTCACGGCCTAACCTATACGGGCCGTTCAAGGATTACGTAATGCACTTTTCCCGATTCTTTCATCCCTTCATCCTCCCTTGTAACGCACCCGTAACGCAGCCACATACTCCCCTTTTGAATTACGTAACGCTGGCCTGACCCCCCCTCCCTCCAATTTAAAAAAAAAAATCAAGAAAATGTGAGAAAACTGCTCGGAAAAAATGGGGTTTCTTGAAAGCTATTTCGCCGCAAAAAGATTCATCCGGGAAAGGCGGGATTTTCAATTTTTCGCACGTTTCTTTAAGGTCCCCCCCCCCCCCCGTGGGGGCTCGGGTTTGTTATGTAACGCTAAACTCGACCTCCTCCCGTCCCCCGTCTTGTGACGCACCGTAAAGCTGACTCAAATCCCTTCCTCCCCCTAACGTAATACTTGAACGGCCCCCGACCAGGAAAAAGTTATGGTAAATAAAATGGACCACTAGACAAAGAGCAAATTTCAACATGTTGATGCATCTAGTATCCTATACATATAATTTTCAATCCATTTCGGCTTGTTCCGCTTCAAAAAAATAAAATAGTAGCAAACATACTAAAACATACTGTAAGATGGTTACGTGGTTTTGCACTTTAACCATCGACATGTTTTTCGATCAACATCTCCGGATTTTACGTCGCTCCTAAGGCGATGCCTGCTCAGTACTCGATTTTCGTAATGTATTATGCACACTGTTGTTGATACCAAGATTGACGTATTCATACTAAAAGGAACTATGTGCATATAGGGTTTGCGGGAGACATAGTTCCTTTTAGCATAAATACGTCCAGTTGTCAGTGCTGGATCAGTGAACTCTGCAAGGTCTCAATTTCCCCAGTACAAAATAACAATGTTGGAGCAAAAGAGGATACTGGAAACTGGACGCATTCTTCAAGCACACGCAGACAGGAATCGGTGAGCTATCTGCGGAACACGAATCATCGCATCACGCGCGTAACTCACCGCAATTAACAATATCGTTAAGACAATAAATATAGCCGTGCAAACGGTTCAGGAAAGCCGATCAAATTCCGCCCGAGAGGAGCCTCGGAGTCGCGGTTAGGCAGCTTCAAATAAATAAAACAAGGCTTTATGACAGATGAGACACAGAGCATCAAGCTAAGTACATCGATGCTTCGTTGTCGATGACGGGCAATCCATCCGAATTCCAAACGGAAATCGGGCAGATTCCCACGTAGATTTTGTAACGCTGGATCGATACATGGGTGAGCAAATGAATGAACAGTCTACTTTTCAAACATTCCGGGAAGCTATAAACGCATTTACTACTATCAATGTAAGCTCAATCCCTGCGGTTTAATGTCTCCCTTAAATCATGGCCCGGGCACCTGCTTAGTTTTACTGGACTCGTCCCTCAGCACGCGGTACACGCGTTGCCAGTTTCGGAAGGACTTTGTTGGGCTCGCATGGAAATTTCATGAAGAATGTGAGAATTATGACAGACCAGCACGTGTGTACCTTCGTTGAAGGTCCTTCTCGTTTGCAAGAAAAACGATGAAAGAAACTGGTGTGCGTGGGAGTAATAATAGTAGGCGATCCTCTAGTAAGTGATATCAACGCGGGTTAAAACTTTTTAAGGTGAAATTGGATAGTAGGTCAGTAGGTGAAGTTATTTCAACTTTTTTTGAAAGATGAATGCGAGCTTGAATTAGGGTATCTGTACGGCGAAAGTATGGACCGATCGTTTAATTAAGGGCCTAGGGCCCCAAAGGACAGCCAATACACCTCCTAACACCCAAAATATCACTGCCAATCTTGACATTCCAATATCAAACCAAGATGGCCAAGAATGTTCATGAATTAGCGTTCTTCCGCCAAAATGAGAAACAAAATCAAATGCGTGCTTTACAAACGACAGATCGCAAGAATTGTAATTAAATAATAATTCGTTCTGGATGATTTGAATTCATAGATTGGCTGCCCTCTCGGGCCCTAACTTTATTCGTGGAGGCATCGGGGAAGGTGTGATGGATTTTCGGAGTTTCTTCCGTCCATATACTCTTCCTGTACAGGTTCTCTAGCTTGAATAGACTCCTTCATATCCTGTTGCAGCAATTTTGTTGGAGGCATCTTTCTTTTTCACTCTCAAACTTGTAGGTACAACCTATAAGCTACGTGCGTGGGTAAGATGGTGCAATGACACAATAAGTTTTGGCCTCTTCTTTTTTTTCAATAAAACGAAATAAGGCTTTCTTTTAAAGGCTTTATAAAAACTTCACATTTTTACTCGTATGGCGTCTTTATACCGCACCTTCCGTTTACCATTACACGTCAAATAAAGTTCGCGTACATTTCACACCATCGAAAAGTTCTCTGTGTATAACATAATACTTTCCACAAAAAGCCGCACGATGTAGGGGCTCGGAGGACAAGGCGCATAAGTACAGTGTTCGCTATTTCAAGAAATACGCGTTTGAAGTTACGAAATTACTTGGATGCGTATGGCGGAAAGAAAGTTCAAACTGACTTTTATATGCTTAAAAATTGGAATTTGGAAGGAATTTTGGAATTTTTCGCAGAATATGCAGTAAGATTAGACTAATTTTACTTGGAATCATTATTATCACTGGAAAAAAAAACACATTGGATCTAGAGTCCAGACTCTTGAAAACATTGACAAGAAACAGGACTCTTGATTCAATCAGATGTTTGCTTAGATCAAAAGGAAATCCACTCAAATTAAGAGGCTTGGTTCTTGATTTAAGCCAAAATCCGATTGAATCAGAGTATTTTTTCTCGTCGATGTTTTTAAGAGTCTGGACTCTAGATCCAATGTGTTTTTTATTCCAGTGATCTCATTTTTTTAAAAAAAATTCTGCACTTACGCGTCTTGTCCTCCAAGCCCCTCTGTTGCGTCTTACCGAGCTTTTTTTTGTTTGTTTTTAGTGTAAGCAACGTCAGATTGCGCTCGTGTCGGTGGCATTCCAGCCTCTGATTTCACTCTCAACGTGCACGGATGGTTGCCGACCCTCCAAGGCGCAGGAATCGCTCGTCGGGCGCAAAATTAAAACCCATGAAACAAATTCACCAGGCGCTCGGATCCAGCTGGGAGTTAATAGTATCTACTTTGCCGAGGAATCACTCTGCTGTGATTTATCTGCGTGTATCTTTATTTAAATTTATTGTTTCGGGTCCAAATTAGAGGCGAACGCGAAGGAGGGGCAACGGAGCGTGATACGAACAGCGGGGAAGGGGTGAGTCTCGTTGTCAGTGCGCGGACCAACAAAGCTACGTAAACAAATTACTTCTCCGGCATACTTCGCAAGCTCAGACTTACCCTCAGAGAGAAACTACCCTCACGCGTAATCTCCGCTTTTCATTCGTTCTCCTCATGTATATATTCGCCTTTTGGCCGTTTGATACGTGATCCGAGAAACCTCGGAATGGTAGCTTTTGTGTCTGCTTCCACTAAGCACTCGAAAAAAAAGTAGCTTGAATCTAGAGTCCAGACTGTTAAAAACATTTACAAGAATAAGTACTCTTGATTCAATCGGATTTTTGCTTACATCGAGAACCAATCCTCTTAATTTAAGCGGTTTTCCTTTCGATCCAAGCAAAAATCCGATTGAATCAAGAGTGTTTTTTCTTGTCACTGTTTTCAGTAGATCCAAGCGACTTTTTCCTAGTGAGATTGTATCTTTTGGAGCGATGCAACGGCTGACATCTCGTGAATAAAAATTATTGAGAATTGTTTCTAAAAAAAAATTAAGTAATAGATATCTTATAAATCTGTGGATATACTGTGCACTGAGAAAAATCTATGGTTTATAAACCAATTAGTGGTTCATATGGAACACCGCTAATAGTAGTAAAGACAACATATAATAATAGTTAGTTAGTTAGTTTAAAACATTCAGCGTCATAGGCTATTAACGGCTTTTCAAACGGCTTTTTTAACGGCTAACATAGACTTTTCAAAGATTTGAAAAATGGGTGTATATACGAAAATTTAGATTTTTAAATTAAGAGAGGCAAAGAGTTTCAGAAGTTTGGTAGTAACATTAGATTCATCGCATTTTAATATACCTGAGTGATGGTATATATACCTGAATATGGTACGAGATACCTTAGTATGTATCACACCGAGAATTACTAGTCCATTTACGACTATTAGTGGTGTTTTATATGAACCACTAATTGGTTTACAAAGCCATACATTTTTCTCCGTGTGGTAGCTCGTTACTTGCGAGAATTATCACTATCGATAGGTGACGACTGAAAATTTCTAGCTGATCCCCAGACACTCAACTTGAAGTATAAAATTTGAAAGAATGTCATGTTTTTTGTTTTTTTTTTTTTTGTTTTTTTTGTTTTTTTTTTTTTTTTCAAAAACAGATTGAACTCCGAAAAACTTTATCAGGGTAAATGATATCAATGAAAAATACTCCTCTCTCTTATTTTTAGAGACACTTATTGGGAATAGCATCGTAATTTCGGAGAGTTTGACCGGTCGTGAATAAAAGAAATGTTAGATATTCCTAAAGTAGCAGCATCTTTTTTGTTAACTTTAAATTCTACCTTGCTCATACTATATTTTACAAATGTGTCGTAACAGGCACAAATTCCCGCTAAGTACGTTAGGGGTTTGGGGTTTTTTTTTTTACCGCGCAACAATCATGTTTCAATGGACTGAATAAGTTTTAAAAGATTACAAACAGTTCACGATTCAGCAGCTCTCTGTCTTCCCTTTTCCTACTCTCTTCCTCTTACAATCAGATGCTGGCTCAAAATATCTCTTAAATTTATTCTCAGTGGCCAAATTTGAATCACTGGCCCCTGGCGCGGCCGAATCTGAATCAGACAACAATAAATATCAGAACATATGTTCCTAAAAAATTATTAGAGGAATCGTACTTTCTTTAATGCTACGAATAATATGAAATCAGTCAGGACCGGCTACCGTGCACCCCTGGTTAGTTGCGTGTTTTACGACCTGGATGGAGCATTGTTGCAAAATGTATAATTCCTGCATTTCTAAAAATGTTTGCCTATTGATGAGAGAATCCGACGAGAAACGTTCAAGGAAGTTTGACAATGTCGATTAGGATCGAGCCAAGAAGATTGGCCGCGAAAATGCGAAATGCCAGCGCGGATTTAAAAATTGCCGATCAATTACGGCTATTCAAAGCCACTCGGTCCAGTCCTTTCCGCGACCACTGCTGTGTTGCCCGGCTACCGTATTCTTGAATTATTAACACGATATTAATACTCTGAATTATTAGTAAAAGTATAAAATAAAATACAGTAGTTCGAATCAAAATTTGAATAAGACTACGATATAATTTTTTACTTAAATGCCCATTAATGTTCCATGAAAAAACTTGCTTTTCGTACCCAAATATATCATTTTGGCTTTGTGTAAATGGGACTTACAACACAGGAATATTCTATCTACGTGTACTGCAAGGAAAATACGTCTATTTCATGATAAGACCCCATTTTTTTCTCTTCAAAATGCCCTTCGGAAATAATAAGACCTTTCGGTGTACTAACTGTCAATAAAAATGCGGCTCAGAGCCACAGGATCCTGGTTAATTTTTGGCCGCTCAATATTACATTCATATGAAGTTTCTTCGATAACCTCAAAAAGTTCTAGATCCACTGGTTATCATTCTTAACTGTAATATCATTGGAATGAGGAATCGCTCAAATACATTTCAAATTAGTGCACGGGTAGAAATTTTCCGATCGATGAAGACTTTGAAGAGTTCACATATTTAAAGGAAAAAATTACATGATGAGAAATCAAATAGGGTATTCAACCTCTTACAAACATTGTCTCGTGAGCAATGAAACTTTTAAATCCAGCCCTGATTGTGCGGTTTATATTTAAGTGTACTTTTTTTCGCACTCCTAACTGCCAAAATAAACCTTTTCAACTATTGTTCAGGCAGTTCTAACAATCTTCTTTTACACATTTTATCACTATGTTACGAGGTTAAGATACGTTTTTTCCCTCTTCTTGCTCGTTGTAGCAAAAAAACAAAACAAAACAAAACAAAAAAACAGGCATGCTAAAGAGCTTCGCATTTCCTAGAAAAAATGGAAAGTGCTCTAACCATGGTAGTAGTGTGAACACGACCCAAGTAAAATAGAAATTCGCTGCAAAAAAATGGACTGCATGTAAATTTGGCAAACGTAATTACACGTTATTATGCAGACGATCGGCAAATTCATATTCATAAAAATGAATTTAAACATAAAAAGCAGGTAGTCACCACAATTGATGAGACACCATGTTGCCAACTTTGTAGAACCACTTTATGGTATATCCGTATTACCTTTAATGCTGTCGATGAGAGTCATAATAATTTACCATTAACCAGCTTTTTTACACGTTGCGCCAAGTTTCCCACCAAAAATGAAATTAAGTGGCTGTTCCGCAAAGATCACTGTCTAAGATATCCTCCTCAAAAGCTATGAATAGAATGAGAGTGATAACTTTTGTACTAATTGAGACTAGCCACTACAGTCCCTACCAAGTCCAATCATTTTCTCAGCGGAGAGAAGTCTTTTAATAGCGCTTGAATTCCTCTTTTCTGCATTGTATTTCATCCTCATGTAAGAGTGCGGCTGCAGATAAGCTTTAATCGTCAGCAAAAAATGCTAAACGAAAGTTGTACTTCGAGAATACAAGCATTATTTTATCGAAGCTCCGTTTTTTCGTCACACAGATTTTGTTTCTTGATTTGGAGGGTTTTTCTTGCTTCATGGTTCTCAATGACACATTTGCAATAAGTGAGTTCCAACCTTCTACCCCAGGACAGGATGATGTGTGACACAGAAATCGATTGATTCTATTTTTCAATGACCCTATCCTACACAAATGCTTCAAAATTGTCAGAATGGTTCAACTGGTACAAAATCTGTGCTGTTGAATCAGTAACCATGAGTCGCCTCACGGGTACCTCGGTCGCCTCAAGTAAATGGGTGTATTGAAAATAGTACAAATTAGTTTTAGGATAGAGCCTTTTCTGTGGGAGTTTCTCGGTGCATTTAGGAAAATACATGTTGTAACAGGGGAACGAAGAATTCTCTCTTAGAACATAAGTTAATTCTTCGGAACTAGAAAAATTATCCAAAAGAAAGAAAAAAAAAAACAATTTTATTTCCTACTATGAGTAAAAAATTTTCTAGTGTTGCAATTACAACAAACACTTTCTTGATCTTGAGCCACTTTAATGCGGCTCATAAAATAATGCTAGCAGCAACATTTTTCGAAGATAGTATCCACAATAATATCTCTAAAATGTTTTAAAAATACTTGAGAAATATTTCTCAATTATCTACTTTTAATCCGATTAAATGCTTCTCTCGCGTAAATATTGCAAAATATTGTATAGATATTTTTAGGACAGTTAGGTACATTAAAAAAGTATGTTTAAATTATGTTTACAATATTATCAGGACAGCTATGTTTTTCAAACATTAATGCCAGAATATTTATTGGTAATATTTGTTAATTGTTTTGCATTCCAAGCAATTTAGAGAAGCCTGTGCCCGGTTAAGCGTAAAAAATATTGCTATTTAAGTCAATGTAGCACCCTGAAAATCTGGCAAAAAAATTGTGGAAGCTTCTTTAAATTGCTTGGAATGCAAAACAATTAACAAATACACCAATAAATATTCTGGCATTAATGTTTGAAAAACATAGCTGTCCTGATAATTTTTTTGCCAGATTTTCAGGGTGCTATTTTGACTTAAATAGCAATATTTTGAGAGTATTTACGCCTAACCGGGCACAGGAATGACAGGCGGTGAAGCGGAAAAACGAAGCAATTGCTCTCCTTGGCAAAAGTGTCGTTTGGGAAATTCGGGTGGCTTGGCAATGCGGCTGGAAGGTGCGATAATCTCGGGCTAGTGGTGCGATGGCTTTCAATTACCGCGGTGCGGCATGGCACTGATCTGCCGCAAACGCACCGCTCGCTCGCGCCCGCGCCGCGTCTCGTAAAAGCTGACGCGCAAATTACTGGGCGGTGTGAAAATTACAACTCAGGGCTCCAGCCCCGCACAATCGACAGGAATCCCAAACATTCCTCCCCCTTCCCGCTCCTGCTTCCCCTCACATGCGTCCTTTTACCCTTTCGTCGCGGTTTAGGTGGCCCCCGATCCGAAATCCGCCGTAGACCGTCGCGAAACTCGCGTTAAAATCTAATACTATGTGCCTGTTGCAAACTCCAGCTAGAGTAAAACGAGAGCTGGTTTTTTTCACACGGAAAATCAGGGCCGGATTAAAGGGGAGGCCACATTGGCCGCGGCCCATGGCGGCAAATCTAAGGGGCGGTAAATTTTGCAATTTTTTTAAAAAAAATCGAATTTTGAAAAAAAATTACAAACGAGAAAATGCGACAAAATCTCTTATTTCCTGAGAGTATAGTAATTTTTAATTTCGTCGTTTTTTAGTGATACAAGAGACAGCACCTTTCATTAATCGAGTTAAGAGAGAAACCTAACACGCAATTTGGCCTGGACTTAGGGAGCAATGATGACGAGGACTTGAGATGAAAAGGAGAAGCCCTTCGCGCGGAGGTCGGCATGTAACACATATTAGCGCCTACAAGACTGCACAAATACTTCACGCATTGCATCAAACACAGTGCGTTCAGCAGCGATGGGCGTGAAACACATAGCGCCTACAAGACTGTCGGAATACTTCCCGCATTGTGCCATACACAGTGCAGTCTGCGCGGCGCGGCGGTGGAAGTTAAAATCATTACACTACATTTATGTTTGTTCTTTCATAATTTGTTCGTTCATTTCTTATGAATGGAAGGCCTTGTCCACACAGAGATAGGTTTACGGATCTTAACTTTCGCGCAAAGTTCCGTGAACTTTTGCTAGTAGTGTGAACAGGGCTTTCCCAAAAAATATGTCCAACACAAGTAAACGAATCTTATGCACCCCTCCCCCGCTGGCACGTTTACTTGATAGTTTTTATTGGTATTTCAAAACGAATGAGAAGGGAGCGGCAAAATACAGGCGGCCTATGGGCGGCAAGTAGGTAAATCCGGCCCTGCTGAAAATGGCGCAAAAATCACTATGAGAGCTTTCGGAAAGTCTGAAATACGCTCCGTAATTCACAATCTGCGTGAAAAAATAAGCGGTTATTTAAGCCTCCCGCTTTCAAAACGATAATGCGGCACAGGTGAACATCTCGTAAGAGGAGTCTTTCGATACAACCTTTGTGAACTAGGATGCTTTACAATATTCAACATGGCTGACGCTTCCGCGCGCAAATCGTGAGGAAGTACCATGATCTGTATCAATACAAGGAATATTTTAATTTAAACAAGCCGTTTGATAAAATATTAAATATCGTCCTTCAGTTTGGTGGTTTGGCGTTAGTCATTTTAAATACTGCGTAGTATCCTAGTGCGCAAGGGTTGCATGGAACGACCCCTCTTACGATATGTTCTTCTGCCGTAATATCGTTTTGGATTCTCGAAGCTTTAAAAAATACATATTTATTTTGCAGATTCTGAAGTTAGGAAAGCATTTCAAAGTTACCCGATGGTCTCATCTTGATTTTTGAGCAACTTTCTGTAAGACTTTAATCTCCTATTTGCTCTTGCTGAAGTTTGCAACAGACACCTCTGTGCTTAGCATTCCAGTACCTACAGTTTGAATAAGTTAGGAGGCAATTTTTTTTTTTTTGGTTTCAAAATATGCCAACAGGACTGAGAGTTGCATTCCGACTTTGACAAACAGGACTGAGAGTTGCATTCCGACTTTGACAAAAACTTGGCCAGAAATTTTTCTTGATGGGGTCTATACAATTAAACATCTCTAATGATTGGCTCCTAATAAAATACATTTTCTGATGATCACAAAAAATGACGTTGTTTGAGGAAATATCCCAGTCAGAAAAATGAGGTAAGACAGAAAATGTATAACTTTGAAAACGGAGATACGTGGTATCGCATTTTAACCATCGGTATTAACATTATATATAAGAATGTGAATGCAGTCTGGAGCACTGCTACATCATCAGAACTAAGTCAAAGTGTATAGGGTTAACCCCTCAATGCCCAAGCCGGGTCCAATTGACTCGAGGTTTGCTAAAAGCACGGGCAGTACGGTCCCGCGGTTAAAGTAAAGCTGGCACCTACGAGCTGTAGATAAAGGTCTACAAATAATTCTTAAAGACAATCAATCGTCAATTTGAAAAAATGAAAAAAAAATGTAGTGTCAACTTAGCCGAAGACAGGTGAGACCTAATCCGGCCTTCTTTTTCAACTTTTCTCTCGAATCGGAGCGACTCCTCATTGGCCACAAAGAACGAGGCATTGCGTGTTCACGCCTCGCGCCATCGCGCCTTCAATTTTGCAGATGCAACTTGGACATCAATAAAGTACGAATAGTTGTATCTCTGCGCCGTCATCAACGCGCGTCCTCTCCTTTGCGTTATTTCCATATTGTTTTTGTTTCCGTTGATCAAAATTGTTCGAAAGTATCACAGTCGTATCATAAAGAAATGAATATAACATGTCTGATATTTTTTTAAACATAATAACTGAATTCTTCTTGCCACAAATATTCAATGGAAATTCCTTTTGACCCAAATAGATTTTAATTTCCTTTCTTCCCATATTACTCCGAGGACGTAGCTATTTACGTTGTACCAATAAACTCTTTTTGATTTGGAAGATGTATTCCCTACTAGGTACAAGCTGTATCATGTGTACAGTCTGCGACGATTCAAGCGAAAGCCGGCAAAAATCCAAGTCTTACGCTTTCTTCGGTAAGCCGACAACTCTGCCTGGGCAGTTTTCTACATCCGTCGGTGAGTTGGATTGAACTGTTAATCAAGGCCTCATTCTTGCATTTTAAACAGTCAGATTCTGCCCTCTGCCGGTCATAAGTGGTGACTGGCAGGTAAATACCATGTAAGTAGCCTGCACTGCCCATTCAGATCGCGCTTTTTCATAAGCAGTAGCGAGGCGTGAATGATCGATTATCGATATTCTCCCATTAGAAGCCTTGGCAAAGAATCGATTATGAAGATATTCGTTGCGAACACCCTGTTTATCGATCAATTACCGTGTGTTTAAATGACAGATCGATCGACTTATCGCAATGCACGCCATGCCACTGCTCATGAGCTCGGGTATAACTCGAGTCTCTTCAAAGGTCATGTTTAACTGCATTTACCCAGACATAAATTTGAAAAATCTTGAGATACGGACAATAGGCCTGTTGTAAACTTTAGTCAGAGCGAAAAGTTAATTTGGCTCCTAAGGGGGTCCTAAAGGTTGGGGAATGATGGAAGCCAGTATTAGTGTTCTGATTTAGTAAGCTGTTCAATGGAAAATTTCCTCTTAATTTTATGCCAGAATCACACGCTGAATTTTGCAGCTTTTCGTTGCTCAAAAGTTAAATCTTTGTAATTATAGGTATTTTTCATCCACATTTATATTAAACTTATTCGAATAGTTAAGACGAACAACTGATAACTGCTAAGTCCCAATCCTATCCTCATCGATGCACCACTCAACAACGGACCGATGACTTCCACATTTAGGTACACTCAGGTGCCCCTATCCAGAGTGGGATTCTGGCTTTAATCTTAATTTTATTCCAAAACTTGTTGTCCATAAGCTACTATATGCCCGTTCAATGAAAGAAATAGTTGCCCCACCTTGATGGTGCTTACCAGATTTTGAATTTTCACCCTTCAAGTAACAACTTTTTTTTCCGTTCTTGCTAATTTTCTCAACAAACCCATAGAAAAAGAAAAGGAGCTGTTTGCATTTCGGGCATCTTGGATTTTTTTGACGACCTAGGTTGGTACGGAAGATTTTTATCATCAACTTCTTTGGAAATGGTGTAGTTTATGGGAAAAAGTCACTCTATATAAAGTGTTTGAAATTATATCATACGTTGGTTTAAGCAAAAAAATCGAACGTCATGGTCCATTTTTCATACTTCGGATTTTGGATTTTGCCAGAGTGCCTGTACAGACCTACGTCACAGGGTAAACAATCCTCAAGAGACAAACACCTCCTTTTTTCCCTATGCAACAAACCTACTGTACGGAGCAAGATCGCGAGTGCTCTTAGCCGGAAAACGCTCCAAGCTAGTTGCCCGGGGCGCCGGTCACCGTAGGCAATACCGCAACGCACAGACGGAGGGACGACGGCGACGCGACGGCACCGTCTTATTTTCCGTGGGCTCGTTTGTAATGAAACTCGCGTTTAAAGCACATTTATACGTACTTACGCATACATAAATACTTTGTGCATGCGCGGCGTGGCCGGGCTCGATATAATTACGTGGACCCGTCTAATAACACGCTGCTGTCCGCGTCAAACTTAATCACAATTAACTGAATGGCTAAGTAGCCTCGTGATCGTGATCCCGGCGAGACAGCGAGACACACTAGCGCATGCGCTCCTCCACTTGTCCACGTCCATCCATACTCGATTCTGCCCTATTCGATAGAGTAGGATTGCATTTTGAAAAAAGGAACTGAGAGCATTCAAATGTTGCTAAGATCGTGCAACTTACATTTGGACTGAGTTAAGCAGAAAGGAACCAACTCACATTTTGGAAAAAATTGAGTTATGAGTGGTTTTGAACTCGACCACCACTCTACTATCTATCACAAAAAATTCAAAGTTTTTGTTGGAGCAAATTTTTCAGAAATTGAACTTGAAGTTTATCTTTTACATTGAGTCTTATGCAGGAGCCAAACTTTAGACCTCTTCTTCTCAGTTCGATCCGGATGTGGCTTGGTTCCTTTCTATTTAACTCCGTCCATTTTTTTAGTGACCACATTCCATATCCGTCGGAAATTCCAGGATTCGGATCTTCTTTGTTTCAATTTCTCTCACTCCGTGATCGTTAAAATTTCTGGGATTCGTTATAGAGTTTTTCAAAAGTTCCGAGAAAGTTCTGGCAAATGCAAAAGATTTGGAACATTTCAGGAATTTCAAAAGTTCCGGGAAAAATACAGGAAAAATCTCCAAAGTTCTGGTATCAGTTTAGGGGGGTGGGTTAGTCTGGTTTTGGTGGTTTGGTATCAGTTCCAGGAAATGGAAACACTGCATTCTTTGCAATGAAATTACTGAAATTATGCACAAAATTGAATTTTTGAAGGTAATTTTCGTCTTTAATTTGTAGTCTATTGGGAATAAAAATGAAACGTGTTAAGATGATCACTGATCACTTTACATTTGCGAGGAAAAAAATTGCTCTTGGTTCCTTTTTGCAAACTGTAATCAGGTTTTTTTTTTTATTATTTGGAATGCATTTTGCAAAAAGGAATCGGGAGCATTCCCATGTCGCCAAGATTGTCCAATTTTTTTACCTTGCAAATATGAACTGATCGTCTGAATAAGTTTCATCTTTACTTCCAGTAAACTGTAAATTCAAAACAAAAATTCCCTTTGTGAATTAAATTGTTTGTATGATTTCAGTGCTTCTATTGCAAAGAATGTAAGTTGCACAATCCTAGCAACATAGGAATCTCTTGGTTCCTTTGTGCAAAATGCAATCCATTCCTGCAATCATGGGATTGGACGTATAAATATTTTTCGGGGGTATATTAAATCTAGCAATGTCGTCATTTTAACAATAAAAAGTTAAACATTTTAACTAAAGCTAAAAGGTGCGAACTAACACTCTTGAATATTGGGGGTGGATATATATATTGCTCGATTAGTTTTATATGAACATGAAAAATTACGCCTGCCGACAATATAATAAAAGAGGAACCCATGAAACGCAGTGGGATGACCAACAATTTCCAATGTTCATTCACCTTTGAAAAAGTCGGACTGTTTGAATTCTAAAATCTCTGAAAAGATGACAATTTTTTTACGCTGCCCTCAAAATTAGCCGCACCGACAGCATGCATTTCAGACATTACAAATTAAAATAATGAAGTTTCTGTTAATTCTATGAACTTTTGCAGCAAGCGCTCCCCGCCATTATAGCCCACATGACCTATATTCTTGTCTTGGGTGGAAACATCTTTTCAACCTTAACACACAAATTTTAACCGCAGGTAGTCTAGAGAATAGATCTGTGCATATTGAAGCGCGCCGTCGGCAATTGAAAAACAGATCACAATGATGCCAAATTTCTCGGCAAAACCATAATATCATGCAATTTTTAAATAATATCAGTCGATTCCTGAGGTTACAACGGTAAATTCGTTGCTCGGAGGGAGCATCTCACGTCGAAGAAATTTTGATCTCAATCGGTAAAAATTGCAAATTAGGTTGCTTTTTTTAAAAAAAGAAATTATACTTTTCGAATACCACGTGACTTTCGTGCTCCAAATTCGGCACCATTGATGACTGATCAGCTCTGATCCCTCGCTATGTGGGTGCTCGCTGCATGTCCATATACCACCTTTCTCCCGTCAAAGGGAGGCGTCTCCTTTTGATATGATTAATCGTTTTTCACACAAACTAGACGAGAATTTACTGCCCGCGGTATATTGATGCGAAATCGGACGGTGAAACCACCCCGAGGAGAGATCCACGGGGCGAGGTGCGGTGATCAGCGGCGTTGTCAGAATGACCTTAAATCCATTTTTAATTTTTATTTATTCGACTCTTAAAATTAAAAATTGAGTAGCGAGTATAAAGATTTTCCAATAATTTGGAAGTTTTTACAATGTACAGTTACAAGATTTATTTAGACTACACGTGGAAAAAAATTGCTGATTCAACAATTCAATTGCTAAAACCAGTGAGTGCAACTGTTTTATCAACGCAGATTTTACCACAAAAAATTGCTACTTTAACCACATCGTAAACTAATTTAACCTCGGAGGTGGTTAAAGTAGCATTTTTTTGGTTGTAATAATCTGCGTTGAAACATTGCACTCACTGTTTTTAGCAATTGAATTGTTGAATCAGCATTTTTTTTGCCCGATGTATTCATGTAACCAATACTCAGAATGATGATCACTGTTATTCAATAGTCATTTTTTGAAAGAGAAACATTTCAAAACTGGAAAAAACACGTAACAAAATAAAAAGACTCATAATGGACCCGTAGACAAGGTATAAATTTATGAAACATGTTCTATATTCACAATATCACGAGAAAAACAAATCATACAACGGAAAGTCTGGAAATCAACTACTAAAGAAGTGTTTACGATTAACTGCGGTCAGGTAGCTATCTGACAAATGACTTCATTTATATCAGATAACTTCCTTTGATTCCATGTTAAAAATATTCGTTGATATCTTGTTCAGGGTGCGATTTCCGATTTTCTTGATGTAAAATTCGTTTCCTACTAAAGATTTTAAAGAGAAAAAATTTGGACCTTTTTCTGTAGTTCTGACCTTGTCTTTAAGCTGATCTTATAATAATAATGTACAAAAGCATAAAAAGTCCAACAAAAAAAGGAAAGGAATCGAACAGAGGTACAAATAAGTTCTCATTGCTGTATTGTCGGAATAAACTCGAATATTTGAAATAGAGGAGTAAATAACATTCACTTATGTACGCAGTAATGAGTATACGGCTAATTTCAAAATTACGCCGTCTTAAAGTGTGACTTAAACTACTTAATTGGTGCAATGCAAAATCAACAAAATCTCATCAATTACCGACCAAATTTGGGATATGACGTCAGAAAATCTTACCCAGAAGATCATGTCTCCAAGCATACAGTAAGAATGTAGAAATTTGGCACCATGGCAACATCATAACGAGCATAGCAACCCTAATGGTTGCCCTTATCTGACACGGACCCAAAATCATATTTTTTATTGGGCCCAGAAGCTCGGTTTTAATTTCAAGCCGCCCCACGGATCTAATTTGTTAAGTCTCCTGTGTGTAATTTAAAACCAATAAATTTTATACCTGCTTAATTAATACGGCATCATTTGTTAGAGTAATTACTGCAGGTATTGAATAAGGGATCCAAATTATGAGCCTTGAGAGGGGATTTCCTCCAAACCTCAGGTTTCTATCAGGGCTGTCGACTATTGATTTTATTAGTGCCTTATGCTGGAGTTTAAATGAAACAAATTTTGCCCGTCTCGAAGGGAAATATAGGGTTGCGAAAAGTGTGGTCATTTAGATGGATCTTTCATGTTATTAAACAGTCAAGATTCCTTCGAAATTAGTTACGTATTCAAATAACAATGATCATTCTTGACGTTTGAAATCAATCCTCTTTTTTTCTTTGTAAATTACATTACGCCGATGGTAGTTTATTTATACCGAGGAATTGTTTGGAAGCCATTTATTCATGTATCATTAATATCATTAATATAAACTTCGAAGGATTCTGCCTTTTTCTATTTCACTCGAGGGGAAGTGTCCCCTCCCGGACTCTCTTCCCCACCCGGTGACTGACGCTGCGCTGTGCTGAACGGTTCAGCCTGAACCTTTCCCCTACGTCTGACCGTTCCCCACTCCTCTGTCAATCGAACCATATGCCACCGCTTACGTATTGTCGCTCGCCCACCCAGGTACCTAGCGGCCAGCGGTCAGTTGATGATAAATCTCGCTCATGCTCCTATGCAGCTACGCATTGATTACGCCAGCTAATTACTTTCTAATAATTAGAATTTCTTCGATAATAGTTTTCTTTATTTATTCGACTGTATTTTTTTCTCTGTTCTACTGTGATTTCCTTGGTTCTCTACTGTGTTTTTCCTAAATCTCTGAGTCAGAAATCTGAAGCACTTCGGTATGCACCGAGTACTTCAGATGTGTGACCTGAAACCTTCGGTATATACCGAACTACTTCAATTGTCTGACCCGAACTTCGGCAGATGGACCTTAACTTTTCGGATGCGTGATCCGAAAACTTCAGAGATCCATATGATCTCAGCTTCGGGTTCCATGCACAAATTTTTTTCTCCGTGTTTCCTTTTAGGGGACGCAACTAAAATTTCAGTAAATTTTTTTCAGAAAAATAAAGAAAAAAAAAGAAAAAAAAAGTGGCTAACGATGGTTCCTCACCTTCACGTGGTGTTGGCTGTTTTTACTAAGTGGGATTAACCGTCCATTTTAAGATATAGTCTATTTCTTGCCCTGCCATTATTATTCTACAAGTTAATTGTGGAGTGAGAATTTCATAATGTTTTCTATGAAATCTTCAAAATATAGTGATAAAAAATTTGCAACTACTACAAAATCGGCTCGCGAAGCGAGCCGAATGTCACTCGCGTAGCGAGTGACCGGGGGTCCAGGGGGCTTAGCCCCCGGCTAGGCGTGACGGGCGCGCGAAGCGCGCCCAGAACGGCTAGTATTAAGATGTAGAAGTTGGAGCAAGGGTGACAAAGCCTCTACTCAAAAAGTTGAAGGTCTGGCAAAGGTTCAATTAGGACTTGACGTAAGTTTTCTTATTTTGAGAGAGCTTCGATTCCCTGAATATTGTTTCAACTTGTATGTATATAATTTTCAGAATTCTCGTTAAAAAGAAGGCCGGAGGGGAGTAGAGAAAATGATGAGGATTTAGTTTTTCGCAAGTGATGAAATCTTCGTTGTAGTCTGAGTACTTTTCTAAGGTAGCGCGGAGAGAAATGAAATCATATCGTTCATGAAAATACAGTTTAATAAAGAATGATTTCTTAAACAATTATTTGAAGAATCTTGAAGTGAGATCCGGACTGTGCTTCACTCAGGGGCGTATAGCAGTACCTTAGAGCGAAAAGGTCATAATAATCAACATTTTTGGGGAAACTTAATTATTCCCATTCTCAATGCATTTGAGAATTACGAGTTATAATAATATGAGACTTCGTCTTATATCACTTGGATTGTTTTGCAGTTACACGGTGTGAAGCAACGCGCAGGTTGCCTTTGGCAGACCGGATCAAATCCTTCCTACTTCGAGCAGGAGACGTGATACAAATATATCAACTTATCCATAGCTCAAAATGCATATTCATTGATTTGAAGGCGCAAAGAGACGCCAGACCGTTCTCCGACAGTTCATGAGAGGAATAGATTCTTTGCGACACAACGTTACACCATGACAGTTTGGCGTTTCATTCAAATATTTCTATCAGTACAAAACTATACTGCTTGCAGTAATATTTGATGCTACAGGGGGAAAATTGTTGTATTCACTGTTAGAGTGAAGTTTCTTTTGCGAAGACAATTTTTGAATCGGTCAAACCTTCGATTCTTAGCTTAATGGACACGCGCACACTTAAACACACCTACATCTCCGTTTGTGTGCTGTGTTCTTTGTACGACCCTGTTTCGCGAAGCCTACATATCTCATTATGACTTCCATTGGCAGTATTAGCATCATTTTTTTCCACGCGTCAAAATCCGTAAATCCGAATTAATGTACACTAGGGGCTTATGGGGCTGCTTCGCAGCCCCTTATTTTTCCTGTACACTTTTCACTTTCACATGTTTTTTTTTTTTTTTTTTTATTTATTTTCATTTAATTTTCTGTTTTGTCTTTGAATCGGGTCTAATTATTTTTTTGAGAGAATAAATATAACAAATGTTTTCAAAAATTGTAATTTTATTTAGTAAACTTTAAACTAAAATTTTGTTTTAATCTTCATACAAAATTATTTTTTCGGTTTTACATTTGTTTTCAAACTAATTTTAAAGAAGATCTTTTTTTATTTTTTAAATACTTTGCTTTTTTTTCGATTAAATTGTTGATTCTTCTTTTGCCATTTCTGTCCTGCTTTTCTTCCTATATTTCCTACAACTTTGCTCTTCTTCTTTCCTCCTTTTGTCTTTTCTTTTTTTGCTTCTTCTTTTTCTTCTTCAGTAGCTGTTCCTTCTGGTTCTTCTTCTTTTTCTGCTCCTGTTTTAACTTCATCTAATTTTTCCGCTTTTTCTTCTTCGTTTTTTCCATGTTCAGTCTGCATTCTGGTTCCGGTAATAAACTTACCTATATATGGATCCTTGAACTTTAAAGCAATAAGGTCCATCACCCGGAATATCAATTCGATTTGCAGAGAAAGAGGCAAAAGCAACAGCACTATTATAATTTCTGATATGCTTTATGAAATTTGGAGAATATAAAAATAATGATTTCAAATCGGTATTTGTCCGAATACTCGGTAAAGAAATTAAGCCATTTTGGCAGCAGTTATTAAAATGACCATTGGACATTTCACCCTGAAAATGGCGAGCATCACAATGATGACAAATTATATTCATTGAACCGACTGAAAATTTGGTAACAAAATTTTCATCAAAGTTCTGATCATCAATTTTATACTTCCGAAATGAAGAAATGAAACTTTGATTTTCTATACTAATAACAGAGTTAAGTTCTTGCTTCACTAAACGAACATGCAAAGAATTCTGGAAAACGCGACCACGTTTTGGAGGACGACCGCCTCGGTCATTGAAAATTTCACTCATAACAACTGTTAAATTTAAAATTAAAATTAGTAAAAATTATTATTATTTTAACAAAATCTTAACTGAAAAGTTCAATTTTTAAATTAAAAAAAATAAATCAGAAGAAAAAGGATGAAATGAAAATGGAAATTAATAATAAACATATTTATACACATTGAAAAGAAACAGCGTGAAAAGTTCTGATCGGAAATGAGAAAAAAAACGTGGAGGTTATTGACTTAAGGAGGAAAAATTGGCAATAGGAAAAAGATGGAACCAATCATGAAAAACCGTAAAAAAAAAAAAAAAAAAAAAAACGCGGGAAAAGAAAAATGTAAGTTGATGGCAGTTGAGTGTTGGAAGTAACCTCACTTAATGATGATTGTTGAATGAAAACAGCTGATAAAAAGGCAGCAAACGGTAAAGTAAGATGCGTAGCAACAAAACTTTTCCGAAAAACAAAAAAAAAAAAAACCCCACTTCCCCTCATCCAATTTATGAGTTTTTAGGGATTTAAAAATCGGGGACGAACCCCAGAAAATAATTTATAGTTTTCCCGAAGCATTGAGAACAACACCTTTCAAATGAACCAACGCCCCTCGCAATTAGTACAGTGGTTGATTCACAATTTCATTCTATTTTTCAAATTAAATATTAAGATATTGAGGTAGGCTTTTTTTTGGTGGATTCTCAATTGCCACGCACTGCATACCTGACAATACCTTGTATCCTTGATCTTACCTTAATCTTACCTCGATCGTGATAGTAATTAGCACTTTCTACGCTTAAGCTGCGGATCAATCATAAAGAGCAAATATTGTTTCGAAACTCAGAAACCTCCAAGTTCAGCCTTTTATTTCAGTTTTGGACTTTCGCCTCTGCAGAACTATTGAGGATGCACCACACGAGTCGGCTTTTTAAAGTTCCATCCTATTGGTGATTTTCAAATTTTATCAATTAGTTTCAATAATCCAGGCTGATGATTGATGAAACAGAACCAGATTGAACCTTTAAGAAAGTTCTGAACCTTGAAATAAAGTTCGATTAAGTTTCTCGGGGAAAAATTAACAGCCCCTCCATTTCATTAAAATTAAAAAAGAATTTATGCAAATTTTATAAAAAGTACTTCTGGCCGCAGTCGCAGATTGCTCCTACGATCGGGCTCTGAGGGAGCGGAGAAATGTATCAAGATGTGCAATGATGATGAAATACAAATAAGCGAAGTAGACACGTTTTAGGTTAAATTTCAATCAACAGCTAAAAAGGCGTGAAGGCGGCCGGCTTCAATCGCGCTTGATTAAAGAGCGGGCCCTCGGGAACATGGTGGGAGCCGCGGGCCCCGGGGGGTGGGGGGGGCCCAGGGGTCGCGGAGGGCCCACCGGTCACTCTCAGCCCCGGTTACCTTGTTTCCTTTCATTGATCATTAGATTTACCGACCGCATTAGCCCCTCGATCCACCCTTGCCATTTCGCACGGCCAATGTCCAATTTTTCAAGCAGTACTCTGCCGTGCTAAGGAAGAACGCCGTATGAACACCTGAGAGTTGCCAAATTTCCCTCAATAAAACATGTATTTTTGGCCACATTCGTGCATATTTTTCCTTTGAAATTTTCAGATGCTTTAGCTTGAATTGCGCACAAAATTATCTGAAATTTGTGGGAAATAATCTTCACAATTTTCTCAGTAATATCGGTTTTTATCGGAGGAAACTTGGCAACGTCTGGAGGCTCATACGGCGTTTTTCCTTAGCACGGCAGTACTGCTATGCTGAGGGAAAACGCCGTATGAACATTTGAACATTGCTAAATTTCTTCTGTCGATATATTTATCTCAAGTAAAGTCATGATTTTTTTTTTTTTTTTAATTTTCAGGTACACTGAACTTAATTTCGAAAAATCTGCTTGGAGGAATTTAAAGAATTATGATCACAAATTTTCTGGGGAAAAATGCGTTTTAGCCATAGAAATTTGGCAATATTTCAAGGTTTATACGGTGTTTTTCCCTGGCACGGCAGAATGGACTTCAACGTTAGTGTACTCTAGTGAAAAAGTGGCAACGGTATTATGAATCGTTTAACTCTAATCTATCGGTGATGCACCGTGATGTGTGTTATTTCTGAAATTGCACACGATATCTGACCCTTTGCCACCTTCCTTCTCATTTGGTTTTGCATAATATGACTAACGCTGCTGCCGATTTCATCTTTCTTTTTCAAGCGAATTCCTCTCGCGGTGTATAGGGACACGTCGCTAAGGTAAACCTTTGTCCCCTAATAATCATAAAACCATCCCGAAGATCGCTGATTGTCCGTGTGTTGTATGTTGAGTCAACGGCTATTAGATTCGAATATCATTTCCAAGCAGTGGCGTGTTGTCCTTTGCGATGTATTGATCTTAGATTTAAACATTTGGAAAAAATCGTTCATCAGATTGTGCGCAACCGACACCTTACTAATTGATATGGTTTACTTTAGTCCTGAATGAGAAAATATTGAATAATTCACACCTCTAATTTCTAGTAGGATAGTCTAAATTTTGAAGAAAAAAAAAATAAAATATTCTAATGAAATAGATGTAATAATTCATGTTTTTTTCTCAATTGAAAATGATGACTATCGAAATCGGCAAACCTTCATCAAATGAGCTCAAACTCGTTGCTATTCAACATTTTGAAAGACTTACCTCAAGTCGAGTTGAAATTTTGGATTTTATTACTCTACTAAAATCCCCTTGAAATAGGTTCTTAATTTGAATGAAATAGCAACCGACATGCAAGAAAGTATCTACACCTTGCCTTCCGTACGACAAATTGCAGATTTAACAATTTTAAGTACGCTTAAAAGTGAGGAGGGAAATTTTACTCACAAATCAATACAACCATTCCCTTTCTCTAACCCAGATTTTAAAAAGAACCGCTTCAAAATAATTAAATCATGTATTTCTTACTTTAAACGCTTGATCGTGTTTTAGACTACTTTAAATCTCTGATTTTTATTCATATATTTTCTCTGTGATAATTCTTTAAGCCCCAAGGCGTTTCTTGGCTAAGAGTATTCACATATAATTTTATCTACAAAGTAAATGGTAAAATCAATGAACACTGTTGAATCTAGTTCAATCCCAAGCTGATTTTTTCGATCAACTCATGTGTGAGTGTAAAACATGAAAGAGGAAAACAAACCAAAATGCAACGGAAAATTCACATGTCTGAGAGGCAAATGAACCGGCGGCGTGGCGTGCTTTGCGATATATCGATTGATCTGTCGTTTCAACCTATGGAGAGGGATCGATAGACTGGTTGTTCGCAACGAACCCCCTAATAATCGATCGTTTACCATAGCTTTGAATGGGGAAATATCGATAATCGATCATTCACGCCTCGCCACTGAAATGAGCCCTAGATATGTCCTCAATATTTAGAGGAGGGATTAATGAATATCAAGGAAACAAAGAATTTATCCATTTTTCAGCACGAGGAAGATTTTTAAAATAACTATACCATGCCTAAAAAGCCATTTTTTTATAAAAAGAATATTTTACATGTTAAATATCACTGCAACATTCGACAGAGTTTTCCCATAATTCGCAAAATTCATCAGCTTAATGTTCTTAGCATTAAACACCGGGATTTTCCATTTGATTTTGGAAATTGCTGGTCATTAAAAGTACATGTTTGCAATTTCAGCCAACTCTTCGAAACCGAGCAGCGAGTCTCTTATCCTGAGGTATACCCGTACTTTTCGCCTCAAGTCTCATAAGATAGATATCAAGCAGAGGTGATTAATAAATCACGATAGTTAATCTCCAGCATCATAGGCACTCCTACATATCCATAACTGGTTCTCGTTGATGACTGTATAAAGTGCGATCGTCAGATTGAACGGATAATCCTTGCTCATTATTCCCAAATACCCAGCTCCTTGGGAGTGTGATACCGTATCGTGGCAACATTGACCAGGGGAATTTATTTTTAAATCAGAGCGGCTACTCTTTGTTTTCGGGTTCCGTCAAAGGGGCGGCTCACTCGCGCGCACCTAGCTTGTAATTTAAATATTTTACACTTTCCGAATAAAACCATTAGGTTTAAGTGTCCGTGGGGGAACTAAAAAACTTCACACCGATGATCACGCCAGCTCTAAGTCCCACCGACGCAAGGCATTACAACCGTTTCGAGAAAATCTGTTCGCTTCTTTCTTAGGCTCTCATACCAGCTCAATCATTTTTTTTTGCTCTCTAGTCACCATGGATACAAATTGGGATTTTTCTTTGAAATCAAGACTTCCATTTAGACAAGTTTGACTGTTGACTAAAGTTTGACTGTCTATATGGGGGAGAGATAAACATTTAAACATCGTCATTATGTTCATGTTAAGCCCTTTTGCAGGAGTTTTTTTAAGGAACGTCTTTGATGACGGTCCTGATTTCCAGGAGCGAGACGTGCTTTTCGATATATCGATTGATCTGTCATTTAAACTTATTCTATTATGTAGGTCTAAATGACAGATCAATCGATCGTTTATCGATTCTTTTAAAAGGAACAAGGTGCCCAATAACAGTGCCTGAAAAGGTTTCCTAATAAACAAAGTGCTCGCAAAGGACACCTTAATAATCGATTTTTTACCATACATTCAAATGCAGTGGCGTGGCGTGCTTTGCGATTTATCGATTGTTTTACCTTTTAAACCTATGGAAAAGGATCGATAAACAGGGTGTCTGCAGCGAACACCTTAATAGTCGATTCTTTACCATAGGTTTAAATGGCATAACAATCGATGTATTGAAATTCACGCCATGCTACTGTTCAAATGGGGAAAGATCGATAATCGATCATTTAGAGTCGCCACTGCTGATTTCCATTCCCAGAGCGACGGGCCGAGACGCCCTTGAGTCAAGAGGTATCATAATACCTTAAATTTTCGAGCTCTCTGTGCTTCACGGAGGAACAAATTATTCTCTTCTCTCCTCCTCTCCAGACGAAACTGCACATGATGTGGGACGTACTGACGCGAGCAAGGAAACTCGAGGGGTTTGCCGGCACGAAATAGATTGCACTCGGGCGAATTTTAAGAGACTAAATACTTTCATATTTATCGGTTCCTGGTCCGCCGCGATTGGTCCGCGCCCCCTCGAATACGAATACATTCGGAGCCCGGGCGGTGTATTCCGGACCGCCTCGGGACGCACATAAAACAGTGGACTTGCGTCTCGTTCCCGATAATTCGGAATAATGAAGACCGGTCCGAGTTAATGATTTTTAAAAAGGATATTTAGACATTAATCCTACCACCTAAAGCACAAGCACCTGCTCGACAGGTGAGTGGTTCTGCCTCCGCGTCAGCGTGCTTTGCGATATATCGATTGATCGCCCATTTAATCCTATGAAAAAGGATCGATGAACAGGGTGTTCGCTTACTAATCGATTCTTTACCATGGGTTTAGATGACATAACAATCGATGTATCGCAATTCACGCCACGCCACCGGAGCGGCGTCGTGGGCATTATTATCGGAGTCACTGAAATAATAATCAATTTGCCTCTCCTTTTGACAGGTATCACACCCGGGAATGATAAATACGCCTTGACTGCGCCGTCCATGTGCTCGTGAAACCGCCTTAACCCGCCTAATGCCTCGTCGGTCGGTTTTCAACCATGAAATAGCACTAGCCAATTTTTTTTAATTTTATTAGAAATTGTAATCCGTTCTATAACTTAGCTGTAAAAACTAACACGCCACATTACACGGACGAGATACTGGTTTTCTGATTTTTACAGTTTTACGAGTCTCTGGTTTCTGTATACGTAAGATCTTCGACGAAGACAATCATGAAGTCTCACACATCATCATATCTGAGGATTCCGCGTGGATAGTGGGAAACGTAGCTTTCAAAGACTTAACCGGACGTAAACCATTGCAATCTGTGGGTAACACATGTCGGAGGCAAATCGTCAAATCAGGCATTTTATCAAATGTCTAGGCAGATACTCTTTGCAATGTTTACGATGTTTTCAAAAATACCTCTCTAATTTTCAATATTCTGAGACTAAAAATCCGTCAAAGTACAAACTGTCATTTTATTTCCCGTTCAGAAATGCTCCTCATAATTTTTCAACCGCCGTAACTGTGAAAACTTTTTATTTTACGAAATTCTGCATGTTTTGAGATAAATTTGCATTCAAGGACTGGAATAAACGTATTTATAATCGTATGGAACAAATTTTTAAAGGGAATTCATTTCCACATGATAAGATAATTATTTTGTCTACAGTCAGCAAAATAATCAGAATTTCAGTCTACAGGGCCGGATTAAGGGGGTGGCCACATGGGCCGCGGCCCATGGCGGCAAATTTTGCAATTTTTTTTTTAAATTTAGGTATAAAAGTAAAATTGCAAATGGAAAAAGGCGACAAAATCTGGCATTTCCTGTGAGTATCGTAATTTCTAATTTTGTCGTTTTGCGGTGATACAAAAGACAGCACCTTTAATTAGTCGAGTTATGAGAGAAACCAAACACGCAATTTGGCCAGAACGCTCATTTATGAACATTCTTGGCCGTTTTAGTCTGACATCGGAATCTAAATTTTGTCAGTGACATTTTTGTGTCAGAAGGTTGGCTGCCCTTTCATTAATCTAGTTGAGAGAGAAACCAAACACGCAATTTGGCCTGGTGCGGCGCGGCGGTCGGCATGTAACACATATTAGCGCCTACTAGACTGCATGAATACTTTACGCATAGCGCCAAACACAGTGCTGTCAGCAGCGGTCGCCGTTTAACGCATAGCGCCCACAAGACTGCATGAATACTTCACGCATTGCGGTCAGCAGCGGTCGCCGTGTAACGCATAGCGCCTACAAGAGTGTAGGAATACTTCACGCATTGCGCCAAACAAAGTGCGATCAGCACGGCGCGGCGGTGGAAGTTAAAATTATTGAACTACATTTATGATTATTCTTTCATAATTTTTCCGTTCATTTCTTATTAATGGAAGGCATTGTCCACAAAGAGACAGGTTTACGGAACTTAACTTTCGCGCCAAGTTCCGTGAATTTTTGCTAGTAGTGTTGACAGGGCTCCTGCAAAAAATGTATCCAACACGAGTAAACGCGTCTTATGCATCCCTCTCCCTCCGGCACGTTCACTTGACGGTTTTTATTGATGTTTCAAAACGAATGAGAAGGAGGCGGCAAAATACAGGCAGCCCATAGGTGGCAAGTAGGTAAATCCGGCCCTGTCAGTCTAAGTAAGATTATTTAACAAAATGCCTGATTTGACTTTTTGCCTTCGACACACACTTAAAATCCGCTTGTACATCGCTCCCTGGCGCTCCACGACACCTAGCCGCCAAAGTCCCCTATCCTCTTACAGCCCCTCAAGGAGTTGGTACTCCCTCTAAAACCCCATGTCTCCACCCTTGCATTGGGCGAAGAAAAGATGATGTGTGAATTATTGCATCCAATATTGTCTATTCCTTCTAATTCCCGTACTGACCGCTCGCAATCTAATTAAGAAGATTTGAAATAAAAATGTCCATAAAGATGCTCGAACTGAGCGCAAGGGGCGTGAGACAATTATTTAAACTTCTCTGTAGCTCCCATTGCATAACCATCAAAGTATAGGCGCGTCTTTCACGCATGAGTTTGACACGATGTTTCACGATGTAACTGAATAATGTCCATACAGTGCTATTAGCCTGGTTTGCGACTTGAATGCTCTTCGCCAATAACTTCTGTTTCTGGTTTTTAAGTAAATTACCGGTATTATGGTCAACATTTCACAGTCCTAACAACAATTTTGACGACTCGCATCTCCATAATCTTCTATGTCAGGATTTTTCCATTACTTTTCAAAATGTCTCTCATTTTATTTTATGTTTTTGCAATAAAATGTTCATTGCCTCCTAACTTATTTTCAAAACTCCTCCACCTCTTTCGTTGTACACGAAACACTTTTAGCGAGCCGCCCTGGATTCCGATACCAAACGGCAACGGTATGCCTTGTCCATACTTCTGGTTCTCCGTGGTAAACTTGGCGTTTTTCAAAAATAAAATTCTCGGAAATCAAAAATTTACAAATAAAAGCACCTATTATGTTTTTTATTCTGAGTGTTTTTACAATGCTGTTAAAATACGCTAGTATTCTAAATGTAAGCATGCTCACATCATTCTAACAATGGCACTTACGGACTTGGTGGTAGTCGAGAGAAAAAATGCAATTCTGTTGGAATATCCGATCGCAAAGAGTGAGCTGAAAGACCTGTTAGTCCTTATACCGTAAACAGCTCGATATTAATGCTCTCTGATAATGTGCTATGTGTCTAATTATGACCACACTTCGAACCCGCCCAAACGACACTCAACGAACAGCTCGTCAACAGCTTGAGGAGTTGGCTTGACCCGTCATGCGCGAGCAAATTGTAGACCGGATTGAGCACTGCCGATCGTTGATTTGATCAATTGAAAGCTCGTAAGGAAGTTGATACGATAAATGGGCGACGCATCGGCTGAGGCAGTGGCGAGGCGTGAGTGATCGATTATCGATATTTTCCCATTTGAAGCTATGGTAAAGAATCGATTATTAAGGTGTTCGTTGCGAACACCCTGTCTGTCGATCCTTTCTCATGGGTTTAAACGGTAGATCAATCGATATATCGCAGAGCACGCCATGCCACTGGCTGAGGATCAATGCGCGGAGCCCGAGGCGATTGGAAAGGCTAGTCATAAAAATAACCATACTAATCATAAGCCCACACAGGAGCTCCGGCTGTTGGTCAATTACCGCTGTTTCTCAAGATATAAACTGCATCAGCAACACTCTTTTTCGCGCGTTAGTATTTTAAGTTTTCTGCGGATCAATATTCAACAAATTTTGCAGAGGTTTTATAAAATGAAGGTAGAATCTACACACCGTCATCACCACCGTTTCCCGAGATTGAAAAACCCCTGGTGTGATCCTAAATTAAATACGTGTTTATTTGTATTAATCCGAACTCAAGACACGAACTTTGTGTTTCAGGGCAATGATAACTTGAATGACACCGAAGGCTAGGTTTTTCAGCAAATTAAGGTTTCGCATGTGTGAGGAATTTGCGATTTGATTATTAATTAAATAACCGGTCCCCCGATGGCTGAAAAAATAGAAGGAACGCGCAGCGGGCCCCGCTGAATTTTGACCCGACAATAACATGATTCGATGCCGCGATTATTCTAACTCGAGTCCGAATGATCGCGCCAAACACAGAGCGGCCAGCGTTAAACGCACATTAGCGCCTGCAAGGCTGTAGGAATACTTCACGCATTGCGCCAAACAGTGCAGTCGACTTGAGGCGCATATAAGCGCCTACAAGACTGCACGAATACTTCTCGCATTGCGCCAAACGTAGTGCAGTCGGTCAATGGAGAAGTAGCATGTGTGAGGGATTTGCGATTTTACAATTGATTCTTCTGTAAAAGTTCACAAGAAACACGATGGTGCCACTGGTTTTCTCTGAAATTATCTCCCAAGCTCAACAATAGCTCTCAAGTTGAGGCCAAAATGGAGAGGATATCGCACGCTATCCTGAGAGCCCACGTCTACATCAAGACAAACTCTCCATGCGAAGATAGGGTGCGAATAAATTAGCAGGGATGCCGTGTTTTCAGTCTTATTAGAGTCCCCAAATAAAGTGGCAGCCCTGTCAATGTATTTGCTCCCTATCTTTGCATGGAGAGTTTGCTTTGATGTAGAGGTGGACTCTTAGGATAGCGTGGGATATCCCCTCCATTTTGGCTCCTACTTGAGAGCTTTTTTTGAGCTTGGGAGTTGATTTCAGGAAAAACCAGTGGCACCATCGTGTTTCTCGTGAACTTTTCCATAAGAATCAATGGTCAAATCGCAAATTCCTCACACATGCAACATCTCCATTGCGAACAAAATTATCTAAAAAATTGGAAGAAAAATATTTTCAAATTTTCCCGAAAATCCGTGATTTACCAACGGAAATTTGGCAACGCCCGAAGGTTCATACGGCGTTTTTCCTTAGCACGGCAGAGCGAACTCGGTGTCGTTGACGGGACACGGGGAGTCGCCACGGGGTGACCCGTTTCCGAACACCTCTTGACGCGGTGCGGCGCGGTGTCGGGTCTGATGTCGGATGTTTCTAAACACGGGGCGCGCGGCGCTGCGCCGGCATCTTAAATTACGAGGCGGCGCGGCTAAATTATATTATTAGTATTGCCGGTAGCCTAATGTTCTTGTCCGAGCTCGGCTCTCACTGCTCAGCTGAGCTTAATTGTTTGGATGAATATTTGATTAGCAACCGGTGAAGGACCAAACCAGTTTGTGATTTAAGCGCACCTCACCTCCGCGATCGGCGCGAGAGAGAGGGACAGTGGAGGATCCATGGCGAAGGAGAGAGACGGACACATCGGTGGGGCAGTTCCAGTGATCCGAATTTCAAATTGCTCCTGAAAAGTGAAGCATATAAATTCGAGCGGCCGTAAATTCGAGGACCGAGGTATTTTTATTGTTTTCGGATATTGCTCTCGCGAAATGTACCGATTCGAGTTTGAACGCATCGTGCGCGAAGCTGAGGTGCCTCTCGCTGCTTTGAGCATGAGTTATGGGGATTCCATCCTGATGATGCGCGAGCGAAAACAAGAATCTTATTCAGCAAGCAGAGTGAGACGAACTTAGCAATATTATTTTTTAAAAGAAACCTATGGGAAATTCCTCTTATCAATTATAACGTGATCAGTGGGTACTACCGGAAGTAAATTCAGGGGGAATAAAATTTTTCTCAGTGGTATTTTTAAAAATTTTGACCGGGGAACGATTTGGTAGGGGATATAAATCACCTAAAAATGCATAAAATTTGGCTAAAATCGGGCAATGATCACTCTTTAAGGCTTCTTTTTGACGTGCAATGGTTATTTTATACTTGCTGGGGATACTACAGACCAAAATCTACGGTCAAATTGAAAAAAAAAATTCACTTTTTCAGAAATTCCCCCCCCCCCCCACAAAAAACCAAAAGTTTGAATTTGCTAAAAATCCTGACGTGTTGGAATTTTTTGCATATTTCTCTCGAATTCAACGCTAAAAAATACATAAGAATCAAAGAAGACGTGTCATGCAACTCGGCCTGACCAAAAAAACGCAGGGCTGTGTTATTAGCAACCAAGATTAGCAAGAGTACAACAAGCTCGTGGACAGCTGGACACCCGTTGTTTAGTTTTCTCAATGGGCCTGTTGCAAACTTTTGCTAGAGCAAAAATAAGAGTTGTTTCTTATAGATAATGCCTCAAAAATCACGATGAGCGCATCGGCAAAGTCTGAAATGCACTCATAACTTCACAGTCTGCGTAAGAAATTTGCGGTTTTTTGAGCTTCCCGCTTCAAAAACGATACTACGACACAGGTGAACATTTTGTAAGAGGAGTCGCTCCATCGTCGGCAATAATCAGCATGGCCGACGCCAATCCGCCGAAACACGTTTGATGGGACGAGATATAACACCTGAACTGGATTAGACCGGATAACAATCGGTGTGTTAACGTTCATATTTTCCACGCCCGAATTGATTGACCTTGAACTCTCCTCGAATCACGCACGGAACTGCGAGCAAGCGTCGGCCATGATGAATATCGCCGACGATGGAGCGACTCCTCTAACAAAATGTTCACCTGTGCCGTAGTATCGTTTTTGAAGCGGGAAGCTTAAAAAAACGCAAATTTCTTACGCAGATTGTGAAGTTATGAGTGCATTTCAGACTTTGCCGATGAGCTCATCGTGATTTTTGAGGCATTATCTATAAGAAACAACTCTTATTTTTGCTCTAGCAAAAGTTTGCAACAGGCCCATTTACTTCATAAAAAATTATTTTGACATTTTGAAAAAATAAAGAAAAACTACGCCCTCGCATCAAGCATATGGACGTATTTCTGCCAAACGGAACTATGTGCAGTAAGACATGAGCCCTGAGACCCGTAAGAATATATGTATAACAAGGCTCACGTCCTAATGCACATAGTTCCGTTTGGCAGAAATACATACATATAAGACTTGATTTAAAATGAGAGGGAGAATCTAACACAAATTCTGAAAAACGAATAGAGGCAGAATTTTCGAGTGCAAGGCACATGATTTTGCACATGCGCAATCGATGTGCTATTCATTATTCAGTTTGCAACTCATATTATGCGGAGATACAACCAAAATTAGACATCATTGGTAATTGGTTAGACAGCTTGGTAATCCTTAAAATTGGATGTGTTTAATCGTCCGCTTTAACAGGACGCGGGAGTAGGTACGTACGCTGTAGTAGTATACAATAGTTATAGTCTGGAAAATAGTTCTGCTAATTTTGGGGCAAACACCGCTGAACGATGCCTAATCGAGTTAGAAGTTAAACGGTTTGCAGTTTTAAAATAGTAGTTTAGACTAGGACGTATTTGAAATTCTGAACTACCATGTTTACTTACAAAATTGACAACTCATGATGCAAGTTCACACCCTTTTTTGGCACAAATGTCAAGTTTACTATCCGTACAAATAGTTCTTCAGGACACCAGGAGAGTTTTCATCGAAATTTCAAAACCAAATTTTTTGACCCAACTCGGCAAGAAAAATAACTCCCCTAAAAATTTAGCGTAGCTGAAGTCTCTATAAACGTTCACATTTTGAATGATCCTAGTAAGTCACCTCAATACACTTGGTTGTAAAATATTCTATTTGTGTTGTTCATTCATTCATTTCAAGTTTTGAAATACTTAATCCTTCATCAATCAGTCGAAGTACTTTTCGACAATCAGCATACTTTTATTGCGTTAAGAACCAATTATATCATTTTTTAATGAAATCCTACTACTCACCTAGTTTGCACGAAACTTGCGATTCAAACGTCAGTAAGATTATTCTAAGTTTAAGAGTCAAGAGGAGTGCAAAATCATCTAGCACATCTGGCCGACCCGTAGCTGATAATGCTTCGCGTATTCTGCAGTTTAGAATATTAAAGTTTTCACTGAGGTTCAGGCCGCGTCTAAGCGAGGAAAATCGATACGATGATTGTCTGCAGTAAAACGAGACAGTAACCTGGGTCTCTCGTAATTTGAGCCCTTCCTTTTCTCGCCCGATTCCGCTGTCTTGCTTCCGCGTTCCCCCACTCAGCCCCTTCAAAACGTTTTAGACTACCCCCGCTACCGCGCCGTGAGGTTTGTTGCGTCCTCGCCTGCCTAGGCGCTCTTGTCTACCTGGCTGATGTACATGATAATTAGTCGTTATTTTCCTGTCACTCTGCGCTTCCTCCTTTCCGAAACAGATTACCTGTGCGCCAAACGTTACTTTTCCGCGGACGATTACTGCTCGACGTTGTTGCATTTCAGGATGTAAGTCACTGTTCATCATTGCTTTGTACCGATAAATTAGAAATTTAGCTGGAAATTGGTAACTATGTAGGCCTTTGAGAACTTTTAAACAATACGACCTGCTAGTGACGAAAACTTTTCAACTGCGTTGGTTCGGAGTGGGAAGTATCGGGCTAAGCAATTTTTTTAAACAGTAAGATCTATTTTTCACTCTCAAGCCGATTATTATTTTTATTGTGTTTTTTTTTTACTTTTTTGTAGCGATGGTATTATATAAAGAATCGCAATTTCAATTATTATTTTACTTCCTCAAGTATCAATCGAATCGAACCCATCATTGACTGTAGGATGGCGTTTTCAGAGCTTTATCGAGTCCTTTACTTCCTTTCTGAATAGTAGTAACCTCTATGTTGACGGCATTGCATTGCACTAAAATATGATTTTAAGAGTGTTTCCTACCGTGGAAAACACCTCAAGTGCCCCAAAAGGTAACAACCTATTTTTCTTAAATAGATTGTCAAGCAGAGCATGATTTTCAGCGATGTAAAGCAATGTGTTTAGCAATGTGTTTCGTCATTAGATTTTAGCGTTGATATAACACAACTGGCGGGATAAGAAGTTCTACTTCAGCCTGGTATTCTTTATGTATACCTCAAGTTTTTCATGAAATATATTTGAATTTACGCTCACAAAAACGTTGACAACTCCCATATGGCGTGGTTACACGATCAAATTCCCGTCAAATTCCGATCAAATGGTGACTGGTGCGTACCATCTACCATCAAATTTCTGCAGCCTGCAAAAATTTGATGGTAGATGGTGGAACTGTGAGGCTCATCCTTCATCTGATGTCCACATTACCGTGCTTATTTCATGCTTATTTCAATCAACACGCTGTTTTAATTAATTTTACTCATCAATCTCGATAACTCTCGACCGCCATCTTGGTCATCATTATGATCGGAATTTGACGGGAATTTGATCGTGTAACCAGGCCATTAGAAATTTACTTACGAAATTTTCACTGCACTGTATATCTCTTATGCAACGATTGATAAGGATAAATATGATACAGTGCCGAAATCCAGACTATATTCAGTGATGCGTTGCATTATATTCACGAGGGACTTGAGTCGAGTCAAATTAGACGTAATTGGTCGCAATATCATGGTTTTAAAGAACCGGAAAGTCAGATTTCGGCGAGCCGCCTCAAAGGCTGGTCGGCGAGGTGAAAGGAGGCTGCGATCTGTTCAAGATTGTGGGTATAATAAACGAACAATTAAATTACCCCCCGACAAGAACATGTCAGCACGTCAAATTAGACGTGAAGTGGCCCAGACTCGGACAGGCGCGCGCCCGCACTAGTGGTCAGCAACGTCTGACAGCCTCAGGTTGGGAAGATCGAGCAGGAGCCCCACCTCTGTGCGAAGAAACTCAAGTGTAAATGGAACACACACATATTAAATAATAGCGCCAGTTCTCCGTCCGATTATTACACTGTTTGAAAAAATACCCGATCAAGATGTTTCCAAAGCGCTCGCTTCGACTGAGACTTTAAAAATGTAACTCTTTCCTCCTACCCTCTTTACGTAGCAGATTTAAAAGTAAATGAAACGCTGGGTGCAGAAGGGGCATTTCTCGCTTTCGGTGGCCCGTTCCCCTGATCACCCAACACTGGAAAAAAAAACACATTGGATCTAGAGTCTAGACTCTTGAAAACATTGACAAGAAAAAATACTCTTGATTCAATCAGATTTTTGCTTAAATCTAAAGGAAATCCGCTCAAATTAAGAGGCTTGGTTCTTGATTTAAGCAAAAATCCGATTGAATCAAGAGCATTTTTTCTTGTCAATGTTTTCAAGAGTCTGGACTCTAGATCCAATGTGTTTTTTTTTCCCAGTGAACCCCTTTTTGCTCGATAAACATTTTGGATATGAAATATACAATACAACTCAAATTCAGTGAAATGTTGTGAACCATCGTTTTGAAATAAATCTATCGTTTGTGGGATCTTCCCTCAAATCCATTGTAAATGTAAACTGAAGAGAAAAATTGGATGACAAGTGTCGAACGACACTTAGATAACTCTTCAGAGCTTCCTTTCAAGACCAAATTAGAGTCGGGAAATTCTGGAATTCGACAATTTTCGGCGGAAGATAGCACTTACGGCTGTCTTGCCTAACAATAACCTAGCATGAAAATGAAAAATACCCTTTTTATGTAATGGAAATAAAATCAGTCGATTTTTAATCATCCATACGATTTCCAGGAGTCTTCTGGACGATTAGTGGCAATTTGACACAGAACGGAGGCTTCTTTCAATAAAATTTTCTGCTCAGAAGCTTCTGAGCCCGTTTTCTCAGAACTTCATTTTTGCACTTACGGCTCTCTTCGCTATCACGGCAGTATCGGTGGAGCGATTAAGTTGTTTTTCATCAAACTTTAATTCACACCGACCAATCTCACGCATGCCCATGAAATTTTCGCTGTCACCAAATTGCGTGTTGATCTTGGAGTGATTGGATGCTGATGGGTCCGGGTGCTTTCGGCGCCTTTGAGAGGGGCAATTAGAAGAAGTACGAGGGCGGGGCGAGAAGTGACAGGCTTAAGGTATGGGTTAGGAGCCGTCGCAGACAACAGTTGGACGACGACCAGCCATGGCTCAGGTGCGGGGAGCCAATGCCAATCCTTGCCCAGCTCCGGCCCAGGAAGTGCCGATGCCGCGGCCGTGGCTGGCCAGCCGCGCCACGACCCGCCACGACTGACCCCGACGTGGGTGTAACCATGCTCTCGTTGTCTCTCCGGGAAACTTACCGTGCGCACAGACGAAGTACTCTGTCCGTGCAACGCAAAAACGCCGCTTGACGCCTTCGGCTTGACCAACTTTTTTGAAACAAATTATTTGTGTCAGAAAGCTTGTGTACCTTGCGGGTATTCTTACAGAATTCTTTAGCTAATTCTATCAAGAACTTAACCTCGAAAATTTCAGGGAATAATATTCGTTTTTTCCTCATAAAGTGTAACAGTTCTCGAAGAAAACTTGAGTGGAGCCATCGTTATGGATTGTAACCATGTTTCGTTGCTCTCAGGACTACGCGCGCACAGGCGAAGTACTCTGCCGTGTTGGGGAAAAACGCCGTATGAGCCTTCAGGCGTTGCCAAATTTTTTCCGACCAATTACTAATTGTCAGGAAACTTTTTGAATATTTTTCCGCCGATTTCTCAGATAATTTTGTTTTCAATTTGATCTGAAACGTCTGAAAATTTCAAGGAAAATATTCGGAATTTTCCTCAAAAATAAACATTTTATCGAAGGCATTTTGGCAACTCTCGAATGTTCATAAGGCGTTTTTCCTTAGCACGGGCAGTACTGTTCCTACACGGAGACAAAGTTCGGCTCCTTTTAGACACCAATGTTTTGGTGACCGAAGTTTTATCCGGTTTGCTTATCCGACTTCGGTTCTGATGACCGTATATGTCATTCGGTCCGGAGCTGTCCATTAATTACGTCACCCGAGTAGCGAGGAAAGGGTGGGGGTCTAGGCAAGGATGCCACAAGCTAAAAATTGGGTTTTTTATTTTATATTTACTCAATTTTCACGATTTTTTAATGAATAGTTTCGATTTTTCTCAAAGTTTGTCGTAGCTGAAATTTTCAGCTGTTAATATGGCATGACCTTAATTATTTTCCTTTTTAAAAGAACACAACATATATTTAATACTCAATAAAATGAATTAATCATTTTTTTTATCGCTGCAGACTATATCTACTGATTTTTATCGATTTTCTGCATTTTACCCTTAACGGGGTGCGCTGAGGATGACGTAATTTTTAGGAGGGGGAGGGCAGGTCCAGCAGTGGATGGCGGTTGGATACGGTGAGGGAGGGAGGGGTTGAAAAATTGAAAAAAATGGGTGACGTACTTTATGGACTCACCTCAACCGAAAAAGTTCGGTGTCCAATATGAATGGACCCTGCAGTCAGTCCTTGCAACCGAACTTTCTTTCCTCGTGTGGTGAAAGGGCTCATGTATTCAAATACTTTACTCAGTATACATCAGACGCACGCATTATCATAAAAAAGTATATATTTATTTATAATACATTAACAAATGCTTCTTTGCCTTGAATTTAATCTTAAGCTTAAGTTCTGTAGGCCCACTCCCTTCCATTTTCAGAACTTCCTTGTAATGAGTCAAGGATGAACCAAACTTCATCTCGTTGCTTTTAAATATTTTGCAGAGTTCTTTATTTGGGGTTTGTCGCTGTTCTAAAATTACCTAATATTATATCGGGTTGCAAAGATTGCGGCCGATCCTAAATGTAATAATTTGATAATTCAGGTGGATTTGAGTTCACAAAATACTGAGTAAAATGTACCGTTTATCTAACCAGCAATCGATGTCTCATGGTTTATTAATGCATCAAAAATTGAGCTATAATGTGCTAAAGGCGCCTAGAAGATCCCAGACGATATAATCTAAAGGAAACAACCGAGGACACGCGATAGGAGAGTAAAAACTGTTAACTTGCTCTAAAAGGTATAATAACTTTATTAGGGGGTGTTTTTTATTATTTTTTCGTCCCTCCTCCGTTTCAAAAGTGGACCCTTTGCGCATGCAGCAGGATATTTGGGCACCTGAGCCTAACGCACCTGGTTGGAGGTGAAATTGTTACTATTGCAGACATTATCACACATTGATGATGCTGTGTTGGTTTTTTCGTTATGATTTGAGAATATAGTGAAAGTGGCGAGTAGAGTAAACTCTTTTTTTTTCTTTCTTTCTTTCTTTCTTTTTTTCTTTCAAGATCAACTTAAAATAACTAAAATTGTATGCGATGCTCTTATCAGTAGCCGAAAACGATAAAATTGTATACTGTAGACTTGAAAGGACCTCCTTGAGGGACCAGAACTCAAAACTGCCTTTAGCAGACGATTAAATAGATGAAGTCCTTGTCTCAAAGTTACTGAATTTTCCGAGTAGTCAACTGGACATTTTCGGTTGACAAAGTTATGACATTCTGCCGAGATAAAACCATGACCTACCCTAAAAAAAGAAAATTAAACATTTCTCTCGCGGTTTAGTAAGGAAAGGAAACAGATGCAATTTTGTTGCTACATTTTATAATTCCTGAAAGTCTAGTCCAGAGAACTAAGGAGTCCTCCACCCAAGTAAAGCAGTATTTCAATTAAATTTCATCTTCATCGTTTTTTCAATGAAAATCCTTGGAATTTCTTTCAGATGAATAAGTCTATCCTTCATATTTGCGTGCGTGCAATACCTGCGCAATCACATAGAAGGGGTGAACTTAGCTCAAAAAGGAATCTACCTTAATTCCTCAGAAACATAATTTTCCGTTATACAGTTCTTATCAGAAAAAAACATCGGTCCACCCAATTGTTTTTGTGGCGAAATCTGACAATTTTCGTGAAAAGGGCAACGCTATCCCAGCGAGATATAATATTGCGCAACAACACCTTAATCACTTGTTGAGAATATTGATGGCTATGAAGTATTCTTAGAGGCGGGCTATGGTATCCCTCCTGGGGGAGAGTATCGAAGGGGGCCTGAAGGGGCGGTTGCGGCCCATCGTGGGGGGCCGTGAGCCCTTGGAAACTCACGAGCTGAGGGTTTGCAAAAATTGAGATACCGGTGGAGATAGGTACTAAATCGTGATGGATTGGTCGTTGAAGTGCCAGTGGCCACCGCCCAAAATGGCTGATTGATTGCAATGGTATGCAGAACTATAACGGGAAACGTCTATAGCCGCGATATCTGATGCTCGCCCTGAAAAATAGGATTCTAACTTCATAATTTAACTACATAATTGATGTCGAGCCATAATGCTTAATTATCTTCTTAATTTACTTTCATTCTGAAATTGTGGTTTTTTTTCGGGAGTCTATACCGCCCGATTAGAGCGGTGGGTGTAGAAAGGGTACTTCTCAACGGTTGCTGCGTTTCAGAAAATCTGTCATGATTCTGAATTGACTCTACTTGAAGCAAATGTACACTGAAAAAAAAAACTCCGGCCGCAGGAGCCGCAATTACGGGCTATATAGACATACCGTCCGTTCCGGGCTCAAAGGCCAAAAATTCCGGCTGCTGGAGCCGTAGCTTCGGCCTCTGAGCCCGGAGCAATCGAGGGAGCAATAAAATTTCTATGGGGAAGGAGATGAATAAAATCAAGGTTGTTATAGGTAGAATCTGGGTTCAGTTAAGCTTTATAAGCTTATCATACTGAAATCGTGGTAAGATTGTGGTTCCGGACTTTCCGGCTTATGAGCCCGGCACGGACGGTATGTCATAGCCCGTAATTGCGACTCCCACGGCCGGAGTTTTTTTTTTTTCAGTGTAGGAAATCCGTTAACCTTTACTGTATTAATTTTCTGTTTTTTCAATTTTTGATGCGAAAAATTTAAGAAAATTCTGTCAATAAACTCCTCTTTGAACCAATAGAAATCAGCATTGGGGACTCTGAAACACCGCAACCGAAGTGTGCCCCTCCTACATACAACGCCTTAATTAATTGTTGGCGTATGCTGACTTCGAACCTATCTACATATCCTCTACAGAATATACCTCAATGAGATATTGACGGAATTTTTGAAAGTAGAAAGACCAGTGTGGCAAAAATGCCTTGACCAGTGCAGTGTAAGCAAATTAATAAGCTAAGACTAGACGCGGCCCACATTTCAGGAGGGAAAGAAAATATAATTAATATGAAATAAAATATAATAATAATAATATAAAATAATTTGAATATTATTACCCCAAAATATTTACCAGACTTTTTTGTGCTATCGGTTTGCTGCATGTGGCACCTAGGAAATCATATACGGTATTTAGGCTGATCTTAAAATTTCCTGACGCATTTAATTTCGTCGAAAGACGAACGATCATCGTTTTCGTTCCAAATTTCGTGCATTCAGTGGGGTTATGGTCAGTGCATATTTTTTCCCCATCAATTTACATAAGAATAATCAATGCAGAGTGTGCTAACACTGCAACATCATGAGTTAAAACACGCTGACTATGCGAGCATAAATATTAAAGCCGAACAAAGCGGAGCGGCGCCGTGGCGCCATGCTGCCAGCGCGAGAGGCTCACTGACGCCTACAAACCTAAGTGGATACTTCACGCATTGCACAATGCTTGAAGTATCCACTTAGGTTTGTAGGCGCCAATGCGCGTTTCGCGCTGGCCGTGCGGCGCCGCCTAAAGCAACTATTTAACAACAGAGGTGTTGCACAGTATTATACGAAATTGAACGTATTAAGAATGTCAGGCATCCTTTAAAAGTACAGATCTTTCCTCGCAAAATAAATCAAGATACTTATCTGAGGCAAATATAGAGGTTCATCCGGTTCAGGTATAACAAGGTGGGAATTTCTTGAAAGATAATTAAGTCCTGTTACACCAAAGAGGTGTAGAGAGTTTTAGTGCATTTTGTCTGATGGAATTGACGCTCCCCCATTTTTAGCAAAACTCTCAACTATATATTATTCTCCGTTGGACCAAACAGACAAAACAAAAAAACAAGCAAACCCTCATTCTTCCAAGACATTATACATTTTCATCCAAAAACGTCGTGAGCAATTGTCGTTTGTTTTTACATGTGGGCCAATTAACTTTGGGTCTCAACTGGCACGTGGACCAAAACTCCCGGACCGAAAAAACGCGTGGACGTAAATTACTGGAAAAAAACAGATGCGCGGACAAAAAATCGTTGACGAAATGTCCTATAACCTGAGGGCATCCTTTGGACATAAATAGTTGCTCTACGAATTTTGTTCAGCGCATTACGATATCAAAACTGAAGCATAAATGATACTCACACCCTACGCTTGCATATACAAGCGTATGATGTAACTATTTGTGGCTTGAAGATATATTTGTAAACGAAGAATCGAAAGCGCTCTGGCGTTAAAGATCCCCGCCGTTGGCGCCACGCCGCGTGTGGAGTGGCGAGCGTCTGGACAGTCAAAACGCCTTCACTTGGATGCGTATGCAACGCGGACATCCATGGAGCTCGAATAGTTGCATCCAGGAGTTAAATCGAAATTTGTACTATTTTCGTCGCATTGCTCTAACGGTAGGCGCTCCGTATATTTCTCTTACTCTACAACTTAATTCCAGCGTTGCCTATTCCGCCAATGAAGTAAACTATTTCTAGTTTAATCTAGTTTAATTATGACTATTTTCTGAAGAGTGCTTTGATTTTTTAAATATAAATCAACGTTGCCGTCCTAAACTGTGGGCTGCAGCCCATACTTTCTCTGATTTCTAAGAATGACGAATGTGGCAAAACCGTTCCATGGTCTGTTCACTTGTTCAGGAAAAATTTGAGCGGGTATCTCAACATATTTATATTTTTTTCGCTGAATAGGTAGTAAAAGTCCAATCAGAAAAGTTTAAATCACTCTACGTTAATTCAAAGTCCTGCGAGGCAGGCCTCGTAGCTTGTACGAAATATTTCTTGTGTTACCAATCGCTTCAGGATCATCGAATCAGATCACTAGTGGACTAAGCTCATGAAAAAACGAGCCAATGATGAAGTAAGAAACTGTCCTGAAGTTCTCGCTTAAAATCCCTGGTGAGGCTTTGCTAAAAATCAAGTAAATGTTTCCTCTCAAGATTTGTTTTATTTAGGTATTGGTGTTTTAAAACAATCCTCACAAACATATCTGATCGAATTTAGCAAATTATCAGACGTGTTGCTACACTCGCAAACAAATTTCGCAAGAATCGATCTGATATATGTATCGAAGGAAAATAGTCTAACCAGGCATTTTGTCAAATGCCTAGGCAAATAGTCAAATATTCTTACTTACATTGAAATTTTGATTTTTTACCCTAATTTTAGGCAAAATAAATCGTTGCTCCTGTAAGAAAGAATTCTCTGTAAAAATATGCGGCATAGAACAGTATCTTAAACGATTTTAAGATCCTGAATGCACATTTAGCATGCAATTTTCATAAAATATAGAATTTTTTTAAAACATTTAAATGTACAAAAGGCATGTAAAAAGGAAGGAACGAGGAGAGTTTGCGGATTTGAAGAGTTATTCTTCCCGAAATATTGAAAACCCATGAACTCCTCGCCATAAATTTACAGAATTCCGTAAACTGTCAAAATTTGACTACCGGCCTAGGCATTTGATAAAATGCCTGATAGTCCAGGCGCCTGGTAAGTCTACCTGGAATTTTGGGTACACAGCGATTTTTTTGGTTTACTTGGTGTTTTTTGGGTCGCTGAATCCGAATCTGAAGTTTCCTACCGCGTATCTGTTGAGCATTTTCCGCCATTTTGAAAAAATGACCTAAAAAGGCCTTTTTTGCGGTTTTTTTATATAGCGGCTACGCATGAGAAAAAAATCCCGGATTTAGCTAATGTTTTGAATAGCTGACTAAATTTGGAAGAAAATAGTATATGAATATGCTAGGTTTGCTCAAAAATCGAGGAACCTCGGATCTCGGAACTTTGGAACGCTTCGGAACTTAGCTGACCGCGGCGAGCCGGATCACGCGTTAACGGGTGCGCCGCGAAAACGTGAATGGGCGCGATGTTCACGATGCTGTATCTTCCTCAATTTTTAAGCAAACCTAGCATATGTATACACCATTCTCTTCCAAATTTTGTCAGCTATTCAAAACATTAGCTAAATCCGAGATTTTTTCTCATGCGTAGCCGCTACATTAAAAAAAAACCGCAAAAAAGGCCTTTTTAGGCCATTCTTTCAAAGTGGCGAAAAATGCTCACTAGATACGCGGTAGGAAACTTCAGATTCGGATTCAGCGACCCAAAAAACCTATAGTAATAGCCAAAAAAATCGCTGTGTACCCAAAATTCCAGGTAGCCTCATTTTTAGCTACCAGGCGCCTGCACTATGATTTGACTAATTGCTTTCGACCTGTGTATATCCAGATCTCACTGGTACGAGAAATCCCCTCTATTGATGGAACCGCCGCAGAATCACCCGATGAATGACGAAGTTCAACTCTAAAGTTCAAACGAGTTCTCGCACGAGGGCACAGTCTGAAGTCTTAAAGACCTTTCATCTGAAAGGTGGGCAGAGCGTATAACCGCTAGCGCCACCCAGCGTCGATGCGGGGAACTAGAAACTATCTTTGAAGCCACCCACAGCGTTAGTACCTGCATTAATCGCATTAGTAACGCGATTTTATATCCGAGTTTCGTGATGTACCCCCGCCCCCCCTTCCCGGCGCCCCCCTCGAAACGACGCCTCCGCGCGGCTGTCCCCTTAAACCAAGATGTAATTTAGCGCTGGGCAATTTGTTATGTTGAGAAATGAAATTATTGACAAAGCCAGCTTGCGGCTCTATCGCCATGTCTACCGTCAAACCGCTCAATTTTCTAACTCTTCACGCAGTCGTGAGACCCCCCCCCCCCCCATCTCCTCACAGCCTCAGTTGATGTCGGTATTTAAATTTTTGTAAAGTATCTCTGAAGTTTGATTTTTTTTTTCAATAGTGGGTCCCGGGTCTCATCTTCTTTTCTAGTCGAAGTTATCTTGTTATTTTTTTTTTGAAAATTCTTGTCATGGTAACCGACGAGTTTTTACCTCAGAGGTAAAATTGTAGCTGGAAATGCAAATAAGGCCTAGAATCTTCTATGACCACTGTGAGAGAAAATATTCTTTTTTCTCATGGACAACGATTGCATGCTTTAAAAAAAAATTTAACTTCTTCAACATGGGAAACAGGTCAGGCCCAGTGGCGTGGCGTGCTTTGCGATGTATCGATTGTTACGCCATTTAAACCTATGGAAAAGGATCGATAAACAGGGTGTTCGCAGCGAACACCTTAATAATCGATTCCTTACCATAGGTTTAAATGGCATAACAATCGATATATCGCAAAGCACGCCGCGCCACTGGTCAGGCCTCGACTCGGACCGGAGTCATTTTTTCTCCGATCGACTCAGGTATGAATTTGACAGCGACTCAGTTCCCATACTGAGAGTCTCCAAGTCAGATCAGTTTTCAGCCTTAGTGTGATCAGTTATACGGAATCGAGATGATACGGACGTGTTTCTGCCAAACGGAACTATGTGCATTATGACGTGAGCCCTGATATGCATTTATTTTTGTGGGTCTCAGGGCTTATGACTTAATGCGCATAGCTCCGTTTGGAAGAAATACATCCATATGCTAAAAATATCCGGGTCAAAACCAAATGGAGTGAGAGAGATTAGTTCGGAGCGAGAAATGACTCAGAAACATACTGACTTGAGAGTGCGAAAAATTCACCGTGTGAAGTACACTAATCGTTCTGTAAACACTTGAAAAAAAAAAACACCACATTGCATCTAGAGTCAAGACTCTTAAAAACATCGACAAGGAAAAGTACTCTTGATTCAATCAGAATCTAGCTTAAATCAAGAACCAAGCCTCTTAATTTAAGCGGATTTCGTTTTGATTCAAGCAAAAATCCGATTTAATCAAGAGTATTTTTTCTTGCCAATGTTTTTAAGAGTCTGGACTCTAGATCCAATGAGTGTTTTTTTTTTCAGTGAATGATTTTTGCGTGATTTTTACTCGATCTCAAGATTTCTTCGGACACCCTTATTCACACGAAGTTAATGTGCGTTTGACACCGTCAAACAATATCGAACCAAAAATAATATCAATTGCATCCGATCATTATTCCAAGTTCAAGTTGCTCTGTTAACGGTCGCGCCTCAAGAGGTTTGCCGCACGACCGAATCTTTGAAAACTGGCAACTTTTCATGACTGCCATGGTGCTTTATGAATCACTGCTTGCGGATGTCAGGAAGATTTCTTAACTGGGAAACCGCTTAATTTATCTAGTTCGCAGCAATCTCTCCGTAATTAGGCAAGCGAGCTATCAGAAATTGCGTTCCCAAAATTTGCAGCTTTCACGACTACATAAAAATGATTTCCTCGTTGATGGGCCTTACGTTGTGGATTCTCAAGCGTTCACTTATCTTAGAAAAAATTGGACTACATTTTGCAAACAGGAACTATAAATTCCGGCCCGATTTAAAAACAACGTATGTGCCATTAGTGTCCCTATGCACGTAAGTGTTTTATCAGATGAACCAGAATATACAGGGTGTTTCAGACCACCCGTACCAGGCCTTTTTCTCGGTTGGTTTAGGTCGTACGAAGTCGGAGACCGCGGGGTTAAATAGGGAATCGACCCCAAGGAATCCGAATTTCGTGGTCCCGAAACCCCCCCCACCCCCCCTTGGGGGGTAAAGGGGGGGTCACGATGCTAAAAGTCACGGTTCCCGACCGAATTGCGAATCGATCGCATCAGAATTGAAAAGCACGTAAAATTTCACGTGGAATTGACCCCTAAAAATCCAATATTGGACCATCCAAGGCCCAAAAATGATACCCTAAAGAGGGGGACAGTACCCCCTCCATAATTTCTCTTTGGTCTCAAAATTGACGTAAATTCTCCAGAAAAAGACGGTTTCCCAGGTAATCGACCTCGAGAAATCCAAATTTCATGGTCCCGAAGCTCCTCTAGCCTCCCTTGGGGGGTAAACGGGGGGGCCCAATTTTAAAAATCGGGGCTCCTTTCCGAATCGCAAATTGATTGCATCCAAATTGAGGAGCAGAACACTTTTACATCTTAAGTGACTCCTAAAAGTTCTAATAGACCCCCTGAACGGCAGAAAGTAACTCCCTGAGGAGGGGGGCTTCGCCCCTGCCTAAAATTTCTCAAGATTCCTCAATGGTCACAAAATTGACGTCGATTCTCCAGAAAAAGACGGTCTCCCATGTAATCGACCCCGAGGAGCTCAGGGAACAAGAAATTTAGAGTTCTCGGGGTCGATTACATGAGAAACTGTCTTTTTCAGGAGAATCGACGTCAATTTTGCGACCAAAGAGGAATCTTAAGAAATTTTTCGCGGGGGCGAGGCCCCCTTCCTCAGGGGATTACTTTCTGCCGTTCAGGGGGGTCAATTACAACTCTTAGGAGTCACTTAAGATGTAAATGTGTTCTGCTCCTCAATTTGGATGCAATCAATTTGCGATTCGGAAAGGAGCCCCGATTTTTGAAATTGGGCCCCCTAGTTAACCCCCCAAGGGGGGCTAGAGGAGCTTCGGGACCACGAAATTTGGATTTCTCGAGGTCGATTACCTGGGAATCCGTCTTTTTCTGGAGAATTTACGTCAATTTTGAGACCAAAGAGAAATTATGGAGAGGGTACTGTCCCCCTCTTTAGGGGATCATTTTTGGGCCTTGAATGGTCCGATTTTGATTTTTAGGGGTCGATTCCACGTGAAATTTTAAGTGCTTTTCAATTCTGATGCGATCGATCCGCAATCCGGTCGGGAACCGTGACTTTTAGCATCGTGACCCCCCCTTTACCCCCCAAGGGGGGGTGGGGGGTTTTCAGGACCACGAAATTCGGATTCCTTGGGGTCAATTCCCTATTCAACCCCGCGGTCTCCGACTTCGTACGACCTAAACCAACCGAGAAAAAGGCCTGGTACGGGTGGTCTGAAACACCCTGTATAGCTCCAAATTGCAAAATGCAGTCCAATTATTAAACGCGCTTGAAGCATCATCTCGCGCACTAGTTACATGCCCAACCCACTTTTTTAATTTTTTGTTCTTTCTCTTTTCGCTTGAAATAAAATAGTGAAGGACAAATGATTTCAAAACAAGGACAGCCTAGAAGAAGCAGAACCTTTTTTCAAAGTTCTATCTCAACAGTTAAGGAAGAAACCACCTGTGGCCTGTGGCATAGCATTCCTTTATCTCCTCATTGCTATGAGTAAAAAATATGTCAGTTGAAATACTGATTACTGCCTCAGGTGTAGTTAAAACATATTTTGGTACAAAAGAACGCAAGGGAATTTCAATACAAACTAGAGTGGAGCTACGTCGCTTTAAAGTTTGCATATAACTCAAAACCGTAATTTAACGTTTTGATTCGCCATGTTCTTAGCCCCAAAGGCTAAGATTTCGACATTTAATTGTAACGTGCCTCCGTCATTTAAACAACAACAAAATCAACCGCTCGGGAGAACTTCTTTAGAATATTTAAGAGAGAGTTCCCTCCAACGAGTTTCTTCTCCTTCTTCCTTTTAATCTTAAGAATAAATAATAAAGAATGATCTCCTAACCACAAATTCCACTTTAAAAATATTTAAACCCTCAGCGGGCTGATTATTGAAATTGATAGACAAAGCTATAGACAAGGAAGACATAGGGGGTATGAAGCGATCCTATTGGTCGAAATGTGTGGTTCTCATAGACTAAAGGAGAAAATGATGGACTAGCTGTCGGGTATCTCGTGGGTTGCCGTTAGTTAGTCTATTACCTACTGCCTTTGTCCATTGCAACCACCAGCTTCCACCAATTTCAATAATCGGCCCGCTGACGTACAAAAAAATAAACGCCTGTATTTAATTTATTTTATTTTCATTTTCAGCGAGCACATATCGTGTTTCCCAACGTACAGCAATTCAGAAAGAAAATTGAATTGCCAAAACCGACGGTGGCGCAGGTTTCATGTCCACACCAAAGGGAAATCGAAACTCTCGCCGTGTTCTATTGGTTATTCGGTGATATGCAAGTGCGGTTTCTCACGTTTGTACAGGTTAATTAATCTGAGATTACGGACGCGCAGAGTTAATCAGAGAATTCGTCTTGCCTGATCGGCAAACATGCGTCACGTCACACCGTGGACCGTCAGTGGTTTTGCATCGTTGCCAATGTAAGATTCATTTTCTCTCAAGAAAATGTCTTGCTTTTTATTTGTTCCCCTCAGTTTTTGAAAATAATCACTGCCTTTATTTGTTGGTTTCAGCATGTTTATTAGTTTGGAGGCTTTCAGTCGCCACCCTTTGAAAAGTCTATTTTGAACTTCAAGAAACAACACAGTGCGATCTATTCCGCTCGTCAATTACATCATCTTAAAAATTGAAAATTAATGGTCGATTTTTTAAATAATGTTCTTGATTGATTTAGGGTCTTATGTATGCTAGAAAGGACAAAAACTTGGAAATACCGTTTTACTTCATGAGGAATAATCCAGGAAACTAAGGAAAATTATAATGTAATGACCTACAAAGGTCCTTTGATACACTGGAAAAAAGAAAACACATTGGATCTAGAGTCCAGACTCTTAAAAACATCGACAAGAAAAAATACTCTTGATTCAATCGGATTTTTGCTTAAACCAAGAACCAAGCCTCTTAATTTGAGCGGATTTCCTTTTGATTTAAGCAAAAATCCGATTGAATCAAGATTATTTTTTCTCGTCGATGTTTTTGAGAGTCTGGACTCTATATCCAATGTGTTTTTTTTTCCAGTGTACCTTCAAATTTTCAATATAATTTTAAGCTACATAACCAAGCAAACAGAGGCATGTGGGTACAACCCACCTTTCTCCTTCAGCGACACCAACGCAGGAGAAAATAAAAGAGGAGATGTAAACAATGCTTTTCTCTTTCATACTAAGAGGCACCGACCCTTCCACAGTCAGTTTGCCTCCAACCCTCTCCATCGATGTTAAGAAAACATAAATCGCCTTCAATTGCGCGAGATACCAAACTGCGCAACATCCTTGCCGTCACAGCCGTTTGTATTCTAGAAGATTTGACACGCACATCGCTCCTTCAGCGCACTCTGCGGTCTGCGACACCCAATCGCCGTTTCTGCTCTCCGAAAGGTCATAGGACAATCAACACAAAATTTGTGTTGGTTTGTGTTTCACTTCCTTTATTAACAGAAAGTAACACAATAATACAAATATTTTTATCAGTGTATGGGAGATGCCAAAAACGCAATAGAGAATTTGCAGGTGTCTGAAATTTGTTGAATTTCGTGTTTAAATGAAAACTACTGAGTGAATTGAACACGAGGGTTCCCATGGTTCATGAATTGAACAATTATTGGAGAAGATAAAAATGACCGAAACCAAATGGACCAAATGACCAAATGGACAAAATTATCTATATATGAGTCGCTTTTATAGCGCTCTTTGGCGCTTTACGACGCCTAATCGCCACAAAGCTCGGTCTTCCCACAGGTCATCAGGGAGTTGACACTCTCATCTCATTTAACACCCCCTGTCGCTTGCCTCTCACTGGGCGTCCCCTACGTCTCCTCCCAGGAGGAACCCAATCAAGTATCTTTTTTGGCAGCCTCTCTTCCGTCATCCTATTGACATGACCGTACCAGACAAGTTGTTTGGTCATGACAAAATTATCTAATCTGCTAAAATACATGTGTTTCAATGGGAAATGCCGCCAAATAAAGTCACTTGGCGGTGCATTTTCTCATTTTTAAATTTATTTTTATACTATTTCCCATATCAGAAAAAAATTATAGAAAATCCTGTGAAATCAGCTCTTTTGGCACCTTCAGATGAGGCAATAACAAATTTGCATGCAAAGTCTCCATCAGGGTTTCTCGCGGGGGTTTGAGCCGGCAACGAGGAGGCCGAGGCGGGAGCGGTGCGATGAGTGAAAGTGGCGAGTTGCGGGTTGCGGCGGCTAATTGATACCCAATACTCATTGCAGTGACCTGCACGCGCCACACCACCGCTCGTCGTTCCTTGCTCTTTCCGTTGCTTGATTGCTCCGTCAACCCGGAGTCCATTTGCGTTTGCGTTTGGGTTGCTTTGTCACACTCTGTCACCGCCACCGCCAGTACCCGTTTCGGCAACTCATTCTCCTACTTTCTTTCATCCACCGTCGCTCTCCGACCCGATTCGCTGCTCATTGCATAAGTTCGTTTTCAGTCGAATCTCAACACCGATCAATTAAACAAACAATCCAACGATTGAACGTTGAATGAACAGCCGTATCAGCAGGGCCGGATTGAGGGGATGGCCACATTGGCCGCGGCCAATGGCGGCAAATTTTGCAATTTTCTTTAAATGTACAGGTATAAAAAAAAAATTTCAAACGAGAAAAAGCGACAAAATCTTTCATTTCCTGAGAGTAAAGTAATGTCTAATTTTGTCGTTTTGCGGTGATACAAGAGACAGCACCTTTAATTAGTCGAGATATGAGAAAAAGCAAACATGCAATTCTGCTTGGAGGGAGCAAAAAGGGCGAAGACTTGAGATGAAAAGGAGAAGCAGAAGCCCTTGTCGCGCCGGTCAGCATGAAACACACATTAGCGCCTACAAGACTCGACGAATACTTCACGCATTGCGTCACAAGGAGTGCGGTGTGCGGTCAGGTCAGCAGCGGTCGGCATGAAACGCATAGCACCTACAAGACTGTAGGGATACTTCATGCATCGCGTCAAACATGGTGCGATCAGCGCGACGATGGCGACGCGGCGGTGGAAGTTAAAATTATTAAACCACATTTATGTTTGTTCTTTCATAATTTTCTTGTTCATTTCTTATAAATGGAAGGCCTTGTCCACACAGAGATAGGTTTACAGAACTTAACTTTTGCGCCAAGTTCCGTGAATTTTTGCTGGTAGTGTTGACAGGGCTTTCGCAAAAAATGTGTCCAACACGAGTAACCGCGTCTTACACACATCTCTCCCTCCGGCACGTTCACTCGATGGTTTTAATTGATGTTTCAAAACGAATGAGAAGGGGGCGGCAAAATACAGGCGGCCCACGTGCGGCAAGTAGGTTAATCCGGCCCTGCGTATCAGAATATCTGGGAATACACTGCCGTTGAAATTACCATGTACGGCGGATACACCAACATCGCTTGTAACGACGTATCTGACCCTAGTTGATTCTTAGGGTAGGTAACCTAGATTAAAAGTGGGTACTCGTATTCCCATATTACCAGGAGAAGCGATCGTCCATTTAAAAAATGGGCTATACAGGGTTATCTAAAAGTCACTAACCACCCCTGTAACTTTTTTCCAAATTGAGATAAAAGTTTGAAACTTTGGCAATGTTCCTCGGTCTAAAGTAGCAACTTTTTGGTCCCCCCAAAATGCTGCCGCGCTAAGGAAGAACGACGTATCAGGCGTATCAGGCGTTGCCAAATTTCCTTTGACAAACTACAAATTGCTGAAAAAAATTATTGATAATTTTCCTTCAATTTTTCAGACAATTTTGTTCTCGATTTCATCTAAAGTATCTGAAAGTGTCAAGGAAAAATATGCATAACCTTCCCCTAAAATATATATTTTACTCGGGGAAATTTGGCAACTCTCAAATGTTTATACGGCGTTCTTCCTTAGCACGGCAGTGGGGAGATCGCGTTGGAATACGCGTTCCGTGAGCTTAACTCTGAATGCTCACGCTGCCTCTCGGAGAGACTTCGAAACTCGATTTCGAGGGAGTCTCGGTAGAATGCGCGGGATGGCTCTCTCTTGGGGTCATGAAATGGAGTAGCTGAATCCTCTCCAGACCTCCTTATTAATGGATCCGTCGCTCAATTGCATTCCCAATTATTTTAATCTCCCTCTTCTCAGAACGATCGTCAGAGCCGAATATGAAGAGTTGCTTACATTCAGACGAGTTGCTGTGAGTAAACAGGAATCACGAGGCATGTAAACATTTCGACCCATGGTTCATTTACCACTCGATGTCAAAATTCTGGAAATACAATACTATTACTTCTTTTTTCTACTCTCAGAAATGAACTGGTGGATGATGTATGAACATCCCTAAGCTCATTTGGATTGCATTTTGCAAAAAGGAACCAAGAGCATTCCAATGTTGATAAGATTGTGCAACATCCTTTACCTTGCAAACGTAAACTGCTAATCAACGAATTAAGTTGTATCTTTAATTCCAAGAAACTATAAATTCCAGAAGAAAATTACCCGGGTGATTTTAATTTTTTGCATGATTTTAGTAATTTTATTGCGAAGAATATAAGTTGCACAATCCTAGTAACATTGGAATACTTTTGGTTCCTTTTTGCAAAATTCAATCCATTTAAGGTGATTCGATGGACGGCATATTTTGTGTCAGAACGACATGCGATATATCGCATCGACTGGTTCCATTTTCTCAGTCACTCGTCATTTTTCTCGAATTTTGAGATCGCAATTCTGTTGTCCGGAGATTCAAGAATTCGTGTACCAATTTTGACAAAGAAATTCAACGTAATGAAGGCGTGGTTTTTTTAAAGGAAAAATATAGCATTCGATACTGATATCGAAACTGCACTCGAATACGATATTTTTCCTCTAAAAATCCACGCCTTTATTACGTTGAATTTTTTTGTTGAAATTGGTGAGTGAGTTCTTTAGTATCCTGACCACAAAATCTCAAAATTCGAGAAAAATGGTGAGTGGCTGAAAAAATGGAACCAATCGATGCGATTTAGCGCATGTCGCTCTGACTCAAAATATAGCGTCTATCGAATCACATAGGTCACATTACAATGTACTCAAACAAAAATTCAAAAATCATCAAAACGCTGTGATTAGCCCCAGCTTTGCCAACCGTCTTTACTTACACAAACTATCGACCGGGGCCCTTCCTAACCCATATGTAAAATACACATCGCATATATAGATTTCACTACACATATATTTTTTTTCATTTCCTTAGGGCTCCTCACATCATAGGGGTCCACATCCAGGCCCGCCACATCCCATCTCGGGCCCTGGTACCAATTGCCTGGCCCGGGCCCCTAGCAGGGGGGGGAGGGGGGGGGGGCGGGTCCGGGGGGCCTCCCCCGGGAAATTTTTGAAATTTTAAATCTATTTGGACGCATTATGAAGCTCTTATGATGGAGATTTTCCATCAATTTCTGCAGAATAATTACGCCTTTTTGTTTACTTTCAGCACCAAAAACTTTCGAATTGTTGCATTCAAAACACCTATAATTTTTTTTTTGAGAGGGCAGATGATAATTTTCAATTCTATGGGGAGCCGGGCCCCCCTGGACTCCCCTTTCGCACGTCTATGGCAAGGGAGTTAAGCCATTGAAGTCGAGGATGTCCAGAAAGGAGCCTCTTAGCATCCGACAACGGAAGAAAATGAAACACAGTTACTAAAAATATCATTCTACATATACTCAAAATCTTGAAAATCTCTAAAAAAGTAAGACAAATTTTATAGTGCCCTAGCGTGTTTTTGAAACTTTATTCACCTTTTGCGGAATTTTTAGGGTAATTTTTTCACTTTTCCCTACGAGACAAGGGTTACACATGAATTCGTAGTGGTTTGTCACCTGCATCACGGGCCCCTCCAGGGCCCGGGCCCCGGTACCAAGGACCCAGTATCCCCCCCCTTGTGGCGGGCCTGTCCACATCATAGGGGTATGCTTCCCCCACCAAAGTTCTCCTGCAAGGTTTAGAGTCCCAACTCAATTGCTTACCTTGCATAGAAGGATGCGTGACTTCTGGATCTCACCATAGAACAGACGCTCGATAACTATGAACCACATGCAGTATTCAAAAAATGTGTTTTTCCAACCACTTTTTCTGACCCAGATCATTGGGAAACGCAAAAATCCCATTGGAACTGGCACAGGTTTTGGGAGGCTCTGGTTTGGAATTTTACGGGTAGAGATGGATAAAAATTCCCTTTAACCACAATTTTTTTCTACTTTTCTTTCAAAACTATGTCAACCCAATCCTGAAGGACTTTTAGTGGACCATTTGTGAAGCACAGCATTGTAGGTGCCAAAATAGGAAAATTACGAACTTTTCTATAAGCCGCCGGGTCTGTTTTGACTCGATTGGTAAGGCTAGGGTTAGACAGACATCACTTCATACCATCAGGAACGTAGATCTACTGCAAATTTTCAAAAACTGATAAAGAAAGTAGTACCATTTATTCGAGGTGTAAATGGCGAGTGTAGCTATGACACCTGTCTTCATAAGGTGATAAGATGTTCATGATGGAATGGATCTTCATATTTTTGCCTATCCATTTTCGTCTTTCCATCATGAAGCACCTTATGCGGATGTTAAAGCCGGTATTGATTCGAATATTTTTCAAAAATATCACTTAATAGCTTCATGTACTGAACCCTTCTTTTACCTTATCGGTGGAGTCGAAGTCAACGCCTGAATGCAACTATTCGTGCCTTTTAAGCTGTACAAAGCTGCGTACGCAATTTATTGAAAGCACATCACATAGTTGTGGCAGCTCTCTTTTTTTTCTTTTTTTTTAAAGTTAATACCTCTCGATGACTATTGGACGAAATTTCATGCCACTGTTTGAATGGAAAATTTCAAACTCTCCAGTTATCTGTGTCTCATAAGCAATAACTGGACGTATTTATGCTGAAAGGAACCATGTTGCATGTGAACCCTATGAACATAGTTCCTTTTAGCATAAATACGTTCAACTATACTGCCGTGCTAAGCAAGAACGCAGTAAATCCATCGAGATTTTCCCTTGTTTTTTGGATCTTAACACTTCATAAAGTACAAACCGTTTTACCCATGCACCTCAAATTTTCAGGTTAAGTTTTTGATGCTTTATGCAAAAGAATTCTGTGAAAACATTGTCCCAAGGTACACAAGTTTTTATGCTGTGATAAATTGTTTCAAAAAAAAATTTGAAATGGTGTTTACGGCGTTTTTGCGTTGCACGGCAGTATAGGTTTGCATCAGCCGATCGCTAAAAGGAGACGGGTAGTGTAAAGTCCATTTCGCTTAGAGCTTGAACGACCAATGGAAATACAATCCAAGGTAGTCATAAACTTTGAATAAATGAGCCAAAATTCTCAATACGAAATTTTATCTTTTTCATGTCGTATTATTACGGTGTACCGAAGCTTTGAATCCGTAATTGGGAGGCTTGCAGGACAAGACGCATAAGTGCAGTTTTTGCTATTTCGAGAAATACTTCTTTGAAGTTTCGACATTACACGGATCCTTATGGCGGAAAGGAAGCTCAAACTGACTTTTTGATGCTTAAAAACTGGAATTTGGGAGAAAAATTTTCATAGAATATGCATTATAAGACTAGTTTTACTTACATTCATTAATACCTCAATTTTTCCAAGACTGCACATATGCGCCTTGTCCTCCAAGCCCCTCAATTTAAGTTTTTCATTTCCGAACAATGAAAAATCCATTCTTATGTGTCTTAATGAGGAGGAATTTTAAACCAGAACTGCTTGAGAAGAATTTTCGATATTTCATTGAGAACATTTTTTTTTCGATGTAGAGTTCATGCTGTCTTTTAAAGAGACACCCCCTAATCCAACGGCAATTGCTCACGTTTTCCGAGGCAATAAATCGAAAGGCAAAGACGCGCTTAAGCGAAACCGAGAGACGTGGAAATCTAGTCTAAGGAGTCTCATTCGAAAGCGGTGAAAGAGGGAAAAGTTGGTGAAAGGACGAAAGAAGAGGAAAGCACGGGCCTCGACGAAGATTAGTGATTTTTTTTCCTCTAATAGCACCAAATTGATCCAATTCACCCAGCATCCGGCTTCGGAAAGTTCCTGAAAGGTACTTATTTTAGCTCAATTTACACCAATTACTCGCTATCAACGGTATATATTTTCCCCGGCCCGGATCGCGCTGGAAACGGAAAGGCGAAAGTTGCCGAGGAAAACTTTTTGAAAGAAGCTCAAAATAATATGAAGGCGTTGATACTGAAGTTTCCACGTCTGAGGTGGAAAAAAATCTTCTTCTCCTTACTTTCCTCCTTCTTTTCTGTTCCTCCACCCATAAGGCTCAGCGCACGTGCTTAAAATCAGCGCTGCTCCGCGCTATTCCGCACGCCGTGTTCCCCTCAATCCTACGATTCTCAAAATTCGTCGCTTGAGTCACGAAAGAACGTAACTTCATTTCAATGTTGCCAAATCTCCCCTCACAAATTGCAAATTAACCAGGAGAATCATGGGCTATTTCAACTAGGAATTTTGTTGAATTTTCTTTTAGTCTTTTGCAAAAATCAGAAAAATGTTGCACAAGCGTTTCAAGGGTGTATTCTTGCAAAAAAATTAATTCTTTAGAGTCAATTTTCCAATCTTGGAATGGAGTAACGCTCCTCCGTCTAGCCAACGACGCATTGTCATGCGTATCAAGATAACGTGTTTCTATGAAGCACGGGTATTTGAATAAAGTTGGCATATAATTGAGAGCAATCCTTCAAAGTGAGTTTAGCAAATTTGAATTTAATTTCAAGAATTCATTACTAAAACTGTAGATTGAATGTTTTGCTTTCTCTTATCATGCAGTAGACTTTGATAAAATTTATTTTTAAAAAATAAAGAAAAGAGAAGCCTTTTTTACAATTTATTATCTCGGAGGAACCCTCCTTGTCTTGTTCCAGCATCTTGTGGAATTGCTGATTCTTTAGCATAGCGCGCTAGTCGCTATAAAACGCAAACGCCTTCATACTTTTGCGTATGCAACCGTGGACATCCACGGAACACGATTAGTTGCATCACCGCAGGCGCTGCCATAAACTATGTTGGTTTTTATATCAACTGAAGATGCCGTATCTATTCTCTCCCTTGACAGATGAGATACTGTATTGTCTTTTTTTCAGTTCTTTGTCCTTCTCACAAGGTCTATTACCTATTACATTTCTCTAAACTCTTAATTCTCCTTTTCAGAGGAACTTTCCGAATGCGGATTTACACTTCAAACAACTCAAGATCATAACATTTTGAGTCATTTATATAGAAAAACTTCACAAAGCCCTTAGAATGGAGCTATGATGATCTGAAGTATGTAGTTTAAAGTAACATAGTTTTGAGAAAAGAAAAAATATATTATAATTGTTATCATGTGCCATGTTCAAAACTGTCTGTTAATGTAATGTTTTGTCATTTACGCACAAGAATGAATTCATTGAATCAAGCTTGCAATTCATTTGGGAACTTGGGAGGTTTTCATTCGAGAATTTTAACTTTTTCAACTTAAATCACTCAACTTCTTTAATCAAACTTAATTTTAATTGTCAATTTTTGACCCAATAACTTGGAAAAAAATTTGTTTTCTTAAACAAGTTGCTTCCGTTCAGTAAGGTGCTTTTTCACGTGGAAGTCCACAGTTGTTTAAAAAATAAAACTATAAATACTTATACTATCGGTTCATATATTATCTTCTAAAGGTAAATATGTTGCAATTTTTGGAAATATTTTTTTCGCTTCCTCTTTCATCTAACTCTGATTGATTTTCATATTTTGTAATATTTTGCCTTTGCCGGAAACTTTAAGCATCTGAACTTTCAGAAATGTTTTTGTCCACACATAAACAGAGAGATTTTTGCGAAGAGCTCTTTTTATGCAGTTGAATTTAGGACAAAGGAAGAAACTGTAACTGCGAATGAGCCACATTAAAAATCTCACGGCTGAATTGTTTGGTTATCTGCGTGATTAGAGTAAATGAAAAGCAAAAGATGGAGATAGACCAAGAAAAGCAAGAGCCGAAGGAATACCAATTAAATGATTGAAGAAAGAGACGCTTGATTAGCGATGAAAAGCAAATAGATTAAAACGCACAGCCAATCGATTTTAGAATTTTAAGCTCCTTTTTCCGTCTGTTTAAATACCTCGTCTTTTTTTGCATGACGTAGCCCGCTTCTACAAATTAACCCACTCAGAAATCTTTGTTTTTACTTCTGAATCCGTAAGAATTTTATAAAACTTGTTACGGTGGTTTTTCTCGGAGCTCTTTAGCAACATGCAAAGAAAATTACAAAGGCATTGAGTCTGCTTACCGCATTTAAATCAAATCTCAAATGTAAATGACTGCGCCGTGAACCCTCTTTCTCAAATTTCACCAACTGCTTGGGGAGGCAGAGAAATATATAAATGCCGGATCTTATCAAAATGAGTTAATTGGGGTATCAAAAAATGAGAACATTGAAGATGAATAATTCTACAAAGACGGCTTGATATTTGCCCGGCTTTTCAAGTCCCTTCTTCTATTGACAGCGATGATAGTCCCGCAATTTCAAATGTCCATGATAAGCCTTGGACTAAACTTCCAAAATTGCTAAAGGGTATTCATTTTCGAATAGTTCTCTATAAATTATTTTATTTTTATAGTGTTTTGACTCATGTTTAATCGTAAGACATTGAGCTAGTAGGCTGCAAGAACTCATAAATGTATTAATAATAATGAGAATTAATGATAAATTTTGTCTTTTTCAGACCAGCACTATTTTACCACTTCGTTGCAGTATTTTTCAATATACATGAAAATGAGCATGCAACGGACCAAGGTAGGAATCAGTGCAAAGGTTTGCACGTGGATCAGGGGTTTGCACTGATTCCTACCTTGGTCCGTTGCATGCTCATTTTCTTGTTTCAATTTTTACGTTTTTTAGCCCTTTTGGCATGTAATTGGTCCGGAACGTCCTGGTTTGTTTTATTTCTTCTCAGCCTTGTATACCCATTTGTATTTGTATTTTAATGTGTTTTTATTGTTGATCTTCAAGTTAAGTTAAATCATAGAGGGCGTTTGGTAAATTTAGCTCAATCTAAATTCTATGAATATGTCTGTCCAATGACTAGAAATTCGACAACATGTTGTAAGTAGGCCCTTCATCTCGCGGTCTCGCGCATGCCGAGCAGCTCTCGAAACTCTTCGCCGTGGATGGCTACTTAAAATACATTTTCCTCTTCAGCCGAGCCAAACCATGCACCATTCTGAGTAGCCAACTAGGCACTAATACTCATGTCTTGCATGACTTATTACAGCTATTGTGTGCTTGTTTTAATCGGTTTGATTAAGAGATTCAAGCACTAAATTGACGGAATGAACGATTGCTAATAGGCAAAATTATACGCTCTCAATGCTAATACATCGAGGTTACTGCAATTTTGTTTTCAGTTTTTCTTTCTATTCTGCTTCTTCCATACCTCTGCCTCTTCCCCCGTTTCCTCTTCTGCTTTTTCATCCGTTTCTTCCTTTGCTCCCGTTTCTTCCTCTGCTTTTTCATCCAATTCTTCTCCTTATTTTATTTCACTTCTTTCTCAGCTTCTTCTTCCTACTATTTTTTTCCTATTGTTTTGCCATTGTTTCTCTTGTATTCAATATTTTGCATTGAATTCAATAATGTGCTGAGTGAAATTTTGGTATGGCAACACTCTTTCAGTTAATTAAATTCTTATCCTATTTACTGGCCTGTCATGCATAAAATGGACATCAGATTTCTAATAAAACGGAGCATATTACGCACAAAGTGTGTGCACCAATAAAATGAAACTATACGTTAGAAATGAGGGTGGTGGTGATGGTGGGGGGAGGTGGGGCTGAGCTCTCGGAGTAATTAGGTTAGAGTTATATGTATACGAGAGAATATTGCCATCTCAGTCCTTTTTCCTCGGGAAAAGCGTGCCTTACTCTGATTGGTCGACAAGTTTTTATCTTTCATGATAGCCCCTCCGCTCGCTGTTGTTTGGCCCAATGCAAGCAAAAAAGATGGCGACAGAGTTCTAAAAATGTTCTGTGAAACTGAAACCTCAGAATACAATTCTTTTAAAATCTGATGGATGTTCTTGCCCAAAATTAACCTTTTAGTGTGATTATCATTCATTTCTCACCCGATAATACCTACGAATCCCTCATGATCAGGTTTGTTTACATTGAGCCGACACGGTGGATCGAGTCAATCGGAGAGGTCGGACAAAATTTGGAAACTTTAAACGCTTATAACTCCGTCTATACAAAACTTTGAGGTTCTGCACGTGGTTTCACTGGTTTTCTAATAAAATTCTTAGCTAGAAGCACCCCTTAAAACTTAAAAAATGACGAAATAAACATCAAAATTGGCAGTTTTAGTAAACAATTCCATGTTCGACCTTTCTGATTGACTCGATCCACTTTGCGAAGTTGGTGCTTCATACATACATAAGAGTCGCTCTCACAGCGCTCTCTGGCGCTCTGCGACGCCTAACCGCCGCACAAAACTCGGTCCTCCCACAGGTCATCAGAGAGTTGGCACTCCCTCATTTCATCCGTAACCCCCTGTCGCCATAACCTTTCACCGGGCGTCCCCTTCGTCTCCTTCCAGGAGGAACCCAATTAAGCATCTTTTTGGGTAGCCTCTTTTCCGTCATCCTATTGACATGACCGTACCAGACAAGCTGTCCGGTCATGACGTCGAAACTTCATGGTCGTTGGTGCTTCATGAAAGCCTGAAACTGAGGAACCAATCAGAGAGTACCGGCAAAGAGATGGTGGTACTCTTCCGTTATGGGTACTCAAAATTGGGCAAGTTAAGACCCGCGAAGTGCAAAATCGCCAGGCGTCGATGGGCGCCACATCGTTTAAACAGCGCTGCCATAATCAGGGTGAAACCGTAGCGTTACTCAATGCTGCCGTGAAGGAAGAACGCCGTATGAACATTCAAGAGTTGCCAAATTTCCCTTGATAGAACATGTATTTTTGTCGACATTTAAGCACATTTTTCTTCGAAATTTTCAGATATTTTAGATTAAATTGCGTACAAAATGGTCTGAAAATTTTGGGAAATCATTTTCAGAATTTTCCTAGTAATTTCGGTTTTTATCGGAGGAAACTCGGCAACGTCTGAAGGCTCATACGGCGTTTTTCCTTAGCACGGCAGAATGATGGTTTTGAACTCATGGTCGGGAGCGGCAGCGGCGCATCAAACTCGGAGCGAGGATGGAATCAGTGGCATAATTGCGGCCGTATTGTCGGCATCACGTCAAGTGTGAACGTCGAGTCGAGACGAGCACCCACCACGCCGCCGCGGCCGAGGCGTGAAATGTATGCACCCTGCAACCAGCCGCGGCCACTTGCGAGCTCAGCTCAACAACGAGGGATTCCTCCAATTATCCCCGCTATTATAGATATGGCCTCGAAGCTACTGGCGCCCTTGGTACCCCACGGCACCTACAACCCAAGTAGCGTTTTTCAATAGGAAAATCGCAGTGGCGTGGCGTGCATTGCGATATATCGATTGCCATGGGACCTATGGGAACCTATGGGAAACCTATGGGAAAGGATCGATAAACAGGGTGTTCGCAGCGAACTACTTAATAATAATCGATTCTTTACCAAATATTTAAATGGTATAACAATCGATACATCGCAATTCACGCCACACCACTGGAAAATCGCGATATTGGGAATTAAGTTACGATTTTTTGGCGATAAAATCGCTATGATCATCAAAATTTAAGCGACTATCCTGAATCATGTCGCAATTTTATCTCCGTAAAGTCGCGTTCGAATGAATCGAAATAACGCCCTTAGTACCCCACAGCACCTACAACCCAAGTAGCATTTTTCAACAGGAAAATCGCAGTGTTTTGAAATTGAGTTGCGATTTGTTTACGATTTTTGGCCATAAAATTGCTAGGGGTCATCAACATTTGATTATTCTCGATTTTGTCGCTAGGTTACCTCTATAAAACCGTCTTCGAATAAATCGAAATAACGTCCTTAGAACCCCACAGCACCTACAACCCAAGCAGCATTTTTCAAAAGGAAAATCACGATATTTTGAAATTGAGTTGTAATTTGTCTACGATTTTTTGGTCATAAAATTGCTAGGGTCATCAACATTTGATGATTCTCGATTTTGTCGCTAGGTTATCTCTATAAAACCGTCTTCTAATAAATCGAAATAACTCAATTCATCACGATTTTTTATTCGATAATATTGCGATAAATTGCCACATTATTCGATAATATTGCAATATTGGGATGAATCGGCTCCTTTTTCGATAATATTGCGATACATTGCCATGTTATTCGATAATATTCCGAAAAAGTGTCGTCGATAAAATCGCGATTTTATTGCAAAATGCAATGAGATCGCAATTTTTTATCCGAAAATATTGCAATGAATCGACTTCGATAAAATTGCGATACTTTCTCCGATCAAATCGCGGTCACTGCTACTTGAGTTATGTGCATCGGAAAACTAATGGTTCATCCGTTGATTCCTATAACTGAAACAGAAATTGTAGTTCCTAGTTGCAAAATGAAGTCCAATTGATTACCACCCCTCTTTGTTCTAAAAATAAGCCCATGAAAGTCCAAAACGTTCTACCCTTTTTGCGTTCTTTTCAATGTTTAGTCCCGTTTGCCTTATCGGTTAAGTTTCTACCTTTTCGAGATGTAAAGTTAAGTTTTCCGCTTATACTGCCAGTGTTTAAAAACACACACAATGGAGATGTTGCACGTGTGAGGGATTTGCGATTTGACCATTGATTCTTATGTAAAAGTTCGCGAAAAACACGATGGTGCCACTGGTTTTCTCTGAAATCAACTCCCAAGCTCAAAAAAACCTCTCAAAGTGAGGCCAAAATGGAGGGGATATCCCACCCTACCCTGAGAGGCCACCTCTACATCAAAACAAACTCTCCATGCAAAGATGGGGAGCAAATACATTAGCAAGGTTGTCGTGTTCTCAATCTTGGAGTCCCCAAATAAAGTGGCAACCCTGCTAATGTATTTGCTCCCTATCTTTGCATGGAGAGGTGGTTTGTTTTGATGTAGAGGCGGACTCTCAGGGTAGGGTGGGATATCCCCGCCATTTTGGCCTCACTTTGAGAGCTTTTTTTGAGCTTGGGAGATGATTTCAGAGAAAACTAGTGGCACCATCGTGTTTCTTGCGAACTTTTACGTACGAATCAATGGTCAAATCGCAAATCCCTCACACATGCAACATCTCCATTATCAAAATTTTACTCCAAGTCATATTACAGTAGGACAAGACAGGAGTTCTGTTCCCGTCCACGGCGAGAATTAAGGAGCTGAGGGCCCTTGGAATGCTTGAGTATGAGCTCTGAAGGTTCCTGCAGTAATTATTCGAGCGGAACCCCTTGTGGCCCTCAAGCGCCGGGTTCATTAACTGAATGGAGCTTATAAAAACATGAATGGGGCCACGAGGAGTTACTCCGCTCCAAGGGTTGTACTCGTGTGTTTATACGGCCGTCTACATGTGTTAATATACCATTGCTCAAACGCTATTCCCATTGTAAACATTTCAATCAGTTCCATGTGAGCCCACCCACACCGGGTCGATCTTAAATCCTTTGGTCTACTGCGTGTGGAACACTTGCCGCGTGAGGCATTTTCTCGTGGGAGCTCTATCCTCAGGAGGCTGATTATTGAAATTGATAGACAAAGCGATAGACAAAGAAGACAAAGAGAAAATGAAGCGATCCTATTGGTTGAACCTCGTGGTTACATAATGGGCGAAAGGGGTGAGTACTAGACAAAGTAACGGCAACTCACGAGAGGATATTGTTAATCTACCATTTCCCCTTGGTCTATAAGAAGCACCTGTTTCTAACCTATGGGAATGTTCCATACTCCCCGTGACTATTTTGTCTGTCGCTTTGTCTATCGATTCCAATAATCAGCCCGCTAAAGTCGTTCAATTACTGAGTAAGCCACTGAGAGGAGGGGGGAGGGACCTCGAGCTTTCCTTATCGGGTCTTATGAGTAGGAGGGAGGTTGAGCTCAGTTTTACAGAAGAAATGACATAATGTTTCAGGACATAGAAAAAATTTTTTTTGCTCTCTCTATTTTTGTTGAATAATTGGAGGAAGAGCTATATAGTTTTACGTTTTAAAAGAGAATATGAGTGTTTGTGTCCACACAAGAGGAATGGGGTCAAAAAGTCGGCCAAAAAGGCTTTCGTAACCCTTGAACGGGCCCCTCTGGAGCTTTTCCCTTACGTTAAAGGAGTGAGAGATGTCGATATGGGCCAAAATAGGACCAACCCTGGATTTCTGCGACTGGTTTTTCTTATAGCAGGAGATTCATGTCCAACAAACATTATTTATTTTAGTCGGTCCTTGAATCTCTTTAAAAGGACACATTGCGGGAAACATGGGTCCAAAAGTCAATTGGGCCTTTTCATGGTTTTCTCGAGATCAATGTCATTTTATTTTTTCATCCATTCTCTCTGATGAGAAGCTGGGAATGGCTTGCAAAATTATCCCAATACTTGTTTTTCTTCGCCTTCTTCAAGCGTGCGGTAGCCGATGAAACCCCAGCTGCAAAAGTGATTTCCAGCGCTCGTCTCGACCTTGCGAGGCACGTTGGCGGTAGGAAGCTAAAAAGAAGTGAGAAATGTGCGTTCTGTATCTCTCACTCAATAACGTAATTATTGACACTCATAAGTGGACCAGTTTTTCGGGAGAGCAAGGGAGAAAAGTAGATCAGTCCCAGTCTTCAGTCTCTGAATATTTTGCGACGCCTCAAACAAGGCGGCCGAATCAACGGCGTTGCCAACTTGAAAGTTTTAGAAATTTTTAAATGAAGCTTCGATCAAACACGCATTACAGCTATATTGCTTATCATTTACACCCAATTTTTACGGAGGTTGAAGGGCAATACAGCTCGAAAGTCTTACGAATTAACACCGATGAACAATTGTTAAGATTGACTATCGCTCGGATTGGTAATTCGAATCCATCTCGAGGATTTTGGGACATTACTCATTCTTCTCCGTCTTTTCTGTTTCAGCTGAAATTTTTTAACTTAAGAAAAATTTCAGCCTGGCCTTTTCATGAAGATATGGAATGATGATACCTTGTTGTGATTAAGATACTTTGACATTCCCTAAATGTGGAGAGTCTAAAAAAAAAGTAAAAACAAAAAATAATAAGAACAGACCTGAGATTTCCAATACAGGATCGTCACTGTAAGCTCTCTGACTCCCTAAATTTTCATTTTTTGTCATAGTTCGTCCCATCATTCTACTGGACCGATTTCGATTATTTTTCTGGCTATCGACGAGTGGTACTCCTTGTCTTTATCATAAGCCTGCTACATTCACAGTTTGGAAATATGGCCCAGGTTTTGTGTATTACATGATAAAGTTGTGAATTTTACCATTTAAACAATATTTACTATTTGTCACAATTATCGTTCTATAAAAATTTACCTGCCCAATTATCATGAATTTTGCGAATATCGATATGAGACGGTCCCTAGATAAACTCCCGGGGGCCCGCTGAGCAGGGCATAGAGGACACATAGCACCCTCTGGAAAAGTCTGAAAAAGTACACGATAAAGTTGTGAATTTTACCATTTAAACTATGTTCACTATTTGTCACAATTATCGTTCTATAAAAATTTACCCGGTAAATTATCATGAGTTTTGCGAATATCGATATGAGACAGTCCCAAGATAAACTCCCGGGGGTCCGCTGAGCAGGCCTTGGAGGACGCATAGCACCCTCTGGGGGTTGGCTCGCGTAGCGGCCAGGGGGGACTCCCTATCTAGGACTGTGCTATCCAGTCGCTTTAAGGAAATATGAAGAATTCAAAATCTGTATCAGGCAACGCTGTTGCACCCATTTGGGGTTCTGTGCCGATCTAGGAGGACCTGATTTGTGTGTTAATAGGGCGATGATGTGCCAACCGCACACTCTCCTGCGACCGCGACGCGGGCTCAAGTGTTGACGTGCGCCTGACTAATGGGTGTCGCTCCGAACATGAGGTGAGCTGGCACGATGGCACGAGGGTGTAGCAGCTGAAAACTGGACCGAGAAAAAACCGACAAAAATCAGGATCGCTTCTTTCGACAATCGATTTTCGGAGAAAACACAACCCTTGTCTGGCTCCATGCTCCACTTCTGTTTAGTATTCTCGCAAGGAATCTTCGAAAATGAGGAGAGATAGAGCAGCGGAATTCTTTTAGGGCATTCGAGTCGAAGGAACAGAGATCCCAACTGAAATCCGTAGCATTAAAATCACTCAACTTGCTATAGCTTGATAAGGAAGATTATTTGCGTGAAATTGTACATATCTGACATATCGACGGTGTGAGTCGGCAATCACACAATTCGGTTTGCGACGTCACAGACTTCCTGTCATACTTTATTTTTCAAACGGAAAACTACTCAAAGGCAATTCTTTAAAATTGCTGAGATTTTTCTCCTCTGTGTGAAGATAATTCCGCAAAAACTTCAGGGAACGATGTCAATATGTTCTTCTTTAGTATAGAGGCGGAGATTTTCTGACACCGCAAACGAAATATGTGATCACGGACTTACGCCGCGCCGCGCCGTCGATATCTGATACATACGGAAGCATTTACCAAAAGTATGAATTGAAAAAATCAAGTAAAATGAAATGAGATTTGCTTTTAATTTTAATTTTGATACAAGTAAACTACAATGTCCTCCCCTTAGGCTTCTATTCCGTTCTCAACATAAATGACTTTTATACTTGAATGTTGTATAGATGTCCGTGGCTTGATCGTATTTCTCGTAAAATTGTATGTATGGTTTAATGGTGGTATTTTTTACTCAAAAAGTGAACCGCACTAACCAAAAAGGAACCAAGCCACATCAGCTGTTGCCAATTTTAATAGGGCAATTTAAATTTTTCTTTCATGAAAATAGTTGTGCGGATTTTGGGAATTTCCGTAGTACGAAGCGAATGCCTTAAAATTTTCGAAGAAATCCGCACAACGTTCTCTTGTAAAGAACTAAATTGCCCAGTTTTTAGCAAAATCTGATATGTGGCTTGGTTCCTTTCTGCTAAACGCAATCCAAATAGTAGTTTCAAATGAAAGTAGTATGATACGTGTCACTGAGAATAGCAGACAGTAATAAATACATCGATATTTCTTGACATGACGCCATGAATTTGGATAATAGAGACTTAGGAATATTTTAAATGGCATGTGGGTATTTCAATTATACGTAAACATTAATTGAAATCTTTAGAAAACTTAGATTTTCAACCCTCTCTTTTTCCTCTTGTACGTTAGCATTGGCACCAAATCCACCGCATGGAAGCTCCAAATCGATTGAATCTGAGGTCGGAGAATGGTCCTTACTTCGAAGTTTCCAACTCACCAATTCTTTTTCCAGGCGACCATCTCTAATCAGAGGAGACAATCCGATTTCCACCTCTTCAGGCTCTTTAATATCTCCTCTCGGCGTCAATCGAAGAATTCGACGAGGACGAGGGCTAGGCGAGGAAAGGGCGAGACCAAACTCGCCCTTCTCTCCGTCCCTTGGCAATCCTTATCAATCCCTTCCGACTTCTTTCCTCCCCATCCGGCCGTTGATTGGTCGTCAATTGTGGGCAATTTTGCGGTAATGAATCAATTGCTTCATTGGAGCTGAAATAAGCTCCTCCGCCTTTTTTCTCTCCATCCTTTTTCTTCGCTTTTTCTCCTTTGGTTTGTCCCGCCACTTTTTTGCGTGGTTTTTTATCTCGAGTTGATTGAAAGCTCCAAGTTATTAAATACAGACCATCCACACTGCACGTTGGGGTGAAATGGTTTTTAATGGAAGAAGAAGGGTAAAAATCCAGTGTTTCCAAGTTTCGAAATCTATCCATCGTAGCTGTATGTGACTGTGTGGGGTTGGGGAGCTTGAAGCCCCTTCTACCGTGCTAGGAAGAACGCCGTATGAACCTTCAGGCGTTGCCAAATTTTCTTGGATAAAACACGAATTTCCTAGTAACTTATGACTATTTTTCTTTCAATTTTTCAGATAATTTTTTTCGCAATTTAACCTTCATTATCTGACAATTTCATGGAAAAAAGTGATGACTCACCTCAAAAATAATCATTTAATCGGGGGAAAGGCAACTATCGAATGTTCTTGCGCCGTTTTTCCTTAGCACGGCAGTTTTGACAGAATTAAGAGCGCGCAACGGCAGTGTTCTTCCTTAAAAATTTCTAAGTCCAGTCCGTCGTTATGAAAAAGTCGCAAAAATTATTCTTTAAACATGCCTATCAATCTCAATGAAAGTTGCACTCTGTTCGGAGAAGTAATCTTTTGCTGTGTTTGCATAAATGACTCATATTAGCTCGATACATTACCTGCCGTATTTTGTTTTACTTAAATGAAGGGGCGAAACTACACTTTCACGCGGCAAAATTTTCACTCCTGAATTTTATTTGTCCTGGAAAACTTCTCCATTGATTACACAAAGATATCAGCCAACTTTTAGACAGAAATTGCAGAAAGTAAAGCTGTTTGAGTCAATCTTGTAGCCTTGAAATCAATGGCGGATGCAGCAATTTGACAACACCGGATTCCTTCCATTTAAACCTATGTTAAATAATCGATTCTTGTCGGAGCACCTGGCCCCTCCAAGAAATCGATACATTTCTATAGGTTTAAATGGAGAATAAAAATGTTGCCAACTTGCTGGATTCGTCAATCCTTGGAATGGTGGAGTTACGATTCCTCGTTGGGGAGCGACGATTGGCGACATTAAATCTTAATCTAGTTTGTCGTCATTCGCGACTAAATATTGGGAAACAGCAGATTCTACAATCTAGGAAATGTTCGGAGGTTTTGTTGTTCCGTGTTCGTAGGATAATGTAAATGTTCTATTCTGAGTTTTTTTTTTTTTTTGGGGGGGGGGGGGGGGGGGGTTTTGTGGCTTCTATTCCTTTGTTTCTATTCTGAGTTGATACTGGAATTGTCAAAGCTTGTGTTGCTGACAAAATCAACACAGAAGAACACAGAGTGCATAATACAGTTTTTTTTTTTTTTTTTTTTTTTTTTTTTTTTTTTTTTTTTGACATCATCTCTTGGAATCTATTCGTAATTAATTAACTGTGGCCTCGTATACTATAACCAAAGCTATTAAATATCTTAGAACGGAAAACAAGTGTCAAGTGGTCATCATTCTCAAAACCAGAGTAATTTTTCCAGCATTTACCACGCCCTTTTCACCGACGGATTCTTTAAAAAAATTATATGCTTGGATTTTTTTCATGGCATTTTTCAATTTGAACCTTGTTTCTCGTTTTTTCCTAATTTGTTAGCCTTCCCGTTATTCCGCTCATTTGTGGAATTTTCCTCTTAAAAGTTGAGAAATATAACGCTGTAAAATTAAAATTACGCGTCTGTATTAGATACAAAAAACTGAAAAGAACTCTTATGCCGAGAATTTTTACATAAAAAATCTCCCAAACCCCTTGGACAAAACCCGTTTATTCGTTCGCAAGTGCAGTGAATCCAAGAGCGCTCCCCAGAAAAAGCAGGGAACGCTGAAAAATTGGGGGAAACGAGAAAAGAAGGTTGAAAACGAGGTGCAACGTGTGCGCCCGGAGGGATGATCGTGCGGAGGGGGTAGGGCTGCGTCGCGTCGTCGCCAGCTCCCCCTACTCCGAGAGGCCACAGCTAGGGGTTGAAAATTGAACCCGTTGTATCAGGATAGCAGCGGTGCACCGGCGGTGTTCCCCCGGTGTGGGGTAGGTCGTAAACACGCTCTCAATCTACGCTAGAAAACGCCTGCATCAGCCACTTAATTCCTGCAAGGGTAGGTTTATACAGGTTTAATATCAATTTAAGCATACGAGAGAATCGGACGGAAAAATGAGTTTACTTGAATGATATGTCTTGAAAACCACCCAACAAAGGAAAAATGAAAAATTCATTTTATGGCGGAGAGATTATTTTATTATATTTCAATGATTTTATTATTTAATAATTTTTTTATAATTATTTTAATTACTTTTAGAGTCCCATGTATTTGTTACTTCTCGCTGTGCCGCCGATTTTTTTTTTTTCTTCATTATTCATTCAACGATAGCCACGACTTTTGTTCGTTTCGAGAAGTACCCAACTCAAAGGTTGGGGAACATCCACATTTTACTCTAGAAGGATCAACAATTTTCATGTTTTCTGCTACGAAGTTTTTTTGGCAGTAAATAAAATTCGCCAAATTCATTCTCTATTCACATACAGTTTTCGGCTAACTTTAGCTTTTTCCGATTTCCGGATATTTTCCCCCAAAGTTGTTCAAAAAAAAAAACTATTAAATGCGTATGAGGACAGTGACAGGGTTGATACCATTATGCAAAAAGACCATCCGGTGATATGCTCATATCTGACACCAATTTTACGTGCGAACTTGTAATACTTCGTAGTTATTTTCTTATTCAAGTTTGGAAAAGTGAACGATTCTGGAATCATACTGATTTAAATTTCTAATTGCATCAGACTGTTTGCTTTTTTACGCCCAGAAATAATAATAGTTCATGTTTCTACTACGCGCAACTACGGTATTGTAAAAATGTTGCTTTTTCATAAGTATCCACAAAGTCTCTTAGAATAGTAAATGGTTTTTGCTTCCTACCAAAAACTGTTAATTTTAAAAGAAAAGAACTGTGCAAATTTTAATACTGTACACATATTAAGTATTTTCGAAAGAAAAGAAGAAGTTGCACGATTTTGAAAACTCAGTAATCATGCTGGCTCCTTTTTGCTTAATGCGATCCATTTGATCCCAAATTATATATTTATTTTCTCTTCTGCATAGTATACCTATAATCTTTCCGAAAAAACTGAATACGAAACATTGATGATTGTTTTCTATATGCCTCATAAGAAAGCTGCTTATTTTTTTTGTAGATAGATACCGTAAAGTCTAAAGTTAGGCGTAACATTCATTTCAAGTTTTTAAAAAGTGAAAAAGGAAGAAACATTAGGAAAGTATTTGCTTCATGATATCATTTATTCATTCTGCAAAAAACAGCTAGTTTAGATTACAACTTACAATGAACATAACTTAAAATTTATTAGAAAAACAAGAGGAAAAAACTATAACAAAAAAAAATCAGAGATCAACCTCTATTTTGTTTAAAAAGAAAACTTGTTACAACTAAATAAAAGCTTTTAACCATACTCTGAGGCTAGTCAATCACCGTCAATTTGTATTTTAGTAAGTGCCTCCTATCTGACCTGAGCCATAGGCAAAGAAAAGATTATAATAACAGCGTTTCATTGACAGTTCTTTCCGCAAAAAGGCAGAGCCCTTTACATTCTGATTAGAAGAGGTTTTAAGAGAACTCTACCACAGTCCCAAGAATGGACCACTAAACGAGGTACGAATTTCAGAATTCTGATACATGTTTCTTCACCAAACTTTCACGTAAAACACGATGCGCACAACGTGTATTACCGAAATGAACTCCTTCCAAAGATATTAATGATTCTTGGTGCGTGAATTCATACCACCCGCTCATGAAAACTCAATGCTCTACGTGATTCACATAGCTCGTAAACGTTATGAACGTCTCTGCGATAAAAAAATCTGGCAACCTCAATCTTGACACTTTGGCTCAGCTATAGCAAATTATTTATAGTTTTAAAAACACATGGTGGGAAATGAACATTGCTCGATTGAGAAGATAGCTGAAACCGTTGTAGTGCGCGATTTGACTCACGTAGAGCTTTGAGCTTCTTGTGAGCGGGCAGTACAAATTCCTCGTAACCTATGTACAATAAGAACGTTAATATCTTTGTTAAGAGTTGGATTTAGTAATTTTCGTTGTGTGAAATCGTGTTTTACGTGAAATTCTGGTTAAGAAACATGTATCAGATTGCTTAAATTCGCACCTTGTTTAATGGTCCATCGTCCATAAGGAAATGTAGAATCCCTCGAAAGTAAAAGTTTCTACCTGTCGTCAAGAGGCCAGTAGAAGGTCTGTTCCTCTGCCTTTACTTCGGAACTTTCTCTCAATCCTGGTATGTGCACGATGAGTTCTCATCGGTGGAGACCGAATCCGCCACATTCCTATCATCTTGCCCATCACTCTTCGCGTAAGGGCTGTTCCTGTGCCCGACTCCGCTGTACAAAGATGGGTAATAACAGTAGCTGGACGGAAAAGGCAGTAGCCCCGGTCCGAAATAACTGGAAAGCGCATCTTCCTTGGTCTTGGGCGGCCCGAAGCGATCCCGTTTCTGTTTCGCAAAGTGAAGGCTGTTGAGGTGCAACATTAGATCGCTGGGAGCCTCTGAGTCAAGATCATAGTCCAGGAGACCTTCGGGGCCTAAAGGTACCGGTTGGTCGTTCCGAACCAGGATTTTCACAGCGACTTTCTTCCCGTTTGAGTTGGAGCTAGCAGTGGTTAGATTCGAGTTTTCCAACTGTTGCAGCTGTTTCCGCTTGGTTTTGTAACGCCGATTTTGGAACCAGATTTTCACCTGCAACAATCAGTGAATTCAATCGATTACTCTCACAATTTATTGTCAGTGTGTTGAATCTCAGTTTAATGAGGGGCCGCTCGTAAAATACGTAACGCTCCAAGGGGAAAAGACTGGGAGGGTGGCAGGGGTCTCGCCCAGTGGCGTAGAGTGAATTACGATACATCGATTGTTATGCCATTTAAACCTATGGAAAAGGATCGAAAAATAGGGTGTTCGCAGCGAACACCTTAATAATCGATTCTTTACCATAGGTTTAAATGGCATAACAATCGATATATCGCAATTCACGCCACGCCACTGGTCTCGGCCCTCATTACAAGTGCGTTACAGGTACAAAAGGAGGGGAGCGTTCAGGACTGGGCGCAGAATGCGTGCGTAGCGCCAGCTTTTTCGAAAGTCTAAGCAATGATGATAATAATAATTGTAAGGTGGCAATTAATTTTCACTCAAAATGGATCATAAAACGACAATTTGAGGGGGGGTCACATACAAAGCGTTATCGATTTTTTTTTTTTATTTTATTATTTTATTAGAGGAGTGTGCACCTTGTTACGGATGCGTTACAAACGGGTGAAAGGGAGTAAAAAAATCCAACTATCAGCGTTACTTATTTTATGAGCAGCCCCTGATGAGCAAATGAAACTATAGATAGCTTTCAGGAAATATTACACCGCGATGTTTTTTGCGGTCGGAAAATGCAGGAAACATTTTGGACTAGAAACACAATTTTAGCGATTCCGTGCCTTTTGTGCGTCCATATTCACTTTTCTTTAGATTTTCAGAAAAGTAAGAACTTATTTCAATACGAAATGCTCAGAGAACAGTATTCCCTAAAATTCGTCGTTTGCAAGTTTTGATAAAAAACATATCAAGTGACCGACATGTTGAGCTATCAATAATAATCATTCCTTTCACGGAGTTACAGATTTATCAGTAATACAATAAAAAAAACAATTTAAAAAGCTAGTAACAAGGCTAACTTACACGAATTAAACCGAAACGTCTCGGCTGAAAATTCAGCCTTCCTCACTTGGAGTAATAAAAATAAAAATGTTAAACAATTTAAAATAGCAATTTAAAGCGAGAATGTTGTCATGACCTAGCCTGTGAAGTTTTAGCCTCGTTACCCCCTTTTCAAATTGTTTTTTTTTTATTGTATATCTTGTCACGGGCTGCGGAGCGTCTATCATATCTTTTATCAATAATTCATACTCAGAGTGATTTGCAACTTGCATGAGGTCACTCGGGATACACAAGTGGTTAAACAGGGTAAGTTCAATACTTCATTTTCTCACCTGCGTCTCCGTAAGTTTAAGAGAGTGTGCCAAGTCTGCTCTTTCGGGGCCGGAGAGGTATTTCTGCTGGTTGAAGCGTTTCTCGAGCTCGTAAACCTGCGAATGGGAGAAAGCAGCCCGTGACCGTTTCTTCCGGTGACTGGCACTGTCCAGTAGAGGTCCCGATTTACTAATCTCCTCAGGATGGGCTTGTGGAGCGTACTTGGCCGAAAATAGCGGAGCAGTTGAATAGAGGCTCTTTGGGGACTTATGATGATACTGCATGAAGTACTCTGGATGCCGGATGAAAAATAGACTTGAGGATTGGAATACGTCACCTTTCAGCCGACTTCGGTGCTGCGAAAATTTCTCTGTAACATTTAAGAAATGTGAAAAATTAATACTTTTGTAGGTTCAATCAGTTCAATATGCACGATTAGACTTTTCTTCTCATTAAATTATGATAAAGTTTATTCAATTGACGTTTTTGCGTAGCTCTTAATTGGACCGCGTTAGGCAGAAAGGAACCAAGCCGCATCAGCGAATGTCAAATTTTACTGGGAACTTTAATTTAATTAGTGGAAACAGTTGTGTGAATTTGTTTCTACAATCAGTGGATATTCTGCATAGTACGAAGCAAATTCCTTAACATTTTTAAATAAAATTCGCACAAATGTTCTCTTGTAAAGAAATAAATCGCTCGGTTTGGCAATGGCTGATGTGGCTTGGTTCCTTTCCGCTAAACGCGATTTATTTGGGGGTTGCAAAATGGACCCTTGCATTGAAGTTCACATTCACGTCCAAAATTGAATCTCATGTCTGGTGTTAGACACGGCTACCTAATTTTCTCATACATCTAGAATCTCTGTTAGCTTATTGAGAACTGGCATAACTCAATCATAGAGAAAAAATAGGATGTGTTTGCATTTCGGGCATCTTGGATTTTTCCGATGACGTAGGTCGGTACGGGCGATTTTTATCGTCAATTTTCTATAAAATGGTGTAGTTTATGGAACAAAGTCATTCTGTATAAAGTGTTTGAAACTATATCATGAGTTGACTTAAGCAATAAAATTGGACGTTATGATGGTCCTTTCTTCATACTTCGAATTTCGGATTTTGCTGAGATATCGACGCCATGTTGATCCGACCTATACGTCACGGGGTAAACAATCCTCAAGATGCAAACATCTCCTTTTTTTATTCTATGTAACTCTATTTTCCAAAAATGTTAGTTATAGATAGAACTCTTTCGCTCGCAGCAAATGATATTATTCGGGATTCCGTGGGTTTACTGTATCTTTGAGTATGAAACCACAGACCAAGCATAGATTTTCTCGTAACGGAGTTAAATGAAAGCAGAAGTATTGAACCACTGCAACCGAAATAGGTGTTCTCTCAAATTTACCATCGATCTTGCAGCTGTCGATTCCGTTGTAGCTTGTAGCACTCACGGTCGCTCCTCATCCGTCGCACAACGGAACGAGTCTTTCCAAGAAGTCGAACATGACATTTGTGTCGAAAATCGTAAAAATTTACATTTTACTCGTCGCAATTTAAATTTCAAGGGGTGTTTTTCCTAGAAAATTTAACGAGAAAACCAATGAAATTACTTTTGAAACATGAACATTTCTTATCAATGAAGCTGTACGCTTTCAAAGTTTTTAAATCATGCCCGACCTCTCCCATCGAATCGATCCACTGAGCGACGGTCGGTCGAGGACGGTGTCACCAGGTACGCGCGCGATTTAAACAAACGGAAAAATAATAAAAAAAAAGAAGAAGAAGAAGAAGGGTTGACGGGGGTGAGGACGACATCACTCTGGGCATCCACAATTACTAAAAGTGCTCGGCAATCAATCAAAAGTGAGCGGTTAACGGTGAATAGAGTATCGGGCTAAGAGACTGGCACCTTCGCGACAAAGCTCGCCCCATTGTTTGATGCCCCGCGATCGGTATGCCACACTACCGGCTCGGAATCTAATGTGACGAGAGATGTGCCAGTCCGTGAGGTAATATCCTTTATAACGGATGTAAAATTAGTGGGTTGTTGCCTTTCATCGGCAAGCCTGTCTGACGAGCAAATCTTCAGACGCTGCTTTTACCGTTGTACTCGCTTCCTATATCGATATCGAGTGACCCAGTGGCGTGGCGTGCTTTGCGATATATCGATGGATCTGTCATTTAAACCTATGGTAAAGGATCGATTGACAGGGTGTTCGCAGCGAACACCTTGATGATAGATTCTTTACCGTAGCTTCAAATGGAGAAATTTCGATAATCGATCATTCACGTCTCGCCATTGGAGTGACCTTGATCGATAAAAAGCATTGCTAATATAAGAATTTATCGATCAGGATCATTGTCGATTCAAAAATCGATCCGCTGGTTGTCACGTTACCCTTGGATACCTTTCAGCGCGTCCTTAATACGATTAATACTTCTTTTATGGAGCAATTGAACGGGGAGTGAACAGGGGCTTACCGGAGCTACTGTTTCATATTTTACTATCATGCCTATTTTGTGACGTTGTCAACGGTAGGATGAGGTGGGGTTGGCATTGGCGCAAAAGAAAAACGTGCCGTGATTATCATCTCCATCTCCTAGACGGTCGCTGCCTTGTTGTAAATGAGACAACCCACCTCATGAATTTTGGGAGAAGGCGCAACTATTATTGTTTTGCTTGCAAGGTCAGCTTGCAAGTTCAAGCGATTTTGTAGTGGAGAAGCATTTTCGGCAAAAACGGTCCGAGATTGGGATTTACAATATTTTTTTCTGTCCTCGCTAGGTAGTGAACAATTAGTTTTAACAGAGGAAAATCAATTTTTGGGAGAGTTGAGGAGAAAATACCTACACTCTAAAAGCTATCTGTATAATTCAATGTTGTCGATCCCATTCTCAGCATTTTGAACTTCGAATCAGCTGTTCAATGGTCGAATCCATCCGATTTTTGGTAGAGGTAAAAGTAATTTGAACGCTGATAGAATAAATCAGAAATTACTTATTGCGATTACTCTGCGGTTGACGCTAAAATCAGTCCATGACACGCTGAACCCATCTTTTTTATTTCCTTGGGTGGTCCATCATCATCATCATCATCATCACTTTGAAGAACACAGTGTGGGGAAGAAACAGTGCTCGAGTGAATAGTCTGCTAAAGCCGTTGTAGTGCGCGATTTGACGCGTGTAGGGTTTTGTTTTTCTTGAGACCAGGCAATGCGATGTTCCCGTAACCAATGGACATTAAAAACGTTATTGTCTTAGCTACAAGTTGATTTCAGTAGTTTTCGTTGCGCGAATCGTATTCTACGTAAAATTCTGGTGAAGAAGCATGTATCAGAGTGTCTAAATTCGTACCTTCTTTAATGGTATACATTCAATCTGAGAAAGGGACACAGAGAACAGAACTTTCCTAACTTTTCTCAGAAAAAATATTTTATCGGGGAAAACGAGGCAACATTGGAACGCTCACACGGCGTCGAAACACAACATGGGCCTATTAAGCCCCATTGGTTGATGCCGCGATTATTCTAACGCGAGTTCGAATAATCGCGCCAAACATAGTTCGGCCGACGTTAAACACCTTTCAACGCCTGCAAGACTGTAGGAATACTTCTCGCATTGCGCCAAACAGTGCGGTCGGCGCGAAACGCATCAGCGCCTACAAGACTGCATAAATACTTCTCGCATTGCACCAAACGCAATGCGAGAGATATTTGCGGTAACTATTCTACTACGGGTATAGCCACATTGCCGCTAGCTGGATTGAGGGCGCATCACACTGCGAAGATGACTCGACACACGACCGCGCTCCCTTCCCTAGCTTGCGCGATGCTAAAATCGCCGCAAAACTACTGTTGAAGAAAATATGACAAAATAACCGAGTCTGCTAAAATACATGTGTTTAAATGGAAAATGCCGCCAGATGACGTCATAAGGCGGCAAATTTTCTCACTTTTAAATCTATTTCCCTCCGGTTTCCCATGCCAGAAAAAAATTATGAAAAATACTGCAAACTCAGATCATTTGGCACTCTCAGATGAAGCAACACAATTTTTGTGTGCAAGTTCTCCATTGGTGAAAATGTACTCCATAGTCCCGTTTGTGACACTGTAAAGGCCTAAAATACGGGAACCAATCAGAAATGGATTCGCAGGTCTTACATCTCATTATAAAGGGACTCTAGTCCTGTATACGACGCGCAGAAACACTGAAAAAAAAATCTCGGTGTACTTACTAAAAAAAGGGTAAAATTACCAAGAATTCAGAGTTCTATTTGATCCCAGTTTTTTCTTGGTATAAAATTACCATTTATGGAATTGGTAATTTTACCGAGAATCTCGGTAAAATTATTGAACCTTCTCGGTAATTTTACTGGACCTTGGTAAAAACGCCAATATTTTTTATCGACTGTGGTAGAAATTACCGAGATAAAATGGCAAAGTTACCGGGAATTGATTACCAATAAAAGTGGTATTCTTACCTGAAAAAAAAACAGTAAAAATACCGGTTTTTAGGTAAGCTTACCAGTTTGTCTCCGAAAAATTACCAATAATTAGTAAAAAAAGTGAGATGGTAAAGGTCCTTGGTAAAAACGCAGAGAATTTTTTTTCAGTGTATACGACGCGCAGAAACAAGTGCAGGGGGCGCACGCGACACGCAGACGTATGAAATGAGTCGTGGGAGGGAGGATTCTCGTAAAAGTGGTTTTATTATGATTACTCGTTAGCTGCCTTAATTCAAGTCTATTTACACGCTTTTACAGCGGGACTCGGATTAGGCGAACGGGAGCGCGAACGGAGGGCCCGGCCCGGGCCTCGGCCCATGCGACCGATTTTATTAGAATGTAAACATCATCACCGGCGTGTTATCATAATTAGCGGTGAAGTCTTGAGTCTGACACTTGAACCCCGGCCAGATCGCTTCTTCCTGGCCTCCGCAGACGTTTCGGCTTTCCAGAATCCTAGTGCACCCCCTTCCGCCCTCTCCGCCTTTTTTTGCGGTTCCAATCGATGGAACGGACAGCGATGTCGGATTCACCGCTACTTTTACTCGTCCATGCAACGCTCTAGAAGCTTTAGTTAGGGTTAGAGTACCTGTTATTGAGAATGGAGATGTTGCATGTGTGAGGAATTTGCGATTTGACTGTTGATTTATATGTACAAGTTCGCGAGAAACACGGTGGTGCTACTGGTTTTTTCTGAAATCAACTCCCAAGCTCAAAAAAAGCTCCAATCTAGTTGAGGCCAAAATAGAGGGGATATCCCACCCTACCCTGAGAGTCCACCTCTACATCAAAACAAACTCTCCATGCAAAGATAGGGAGCAAATACATTAGCAGGTTTGCCGTGTTTTCAGTTTTGGAGTTCCCAAATAAAGTGGCAGCCCTGTCAATGTATTTGCTCCCTATCTGTGCATGGAGAGTTTGTCTTGATGTAGATGTGGACTCTCAGGGTAGGATGGGATATCCCCACCATTTTGGACTCAACTTGAGAGCTTTTTTTGAGCTTGGGAGTTGATTTCAGAGAAAACCAGTGGCACCATCGTGTTTCTCACGAACTTTTACGTTATATAATTAACAGTCAAATCGCAAATTCCTCACACATTCAACATCTCCATATGGACAGCTTGTTTCATGCAGGGCTTATCGGCTATAGGGCCCAAAGGGTAGGGGCCCTTTATCACACAAAATTTCACTGCCAATCTTCAGATTCCAATTCAAACCAAAATGGCCAAGAATGTTCATAAATGTATGTTCTTCCGTAAAAATGAGTAAATTTCTAACGAGTAACTAGTTCAAACATATGCTTTGCAAATGACGGGTCGTAACAATTGTGAAAGTTGCAATAGAGAAGGAGAGGTAGAATAATATATATATTAATCATTAGCAATAGAGAAGGAGAGGTAGAATAATATTTACATAAAGTAATATAGTTATCAATATTTAAGTGCTGACATACAACAACTATAATAAGTTCTGGATAAGTTGAATCCTAGTCCAGTCTCGGGTGTACAAAAAAGATGATTTGTCTGCAGTATTGTGAGAAAACTGTGTTCTATACATCAATCTTTTCGTCTTGATACGTAGAATCAGATTTTCGATGGTGTCAAGTTTAAACATCAATCCGGCGCCCCTTGTTCAAGATGGCGCCAAAAGGGGCGCCAGGGGTTAAAAAATTATACATTTTCCTACGGAGTCGACTAAGGTATCGATTAACACATATGTATTTAGTCGTAGGATCCGAAAAATTATAAATTTTCCTACTGAGTCGACTTAGGTATCGATTAATACTTATGTAATTTTAGTCGTGGGATCCGAAAAATTATAAATTTTCCTACAGAGTCGACTAAGGTATCGAGTAATACTTTTGTAATTTTAGTCGTAGGATCCGAATTTTACATTTAAAAAATCCTCCGACCTGAGGGGGACCCCAATTCCAAGATGACGGCCAAACTGGACCCCCCAATGGAGAAATAGCCTTTTATGGCTTTAAATACTGTATGAAATATCCGCAAATAGGTTTTCTGGGTCGGATATTACAAATGGACTGCATTTTGCAATTTGGACCTATGAATTCCGACCCGGTTTAAAAACAACGTATGTGCCATTAGTTTCCCTATGCACATAAGTGTTTTTTTCAGATGAGCCAGAATCCATAGGTCCAAATCGCAAAATGCAGTCCAAATTTGAGATCAGTACGATATTTACCTCATTTACGATAAAAGGTTCAACACTAAATCGTTTATTGTAAAATCTCCCGCACGATCCCATGTTTTTAGTGGCTACGTCATTCGATATAATATCGAACCCTTGGCTCAAATGTAAACAAACACTGATCCTTATTTCTGATTTGCGCCCTTTGCGCCACGGTGGTAAAGTGTTTTTACAATCGAAAATTCTCGACCTCAATAAGCCCTTCATTGATTTATGACCGGTCAATGACTACAATTTAATAAATTAGGGCAATTCATTCATGAAGAATTTGTACATGAGGTTATGTTAATTTGTCTGTGTTTGAACCAAGAGTTCGATATTTTATTGAATGACGTAGTCACTAAATCAGTCTATTAAGGTTATGACGAGAATAGCAATAGATTGGATAGGCCCACTCCTCACGCCCGCCTATCGAACGAACATATGGCGCATATGTGTGACTTTCTTCGTGGGCCACCATCAATCTAAAGTTTCTAAAGTTTCTAAATCGTTGGGTCCACAAAATAAAAAAAAACTCTCGACTCCATTGATCTGGATACGACGGATATTTGCTCAGTTCGAATAGCCGACCACAATGAATCGGATTTCTGCGTGTAAAAATTAATTGAATATCAAAGCAGGAAATGTGTTTTTCGGATTCGCTTCATAGTTTTGTCTGATGTAATTCATCTGTACATATTTCTTTTAGCATAAATAGGTCCAATGGACTACGAGACAAGGAGCGAACTCAAGCACGCTATAAGACGCTGGCGGTGATACTACCAAACCATGTCTTTCGTTTGCAATGTTTAAATGCCGCCCACTTAATTTTTTCTTCTTTGAAGGAGAACAAATCAACACCGTTCTATGAAACTTCTACGGAATTTTTTACGCACAGGGGAAAGAAAACCATGACAGTTGTGAAGAAGTAATGTTGAGTTATGGTTTTCCATTTACAAATTAAAGTCTGGCAGGAGGTTTGCAATGCCGCAAAGCGAGACATGGGGCTTAGGAGCTCCTCCATCAGTTTTGTGAAGGAGTGACCCTCAAATACATCACCGAATCGAGATTCTCATCGAAATTTAATCGGTGGAGCTTGTTCGACGTTTTATATTGCTCGGCTGCATGCGAATTGAATTGATATACTTATTGCGTGAAGTAATCATCGCAAATGCATGCATCCCTGCATGATAGATAACGCGGATGATAATTTTATGCACAGTTTTTCCAAACTTTCAAAAATGTTACTTTTCGCTTCATTACTAAAGTCAGAAATCTGGACCCTACGACACAATGAATTGACTTTTCTGATTGCTGCAGTAAAATTGTTCAATTTTTGAGATGGCAAACAATGAGTATAGAAACGGTGCTCAAGTTCAAGTATAGGTAAACACATTTTCCGCAATATCCGCACCTGAGAAAGTTGGGCAACTGCAGCCAAGATTTCGGCCCGGACAGTCGAAATTTGATACACGCGCACTGAAAAAAGAGGGTTGTATACGGGGATTGGGAAGGAAACCCAAATTGGTGTAAAAAATTTGTACTATACAGCAAATTTAATGAAATTGTACTCCATCTGATCGAATCAGCACAAATTAACTGGATTACAACTCCAATAAGTTAGAGGGCAGTGCCAATGAGGTTTTGTACCACACCAATTCGGGTTAGATGATCCGAAATTATACGACCCTTTTTTTTCAGTGTACGATTTCCAATCATTCGGCATAATACAAATATACGGCGAACAAATAGCAATTTATGGTAATCTGCAAGCGGTTCACGTGTTTTTTCGGTAGATCGCAATGCGCATTGGAACAATGAGGATTTGACGGATAATGACCTTCAAAAACATGACCTCAACTTGCAGCGCCTTCATCTTGTGTGATACTTTACGCTTCGTCCCGGTGTTAGTTTAGTTGCTTGGGCGATCTAAACCCAACTAAGGTCACGTATCTCACTGCACGTCCTCTGAAGAGTACCTGCTACTACCATTTTTTAACGAAGGAAAATGTGTCTTCTCACATTAAGGGCAGAATAATCTCCAATCTGCACTTGTTCCTTTATTTCTGAATTATTTTACGCGTCCTCTTTTTATTCACTAGTAGGTTGCAAGTTGCCAGCGATTGCTGATTGCCTGCTACTTTTATCGAGGTTTCAGTAATTTTACCGATTTCCGGCAGCCAATATCGATAATAATCTAGGCTCCGACTGCCGAGATTTTCGGAAACTGAGCAACAACTTTTTTCCGTGAAGCGCGGAAAGATGCCTCACTCTTCGCGACAGAATTCGGCAGCCGCGGAAAGAGGCTAAGCCAACACGTGGGTTGGATCGTCCCAGGCCTGTCTCATCGCATCGCATATAAAAGTTGCCGAATATTGCATCACCACGCTATTAATTTAGTGCGTTCCCGCGTGAAAAATTCGATAAAGAAAAAGCCTCTGTGGCAACTAGGTGCTTGCCGATCAAAGACGTCCATTCATTCCCCGGTGAAGCTGTTTGTTGACCGACTGTAGCCATTTGACTGACAGTTAACCGACCAATCAAATCGATTTTTCTGCTTATAGCCCAATTATAGCTCCGTCTGGATCCGGCCGGGGCACGGTGTGGGCAAACTGTCGTCAAATCGCACATATACAATGGACCACCAGCCAAGATGCAAATTTAAGCATTCTGATACCCGTTTTTTACCACAATTTCACGTAGAACACAATTTGCGCAGCGAACATTACTGATACAAACTCCGTACAAGAGAGTTAATGTTTCTTGATGCGTGAATTATTTATTCTTGCTCATGAAAAAAACAAAAGTCTACGTGGGTCAAATCGCACGTAAACGTCACCGGACAGTCTCTGCGATGGACGAAAAAATTGCAACCTCAATTTCGGCGCTTCGGCAAAGCTGGTGCACGCTATGGACACTTTGAACAACACAAGGTGGGGAGGGAACGTTGCTTACCTAAGAGGCCCACCAAAACCGTAGAAGTGAGCGATTTGAATCAAGTAGACTATTGTTTTTTTGGTTTTTTCTTTTTGCGAGCGGAGGATTCAAAATTTTCGTGACCAATGTCAACTAACAACGTTAATATCTCAGTTCGCCGTTGATTTCAGTAATTTTTGTTGCGCGAATCGTCAAAACGAAAATTCGGTGGTCCACTGAAGATCAATTTATTTCCCAGGCCCCGAGTCGGTTATTAAACCTCAATCGGTAGCTTGTCAAGACTTGGCGATTGGTAGATAATTTCGTAAGGTTAGTATTTACCGACGAAGCCACGCCCAATAGAACAATGAAATCTTAATACTCGACTTTCAGGTGTGGAGGAGAGTCGGCATAAAAATAGGGCCGGGAAGGAAGGTTAAAGCATTCGTTGTCCGGAAACAATTTGTTCAGGGGTGGATTTTCAGAGGTTTAAACAATTTAAAAACACGGGAGAGCAAATTAAGAAAAAAATTTCCAAAAAAATCATTTCAGTGAAAAAAGACAAGAAATTTAAGGAAAATTGAGATAAAAAAGAGGCATTTGTTGAGTAACGAAAGTCAGAGAGCAGAGTCTGCATATGTGAGAAAAGAAAAGTGCGTATTGCCAGCTTATTTGCTTATATGCGATTGTTGCTTGTTTTCACAACGTGTTGCGAGTGTTGCCTCTGAACAAAATACGACTAAATTTTCTTTGGGAGAGTTTTGTTTTTGGCCTATGGCGGTTGGTATTTTCAATCACATTCAATCGCAAAATTTCGCCTATAGAGGCTTATTTTCTCTTACCTGGTGTCATTCGGATGTCCGTCCTGGTTGACATATCAATGGCGGTGTCCTCGTAAGAATCTAGTTCCTCTCGACGCCCAGTTCTTGCATCCTCCTCGTCTGCCTGATCACTCTCGGAGCGGCCTGTGACGTCTGCATCTGCTTGGGCATGGCTCTCGTGAGTCGAGGAGTCCTTCCTGAGGATGTCCACGATGGAAAAAGGAGTGACTGCCGGCTGATTGGCCTTCTCCTCTACAGGTGTGTCACTTCTTAATTCATTTTGTTGGCAATTTTCATCCATTTTCCTCGAGGTTTGAAATTGCTCACTATCGAAATATTCACATCTGAAAACAAGCGTGACAACGTGTTTTTAAACAACTTTGGTGTGTCCGGAAATTGACCATATGCACCGATAAAAACATCGTAGAGTGCATAAGAAGAGTCGTAATGTGAATGGGAGAGGTGGCGCCATGCTCTGGTTTACAAATTCCGAGCCAGCTGTACGCCGAGTTTCGGTCACTTTTTCGATACTTTTTCGATCCAAAATGGCGTGAAAATACGTAATAATTCTTATCCTCTTCGTTTACATCGGATGACCGGGTCTTCGTGTCTAGAAAACAATCGATTATGTATCGGAAAAGTGACCCGGCGTGATACAGGAGTCTCGGAATTCGGGACCTGGAAAATGCTTAAAAATGGCGCCACCTCTTCCATTTTCATAACAACTGTACTCTATGAAAAAGATTGGTGTTCATGTGTTATACTCTTGGTTAATATGGGAAGTAAAACACAAACGAACACAATTTTTGTGTTGATTTTTGCAGAAAACAATGGAGGGACTGGGAAAATTTATACCTCATAGTGCGACATTGGTATTCACCACTCGTTTTTCTTAAATTTCCTCGAGGAAAATAGCGGCATTTTCTCTTGAAATGTCAACCGAAGGCTAGGATTATTTTGTGTTTTACTCCCCGTACTGACCAAACATTTTGTGTGGAAATTTCTCTCTGTATACCTTAATAGAGATCTATGTTCAATACATTACAAACAAAACAAAAAAATACCGTTTTACCAACTCCTGAGAGTAAAGAATTCATTAAAGTTCATAATATGAATTGACAACTAATCTAATTTAAAGCAGAAATCAAGAGTCAGCTAACAAGGTGTCATTAAAGAGGCCGGCAGTTGATTCAAAGCGTTTTTTAGTGTTATTCATAATCTTCATAATCTACTACATCTATTGTCTTTAGTTTCATAGAGAACGGCTCCAGTAAAGTGAGAGTAATAAAGCGATATAAATTTATGATGATAAAAAAAAAACAATAAAAAAATCGATGAAGTCAGGTGAACATCATGTTTCCGTTTTGAGTTTTGCGTTAAACTCCATTTTAAAGCACGTTTCATCGATGGTTAAACCAGAAAAGTATCTTTCAAAATTCAGTGTCTGGACGTTTCTGGACGTTTTTGCAAACACGCTTGTATGTTATTTTTAGAGCAATAATACCACTTCTTTAAAGAGCAAAAAAATTAATAGAAAAAATACTGCAGTACATGTGGGGTTGCGCTTAATAAAAGAAGTGAAACATCAAGGAAATATTTAAACGTCGTAAACGGAAAAAAAAATTATTCTAGTTTCACCATCGATATCCACTTAAATCAAAATTATATAAAAATATCAGTGGAGTCGTAGAATATTCAAGTAATGTAAATCATGTCCATATTTTGACCATTTCCGCGTTATCTTATGATATAACGAAAGAGTGAAATTTTGCAGGTTCAAAGTCAAAAAAATTTGCAAATGGTCGCGTCACGTTGTTGTCTTCTGCATTATTCCGACTGCTGGTTTTTTTAACATATATGAATACCGTTTATATGACGCATTTTAGAAACCAAAAAATATTTCAATAAAATAGATAGTTTTTCTGTTGTGCTTTAATTGTATTTATGCACCATATGTAGATACATTAACATTAAAATTTTTGTTCGCGTAAGCAATTAATTTCAAATAATTGAGTTCTGACAGTCGACTGTCAGTGGCGTGGCGTGAATTGCGTTATATCGATTGTTATGCCGTTTAAACCTATGGTAAAGAATCGATTATTAAGGTGTTCGTTGCGAATACCCTGTTTATCGATCCTTTTCCATAGGTTTAAATGGCAGATCAATCGATATATCGCAAAGCACGCCACGCCACTGTCGACTGTATGTATTTATCCTTGTGATGAGGGAGGATAAGAACGGCACAAGCTAATCTTGAATGTTAATTTGTTGAAAATCCAAAAAAGAAAAAAAATCAATGTGGGAAATACGGAGTGAGATTGAAAAACTGACGAGAAAAATGATGTGTTCTGGCATAGAATTTTAGACATCTCAGACCTAAATGCTAATCTAGCTAATCTCATGATCGATTTTACCTATACTTGAAATTTAAAATTAATTGTTCGGGCAGCTAGCAGTTGGTCTCATTAGACACAATATTGACATAAAAAATGCTGCCCAGATTATTATTTTATCCTGTGATCGACAGCTTTGCGACTTTGGTTATTTCGGATTGCAGATCTTCATTCTTGCTTTTGAGCGTCACTCTCAAAATAATTTTTCCATTTATATTCTCGAAGATACCAGAGTCCAAAATACTTCGAGTGAACCACTAAAAAGCATAAGCTTTCAGCTTGTTAATGGGATTTCTTCTTGTTTTTGCAACAAAATATTGCCTTAGAAATTGTACTTCTCTGTGAGAAATTATTCACGGAAAAGTGCAATATGCCGCCATATTTTGTGAAAATTAATTTTATATTTTCAATAGTTACGAATCATTAGCGAATTTTTTAATACCTTTAAAATCTCACGTTTAAGCTTTTACACTGGATATCAATTTCCGTTATTTAATAAAAAAATTGCTTAGAAATTGAATTCCTCCACGACCATACCTCAAAAATTTACCTCTTCTTGAGTAAAGTTTTACAAGTGAGTGAATTCCTCTGTTTCTTCTCAACACTTAAAAAAGCCACCAGCACAATAATTTCAAGGATAGAAAAGCATGGTCGTTAACAAACTCTCATTTACTCAAGGCCGAGATTCAAAACTGCTCATAGAAATAAAACTCATAGTCTCAGCAATAAAGTGCTAATCAGATAAAAAATTAGGCGATGTAATCAAATTGCAGGAAAAGTAAAGCTAACCCTGACAATGCTATTAATGCTTTAGAGCCTAGTTTTAGTATACCACTACTAATTTTTTTCTGTTCTCTTTGTCCGCATTTCTCTTTCGTGAAAGGTTATGATCAATTGAATCATAGAAAAAGGGTAAATGTATTGGGTATCATAGAAACATGAATTATATGTAAAAATCAGTGAAATCTCTCAAAATTATTTCTTCAATTAAAAGGTACAAATTATTGATTTTACATTCTAATTGAGTAATGAATTGCAATACTACGATTCAATTCTTGTTCACAGCTTGGAGTAAATTTTCTCTTCAGTCATCAAAAAAGTCTCCGGGGAAATAAGTTCAGAAAATAGTCAGAAAATTAACCACGGCGTCTTGAGGTAGAGAAATAAGAAGTTTTTTGTGTAGGCAAACTCTTTCAAAGAACATTGTATCCTGAATTTGAGTAGGCACATGCTTCTCACTTTTTCCGTTTTTTTTTTTTTTTGACAAGGTTCGCACGGGATCGCGATCAGTTCCGACCTGAAGATGAGCTAATAATAAGTTAGCTCGAAATGATAATCGTCAGAGAAAACCCATCGAAACATATCACATCGGGACAAAAAAAATTAGTAAGTAAGTTCGTACATCAATTATAACGTCTCACCACAAGCATTTGCAATTTTACGCTTAACCCTAGTAACATACCGACTGATAAGTTATATCTTGAGGAAATCCTTAAAAAGATATTAGTTTTGATTTTTGGTGGGACATCTTAGTAACATCTTCAGAATATTTTTGAGATCTCATCGTCTGATATCTTTACTAGATATCTTCAAATACTCTAAAAATAATTGTTAAAATATCATCAGTGAAATCTTTTATGACATTTTCAAGTTCTTAAAAATGAATGTTTAAAGTTATTTTTTAGAGAAATTCATACGACAATCAAGAATGAAATTTCAAGTATTTGTTTAATGATATCCGGTGAATGTTCAGTCTGAATGTCAGCCTTGATTTTCGGTGGCAAATCAGGAGCTTATCTTTCAGATTTCTTCACTGATGTTAAGAATAATTTCTCTGAGTCAATATTAACTGATATTCTAAGAAGGTTGTACAACGATATCTTTAAGATATCTCCTGATTTTGTTCGAACGTAATTAGTGAGGTCAGCATGTAAATGTTAGTGTTTTAAATCTCCGATGATGTACTTCAAGAATAACGAAGTCATCGTTATGATGAAATCTTAGGTATCAATAATTATTTCTTCAGAATATCACATTACGATATCTACCAAATTTATTCATGATTTTTTTTCAAGACATTTAATAATGCTATTTTGAAGATAAATTCAGAAACATTTGGAAGTTATCATTAGTTCATGACATGCTCGTTTTCGCCAATAAGCCTACAGGTCATTTTAGGAACACCCGCCACGAATATTTAGCAAGATTTCTTTTCGTTATTTTAGAAAAAGAAAAATGTAGACATCATTGACTGATAACTCATTGATATTCAAAATGGCATATTATGATGAACCATCAGGAAAGATAACGTACTTATCACTTCACACAGATTTTTTCAAACTATCGCACGCAGATTAATTTTAAAAATTTATTGAAGATATCGACAAATGATATTCTGAAGATAACTTTAGAATTATCTTAAAGTTACCATGTAGTTTCTGAATTTTCCGCCAGGGTTCTCTGCAGTCTCTTTTTTCAGGAAAATAAAAGTTAATGCTTTTGGACCCTACCATGACGTTTTTTAAGGATTTTGCACATCTTAAATTAAAGAAAGCACCGTTCCTCTGGTTTTGAACATAGTTTCAGATAAAAAAATTGAGACTAGCATAGTGAAGTGGGGTACCGAAACGGTGACTCTCCGTAAGAGATGCCTTTTTGCAGGGCCCTAGAGTAATGGTAAGCTCAGGGTGTGAGTAAGGCTTAAGTAAATGCACCCATGACCTTAATAAGGAGCTTCTGTTTGGCGAGTGCTTGTAGTACATCAATCCGCTGGACCGATTCATGCGGAATCAACTCTGGGATGCTCACAGAGATTCTGGGAGGAATTTTTCGGAGTCCGGACCAAATTGAGGACAGCATAAAACTGAGATGTTCGGAGGAATTCGTTTGAGATATCCGGAAGAAATCTAACGAATTATATTTTAAAGGCGTGGACAAAAATATGTTCTTGAGGATATCTTGAGGATGTAAAATTTTGATACCCTCAAGATATCGTGATCATATCATTTTTTTACTAGGCTAAGACAACATTGTATGATAGTGTGGAAAAATCATGACCAGGTTCCTATGGAACAGCAGTAAAATTTTTCTGGCGGAAATCGTGTGAGATATCCGGAGGGAGATCTAATGATTTTATCTTAAGGGCGTGGACAAAAATATATTCTTGAGAATATCCTGAGGATATCATATTTTTTCATCATTCAGGAATTTTGATATCCTCAAAATATCGTGATGATATCATTTTGTTACTAGGGAAGCGCCTTTTCAAGCACAAGGGGTTTATGATTGAGTTGTAAGATTTCTCAATTATTCAAGGAAATCGTGTAAAAGGCTGATTGAATGTGTAATTTCAAAAAAAGAGTTTTCTATAAAGGCCTTTTTTCTCATATCTAAAGATAAAATAAAAAAATAAATTTAAAAAAAAAAAAAAACTAGTCCGCACTAAAACTATTACTTGCGATAAAAAAGACTCCTTTCCGCACTTAATAATCAAACATAATTTTCCCTTCTCCCTCTTTCTCAAGGTGGTTACTTTCAATACTGAGAGTTAGTAAATTCTGTTGACACCCCATCATTGATGTGATTTCCAGATCTCTCATAATAAGGAATAATCACAAGTGGACGGATTTATCGAAATCAGCCTAACTATACCATACGTTGCTTAATTTCTTTCCATGCTCAATTTTTTTTCAACAGAAAAGTAATCATCATTCTAACTAGAGATTTCGTGAGGATCATTTTTAAAAGCCCGGAGAAATGTGTAGAAAATTACAAGGCGTTATGGGATTCGGCACTCAGTTGAGAAAAAAAAAATGGTGAAGATGTTGTTCTCTTTCTGTTTTCAAGGGTCGAGGGGGAAATTTGCTCTAAGCTGCACCAAGTGGAGCCGCCGTTAAGAGATTATTAATCAACGTGGCAACGTGAAATGTAGTTCGGTTGATTCCAGTTAAATCGGTCCAAATAATCAGCCTAAAAGTTGCAACTAATGGAATCTTCATTCGGGGAAAAGCTGCAAAGAAAGAACATTTAAAATTAGGACTTTTTGAGTTGTTACCACCTCATGCCTAATCGACAAAAGAAGAAGATGAAACCAAAAGGAAAGCAAAAAAAATAAGCCATCGATCGCTGATACTGTAAAACCGAGAAACCCCCTAATTTTTAAACAATTTCTCGATGAAAGCTAGTTAAAACACGGAGATAGAGGAATGATGCTGTCCAAAGTAAAAACGCCGTATCTCCATTCAACACTTTTTCAATTTCCGTCTGACATAATGCTGTTTTACAAAATACCTAACGAATGTTCATCCTTCATTTTTTTAATACAACTCCGTCTCCCATCAGGACAAAGAAATTAAGAAATGAACCCTTGTAGCAATCGCATTTTCTTGTGTTAGAGCAGTACGTGCCGGAGAAAATGAAATTATTTTGAGTGGACAAGGAAAAAAAAAGACAGGGGTCAAGTCCCAACTGTTGGATGATATGGACATTCCCAATTAATTGTCGTAATACCCCGATTAATTGTGGTAGTATCTCGATAAATTAGGTTACCAACCCGAATGTTGCGGTACTACCCCAATTCGAGTTGCGGTGCTACCAAAAGTTATTGGAAATGTCCATATCATCCAACAAATTGGGGGAGTAGAACAATTTTGGGGGATAGCACTGGAAAAAAAACACATTGGATCTAGAGTCCAGACTCTTAAAAACATCGACAAGAAAAAATACTCTTGATTCAATCGGATTTTTGCTTAAATCAAGAACCAAGCCTCTTAATTTGAGCGGATTTCCTTTTGATTTAAGCAAAAATCTGTTTGAATCAAGAGTATTTTTTCGAGTATTTTTTGCCAATGTTTTCAAGAGTCTGGACTCTAGATCCAACACTGGAAAAAAAAAAAACACATTGGATCTAGAGTTCAGACTCTTGAAAACATTAACAAGAAACAGGACTCTTGATTCAATCAGATTTAAGCTTGAATCATAAGGAAATCCGCTGAAATTAAGAGGCTTGGTTCTTGATTCAAGCAAAAATCCGATTGAATCAAGAGTATTTTTTCTTGTCGACGTTTTCAAAAGTCTGGACTCTAGATCCAATGTTTTTTTTTTTCCAGTGACACTTTTTTTTCTGTGGAGTTACGGTTCTTTCGCTGAGGACAGCGGAACGAGGGACCAATATGAAATGAGACTCACCTGCAGCAATGACCAAACAATCGCATAAAATCCGGGCGGGATCGCGTAACGACAAACACAACTCAACGGAGCGAGGGGGCGCGTATTTGCTCAGATGCACGAGCCGCGGCTGAAAATCAGGAGCTACTCGCCTTGTCGCACCCCTCGCGTCCTCTCTCTCGGCTCTCTGCGGAAGCACCCTCGAAGCTCTCAGCCGAGGGACCAATCACAGGCGCCCTCCGCCACGCACACTCCGCCGCCGGCCAATCACCGCCCTCGTGTCCCCCCGCGACGTTAAGTTTGTTTGCTCAACATTATCCGGGCTATTAGAAATCATAACGCCCGAATGTTATTGCGGACGCGGCTGGCTCCCGGCCAAGGATTACTTGTCGAGTCAATCTCGACCCCCTGCCCTCGCTCTCCTTGCCCGTATGATTTATCTGAATCCTATTTACCTTCTTCACTCCGGGTCGTGCGTGTTTTGTTTACGTGTCCGGGCGATGTGAGCTCCGGTACCGGCCGCAAAGAGTACTGCCGTTTTGCCTCGCTCGTTTTAAGTTCTCATCGCCGAGAGAGCGGGATGGGGTTCTAGAAAAATTTGATGACGTCAGGAAAAGGGCCCTTAAGGTGGTAAAAACATAAATGAAAGGAAATAACTGTAGCTGAGAGCTGCTAATTGGAGACCAACCAAGGGAGCGGGATGGGGTTCTAGAAAAATTTGATGACGTCAGGAAAAGAGCCCTTAAAGTGGTAAAAACATAAATGAAAGGAAATAACTGCAGCTGAGAGTTGCTAATTGGAGATCAACGAAGAGAGCGGGGTGGGGTTCTAGAAAAATTTGATGACGTCAGGAAAGGGGCCCTTAAGGTGGTGAAAATATAAATGAAAGGAAATAACTGTAGCTAAGAGCTGCTAATCGGACGTTTGTAATCTGGAAGGAATTATGAGCAGTGAATTAAATCCTACGGAACTATGATTCACGCAAATCCCAACTGCATAGTTCATCAAGATTTCGTTATTTAGTGCGTCATTTTCGTCCACCTCTGCATTATCTGGTGCAGAAAGCATCTTTAAATTCTAAATGTGACCCTTTGAAAACATGCCCTAGTTTGAGGAAGAGAAATCGCGACTATGAGAAAAACGTAGATGAAGTTTGCCAGTGGTGTTATCAGCATGAAGCGATTGACTTCGAACACTTATACCGAAATCATTGATTCAAATTGTGGCTTTACTTATTAGCCCAATGTTTTAAAGACTAGTAGAAAATTTAGGAAAAATATTTGATAAAGTTTTTTAAGGAATTTAGATATTGGTCATTTTCAAGTGCACCCTCACTTGAAGTTCATACGAAAAATTTTACTTTTATATTCTAGTTTAAAGTTTATTTGTCTCATAACCCTCCTCAAAAATTTCAACCTTAAACATACGTTCTCCTCGAAATAATTAAAACGTTGATTAACTTCCTCATCGGTGGTCCTGCTTTCAAATATCCGTAAATGTTACCATCTCCATCGCCAAATGTTTTAATTCATCCTCGGCTCAAAATCTCTGTACTCATATCATCTCGACACTCATACTCTATCATTTGGACGTATTTCTATCAAACGGAACTATGTGCATTAAGACATGAGCCCTGAGACCCATAAAAATACATGTATAACAGGGCTCACGTCATAATGCACATAGTTCCGTTTGACAGAAATACGTCCGTTTATCAAGCGAGTGTATTATTTTCTCTTATCAGTATGATCAATTTATTTTGCTATCTCATACTATCGCATGAAATCCTGTACCTCTACTTTAGCTTTGTATGGTGAAGTTTCACTGTTTTGCTTCCTGTCGTTCATTCAATGGCTTTGTCCTTGAGAAAACGGGATCTGGAAAAAAGGGGGATGGCAAGTATCACGGTGAGCAATCGATTTCGCAAACACAGTAATCCTGATCTAATGACACTCTTGATGAAAAATTTGTCGAGGTTCTGGTTTTCCTCGCTCATTGACGACAATTTTCTCGCCTGTTTGATGCGATTGCCCTGTAAATGACAGACCAGCCAGCATGAAGCAACTATTCGATCGTCGAATGTATTTTGTAGCATAACCAGCTGATTGAAGGCTAAATACTCACGCTTACAACTGATCTTATGAGGTGATACTAATACATGCATGTGAGCATTTTATGTTCATGGTCCATTTTACGCATTATTCGATAACGAAATGAGAAAAAATGAATCAGTAATGGAGCATGTATTATTCTGAGATTTTATATACTATCTTTATTTTTGATGTCAGGGCTACTCACTCACAGTTCACAGTCTTTTCGCTTGATGGACTATTCACACAGACGTCTCCGCCCAAGACTCCAACCCACACCTCTTTTAACTTACAAGTTTCTTTACCTACCAAAATTTTCATAAAGATGTTAATAAAAATATCATCAAATAAAAGTGATTGAAGTCGATATTACACTTACACGGCTCAAAAGGAGATGCAAAATCCGCATACTTTCAAGAATTTTGACATCCCTTGTCCTTCTTCCTTGTCCTCCTCTACAGTGTCTTTTTTATAAGATTCATAAGCCTCACACATGTTCTTCAAACGCATATTATTGTCATTCTTGTATTTGTTTCTGAGGAGGACGAATTTTTCCCTTAAATCCAGGTCTTCCAACATATACTCTCCATGCCGCGCCACTTTGTTGAAAGTTAAGCTCTTCCAGAAGCTGAAACAACGTGTGGTGGTTTTTTCAAACAACTATGTCAAGACGCTTATGAACTACGTTTTGCAAAAAGGAACTAAGACGATCACAATGTCGCTATGGATGCGCAAATTGTTTCTCCTCGCAAATATAAACTGATCATCCAAACAAGTTTTATCTCTACTCCTAATTGACTATAATTTCAAGAAGAAAGTTACCTTTGTAAATTGAATTTTTTGCGTCAGAAGAAAAAAAAAGGAGTTGTTTGCATTTCGGGCATCTTGGAATTTTTTCGATGACGTAGATCGGTACAGCGACGTTTATCGTGGATTTTCTTGAAAATGGTGTAATTTATGGAAAAAAGTCATTCTATAAAAAGTGCTTGAAATTATATCATGAGTTGATTTAAGTAAAAAAATTCATGGTCCGGACATTCTGGTCCGTTTTTCATATTTCGAGTTCCGGATTTCGCTGGCCAGGTTGTACCGACCTACGTCACAGGGTAAACAAACCTCAAGATGCAAACACCTCCTTTTTTTCTCTATGACTGATATGATCATCCACAAGTTCAAGAGCTACAACTGATTCAATTGTAAAAATAATTCGTGATAGTTCCCTATCACTTAGCACTCTCTCTGAGAAAGTTGGTGTGAAGACCAGAAGACGAACTTACGGGGTGCCCCGCCGCGGCCGCCCTAAGGCGTCATTTCACCCGGTCCCTCCTCTCTCCCTCCCCTTCCTCCCCTACCCGCCTGGTATCTAATGACTCGTCATTGTCCTCTCGACGGTCGCACGTGGCGGCCCGACGCTCGGAAGGTGCCTTATAATAATTTGTCCTTCTCCCGTCCACAAAATTTAAACGCATACCCCGCGGCTCTCCCTTAAATAGGTGCTTTTTTCATCGAATCATTTCCCTAATCGCGCACTTAGTCATCAAAGAATCAAACGCATGACGTGAGAAATCGAATGACCCTCCGACGCGCAGACTATACCAGTCACCGATGTTTCAGAGAGGGGCTTTCGCCGGAATTTCCAGGCGACCCCTCCTCTTTGCAAGGGGCCAAAAAAGGATACCGCTACTGTTGGGAACATGTATACCATAAATAGCTATTGTGGCAGTAAAGTCTTCGAATTTTCATCGAGTTCGTGTTACGCAAGATAGAAGTACGTGGATTTGCTCTACATGATTGTACGGTTACATTTCGAACACACAGCGAACGAATTTTAAGTTTAAAAACAGTCAATTAAGGGTGTCATTTTACGCGAGACAGTAGTAAGTACAGCTTTCTTGCACTGGGAAAAAAAACACATTGGATCTAGAGTCCAGACTCTTGAAAACATCGACAAGAAAAAATACTCTTGATTCAAGCAGATTTAAGCTTAAATCAAAAGGGAAATCCGCTTAAATTAGGAGGCTTGGTTCTTGATTTAAGCTAGATTCTGATTGAATCAAGAGTACTTTTTCTTGTCGATGTTTTTAAGAGTCTGGACTCCAGATCCAATGTGTTTTTTTTCCAGCGTGCAGAATAATGTGGACTTGGTGATGTTTTGTCTGAACTGACGCACAATGAAACGAGTCAATGGAAGAAGTCGGACTAAATTTCGAAACTGTAAAAGCTGTTAACCCCATTATTACAAAACGTGGAGGTCTCAAAAGTAGCCCCATTGGTTTTCTCGTAAAATTTACCTTGCTGAGCACCCCTCAAACTTTAAATTTTTACGAAATAAACATCAAAATTTGTAGGTTTAGTAAAAAAAATCATGTCCGAACTCTCCCATTGACTCGATCGATCCACTGTGCGACCTCAACTTTTGCGCACAAATTCTGCCGCGCTAAGGAAAAATGCCGTATGAACCTTCGGGCATTGCAAAATTTCATTCAGTAAATCACGAATTTTCGAGAAAATTTGCAAACATGTTTCCTCCAATTTTTCCCATAATATTGTTCGGAATTTCACCGAAAGTTCCCGAAAATGTCAAGGGAAAAGTTCATAGCTTTCCTCAAAAATGAACATTTTATCAAAGGAAATTTGGGAACTCTTGAATGTTCATACAGCGTTTTTCCCTAGCGCCGCAGAATTTTTCTCTCATTTAACTTACATTTCTTAACAAACCAGACAAGTTCACTGTTTCAACTAGATCAGTCCGTCCATTTACACCAGACTACAGTCAAATCTTGAGGAAAACTCGATTTCGAAAATTTGACGGTTACTGCTCATTGTGGTAACACAATTCACTTAAATTTGGTATTAATGAATTACAATTTTGTACAAAATTTAAATTTTGCAGTAATTTTCATTCGCACCACTACAAGTGCTGTTCAAAGTATATCAAGTGCAGCTCAAGAATAAGCAGCAAGGCGACAACATCGCGCTTAAGGCATCCCCAAAGAGGGGCCGAAAGCCAAAACATGACTGATTAATTACAAGGACATTCTATTAACTATCAAGTGAACGATGAAAATGATATCCGGATAAAAGGGTGAAGGGGCTGAATGGCTTATTAAGAGGTAAGAGGCTGTGCTCTAACCCCGGATGAATGGTGCGCGGGCCGATGTGATGCCTCAAAGCTGCCAGTCAATACACTTACCGAAGCGGGTTCTGCTCCGTCTCTCGCAGCCCCCCTCCCCCCCACTCCCAGAACTCGAAATCCCTTGAAATTGAATACCAATATTTGCTCCATATCCACAGCCACTCACCCGGGGGAGCGCCCCAGGGTTACCAATGTGTGAAGAAAATAGTGAGCGATGTAGGGTCGCAGCTGAAAGCTGTAAAACTGAATTTAACACTGAAAAAAAAAAAATCTCGGTGTATTTACTAAGAAAAGGGTAAAATTATCAAGAATTAGGGTTCTGTTTGATCCCAGTTTTTTCTTGGTAAAATTTCCATTTATGGAATTGGTAATTTTACTGAGAAATCTCGGTAAAATTATTGAGCTTTCTCGGTAATTTTACTGGACCCCGGTAAAAACGCCAATATTGTTTATCGACTGTGGTAGAATTGCCGAGATGAAATGGCAAAGTTACCGGGATTACCTGAAAAAACAGTAAAAATACCGGTTTTTAGGTAAGCTTACCAATCTGTCTGGGTAAAATTACCAATAATTAGTTAAAAAAGGAAGATGGTAAAGGTACCAACGGACCTTGGTAAGAACGCCGATAATTTTTTTTTAGTGAAGATTCTCCTTTTTTAAAAATTACCTAAATCTACAACGTATTTATGTTATCAGGCATTTTAGCCGTTAAAATATGTATAAGATTTTAAAAATCACACAGGGGCTTCAATTATTATAAATTAATTTTGTTGACTTACTTTTCGAACGTCATAAATTATTTTTTTTCCTCCTTATTTTCCTTATCTCTCCTTCTCTCCCCTCCCCCTCTCTGTCCTCCTCATTCATTTGGCTCTTCGCGGCAAAATCAATATAGTGCTGAGCACTAACCGTTTAGATCAAATGGAGGCAGCTAGTATGGCAGTAACGCTGAGCCCTGAAACTTTAGGGTACAGCCCCACAGACTGTAGGTCTCATCAGCACTGCCATATCAGCTGCCTCCGTTTGATCTAAACGTTCAGCACTATATCGTTTTTTCCGGGTTGATCGATTTTATGTACTTTTCATTCGATTAATTCATCTATTTATTTATTCATTTTTAGCTACAGCGCCACGGTGTTTTAAATTGGAGTTGATCTAAACTAAATTTAAGTTTTCAACAAAGAATAAATGACCTACCTTTCCAAATAATAATTCAGAGGTTCAGAGTGGAACTATACAGTGACCTGACTTTCATGGATCCTATACATATTACCGCGACTAAGCCTGTTTTCTGCAACCCTCTTACGTGAACATTGGTCTCAATCAGTAAATTTAGGGATTAACCATATGTTTAAACTGAACAGTACGAACGAAATCAAACAGGAAATAATGAAATTTAAGGGAGAATCAACTCCTGTGACAAACAGGAGTCCTAAACAGTAAACATGTCATACCTACGGCAAACTAATCTGGACCCTAATCCAGAATCCCCAGTGTATCCATTGCAAGTCACTGCTAAGTATGTAAACATGTGCGAATGAAGGGAAAATACCTTTTTCCTTGGATATGCAATTCAAGCAACTTAGACGAGAAGTACTTAATCGAATAGCGCAATCACCATTCAGCTCATTAGTCAATAAAAATCGGATGTGTAGGATACAGTGAGTGCACGATGCAATTCTGAGACGGCGCGGCGGTCAAGAGGTATATAGTTAATCATTTCCAAAAAGAAACCATAAAGAAAAACACATTATTCCGTCGCCTTCCTGACATAAGAGCGTAACTGCACTCGACGATGAACCCTGTTGTCCATATAACTCAGTGCTTTCTCAGGCTCATCTCAAATTGTAGTTACGCCCTTACGTCAGCCAAGCTACGATTTGAGGGGCTTGGAGAACAAGGCGCTTGGGTGCGGTTTTTGAAAAAATTGAGATAGCAATGATTTCAAGTAAAGCTAGTCCCAATGCATCTGCTGCGGAAAATTCACTCCTAAATTCCAGTTTCTAAGCATCAAATGTAATACCGAAACTTCAAGTACGCGTTTTTCGAAATATCAAAAACTGCACTTATGGTGCCTTGTCCTCCAAGCCCCTCATTTAATCATTCTTTAAAAGTTTTTGTAACTTTACGGGTAATTATTGTCATATCTTTTTATCATGCTGCAAGGAGCAATTAATATATTTCTGAATCATTTATAATATTTGTAAAACGCTATAGGCCACTCACCTCATTCGAGCATGTCGGATTTAGCTTAAAATAATGTTCAAGAGGCAAGTGGTCAAAATACCAAGAGGGGTCAATTTGGTCATATCATCTGGGTCACCTCTTCTTTTCATCTTTCAAAATTCATATAATCATGAGATATAAAAAAATATTTGGATCTCTAAAGTGAGGAAAAGTATAAAATTGATGTGACTACACATTTTCATTGTGCATAGCGGTAAAATACTCTTCATTTCTCTTCAATAAAATATATGTAAAATTTTGAAAATATCTTGCAAGTTAGCATGCAGTTTGAAAATTTTGACAAAGACAAATATTTGACGCTCACTAAACTGTAACGGTTTGTTTTTGCGTAAGTGTGTGTGCTTTTTGAGTGGGATTAAAATGAAGAACCTCTCTTCGATGCCGCACATCATAAAAAACGCCTTCAAACAGATTTGATACTGTAGATGTTTCATCACTACACTTTTGCCTATGCTCGCTTTGAAGGAGATTCTTAATAAGTCAACGCTCAACAGTGGCAAAGAGCTCTATCCTATCAAATCTCCTGGGGCGTATCAGTTCTCAATTATTTTATTGTATATACTGAAGAATAATTAAAGTTTTGTGCCTGCCTTGAATTATCGAAAGAGATGGAATATTTACAATCCAAATAAGATGTGGCACAAAGAGCGTCTCAATGTCAATCGTGTTCGAATAGGAACCAAAAATAGTCCAATTGAGCTGAATAGGAGCTCATTTCGTCGCTTCTCTGACGTAAAGGCGTATCTCAATTTTCACGTGAGCCTTCTTTACGTATAAATCCATGCTTTCTGGGGCTCATGCGGAGATCGAGATACACTCTTACGTCAGAGGAGTGACGATTTGTAAGCTTACTTTCATACAATTACGGCGATTTTTAGTTTTCTTTAAAGATTTGTACTAGTTATTCTTACGGCCTCAATTTTACATATAATTTTTTTAGCATCTGCCCCCTCGTCTGCTCTGCTGAAACCTTCAGATTTTACGAAAAAGTTTTTTTTTTTTTTTTTTTTTTTGAACGGTTCAGTACATTTTTAGGACATTATTACTAAATAACACCAAAAGAACTGTATTCATCTGATCATTCTAATTTGCTGGTATTGGCAGAGAACAATCGTAGTTTAACATATTGATGGCTAAAGTGCGACACCACGTGTTGCGGTGTTCCAAAAATTTCCGATCCTATTTTCTATTTTCGAAGAGGAACAGGTCAACTTCATAGCTTGAAATTTTTACAGAATGTTATACTGACAGAGAAGAAAAATCAAGATTTTTTTTAGAGAAGGAAGGAATTTGCAGGTGTCTGAAATTTGAGGAATTTCGTGTTCAAGTGCAAACTACTGAGTAAACTGAACACGAGTAAGTCTATAACGTCGCAATGGAGGTACGTGGTTTCGCATTTTATAGCCATCAATATATTTTTGTCAATGTGCTTCTTCTCTCCATCTGCTTTTCCTCCCTTTTTACTTCCTTTTTTTTCTTTCCGTTTAAAAAATAGGGCATGCTTCCGTACCTCTCCCCCGTATCCTACACCGAACTCGGCGGTATCTACAGTTTGCCAATAATATGCATCATGATTAAACTCGCGGTTCAGTAGTGTGACTTCATCTTAATTAATTTATTGATCTTTTCAAAATGAATCTGGGGTTAAGCACAATTTATGATTTGAGTTTCACTCGTTATTTTAAAAAAGCCTGATCAACAGGAGATAAATTTATGCTCCAATCGTAATATTGTTAAATTTCAGAGTTAAGTAGCCCCAAAATTAAGTTTAAAGGTTACGGTCGAAAAAAATCGTGGATAGATAACGATGATCGATCGCTGGAATTTGTAAGTCATTACCTTTGACTTTTCAGGATGATAAACATCAAAATTTATCATATGCTCCTCGCATAAATTTACCACCTTTCGTTCCAATTTTTTGAAAATAACCCGAGTGAACTTATGATCAGTCATCAAACGAATAGTAATTTCGATGCTCTGTACTACTGTACAACTCTGTGATACTGTAGAGTGCGATATCTATGCTCACACTACTACTGTCTGTTATTAAATAATTTACCCCTGATTCACCACAAATCATATTTCCCATGTAATGACTTTCTCAGCGTGCACCCTTGAAATATCACCATTTCTCTTGGAGACAAAGATAATGCAAAATTAGCATAGCCCGAAAGTACAAGTACAACAGAATGAAAGTTGGAGAAATGGGTAAAACAAGGCGAACATTATGCAACACTAAAATACAGAACGTTTCCAACCGTCACAGGCTCATTTTAAGCTGAAAAAACAATCAAAATGCGTACAAAATTGAGTGGAGATCTGATCTCAGCCGATATCCTGCTCTCACACGATTGCATTTAGCGTGATGACACCTGGGATCAGGTTGCCCTTCAATTTTCAATCAGTATTGATTTTTTTTCAAGTGAATTGGAAACGGCCTGTGCCAAGCGTCCTTCCTCTTTAACGTTTTAAAATTCCAGCCTTAGTTTACCCATTTTTCCAATTTTTTATTCCGCAATGTTTACAGATACATGTGCCCAGTATTTTGAAGATCCTAACGATCAACACTTGACGATCATTTGGGAGCTCATTATTCTCAACAAGTGTTTGTCCACATGCGAGAGCCATCGCTAGAAAAAATAGGCAAGAAATATGCTGATGGCAAAGACCGATGGGTCGTTCAAGTATTTCCATTGGCGAGGCGTGAATGATCGATTATCGATGTGCCCCCATTTGCAGCTATGGTAAAGAATCGATTATTAAGTGTTCGCTGCGAACACCCTGTTTATCGATCGTTTTCCACATGTTTGAATGATAGATCAATCGATGTATCGCAAAGCACGCCACGCTACTGAGCATTACGTAAGGCATTTTTGCCAACTTTTTGACCCCCCCCCCCCCCTGCAAGGCACCTGTAAGAAACCTCTGGCCCCCCCCTTTTGAATTCCGCAAGATTGGCCGGGACCCCCCCCCCCCCCAATTTTTCAGAAAAAAACGGAGAAAGCCTGGTATAATAACTAGAATACATTTAAGGCTTTTGTAAAGGTGTTTTGATGAAAATCGGTAAAAAAAGAAGCAAATTATTGAAATTTAACTGAAAGGGTGTTTATTAGTTATAAAAATCAAAATTGGGGACTCTCGGGGACCTTTAGGGGTGTTTTTTTAAAAGAAAATCGGTTTTTATTTTTGAAACAAATAGCCTTTTTTTTACAGCGGAAAGCTTACGTAAGACTCGGCTTAACCCCCATCCCACCTTTGGGAGGCCCCGTAAGACAAGCTCGGATTCCTCCCCGCTCCTAAGTGCCTTACGTAACAATTGGACGTATTTCTGCCAAACGGAACTATGTGCATTATGACGTGAGCCCTGTTATGCATATGTTCTTATGGGTCTCTGGGCTCATGTCTTAATGCGCCTAGTTCCGTTTGATAGAAATACGTCCAATTGAACGGCCCCCGAGCGGGTATTTCGGCCGCCTGATTTCCGCGATGAGCCGCACATTCCTGCGGATATATGAAGTGCGAGCGCTATCTGGGTTGCGATCCTGGCCATAAAACCAATTAATCAAGCCAGTAATCGCTTCGTGCAGGAGAATAAGCCGGACTAATGGGCTTGATTTATTTTGGGGAACCTCTGCGAGATCGCCCCCCTCGCCATCCCCCTCCTCATCCGTGCGGTGGTGGGTCCCCCTCTTTCCATGATGGACGAATGGGAGCGTGTGGCCTGCAAGCGGCTCGTGCGAGCTGGTGGTCAGGACTTTGACGTTCGCCATGTGCGCTATCTGGTTTACTCGGCAAAGTTGCCTAATTTATCGAATGAACTTATTTTGGGGAATGAATCATAATGGAATGGTTTTAAAGGGCACTGGAGGATCTAATCCTGATTGGCTCGGCCGTATTGGGCTTTCTGGAGCTCCAAGAAGGTAAAAAAAATGGCCGACGTTTTATGCAGATAATTTGGACGGAGTTAAACAGAAAGGAGCCAAGCCACATCGGGATCGAACCGAGAAAAAGAGGCTTAAAGTTTAGCTCCTGCATAAGACTCAATGTAAAAGTTAAACTTCGAGTTCAATTTCTGCAAATTTGCTCCAACAAAAACTTTGAATTTTTGGCGATAGTTATAGTAGAGCAGTGGTTGAGTTCAAAACCACTCATAACTTAATTTTTTCCAAAATGTAGGTTGGTTCCTTTCTGCTTAACTCAGTACATTTAACACCGAGAAAAATCATTGGCTTACAAACCAACTGGTTCTGGTTCATATGGAACACCAATAGCGGTAAAGGCAATGTGCAATAATAGCATGTATACCTAAGTGATGGTACATTGTATACCTCTACCTGAAGAAAAAAAAAAAAAAAAAAAAATTCTCGAGATATTACTTTGACTTAAAGCGTCATTTCTTGTCGGCAAAATTTGGTTTTTTTTCCGTTAAATTCGCGCGGATGCCACTCAAAATCAGTTTTTTTATTTAAAAAAGCGTCGTTTCGTTATCGTTAAGTTTAAGTTCAGAAAAAATGATAGCTAAACAACGTTTCTTTAACTCAAAAAGTCTGACTTTAAGTTAAATCCGCGCAGATTTAACCGGTAAAAAACCCAAATTTTGTCGATACGGAACGACGATTTAAGTCAAAATAATATCTCAAGGTTTTTTTTTTTTCAGTGCTCCTTCAATCTAAATATGATTTATAAAGTACATCAAAATATCACGGAAAAGTAAGGGGAAAAGGCTTTTCCCCTGAGCACGACAGTAGTTTGTTGGACACGAATCATTAATCTAGGTTTAAAAGAATTCCGCTTAGTTATTTTTCTGCTTATAAAATCCACGCTGATTGTCTGGTGGTCTACCCGCCTTCAGTGTTCCAGTAAACCCCATGTTTACTCTGGATAAGTCTTGAATAATTTTTTGTGGTCGTTCAGTTTCTGTTCCTGTACATTTTTACACGCTCATTATAGTGATCCTCTGCTCTTAACAATTTATTTTTGAACTCAAGGCGCCGGTTAAACTTTGGGTCACAAAAATGAAACGAGAGAAAAGTTAATTTTTAGAAGAATAATCAACACTTCCTTTGCGTTTTATGTTTCGATTTTTTCATTTTAATTTCTTAATTTAACTTTTTATTGAGGAGCTCAACAAAAGAAATCTTTATTTGACTTACCTTTTTTGATGTCATCCTCAGGGTCTCTTCAGGCGATGAGTAGTGCAGTAGTTCCACTTCAGAGTGAATTCTATTGCTCTTGCATTTTTTTTTAATCGACAGGATAAACACTTCACTTTGCTTTCATGCGTACTATCTCTATGACTATTTTTTAGGTATGAATAGTTCAATAGGGATCTTGGTCCCTTCGATCTTGGTTCATAATTCCGAGAGAATGTGCAAACCTAGTTCCCTCTCTTTACATTGCAATTATAGACTCATATTTTATAACCCTTCGTACCGTTAATTTTATCTTTAAAATCCCAATTTAGTCCTTCGCCTATATATTATTTACCTTAGGAAAAAAACTAATAAACACTTATCCAGTTTCATGAAAAGCAGCTTGGGTCGGTTGTAAAGTCCACCTTTTTTTCGTGAAAAAAGTCCCCTTTTTCCTGCATGTGATGTAGACAAATATTGTTTTCCAAATCGCGTTTTATGACGTGGATCAAAGTTGGCTTGCTCTTTCTTTTCTGTGCTAATTTCTTTTCATTTTTAATTAGTACATTTATTCACTCAGGTTTATATACTTAGTAACTCTTCGGAGGGAGGACTTTTTACTCTGTTACTTATGACTAACGGACACGCTTTATTAAGTTCCGCCCGTCGCACAGTAGATCGAGTCGATCAGAAAGCTCGGACATGAAATTCTTTACTAAAACTTCAAATTTTTATGTTTATTTCGTCACATTTTAAAATTAAAGAGGTGTTTCCAGAAGAAAATTCCACGAGGAAACATATGGATCCACTTTTAGAGGCTCAAAATGTTGTATAAACAGAGTTATAAGCGTTTAAAGTTTCCGAATTTTGTCCGACCTCTCCTATTGACTCGATCCACCGTGCGTCGGTCAAAAAATTTAAAAGATATTCTCCTCCTCTTAAAAAAAAAAAAAAAAAAAAAAAAAAAAAAAAAAAAAAAAAAACTCTTCAGATAATTTACTAAAAATATTCAACGTGCCTCTATATGCTTTCTTTGAATACCTTATTATATTTTAAGCTGACAGTAAGTTATTACAGGCTTAAACTGTTATTGTGGTAAATTCGTTTTTCCTCCGTTTATGGAATGAGTCGAAATTTCTTTTAGCAAGTCAATATCTCTCTTTTTTATGCTCAGTCCATTCATGAAAAGGGAAGATAATATTAGAGCCAAACCTATGCATCATTTTTGTGATCATTTTGGTCTATCTGCATATGTATGTATACTTCTACAAAGGGTGCCTATGTCTAGAATGAATTTATACATATGAAGAGTATGGCCATTGGAGGATTGAATTTTGATTATCTCAACTTATGAAGTTCTCTAGACCCAAAAATTGGCGGATGTCCCATGCAGATGATTTTAAAGTGCAGATATGCAGGTTTTATTTGCTTGTACAAATACTACAGACATTTTTCACTGACATCTTGGCATAATTTGTTCACGTTTTAAAACCAATTTTTTACTTTAAATTTGACAAATTCTTATTAACTTGGACCTCCACAGACTGTGTTAAGCATGTGATAAACGTCAAAGGTTAGCAATAATCCCCTCTCGCCTGCTCTCACGTAAAGTCCCGACAATTTTTAATTTCATCCTTATAGAGTCTACGAGACCCAGAGGTTATTCTCTTCCTGTAAAGTAATTCTACCCACTAAACTACGTCATATACAGAAAGTATTTCTGATGTTTCATAATAATTAGTAATGATCGTGATTCTATGGTGCGGTTTCAATGTAATTCGAAAAATGTGGAAATTACTATACTTTTTTTAAATGCTTTGAAAAAAAATTGCTCCTCTAATATTGACTCAGAACTTCGAGTTTCAAATTGTATTTGAGCTAAACATAATCTGAAGATTTGATTATTGTGAATTTGACCTAAATTTTTAATCTGAACTTTTCCTGTTTTTCCAATTCTATTGCAATGTCGACCCTAACGGGGAAAAACGTAGTAGTAGTAAGTAAGTAGTAAGTTTTTAAAAAAAACGTAGCCTAATGTAAGATGTATAAAACGAAACAATTTTATTTTTTACAATATGCTTCAATTATCTAGCCTGAAATAATAGAAAAACTAAAAACAAAAACACACATTCATTATGGAATTTACATCAATGTTTTCTTCAAGTAACTCAAAAAATATGGCGTCTAATTCAGTTACCTACTTTCAAACATAATAGGATGAACTGCACATTTCACGGTCCTGAAAATGGTAGAAACACACTGGAAAAAAAACACAATGGATCCAGAGTCCAGACTCTTGAAAACATTGAAAAGAAATAGGACTCTTAATTCAATCTCAGATTTAAGCTTAAATCAAAAGGAAATTCGCTCAAATTAAGAGGCTTGGTTCTTGATTTAAGCTTAAATCTGATTAAATCGAGAGTATTTTTTCTCGTCGATGTCTTTAAGAGTCTGGACTCTAGATCCAATCTGTTTTTTTTTTTTTTCTAGTGCAGACTTTAAAAAAATTCGCCTAGACTTGGTTGACCTTCCACCCAACCTCCCCCCCCCCCCTCTCTCTCTCTCTCTTTGGATGGAAAAAAGAAATAGTCAAAACCAGGGATAATTTTTTACATCTCTGAATTTGATTCAGACAATCAGATCCAGAATCGGATCATCCGAAGAAAAGCCACGCGCTGAGAGTAGCTAGCACTTTACGTGTGGGACTTGGAACGCAGGGTTCGCATCGACAAAAGATGAATCGATGGATGGATTGCATGCATAATCATAGTCAACATAATTATTATTTGGATAGCTTTGAAAATTGTTCTGATAAGAAAAATCAGGGAAACCTGCGAAACCTGAGTCCGCCGGAGATTCTTGTTGAACGGCGAATCGAATGACGGAGAGAGGCGTCTTAGTTTTCGGAACTTCGGGAACTTTCCGCGGAAAAATGTTCTTCTTTTGGTCGGAAACAACCAGTTGACTGCAAGGACTCACGCTTGGATTGACGCTGATGTTTTTCTTCGCTTTGTAGCGGCGATTCTGAAACCAGATTTTCACCTGAGACGGGGTGAGATTGATCCGCTCGGCCACCTGCTCGCGTTCCTGAGCTGAGAGGTATTTCTGGCTGTTGAAAATGGTCTCCAACTCTCGGACCTGCGCCTAAAAAAGGGTTTCAAAACTTTCAGATACGTAGCTTTTGTTTTCAAAGTTCAAAGTTCGGCAAAATGGAATTTAAGGTGATTCGATGGAGGCCATTTTTTGTGTGTCAAAGCGACGTGCGATATATCGCATCGATTACCTCCATTTTTTCAGCCACTCGTCATTTTTCTCCAATCTTGAGATCGCAATTCTGTTGTCAGGAGACTTAATCACTCACTTACCAATTTTAACAAAGAAATTCAACGTAATAAAAGAGTGGTTTTTTCAGAGAGAAAACATCGCATTCGATAGTGATATCGAAACTGCACTCGAATGCGATATTTTCTCTCTAAAAAAACCATGCCTTTATTACTTTGAATTTCTTTGTTAAAATTGGTAAGTGAGTGCTTTAGTCTCCTGACAACAGAATTGCGATCTAAAAATTGGAGGAAAATGACGAGTAGCTGAAAAAATGGAACCAATTGATGCGATATATCGCATGCCGTTCTGACACGAAATATAGCGTCCGTCGAATCACCTTAAGGTGATTCAATGGAGGCCATTTTTTGTGTCAAAGCGACGTGCGATATATCGCATCGATTAGCTCCATAATTTCAGCTGCTTATCATTTGCTTCAAATTTTGAGATCGCACTTCTGTTGTCACGAGACTGAAGAATTCATGTACCAAATTTGACAAAGAGATTCAACGTAATAAAGGCATAGTTTTTTTAGAGAGAAAATATCGCATTCGAGTGCAGTTTCGATATCAGTATCGAATGCGATGTTTTCTCTCTGAAAAAACCACTCTTTTATTACGTTGAATTTCTTTGTCAAATTTGGTATCTGAGTTCTTAAGTCTTATGACAACAGAAGTGCGATCTCAAAATTCGAAAAAAAATGACAAGTAGCTGAAATTATGGAACGTCGCTCTGACACAAAAAATGGCCTCCATCGAATCACCTTAACCAGAAATCGGTGCAAATATAATAACGAACGGATTGCGGTTCGATGTACGAAACGTCCGGACAGATAGTGGGAGATTTTGGCGACGTGCGTTAAATTTCAGTGTAAAAATGAAATTCTCTTCATGAAAATTTCATTCTTGTACTGAACTGTAACGTACGTTGCCAACATAACCAAACATCTGTCGAAGAACTGCATGTTTCAACATGCATTATGAGCTGAAGTAAATATTCCGATTTTATTGAGGCATTATTGATCTGTGACAGACTACAAAGAAATTGAGCTACTCAATGTCAAGAATCATAAAAATACGATTGTCGTGTAGTCAGGGCGAAATTCTCGTTTTCCAGAAGACTTCTCAACGTATTATACTTTCGATGGGTAATACGTCTTCTTGAGGCCAGTTTTTTTTTTTTTTTTTTTTTTTTTTTTTTTTTTTTTTTTTTCACTGATAACGTTCATAATTGAGGTGAAAACTTTTTTAAGATTCAATTTTTACTAAGGAAGAGAGATCTCACGATTGGAGAAGCTTTTCGTGACGGCCAACGAGAGAGACAAATTAGCTCAGTGGAACTTATGACTATGCTAAATACAGCCTGCTTCCAAACTACACTGCCATCAATTTTAGAAAGGGATTTTATGAATTTGAAAGTACTGGACAATGGTCATGCTTAACCTCTAAATAACACAGTGCTGTGCGGCAGGATGAAAACTCGATGGATTCTGTTCTCTCTATAGTAACAAAACAATCGATTCGATGAATACAAAATATGAAAAAAGGTACCTGCGTGAATAATATCCTGGGTTTTCTTTTCGTTCTTACTTTTCGGCCGGAAGATTTTTTAAGATTATTAGCACTGGATCCAAACTCTCCATCTGCAAATGAAAGTAAGATCTCAGAATGTAGAATCATGTTACCACCTTAAAAACCCTGACACCACTTAATGGCCTTAGCTTTTTTGAAACATAGAATAATAAGCTCCTGATAAAAATAGTCTGATAAGTAAGTAAACTGGATTTGGCTCGGAGTATTCCCAGAGGTGGATCCAGCAATTTGGCAACAGCGGATTTCCTCTATTTAAACCTATGCTAAATAATCGATTCTTGTCGGAGCACCCCCCCCCCCCAGAATCGATATTTTTCCATAGATTTAAATGGAGGTAATCAGGTGTTGCAAAATTGCTGGATCCGCCAATGAGTATTCCTTGACTGATGCCTAGATTTAGGTGATTTAAAGCCAGGCATCCTCCATTAGCCTATACAAAAATTAAATTCCTATGGCACACCCAAACGTACCCGAAATTGTGCGTTTCCATTATTTGCGGTCATAAACGAGGTATAATGCTTGTAATTATTTGCAAGTGTACAATGTTTTGTAATCACATGCTCTCTAATTTACATGCTTTGATGTTGCGAATTTTCAAATGGTTCGCCATTAAAGGATAAATCTTGGGGTGCATCATTACATTAAAGAAAATCTGAAAAGGCAAGTCAATAGGATTCTGGGGACACAGAACGACATCCTGGCAAGAAAAGTCTGGCAAGGGGATGAGAATTGAAACGTCTCAGAGGCAATTTAGAGTCGTCCTTGCCGAAAAATTGACTAATATACAATTGAAAATATGATAGCAATGTCATGCAGTAATTTCGCAACATAATTTCACATTTTCTGGAAAAGGTCAAGTAGATTTCTTCGAAGGCCATACCCCCAAACTCCCTAGTCCCGCTCAGGGACGCTAATTTTCGAATCAAATTTGTGATTAGAACAAGTAGCGTTTTAAGCCTCTTAATTTAAGCGGATTTCGTTTTGATTCAAGCAAAAATCCGATTGAATCAAGAGTATTTTTTCTTGTCAATGTTTTCAAGAGTCTAGACTCTAGATCCAATGTGTTTTTTTTTTCCAGTGATTATTAAGATGTTCGTTGCGAACACCCTGTTTAATGATCTTTTCCATTCATTTAAATGGCAATCAGATACATCGCAAAGCACGCCACGCCACTAAAGATCGTCCATTTTTAAAATTACAGCAACTCTCGATTCAAGGCCTCTCAGTTTACATTTTTTCGCATGGATTTTGTTCATGCTCATGAAACCGTTTCAGAAGTCAATGCAACGACAACATGAGCATACACAAAATATTGTAAAGGCTTTAGAACCTTCTAGTTCTAAAAAATGGCGCTAGATTTGAAACTCTCGCGTGAAACGGCGGGGAGTGCTTATTACGAAGGAATTATAAGTTGCCGATTTATCATTTGGAGTGCGCTCAAGATCCTTCGGCACAACTACTGACACAGCTTCGAATCGACCAATGAGCGAAAGTCATAAAAAGTTACCAGTAAATACGAAATGCTAATGATGATCAAAATATTTTGAAAATCACACAAAATGTTTCATAACATTTACACTGGGCATTTAAGCACAAGTAATCTTTCCTTGAGGGTCTGAAAGATATAAAATTTGTCACAATTTGTATTCCATTTTTATTATTCCCTGCGAACTTTCCCCAGCTCGCGTAATTCATAATGAAATAAAGCTGTAGATAATGCACTAGTACCAATCACGCTCTAAATTCATGACGAGAAACTCAACTCATTTGTACAACGCCTCCCTCTACTAAAGCTCGCATCGGAATTTGACTTGCTTAACCTCGAAAAGTTTACTTATCACAAAAGCAAACTCACCTCTTCTAAGCCCGTCGTAGAAGTTTTCAGGCCTATTATGGAGCGGTGGAACCAATTCTCGAAGTTTTTGCATGGATGATGTCTCCAAGTTAGAGAAACCGTGAGTTTGTAGACCTTCAATGGCTGGTTTTTGATCAAAGTCGGAGCAGACTGCTGGTATCGATTGCAACTGTTGTTCGCCGGTAAACTGGTTTAGGAGGCGAAATTCCTGCCGGGAGAAAAGAACACTCTCGGAAAAGCGACCGAAATAGTTGCCGCAGGGCGCAGGATTTTCCAAGGTCACTTTCGGACTCGGCACATTAAAATTCAACTGTTCTCGATAAAGTCCTATATCCGGCTCAATTTTCGGGAATTTGTATCGAAAGGGGCATGCAGAGTCGGCTGCAGGTGCCTCGTAATAGTCTCGTGGATCGTAGAATAGGGTTTCCGTGAGCTCCTCTTCCATTTTCATGTTTGAATGCTACGACACGTCAACAGCCACTTTTTCTAACCATTCGTTCAAGTCTTTTCGAACCGTCAGCAATTCTATAACATTATAACACTTTGAACGCAGTCCGTCGACACCGTCTGAATTTAAACCAATCAGAATAGTCCAAAAGTCAATTTATAACGACTATCTCAGTTTTGTAAAATTTTCAATATTCAATGGAATGTATTGGATCCCGATGCAAACGTCCAAAGTCGATGAGAAAACGAGTGGCAGATAAATTTAACTCAAAATAGAGGGCACAAATATGTATTTTCAAACTAATGTGCAAATTTGATACGGTTCCAAATATTCACAACAAACATAGATTGACCCGAACTTAACAGAACACCATTAAATCAATTTTGCGCAAACATTTAAAGGCCGTCTGAGCAGGATTCAGATTAAACTACCATCAACCCGATTCTTATAAATGAAAAAAGTAATGTAGAGCTCGATTTGGTAAAATGCGATAAAGGACAGTATTTTTTACCGATTCCGTCCAAATGCACTGTTAAAAATACGCAGAACAAATGAAAACAGTTCGAAAAAATATGCTGAAACGCGCACAACACAAAGCCAAGTCTTTGCCCGGGTTTGCACAATCATTCAAAATCCATTCACAGCAACTTGGCAAATTCTGACACGAAGGGTCACAATCAGTCAAAAGTGAACACAGCCCCGGAGGAAATGTTAAAAAGAGCTCATCGAGCCTTTGACCTTGCGGCGGAAGGGGAAGCGAAAATAAGAGAGCAGGTTGATATGAATCCGAAGAGCACTTGAAAACGGCGCGAGACGCGGCCACACGCTTCAGCGATGAATTAATTGGGGATTAATTTTCTGGAGGGTAAACAAACTGGGAGTATCGTTTCCACTGGCTCCGCCCATGCCATGACATCATCAGCCAGGCAAAGCAGCGATGCTTTCGAACGCTGGATATTCCGGCTCTCTCTCCCTCTCCCTCCCTCCCCCTCCCCTTTTCCACTCGTTCTCCTACTAAAATTTTAAAATACTGGAGGGTCCGCCCCCTGACCGCTCCGTGGCCCAACCCCCGTAAATTTGTGTCACTGCCAGCCTGATTAGAACTATCGAGAAAGTTTGAAAAAATGCTAGTCAACAAAAAAATTAAGAGCACAATGGGATAATTATGAGAAGATGATTGAACGATTGAACTAAATTTTCCGATAAGGGACTGATATTTTAAGCTCTCGTCATATCCAAGTGAAGTGGAATAAGTATTTTTCCAGTCTTTCTCTTCGTCAAAAAATTATTTTATTTAACGCGGGTTTCTTTTCATTCAAAATTCATGTGTTCATTTTCCATAGCCCCTTTGGGATGATCCACTAGATAAGGTGAGGATTTAGCAATGTGATTTATGTTTTTTAGTCAAAATTTTACGTAGATAAAACACGATTGTTGCGACGAAAATTACCGTATTTAACTCCTACCTAAGATGTTTGCGGCTCCCTACAGCGTTTGCATGATGTGAGCTTAATCATTGAATTGTGTTTCTATGTTCCACGTAGGAAATTAAAGGCGAGCATCTTCAAACATTACCAATATCAAAACTTATTATCATTTTGTGTGAAGTGCATTGCAGCTATACACAAATTGAATCCAAGGCAACACATAAAAATCGGACCCGCAGTGATAGGATGGGCTCAGAAAAAGTTAAATATCTCGGCAGCTCGTTAACCAAATTTAAAAAAAAAACTTTCGCTTTTTAAAAAGCTAAGAGTATGGCCCACGACAGTTTCCTGCAGATTTGCTGTATTTGCGATACTCTCTGAGAAATAAAATTGGGAAACTTACACACTCGTGTTTTACTTTGAAACTCATTCAGAGGTAAAAGCAGCAATATTCTAAACCTGTCGAAAGTCCAGTATCGTTACATGCCGGGAAAAGAAGGTTCTACCGTGAAAAACTTTAAGCTCATCAACTTGAGAAAACGCTGCAGCATTTTTAACTCTTACGCTAATGATCAGGAGTGACACGATGCGGTGTGTAGTTCATGTGCAGCTATTCCCCTTCGTCCTAAAAAAGGAGGAAGAAAAAAAGGGCAAGGAAAGAAGCGCAAGGAAAGAAGGAAGGAGCGAAGGAAAGAAGAAGAAAGGAGGCTTAAGATTTGGTAACTATCCTTGACGAAATTGACTCACACTGAAATAAAAATCTCGGTGTATTTACTAAGAAAAGGGTAAAATTACTAAGAATTGAGGGTTCTATTTGATCCAAGTTTTTTCTTGGTAAAATTACTATTTATGGAATTGGTAATTTTACCGAGAAATCTCGGTAAAATTATTGACTTTCTCGGTAATTTTACTGGACCCCGGTAAAAACGCCAATATTTTTTATCGACTGTGGTAGGATTACCGGCAAAGTTACCGGGAATTGATTACCAATAAAAGTGGTATTCTTACCTGAAAAAACAGTAAAAATACCGGTTTTTAGGTAAGCTTAAGTCTTTGTAAAATTACCAATAATTGGTAAAAAAAGTGAGATGGTAAAGGTACCAACGGACCTTGGTAAAAACGCCGAGAATTTTTTTTCAGCGCAAACTGCATATGAGATGCTTTAAAATTTTGAAACTTTAGCCCCCTGAACACCTCTTACACCCCCCATCCGAAGTGTCCTCATCCGCCTAAGGCAGAAATCCACAGGTAGCAACGAACGCTCTGGATGAGACTCAGTTTCACCCCGCGAAACAGGGAATAGCAGATGAGGCTTATAGGGGAGAGCTGCGCCATCCACCCCCTGCAAATCTGTCGTCACTTTGAGGTTCGACCCGACCACGCACCTCAACACACCCAGCCCGATGACAGATCCTAACCCTAACCGTCCCCGATAACGTCGCGTCGTGGATCGCAGGTGCACCGTCGCATACAGTGGCGTGTCGTGAATTGCGATATATCGATTGTCATGCCATTTAAACCTATGGTAAAGAATCGATTATAAAGGTGTTCGCTGCGAACACCCTGTTTATCGATCCTTTTCCATAGGTTTAAATGGCATAACAATCGATATATCGCAATTCACGCCACGCCACTGCGCATAACCCATTTTTTTCATCCCCGACAGCCGGCCTTGGCATGTTGCAGGGTTAAAGTCGGTCAGCCTCACTGCTTGATACGATTAGTCATTTTCCAAATTTCCTTGTTTACATTCTGTCAAGCGCATTGGTGTTCTGTCAGAATAGCAACGTCGAGGTTTGATAAATGCCGCAGTAAAAGCTGGTCTTTTTCAACGGGTTTCGTGAGGATCGTGGCACGGTGCTAAACCACGTGGCAAGAGTAGTAGGAAATTCTCGTTTCTCAAAACGGAAGAATGCGACTGCATTTCGACGTTGGAAAATTACACTTGTAATTTGTTTTCAACCAAGCGACGAAACACTCCGTTCCTCTCGTTTCAGTCTTTGCGTGAAGTTTGAAATAAATGCCGATTTTTTCATTCGATTCTTATTGGTCCGATCGCCCCTGGCCAAAAGGAGATTGGACAACTTAATGAGAGTCCGGTATGAAATTCTTTTCATTTTTTTGTCGTTATTTTGTCGACGCGGGCGGCGACAGAGACAGACACAGAGACAGAAATAGAGCGCAAAGCGCCCCCCGGGGTTGGGCCGCGTAGCGACCAGGGGGCATAGCCCCCTGACTCCCTAGTACCATAATCTTGAACCTGTGATTTCTTCAACGTTGCCTTATGTTTTAAAGCTCTGACAATAGGATTCATAATTTTTTTCTTCTTTAGCATATTAATTTTCTCCCTCAAAAATACTGTGGAGGAAAATCAGACAATTTGTGCAAGTATAATTCCGCGCTTCAAATTATTTTTTAGGGGACTTCTAATCGAGACAAAAAATAGCAAATAAGTAATCTTCTTCGGTAGAGTTTCCCCTCCCCTCCATAAAGTCGGGCCCAAAATTATTTTACTGAATCATATCTGGTGCACGAGAAGAATCAACAATCAGGGGTTGTGACTTCGTCGCAGCGACGGCGCGCGGCGTGTATGATGCTGTGCTAGAGAAAAAATCCGTTTGAGCCTTTAGACGTTGCCAAATCACCCCCGACGATGTACTGTTTCTTGAAGAAAGTTATGTGTATTTAACCTTGAAATTTTCAGATCTTATATATTAAATTGCGAACAAAATTATCTGAAAAATTAGAGGAAAAACATTCAGAATTTTCTCAGTGAACTCGGTTTTGATCGAAGGGAATGTGGTAACATCTGGAGGCTCATCGACGCTCTTCCTAAACACGGCAGTATGCTGCTATGCTAAGGAAAAACGCCGTATGTACCTTCGGGCGTTGCCAAATTACCTTTGAGAAAACGTGAATTTCCCGGTAAACTTATGTAGAATTTCCTCCGGATTTTTCAGATAATTTTGTCCGCATAATTTCGCCTAAAGATTCTGAAAATTTAAAGGACAAATATTCATAATGGAGATGTTGCATGTGTGAGGGATTTGCGATTTTACTGCTGTTCCCTATGTTAAAGTTCGCGAGAAACACGATGGTGCCACTGGTTTTCTCTGAAATCAACTCCCAAGCTCAAAAAAAGCTCTCAAGTTGAGGCCAAAATGGAGGGGATATCCCACCCTACCCTGACAGTCCACCTCTACATCAAAACAAACTCTCCATGCAATGATAGGGAGCAAATAGATTAGCAGTGTTGCCGTGTTTTCAGTTTTGGAGTCCCCAGATAAAGTGGCAGCCCTGTCAATGTATTTGCTCCCTATCTTTGCATTAAGAGTTTGTCTTGATGTAGAGTTGGACTCTCAGGGTAGGGTGGGATATTCCCTCCATTTTGGCCTCAACTTGAGAGCTTTTTTCGAGCTTGGGAGATGATTTCAGAGAAAACCAGTGGCACTATCGTGTTTCTCGCGAACTTTTACACCAGAATCAACGGTCAAATCGCAAATCCCTCACACATGCAACATCTCAATTTTCCCCAAAAATAAACATTTTTATCGAAGAAAATTTGGCAACTCTCGAATGTTCATACGGCGTTTTTCCTTAGCACGGCAGATGAGTCCCTGGTGAAACCAGAACAATTCAATAGAACAACCTGTTGTGTCCTGAACTCCCGAGCAGACATCCCTGACGCCGCGCCGCGGCGCGGCGAGGTCTGCATCCGAGACCGGCAGGGGTGAGGGATACTCCAGTGCGGCCTATGTCATGTCTTCGTGTCTTGTGTCGGGGCCCAGTCATACTTTGTCTCGTTATAACACCCATCCCGTCTAATTTATAACTATCAACAAGCTTAGATCCAAACGCCGCCTCCATGAGAAAAAACGGATCTACACTAAACGTTTATATGTTAGCAGCATTGTGTATCAACGGTGCTCTCGTTGCATGCACTCACACTGAAAAAAAATTCTCGGCGTTTTTACCTCGGTCAGTTGGTACCTTTACCATTTCACTTTTTTACTAATTATTGGTAATTTTACCAAGACAGACTGGTAAGATTACCTAAAAACCGGTACCTATTTTTACTGTTTTTTCAGGTAAGAATACCACTTTTATTGGTGATCAGTTCCCGGTAACTTTGCCATTTTATCGCGGTAATTATACCACAGTCGATAAAAAATATTGGCGTATTTACCAAGGTCTAGTAAAATTACCCAGAAAGTTCAATAATTTTACCGAGATTTCTCCGTAAAATTACCATTTCCATAAATGATAATTTTACCAAGAAAAAACTGGGATCCAATAGAACCCTGAATTCTTGGTAATTTTACCATTTTCTTAGTAAATACAACGAGATTTTTTTTTTCAGTACAGTTTGATTACGAGAATATTGCTTTCTGTTCGCTCTCTACATAGTGCGCTGCAAAAATTCTACCAGGTTTCGTGTAAAATTCATTAGAACTGGCCAGGTCGGATTATGGATATCTCCCCATTTGAAGCTGACGTAAAGAATCGATTATTAAGGTGTTGGTTGAGAACTCCCTGTTTATCAATCCTTTTCCATTGGTTTAAATAGTAGATACATAGCAAAGCCTGCCATGCCCCTGTTAACCATGTGCACGCAAGATAAAAATATCGGTTCAGGTAACCGAAGTTTTCGGTCTCAGAAACTGAACCTTGATTCAGCTAACGGAAATTCGGTTCTAATGACAAAAAACGTCGGTCGTCTGAACCAACAAATTTCGGTGTGCAATAAGAATCGAAACTCAGTATCCGCAACCAAAGTCTTTTTTTTTTTTTTTTTTTTTTTTTTTTTTTTTTTTTTTGTGTAGAACAGTAGGTGCATTCGATACTTACGTGCTTATAGGGGCCAGCACCCCACGGTTGTTTTTCCTTCCCCTCTTGATATGAACTATTGAATTTTTTTTTACCTTGATAGTCTCCCTCCCTTTTCATACGCTTATGGGGCAAGTTTTTAAATGACTCTTTCTGTTTTATCTCCCTCATAATATGTGCAGAAATGCCTCAAGGGATGTTCAACTCGTTTGAAATTTGAAATTTTTGCAGAATAAACTCCTCGGACTCCTGTCAAATAAAAAAATGTACCACTAGCCCATTTCCCTCTGCGGGAAGGTGGACGTGTGGACGGCTTTTTTAAAGGAACTTTAGGGACGGTGCAAGTCCGCAACCGTGCATCTCGGCTTGCGACGTTGCAGACTTCTTTTCTTACTCTATTTTTCAATTGGGAAACTACTCGGTGGACATTTTTAGAAAATGCCGCGATTTTTCTTCTCTGTGCGAAGAAAATTCTGCAAGAACTTCAAGGATTGATGACACTTTGTTGTCCTTATTTAAAAAAAAGTACATATAATAGGAGCGGAGATTTTCTAACACCGAAAACGAGATACGTGGTTGCGGATTTATACCGTCGATACCCATTTCAAAATGAGCCCTAAGCCCAAGACCCAGAAGAGTCAATGCAAACCAAGGGTTAACTGGGCTACATTTTGCAATTTGGAACTATAAATTCTAGCCCGGTTTAAAAACAACGTATGTGCCATTAGTTTCCCTATGCACATAAGTGCTTTTTCAGAAGAGCCAGAATTTATAGTTCCAAATTGCAAAATGCAGTCCAACTCACGATGGCTAAAGTTTCGTTTGATTAAATGCGTCCATTCAGGGGTCTCGCGCTCTTCACTCCAGCTGTGGGACCAACCGTAAATAAACCCTCGTAGGGAATTTGAGTGACTCACCCGTTGTCCGTACCCATGCAAGTGGTAGAATGGAGATGTTGCATGTGTGAGGAATTTGCGATTTGACTGTTGATTCTTGTGTAAAAGTTCGCGAAAAACACGATGGTGCCATTGGTTTTCCCTGAAATCAACTCTCAAGCTCAATAAAAGCTCTCAAGTTGAGGCCAACATGGAGGGGATATCCAACGCTATCCTGAGAGTCCACCTCTATATCAAGACAAACTCTCCATTCAAAGATAGGGAGCAAATACATTGACAGGGTTGCCGTGATTTCAGTTTTAGAGTCCCCAAATGAAGTGGCAGCCCTGTCAATGTATTTGCTCCCTATCTTTGCATGGAGAGTTTGTCTTGATGTACAGGTGGACTCTCCGGGTAGGGTAGGATATCCCCTCCATTTTGGCCTCATTTTGAGAGCTTTTTTTGAGCTTGGGAGTTGATTTCAGAGAAAACCAGTGGCACCATCGTGTTTCTCGCGAACTTTTACATAAGAATCAACAGTCAAATCGCAAATTCCTCACAATCTCCATTTCAGCAGAAATCAAATACGCTTGTGGCAACTTCCGTTTTCCTCGTGTGTATTCCTTCTAAATGGACGTATTCCTGCCAAACGGAACTATGTGTGTTATTATGTGAGCCCTGTTACGCATGTATTCTTTTGGGTCTCAGGGCTCATGTCTTAATGCACATGGTTCCGTTCGGCAGAAATACGTCCAAATGGAGGATGAAATTCCAGTCACGGCCGTATCTTCTCTCTATCACAGGCTTCCGGCCTTCCGTTACCATTCGAATGATTTTATGAGGTAAAATTTGGTTTATTTGTGCCGATGGATCCAGCTCCCGCTTTCACCGGCGCCACAAGATCGGAACTAGCCGATATCAATTTCCACATCCGCTGGGGCCAGAAGAACCACAGACACAACTGAAAACGCACATCAATGCCAGGAATCTCCTCATATGATCCACTGATTAGACCGTTGCCAAGTTGCCGGTCTAGCGCTAGACCCACACGGAACGGACGGGTGGTCCAACATGAATATCAAATGCCTGGCAGGGTATGCAACTATTCCCACTCGATGGATGAGCGCATTGCATAGGCAAACAGATGAAGGCACGCGGATTTTCTTTGCACGGAAATCGAGCAGCAGAAGATTCGGATAGAGGCTGTATTTAAACCAAAGATACCAATTGTAAATATTTGGAAGAAATTATGATATCAAGATATACACAATCAGCGTAGTGTCGTATCCGCGAGACAAAGGAATGTAAAATTAAAACGGAGCCCACACTGATAATAAAAATATTTGTGGTCTTGTGTTACTTTTGGGTAATATGGGAATAGTCAAACACAAACCAATACATTTAGTGTTGATTTTGGGACAGACTGCGGTGAATTTAGCGCAGAAAACGATGGAGAGACTCGGAAAATTCATTACTCCGATTGCAACGTTGGTATGCGCGACTCGTTTTTCAATATTTCTTCAAGGAATCTAATAGCTGGCATTTTCTCTTGAAATTATCAACCGAAGGCAATAGAGCTATTTTGTGTTTTTCTTTCCGCATTAACCAAAGTTTTGTGTTGAAATTTCTCCCTGTGCACCGTTTCTATGTACCAATGAGTTTATCCTGTTTAACAATGGTATGATAATGCTGATTACAGAAATAAATTGATTTAGCTCTGTATATTTTTAACTAATTTTTATTCGTATTAAATAATTCCTCGTCTTTCATCAAAGTATTTGCACATTGAAATACCAAGTATGTAATATTATTAATAAAGTGGAAAAATCTAAAAAGAAAAAGAATAATGACTCTAAAATACCTATTTTGATATTTTATAGTTTTTTGTCTTTGCTTTCAAGATAAAGGGAAGGGGGTTTGCTGGAGAGGGGGAATGGGATACTTATTAATCAACCCCTTCCGAGATCTATGCAGCTCACATAGTTCGTTTGCCGTAGCAAGATGTAGGCTGAAATTGATATTGAATTACTTCCTGAGCGCTGCATCTCGTCAATTCGGCTCCCTCGACCCATACCCTTCTCCATGCTCCCCAGGTAATGTTGCTACATTTTTACAAAAATCCCTAAATTTGTTTAGTTATCAGTTAAAGCTCATTTGTAGATTTTACAACATCCGCACCTTAAGTTTTGAGCCAGAGCATTTCCATTCATAGGCCTCAAGACAAACCTTTTACAATTGGACCGCGTTAAACAGATAGGAACCAAGCCACATCAGCGATTGGCAAATTTAATTGGCTCATTTAATTTTTTACATGAAAACAGTTGTGCGGATTTTCGTGCAAATTTCAGTGAATTTTCTCCATAGTACGAAGCAAATTGCTCAACATTTTCAAAAGGATCCGCACAAACGTTTTCTCGTAAAAAATTAAATTGCCCTATTAAAATTGGCAATATCTGATGTAGCTTGGTTCATCCCTGTTAAACGTGGGCCAATTAACCTGGAGCAACATTGATGAATGTTATACTATTCGCAAGTTTCATTATTATGAGTGAATCTCCTCGAAGAGCGTTAGGGGATATTTTTGTCAATAGAAGCGGGATTAATACGTTAGTTAGAGTGCTTTTTTATTGGAAAGGGGAAGTATCCAAATTTATTGGTCAAAACTTGTGGGTGCTCCGTGGGATCAACCCGTCGCTCGGCTGACATGAAAGCGTAACTGCACATTTGAATGAGCCCGGAAAAGCATTAAAGTGTACGGACGACAGGGTTCATTGCAGGGTGTAGTTACGCGCGCCCTTATGTCAGGAAGATAACGAATCAACATTGCATAGTGATTCCAAGGGACATTTCCGTCTCAATACCCCAAGACAATCGAAAACACAGGAAAATGCGGAAACAAGGCTAAATTACAAAATACCAAGGCAGGACGTTTCGGTACCTTACGGCACCATAATCAACTGCTAAAATTAAAAATAAAATAAGAGATTAAAAATAATAAGAATAAAAATTTATTTTCATTTTAATTTCTTTTTTATTTTTAATTTTAGCAGTTGATAATGGTGCCGTACACTGAAAAAAAAGTAGTTAGCGTTGAGAACTAATTTGGTTGGTTCTCGCCAAGTAGAATCAAAATTAGGCTTCAGAACTAATTTATTGTACTGAAGCACCAATCAATTCGCTTCATACGCTGACTTGACTTTACTAGAGCGCGAACCAGAATTGGAAAACAGCACTAGCTGTAAAATTAGCGCTGTGGTAAGACAAATTCACCTTCGGGTCAAACTAATTCGCCCTCAACGCTAACTGCCACATTGTCCGTTACATTTATTTAGTTTCGAAAAAGTGGCGTCGGTACAACAGCCTCAATCGCGTCAGCTCGTGAAAATAAATTAAAATGTGAAATTTCGGGCTCGTTTGACAATGTAAATACTCCCGGTATGATTTATAGTGTCCTCTCTTTCTTGAAAACGTTCGAAAGCAACATAAATAAACCTGTTAAGGTTAGAAATCGTCTGTTCAATTCAAAACGTAAACAAGCATGATATTCGTTGGAGTCGTCAATCTTCTATATTAAATTGCGATTAAAGCGTTCCGCGTTCAGTTTATATTTTTACGAAAATCTGTGAACTTACTGCTTACTTCTATAGTTCGTGTTCTCCCGTAATTTCAAAAGAATATCTCAAGTGTTCGGACGCCGACATCGGTTGGTCCAGTGGTTAGCGCAACTGATCACAGACCTAGATGTCCCGGGTTCGAATCCCGGCCTCGGTGGCAAGATTTGATGGTCTCAGATCTTGTCACCGTGGAGTGGCATGGATGTTTCTCTTCGTTTCTTCCTTCGTTTCTTCCTTTGTACTTCTGTTTCTACTGTTGTTGTAATCTTCCCATCATTTAGCGGTGGCTGTTTGTCTACACGACTAAGGCCTATGAACTATACCTAGAGTGCGCAAGCTCTCAAAAAAAAAAAAAAAAAAAAAAAAAAAAAATAGTGTTCGGACGAGATATGTTTATTCAGTGTGAACATTCGCTACCGTTTCATGTATGAATGTGTGTCTCTCTAAAGGATAATTCTGTCTACTTGCACATACCTATGGGATATTCCTTTCCTCTGTCGTTCATTTGGAACCGGTCAGTTGATTTTAACCTCTCATCTTTTAAGAAATCTTCTTTTCCTGAAAGTATTGTCCAGTTATCATTCGCTAAGCCGTTTTCTCCTCTCTCAGTTTTGAGGTTAGGTTGACCCAACCCTACCGAATGCGAATTAGAGTAGCGGAATTAGTTTCCAGCACTAATAGTGGTTAGTGTACAGAAACCAAAAATCATGTGTGTCCAAATCACACAATTTGAGTTAGTGTATAGAAACCATTTTTAGTCATCTGACGCTAACTCATTTTTTTCAGTGTAAGGTACCGAAACGTCGTGTATTTTGTATTTTAGCCTTGTTTCCGCATTTTCCTGTGTTTTCGATTGTCGTTTCCGTGTCGGGCTGCTTTTATATTCTCTTTTTTTTCCACTGTACCCCAAGACAATCAGAGAAAATCAATAATTTTTAGGCCGATAAATTTCCCACAGGGGCGGACTGGCCAGGGGGGCCGGGGCCCGGCGGGTGGTCGCGTCGCCGCTTGCCCCGGCTCAGCCCTATATTATACCAATCGGGAAATTTTATTTTAAAAAAAGGGCAAATTTTCGTTCACTTTTATATCCAACAGCTTGTAGCTCAATAAATCACACGCTGTTTCCACAATATTTTTTAAGGTGATTTTATGAAATATCTCGCGAAAATAGCTTGAATCAGTCTGAAATGAGTGTAATTTTAAAAATTCTCCGAGGAAGGTCCCCCCAGACCCCCCCCCCCCCGGGAGCCCTCCGCCAGAATTTTTCGACCCTGTCCGCTCCCGATTTCCTATAGCCATCACTCGCTTTGATAAGCTCCGTTAGTTCATAATAACAAGGTGGAGAAATGGTGCTGGGTCCACACCACTTCCCAGGGAAACAAAGCTAAGAAAATACCAAAAATCAAAGTTAGAGTAAAAATTAAATTTTTGGTACTGTCTTGGCTTCGTTTCCCCGCGAAATGGTGTGGACCCAGCACCATTTCTCCACCTTGTTATATACAGTTCGGGCCACTTCTTAGTGTTTAATTTTTTCGTTGATACAAAATCCGATTTCGTATCCAGACCTAAGGCAGTCCTCGTTGGATCGGTGACAAACGGCCGCTTGTCTGAGGGCTCAATGCGACGAGGCAGCCCGGGCCCGGGGCTCGGCACGGCCGGCGCTGCGGCGCAACTGTCGGCGTAATAAACCTTTCATACTTCCACTTGAGCGTAGAAATTCAGGACCGAATAAGCTAATTTACCGAGAGTTACGTTACTGACTGCACAGAGCTCTCGTTGAGTGATTGGCCAAGGATTTGAGTCGGCCACGTCTTGCTTTCTATCGATTTCATCGTTGTGTCTTATCCCCCTTCCCTCCTCTGTGGCTCTGTCCCTCCTTCGTCCGTTTCACGCCGAGTTTTTCCCACGATTTGGAACCGATTGACACGCTCCAATTTACTAAGGACCGGGTAAGGAGTGGGACATGATTTGCAAAAAAAATTGACTTGAATTTGCGGTCAAGCACACTGAAAAAAAATGTTGGTGTATTTACTAGGAAAAGGGTTAAATTAGTAAGAATTCAGGGCTCTATTTGATCCCAGTTTTTTCTTGGTAAAATTGCCATTTATGGAATTTGTAATTTTACTGAGAAATCTCGGTAATTTTACTGGACCTTGATAAAACGCCAATATTTTTTATCGACTGTGGTAGAATTATCGAGATAAAATGGCAAAGTCACCGGGAATTGATTACCAATAAAAGTGGTAATCTTACCTGAGAAAAACAGTAAAAATACCGGTTTTTAGGTAAGCTTACCAGCCTGCCTTTGTAAAATTACCAATAATTGGTAAAAAAAAGTGAGATGGTAAAGGTACCAACGGACCGTGGTAAAAACGCCGAGAATTTGTTTTCAGTGCACGCTCCAATTTACGAAGGACCGGGTAAAGAGTGGCACATGATTTGCAAAAAAAAATTACTTCAATTTGCGGTTAAGCAGGTTTTCTCTAAAATCAAGAATTATACTGCTTGAATGAAGCGTGTAAACGACTCGAGCAGCTTTTTCCGAATGGGTCTCCAGACAAGTATGAAACTACAGAGAAAACCACATATGGTCGCTCTTTAAAATTGTACATGGAAGACAATTCACGCCACGGGAAGTTTGGATATCAGGTCCAGAACGAGATATTAACAAATATTTTTGACACAGATCAAATGGACGTATTTCTGCCAAAAGGAACTATGTGCATTATGACGTGAGCCCTGTTATGGATGTACTCTTATGGGTCTCAGGGCTCATGTCTGAATGCAGATTGTTCCATTTGGCAGAAATACGTCCAGACGAAGTTAGGTTACACAAATGACGTCATATGTATTTTTTCCATTGAACCAATGTTAATACACCGAAAAAAAAGTGAAGTTGATTTAACATTCTGGATGTAAAAAAGTGTGCGAGAACTCACAAAATGCTAAATTACCTGCTACGGCTGTTAGTTTTACATCTTGACCAGGCTAAAGTAACTGCTGTAGCATTTAATTCAGCATTTTGTAAGTTCTCGCTCACTTTTTTTACATCCAGAATGTTAAGTCAACTTCACTTTTTTTTCAGTGTAGTAAACACGAGTTTCTTGTTTAGGAGTTGACTTCCCGGATTCCTGTTTTGGGGTTCGTTTTCCTCGTGAAATTTTGAAGAAAATACATCTGAACTGCAAGTATCAATCGGCCAGCTCGTTCACTCAGTTCTGAGCGTGAATATGCGATGAATTATTCAAAATACTTTCCTCCCTTGCAGAGACAACCGAGGGGGGTGGTTGGATATGACATTATGATCAAAAGCTACACGCGGCGACTACAGCGACGCGACAGCGCGGCGGCGGGGCGCGACGCACAGTAAAGCGAGGGAGTGGTCGAGCATAAGGTAAAAACTTAAAAGCTTATATCTTTGTTAATGGAGATGTTGCATGTGTGAGGAATTTGCGATTTGACCGTTAATTCTTATGTAAAAGTTCGCGAGAAACACGATGGTGCCACTGGTTTTCTCTGAAATCAACTCCCAAGCTCAAAAAAAGCTCTCAAGTTGAGGCCAAAATGGAGGGGGTATCCCACCGTACCCTGAGAGTCCACGTCTACATCAAAACAAACTCTCCATGCAAAGATAGGGAGCAAATACATTAGCAGGGTTGCCGTGTTTTCAGTTTTGGAGTCCCTAAATAAAGTGGCAACCCTGCTAATGTATTTGCTCCGTATCTATGTATGGAGAGTTTGTTTTGATATAGAGGTGGACTCTCAGGGCAGGGTGGGATATCCCCTCCATTTTGGCCTCACTTTGAAAGCTTTTTTTGAGCTTGGGAGATGATTTCAGAGAAAACCAGTGGCACCATCGTGTTTCTCGGGAACTTTTACCGTCTAAACTTACTTACGGGAACTTAACTTAACTTAACCAACTTAACTTACGGGAATGGATGGTTAAATCGCAAATCCCTCACACATGCAACACCTCCATACAAAATGCAGAAGTTTAAAAGTAGTTCCACAAGTATTTTCGTAAAATTTCTCTATGAAAGTGAAGCAGTGCCCCTTAAAATTTACGATGAGACAAAAAACAACACGAAAATCTAAAAAAAATAAAAAATCGTGTCCATGTCCAACTTCAGCCACAGGTTCGTTCTACAGTGCGACGGCTCCATACGTTCGAGGTTGAGGAGTGTTTGAGTTACAGTGTTTCTAATGGACCTTAGCGGGCGCGACTTGAGGTCGGCCTGTTTGAGCTAAGTTCATATTTTTGAAACAAAAACAGGCTTGTGTAAAATCTTGCACTTAATCACACAGACCTTACAAATCGTCTCGATTCAATTCTCTACTCGATTTCCTCGATGCGAAGAATATGTCAATGGACCACTAGACAAGGTACGAATTTCAGCATTCTGATACATGTTTCACAATCAAAATTTCACGCAGAACACGATACGCACAACGAAAATTACCTAAATCAACTCCTGACGAAGATATTTAATGATTCTTGATGCGTGAATTCAAACCACCCGCTCATGAAAACTCAATGCTCTACGTGATTCACATCGCGCGCTAAATGTTTATCATGACAGTCTCTGTGATATGAAAATCTGGCCACCTCAATCTTGACGCTTTGGCTCAGCTATAGTAAATTACTTATAGTTTGAACAACACATGGTGGGACATGAAAATTGCACCGTCGGTGATGAGAAAGTGTATGAGAGCGCACGCGCTAGAGTGAAATATCAGCGGATATCGAGATCCTCTGCCACCGAATCGAAGCGATACTGTTGCAGGCGCTCTGAGCAACTATTCCACCTCGGAAGTATTGCACAGTATCGGATGGAAATGAAGGCGCAACATAGTTTGTAACTTGTCTACATATCGTTCACCTCAGTGTACAGTCCTACTGGTCGTACGATATGCGGCCCCTATTTGATCGATTTTTGTAAAATGTGGTCCCAGATGACATTTCCACTAAAACTGAACACTGTTCACCGTTTCTGGTGAACTTGAATTTCAACTCAAATTTTGCAAATTTGAAAACTCCTAAGTTGGTAGATATGACCCAAAATGCTATCTCGGCTTCCGTTTGATCGATGTTTGTGAGACTTTGTCAGGGGTTATTTTTTACTATAAAATTCGAATTTTAGTCAAATTTTTAAAATTCAGAAATCCAAAAAAGCGGAGGTGGCCTGGAATGTTATCTTAGCGTCTTGGAAATTATCCGACTTTGCGATCGAGATACCTATTCCTTTTTTGTTCAATTCCAAAATCGATGCTCTTCGGCTATAATTATTTAGACCTATCGGTGCGCCCTTCAACATGGTTGGTGTTGAGGCTGCTTCTTAATTTATTAATGTATTTATTTTTTTATTTATTTCTAGAAGGAGTATAATCAATATTTATAATCTTTACATCATTGACGCAAAAGCGGGCTAACAATACTACTAATTGTCACTTAATAGTTTTCGGCTCTTTATCAACTCGTCGAGGGTGTTCATTGGTATTCATGGCATTAGCGGACTAATTTCACCCTCTTCTAACAATGATCAGAACTAATTCTGATAACGTTGTCTTTTACGTTTTGTCCAGATATTTTAAAAATTAAGCATATGTTCACTTAATTTAATTGATCGTCTGCTAGCTTATCGCTACCAAGCGAAAAAGGTATCTCTCTGCTCCGTCGTAAAATTAGTTTTGAGGCATTGAGAATTTTTATCGATCATATAGTTTTCGAAGAGGGGATGATGAGTATCCTTGAGCAAGGAAATCAAAAAAGCTCTCAAACTTTCGCCACATTTCACAGAAAAACAATTCACTGACTATAATATAGCACCACAAAAAAATGCTTAGCTCAAAATTGGACGAAGTAGAAATTCTACGTATGATGAACCACATCAGTGAATAGAGGCTGTAATAGCTCAAATAGGTCCAGAAACAAAACTTTGAATGCAGTCCTACTTTGAGCGAGACCGATAAAAATATGCACGGAATTCATAACATCTTTCGCAGAAAAATTCAAAATTTTTAAACTGAGGCAAGAGGGGAAATAAATTTACGGAAACTTAAAACGATTTAGGTTCTTATATACTCAATGTCGTCGAGTATGATTCTAAGCGTTCATACAATTCGAATCGTCTAGACATATCCAAAAATATTACCAGTGCTATATACCTGAGAGTGTTTTTTTTCATAATTGTGTATAAACAAAACTTTGTGCCCTAGAAAGTTTCATAACTTCAAAAAGAGTCTAAAGCTGTGAGTAAACAAAGAGATTTTTAACAAATCTGGGTGCTTTTCCTTAAAATTGACGATTTGAACTTTCCAGGAATTTCCAAACCAGGTGGAATTCTTAAAGATTTGCATACATTTTAGTGGGATTAACCCTCAGATGCTCAAGACTTTTTTACACACCACTCAAGTCGGGCCAAATTGACCTATATTTAAACATATTGATTTTAATGGTTTTGAAGATGTTATCTGTATGTTTTTGAGGGTGAGAAACATTTTTCTGTGAGATTTGTACCTTTCATGAACATACAGGCAGTATATCACCCCCTTTCCATCTCATCTAGCCCGTGTAGCTCCCCCAGAAGAGATAGTTGGGTCAATTTTTAGACGTGCGCCCTTTAGAGCACTTTAGAGATATTTCAAAATATATTCTCCTTTTCAAAATGACAATTGTTTTGGACACACCATAGCATAATTTGAGCCAACTTTACCTCCACTTATCTTAGATTTCGGAACTAAGAGACATCTTAACGCGATACAGCTATTCGTGTCAGATGTATGTACATATTTCTTAAGAAACATTTAAGACGCGATGGCGTGAGTCGTGATGCGTGACCGTGAACTCACAATGCTCCTCTCTAAGCTGCTGATGAGATTCGGGAGAAAAGTTAAAACACAACGCCGGATCTAATGGACTGCATTTTGCAATTTGGAACTATAAATTCTGGCTCTTTTGGAAGAACACGGGAAACTAATGGCACATACGTTGTTTTTAAACCGGGCTGGAATTTATATAGTTCTAAATTGCAAAATGTAGTCCACATTTTCCCTATTCTCGGCTGTGTTGCTCAAATAGCCCTTGAAGCACCACTACAAATGAGACAAACGAAACCAATACAATATGGAAGTAGAGGAAGGGTAAGTTGACGGTGCAGGGATACAACTATTCGTGCTTGATGAATGCCCGTGCTGCATCTGCAAAATTGAAGGCGCGATGACTCGAGGCGTATACTCGCGATGATGCTACGAGGCTTCGCTCAATGCTGCTATGAGGTGCCGTTCAGATTCGGGGGAAAAGTTTGAAAATGAGGCCCGATTGAGTCTCTACTATCTTTGGCTGTGTTACTTACGTAGCCTTAGAAGCACCACTACGAATATAAGACTAGCAGAAGCTGCTCAACATGGAAATAAGGACACGCGTTGATGACGGCGCAGAGATACAACTATTCGTGCTTGATGGATGTCCTTGCTGCATATCTGCAAAATAGAAGGCGCGATGGCGTGAAGCGTGATTTTGCAATGCTTCGCTGTATGCTGCCAATGAGGTGTCGCTCAGATTCGGGAGGAAAGTTAAAAAAGTGGTCCGAATATGTCTCTCCTGTCTGCGACTGTGTTGATACTCGATTCTTTTTTATCTTTTTAAGGTTCATGTCTGGTTCTGTTTTAGAATGGATTTGCAGACCCACGTCTCAACTACGAATTTGCACTTCCCACTACCGGTTTTCACCTTTAACACCTTTAGTTCTCACTTCCAACTTTCGGTTTTCACCCCACTTCTGGTTTTCAACTACCACTTCAGGTTTTCACTTATTTCCAGTTTTCAACCTCCATTTCTGGTTTGTCTCTCAAGCAAATCATCTGGATTCACTTGTAATCGCTGTCCCCGCGTGCTCTCCAAAATTTTCATATTATACCTACATACTTTTTTCCTATCTACCTTCTCTCCTTTCCTCTAGCCACGGAAGTCCTTTTTTCCCCCCGCCGGAATTCACTATCTAGGCTGTAGCCAGACTGTAACCGCCTTAATAAAACCATTCCCCTACATCCAATTCCGTTTCAAAAACGTGCGGGTAAAACATCACTAAGTAATAATTTGAATGCAAGTAAGAACCTATTGGTCCTCGATTAGTTCACTTTGCTTCTAATAGCTAAAACTCACAGGCAGCTAATTAGCTATGTCGCAATACTTTTGATTGCCGCCGAGGCCAGAGCGCCAGAGCGGACGAGCTCCAAAGATTGCATACGTGGTACAGCGAGGGAGCATAATATCCTGTAACATCAAAAACACGAAATCGATTTATTTAGAATTTAATTGTATTATCTTATAATCACTGTGTAAAAAGGGGGATAAACCAATGGAGATGTTGCATGTGTGAGGAATTTGCAATTTGACTGCTGGTTCTTATGTAAAAATTCGCGAGAAACACAATGGTGACACTGGTTTTCTCTGAACTCGTCTCCCAAGCTCAAAAAAAGCTCTCAAAGTGAGGCAAAAATGGAGGGGATATCCCACCCTACCCTGAGAGTCCACCTCTACATCAAAAAAATCTCACCCTGCAAAGATAGGGAGCAAATACATTGACAGGGCTGTCACTTTATTTGGGGACTCCAAAACTGAAAACACGGCAATCCTGCTAATGTATTTGCTCCCTATCTTTGCATGGCGAGTTTGTTTGGATGTAGAGGTGGACTCTCAGGGTAGGGTGGGATATCCCCTCCATTTTGGCCTCACTTTGAGAGCTTTTTTTGAGCTTTGAAGATGATTTTAGAGAAAACCAGTGGCACTATCGTGTTTTTCGCGAACTTTTACATAAGAATTAATGGTCAAATTGCAAATAACTCACACATGCAACATCTCCATTCACCCCCTACCCTCAACTTGAAATCCGAAAAACCCTCTCCGCAAATTTCGTTCTTCTCACGTCAGACTTCATTTATTTTCTTCAGTGGAGCCACCGCCTAAGAAATGAATGGATGCATGTATATAATCATGATAAATAAATAGACTTAACTTAGCTACATTAACCCTCCCAGCAACCATTTACATAATAATGACAGAACGGTCGTTGACATGCAATCTTATGGGAACACGAATAAGTGATATCAGGGTCTCAAATGATATGGATCAAATGGTCTCAAAAGCCAAAATTCAGTATTGAAAACAATTTTTGAGCAAAAATAAAATTCCATGACTTCAAAGGGCAAAATAATAACCGTATAAAATTCGCTGATCGTACGCGTACGACCAATCTTGCAAAAATATGGTCAAATTCACAAGTCCACATCAGTGCGGTTTGCCACTCCGTCAATTTAAAAATACCGCTAAAATGAGGGTAGTTCATCTGTTCTCCATTGAAGCGCTAGCTGCAAACCGAATGCTAGTTTTCGCGCTCATTTCCTCCCTTCCTTATTTCCGGCCCGCCATTTTGCTATTCTACCTTCTCCTCCTACGATTGAGCGTTTTTGCAGGCAAAGACCCCCTACGATGTGCAGGCGATCACAGAGCGGGAGTAGCTGGTGGAGCGTGCATGAAGCTCGCTCGGACTCCATGATTATACTCTGTTGCTCTCTCCTCTCCTCTACTCTTTGCACATCACATAATGGCGCCAAGCACAAATTTCAAATTTCACTCTCGGAGAAAAATTAAACTGCTCAGCTCAGGGAATTGACCTTTTTGATCGGGATTAAATTTCTAAAAGAGTTCAAACCAAGTACTAACCAGGTCAATTCTCAAAATTCTTTGGCAAGACATTTTTCTGATATAATTTAAGGATTACCTAAGGAGGGAAAATCTTTAGCATAACTGGAGAAATCACAAGCTTGTGTGGGGGCCCCGCAGCGTTCTGAGGCATTGAAATCAAATTCTAAACGTACCTACTTACATTTTGAATTTTGATGGAAAATAAGGGGGGGGAGGGGCTTCATTTATATCTGAGCCATGGGGATGCCAGATGATGAGGGATGAGTTTGAGGATTTTTGCGCTCAGCAGAGATGTTTTCAGGAGCATTGGGGGAACTAGTTAGGAGGAGGGGGGAGAAATATTACCCTCTCCTGACTTCAAGAAATATGAGGGCTTTTGCTAAGTTAGCTGTGTTGCTAGACTCTCATTGTGGAATTTGTAATTCTACCAAAAATATTTCCATGTGAAGATGAACCATCAAGCTAAAAATTTAACTCAGCATTCGCACAAATTTATAATTTTTTTTTGTGGCACAATGGTACAACTTCTGGGAAACATCCTGTTAAAGATAACGAGGCACTTAGCATATTTCTTGAAAAATTTGCTAAAAAAATATCTTTGCACATTTCTGCTTTTGATAACTTATACCTGCAAAAGTACATAACGATCCAAAAAGTATGGTGAATTTTACGAGTCAGGCATCAAGGGGTGAAATATGGGAGCAAAAATACCTATAGCATTATTAGGTACCTAAGATGACATTTGAATCAGTGAGTTCGAAAATACACCAACTCGGAAAAAAAAAATTTTCAGGAAACACCTAAAACTTCGCAGCGGGCGAAGAAGTTAGTTTAAGAAAAACTTTTTTGATGCCAAAGGACGCAAGAAGTACTCTAGAGACTTTAACGCACCAAGTTTCAGATACCGATTTTTCATAGTCTGCCCTGAAAAATTTATATTTTTTGACCTGAATAACGCTTGAATATTTATATAACTTGTTGGCACAAGGTATACTGAACCGAAAAAAGAAAACCGCATCGGATTAGTCGCCCGTTTCCCTTGATCGGCCAAAAATTGGTATTACCAATGAAATTCTTCGATTCTTCCCTTTTCCCGTCGCCGTTTCGAGCACTTCCGATTGCAATTTCGAAATATCCTTTTGCGTGCAGATGCTTCTACTTATCCATAAGTGTTACTAAACCGTAAAAAAGTGAAAATCGAAAAAAACCCGTGTTGGAGTGTTTCCGAACTCACTGATTCATTGGAAACATGATTATTTGGATGGATAAGGTGGGGAGACGGCAGACGATAGAATGGGTTTAGTTAGAGTAGGTATTGGGGAGAGAGTGCTCGAACTGCCCTGACTTCCCGTCGCGCGACGCAGCCATCTTGCCTGCACATCGTAGGGGGTCTTTGCCTGCAAAAAGTAAACATCCTCCTCCTACCTGTCGCTCGCACCTGCGAAAAACGTGGTGAAGGGTAATTGTTTAGCGTGCCTTATCACTTCAATCGTGTAGAATAGCCGTGAAAATGCCTCCTCTATTGCGTTCACCGAAAATCTCCTTTCATCCGAACACTTCGATCCAGATCCAGAAGCGGGACAACTATCTTCAGGCCTTGCCTTTCAGCCTGACATCGTGCCGCTTATTTTCAACGGAACCGGCTTCATTGACTAAGAATGAGACTGCGATCGGAGAATCTACTGCCAGGTACTGACTTTGCATCTTTTCCGTAAGTATTTACTCTAGATCATACAACATTCATTGCCAACACAACTGTTGTGTAGTTAGGCTCACCATCCTCCGATACGATTGAACTGTTTTCATGAGAAACTCTGTGGACTCCTTAAAGGTCTGGATTCTTGAAGCTGAGCACCATAATCGGTCTCTCGTCGCGCATTGCTCTAGCCAGTCTATATTTTATCAATCACTCAATCGTTGACTGCCCTAATGAAGTCCTTACTGGCTGATCACGAAACCACTTGTTGCCGTTTCGGCCACGAGAGTCAAGCATTTCTCAGGCCCCATCTGCAGCCTGACTTTCCAGTATTTGTTGAATTTGTATTAGCCTACTAATACTAAATGTCCGAAATTGCGCTTTTGTGCTATGCATAACCATGATAGTCAATGTCTCACAACATTGTAATTGACAAATGCTTCACCGATCAGCTCCCAGGCTTGTCTGAGAGTATGGAGAGGGAGAGCTAGGTTGAAGTTACAGAGAATGGACGTGAAAATATCATGAAGGAAGAAAAGCAAAGGGACCCAATTGTGAACCATGATTACAATGTGTCCATGGCTGTATATCAGCCAAACTTTCTGACTCACATGCTTATGCACTGCCTTTGTCAGAGAGGCTGTCATTCAATTTTGTGGTTTCATGGCTGATCAATGAGTGATCCATAGTGACATCAAGATCAAAGTTGCTTTTGGTAGAACTTGGGTAAGTTGGCCCCTTTCCTCTGACTACCACATGTAGTAGACCATCTATGTTACGTAGCTTTGCACGTTAGCTTTGAAGCAAAGAGCTGTTTAAGGGAAATTGAACATCTGCCAACTACATAATCTGGTGCAAGTTTTAAGCCCTCAAATCTACTTCAAGCTAGATTTTACCATCCACTGACTTTCTTCTTAGTAGGTATGTCGATACTTGATACTGGTATCGGCTCCAAGCATCGATACCGGTATCAAGCATCGAGCTGAAGTATTGGTACTTTGGAGGTATCGATACCATCGATTGAATTACGCCGTAACTCAGAGTGTGCGTATGTCTGTTGGCCGTTAAATTCCGCCAAATTTTCAACACTTTTATCTTGTTTAGGTGGAATCGCACCACTGTGATTTCTAGACTTCCAGTTGTGGATAATTTGTTTTCAGCATGATGTTTTGAAGAGATAATATGGTGCAAAGTGCATTCATACCTGTTTCAATGACCCAACAGTGAATCAACCATTCAATCTAGCTGTAAGAGGAAGTTATTAGATTGTAGCTCTAGAACCACGAAGATCCATCTAATCCATGTTTTAGAGTCAAAGAAATCTGGGTTTGAAGGACAAATCCAAAAATTGTTATTTTATCTAAAATTTTCTCATTTTTCAGTGATGAACTTCTAACTGAGTGTATTAAGAGGGATTTATTGATCTGGAACGTTTTTCTAGAGCCCTTCTTAATGGAAGAGTTTAGTCGAGAATTAAGTTTAGTTGAGAATGATAATGAACCAAGTCATCTAACAATTCATCAAAGCATTTCTTGGATGATATATTTTATTGATTTATCAGTCTCTGTGAGAGGCAATGCAGTCTAAGATCCTAATTGGAGATCATTAATTTGGGGTGTCTACACTCGGAAAACACCGGGCATTGATAGGAAATTTCATCAAGTATAAGAAAACAAGGAAGTCCGAGAATTTGGTGAAAAGTGCTTGAATTCTGAAGAAATTCTAAGTCAGAGAATATGTCAGCACTGTCCACATGATCAAGCTGATAGTGAGTCTCAGTCTGGTTCAGGATTAAGTACTCCGACTTACTCTCTGAATAGATTATAAATCGAGGAATAATAATTTTCACCAAGGAATTGCAATTTTAGCTGATCGAATGATGAACATCTGAAGAGAAAATTCTCTAATTTTTCTGTATTGGCAGTGAAACTAATGCTAACATTCCTGAACTTTTAGTTCTATTTGTGCAAATTTTCGATAAGAAAACTCCAGGAATTTGGATCATTTTGGTCAGAGAAAACCTGCGGGGCGATTATTGAAACTGATAGACAAAGCGATAGACAAAGATGACATAGGGGGTATAAAGCAATTCTATTGGTTGAAATGGGTGGTTCTCATCGACTAAGGGGGAAAATGATAGACTAACTGTCGGGTTTCTCGTGGGTTGCCGTTACTTAGTCGATTACCTACCTCCTTTGTCCATTGCAACAACCCGTTTCCACCAATAGGATCCCTCCAAATCCCTTTTGTCGTCTTTGTCTATCGCTTTATCTATCAGTTTCAATAATCGGTCCGCTGGCAGAGTCAGGGAATGTTTCTCTATCAAATATGTAGACACCCTGATGATGCATTATAGAGCTATTGTAAAAGGAAGCTAAATTCTAGATCATGAACTAATTTCATATTCTTGGAGTAGACATTGTGGTCCAACCTCTAACAAGATCTTTTAATTTCAGCCGATCGGGATTTCCAGCCACCTTAAACAGTCGGAGGATTTTCTTAATACGGAATTTTGTTCTGATGGCCAATGCTTGCGTCTTGTACTCTTACCGGCACTTAGAGGATGCATCATAGCAACTTCCCTGGTGTGAGTATCCCCTTTTGCCTCTCTGTTGTTTCGAACTAGTGCAGAACCTTCCATGTGGTTGGCTGTGTTTAGTGACTTCCACAGTGTCCTAGAGATCCTTCTCTGTTTCTCAGTACATATCGTAAACAGATGAGAAGTAACTTATGGAAGTCAATGCCAATTTTTTCTGGATGATTGATGAGCAATGTTCATAGCACTTAGTATTATCTAATAGCAGTTAAACAGGATACACAGAAAATTAGTTAATGGTTTTGTGCCCCTGAAAAAATTGCTCATGATAACATTCTGTGATAATCATCAAGTAAGAGATAGTGATCATGCTCTGTGCTAATGCATAATGTTATTTTTTAACGATTTTTTTTGGTATGATCAAACAGGTACCCTTGAAAAAGGCTTCAGAGAAAGCTAGGGGTCCAGAAAATGCTGACGCCCTTCTTTTGTGAAAGTGATCAAGGTGTCTTTTTTCCTCATTCATTTTCTTTTTAACTCTCCGATTACTGAAAGTGGCATTGATAAACTCTTTTCAGTTCTCCGATAGCTGGAAGCGGCATTGGTTCATCGTAAGGGACCGACCAGCAAACCATAGAATGTGAGGAGATTATGAGACTGTGTCCATTTCTCACAGTAAGATTCCCCAAGCAGATTCCCGTCTTGCAAGACAATAGCGGTACTGATGGAAATTGTCTCAGTCATCCGCAGTGTTGGTCTGAAGGAGATTGAACATGTCGACCCCTTTCATCTCGCAAGACAGACATGGGGGATGGAAACAGTCTCATTACAAGAAAATTTTAGGTACTTGATTACCTTACTTACTGACACTGCCTACTTACCTTCTTGATTCTATTATTTGCGGCAGTAAGGGTAAATCAAGTAGTGGAAAGTGGCTGATGACATTGATCCCTGATCACATTGTCATTGATTTTAACAAGTTAGTTATCGCATTCCAAGCTATTTTAACCTGCTTATTGTAAATGGAAGAATAATAATTACCTTTCATCACTTCTTGAAAACCTTCGGTATCTAGACTGAATTTTTTAGTCGCTGAAAAATTATGATTTTGGTGTGAAAATTTAGTATTGATGAAAAATTCTAATGTTATGGAAAGGAAATGTTGTCATTTTTCATGATTTGATGCTGATTCAAGGTATATTGCATTCACTTGCTAAATGTAAATCAGCCTCAAATCATGATATTAAGGCAGAATTTTGTTGCACTGCCATGAGAATCTTTTGCTGAAAGTAAGTTTTCACGCAGAAATAGTAAGTTTAAAAGGGCTAAAAAATTCGGTTTGGGTACGTAGAGTTTTGAAGGACAGGTGAAACTGAACCTTTGTTCTTTTCTTCACAAGACGCAGATTACAGGCCTCTCTTGGCTGCACAACAGAGAGGGTGGAGTGAGATGCCAGGTCATTGCCTTTGGGACTGACAAGTTATCATTTAGGTAGGAACTGATCTTGCTGGGAGCTTGATCTTATTGGCTTAGGTTGAATGAAATGACCAAAATCAGTTATTGACTGAGGTTACAATCATGAATCATTAATGTATACCGGACATATATTTTTTGTTAGCAATCAGGGACTGTGTTGCTGTTTATTTAAGGATGTAGTTGCTCATTCCTGGACTCATTCTTACTTCCTTTTTGACCTGATTTCAGAATACATTTATTCCAATGATCTTGCAGCTTTTTCATGCTCAAAAAGTGGGAAATGACAGGAGAAGCACCGCTGGACCATGAATGACTGAAGGAAGTAGAGGGACATGACCATTGTCTGATCTATCTGTTCAAAGCCTTCGTGGAGTAACAGAACCTGTAAGTTATGGCATAAGTAATCAATTTAATGTCTGCTTTTCAAGTATCTATCTCTCGAATTTAGAATTGAGAATTGATTTCATACTTCTTTTTTTCGGCAAAACTGTTTGTAAGCATAGAGAAAAAAAAGGAGTTGTTTGCATTTCGGGCATTTTGGAATTTTTTGATGACTTGATGACGTAGGTGGGTACAGCGTGGAGGGGACGTCGCTGTACCCAGCTGTACCCACCTACGTCATCAAGTCATAAAAATATTCCAAGATGCCCGAAATGCAAACACCTCCTTTTTTTTCTCTATGGTTTGTAAGTACCTATCAGAGGACTTTCCTCTCTCAATATTTGTAATCCTCTTCTTATGATAATGATAGGAGGCTTGGAATTCTGATTGGCAGCTGTCGACGTAATGAGCAAAACTCAAAAATTCTCTCCCTACGTACATCTTGGAAGAGGTTTGGAGTTTCATAAATAAAATTCAAACTTATTTCTCTATAAATTTTGTGACTCCCTGGCATAGACATTAAAGCTTAGTAGCTGTCCCTATCACTGATGAGAAGTCTGATATAAAAGTATGTTACAATACTGAGCCCCATCGGATTTAGATGTAATTTTAATTTCAAATGTCATCAAGCATAACAAATATGGATCATAGAGACCCTTTTAGAAAATCAGGGGCAAAATCATGAAAGCCTGATGTGGCAAAGCTTTTGTCATGAAATTGTATGCGAAATGTAGTCAAATTGTTGAGTTTTTGAGAGGTGTCTGAACATTTACAGTAGAGCCAAATTTTAGCCTTGAAACGTACTTGAGAGCAATGTCGTAAGTGCATTCTGCATCTACGCTCAAGTTTTAAAAAAATTAATTGAGCGTATCAATATGCAATTTAATGATGATCACAATTGCAACTAGGTTTGTCTAATTACATTCTTTGAAACACTTGAAAGTACTACATTTCTTTTAAGAAATTGTATATCATCACACTCTAGAAGTGGCTGAAAAGGTTTTATTTACCATCACCGAAGCGTACGTGAAGCATGATCAGCTAAGTTGTGGAGTTTTTGGAGTGCACTATTTTGTCACTGTATAACCGAATAATCACAAGCACCACTTGCACGAAGATACTATGTTCCCAAACTTCTCAGGACTGTCCCATTTCTTATGTAACAACTCACGAACAAAATTGCTTGAAACTTTTACCTATTTTTTATTTTTTCATCAAGATATATCCCTGAAATTTTCATTAAAGTGTGTGTGCAAGTGATCAAGAAATAATTGAAACTAAAGTGAGATGTCTCATAACACAGGGTCCAAGTGTAATTGGCTCTTGTAGTACTTCCGACAGAAAGTGACGAATCAAGGTTTCTATGGATCTCAGAAACTCAGTCAGGAAATCTTATTTGTTTACTGGAAAAATCCTTTCTTCGGTTCTCTCGGGTTCAAAATTTTTTGGAAAACATTCCTCCTCCAAAGCAAAAACTTTTCAAATTTTAATATGTTATCAATTAATTTTCAAAAAACTATAACTTCTTTGATGATTGAAGAAAATTTCAAGACTATTCTGTAAAACTAGGAAAGCTAGTGTGAGGTATTCTCTAAATTTCATTATACCAATTCTTTAGCAGTGTGTAAATTGTAACATTAGTTGTGGTAGAATTTTTTTCATTGTCTTTTCAAGTACATGCGAAGCAATTGAATTGCTTTTCTAAAGTTTGCACATCTATTTGAACAACTCTTGTTTTTTTTTTTTTTTAACTTACTTATGGTTCACTTTCTCATTTGTCTTCTTGAGGTTGACATAGAAATCAAAATTGTAACTTTCTTCATATTTGTTGAGCACCTATTATCCTCCCTATTAGTATTTCATTTAATCACACATTCAGTCCCTAGAAATACTAAAGCTGCCTAATTTTACTTTTATCTGGTATTTTCTTTACTATTATTTTGCTTATAAACCCAAGTGTTATTTTTGTTTCAGATTGTTGTTCCAAAACCTGAAAATTTAACTGTTGGTTGTCTCCAGAAAGATTTTAAACATTCCACTCATGAGCCGCGAAATCTGAATATTTCGTCACGGTCAGTTGACTTCCTGCCTTTCTCTTTAACCAATACAAACCACTTAGCTTTTCAAAAGTAACTTATGTCGAAAGTAGATTACCTTCTAATGCTGAAGTCCTCTTCTGTCACTCGCTAAACAATAGTTCTCAGCCCTTATGTGTTGCCAAGCCCCAAATTCTTCAATCTTCAATTCTCTTTTTTTTACAATTTTTAACCAGCAAAGTCTAACTTCAAAACATTTCAAGAGTACGACCACGCATATATAAAGAATGAACCATTTGCTTTAATCAGACCAAAGAATCAATACTTACGATAACATTTGCCATCAAAGTGTTTTAAGTTAAATATTTTTAAGTTTAATGTATGTATCAATAGGCGAAGAGTTGAAAACCTCATGAACGAGTAGAAGGAACTTTAGCTTGAAGAATATTTAATTTAATGAAGAGTGTGGAGACTACAATTTCCGAAGACAGAAAGGACAAGATCCTTTCTGTCTTCGGAGATTATAGTCTCAATTTCATGGAATTTTTAAGAATTTTTTTGTGCATGAAGTAGCTGAAAGTTTATTGCCTTTGAAAGTGCAACCTGAGACTTGCATTTTGCAACCTGTGTTGAACATACCATTAAAATTACAGGGGAAAGGAAGTTGTGAGTGAGAGAGATAACTTCAGTAAAACGTCACAATCTATTACATACAAGTACTCAAATTTGAAGTTCACTAAACCTTGGCGTATTCAAACTAATTTAGCTTTGTATACAAGCTTAACAAATTAAGCTTGTATACTACCGAGAGTCAAGAAAAAGTTAGACTGTCTGAGCTGGTTACCAAGTTTTTCAATGAAAATAGAGACTACTCCAAGAAATATGAATCTTCCATGACCTGACTTTTTTTTCATTTACCTGTAACATCTTAATATGGACAAAAACTAAATTGATTCTTACTTTTCAGTGGCATTATTAGTTGGGAGCAAAGGCTACTTACGAGCTCAACTGCAGTTATTTTGTGAACAGGCAATGTTGCGACAACAACATCAGTTGAATCAACTTCAGGCAAAATAGGGAGCTGCACAGCAACAAGTCATAGTTGCTAAACCACAGTTTAGTTGAAGTCTTCGTGGAACTTTCCTTTCCAACTGCTGAGGTAGGCTCTTATCTCTTTTGAAACTTGCATAGACATTTTTATATCCAGCCATAGATTACAAAAATCAATTGAAAAGTGGGAGTGGACTTCTGAAAATGGCACCATGTTGTAAAGAACTAATTACGAGCTAATACCGTTTTTACTTTAAGGAAAAAACAGCAATTCCTAGTTCTCACAGAAGATGAACAAGTCCCTTACATTTCAAATTATAGATAATCCTTGTTAACTTAATAGTCCAGACTTACTCTTAATTATCTTATGAGGATTAGAGTAGAGTCCCTTCTCAGAAGAAGTTGAAACACCTCTGGTCCCTGCCACAAACTGATGAAAAGATTTTACAGTCTGTGCCAATTTCTTTCTACTTTGATCATGAAATTAATTTTATTTGAGTTCTCATCCATTCCGTTGGCCACTCCATCTGTTCTGTGACTAACCATTGAAGAAGTGCAGATTTTTTCCAAGGAGGTCTGGAATTTTTTCTTTCATACCACACGCGTTTTAAAATAAAGCCTAGAAAGTATGCAATCCTCTACGCGTTGAGTTTTAGAGTAGTATTCTCCTGAAAGATCGTGGTTGCTCAGTCAGTTAATCTTCAAGCCAAGAATGAAATGTAGTGTCTCCTTCATTTTTGTCGCATCTCGAGTAAGAATTCAAAATTTTCGAATTTCGCCAAATAGAGGCACTGCAAAAGTACATATTTTTTCTGTTGAGGAGGCACTGAATTTCCTGGGAATGTACTGAAAAAGTACCGTAAAAGGTGTGGTTTTCGGCCAGCCTGTTTTAGTAGACACCCTGGGGACTGAGCATGGTCAAGATTTCTAGACACCATGGCTAAGCTGGATTGGAGAACTTCATTCAGCAGCTAGAGAAAAGACAGGCAACTTGCTTCCAACCCTGATGTCAAAGAGTGTAACTCAGAAATTTTTTTTTTTTTCATAAGTTGTTAATTTTGGAGGAAGAAACCCAATAAATGTTGATTTTAATTTTTCAAATCACTGTGTGTTGAACACATCAAAAATTTCTAAATAAATTTGGTATTTAGAAAATGATGTGAAACCTACAATGAACCTGGTGTCTAATAATCTGGCACATGCAGTGAGGCAGGAATTTTAGAAAATTGTTTGGAAGTCTCCAAAAGAATATAAATTTTGACAAAAGCCCTGAAATTTTCCGTCTTTGTTTTACTGCTCAACTTATTTGCTGAGCATATTTTACAGTCTAAAGAAGTAACTTCGCAATTTTTGTAATTTTAAGGTTCGATTAGCAATTGTTTTATACACCAAAGCATCTTAGCAGCGTATCCATGCAGGATTCAAGTAGCTAAAACCATTAGCTTGCGTATTTTGTACTGTAAAATGCGGCAAAGTTGCTAACTCATTTTCGCCAAAATTGTCAGTTACGCAGTATTGTTCCATAGCCTTTGACATGCTTTATGCTTAAAATAAGAGCCACATTTTTTTAGAAAAAGGTTAATACATTTTAACTCACATCAAGAAAAAGTATTTATATTTCCTCTAGAATAGGTTCGTTGCAAACTTTTACTTAAGTAAGAAGAGAAGTTGCCTGTTTCTTGCAAATGACTTTCAAATGATGATTAGCTCACAAGAAAAGTCTTAAATTCATTCCGAATTCCACAATTTGAGTAAAAAAAAAATGCTCATTTTTTTCCCTCCTTCAATAAGCGTACTATAGCAGAAGTAGAGAAAATAAAAATCATCATTAAACCTATCAGACAAGCAACCTTCTTTTGACGGGTTTAAACTGAAGCAAAAGGGGGATGTTTCCCATCAATGCTAGTGTTCCAAATGAAATTTTTTTTCCAGTTGTTTTTTTCTTGCTTTTCTCTGTACTAATGAGTAATGAAATTTTTCAGATTCATCATCTATTTGTGATAATCCTCCTTTTCTTGGTAAACATTGAAGCTTCTCTGCAAGCCTTTCTCCAAAAAGAGTGAGTAATTTTTAAAAATTATAGCGATTGAATGGATTGCATTCTGCACAAAGAAACCAGGAGTCTTTTAATGCTTTTAGGATTGTCCAACTTACATTCTTAGCAATCAAAGTACTGAAATCATGTTTAGATGATCAGTTTACATTTACAAGTTTAAATAGTTGCACAATTTTACTGATATTGGAATACTCCTGGCTCCTTTTTACAAAATGCAATCCGAATATTGTCTTCTCTGTGAACGTTGGTACAACTTAAAAGGCTTAACTCATTTGGAAAGTTGTAAACATGAGAAAAATTTGCAGAATTTTAATACATGCATCAAGTGCAAATTTTGATACTAACTTGTTGCCTTGCTTCACAACTCTACGCCAAGCTCAAAATGGCTGCTGTCATATGCTGCAGTTTTTCAAGTAAAAATTACAGATGGACAAAACGCCTTGCATCTGACATCTTTACTTTCCTGCTCTCATACATATATGGAGTTAAATGAACGGAAGTACTTTGGTTGTTTTTTGAGAAACTGTTCCACATGAAGACAATCATCTTAAGGTGATTACATAGACACCCTATTTTGTGTCAGAACAGGATGCGATATATCGCATCAATTGGTTCAATTATTTCAGCTACTCGTCATTTTTCTCCAATTTTTAGATCGCCATTCTGTTGTCAGGAGACTAAAGCACTCACTTACCAATTTTAACAAAGAAATTCAACGTAATAAAGGCGTGGTTTTTTCACAGAGAAAACATCGCATTTGATACTGATATCGAAACTGCACTCGAATGCGATATTTTTTTCTCTAAAAAAACCATGCCTTTATTACACTAAATTTCTTTGTTAAAACTGGTAAGTGAGTGCTTTAGTCTCCTGACAACAGAATTGCGATCTCAAAATTGGAGATTAATGACAAGTAGCTAAAAAAATGAACCAATTGATGCGATATATCGCATGCCATTCCGACACAAAATATGGCGTCCATGGAATCACCTTAAGTTTTGCATGTAGTCGAGAAACCAGGGTGCCATGGAACACTTCATGAATCAATGAGCTTTCACATGCGCACAGTTCTCATGGAGATTATGAAGTCATGACTGAATTTCGGACCCTCCTGATTTGCTGCATGCTTATCTTGAAGCCATTTACTGTCAGAAACTTTTTCTTCTCTCTGCCGGAGTCATAGTTTTCAACAGACCCATTTCAGTAAACAGTCTTGAAAGTCTTTTTAATTTTCATTAAAGTACTGCACACAAATAATGCTGCCATTATACAAGAAAAAAAATTACTTTAAAAATCTGTAAAACATTGATTCTGATTTTCATGGCTTGTGCAGCTTAGAAAATGGTTGGGCCATGCTTGAAAATAATGCTTGAATATTACTTTGCTCTCGTTGGCAGAGGTAAATGCTTGTTGTTTAAAAAAATAAGTATTTGATGCTGTATAGATTTCTAAGAGAGACGTATTCTTTTCAAAGGATATCTACATTCTCTCACCGCTTTTTCCTCCTTAAAAATTTCACCTGCCCTTGAACACCTTAGCCTGAAGACCTCCCCTGCTCATGTACTAATCTTTCCTAAACACAGATAGCTTCAAGTTTTTATTTACTTCGATAATCATGATGAAAAAGAAGCAGAAAGGAGAAAAAATTAAACTGATATTGTTTACAGTCACAAAATAGGGTGACGATTTAGTATCTGGGAAAACAATACAGTCAATGTCTTGGATAGTGCTGGGAAATTCTTCAAAAAGTAAATTATTTTTTCTCTTGAAGCTTTAAACTATGACTTTCCTATCTAGTCACTATTGTAGAAGAAGCTTGATCTTCTCTTTTGTTTTGTTCTTTTGTTTTATTTTGTCGAATAAACATTTAATCTTATAATTTTTTTTTTTTTTGAAGGAGATTTATGTACTCAACGGTGAAATTTATGTTGGATTCTGAGGAAGAAGAGTGGCCAATCTAGTTCGTTTTGCGGTTGCCAGCTGAAGAAAACTTGCAGAAAAGAGGGTTAAACGGCGAAAATTGGTAAATCTAAAACAACACAATTATTCTAAAGATGATTCTTAAAAAGTTGGCAACGAAAGTTGCTAAACGGTGTTAATAACATAATTTTCTATGAATCACGAATGAGGCTCATTTTGTTAGCCCCCTCTACGAATATAGTCAGCATGTCTCTTTCAGTACCTGCTACTGTGACTGGTAAGCTTGAAAATTTCCTTTTGAAAAAATACCATCAAAGTTGTAGGTATTATATTTAGAGTGTGACTGAATAAAATAATATATTTTAAAAGACAAACAAACAATATCAGAGCCTTATACAACCAAGAACCAATTTTAATATTAAATGATTACCTTCTTAGTAGGAGATCATCGCAGAAATTCAGAATATTTTACGGAATTCATTGCATTCTAAGAAATTGGGAGTTGAAAATTATGCATAAATTTTAACTGCTTAATCTACAATTATTGCTCCCAAAACTACTGTGAATTTTTCTCCAAAATTTTAGGTTTTGTGAGATGCCGAAAAAATTCAAGATGTTCAACTATAAACTTTTTTTTCGTGAAAAATGGATTTGAAAAAATTCTAAGGACTTGAATCAGGAGTCTTCAGAAAGACTTCAACTGGCCAGGATAAAATTTTTGCTTTTGAAACTACTAGAAATTTCTCTCGGTGTGGATTATCTGTGAGATGCCTTTAAATATTCATAAGGGTCAACTGTGAGCTTTTTTTATTTTTTTAAATATGGATATTTAACACCTAAAAGGACTTAAATAAAGAGTTCTCAGATGCTCTGAAGACTTTAAAGGGCCAAGATAAAATTTTTGCTTCCGAAACTACCACAAAATAGACGCCTCTTCCCAGCGTCATTCGGAACAAAGTCATGACCTCGGTAAATTTGAATGTTTGTATCTCCGTTTAACACATAACGCAGAAAGTTGGGAGCAATCTGATCGGTTTTCTCGTTAACTTTTTCTCTCGTAAGGCTAGGATATCAAGTGTTGATCAAGCTGTTAGAAGACAATTAAAGTCTAAGGCTCAATCCAGTTGATTTTAACTGAGTTATTGATTAATTTAAGTCTTGACCAAGGCCTATGCTATCTCATTAAAACATACCTTCAAGGAAGGTTTTCAGAGTTAAAAGCTCCATTGTTAGGGCTTGAAACACTGATTATCTCTAAACTAATTGTAAAATGAACTGAATTTTGAATGCCCCAAATGTGCAGCCGGTACTGGTTGATGCCGGATAATCTGTGATGCAGGTTTGTTTCTTTTTCTTTTGTTACTAAATACACAGTGCTTAAATATGTTCCAAATTATCAAGGTATCATTATTTGAATTACTATCTTGAAAAGTGCTTTGTTGAGCTGATGAACATCCAAACACTTCAAAAGCGCATGGATGCCCTGTGTATGAAGTAAAGTTTTCTATTTGCTCTACTAGAGACCACAGAATCTCTATGTTTAGAAAGTGTCAATTTAGATGAATATGGACATGGGATATGTCTTCCAAATTATATTCAACGAATTAAGACTGAGAGTAATCGCTTCCGAAGAACGTGCCAAACAGGTAGTGATTTCAACACCGATATGAGATATTTTATCATCAGATTTCATCGATGTCGGGATTCCCTTTGATTTTTTATCTATAAAGAAAAACCCTGATATAACAACCCATGTTTATTGCAGAAAACCGCTTGTTTCTCTATTTTTGCATGGTCCTGTTTTTTGCCCATTGGCACAGTGTAAAAAATTCTTGCATATGTATATTGGAAACGCGTAAATCGGAAAACCGCTTATAACAGCAAACAAGTTTGGGATCTTATTAAATTTTTTGTCAGATGGTTATTCCAAGAACTCAATACAATGGAAACACCATCCACCATCCCTTATCAGTAGCACGGGGGCGCGGGTGAATACTTTATTGGTTGCGTACCCGATGGTGACAAGGCTGAGGAAGAATTCTTCGAGCGGCCATAGAAATGAAACAGAAAATGCATGAAAAAAAGAGGAAATGATTTTATTTTTTAAATTTCTGAGTATGTACATGCACAAGAATACGTTCCCTACAATTTTTTTTAAAAAGTCTGTGACTTTGGTTTTGGGCAGCCCCTTCAAATAACAATTTTAGAATCTCCTTATTAAGGTCCATCCATTTGTCAAAGAACTGCGCAGATGAGCTCTTCTGCTCTGCAATATTTTGGAGTGTTTCAACGGCAGCGAGAGCTTCTGACCCCGTGATGAATGGAATTTCGATGTCAATTCAACCTTCATCATCATCAGTTCTTACGCATCATCTTCATTGGTTTCAGCCATGTTGTCAATTTTTATCTCATCCAGAGATAGATAAAATTCAAATTAATCCCAAGAAATCAGGTTTGTAAAACTTGCTAAAATTTACCATTAAGGAAAATCGTTCAGGAAAAATCTAAGAAATCTATGTATTTATCTAATTTATCCATAGAAATAATTTTCATCAACATTAAGAACAATCCCTGAAAAACGAACAAAGAGTCGGAAAAGGTTGAGTAAAACTAAAGCTACCAACAAGAAGAAACTAAACCAACGAATCATCAGAAAAGAAACTTTTAACTGGCAACTTGAAGTCCCTGAAAGATCAACGGAAAAACTGCGATTTTAGGCCTGTATTTAAAAGTTTGATCACAAATAACATAGTTCCCTGACACAATTTTAAAGTAAAAACTGACTATCAAAGAAACACCACGAATTCCTTTTGAACAAGTGTGACAATCGTTCAGTCCAATTCATGAAAACATCTCCTAAGATACCTATAATTTGTATTCAAAATAAAAACTCAAAATACAATACACTCCAGCAGTGGCGTGGCGTGAATTGCGATATATCGATTGTTATGCCATTTAAACCTATGAAAAAAGATCGATTATCAGGGTGTTTCGCAGCGAACACCTTAGTAATCGATTCTTTACCATAGTTTCAAATGGCGAGATATCGATAATCGATTATTCACGCCACGCCACTGCACTCCAGTTTGGAGACTGGGCAGCATTGTCAAGTTACAAAAATAAATAAGTACAAAAAACTATAAAGTAACTAAAAAAACTTAACACAGAATGAGCTGTGTCAAGCCTCGTTTTTAGCTGTAAGCATCCAGTTGCGTATCCAGCCTTTTAACAGAAAAGAGAAGTGCTGAATCATGATTTTCGAAAGATCAAACACTGAACAATTTCATCGACTGTCGAGGTCGAAGCGAACCACTCTTCTAGGTTTGCCTTGTATTGTCACTGCTTCACCCGGTGACACAATCGCTTCCAGCGCCCTCTGTTTTACCACTGTCGCATAAGGGAATGTAAAACTGCACAGTGATATATCTTCAAGAAATCACTCAATTGCCATGCCATGACCAAAGAAACTACGTAAAATTTCCTGTAGCTTCCAGAGAATGCATAAACAAATTCTCAGCAAAATCCGACATGAGCGATTACAGAATACTCAACTTAAAGTTTTTTGGGGATGGCTGTATTCATTAATGTTCAGACCTCTGAAAATACATCTCCAGGTGTCAAAAAGTATCCAAGTAAGTTTTTTTTTTTCTATTTTTTTTTATTTTATGAATTGGAAAATTTTGAATCTTGCCAGAATGCGTAAGGTATTACTTGTTGTACAAATCTACTCTTAAAAGGAATAAATTCCTGAAATGTCAGATTGTTAGCTTGCTCCAAGTTTTCCCATCAAACAAGATCTTCGAAAACGAAGTGGTTGTTTTTATAAATTGAAAGTTTTTATATTTATTGTGGCTTGCCTGGAACTCAAAATTGTTGGATTATAATGCAACTTGATGTTTGTTTTTGGTACAAAATTGGGCTGAGTCACCCACAAATCATTTGTATCATGCGACTCTGAAAAGTGTAATTTTGTGTGTGAGGGAGGGCGCGTGGGGGAGGGAAGGGTACGAATTTAGACTTTTCGACAACATACTCAAAATTTGGCTCTGGGCACTGAAGTGAAAGCAAGGTTGCCAGATTGTGTGAAAAGACATTTTAATGCCAAATTTGGCTAGATAGCCAAAAGCCACAAATAAATTAAACAAGTAATATTTCCAACTACATGGAGATGAGAAAGTTCTTGTAAGTTTTTATTATTTCTCATCTCCATGTAGTTTGAAATATTACTTGTTTAATTTATTTTTGGCTTGTAACTCAACTTTTTTTTAATCAATCACCATATTGTGTGAACAGATATGAATATTTAACATTGAGTTGAACAGAGAAATGTGCTGAATTTTCTGCACAATCCGGCAACAATGAATGGAAGGTCCATCTTCTCGCAGAGGGTCACATTAATATACAAAGCTGACAAACAGGTGCTTCCATGCTACATTTTTAGTTACAGTGAGGTAGAATACCTGCGCTTTTCTAGTTAGTCGTGTACAAAAACTGAAAAAAAGAAGCTTTTGCTTAAAAGAAATAAAATCAGCTGAGTTATCAATATATATATCAAGTCGAATTCAGATCGAAATTTTGTAATGGACAGCTGGTCCTTCCGCGAGGGGCCTCGTCGCGGAAAACAAAGTTTCAGAAACGCGGATAATTTTCTCAAACTTTGCTGCGTCCCGAATACCAATACGTCCAGTTTTGAAGGTTTGGTTGCGTTAACACGACGCATCACATCAAAAGTACAAAATATCAAAGAAAAAATTATAGTGCTTTGGGAATCATTAAATTTGACCCGGAACCACCTTAATATTTACAGAACACACATTATATTTTACTTTGATATATATTTGGCCCGCATTTATCAGAAAAGAACCAAGCCACATTGGCTGTTGCCACATTTAACTGAGGTTTTTAATTTTCTACGAAAGAACGTTTGTGCGAATTTTTTTGAAAATTTTATGCGATCTGCCTTGTAACAGGCAGAAAATTCACTGAAATTTTCAAACAAATCCGCTCCACCGTTTTTATGTAATAAATTAAATTGCCCAGTTAAATTTGGCATGATGTGGCTTGGTTCCTTTCTGCAAAACGCGGTCCATTTTTTCCCCATCAATTAAATTGTGAATAATCCATGCAGAGTGTGCAAAAATTTCAAAATCGTGTGTTGAAAAACGCTGACTCCACGAGTTTAAATGATAGAACTCAAACACAGAGCGGAGCGGCGTGCTGCCGGCGCGAAACGCGCACTGGCGTCTACAAACCTACAGGGATACTCAACATTATTAAATACGGATGCTAGGACTCAGTGACTTTTTGGACTGCCGCTCTCTTTTTGTTCCACAGTACCTTGATTTATTTTGCGGGGGAAGCTACGTACTAATAGAGGATGATTGTCATTCTTAATATGTCGGAGCGCCTTCAATTTCGTATGATACTGTGCAACACCTCTGTTGTGAAATAGTTGCTTGAGGCGCCGTGGCACGTTGCGGCGCGGTGAGCAGCCGGCCAGCGCCTACAAACCCAAGGGGATACTTCAAGCACTGCGCAATGCTTGAAGTGTCCCCTTAGGTTTGTAGGCGCTAATGCGCGTTCCGCACAGATCGGCCGCCTGTCTCGTCATGTGCGCGTCACGGATCGTGTCTTAAAGCTTATATCCGTTTGACAGAAGTACATCCAATTTGTCTCACTAAAATATTGAATCGGAATATTGAATTTTCCTGCCCTGAAAACACTGCCGCTTAGTACAGGGTGTACCAAAAGTCCGTCCCACCCCTGCTAACTTTTGAACGAATTGAGCTAGGGTAATAAAACTTTGGGAATGTTCCTATCTCAAAGGGGACCATCTTTTAGGGGGGTCAAAAGTTTGGTCCCCCCTCAGGGGGGCGCGGGGGGCCCCCAACTTTTTTTTTTCAAATGGCAACCCCTATCTTGTGATACATCATTCGAAAGAACATAAAAAACTAAGAATTTTGGCGCAAACCGCAGATCAATATCTTAATTTTTGACCGAGTTATGATAGGTCAAAGGTCAAATTTGACCTATTTTCAAAAAATCATAACTCCGGTTCAAATTATCGTAAAGAAAAAAATAAAACGGGAAAATTTACCAAATTGTGTCCGCTTTTAAGTAGAAATTGCAGAAATCACTTCGATGTAATTTTAAGGGGGGGCTCGGACCCCCAAATGCGTCAATTCAAAGGTCATTCAATTTTCCCGCGAAAAAAGGCAGTTTCCCCCAGATTTGCCTCCACATTATCTCAGTAAGGTCAAAATCAGTTCAACATTACGTTGGCAAGTCCCCAAATTTCGGGAAAAGTTAAGAAAAAACGAAATGTAAGGTCATTAAATTTGACCATTTAAATTTCGTTTTTTTTAACTTTTCCCGAAATTTGGGGACTTGCCAACGTAATGTTGAACTGATTTTGACCTTACTGAGATAATGTGGAGGCAAATCTGGGGGAAACTGCCTTTTTTCGCGGGAAAATTGAATGACCTTTGAATTGACGCATTTGGGGGTCCGAGCCCCCCCTTAAAATTACATCGAAGTGATTTCTGCAACTTTTACTTAAAAGCGGACACAATTTGGTAAATTTTCCCGTTTTATTTTTTTCTTTACGATAATTTGAACCGGAGTTATGATTTTTTGAAAATAGGTCAAATTTGACCTTTGACCTATCATAACTCGGTCAAAAATTAAGATATTGATCTGCGGTTTGCGCCAAAATTCTTAGTTTTTTATGTTCTTTCGAATGATAGATCACAAGATAGGGGTTGTCATTTGAAAAAAAAAAAGTTGGGGGCCCCCCGCGCCCCCCCTGGGGGGGGGACCAAACTTTTGACCCCCCTAAAAGATGGTCCCCTTTGAGATAAGAACATTCCCAAAGTTTCATTACCCTAGCTCAATTCGTTCAAAAGTTAGCAGGGGTGGGACGGACTTTTGGTACACCCTGTATGTAATTTGGAATGTTTCTGAGCCATTAAAAGAGGCATGTATAATTTTGCGCAGTTTGAACTTCGACACACATTTGATCGCAGAAATTTTTCTCTTCCCCGCAATCGTAACTTTCTACTGGCACGGTAAAAATCGTTAATTATTGTTATTTTATGGCATGTTACACAATTGAACGTGTGTTAATACAAGTACGTATTATTCTGTTTAACGACCAGTCATGCACCAAACTAATGACCTGTTCAATGTTGTGAAGGTGCAAATGTGCACAACATACAGTATACTTTTACATTTCGCTGTGTAAGTCGATTCGGAATAGACGCATGTTTACAGTATGGTTTAGGAAGCTCTTTTAGGTGTAGTCAGATCACTGCAAATATTTAATTAAAACTTTCGCAATATTCGCAATGATACACCGAGGCCTCCATGCTTCTCCGTGCGACGGGAGAATCGATCAACAGTCGAACAAACAAATTTTTTAAAAAAAAACACACACACAAATTACACATCCATATTTACCTATTGGGGGGCACTGCAGCTTGGAAATTCGAAGCAGACGCGTTAGATGATCCGTCGCCTTGTAAGTTTGACGTAGAGTCATCTGATCGAGGGGTATCATCGGTCAACTGCATATTGGCCAATAGGTCTTCATCGTCGGATGGAATCCTTTGTGCGCCTCCTTGCGACTGCTGTTTTCTGCTTGGACCACTGTCAGCGGAATCGTTCGACACGAGTCTGTTCTTAGACTTACTGCTGACGGCAGTTGAAGAAGTAGTAGTCGTTGAAGCAGAGCTGCAATTGAATATAAATCACATATTAGTAACGCGCAAAATTTAACGACGAAGTAGTAAACATTTCAAATATCAGTTAGCCAATGGATATCAATCTTTCAACAATTAATGGAGAAAATATAGATTATACGAGATATCACGAGTGGCGGGAAGCGCATCAATTTAAAATTGTCGTCAAGGTACTAAGGGAAAATGTCGCGATGGATCTGGTATAAAACAAAGCGCTTCTTGCATGGGCATTTTGTAAAAAGGTAAGTACCTGCCCAGCACAAGAGTAAAAAACTCTCTGCGAAGGCCCCCTAAGTCGTAACCTTCCTCTCTGCTCCGTCAATTTTCAACCACGAACTGTCAGTGAAAGTTATGCATGCGTAAAGGGAGGTGTACATTGAAAGACTTCTTTCGCATCCCTCTGGCAGCATTCTTAAACGGATTGCTCCCGTCAATAATCCAATTTGTTTTTTCAACCGTTGAAAGAAGACAGGCGGATGTTTCAATAATGATTTGAGTGTAACCTCAGGCTCAGCACGTGGTATGACATCCACATGGTTGTCTTTCTCTTTATGAACATGGCAGATTTGAATCGTTTCATCAACATCACAACTTTGAGTCGTTTCTTCAACTTCGTAGGTTTGAGACGTTTGATCAAGATCACCAGAGTCATCAGGAGGATCCGAAAATAAATCTACATCAGTGCAGATGAAAATTTTTTTTCTTCGCAAAAAAAAGCCTATGAATTGTTTCTCCATCGAAAGTGGAGTCCTTCCCTAAACTTAGGGTAGTAAGATCCTTTGATTTTTGGATAAGCAGTTGGAACGACACCCTGTTTAGATGGGGAGAGGATTCCAATCTTACATGTGTTCTCACATCCTCTTCGCCCCAAGCTCTGTCAAACTTTGAGCTCATTTTCGCCAATTTCAGCTTCCAGTGATTCTGATAATCTTCTTCTGTGGGAGGTTTCCGCATATTGGGTCTTTCAATAATATCAGCTCTTCAATAACTAAAAAATCTGAACACTTTTTTGCCTTCTTGGCAGGGGTGTGTCGCAGTAATGCCTCCTCGATTTGAAAATTCCTATAAAGTTTCAATACCTCTTCGATTCTCGAGGAAAACAATCAGGTGCTTTTCATTCATAAAACAATTATTTAGCAGATTAACTATTAAATGCTCATCCTTAACTAGCTGCCGGAGCGATGCAACTTCGGACACCGTATTAATTTGTACCACTTCGTATCTTATATTTGGACGTGGTGCCAAACAACTTACAATACTCTCTATTTTTATGGAAAGCGTTCCTTCAATGAATAACATGTCAACGTTAGACAACGTAGCCGAAACGAGGATTGTCTGTCTTTGCGTCAGATCAAAAATCCATCGTGGCGTCTCAAGTAACCTACCGCGAAACTTTACACCCCACGTGGGTATACAGCGGGCTTCTTCAAATACGAAGCACACGTTTCGATTAGCATCCTTAAGAAACTTCGCCAATTTCAGCTTGCAGTGATTCTGATAATCTTCTCCTGTGGGAGGTTTCCGCATATTGGGTCTTTCAATAATATCAACTCTTCAATAACCAAAAATTCTGAAGACTTTTTTGCCTTTTTGGCAGGGGTGGACCGTTGAGCATGCGACCGTTTTAGTGTTTCGTTGATCCTGCTCGGCAATGTTATACGTCTAGGTGACCAAGTCCCTCGTTCAGGTAACTATGCTACGCGCATAGGTACTAATGCTCCAATTGCTACACGCTCAGGATACACCTATGCGCGTAGCATTGTTACCTTAACGAGTGACTCGGTAACCTAGACGTGTAACATTGCCGAGCAGATCATCTGGAAAATAACAACCGCGGGAGGAGTGACGCCATGCGCTTTTTTTTGCGTAATACAAGGGGGGGGGGGTAAATGCGGGAAAAGTGCGTTATGGAATTTAGGGACGGCCCCTAATTACATGCATGGTGTTTGCTAATAAGCGAGTCAGGCGGAGATGGCCTCACGTGGGATTATGGGCGTTTTGGGCTTAACCGAGAAAAAGAGAGCCGTTTTGGTCCGAAAACAGTGGACGTTTTGGGCGGGCCCTTTTAGGGGAAAATGAGATTATTTTGTTATTATTCTGTACAACGTGGCAAACAATTTCCCTTCACACTTGAGGAATCGACTATGAAGCGATTCCAATAGGTTCAAGACTATCTACAGAAGGTACATTTTCCACGTTGTTACTCTGTATAACATATTTCAAAGCCGAATCCACCAATAAACTCGCACCGCGTTTTTATTCGCACACCGAAATCTCTTTGATCCATCTTTCAATATGTTTGATTGCGTGAACTTAAAACTATCGACAACGATACTTGGTTTTTCTCTAGAAGTTTCGTAAACCGCACTTATTTGTATGTTCATCGTGAAACTGTAGGTACTTGACTACCGCAATGTGCCCGGGGCAACTGCGGGAAAAGTCCGACGTAATCGTTGGAATCTCCAAAAAGCCCATAATTACTCGCCCAGAAGGGTTACGATTTTGTGGTCGTCCAAAAGTCAATTAGCCCAAAAAGGATTGGACCTCACGTGGAGCACGGTGAAACCGCGGATCCTCCAACAGAATTATGCTCTCTGACGTCATCAAAATCGTTACAGGACGACGATGCGATAATGCATCATGCTTTCGTCGACAATCCGTTGTACACAGCAATTTCCATGACGACAAACGCGCTGGGCAGCGCAACCGAATCATCAGCCGCCCGAAAAAAACCCGCGCATCTCCCCCGCGGGAAAGATAATGGGAGACTTGGACTGCATTTTGCAATTTGGAACTATAAATTCTGGCTCCTCTGTAAAAACTCTTATATGCATAGGGAAATTAATGGCACATACGTTGTTTTTAAACCGGGCTAGAATTTATAGTTCCAAATTGCAAAATGTAAGGGGCGCGGTGCCCGCCGCGCGATCTCTCCATTTTTCCCGCCAAGGGCGACCGGGAAGGTTCCGCCGATACCGACCGAGTCCGGATCGGCACAACGCACAGCAATACACAAAAGTCGAAAATGGACTTTCAAATTTTCCAAACATTGTCACGGTATTCGTCATCAGGGCCATTTTCTGGCTCGAGCGTATTGTTTTTCCTGTTTCCCCCCTCCCAAAACCCGTTTAAAAATGGGTTTGAAGTTGAGGCCAATTCCATTCAAGCAGGAACTGTCCCATCAGAAATACACGTTATTCAAGTTGTCAATCTAAGACGAACTTTCCTCGGCAACTAGGGATATTCCTCTGGGTGGTTAATATTGTCTCGATCTTCGGACGCCTAACTCCAAGCCTGCGAAAGAACTTAGGTGACACAGAAGCGAAATATTGGTGAACAAGCTTCAATGAACATACGTACAAAGTTCAGCATCTTCTTCCAGATTGTTGGTGGTGGGAGCGCCCACGGTGGTCAGGGTTGCCTCGGACAGGACGGCGCCGCGGGGAGGGTCGCGGGTTTGGGTGCCTACGCCTTGGAGTGAAAAGTATAACTCAATTAAATGCTGCTGCTAAACATTTGAAGTCTGATGTGAAAATCCTTGAGACTGCGCAATAATTGGGCAACGCGCCTCATAGGTAACCTTCGGTACACAGATTTGAACTTGAGGAGGTCTACAACATAACTCCGCCAGCAACCACGAAGGTCACAACAGGAATTAGGTGGTTTATAGATAAAACATTTGAAGAAATTTGAAAACTCAGAGCCGAAAGAAAGCAGGATATGGCGGAACAGTACAGTAGGCAACTATTCAACACAAGAATTTTGACAAATATAATTGGGTGGCTGAGGCCCACTGTCCACCCAAATCAGTTTGGGTGGGTTGGACCCTCTAGTTGACCTACAGCATTTACAACAGCACTTTGTGTCTGCATCTGAGGGGGTGGAGGTACTATATCGCCAGGCTTGGTCGTGACGTGGGTCTGGGGCAGCACTGCAATGGTACACCCTTCAGGTGGTGTGAAGTGTAGGGTGGGCGCATTACTTGGTACCTTTCGGACGAGGAAGTATCCATTGCCCAAACGGGGAAAAATTTCCGTTGAGTGGAGCAACATAAGTTTTATTTTGAAAAAATAAAAAGAAATGATTCAAATGGACCTCAGTAGCAGTATGCTATCGAGCAGGTCTGGTGCTATGCTTGATCTGAGGGGCGACAAAATGAAGGCTAGCCCTGAAAAGAGTGTTTCTACAGCTGCGCCGCGCAGCTATCCTCGGTACCCCTTCGTTTGCCTCCATTCCAAAATGTTCGTCTTCCGATGAACCTATGGAGTTGTATACACAAAAAATGGTGACATCACCTAAAAATTAGGTGACATCTAGGTCAGGTAATATCTACTGAGAGATGAGTGACATCTACCGAGACTGGGTCTGAATTGCTAGGTTTTGGAATAGACCATCTCTTCAACGACGAATTTCCCGTTGATCGTTAGCTAGTCGAGTTCATCTGAAACATAATCAGGGTCTGAAGGGTCATCAGGATTGTAAACATCTTCATTATCACAACAGTTTTTCATCATTATACAGGAATGGACTTAGTGTAAGGGTTTACACAAAGCATTGACGTCATCGCAAGAACATGTGTACATGTGACAGCACAGATGTATGCATGGTGACTTTGAAGCGTGACGAGACTCTCAACAACATGATATACCAAAAGAAGCCAAAAAAGGGAAACGCGTGGGGTAGGCCATCGCGTGCACAATGCCTACCCCCAAGAGCTCACAAGAGAAGAAAACGAAGTTTGGTATGGCTTCGTGGCTTGCCGGCCACCACAACTCACATAACGAAGAAAACAAGAACTACCACCCCCAAAAGGGGTGGCTTTTTACCGAAATACTCACATTTATCGCGAGGGGGATGCGGAGCGCGACGCGAAAACACAAGTCCAGTGTCCATACAGCAACCGTTGCAGTTTCGACCACCTCCGCCAGGGTATTGACTGAGGTAGTCGGAACTGCCAACCTGTTAACTTCGAATATAGGGCGGGAAACCAGGGTTGCGATACGCAAAACGTTACAACTTATCGCACTTAATGTAACATTCTGCAGGCTCACCGCAAACAGCATAACAAGTGTCCTTTTCGGACTGGGATTTTACGCAATATTCAGTTTCTGATGGACGAGAGACGTCTTCATCTAAAATTATACTCTCTCTCTGATTTGACTCTCTTGGATTCTCTCTTGGACTCTCTTGGGTCTTAAATTTTTAATTTGGTGCAACAGAATTCTGAGTCATTGTTGGAGGAGGAGGGAATGATGCTGTACTTGATATTAGTCCTTTACATTCGGAAACAAGTAACTTCAACGTTTTCTCCACATGAGGTACCAACGAATGGACCCGTTCATCATTTAGTATTAATTGTAATTCAGACATTTGTTTTGTACAGGACGAAAGCAATTGTTCTGAAGTATTCTCATTTCGGGAGGAATTCTCTAGAGGTGGCGGATCAAATAAACATAAATTACATAACACAACAAATACATACCATACATATAATAACATTTAAAACATAATCATTGTCTAAGGGATCACCAGGAGTGTGAATATCTTCATTATCACAACAATTATTTTTCATCATTATAACCGAATGGACTTCATTTATGTGTTTACACAAAGCATTGACATCATCGCAAGAGGGGGTGTACATGTGACAACGAAGATGTGTGCAAGGTGTTTTATCACATTTGATGTAACATACTGCAGGCTCAGTGCAAACAGGAGAAATTACATGAACGGTATAACGAGTGTCCTTTTGTGACTGGGATTTAATTAAATATTCACTTCCTGACAGACAAGAGACGTCTTCGTCTAAAATTAAACTGCCTTTCATATGGCGTGTATTTTCCTCATGTATTTTACCTAAGGGTGGCTCTTCTGGCAGCCTTTTGTACAGTAACGCTAAATGTATATCATCATCTAATTTTAACATAATATTTACAAGATCATCCGCTCTTCTATTAAACTTACGACCTAGATACACAGTTTTAATTTTATTATGGAGCGATTCACAATACATTGTGGTGTCTGTATCACCATGATCAAAATTGTATAAAGGCAGGCACTTGCCCAGCACAAGAGTAAAAAACTCTCTGCGAAGGCCCCCTAAGTCGTAACCTTCCTCCTTTCTACCAAGTTCTGGTTGCTCTGCTCCGTCAATTTTCAACCACAAACTGTCCGTGAAAGTTATGCGTAAAGGGAGGTGTACATTGAAAGACTTCTTTCGCATCCCTCTGGCAGCATTCTTAAACGGATTCCTCCTGTCATTTATCCAATTTGTTTTCTCATACGTTGAAAGAAGATAGGCGGATGTTTCCATAACATAACGATTTGAGTGTAACCTCAGGCTCAGTACGTGATATAACATCCACATGGTTGTCATTCTCTTCATGAACATGGCAGATTTGAATCGTTTCATCAACATCACAACTTTGAGTCGTTTCTTCAACGTCATAGATTTGAGAGGTTTGATCAAGATCACCAGAGTCATCAGGAGGATCCGGAAATAAATCTACATCAGTGCAGATGAAAATTTTTTTTTCTTCGCAAAAAAAAGCCTATGAATCGTTTCGCCATCAAAGGTGGAGTCCTTCCCTAAACTTAGGGTCGTAAGGTCCTTTGATCTCTGGATAAGCAGTTTGAACGACACCCTGTTTAGGTGGGGAGAGTTGTCCGATTGCATAGATGCAGTATTTTTGCTACGAGTAAATAGTTCAAGGTAATGCAGCATTCCTCCGCGAAATTAGTTCAAGGTAAAGGCGTGGCAGTCAATATGCGACGTAATTTTGCGGGTGTGATAGGAGGAATGGAATGTAAATCCATGCAGTTCGTTTGGTTTATTTTACACTATGTGAGTAAAAAAACATTCTACTGGGGAGAGAATTCCAATCTTATATATGTCCTCTCCTCCTCTTCGCCCCAAGCTCTGTCAAACTTTGAGCTCATTTTCGCCAATTTCAGCTTCCAGTGATTTTATATAACGAGTGTCCTTTTGTGACTGGGATTTAATTAAATATTCACTTCCTGACAGACAAGAGACGTCTTCGTCTAAAATTAAACTGCCTTTCATATGGCGTGTATTTTCCTCATGTCTTTTACCAAAGGGTGGCTCTTCTGTCAGCCTTTTGTACAGTAACGCTAAATGTATATCATCATCTAATTTTAACATAATATTTACAAGATCATCCGCTCTTCTATTAAACTTACGACCTAGATACACAGTTTTAATTTTATTATGGAGCGATTCACAATACATCGTGGTGTCTGTATCACCATGATCAAAATTGCGGAAGCACGTTGCCCGTTTTTTGACCGGGCGAAGCTGATATTCCTCATTGGCGGGAACATACCCGTCTGTAATGATGCAGGTAACAGAAACAAATAATTCGCTTTCCATCTTACTTTTCACCCTTGACCAGCAGTACCTGAAGGGTCGCTTCGCCTCCGCACGTGTGCATGACCCGTTCTGCCTTGCCAAGGAAGATCGCCGTATGAACATTCGAGAGTTGCCAAATTTCCTTCGATAAAATGCTTATTTTTGAGGAAAGATCTGAATATTTTTCCTTTCAATTTTCAGAATCTTCAGGTGAAATTGCGAACGAAATTATCTGAAAAATTGGAAGAAAAATATTCATAAGTTTACCGGGAAATTCGTGTTTTATCAAAGGAAATTTGGCAACGCCTGATGGCTCATACGGCGTTCTTCCTTATCACGGCAACGTTCCCGTAGGACTGTCTCCATTTCGGTGACGTAAAAATCCGTCGCTTCCGTCTAGATCTTATCCCATACAACCAGACAGTTTACATAGTCTTACGTGGGGAATTACCTTAAAGAAACGGGGGAAGGCACGCGGGTAAAAGTAGGTCTTGTTTGCGACTGCCTTACAAAATTCGTTCAGCTCCAAATACAACAAACAAGGCCCGATTCTCGGCCACGTCGTATTTTTTTTTATGTAAAATAAAAATGTACTACTGTCTCTTACGGGGCATCAATTGCATAGGTGTTTAGTTTAAACTTAGGGATAATTTACAAACTAATGTTACAAGATTCTATTTTTAATTAATAAACCACACTCAGTCCTTGACCTACGCTTCTCAGTTACAATTCTTCATTATTTTCAACATTCATACATTAGCATACATACTAACGTCGTATTGGCGAACAAAAAGGAACGATGTTGGGCTCCTCGCCATGTGCGGGATCGCGTCGCTTGTATGGACACCTGAAACACAAAGTGCGGAATCGGTATTTAATCAATTTTGAAACTTATACGAATGTATACGATACTCGGCTATGATTGATATAGGGGTTATGTTAAGGGTGTCTGCCATCCTCCATCGATGAATCATTTTAGAATTGCCTCATTTTGTAGGGTACAAGATAATCGTCATTCCCGTGTTTCAAATCGTGTACTGTGCAATGCACTATCGTCACACTGAAGAAAGACCGTCGTAATATATAAGCACATCTGTGTCATCCTAGAAGTGCCTCATTTTATATGGTAAACGACGATCGTCCTTACTGTGTTTCCGATCGTTCACTGTGTAATGACTGTGTGTGTAGGTATTTTGACATGACGTCAGGGTGATTATTAAGTTTATTTAATCTCGTCGAAAAAGGTTGGTACATTTCTTTCGGTTCGAAGAACATTAATGGCGTTGTGTCGGAAAGTAATTTCATGGGCTGTTAGGCCAGTCCCGCTGAAGAAAAAGTATTTAACGCTCAAAAATAAACACTCTTCAGCGATCTCATCGGCTCTGATCAACGACAAGTTGCCAAATAAGTAAGGCTCACACACGTTAATTTGCGATTTAAAGGGAGAGTGCAATTTTTTGCTGTGCGAATTTCCTCCACAATATGAAAGAAGGAAATTAGATGCAGGCAAACACTTCTCAATGTAGATGTGTCGCTCAGTTTTTGTTTCATTTTCTCTCCACGGTAGAATGTATGTATTCATAAAAATTTTTGCTTTTAAATGCATTGCTCCTATAAGTGACTTATAAATTAATTAATATTTTTCACAACTTATTGTTTTAAGAACTCGACAACATTTAATTAATACGGATTATTCAAGTGGCTGAAACTATTTAGAGCCTGCTCTTTTATGATTTTTTCTAGTAACTAAAGAATCGAAAGACTTGATGGTATATTATTAAGTTTTGTCGTTATTTAATGACAAAGAACAAGTAGACTCACCGGTGTACTAGCGCATTTTATATATTACATTAGATTTTCTATTGCTTATTTCATTTTTCTAATGTATTTTCGATTATAAACTTGACAGTGGAAAAATATGATACACTTCATCGGGCTAGGGGGACCAGGGACCTGGTCCCTGCCCTGGGGTCGGCAACAAGTATTCCTTATACGGAACTTCCACGCATAAGGAAATGAGAGAACCGCTGGAATCATGTAAGCAAACCCCAGACAGTGTGTTAGAGGCCTGGAGGCGGGTTACCTTAATGTGATCAGGATCGTGAAGGTCTAGGACCTTATATTTGCCGTTTCGGTCGCTGACTTCTTTTCGACTGCAATTGCAAGGATATGAGCCACGGATACTCTCTTTTGAAGGTCGCTGCTTAGTTGTCCCATGACTGTGAAGGCAAAATCAATGGCACTTGAAGCCTTCTTGTGCCCCTTTTCTATAGTCAACAGGTGAAAATTTCTTAGGGGTACAAATTTTTTTTGTTTCATGGGAGCCATAATAAGTAATTGAAAATTGACGCACTTAAGACATAAGAGGTGAGGAGGCGACGTGAAAGAAAACCAATGTCTTTGGTGAAAACGCGCGGGAAAGGTAACCAAGGTCTAGGACCTTGCCCAACGTAATTTTCTCATACAGACGATCTCGACTTTCGATGAATAAAAATTCACATGCACGGGCGTGTAGCCTGTGCATGGGAAAATTTCTCTATTCATCGAGAGCGTCTGTCGATGGATTACGGGGGACAAGCGAGCCCCGAGCATTGACGACATGTTACTAAATGTTTCAAAAAAATAAAAAGAAACACAAGGGAAACCAAAATTCTGACAAATTAACAGAAACTTACACGACAAAACTCATCGGAAGATGGTTGATAGATATCTGGACGCAAAATGATCAAAAAGGAGCTGAGTTGAAATCCCGACGAAGAGTCGGTGTTGCCTGGTTCTTGCCATGCCAGTAACGATTCTCGAAGAAAGCTGTCTTGACATGACCGGGATTTGAACCAATGAATGGATCAGAGAAGTTAATGAGGATGACTTCGGGTCCTCGTGGGCGGCAGACGTCCTCCAGCCAAAATGAAAGCGGCAACATCATATTATCACTGCTGGGAACAATAATTGCGTTGAAACACTTCAAAACTCTGTAAAATTGCGTTGAAACATAAACTCCATTTAATTAACCGGACAATTTATTTGAAACCGCGTTAAATAAGGTAAGTGCATGCGTTACAACGTTAAGGCGTTGACAATTAATCTCGATCGAAGTTCCCTCCTGCATGGATAAACAAGTCGAACTGATTGTGAAAGCTTCAACGATCGCTGGGGAACTCCTGCACACCGCCAGGCCCCAGGACAAAGTTCATATTTTGACGCCAATGCACCAGATACTCAAACCTTCGAAAACAGTGCATGCCATTCTCGCGATATCGTGGTCAAGCGGCAAATGCTGCCGGTTCTCCTGCAAGAATGGATAGTCCTACCCAAAAACTCAGTGAGCTTCTTGAAATAATCGTACTTGTACCGAATACGGTCATTTCATTCGGTTTAATGGGCTTAAAAACGTGCCGAAACGTCTCCTAATTAACACGGTGCGGAAGACGAATAATGGGTGGAATTTTGGCGACTTTAATTCGTCCAAAATGTCTACGAGCGAAATCGAGTAGAGCTACGAAATCGATTTTAAGATCATTAACACGGTGCGGAAGACGAATAATGGGTGGAATTTTGGCGACTACAATTCGTCCAAAATGTCTACGAGCGAAATCGAGTAGGGCTACGAAATTGATTTTAAGATCATTAACACGGTGCGGAAGACGAATAATGGGTGGAATTTTGGCGACTACAATTCGTCCAAAATGCCTACGAGCGAAATCGAGTAGGGCTACGAAATTGATTTTAAGATCATTAACACGGTGCGGAAGACGAATAATGGGTGGAATTTTGGCGACTACAATTCGTCCAAAATGCCTACGAGCGAAATCGAGTAGGGCTACGAAATTGATTTTAACGGGCCCCACAGTGCAGTGTCCAATGAAATAATGCGTTAGATCATCACCCTGATTATTTTTCTTTTTTTATGCACTAGAGCGAAAACTAGTTACACGCGGATCTGATTTTACAACTAGACGGTTCATCGAATCAATGTTAGATTCCACGCGAATTATTTTTCTGGTATGACCTCCGTACAATAAGGATTCTGTTTTGCATGATCCCGAAGAACGCCTTTCAACCAGGGATTTGTCGGGAGCTGTGAGACAGAAGCACCACTAATTGCTAATGACATGCTATCCTTCATTGGAAAGAGTCTATTTAGCCGAAGCGTTTGACTGCCTTCAATGAAAACATACATGATTAACAGATAGAAAATAAATACATTCTATACATTATAATGAGTATAGAAAATAAATGCATTCTATACATTATTATGAGTATCTAAGGCAATCAAATACTATGCGAATTACAATACTAAAGATATACATTGAAATGATACAATAAAGCACACAAACATAGTCCGAACATTATAGCGCTCGATAGAGGCGCGGACGGCAATAAAGAAAAAAAACCTTAAAACCGACAGACAAGCAACAATACAGAGTTAAGAGTATGATTAGATGTATCACGTAATATTGAAGGCGTCAGATGAACACGTAATAAACAAAAAGACAAACACAAGAAAAGAGAGAGAAAACGCCTTCAATTTGACTGCACGCAATCCTGCTTCACACGAAAGCAGCAATAATTGACGTGTCCAATTGAAGCCACTTACAGGAGTTCAGGGATCGCTTTGTGATGGTAAATTTAAGAAAACCACACTGTGAGATCGTGGATGGCGTTATTATTTAAGGAGGAGTTAATTAAAAGATGAAGTAAATAAATGCTCATTACATTGAAGGAGAGAATTTTACTTACATTTACACAGTGATTTGGGCTTTTCTTGCTTTTAAAAGGGCAAGCTGTTGATGAACGAAGAGAAATCAACATCTGCATGCAGCAACGTCGTGGTTTATGGCAAGTTGCGCAAGGGAATTATATAATTTTGGGTCTGTCCATCCTTTTAATTCATCCCCTAGATTGCTCGTGTACTTATTTTCAGTAACCCAGGTAAATCATTGGCTTCCTCCGTCCCTAATGTACTCTCTCCTGGACACTTTACTGTTCCTTTCGTCATCCCTAACTTCACCAAGTTTCCTGGTTCTTAAGGGAGTTGAGACCCTATCCCAGGTCTTCAGCCGATTTCTTAGCGCACTGAAATACCTCTCTCCTTCCGTGACAGTGACGGACACTAGCGTGCTAAATATACGAAGAGCGACAACAACATTCATAAAAAGTAGCTTGCAATTGTTTTTCGTATATTTTATTTAGCAAAGCGAGAGGCTCGAGCTCGGCTCCTTGTTGGAAAACCGAGTTCTGAATTTCTCGAAGATGCATCAATTCGTCAAATATATCAATTTGTAAATCGGTTGAGTATTTTTCCACCAAAGTTGAGCATGATTTTTTCACATCCTCCTCTGCCAGGTCAATGTACTTCAAGACTGATTTAAACACGTCAATGAGTCTCTGGTGTGCTTTGAAACGAACACGAATATCACTGATTACAAAATCCAGTGTGTAAAACCGGGAAAAAGTGGCCAAAGATATCTGTTTCTGCATCATGCCTGTAGGATTAGCACTAACTAGAAATGGCCGTTTGGCAGGTGTCGGAGGGTGACAAAACAGTTGTTTTTAGCCATTTACCTGGAAAATTGCGTGAAGTTAACGTAAAGTTAACGTTACATGTGAATTCATAGTAATGTGTCACGGGCCCCGGCACACACCAGGGCCCAGTCCCCCCCCCCTCCCCCCATGTGGGGGGCCTGTGACTGTTAGCATTAAAGTTTGCGCCAAAATCTCCTTCTTTCAATCAGCGAGCGTTCTAAAAGCTACCTCCTGATCATCCTCGTCACTACATTTTCGTGAGGAAACCGCGCTGTGTAAAGCAGTAGCAATGGGTCCGTCCTCACACAGATGAGGAACTTACACAGTAATAACAGCTCTTTTCAAATTTTAGAACCTTTTAAGACTGCTATTAACCCATTCCACTACCCATCTTTGCTTTGTGCATAATCGGGACGTATTTGCTTCAAACGATGTTAATTGGTTATTGTCTTTCCGGAGACAGGGGATTGACACTTGATAGCCTTTTTCTTTCGAAGCAGCGGCGTTCCAACGTTCGGAGCCCTTGTCCTATAAGAAAATATAATTTCGTTTGAAAAATTATGAAAAAAGGAAAATTGAGAATATTATGGAGACAATCAGCATCTGAAAAGCTGCCGACCCCTAAACGTCCAAGACCAAATGGTTGTAATACTTGATGAAGTCTAGCAGTACAGTGGGGAAAAATGGTGGGAAAATTGCGTGGTAAAGCTACCTATTGCTGCTCGAACTCACCACTCGAAACATCAGAAGACCACCTGTCTTTTCTCTCTCCACAAGCCTTTCCAATTTTCCGATCAAAATCTTGATCAGATGTCAAAACTTGGTGTGTTTGTTGCCTCTTATCATTCAAGGTGACCTTTTCCCGGCACCAAAAAACAGTTTTCTCCGCAATTGAATGTAATGACAGATCTAACAGTTTGGGGCGGAAATTGACTAGTGCTAGGAATCTGAGACTTCTTATCTATGTAGTGGAAAACAAAGAGAATGTAAAAGCAGCCCGAATTGGAAACGACAATCGAAAACACAGGAAAATGCGGAAACAAGGCTAAAATACAAAATACAAAGGCAGGACGCTTCGGTACCTTACGGCACCATTATTAACTGCTAAAATTAAAAATAAAAAATAAATTAAAATAAAAATAAAAACCAGCAAACGGCGTTACATGGTGAAATACTAGGAATTGAACTCGTTTTTTTCTTCTTTTTTTCTTTTTTTTCGATAATAATAAAGATGCTATGTTATGCTCATATTTTATGGTACAAGTAAGGCAGTTAGTTAGTCAGCTGAGAATTCATTATTGTGCCTTATTGATCTACTCTTAGCCCGAGATCATCATCAGAGTCCCCATCTCTTGAACGACTACCTGCCATTCCCTTGGCAAGTTCATTCATCAACTCTGTGTTTTCATTATTTCCGTACTTCCATCTGATTAAGGCAGCGGCATCAACCGTCCTAGCCGTGCCAGCAGCCTTTACAATAACAAGTGCCTTGTCACACAAATCCTGGAGATACCCAGTATGTGAGTTGCTCACGATTTGATTTATACTTTGTGGTCCATATTCTCCCGCTATCGCTTTAGCTACTTGGTATAGGTTATTTAATTTGGGGCCAGCGAATTCTTCGAGCTGCTCAGGAGGAAGAATTACTTTTGCCGAAGGGTCCATTTCCCTATAGAATAATATTTAGCAAAGGCAGCAGTCAGATACGGCAGATCTCTGTTCAATTCTGCCCACATCAAGAGCACTGGGTTCAATACCACAATCCAATTACAGGGGAACTGGAAATTGGTGAATTCAGCAAAACGTAGCAAAATAATTGTGACCTGGAAACCTCTCGCTAGGAATGAAGAACCTTTGCTCTGTGTGCACACCTCGCAAAATATTTCTCGTCTTATTTGCCAGAGTGCTCTAGCCTCAGTCAGATAGGGCAGATTTCTGTTTAATTCTGCCCACATCAAGAGAACTGGATTTAATACGACAATCCAATTACACGGGAATTGAAAATTGGCGAACTCCGCAAAACGTAGCAAAATAATTGTGACCTGGAAACCTCTCGCTAGGAATGAAGAACCTTTGCTCTGTGTCCACACCTCGCAAAGTATTTCTCGTCTTATTTGCCAGAGTGCTCTAGCCTCAGTCAGATAGGGCAGATTTCTGTTTAATTCTGCCCACATCAAGAGAACTGGATTCAGTATGACAATCCAATTACACGGGAATTGAAAATTGGCGAACTCCGCAAAACGTAGCAAAATAATTGTGACCTGGAAACCTCTCGCTAGGAATGAAGAACCTTTGCTCTGTGTCCATTCCTCGCAAAATATTTCTCGTCTTACTTGCCAGAGTGCTCTAGCCTCAGTCAGACACGGCAGATCTCTGTTTAATTCTGCCCACATCAAGAGCACTGGGTTCAATACCACAATCCAATTACAGGGGAACTGGAAATTGGTGAATTCAGCTAAAACGTAGCAAAATAATTGTGACCTGGAAACCTCTCGCTAGGAATGAAGAACCTTCGCTCTGTGTCCACACCTCGCAAAATATTTCTCGTCTTATTTGCCAGAGTGCTCTAGCCTCAGTCAGATAGGGCAGATCTCTGTTTAATTCTGCCCACATCAAGAGCACTGGGTTCAATACCACAATCCAATTACAGGGGAACTGGAAATTGGTGAATTCAGCAAAACGTAGCAAAATAATTGTGACCTGGAAACCTCTCGCTAGGAATGAAGAACCTTTGCTCTGTGTCCACACCTCGCAAAATATTTCTCGTCTTATTTGCCAGAGTGCTCTAGCCTCAGTCAGATAGGGCAGATCTCTGTTTAATTCTGCCCACATCAAGAGAACTGGATTCAGTATGACAATCCAATTACACGGGAATTGAAAATTGGCGAACTCCGCAAAACGTAGCAAAATAATTGTGACCTGGAAACCTCTCGCTAGGAATGAAGAACCTTTGCTCTGTGTCCATTCCTCGCAAAATATTTCTCGTCTTACTTGCCAGAGTGCTCTAGCCTCAGTCAGACACGGCAGATCTCTGTTTAATTCTGCCCACATCAAGAGCACTGGGTTCAATACCACAATCCAATTACAGGGGAACTGGAAATTGGTGAATTCAGCAAAACGTAGCAAAATAATTGTGACCTGGAAACCTCTCGCTAGGAATGAAGAACCTTTGCTCTGTGTCCACACCTCGCAAAATATTTCTCGTCTTATTTGCCAGAGTGCTCTAGCCTCAGTCAGATAGGGCAGATCTCTGTTTAATTCTGCCCACATCAAGAGCACTGGGTTCAATACCACAATCCAATTACAGGGGAACTGGAAATTGGTGAATTCAGCAAAACGTAGCAAAATAATTGTGACCTGGAAACCTCTCGCTAGGAATGAAGAACCTTTGCTCTGTGTCCACACCTCGCAAAATATTTCTCGTCTTATTTGCCAGAGTGCTCTAGCCTCAGTCAGATAGGGCAGATCTCTGTTTAATTCTGCCCACATCAAGAGAACTGGATTCATATGACAATCCAATTACACGGGAATTGAAAATTGGCGAACTCCGCAAAACGTAGCAAAATAATTGTGACCTGGAAACCTCTCGCTAGGAATGAAGAACCTTTGCTCTGTGTCCATTCCTCGCAAAATATTTCTCGTCTTACTTGCCAGAGTGCTCTAGCCTCAGTCAGACACGGCAGATCTCTGTTTAATTCTGCCCACATCAAGAGCACTGGGTTCAATACCACAATCCAATTACAGGGGAACTGGAAATTGGTGAATTCAGCAAAACGTAGCAAAATAATTGTGACCTGGAAACCTCTCGCTAGGAATGAAGAACCTTTGCTCTGTGTCCACACCTCGCAAAATATTTCTCGTCTTATTTGCCAGAGTGCTCTAGCCTCAGTCAGATAGGGCAGATCTCTGTTTAATTCTGCCCACATCAAGAGCACTGGGTTCAATACCACAATCCAATTACAGGGGAACTGGAAATTGGTGAATTCAGCAAAACGTAGCTAAATAATTGTGACCTGGAAACCTCTCGCTAGGAATGAAGAACCTTTGCTCTGTGTCCACACCTCGCAAAATATTTCTCGTCTTATTTGCCAGAGTGCTCTAGCCTCAGTCAGATAGGGCAGATCTCTGTTTAATTCTGCCCACATCAAGAGAACTGGATTCAGTATGACAATCCAATTACACGGGAATTGAAAATTGGCGAACTCCGCAAAACGTAGCAAAATAATTGTGACCTGGAAACCTCTCGCTAGGAATGAAGAACCTTTGCTCTGTGTCCATTCCTCGCAAAATATTTCTCGTCTTACTTGCCAGAGTGCTCTAGCCTCAGTCAGACACGGCAGATCTCTGTTTAATTCTGCCCACATCAAGAGCACTGGGTTCAATACCACAATCCAATTACAGGGGAACTGGAAATTGGTGAATTCAGCAAAACGTAGCAAAATAATTGTGACCTGGAAACCTCTCGCTAGGAATGAAGAACCTTTGCTCTGTGTCACACCTCGCAAAATATTTCTCGTCTTATTTGCCAGAGTGCTCTAGCCTCAGTCAGATAGGGCAGATCTCTGTTTAATTCTGCCCACATCAAGAGCACTGGGTTCAATACCACAATCCAATTACAGGGAACTGGAAATTGGTGAATTCAGCAAAACGTAGCTAAATAATTGTGACCTGGAAACCTCTCGCTAGGAATGAAGAACCTTCGCTCTGTGTGCACACCTCGCAAAATATTTCTCGTCTTATTTGCCAGAGTGCTCTAGCCTCAGTCAGATAGGGCAGATCTCTGTTTAATTCTGCCCACATCAAGAGCACTGGGTTCAATACCACAATCCAATTACAGGGGAACTGGAAATTGGTGAATTCAGCAAAACGTAGCTAAATAATTGTGACCTGGAAACCTCTCGCTAGGAATGAAGAACCTTTGCTCTGTGTCCACACCTCGCAAAATATTTCTCGTCTTATTTGCCAGAGTGCTCTAGCCTCAGTCAGATAGGGCAGATCTCTGTTTAATTCTGCCCACATCAAGAGAACTGGATTCAATATGACAATCCAATTACACGGGAATTGAAAATTGGCGAACTCCGCAAAACGTAGCAAAATAATTGTGACCTGGAAACCTCTCGCTAGGAATGAAGAACCTTTGCTCTGTGTCCACACCTCGCAAAATATTTCTCGTCTTATTTGCCAGAGTGCTCTAGCCTCAGTCAGACACGGCAGAACTCTGTTTAATTCTGCCCACATCAAGAGCACTGGGTTCAATATCACAATCCAATTATAGGGGAATTGAAAATTGGCGAACTCAGCAAAACGTAGCAAAATAATTGTGACCTGGAAACCTCTCGCTAGGAATGAAGAACCTTTGCTCTGTGTCCACACCTCGCAAAATATTTCTCGTCTTATTTGCCAGAGTGCTCTAGCCTCTCGGTAAAAGTATTGGCAAACCTGTATTGTCGGAATGAATAAAGTATTGGGATCATCCGCAAGGTAGGCCAAGTGGCTGGGCGAAAGAGGAACGACGGCGCTTCATCCAATGTGGGTAATTGTTTGTCACCAGGTGCTTACCTATCATGGTCATGAACAGGCTAATACCGAATATATAATGTGACCCTATACAGTCAGCATAAGCACTGTGCGTTGCGTCAATGAGATTGTCGTATGATGGGTATAAGAGTACTAGATCTGCTATATTAATGTCTTCCATCACAAATGAGGCACTTATCAAGGTAAACCACCCAGTACCCGTCACCTTAATAAGCATCTTGCAAACTTCGAGAGCCTGTAAATACCTGTTTGTATACCTGTACATACAATTTGTTGTATTATCTGTGTGTAGAATTACTTTGGCTTTCATTTGTGACCAAGTTCATTAAAATCGGTCAAGTATTAACTCAACCACGGAAGAAAAACGAAAAAATGCCGAAAAGTACCCGTTTCCGGCACTTCTTGCCTATCTCCCGTCATCCTGACCCCAGTATCCGTCACCCATTTGTTTACATCAATCTAACCGCAATTTTTCGGCGGGATTTTTGAAATATCAGCGGAAAAGACGAAAAAATAAGAAATTGAACTTGAACGAGGAGGAACGAAACAAAATATTTATTAAACAGAAATTACCTACCTTTTAGTCTCTTAAAATGGGACTACTCTAATTTGGATATTCGGTCGTATAGCTGCACTGAAAAAAAAGTTTTTTTTTTTTTTTTTTTTTTTTTCAATTCAAAGCAACATTGTTGGTGAAAGGATTTTCTCTTTTCAATTCTTCGATATATTTTCCAGCACTGATGAGAAGTTGTTCATCATTGACAGGAAAACCGGGTTTACTACAAGTGAAGACCCAATTTACAAGCTTAGCCTCTTCTTCAGGGGTAAAGATAGAGCAAGGACCTTTTCTTTCATCGATTCTGCTAATGCCATGTAGTTTGTCAGACAGAGTCGTTCTGGGGTCATTGTGATCTAAAGCAGCTCTTTTTACAGAAGCTCCATTTTGTACAGCATCAATCGCGGCTAATAAGTCTTTCTTGCTGTACACCATCGTTTAGATCTTAATACCTGGGCAGAAGCATTTCCGTAGATTGATTAACAAGCGGGAAAGTTCTAATACTGTCGTATTAGAAAAGCGCTCAGGTGTTAGTAAATGTATTTAATGAAGAAAGGACGTATAAACTCCGTCGACTCGGCTGGGAAATGGAAATAAAACATCAGCTGATAGCAAAGAAAGGTTACTAAGAAAACCGTAAACGCGTATTTTTGTTTCCCGAAAATAAGCTCACCGTTGAGCTCATCAGGCGCGTTTTTTTTAGGCTTCGTTTGAGTTCAACGATCAATTTCGATAAGAATTACTCTACCGCTAAGAAATTTTCTTATAGACAAACGATCGAAACTACCTGCGCATTACGTTAAAAGCATAAAATATAGTTTTCACAGCTTTATTTATTTTAAAAATGGACCCCCCCCCCCCCCCAAAAGCCTACACATCGATGAGCTGGTGCGCCATTTAAACGCATTAGCACTAGTATACTAGTACTCAGAGGCAAGTCGAAACCAAAAAGCGCTGCCTATCGGCTGAGCGCTTAAAATGCAGGGAGATACACGAGAAAGATAAAAAGGAGACTCTTCTCACCAACAGCACCATGTCTCCCGCTGCTCAAGGAGCACCTGATTTGAAGGAGACAAATAAAAGTTCGACTTTGTAAGCCTTCATCCATTGAAGGTCCCGGGTTCGATTCTCGGGAGGATTTTTTTTTTTTTTTTTTTTTTTTTTTTTTTAGCTAAAAAATTAAATTTTGCATTGGATGGACTATAAGGAGCTAATAGTTGAACTTCGTCAAACACTACTGTCAAGGGAACTTGAAAAAGACAGCTCAGGGTAATACTTCAACGTTTCATGGCTCCAGAGGCTTACTTTTAAGTCCCACCGATCGGCCGTTTGAACTCGTTTTCGTCTGCCAAGCTAAACTTAAGCTGAAATACAGGGTGTCCCAAAAGTCCGTACCCCCCCCCCCCCCCTCGTAACTTTTGAACGGTTAGAGATAGTAAAACGAATCTTTGGGAATGCTTCTACCTTGAAGGGGTCCATCTTTTAAGGGGGTCAAAATTTTTGTCCCCCCCCCCTCAGGGAGGGCGCGGGGGCCCCCAACTTTTTTTTTCAAATAGTAACCCCTATCTTGTGATACATCATTAGAAAGAGCATAAGAAACTAAGAATTTTGGCGCAAACCGCAAATCAATATCTTAATTTTTGACCGAGTTATGATAGGTCAAAGGTCAAATTTGACCTATTTTCAAAAAATCATATTTCCGGTTCAAATCATCGTAAAGAAAAAAATAAAACGGGAAAATTTACCAAATTGTAAGCACTTTCAAGTAAAAATCACAGAAATTAATTCAAACTAATTTCAAGGGGGGTTTCGGACCCCCAAATACGTCATTTTAAAGGTCATACGATATTCTCGCGAAATGAGCCAATTTCCCCTTACTTTTCCTCAACATTATCTTAGTAAGTTCAAAATTAGTTCAACATTGCGTTTTCAAGTCCCCAAATTTCGAACAAAGTTTTTAAAAAAAATGAAATTTAAATGGTTGAATTGAATCACCTTAAATTTCGTTGTTTGAACTTTGCTCGAAATTTGGGGACTTGAAAACGTAATGTTGAACTAATTTTGAACTTACTAAGATAATGTTGAGGAAAAGTAAGGGGAAATTGGCTCATTTCGCGAGAATATCGTATGACCTTTAAAATGACGTATTTGGGGGTCCGAAACCCCCCTTGAAATTAGTTTGAATTAATTTCTGTGATTTTTACTTGAAAGTGCTTACAATTTGGTAAATTTTCCCGTTTTATTTTTTTCTTTACGATGATTTGAACCGGAAATATGATTTTTTGAAAATAGGTCAAATTTGACCTTTGACCTATCATAACTCGGTCAAAAATTAAGATATTGATTTGCGGTTTGCGCCAAAATTCTTAGTTTTCTTATGCTCTTTCTAATGATGTATCACAAGATAGGGGTTACTATTTGAAAAAAAAAGTTGGGGGCCCCCGCGCCCTCCCTGAGGGGGGAGGGGACAAAAATTTTGACCCCCTTAAAAGATGGACCCCTTCAAGATAGAAGCATTCCCAAAGATTCGTTTTTCTATCTCTAACCGTTCAAAAGTTACGAGGGGGGGGGGGGGGTACGGACTTTTGGGACACCCTGTATATCCATTTTGATAGACTGTGTGTTTGAAACATGGGTAAACGTCAAAAAAAAACTTTAACGGGACCTCAAAGTGGCTTCCCAAGACGATTTCATCGCTCGGGAGCCTTACTTTCAAGTCCCACCGATCAACCGTTTAAACTCGTTTTCTTCTGCCGAGTAGACTTATGCTAAAATAAATCCATTTTGATAGATGAGATGTTTGAGACATGTTAAAAGGTAAAAAAAAACTTTTAAGGGGCCTCAAAGTAGCCTCGAGTAGCCTCACGATTTATGCAAGTGAGTGGTTTCAAGGTTTTATATTTTTTACGATTCAGAAATACCGGCTACTTGTTGAAAAATTGAGATGCTCCGTAACAATGTTGCGTTACACTAATGTCTATTCAAGTCGATTATGACGAAACAACTAATTTGGTATGGTCATGTTCAGAGAATGACAGGAGACCGGTTGCCAAAGAAGGATCTTGATTGGGTTCCTCCTGGGAGAAGGCGCAAAGGGAGTCAAATGAGAGGTTGGAGGGAGGGGATTGAAGCAGAAATGTTAAGGTGCTCAATGCCCCAAGGTTTGCGGTTCGACAGAGAGCAGTGGAGGTTAGGAGTCGTAGAGCGCGAGTGAGTGTTATAAAGCGACTTATACATATGTATGTAAAAGTCGATTCAAAATACAGCATATCAATCAGTACGAAAATGATAAGTTGGAAGTGAAAAAAACCTCTTTATTTTATGGTTTGCGTAAACCATATTATCACATAATAAAATTAGCAGCATGCTTTAATTAAAGTGTAAAATTTGTAGACTTCGGAGCTTGAATTTTGACATACCTAACTTAAAATCTAATACACGTGTATGATCTAAATGAGGATTTCTCTTTTACATACGACATGTACACTTCAGAGATCTAATTGAAATGCTACCTCGTTGACTTAATGCAACAGGCATATACAAAAAATTTAAGAGATATAGGCTGAGCGCTTTTCGAAATGCAAGAACAAACAAAAAAATGCATAAGTATAATTCTAGAAAGGAACCAAGGGAATACTCAAAGGTATTGTTCGTAATTTGAACAATAACTAAAAATTTATTTGTTGACTCCGCAATTCAGAAGTGTATCGCCATTTATGTAACTCTCCGAACTCTGTTTTGGATTTGCATCATCTGAAGAAACTGTACCAAACAAAGATTTCGGCAATCGATGTTCAAAGTTGAGGTTATCTTCTGGGGGTAGGCCAACACAAGCTTTTAATAGGTTTTCAATACAAGATCGCTGACGGTACAAAGAATTGGTGACTGGTGCACCTAGAACACGAATGAAACACACGGAAAATCAGGAATGATTAATTTTACGAACTTGTGGTTTAAGTGGGTCAGTTCCGCTGGTCTCAGAATCGTGTTTTGACGCTTGATTCTTATAGATCAGGTGAAAAAAATATGATCCGTCGAAACAGCAACTTTCTACGTTCAATATTGACCGAAAGAACGCGCTTTGAAAAATTCGTTTAAAGACGTCATCAACCGCGGAAGTGACACTCTTGGTTTCTTCCACCTGGCTTTCATCCGATTTTAACGTCGCAAATATGCGTCTCTTTAATTGATAAGAGAAAGGTGGAAGAAATCAAGGGTGTTACTTTCGCGGTGGATGACGTGATTAAACGAATTTTTCAAAGCGCGATATCTCCATTAAAACTGAACGTGGAGAGTTGATGTTTGGACAGATCTTATTAATTTCAGCTAATCTATATTATCCAAGCAGCAAAAGACGATTTTGTGACCAGCGCAGCCGACCCATTTGTACTAGTAGCTGAAGCGGTGAAACATAAAGTGTCATCATGTAAATTATTTCCTGCTCGAAAAATTGCTGGCTACCTTCCTTAAAAATCAAAATTCCCCCCAGCCACTCCTAAATCACGCTGATTGAAAAAGACATAAGTAACCAACAATCATTCAAAGTTATATAAATGTTTGAAAGGAATTTCACACTTGCCAGATGAAACATCTGTCTTCTTGTCCATATTAATTTCCTGTCAAATAGAGCAAGTACGAGTTTAGAACAATTTTTATCGTTGACGATGAACCAAGCGTCCTTCATTTGTTGCGTGTCAGGTTTTCACGATTTCCATTATGTCTTAGTATGCACAGGGTTATCCAAAAGTCACTGACCACCCCTGTAACTTTTTTCCAAATTGAGATAGAAGTTTGAAACTTTGAGAATGTTCCTCGGTCTAAGGTAGCAACTTTTTGGTCCCCCCAAAATTTTGGGGGCGGTCCCCCTTAAGGGAGGCGGGGGCTAACTTTTTTTTTTCAAATGGCAACCCCCCCTTTGTGATACCTCATTCGAAAGAAAATAAAAAAAGAAAATATTTGGCGCAAACCGCAGGTCAAAATGTTCATTTTTGACAAAATGGCGGCCGGTCAAAGTTCAAAATGGCGGAAATTTGGCATCTCCGTTGTTTATTGACGGATTGGTGTGAAACTCGGAAACCTAGGGTTTTTTGAGATGAGAAAAAAGATTCTGGCATTGGTTTTCCAGAAAAGTCAGTCCTTTTCAAAATGGTGGCGATCAAAATGGCGGCCTAGAGTGGGAAGTGGATATTTAGGCTGCATATCGTTGGATTTGCAAGGAACTTGGTTTCTGGGGGTGTTTCGGCACGAGAAGAACGAATCTTTCATTGGATATCTCAAATTTTAAAAAATTCCAAAATGGCGGGAAATCAGTTTTACGGCTCTTTACCTATGGATTACCATGAAATTCGATATTCTGGCGGTTTTCGGCTGGATTAAAAGGAATCTTTCATTAGATTCTTGAAATATCAAATAATTTCATGCTAATCCATTGGTAAAGAGCCGTAAAACTGATTTCCCGCCATTTTTCCGCCGCCATTTTGGAATTTTTCAAAATTTCAGATATCCAATGAAAGATTCGTTCTTTTCGTGCCGAAACACCCCCAGAAACCAAGTTTCCTGCAAATCCAACGATATGCAGCCTAAATATCCACTTCCCACTCTAGGCCGCCACTTTGATCGCCACCATTTTGAAAAGGACTGACTTTTCTGGAAAACCAATGCCAGAATCTTTTTCTCATCTCAAAAAACCCTAGGATTCCGAGTTTCACACCAATCCGTCTATAAACAACGGAGATGCCAAATTTCCGCCATTTTGAACTTTGACCGGCCGCCATTTTGTCAAAAATGAACATTTTGACCTGCGGTTTGCGCCAAATATTCTCTTTTTTTATTATCTTTCGAATGAGGTATCACAAAGGGGGGGTTGCCATTTGAAAAAAAAAAGTTAGCCCCCGCCCCCCTTAAGGGGGGCTGCCCCCCAAAATTTTGGGGGGACCAAAAAGTTGCTACCTTAGACCGAGGAACATTCCCAAAGTTTCAAACTTCTATCTCAATTTGAAAAAAAGTTACAGGGGTGGTCAGTGACTTTTGGATAACCCTGTATATTGAATCTCTTGTCTTTGAACGAAAAGGCGGCAACTCTTCTTGAGTCAGTCACGCTTAAAAGCTCACTTTTTCTACTTTTTGCATGGTCTTATGCCTTACTCGTGAGTTGTGACATGACATGCATTATGGCTCAAGAGAAGCCCACACAAATATACTCGCGCGTGAAATTTTCTATGAAAAAACGTGAGTGAGTGATACAAATTTTAAGAAAAACTTTGGCTACTTTAAAAGAAGTAAAACACAATTATGGATTTGCATTGTTGCCCCTGGAGACGCGCACTTTCCTTTTTATTAGCCATTGATATTTTCTTTGAAATTCCTGCAATATCAAACTGGAGGACGTCCATGTATTCAAGTCGTCCGGGAGTGTCCATCCCAGGTAGCATTTTTCAACGGAAAATTAGCGATATTTTAAAATTAAATCGCGACTTGTTGGTGTATAAATCACTAGTAAAAAAAACCTCTTGGTTCAAGAGTGCAGTTTCTTGTCGCCGGATCTAAGAGTCTGGACTCTTGTTTCAATGTAAAATCCGCTTGAATCAATGCAAAATCCGCTTGAAACAAGAGTTCAAGACTCTTAAATCCGGCGACAAGAAACTGCACTCTTAAGTCAATGCACCGCGGCATTGGTCCAAGAGGTCTTTTTACCAGTGATCGCTAGGATCATCAATATTTGAGCGATTGAAGTTAATCAAATTTCGAGCACCGAAAAATTCTCCACACCATGTTGATATTAACAAAAGGGGGAAAACCCCATTTTTACCTTGCGGCACAAGAGGAGCCTTGCACAAGTAACTTAGCACTGATAAGACCGTATCAAAGGACGAGTAAGTAGTGCATCCTGAGGATTTGAACTGGATCCTTGTGCAGAGTTCTGTCAAAATAACCAAATCCAACATGATGGGAGCAGCCAGCAATGAATCTTCGCACGTATTGTGAATCACCAAAGTGTTGTGACCGCCCATCATGATTTCTGAGATGTATTCATCCATCGCACGCTTGCTATCCTCTGCAAACAAACCAACAAAAGATTAGTGGTTCCTCCGATCGTTTTGCTTTTCGCATGAAGTGGAATTCACTACTATATAAATATGCGTCTTAAAAAAATGTCTTATGTTTTCTGTCCTAAAACTTACCGAGGAAACGATTCTCACAACAGAAAGTTGCTGAGATCAGCTCCCAAAAAAGACATGAACAAGTATTTTTGTCGCAGATCAATTTGAAGGCGTAAGTAAAGTCCCTCCTTAACTTTTGCATTATTAATGGGCCTGTTGCAAACTTTTGCTAGAGCATAAATAAGAGATGATGCTCTTAGAAAGAGTTTCAAAAATCATGATGAGCGCATCGGCAAAGTCTGAAATACACTCCTTGCTGCGCAATTTTCGTAAGAAATTTTCGTTTTTTCGAGCTTCCCGCTTCAAACACGATACCACGCCACAGATGAACAATGAACATACGCTAGAGGAGTCATTCCATCCAACCCATGCTCACAAGGATATTGCGCAATATTCAACATGGCCGACCCCAATCCGCCAATGATTCTAAATACCCGATAACAATCGGCGTGTTTACATTCACATTTCTCTCGCGTTGATAGATATCAACTTTGATTGACCCCGTGCTCTCCTCAACTTTAGAGTACCTATATTGAGAGAGTATGGCCACTGGGCCCCATGGAGAGGCTTAGGACCCAAAAATGGCGGTGCTTTGTTTTGGTTTTTGTGGATGGGAGGGGGGTCATTGCCAACTTTTGACGGTTATCACCAACCGCACTTGCTGCCAACCTTACTACATCTAAGATAATTTTTCTCAAAAATTGCACACGATTATTCTTAAAAATATGTAAAGACGTCGCAATAAAGCATTTGAGTAAATTTCTCGTTACGATAAGCAAAGAAAACTACATTTTGAGTCATTTTGCATTACATTAATTTATGGCGTCCACCATTTTTGGGTCCTAAGGGCTCCATTTAGCCTAAGATGGCTTAGCCAATCAGAGGTGGTAACCCCAGTGGCCATACTCTCTCAATATAGATACTCTACTCAACTTGCGCGCGGAAGTGTCGGCCATGTCGAGCACGGATTGAATGGAACGACTCCTCTAACGAAATGTTCACCTGTTCTCTAGTATCCATTTTGAAGCGGGAGGCTTAAAAAAAAACGCAAATTTCTTACGCAGGTAGTGAAGGTAGGAGTGCACTTTAGAGTTTGCCGATGCGCTCATCGTGATTTTTAAGACATTATTTGTAAAGAACAAATCTTATGTTTGCTCTAGCAAAAGGTTGCAACAGGCCTGTGTAAACACTTACATTTGTCTAGAAGTTGATTTCCATATTTTCTGTCGTTAAGTTCGTTTTCCGCGTAAAATTTTGATGTGTTTAACGTACTGTTATTCATACCGTGTCTATAGTGGCCCATTTTTTTCTACTAATAACTGCGTAATGAAAACCTCAAACCATATAGATATTTATAATGTGACAGCATTTAATGAAATAGATGAGTATCTGAGGTAGCATGGTAAGAAAATCAGGACAGCTACTCGGAAAATTATTGCAATCGTTGTAACATTTTCTACAGATCCAGGTTCAACCTATGGATTAACACGAATTCAAAGTTCCCAAAACATTTACCCAAAACTTGTCTATCGAATTAAGGATCAAAGTTTCTGAACAAAAATCATTAAATGTCTTTCATTTGCAATTACTCCGCATGAGTACATTACATGGTGAGAGGGAAGACTCCTAATGCTCTAGCCATGCAGTAGAAAGAGGAAAATTGTCGCACTCATGTACGAATATTTTGGCTCCTATTTAATTAACTTTTAAAAACCTAGCACTGTTGGAAATTTTTAAGAAAAATCATCAGGTAAAATAAACGTTTGCAGATAGCTCCGCCTTAGTGGCACAGTGCAATGAAAATATTGAAATAAAATTGCGATTAATGCAATAAAATTGACATTTTCAAATCAGACATTGCCATACTTTTATATCTTGTGGTCAATGAATGACGATTTTGAAAAATCAACTAAGTGATTTTCACTTGTCAGACAAATAGGCAGTATGCAGTTCAATAGAAAATTGCAACTTGTTTCTGTGTAATCGCAGTAAATTTCAATAAGCCGTGTGCCTTTAATCAGTAGATAGGCAACATACACAGCACTCCAATCCCGACGCAATTATCTTACCGTTTGATTGCATTTTAATGCGATCCGTGCTACTTGGGTGCTAAGAGATTGATACTTACTGACATAAGGCACGTATTTGATCACAACGCAGTGATCAGGCTTCTCACCCTCTTTGTACAGAATACGATTTGATGCAACCATGTCGTCAACGACACTGCTCTTAGAAATCTACGAAAACATGAGAGAAAAGAGAATTCAAAATGAAAGGATCGATAAAAAACAAATAAGACTGATTCGTAAATGCATTATAATGTATACTTTTCATACACTGAGAAAAAGCTATGGCTCATAAACCAATTAGTGGTTCATACAGAACACCACTAATAATAGTAATAGCACATATCGACGGCGTAAGTCCGCAACCTTGTATCTCGTTTGCGGTGTTTGAAAATCTCCGCCTCCATATTATTTCTTTGAAGGAGTTCAAATCGACATTATTCCTTGAAGTTTTTGCAGAATTTTCTGCGCATAGAGAAAAAAAAAAAGCGGCAGTATGAAAGAATTTCCGTTGAGTAGTTTTCCGTTTGAAAAAAAAAGTATGACGGGAAGTCTGCAATGTCGCAAACCCAGATGCGGACTTACACCGTCGGTATATACCTTAGTGCTGGTGGTGAGGTACCTCAGTATGGCGCAAAATACCGTAGCACGGTTCCCAGACCGAGAATCATCAGTTCACTTACGACTGTTAGTGCCAATTAGTGGTGTTCCATATGAATCACCAATAGGTTCCTATAGCCATAGTTTTTTCTCCGTGGCACAAGTGAGGGCCCGCAAATTCAACCAATATATTGGTAAGGGCGCGGCGCGCCAAACGTTGCAGCTTTGTGCGCTACTGCACGGATTAGAGGAACCAGAGCGCCTTCCATTTTTCCGTACGCAACACGCGTGTCCATAGAGTGCGAATAGTTGAATCAAAGAGCTAGTATTAACATCACTGACTGCGTTGCTTATGTTGAACAAGATTTTAGCTGAAAAAGCCCCTCCTTGTTTCACTCTACGTGTTGTTTGAAAAATTAAAGCGTGAAATGAGACCATTAAAACATGGTTATATTTAGAAGTTTTTCGGTCGAAAAACTAGTTAAATTGGTCCTCTTTTCTGTTACGGTATACTTTGTCCACAGTCGATGTCACTCGGGTATTAATTCTGTTGTCACTGCGATCCAGCGATCAGTCATGATACAGCGTTGCAAAGTTTTTACAAGGTGCCCCAGACCATGAGACCACCCAATTCGGGCTTTTTCCTCGGTTGTTATAGGTTGGATGATTTTCGGAACAGAGGAGTTAAATGGGAAATGGACCCCAGCGGGTCGATTGTTGAGTCGTTATCGAATGAGCTTGATCGATAAATCCCTATCTTGACAATGCTATATATCGATCAAGGTCATTCGATAGCGAGTCAACAATCGACCGGCAGGAATATTACTCTTATGGTCTTGAAGTCCTTCTGCCTTCCTTGCGCCCTCATTTAACCATCCGTTCTCGGTCATCAACCGGTAAAAGCCTGGCACGCGCACGAGTGGTCTACGTAGTCAGGGTGTCTACAAGTCCAGAAATAGTACTGATTTTTTAAGGGCGGTCCGGAAGTACTGAAAAAGTGCGGAAATTCCGCAAAAAGGTCCGGAATTTTTTTCATTTTTTGTCATTTTTGTCGCAAATTGTGCGAGAAATTGAAATTTTTCGAATTTCGTCAATTGGAGGTACTGAAAAAGTACTGAATTTTTCTGTTTAGGTATTGAATTTCTTGGGAATGTACTGGAAAAGTACTGAAGAAGTACTGATTTCTGGTCAGTCTGTTTTCGTAGACACCCTGTAAGAGGAAGTAACTTAAGCCTTATGTTAATATCGGAGCTAAAACACGAAGTAACAGAACACTGGAGAAACAAAACCACATTGGATCTAGAGTCCAGACTCTTTAAAATATCGACAAGAAAAAGTACTCTTGATTCAGTCAGAATCTAGCTTAAATCAAGAACCAAGCCTCTTAATTTAAGCGGATTTCGTTTTGATTCAAGCAAAAATCCTATTGAATCAGGAGTATTTTTTCTTGTTAATGTTTTCAAGAGTCTGGACTCAAGCTCCAATGTGTTTTTTTTTTTTTTCTAGTGAAGCTGTGGGTTGACTTTTCGTGCTAGGTTTCTCTGTATCAAATCAACCAAATTTTTGTGTTGAAAATCTGCGAGCTCGTCAAGAATCAGTCTCCAGGATCGAAACTGGTTTGCATCGGTGAAAATTCAATGCGCTATCCAGTTGTATGTCGCGACCTCTTGAGTATGGGCAAAAAAACGAGAGTGTTCTAAGTTTGGTAGGACAATCTCTTCCTGCCCCGATGTCTCCGAGTAGCCCATGATTTAACACAAAACTGAGTTAAGCAACCAAGTCCTTTAGGTTGTCCTGACTTAAGAAAGTAACACAGAGTGACGTATAAAACGGATATTTTTATCCGTGTAGGGCACCTGCTTGTATGTAGTTCACGGCCAAATCAATCCCAAGAAACATGATAATGCTACTTATTTTTGTCTAAAATTGGTTCTCACGCGTGGGAAAAGAGATCTTTAGGTTAAACTTGCAATTGTGACTTAAATCAGAACCAACGGAGAGTTCGACTCCAAACCGATGATCTCTACGCACCAGTACTCACCTCGTTTTCCATTGAAACCTGTATTAGCACCAAAATGAATGATGCAACAATTTCAACTTCCGAGTAGCTAACATTGCATATCAATAGAATTGAAGGTAAATTGTAGGTATTTCTCGCTCTTAAATCAAATCGTCCAGGCTCCAAACGTGAACACGTAAGGCTAATCAAGTAATGTATAAGGCATAATACAATTTTTGAATCCCCGAGTACCTATCTCTTTATCGTCATCGGATCAAAGCGCGCTAATATTAGGGGCTGCGATTGCGAAGCACGGGTTAGTTGATAGTCGAAAATTAATGTGTGGAGACATAAATGATGTACCTCTTTAGACCTAAACTGTTGAGGAGCAGACAGATTTTTCCCATCGTTATTTCCGAGATGATTGTAAGAGACAATAGAGACAGGCTTGATGCCAGCAGAAACAAGGAAATCAACAAGAACCGATTTGATTTTTGTCTGTCCCGACTTGAAATCATCGCCGCCGATGAAAACGCCATGTTTTTCAGCCAGTTCAATACAACCAGGAACAAAAGTGTTTTGCGGAGAGCCGTTAATAAAGGAACACTGAAACATGAGAACTGAGAATTACAAGAATGATCAGCATGGCATAGACCTTGTCTCCATTGGACGTTTTATGGGATTTGTCCCAGGGAAAAACTCACTTCCGAAGTTGGGAAATATATTGAGTTATAGTAAACACTAATCGTAATACCAACCAAGCGTCCTTGTGGAGTTCCAAGAATGACTCAAAAAGAAGAAGAAGAAATTTTGTTGCCTTGTATAACGGGGAAAAAGCCCAGAAGTTTTATTCCTGCGTTTCGAACTTCGGAAAAATCTCGTGATAAGTCCCTTGGTGACAAGGCGCTATAATCCTCCTACAAGTCTCATCGACTCCAAAATTCAGCTCAATACTAAAATGTTTTTTTCCGCATGATGATAAAAAATTACGATCAATAATTGGACTACATTTTGCAATTTGGAACTATAAACTCTAGCCTGGTTGCAAAACGACGTATGTTCCATTAGTTCCCTACGCACACAAGTGTTTTTCCAGAAGAGCCAGAATTTGTAGTTCCAAATTGCAAAATGCAGTCCAATTAGAACTCAAACGCTTATTAGGTCGTATTTCTGCGAAACGGAACTAAGCGCCGTAGGAGATGCGGGTTGGATTAGCGGGTGTTATCAGTGGCGTGGCGTGCTTTGCGATATATCGATTGATTCGCCATTCAAACCTATGAAAAAAGATCGATTATCAGGGCGTTCGCAGCGAACACCTTAGTAATCGATTCTTTACCACAGCTTCAAATGGCGATAAATCGATAATCGATCCTTCACGCCACGCCACTGGGTGTTATGTGGGCCACGGAGCTCATTCCGACCTTATGCTCACAATGCTTTTCCATGGCGCTTAGTTCCGTCTGACAGAACGCGCTATCTGAGATTCTAAAATCCTCACAAAAAACTCAAATTGGCGCTTAATTCCGTTCAGCAGAAATACGTCCAATATTTCTTAAACTGAATTTTTTTTTTTTTTTTTTTTGTAATTTCTATGCGGGGTGTTTAGATAACGCGGCTCATGATTTTTGAAATTTGCATCTTCACTACATTAGAGAGCTTTTTTTTTAAATTGACTTACATTTTCTAAGATACTAGCCACAGCAAATAAAGTTGAGGGTGCTACTTCAGACGCATTCTTGGCAATTGATGCTAATAAATTCTCACTTGTGTCGTTTAATCCAGCCACTATATCACTGAACCTTTCAGTGTTAGCAGTCCATAAAATTATGACCTGGAAGCAAGTAAGAAAAAAATTCAGAGCACTGATCCTTTATTGCATACCGTTGCAAGAAAGCAACACATGATTTTCGGCTTTATTTCTGTGCTGGAGTATTAAATTGAATCGGAGCAAAAAATGGTTTTTGGGGAGCATTGTGAGTCTGATCTCCTAACTTTAAAAAAGAAGAAGAAAAAAATGGCCGCAACGGACTCAATTGTAGAAAAGTACTACAGTGTAGATTTTCTCTCCAAGAAGATTAGGTTAGCACTGAATGATTATGGATTGAAGTAATTAGATGCAGAAACACCTTTCTCTTTGAAGAAAAGGAATTTAAGACGAAAGTATCCAATTTCTTTTTTATTTTGCCACGTATTTCAGCCTTGTTTTCCAATGCTTTTGTGTTCGTTTCCTTAAATTATTTGAACATGTTGTGCTGCTAATAGCAATATAAATTGAGAATATTAGAGTGAGAGCAAATACGCTATGATAATACGTAATTTGAATTCATTATTATTCACATTTGGTTATAGTAAATGCCGAAGCCTTCCGGTTACAGTTCCGGTTTTGGCCTATTCTGTATTATCATAGCGTATTGGCTCTCACTCTAATATTCTCTATTTTCAAAATATTTCGAATATTTGTGTATTGATCTTAGGTAAAATGATTTAAAACACAATTAAATACTGACCTTGTCAAGATTGTTCTTATTTTTGAAATCACGGATGTCTAACCGTATTTTATCAACTGCTTCTTGCTTATTTGTCACTTGTATGACATTATCTGCTCGCTCTGACTGCATAAAATAAAAACAGAAACTCCATTTGAAACAGTCTGTACTTAAAATGTTTACATTGGTAAGATATTTTATTTGCCAACCATTTCAATCTTAAAATGATTGTAATTTATCTGCCTGCAGCTATTTAAACATTTTAAAATAAAATACTGGAAAATATTTTTAATCCTAAATAGCAGTGATTGCAATAAGTTCCGTTTTGTTTGAAGAATGATCACGATTTTATTGACATCGATTCATTGCAATATTATTGGATAAAATTTTGCGATAAATTGCGACTTTATCGTGCAATTGATTTGCAAATTTGCAAATTATTTTTGCAGTCGTCACGGAACTGACGAGTGGATCTGCTGAAACAAATTCTACACTGGAAAAAAAAGTAGCTTGAATCAAGCATGATAATTCTTGAATTAGCCGCAAAAAATTTTTTTATCTTGCTTTAAGCTGACTTTTTCTTGAAACAAGACAAATAAGGCTTGGGTTAAGCAAAAAAGTAGCTTATATTAAGCAGAAAAATTCTTGATTTAAGGAGAAATACTTCTTGGCGGCAATTTTAGGATTCTTTTTTTCCCGGTGTACGCGGCCTTAATCCTTTAAAACATGCAGAAAATCTTGGAGCATGAATGTCCCAATCTCTTAATGGCTGTAGCCTCCTTACGGAATGTAAGCCAACAAACCTGCGAAAAAAGGCCCCTCTTCGCCATCTTTTTACCAGAATTAAAGAGGAAGGTTGAAATCGAAAAGCGCTCCCTTTCGGCTGAGCGCTTAAAAGACAGTAAAAAAGGAGACATACCTGGTTAGCAGCTATATAATCTGGAACGTAGATTGAGGCCCTTGGCTTGTATTTTGACATAAGAGGAAGCAACTGTTCCTGAAGAGCTTGGTCAAGCACGCATGCTCTTTGCATGGCTGTTCCCAGATCCGAAGAGGATATGTCCCAACCATCCACAACCAGATTGTCTGGATTTAGCATTGGGACTAGACTGGACATTGGTGCGTATATTTCGGAGCCATCTTTATCGGTGCCCAGTCGAACCGTTGAAGCTTGAGTGATGGAGCCGTACCTAGAAGTGTGACATCTTTTAATTCCTGTTATAAAAACGCAATAAAATAGTCGGTGCTGACGGCAGAACCTTCTGTTCATAGACATCCTACTCCACTGTTAAAAATCCCGGCGCGAAATTCACGCTTACTCACTTGCTATTTTGACCACCTGTTTCTCTGAGTGCATGGATGCGGCGCGAATTTCGCGCCCTGGCGGAAGTTAAAATCTGACAGGCAAACGTAAAAACGAAACTGCGCAGCATGGATTCAAACTCGAGTCTCGGCGACGATAGGCGAGTACGCTAAACGGAGAAAAAAGCCTCGTGCGTGGGACCCAAAGTTTCGGTCGCATGGATCCCTGAAGTTTTCCGATTGACCATCTGAACACTTTAGATCTAGCTGTCGAGATTCGGATCACATATCGGAAACTTCAGTTCTTACATCTGAAGTACTTCAGATGTTTCAGATGTGTGATCCGAACCTCGACAGCTAGATCTAAAGTGCTCAGATGCTCAATCTGAAACTTCAGAGATCCATATGACCTAAACTTCGGGTCCCACGCACCAAGTTTTTTTCTCCGTGCACATCTTCTAATGGGGAAGTATCGGCGATTATCGATCATTCACGCCTCGCCACGGACTGCAGTGAAGGTGCACGGTATCACATTCACTTTGGCCATCGAAACGTCGCGTTGGCAAACCCAGTTTCTGTTCCTCCTATTATCAATCATATGCCTGTGTCAGACTATCAAAACTAGCCATCAAAATATCGAGGTCAGGTGTTGTGATCGGCTTATTTGATGACTTGGACCAATCACAGCATTTGACCGTGACGTTTTGATGGAGTATTTTGATAGTGTGACACAGACCAATGGAGGGGCTCTGGTTAGAGGTATTAAGTTAGGACATTTAGGGCGATTATGTATTATTTCTATTTTGGGGCCGTTCCTATATTACGTAACGCTCCATGAATGGAGGAGGGGGGAGGGGGGTTCGAGGAAAGCTTAACGCGTTACAAAATTTTATTCTTACTTGTTAAAAGGTAGGGTATTACTCCCTGCAAAAACGATACAAGGGGGGGGGGGGGGGGACACGTTCTCTTAGGTAAAAATCGGTAATCTAAGGAGAGACCTGCTGATGCCTCTTAAATCCTACCAATTCGCTGAGTGCTCTCCTGTCTTGGTCCGCCACTTGAAGCCGTGTTTATTCGCAAGGAGCGCCGCAGTTAGTGTTGTTCCATTATTTCCGCCCCATCCAACCATCATCAAACCAACGCGGGGGACAATTCGACCTGTCCGAATCATTAACTCCGTTTGCTTCGGGATGACCTGTAATGGATAATAGAACTTGTCTTATTTTTGTGCAATATAATGATTAGGTATGTACTGCCGTGCTAAGGAAGAACGCCGTATGAACATTCTAGAGTTGCCAAATTTCCTCCGATAAAATGTTTATTTTTGGGAAAAGTTATGAATATTTTCCTTTTTTTCATAATCTTTAGGTGATATTGTAAACAAAATTATCTGAAAAATAGGGAGGGAAATATTCATAAGTTCACCAGGAAATTTGCGTTTTATCGAAGGTAATTTGGCAACGCCTGAAAGTTCATACGGCGTTTTTCCTCAGCACGGCAGTGTACTCATGGTGCTACTGTATCAGACTTGATCTACGTTTAAAACTGACTTTTTCTGATCAAAACATTTTTTAGCTCTGCTTGCTTTGTCCTAGGCAGAGAAATTAAAAAGAACCAAATTCTACATTTCGTGCCCTGATCAAAGTTCATTGTCATTAAATCAAGAAATTAAATTCATTCAGTGAGTTTTCTTATTCATGTACTGCACAAAATTTAATATTTTGCTAGTTCATTGTCATTAAATCAAGAAATTAAATTCATTCAGTGAGTTTTCTTATTCATGTACTGCACAAAATTTAATATTTTGCTAGTTCATTGTCATTAAATCAAGAAATTAAATTCATTCAGTGAGTTTTCTTATTCATGTACTGCACAAAATTTAATATTTTGCTATTCTATCAATAGTTGCATAAGGTATATTGGCATCAGAACATAATTATGGGAAGTATATAATCGTAAAAAAGATTTCCGATTTAATCAACTGGTGCTGATTACCTTGTAACCATCTACTGAGTTTGCAATGAGAGTCGAGGTGTAGTTGAATGATGTCTCAATGAAATGGTCGGTGTAAGTGACTTTGTCACTGCTGACAGTGACCGATGGTGAGTTGGAGCAGTGCATCATAGAAAGTTTTCAATGAATTTTGAAGCGAAGATCTCGTAAGGAAGCAAACTTGAGATTTGGAGAACCTGGAAGAATTTCGTATTATTACTTAAACCGGTTAAAAATTCAGGGTATTTCTCTTTCGGGAGTAAGCACGGACACTAATAGGATTAGGTTACAAACACGGACGGAACCTGCCGGTGTGCACAGAAATAAAACGGCGATTCACCCTGACACTGCGAGAGTTCACGGCTGAAGTGGGAAGAGACAAGAATTTTAAAAATAAACTCAAAATTCTTCACTGAAAATTTCGCAAACGTGGTTGACGCGACGACGAAAAGTGCTGCTATGACAGATTAGAATTTCTTGCATGCGCTCTGCTCGCTCCCATCAAATATGCTACTATCAACAAACAATTGAGCTGCCGTGTTCCAACTTAAAAAAACTTGCCTTATTCTGGATCGAAAAACCATGAATAATTTTTTCCGCGTCCTATAAAAAATGTACATTTTAACTTCTGAGGTCAACATAATCATGAAAAATATCTTATTCTCGCTGTTTAATTATGGTGACATAAGTGTATTTGGCTCTTTGCGGCATGCATGTGAAGTTGTGCCATGAGAAAACCTTCGAGATGGATTAAAAACTTTTTGATCATTTCTGTTTCAAATTTAGTGTATGGTTATCTCATTTGCATAAATGTATCGATGGCTAAATTAGAAAAGTGCGCATCTCTATTGCAGCCTTGAAAAATCTCCTAAAACGTTTAAATTTCTTCACGGAAAAGTCCTCATTTTCGTGAAATTTCGTGTGATTTTTTTCACAATGAGGGAAGAACATTACAAAAAACGTCAATGAAAGCTGTCGGTCGGTTTTCCTTTCAAAAAATAAACGTGAACGGAGACTTACAACGTTGCAATCTAAGGTGTGCATTTCTCAACTTCAGCCTTCGATCCGATTCAGTAGCTTTTCATGAAAATATTTTTACATTCTAAAATTATTACAGATTGAAGCTGTGCAAAAGATTGGACTATGTTTTGTGGTCCCCTTTTTGCACCCTTTTATTAATAACTTTGTGAGGTAGCAAGTTTTTTTTCGAGATGTACACCACCAAAATAAATCCTGAACTAAAATTAAGTTGCGAAATGCTTTCGGTCAGGGAAAGGAAATCTTCGGTAAGCACATTAAATGCAAACAAACCATCTCGCATTACTATGAAAAAAATAATGTGGAGGAAAAGGGTATAGAAAATTGAATGAATACCTCAGAACGCGGAAAAAATGATGGAACCGCCTGTCTTCACAAAACACAAAATTTTCACTAATCGGGACTACGTGTTAGAAGAAGAAACACAGCACTTAAAAGACACTCCAGAGTTAGAATCTTTTAGATTTGTATGATCCGACGGCCGATGACCGCACAGTTAGAATACGCAACAATCACTACTAGTGGGCGGTTGAAGCCTCGTTGCGGATCGTCTAGGATAGTTCTGACCTCGGAAGGAGGATTGGCTCTAGGCGTTGTTACAAGACGAGAGAAATTCGAAATTCAGCTAACGGAACTGGTGTCAAACTCGCGGAGGGCGATTAATTGACAGAAAGCTTCCTTTCGATTAATTCACTTAGCATCTCCCCTGCTAAAAATATTCTCCACGGAATACCGTGGTGTTTCCCACGGAATCGTGTATACCACGTAACATTGGGCACGGAACATTTCCACACGAAAAACCTCACCCGAGAAATGTTCAACACGGCAAATTTCCACCGTGGAATCATTCCACACCACTCACGGTGTCTCTTGCAGGTTTCCGCTATGAAGGTACCAAGGTGTTGTTTGTCTAAGTCATCGAAAAAATGTCCTACTCAGAATCGGTAGTTTTCTTAATTTTTAGTTAAGGTCTTTTTAGGAAGTTTTCTTGTTACGATAAATGAATGTGATACACTCACCAATTTGATTTTTAACAGACTTGAAAGACTCTCCTTTGGATTCTTCAAACTTACGAGAAGGTACCGATACTCTTTTGTCTCTAACTAGAGTTTCTAAAGCTGCTTTGGAGTCTGCAAAGGTGGAGAGATGACACAATTTATACTAACTCATTGTATACATCGAGATAAATCAAGAGAAAAAAAATGCACCCCAATACTTTCCGCACATGAACAGGAAAAACTGCCTTGGAAGAAGTGAGGTATCAATTTAAAACAATCATTAAAACATGTTTGAACATGCTTTACATACATTTTAGGTGCTTCAGTCATTTTCATAAATCATTTTATTTTTTTTATTTTTTTTTTATTTTTTTTTTGGTGCTCAAAACTTTCTCAGAGGTAATGCAGAGGTGGTAAATACATCCTCTGAAATTTTTCAAGTTTTCAGGTTATCACGAATGCACAATGCTCTGTTAGCCATCTGGTGACCCTTTGGTAGACCATAACACCATTACTGATCACTCTGATGCGTGTACGAATCACTGACACAATAAGTACTTGAATGATTTGGTGTGCATGGAGCGTTAATAAGACTATTGTAACTGACATTGGCGTAGCTTACCTACAATTTTGAGCACATTTGCTTTTTAGTAGCCGGCGAAAGCCGATCGAGCACTTTTGCCTACCTTTACCCCGGGGGGCAAAGGGATTAAGGGGGGAGGGGGTAAATACAATCTATGTGTTAAATGGATTCTTCTTATCAACTCGATTATCACATTTGCGATTTCTTATTATCCTTTATAAGGTGCTCCGCTTTCTAAGAAACAAACAAAGAAAAAATAATAAATAACAAAATAAATAATTCCTCTAAATATTCTAATAAATAATAAATTCCTCACCTTTCTCCACCCAACACTTTTCACATTTCAAAATACATATTATCTAACAAATTAATGAATTAATTTTGACGCAAAGTTTAATTATTTATCCATTTAGAGTAGACTAGAATTCAATCACTAGAATTTTGCATACGCGAATTTTGAGGTTGCCCTTTGTGTACCTTACCCCGTCCCTAGTTTTCTTGATCCACTTCTCGGGGTCAAAATTATTGATGAAGGCTTGGGGAACCAACCGTTTCTCTTTTTGTCCTTGATATTGTCAAGGCGAAAGGTTCACTCTTAGGAACAAAGTATTATGAATTTCGTGAAGAAGCTTACGGGGCTCCAGAAAACCCTATGGTCCCCTGAGGATGTTACCCCGTTGCTAGTTTTCTGGATCCACTTCTTGGGGTCAAAATTCTCGATGAAGGTGTGGGGAACCATCAGTCTTTCTTGGTCTACCTGATATTGCACCAAGGCTAAAGATTCACTTATAAGAACACATTATTCTGAATTTTATGAAGAAGCTCACATTTCTTGGGAATAATCCAATGCACTGCTTCAACTACCCACCGAAGTTTCGTGACAAAACGCGATTCATTCGACTCCTCAGTTGAGAGCTATTTGCGCTTATCCTTTAATGCTAGCATTAAAACCGTGAAACCTGGTTCCTCTAGAAACGAAACCATGTCTCTGAATCCTCTATCTAGAATAAACACGTCGCCTCGCTTTAAAATTGTTATCAACCCGTTAGGATCGTCGAGTAATTTTCTCAAGATCTCTGCATCATTCATATTAGCCTCGGAAGGTCCTGCCAGATCGAGAATAGAGCCATTCGATGTGCATACTGTAAGTTCCACTTGAAATGAAACCACGTCTCTGAATTCTCCATCCAGAATAAACACTTCGCCTCGCTTTAAAATTGTTATCAACCCGTTAGGATCGTCGAGTAATTTTCTCAAGATCTCTGCATCATTCATATTAGCCTCGGAAGGTCCTGCCAGATCGATAATAGAGCCATTCGATGTGCATACTATAAGTTCCACTAGAAATGAAACTGCGTCTCTGAATCCTCCATCCATAATAAACACGTCGCCTCGCTTTAAAATTGCTATCAACCCGTTAGGATCGTCGAGTAATTTTCTCAAGATCTCTGCATCATTCATATTAGCCTCGGAAGGTCCTGCCAGATCAATAAGAAAGCCATTCGATGCGCTTACTGTAAAGGGTTTGCAGAGAGGGGTTTTCTTTTGCCCAGAGAATGACTTACTTAGATAGGCATGATTGGCACTTTTCTCATGCTGTAGGTACGTACCATCACAAATGACGAGCAGGCAATCCTCGTCGTACTCCTCATACAACAAGCTAGGAATGGGAGCTTTTTGTACTAAAAGAAATTCCCTTGAATAACTTCAGAATCCAAAGTTCCGGGGCAGAACGTAGGTTCTAAGGCACTGCAATACTGAATTGATGGACTCATTGGCAACAGTTTCAGTCACATTCAGTACAAAGCAGGGTACTGCTGTCCTGCCGAACGTTAAATTAAAAATACCCCCTGTTTAAAATTGAAAGTGAAATTCGTGGATTTTTCCCACCATCCTAACTGTATCTAGAATTTCCTTTGATGATTTTTGACCACTGGGGGTCCGCTCTCTGACTCGCGGTCGAATGCTCCAGTTATTCGTTACTCATAAGATTCTATAGTAAAGAATACACAATTTTCCGGAAGACCGGAGGATTCGTCCAGTAAAATCCGCTGCGAACGCTCAGACGCTACGAACTGCGAGTCCATTCTCTCTAAACTTTATTTTTGCACTTGCTGCTTTTTTCGGTGACACGGCAGAATTGTACATGGGTGTTTATAGCGTGAGGTGTTCACGGGAATTCCGGCCGCAGCGAGGTGCTAAATGAATTCGAAAGGAAGCTCTCTGCCCGTTGCTTACCCTCCGCGAGTTTGTCAGCAGTTCCGTTTGCCGACTTTCGAATTTCTCTCGTCTTGCAACGACACCAGGAACCAGTTCTCGTATCGAGGTCAGAACTACCCTCGACAATCCGCAACGAGACTTTAACGATCGACCTGATATCAATTGTGATTATCGCCGATCGGGACCTGCTTCAGTATGGCACTCATACGAAGTACGAAAGTGAGTGACACTTCCTCCAAAAGGCTAACCTCTTCGAAGTGAGTATTGTGTTTTCTGATTGTTGGATCTTGGATGCACACATCTGCTGAAAGAGAGCTAATACCAATAGTGATCCTAGACATCAGCTTAAAGCATGAAACTAAAGCGATCAATTTTTACCCACGTCCAACCACTAAGACAGGGTTAAGTCATGAAATTCATAAGACTGAAATTTACACTCCCACATTAATCCTATTGCCAGCTAATCTTCCCATTTTTTCAAGTGCTGATGATCGCGTATTTAAGACGAAATCTGTCCCGTACCTCGGACACCTCATCCGTGATCAAGCCCAACTAAGAACAGGAAAATAATTAAATCCTCTCTAACATAACTCACACAGCATGATAAGCAATCCTATTTAGACAGCAATAAGGAAGAAGCTCCCTTGAACTGCATTTGATCTGAAAACATTCCAACAGTCGCGGGTGATTTTGATTTTAAAAATGCTGCCTGTGGAAATACAGCATCCAATTGCCTTAGTAGAACGGAAGCAACCAATATCAGCTTAACCTCATCATACGTGGCCTGACTCAAGATTCAAGATACTTATTGCATCGAATAAAACATATAGAATGTTGTGATACAATTATAATGTTATAAGATCCAAACTAGAAATAGTCACAAAAGTATAAACTTAGTGGGGGAAAAAAATTAAGAAAAAAAAAACTCCTTCTTACGTTACATATTGCCTTGAAATTTTGGGAATTTAAACGTTCAAGATTTGGCGGTGATTTACACAGGATTTCACGACAGTTACTTACTTCTCTGTTGATGGAGAATAGAAGATAAATGGAACAAAATAATCGCGAATAAAACCAATGTATTGAGCTATGGTGAAACGAACGTAAAAGTTTTGGTATCATTTCAAATTGAAGGCGCTTTTTGTGTGAATACATATGGATCTTTGCGGGGACTCCGTCTAACGACTCGATGTTAGAGAATGTTCAACGCCCATTTTCGCTTCAGACTATTCGATATTCAGCTGATGATGCGCTCATTGTCATTCTAGCAATTTGTCTTTTTTAAGTTCGGTGACAGCTGTGTGGTACCGTTCAGCAAAGCAAATATTGATCATGCCATGAGCCGCATCAGTTTTTTTATTTTCGGAACTTTCTTTCCACACCTCGGCAATTATTTCCTAGTCCTGGAATTTTATGTTTCTTCATCAATCACGCCCCAAACTGTGGGTCCCGATATCAAAAAGTGTTAAAACTCTCAATGATTTAGATTACGAAAACTCGTAAGCTTGGCCCATTTAGACAATTTCAGAAAACTATCGGTTTACTCTTGCACGTATAGTCTCATTTTAATTTACCCTCCAACTTTAGATGACAAGCAACGGTGAAAATTTAAAATTCAGAATTGCCGCGGGAATGACTCGTCTAGTGATGCAGAGGTGATTGCGTTGGCCGTGTCTGCACGTTCCCGATATACCCTCAAAATCCTTGACAATGGGCCTGTTGCATGCAAGAGATACAGCCGCGCGAATAGACTTTTAAGAGGTTAAATGACACGAAAATTACGATGGTCACTTTAAAAAAGTCTGAAATACACTCCTTACTGCGCAATTTGCGTTGTTAGGAACGCGCTTTTTCAAATTTCCCGCGTCTGGGGGCAGTTTTCTAATCACCGGAAACGAGCAAACGGCGGGCTCGGTGATTTTCGGAAGATGCCGAGTCGTTGTTGTTGTTGTTGTTATTTTTTCCTTCAGTTTGTTTACAAACCCAACGTGATCTCCTATAGCGGTCCATATACGCTTTATACGGTAACCAAATCGATAAACTTTTTAAATATCCAACGCAATCCCTCTACATTTCATTTCACGATGTCACGAGCTCCGATTTTTAGGTTATGTTGTCAGTTTTAATTGACCGGAAATAGCCGCGAGTTGCCGTTAATTGTTTCCGTTAGAAAACTGCCCCCAGACGCGGGAAATTTGAAAAAGCGCGTTCCTAACAACACAAATTGCGCAGTAAGGAGTGTATTTCAGACTTTTTTAATGTGACCATCGTAATTTTCGTGTCATTTAACCTCTAAAAAGTCTATTCGCACGGCTGTATCTCTTGCATGCAACAGGCCCATTGTTTATGATATTTTCTGTTCGCTTCACAGTTTTTTTTTGTCCGGAATAATTGGTAGATTTTTGAGCAAAGCGATAAGTTGCATCAAAAATAATAAAAATACATTTTCGAATATTTCGAAGTGTCCTAGCCATTGGTGTATTATGGTTTACCAACACAGATCAATCATTACGATTAATGAACTTCAGATGAGACCAGATCTACGGAGAGATTCTCCCTAGCTGTTCAAAATAGTTTGAAATTATACTTTTGCTGACCGAAAACCGGTAAGCCAATTGATCGTTTGGAAGAGAGGTACACAGTTCACAGATATTGGCGTAGCTTACCTACAATTTTGAGCACATTTGCTTTGTAGTAGCCGGCGAAAGCTGATCGAGCACTTTTGTCTACCTTCTTCCCGGGGGGCAAAGGGGTTAAAGGGGGGGGGGGGTAAATACAATCTATGTGCTAAATATATTCTTCTTATGAACTCGATTATCCCATATGCGATTTCTAATTATCCTTTAAACGGTGATCCGCTTTCCAAGAAACAAAATAATAAATTCCTCACCTTTCTCCACCCAACACTTTTCACATTACAAAATACAAATTAACTAACAAATTAATGAATTAATTTTGACGCAAAGTTTAATTATTTATCAATTTAGAGCAAACTAGAATTCAATCACTAGAATTTTGAATACGAGAATGTTGAGGTTGCCCTTTGCCCTTGGTGTACCTTACCCCGTCGCTAGTTTTCTTGATCCACTTCTTGGAGTCACAATTCTTGATGAAGGTTTGGGGAACAATCAGTTTCTCTTGGTTTACTTGATATTGTACCTAGGCTAGAGATTCACTTGTAGGTACAAAATATTATGAATTTTATGAAGAAGCTCACGTTCTTGGGAATAATCCAATGCACTGCTTCAACTACCCACCGAAGTTTCGTGACAAAACGCGATTCATTCGACTCCTCAGTTGAGAGCTTTTTGCGCTTACCCTTTAATGCTAGCATTAAATCCGTGAAACCTAGTTCCTCTAGAAACGAAACCATGTCTCTGAATCCTCTATCCAGAATAAACACGTCGCCTCGCTTTAAAATTGTTACCAATCCGTTAGGATCGTCGAGTATTTTTTCAAGATCTCCGCATCAGAAGTCCAAAAGGTCCTTCCAGATCGATAACAAAGCCATTCGATGTGCATGCAGGTTTGACATCGGGTTGACAGAGGGGGGTTTTTTTTTTGTCCAGAGAATGACTTCCTTTGATAGGCATTATTGGCACTTTTCTCATGCTGTAGGTACGTACTCACAAATGACGAGCAGGCAATCTTCGTCGTGCTCCTCATATAACAAGCTAGCAATGGAAGCTTTTTGTATTAAAAGAAATTCCCTTAAATAACATTAGAATCCAAAGTTCCGGGGCAGAACGTAGGTTCTAAGGCACTGCAATACTACGGAGAGGTTCTCCCTAGTGGTTTGAAATAGTTTGAAATTATACTTTTGCTGACCGAAAACAGGTAAGCCAATTGATCGTTTGGAAGAGAGGTACACAGTTCACACAAAAGCACCGCAACATGTTTTGTTTCACAAGGATGAATGTATTCGCAGATTTGTTGGAATTCCTTCCTACAGAATGTAAACCAACTGATAAAGGTTTCATCGTCGACTAATTCCATATTTTCCAGTCAAAACCGGTCCTCATTTTATTTTTGAGATCATGATAGTATTCGTACATAAGATCACCAATAACTTTTAATTCACCTTCCCTCACGACGCGTTTGATTTGTTTCGCAAGTGGCCAGCAATTCGTTACACCGATACGTGCAGAACGTAGATTTGAACCTTGTGAAATGACTATCTTTATTTTTATTCATTTATTCCTCAGCGAAGCATATACATATTTTCATGATTTTGTACAAGAAAAGATGACATAGTTTTAACAAAGAATTCGAAAGAGATTTTGAGACAGCGAGCAAATACATTTGTAACAGTAGAAAAAGGAACAATTGCAGAGAAATATGATCAAAGTACAAGATAAACGGTGAAAGTCTAAATGATGCTCATTTAAAATTTTCAGGAAGCCCGGGTCTGCCGTTTGGTAATTCAACAGGAGGGGGGGGGGGGGGGGGTGGATTTATTGCCTCTCATTGTAATAATGTCTTTTCGTAGGCTAGGACACGGAAGATCCATTCTCAAAAACATAACTCCAGTATGTACACACGTGAGGCAATTTTGGGAATTTAAACTTTCAAGATTTAGCGGGGATTTACAAAGGATTTCAAGACAGTTATTTACTTACTTCTCTGTTGATGAAGAATAGAAGGTAAATGGAACAAAAAAATCTCGAATAAAACCAATGTATTGAGCCATAGTAAAACGAATGTGAAAGCTCTGGTATCATTTCAAATTGAAGGCGCTTTTTGTGTAAATACATATGGATCTTTTCGGGGATTCCTTCAAACGACTCAATGTGAGAGTATGTTCAACGCCCATTTTCGTTGAAGAATTCAAACTACTCATGCCTGAAATGGTCGGGCAATGTGCGGGATCGCGAGATATAGCAGCGAATGACGGGACATCGTTGACATTGCCCACTGAGTAGCGGGCATCGTTGAATGTGGAAAGAAGTTGGGCAGTGTCTGGACTCGAAAGATCGAACCAACGCACTGTAAAATGAAAAAGGGACAGCATTCAAACAAGAAAGAGGAGTGAAATGACGAATAGTTGAAGTTGGAAGGGCTCGCCTATTTGTTGGTGCGGGGTTGTGAATTGTCGAGTACATTTTAAGCTCGATAGGAGCAGCGTTTTGTAGTCAAATTTTATTTGCATTCGCATTTTTGCATTCCTTGACCATCGGAGGCAGACGCAGAAGTGACGGTCTGACAATGAAAAATTAAATAATCTGACCTCGCGGGCCGGCGTTCTCGGGTTGAGGCCAACCTTGTTGAGTTGGCCTCCTCTACCATCCTCTGGTACTCTTTCTTCTTTTCTGCTATCGTAACGACGTTATTCAGCGGAGAATGGAAGAGATCGTAAAAGTGCATCCCTATCTCTATTATTTCTTCTTTCTTTATCTCCGTGAAATTGGGTGCGCTTATATTTTGTTTACACATTACTCAACTATTAACAACAAACACAAGCAAATATAAACTGAACAAGACAAAACGGATTTTTTACACGAACTTGTAAAAAATATCAGAAGTGTAAGCAATACCTCATTTATCACTTTAATAATATTCAACAACGTTCATACAAGTCTTACAACCCTTACCAATCTCTTATCTTCGTAAAAACTCAAAACCTTTTGAATTATCACCAATTTTCGCGCGTTTTTTTACATCAGATCTTCTGTAACATCCACCAAGATATGACCTTCGGAGGACGGTCCAGTGGTTACTGGTGAGGAGCTTATTACTTGCGGTCGGCCGTCAAATCTGCCAATAAAGGGCTCTGTAATACAGGGCTTGTATAGCAACTCAACGTGCGATGACTTTGCCCGTTAGTGCGGGGACATCGTTGCCCTGACTTTTCCACGCAATTTCGTGAACATATCAATTAGCAGTGCAACTAATGGGAAAATAACTATCACAATATGCTGTCGCAGCATGAATGGTACAACAAAAATACATGTGTTGCCGTAGCCCGTTGGCAGTCGAAAGCACACGTTTGCTCCCGAAGAAATCAGCCGCATGGCCTCTAATTGGCCAGCATCGCTTCCGAGTCACACGGTGCCCGGGCAAAGACTGACTTTACCCTGTCCGTAACATACGCATTATCAATTTTGTCTTGAAACCTACCTGTTTCCATGAGGCTTTGTTCCGAGGTGGACCATTGGCGTTGAGGATTTTGATCAGCCGATCCCACTGATCGACCGTCTTCTTAACGTTATTTTGACCCGGACTCGCACCACTTTTGGCAAATATGGTGTGTTTTGACATATATTGAACGAGCAGACTGCGCTGCTAACACTCATCGTGACTCTGTTTCTCTTGATATCACTCATCTTTCTTTAATACAACTACACTTCACAACACACACACAAAAGTAAAGAAAAAAACCTCTAAAAATATGGCACGGACACTAGCATTAACAACTCGGTAAAATACAAGGGTAGAAATGGGCCGTTTATTCACAGTTAAATACTGCAGCTAGAAACCACAGTGTATACAACAACAGGCCGACTAACACCACTTTTTGCAAAGCTGGTGTGCTTGGCCATGTATTGGACTAGCAGACTACGCTGCTTTTCACTCATCGTGATTCTCTTCCTCTTATTGTCGCTCATCTTTCTTTTATTAAACCACACTTCACGACACACACAAAAGTAAAGAAAGAAACCACTCAAAATATGGCACGGACACTAGCATGAACAACTTGGTAAAATACAAGGGTAGAAATGGGCCGTTTATTCACAGTTAAAATCTGTAGCTAGAAAGGATAGTGTATACAACTACAGGCCGGAGTGAAAGACTTCGAACTGTAGTGAAATACACTACTCCCAAAGGAACGGTGAACGCATGAGAAAAGTGCAATGCTAGATGGAAAAAGACCCATATAACTGCGAGACGTAAGCTCACGAAGAATTGATTTAACTTGAAAATATTTGAACTGCACGTTTTTATAAATCGCATTGAATGGGAGGCGTATAAACTAAGAATAGAGGTGAAAAGAAATGTATGACTTCAATCAATGTAAAGCTAGGTCCATATCATTTTTAGGGGGAATCAAAGGCAGAAAATCTAAAAATTATAAGTGGAGTAAAATTGCGAAATTGATTCCAAAAAGAAACTCACAGCAAAGTAAAACTTGCAAAAATGTTTTTCTAAAGACACTGAAGGAAAAAGACACTGGCGGTGAAAACTTGATTTTCGCGAAAATGTATTACTTTTAGACTAGAGAATTCCATACATAAATTCCATAAATTCAGATTCAGAATTCAGAGGATCACATGTTTGGAGTTTAGCCGGTTGTTTACAACACGCTTCTTCTTCTTCGCCCGTAAAGTCAAGTGTTCTGATTGGTTGAAATGAATAGTTTCTTTTCAACTTAATCGTTCAACGCTGTATTCAATTTCTGCTCATCCATCGCTCATCTATGACCGTTCCATCGGATTGGATCTAAGTCTAGAATCGCAAACAGTTTGCTCATTGATCTATCATAGATGCGCGATTGATCAGATTTCCAGATCTATGACCTGGATCCATGAAAGTAAATAATCAGCCTGCTGAACTGATTTTGTGTCACTATATCGCGTCGATCTTTGGGAGTCATATTTATGAACTTTTCGCATTGAGCTAAAGTATGGGAGACTTTGGGACAAAGCTTGCAACGAGTGTTGCACTTAGTCCGGTTAGTGCACACAATGGCAACACAAAATGACATTCCACCAAATTTAAACAAGTCTAGAACTAAATAAAAAATAACATTAACGAGCAATAAAATAGCTGTTTGATTATTCGTTCTTTATTTTGCTTCGCAAAACCCACAAATTATACGGCTGCAACACGTTTAGATGCACTTGCACTTAATTCGGTTACTGCACCCAAAGACAACGCAAAATGGCATTTCAACAACTTTAAAACTTAAAAAATAACAAAAACTACTGATAAAATAGATCTATGCATAGTTTTTCTGACTTTGTTTCGTGAGACCCGAACTTCATGCGGCTGCAACACGCTTGATAACCACTTTTTTACGTGCGAGCGGAGCCCCGATGCAAATTCGGGGCGCGTCACCGATGTATGACTTTGCGAAGACGGGAGAAAAAATCATCGAGCTTATAGGCCATCCACTGTCTATAAGTTATAATGTCTCCGGTTAACACACGATCGCAAACAGTCCATCCGTCAATCACGCCGGGGTCAGTCATACATGCTTGTTGACAATTTTGCTGTTTCCAAGGATGCTCCGAGATGACCAACGGGGGTGCTACGGTGCCGTCTCTCACTTGGACATGTCAACCAACGCTCCCAGGGCTTGGCGAACATTTTCTTTATCTCTCGCGGTCGTCTCTTTTAATATATTGTTGGCATCGCTTACACTTATCAACGAGATGAGTTTTTCCCTCCCTTCGCGTCGCTCCTTCCGTAGACGTTGCTTTCTTTGTTAGTTAACAGCCTCTTGGTGCCGTGACCAGGATTCAAACCTGGTACACTATATCGTATCTTGCTAGCCTGAAAAGAAACAGTTAATGAAATATGCACCTTAAATTTCTTCTAATGGCGAATGAACAAATATTTGCTCACAAGTGGATCAGGCCACTGTGCCAATTTCATTGGGCATTGAACGACAAAAGAGGCAAGAACACTGTGAAAGAAACATTTATTGAAAACGAGGGAAAAAAAGTAGCGTAAATAATTAATTTTTATTGCCTTCTAGCTCTCTTCTCTTTTTGAGGGCCGTGATGAACAAGAACATTTAGAACTTTTGATGACTTGATATAATATTTGAATACCATAAGAAATAATGCAATTGACTTACAGAACACACGTAGTTTAATGACAGATACTGAAATGACAAATACTGAACATATCAGACTGAGATCTTGACTCCATAGGGATGATGAAGTAGAAAATGTACGAAGCAAGGACAATCAAAAACCACTCAAGCTACCACTCTGATGCACACTGAGAAGATGGTCAAAAATTGCATTTCTATGCACACAACATACATGGCATGCAACAACACAACACAACATGCACAACACGCTTTGCACAACATGCATGCATGGTGACGCAACATGTGCCATTGGTTTTCCAATGCCGTAAGGTGCTTTTACGGAATAGCCAGAGATAGTGGTCCCTTATTGCAAAATCCACTAATTTAATATATGCCGCCGCCGCACTCCTTTCACGGACGATAAAAATCCAAGTTACGAATGCCAAGAGAAATGCATCCTAAATTTAGTCAAAAGGAAGGAGATCATCACTTGACTCTAATCAATTAATATCAATCGATTTAACAGCCCACAAAAGGGAGCCCCTGCCGCCGCGGGGTCGGAACGGAGGCTCGGTTTCGGCGTGGACACGTCGCAAGGGAACGTCCGAACTTCCAATGGTAAAAGCGAATTTTCTCGCACGAACCAGCAACGCCCGCCGCAGTTTCGACGGAGACTCATCTCATTTATCGAGGGTGGTTGGACCCCACACCTGTGCCTTTGCGCTACTTGAATATTTCCCCGAGATTTATTGCCCTGGGAAAAATATCCCGAAACCGTCCGCCCGACCGCGCAGCGTCGTCGCCTGATTTTTATCAAATATTTCTGATTTTTTTTTCTTGGCATGATTCGCTCCGTGTTATTGTCGCTATCGTCTAAGATGCCTGGTGCGCATCAGTCGGCTGTATCTGGGATATTCACTTTTATGTTCATTCCACACGGGAAAAAAACACATTGGATCTAGAGTCCGGACTCTTGAAAACATTGACAAGAAAAAATACTCTTGATTCAATCAGATTTAAGCTTAAATCAAAAGGAAATCCGTTCAAATTAAGAGGCTTGGTTCTTGATCTAACCAAAAATCCGATTGAATCAAGAGTTTTTATTTCTTGTCGATGTTTTTAAGAGTCTGGACTCTAGATCCAATGTTTTTTTTTTTTTTTTTTTTTTTTCCAGTGCATGTATCACGAGAAGTTATCTGTTGTTTAATATTGAGTATCAAAAGTTAGGCAGCAGTTCAGAAACAATCGCTCAGGTTTTCATGATTTAATGAAGGCATTGAGATGAGGATCGAAACAAATAGTTTGATACATTTTAAGATAGAAATGAACCCAACTAGAGACCGATAAAAATTCTCTCTAATTTGCCAAAAAGGGGAGTTTCTGATACAACTTCTCAACTGAGATGCGGTTTCACGGCATTTCGTCACCAAGCTGAGATTCTGCGCAGCGTCGCAAAAGTGTGCCGTTCGGTGCTACTTTAAAATTCCGAATAACTGTGTGGAACTGAAAACGTTTGAAGTGTGCAAAAGTGATATTTTCATTAAAACTGTGCAATCGATCACATCAACTTAACTCCCCCGAGTCCACGTCGAGTCGGGTTCCCTAGGGTGCGTCAAAAAAAATGAAAGTCTGAAATGTTCCGCTCCCCAGGCGGCAATCGATGACGTTTGGTAAGAAAACATGTTTGCCAAAATTTGGGCCAATTTCAACCATTTTAAATGGTGCCAAAGGTCAATTTTGTGACGAAATTATGATATTTTGGTTTAGACCTCGTTTTCGTACAAAAAACTCGATTTTACGCTAAAATCGTGCGTTTACGAGAAAAATGCCACTGAACTCAAGTTGTAGAGGATGAAATTTTACTCTGGAAAGACGTCTTTGTAAACGATAAAAATCAAATTGAAGTAGAAAAACTCCACTCGGTAATTATTTTTTTGGTCCTCAGAATTTCCGAGGTCTTACAAAGTAGCGGTTTAAAAGACTCATTTTTCACGAAAATAAGTCGAAAGAGGGTATAAATGAACTGTAGGCAAGTGTTGAGGATGCAAACGTCATCAGAACTTCCTCAGTTTCAAAAAAAGTTCCAACTATTTTGCACAATCCTCCAAAAAGTGTATGCGGCTCGAGAATCAGGATCGTGCTATAGTAGTAAGGGAGAAGTGCGGTTTGACCGGGAAAAATTGCATAACAAACTTTCCCTATGTAATCGTCATCAGTGGGTCCCCCTAAACGACTTCCTAAAAGTTAAAAATGGTCCGACCCCGGAACACCCCTCAAAGTACTTAAAATTGAAAATGGCGGCCGTAATAAGGAGGTCCAGGAAATCGGTATTTTAAAATTCTCATTCTGTCTCATGTGAGGTATCATTTCCTATGTAACTTTGGTCGTAGGTTTCATAAATGGATTCCACAAGGCCCCCTAGGTCAAAGGGGGCGCTCCAAATCAAAGATGGCGGCGAAATGTGAGAGGAAGGAGATTGCATTCTTTTAAATATTCACCGAAGGAGTAAGGAAAGTGAAGAGACTCTATTCTCATGTATTTAGGGCCAAGAAACCGAAATTCGATGTTATAAGAAAAATGCAACCTCCTGTCTTTCACATTTCGCCGCCATCTTTGATTTGGAGCGCCCCCTTTGACCTAGGGGGCCTTGTGGAATCCATTTATGAAACCTACGACCAAAGTTACATAGGAAATGATACCTCACATGAGACAGAATGAGAATTTTAAAATACCGATTTCCCGGACCTCCTTATTACGGCCGCCATTTTCAATTTTAAGTACTTTGAGGGGTGTTCCGGGGTCGGACCATTTTTAACTTTTAGGAAGTCGTTTAGGGGGACCCACTGATGACGATTACATAGGGAAAGTTTGTTATGCAATTTTTCCCGGTCAAACCGCACTTCTCCCTTACTACTATAGCACGATCCTGATTCTCGAGCCGCATACACTTTTTGGAGGATTGTGCAAAATAGTTGGAACTTTTTTTGAAACTGAGGAAGTTCTGATGACGTTTGCATCCTCAACACTTGCCTACAGTTCATTTATACCCTCTTTCGACTTATTTTCGTGAAAAATGAGTCTTTTAAACCGCTACTTTGTAAGACCTCGGAAATTCTGAGGACCAAAAAAATAAATACCGAGTGGAGTTTTTCTACTTCAATTTGATTTTTATCGTTTACAAAGACGTCTTTCTAGAGTAAAATTTCATCCTCTACAACTTGAGTTCAGTGGCATTTTTCTCGTAAACGCACGATTTTAGCGTAAAATCGAGTTTTTTGTACGAAAACGAGGTCTAAACCAAAATATCATAATTTCATCACAAAATTGACCTTTGGCACCATTTAAAATGGTTGAAATTGGCCCAAATTTTGGCAAACATGTTTTCTTACCAAACGTCATCGATTGCCGCCTGGGGAGCGGAACATTTCAGACTTTCATTTTTTTTGACGCACCCTAGGGTTCCCGTGCCGGTGAAAGAGACAAACAACGTAAGCACCCACGAAAACCTCGAGTTAGGTTAGGTTAAGTTAGGTTAGGTTACCTTTAGGACTTAGGATTATACGTTACCACTCATTCGGCTTACCCGACTCCTCATAATCATAATAAATAATAATAATATTAATCAAAAAATAATTATCAAATTTATAAAAAATTATCAAAAACCAACATGCAGAGCCACGCTTAAATGTCAGGATCCTCCGACGGTTCCGACAGTCCTGAAAAGTTAACTAAGATTACTAATCCAATTCCACAACAATACATTTCGATCACTCACCGAGATGAACCTCGATCTGCCATCCAGACCCTTGCATTCGGGGCGTGGCACGTTTGGCGTATCTCGCCGGACATGACGTTCACGACGAACGTCGCGCTGTCTCCTTTGTGGTACTTCCCCTCTCTGCGGCACCTGGGCACCAGGCGAGTGTTCACGTAAACCGTCCTGTCACTGGTTCTAACAAAACGCGAGAAGTGTCCCTGGTATTCCAGGAGGTGTTCCAGGTTCCTTAGGATGTCAGGGTACCGCTTGGAAAACCACCGCCGGCAGTCCCCCTGGTAGGAAGCCTCTTCCTCCTCCTTCTCGGTCTATTCGTGACAGAACGGAAGTTTTAAGAAGGTAAGTCCCAGTCTTATGATAACGTGCTACGGGCAGGAAAACAATTTACGAAAGAATACTCCTAGAGGATAGTCTAAGTTATAGTCAAAATAAGTTAAGTTACATCGGTTAACTCGAGATGACTGTCATGACAAATCGGGGTACTCTTACACGGTACACGACGTTTCCGGAAATTTAACAAGTCCCTTTCCAGCGAATACGGCGGAAAAGATTTCCCACGAAAATCGAACCCGAAAATCTACGAAAACTCTACTTACGTCTCCTACGGCCGTCCTCGCTCGTCCTTGCGACACCGTCCCTTCTCTCCGCTCACGGCTCCTACGCTCTCGAGTCTTCCTCAACGGTCAGGTCCTGCAGCTCTTCTCTCACGGCTCCGAGAGGCTCCTCCGGCTCCTGTCGCTGCTCCTCCGACGACACTTCGTCGAACGACAAGTCGGCCATGGCCGCTTCGATGGAGTCGTCGTTCGCCCATGGCGTCGTTACGGGGATCACGTCTCTCGCTCGTCTGAAACAGAACACGGTGCGAAAATGTTTAATTTGACCGCCAGCGATCCGTCACTTCCTGCTGCTTACTTCCTTAACAACTTCATAACTTACAAACCTTCTTACGTGTCGACGAACATGACACCATCATCGAAAGGACACCCTCTTCGAGGTTCCATCTACTTCGGTAAAGGAAACATCTCATTCCACAAGGATACATGCTTCCCCGAGTTACGTCAGGTTCGTTCGTATAAATGATCCTCGAGTCGCCATCGTCTATTAACATTAACGCCATACGAAGATCATGTCAAAGAAGAGAAGCCATGCCTCCAATCCTTCAATTCCCATCCGATCCGAATCGATCCTCCCCGCCACCCGAACTTCTCCACCGGGGCCGGGGCCCCGATTTTCTCTTCCCCGACAATCACTCTCCCGCCAACAGTAATGTACCACCGCCCCTCCGTTCAGTCTTGTGTAACGTCCTCGTCACTCACCCGGGAGAATATACCTAGGAGGAATTAAAGGATTCCCATAAGAACTTACCCTTCTACGCTTAGATGGAGGATACACCGGTCCCCGGACGTCAGCATGGCCCTCATCAGCCTCTTCGTCTGGCCTAAGAAATGCTCTCCGCTGACCCCGTTCAGGCAGGCGGGCGAGACCGCCACCCTTAGCCGCCGGTTGGCCTCCGACCTCCGGATCGATCTCGTCACGTTCGTGATCTGCAACAGAATAAAACGTACATTTACTATTACGACTCACGTATCGGAGGTGTAACCCAACTCGAGGTGTAATCTGATCTGGAACATGAGGGTCAAAAAATGACGAAGCACACATCCTTGGATTTAAATACCACAAGTGGTTTTTAAATTTTGCGATACTAGCTTCAGATATGGTAATATCAATAAGGCGGTACTCATGAAACTTCGTAAGTAACCTAAGATCATGATATGGGGCTTTAATAGTCAGTGGCGCCGTGAACCAAGCCATGACATACACTTTTACAATGAATACACATAAGTCCTGAATACTTTTCTCCTCGCCATCTTTAAATACAAACTGGGCTCTAAATAGATAGATTTTAAGGCAATAGATAGCCTTGGCCATCCACCTAGCGTGATGAATAGGACCTGGTGGAGCAAATTTTACAATGTCATCTAATTTACCGAGAAAAATTCGAGTTAGTGTCAAAAACTCCAAGTAGTCATCCCTAGGAGCTTGATCTTTTTCCAAAACAGACTGGGTGAATGTAATGATAGTTTCAACATCATCTCCTACAATTTTTATTACTTCTTGGTCTGCTATGTCAAAATTTTGATGGTCCATTGTGGGCCAGGACTCCCTAAATCTTTTAAAAATCGGAACTTCCGGACTAGTTGAGGCAGGCATTTTGGATTAAAATACTCCTTTCAAATCTATCTCAAAAATATGATGTCTGCAGGGAAAGTATTCAATGTCGCGCCCAAGCTTTTGTTCCAACAGAACAGCAGCTCTTTTAAACCGGCCTAAATTTGAATTTGTTGTATCGCAACATAGAGCCTGAAACTTGCCGTCAAGATTCCAGTCAACGAGATGCTCGAAAATAGCATCGGCCTGATCCCGACCGGTTGATGATAGTACTTCCGGAATGCTCAAAATTTGCTCTATATCACCACTAGTAATTATGATGGCAAGCCTATCACATTTGTCCGGCCCTAGTAGTTGTTTCATTAATTTGCCATCCCAGTGCAAAGTTATCAATTCTAAATTTTCACCTTGAAAATTTTCTTTTAACTTTAGAGCTCTTTTTTCCCTTAATTTATTTCTCACTCGCTGAAACGAAGCTTTGTTAATAGCATAAAGTGAAGGATCTAACCCCAACGCTTCAATGATAGCAATTATTATGTGAACAGCATTTCTATCAGTAAGTTGTGCCTTGTCTAAGGCAGCAACAACTTTCATGGTAACGACGTTGTTCGTTCCTCTCTTGCGTTTCAGTGGGGGATCAAGATCTTCGTCTTCAACTTCAGAATCAGAGCTATTTTCAGCTGATGCCTATAAGTCATCACTATCAGTTGCACCTGCAATCAAGAATAATTATTCCATGCGGATTTAGAAATAGGGATTTGGTAATTGATAACTAAAAGGGAGAGAGTAGAGGGAATTCTCAAGGCACTTTTCGAGTTTTAATGGATTTTTTTCAGATTGCCAAAAGTTATGTTCTTTCCGAACCGAGTTTGTGTAGCCCCCCCTGCCCCCCCCCCCTTACTCCCTACCTAAATGGGACTTAGATTCTTAGCACAAATATCGTAAAAATTGTTGAGTGTATCTTTGAACCATTCAATGAAAAGAAAAAACCCCAACATGATCTTCAAAAAGTGCTATTAAAAACATAATGTTAAACACATTGAAACGAAAAGCAGGAGAGAAGAAAGATCACATTCAAAACAAGATTAAATTTATTTATGCTGTTCATTAAATGAGTACTTACAAAAGTAGGAATTTTGAAGCGATTGACGATGTTTTTCCACTTGCTCTTCCCGTTTGATCCTGCGAGCTTCTGATCGTTCTTCTTTCCTCACTAGCTCCCAGTCAATCCCGTACATAATTAAAACCCTCTCGTCCTGGCTTCTTTTGTGCTTTCAAAAAATCTCTGTCTTCTTCAAGTTTTATTAAGTTCATTGCATTTTCGTGGGAGATATCAAAAAGATTATTTAATTCTTCAACGAAAGTTGCCTCTTTTTCTTTATTATTTGCTCGATGCTTATGTTTCTGAAGAGTTCTCCACTCACCGTACACATTTTCAAGTTTTTTCACGCAATCACTCCGATGTTTCGTTGGAATACGAGCTTTATTCCAAAATGATAAAATTTCATCAATGACTAAATGTGCACTTTCGCGTAAAGAATGTTTGACTTCACGAATATTAAAAAACAAAACTTTTAGAGCGTCTCCATTTGAAAGCAACTTGCTCCCAACTATCTGAGAAAAATAACTCCCTATTAAATACACATCGGTGTTCCTCCGAGTTTGCGGGGACATTTTTCAAATTAAAATTAAAAAACACTTTCGACTTTCATTGCACTTCGAACGTACATTCCCGTTGAGACATAAACGAGCAACTGAATTGAATCAGACAAATTCTTGAAATGATGAGAGATCCGTCGATCTAGATTTTTCATGTTCATTCGTGTCTCAACGCGTTTCAACGTGTTTTGCTTCTCGCGCTCTCAACTCAGTGCAGTCTCTTCTGAATAGAAAAGATCGGATTTTTGACATTTTTTACACAAATCATGGTATCATAATCGCCAAGTAACTTAATAAGTGATTAATGCCTTACTGAAATTCCAAATTTCTACGTGAACTACACGATATTTGAGGCGACGCGTAAAATTGCAGGAATGTGCGATTCGCGCTTTCTCGCAACTTTTCGGGGCAAAAAATCGAATTTCTAAAAATTTTAAAAAAAATCTGTTGTCACCACGTGAAAGTACGTAAAAAGTTAAGTAAGTTATCAAGTTTTCATAAGTCTAAGTCGATTTCATCATGCCAAAACAGACGCGCCGAATTGAAGAAATGTGCGTTTCGCGCGTTTCGATGGTCAAGAATCGTGTTTTTCCCCAACTTTACGGGGCAAAAAATCGAATTTCTAAATTTTTTAAAAAAAATCTGTTGTCACCACGTGAAAGTACGTAAAAAAGTAAGTAAGTTACCAAGTTTTCATAAGTCTAAGTCAATTTCATCATCCCTTGCGCGAGGCGTCAAATCGTAAAAAACCGCGATCTGCGGAAATCACGCTTACGCGCGTCCCAACTTTAACGCCCGTGGGGCACCACTTAAAAATTTTTTTTCGCGAATTTTTTTTTTTTGCCATCCTTTACTTACCAAAAGGCACCCTTTTAGGGGGTCGCACCTCAAAAATTCGGAAAAGTCCAAAATAAGGGCCACCCTATTCCGCACTGAGAAGTGGAAATAGAAATAATGGTAAACAACATTTCCGTTTGCCTCGCACGCTTTTTTTCTCATATTTCGGCCTTCGACCATAAAGCGATGGTCAAAACCGATTTTGGCCGGAAACCTCTGGTTTCGTGTGGCCATAACGAGTTTCTTAAACGGCTTTGGCCGGATTACGTTCTACAATATAGTTATGAATATCTTGATTGGTAGTCTTAATTGAGGATTTAAATTAAATTATGATTATACTATCCGCAAGTACCTTGACGGTCACAAGGAACTAACACTATCCTTAAAATTGTAACTTAAATTTTTTCGCCGCATATGAGCTTTAAGACTCATCGACAACAAATGAATCAGTGAGTTCGAAAACACACCAACTCGGAAAAAAAAAGAAAAAAGAAAACCTGTTCAGGAAACACCTAAAACTGCGCAGCGGACGAAGAAGTTAGATTCAGAAAAACCTTTTTGGTGCCAAAGGACAAGTACGTAGAGACTTTGTAAAGCACCAAGTTTAAATCGATATATTATGTTTGATGACAGAGAATTAAGCGTTTAAAAATTTCCGAGCTGGTGTGTTATCGTTCTCACCGCCTTTCAGATACTGATTTTTCATAGTCTGCTCTGAAAAATGTATATTTTTCGACCTGAATAACGCTTGAATATTTAAATAAATCGTCGGTACAAGGTATACTGAACCAAAAAAAGAATACCGCAAAATCGGATGGTCACCTGTTTTCCTTGAAATGGCCAAAAATCGGTATTTCCAATGAAATACTTCGATTTTTCCGTTTTCCCGTCGCTGTTTCGAGCACTTCCGATTGCAATCTCGAAATTTCCTATTGCATGCAGATGTTTCTATCCATAAGTGTTACTAAACCGTAAAAAAGTGAAAATCGAAAAAAACCCGAGTTGGTGTGTTTTCAAACTCACTGATTCAAATTTGACATCCATCTCAGCAAAATTTGAAGACACTTCAGTAATCCCGATACTTCCGACGTATACACGAATACCTACCGACGTTCCGTCGTTCCGACGTCTTCTATGCCGCTCGTTGGCGGATCCAGGATTTGGCAACATCGTCTTTTCTCCATTTAAACCCATGGAAATGTATCGATTCTTGGAGGAGCCAAGTGCTGACAGCATCGATTATTTAGCACAGGTTTAAATGGAGAAAATCCGTGTGCATTGCTGGATCCGCTGGGCGTAGAATGAATCTGCGGTACCCGGCGCTCAATTCAGTGTCATCATCGAGATGACCGTACTAATTTATAAGTCTTGGCCAAAGTGATAAAAAAGGGATGAGCCCATGGGAATGCGTCTACGTAGGTTATTGTCCTCCGAATCAATAGCAACGAGTGTGATTTCAGGTGGAAAATTTCTCTCTTTCACCACGGCTCTTTCTCAATGGACCGCCGCGCCGCTGCAGACTGCCCTTCCATCGTGGTCCTCATTCAAAGGCCTCGTCCGTCGAATATCTTCACCGGTTATTTACGGCTAGCCGTGGATTGACCTTTTTTTTGGTAATCATTCATAAACTCCGTATTTTGATACTGCTCTGGTCAGATTAATCGTGTCGTTTTACGTTCGCTGTTCAGAACGCATGTTCCCACAACTTATCATTCTGGCTGTCGCCCCAACACTCCTACTCTCCACCTGTGGGTATGCTACATCGATATTTATAACTTTTTGGAAGAGTCACTCAAGCAGGCAATAAAATTCAATTCTTGATATAGAATACGGGCCTGTGGAGATTCTTGAAAGTTGGCGATGATTTCCTTCATTCCTTCTTTCAAATTCATTGTAATTATCGAATCTAAGTGACACATAAATGACAATGATTATGATGGTAATGGTTATCAATGGTATTGATTATTACGCATAAATGACAAAGCATGTATTCTGCTCCCAATTCAGTTTCCAAAATGGGATCCTATGTATCCTTGTTAAGATTGTTTTACATTCCTTCAAATGAAGAAAAACGGTGTTACTCATTCAACGAATGGAGGGCGGGGGGGGGGGGGGGGTTCCGCGAAATGGGGTGCGGTTATACAGGTGGATACATTCCTCCCTTGTCGAACAATAACTATTCTCTGTAACACAGCAATATTTTGTTGACTAACAGCTACTTATATATCTGGAGTAGAAACGCTCGTTCTGTGGTTTGAAACATTGGTTGGTTCCCGGTTAGGAACTTGGGTATCAAGAAGCAACCAGTCCATGCTTAGGAGAGAAATGTTTTCTTTCTCGAGCTACTAGTTGGTGCTTAGGAGAAGAATGTATCCTTTCCTAAACACAAATTAGTTGCCCGGGAGAGAAAAAATTCCTCTCGGTCCTTTCTGGAAATGTTTCTCATTCTGATGAGTGTTTCCAGGTTGTGTTTGAGTTTCAATAAGTAGCTCAGCGATGAGTAAGCACAACTTAGGAATGATCATTACACTTGTTGCTTCAACAGTGGTTGAGGTAGCCAGTCAAGGGCAAAAGCCTACTTTCTTGATGCCATAAAGTTTGATTGAATTAAGTCAATAAGTGATAATGTCAGGGCAAACTTCGGAGTTACAAATCGGTTCGTTTAAAGGAAAATTTACTGGCTGGCAAGTTGGATTGTCACCAAGGTTCACAATGATGGGACCCAAGTATATGTAAACTCACGCTTACCTTCAAATTTCTTAATCACGGCTGGAGGTAGCCCCCATTCCTTTAGGAGGTCTTGGAGACCCTCATCCATGGTCATCCACTGACAGTACTGACACATCACAAATACTAAATACCGTAATACAACTGCACACTGTACACTTTGGAAAGTTGAAACGAAAGACCAGCGAAAGAGTCGAAAGACGGTATGCATGGCGGTGACTAACCTCTCAATCCTCGTTCCACGCGATACCTCCCACCTTGCGTTGGTTCCCGCGTTTTTTGCGAGTAAAAATAGGAGGGTATTTCAAATTAGGAGTGGGAAATTTAAAATGACGGCACCTCTTCAACACGAGCGACACGAGAGTGTGTTATTTAGGTGAGACGATTCGAGCTGCGAGCGAGAATCTCCCACAGTACTCGGCCTTGTAACGTCATTTCTAACGGATTTTCGTAACTAGACAGTCTACCACGGGGAACAAGACTCGTCTTGTTACAGTAACAAACGGGTGTTGTCTCCCAAACAAACTGAATTGTTTTGCAAAGTAAATTTCTTCTTCTCGAGACAAGACAGATGAAACAAGTTTATCTTGTCTACGCCGCTCGACTTTTTTTTTTTCAGTGTACAATTAAATTTTATGGAAAAATGCCTCCTGAACAAGATTTATTTTAACTTTGCGAACAAGTATTAAAAGATTGAACTCTATTCAAGCCATTAAGTATTTACACATCATCAAAATTTTTACGTGCATTCGTCAAAAATGCCTCAACCCCTCGCAACGCATGCAATATCCGTGTGCCCAATGAAAACGTACCTCACGATGTTGAGAAAAGACCCGCCTCTTTTTCCACTTTTTCAGCTCGGTTTTTTTCATTTCATTTTCACGATCTGTCAGAATAAATTGTCGTATTTAACTTTGATACGAAAACGAATTTAACAATGATACACGCCACCTCTCCCTCCCGTATCCAATTCACGAGAAATACGACGGCATTTTTTTGCCTGCTCCGATCCATAAATGCAATCGCCCGTGCTCTGCGCTCGCTGTCTTTGACTTCCTGTTTCCTGGAGAAGTGGCGCTTATCGCGGAGTGACTTCCTATTAACAGCTCGGAGGTTTTTCATGTTATTATTTATTTATTCGCTTTCCTGCCGGATAAGTGCAAGCATTCCGATTATCTCCCTTTATTTTTTTTATTTTATTTAATATTCAAAAATATATTAGTTCTGATCCGGATTTTCCCCGGCTTCCACGACTGGCTATCGCTCTCACGAGTCTGTGTGAAGGTAGTTGCGAGCGGAAGCTCTACCTCTCTCCTAATCCACCGAAATGTTCATGTCACAAAAGAATCAGCGCTGCTCAACCCATTTACTCCCGTTTTTGTCTCGACATTCAAGGAGGAAAAGAGAGGGAAATTGATAACCAAGCTGTCTACAAGTCCGAAAATACTGGCTTTTTGAGGGCGGTCCGGGAGTACTGAAAAAGTGCGGAAATTCCGCATAGAGGTCCGGAATTTTGTCATTTTTGTCGCAATTCGAGCGAGAAATTCAAATTTTTGAAATTTTTCGAATTTCGTCAAATGAAGGGCCTGAAAAAGTACTGAATTTTTCTGTTGGGGAGGTACTAAATTTCTTGGGAATGTCCTGAACAAGTACCGGAAAAGTGCCGATTTTTGGCCAGCCTGTTTTAGTAGACACCCTGATAATATTAGTCACGTAGAGCGAGCTGAGTGCTGAAACAATAAGTAATTTTGATTTTTTTACAGTGAAGACAGTGCTGTCATCCACGTGAAAAGCATCAGAGAAGGTATAGCAATAAGGCCTCTGAACTAATTGTCAATATTTTTTCAATTTCATAACACTCTGTCATCTGAAAATTTTCGACCGTCTTTGCTATGGATCACTAGATTAGGAGCAGAATGAAGGATCCAAAAAGTGTTTTATTATCCATTTCGAATCAAATAGTTTTGTAAAATACGGTGAACACATTACAAATTTCCTAATTCCAGTCATAAGTAAAAAACTACAGTTGTTTGTGAAGGTGAATAACTTTCCGCTCACCTATAGCAAAATCCTACCTGAGTCAAACCGAGCACTGAAATAATGTCAGTATGTTTATTAAAGAAAAATCGTGTTCCTTACGCTGAAGTCTCTTGACAAATTTCGAAGTTTGTGAGTGGGTTAGAGGAACAGAAGTATTTCTTCATACCATAAAATGGTCCTTGGCCTTTTGAAATGATTGTTATCGATGGCCACTTTGCCCTTTGTTGATCAAACAATCACTGGTTTCTTAAATTCAATTTAAAACACAAATGTAAGGTACACAAACTGGAAAGCATCAATTTCGTTAAAAGAGAATGCCCTTGTTAGGGTCTTTTTTATGTTTTAAATCGTCTGATTCGAAGGAGGTCCTGGTCTGAAAAGTTGAAGTGTGGACGGATTAGTAGCCTCGTGCAAGGAAAAAAGATTCCTACGAAATTTTACCTGGTTCTCAAACAACTTAAGTGATACAGGTTGAAATTTGAGGTTTCAATATTAAACAACAGCATCCTTCCATGGATAACGCCGAGTTAAGATGTTACAGAGCAAAAATGTCCCTCTTTTAGCCGTATCTTCTATAAAAAAGACCTGTCACACTCGCTCTCACGCACCAAGGTTTTGCGGGTCGAGAAATCGTCTTAAGTTGCAACTCATAATGAATTAACCTGGATCCACTATAACGTTCAATAGCAGTTGTAATGAATAAACTCTAGGTGGCGGTAGCCACCCCGGCCAAATCCTAAAAAATCCCCTAAAATCAGTGGCGTGGCGTGAATTGCGATATATCGATTGTTATCCCATTAAAACCTATGGTAAAGAATCGATTATTATGGTGTTCGCTGCGAACACCCTGTTTATCGATCCTTTTCCATAGTTTTAAATGGCATAACAATCGATATATCGCAAAGCACGCCACGCCACTGCCTAAAATATTGACGGGTGGCGCCTTACCCACTATCTCGGTCTCCTTCGCGCCTTTAGCAACAAATAGGTGGTTGCTGCCCAACTAGATTTAGAGGAGAAATCTCTGAGCCGATGCATATCTCTCAAAAAACCAGATAGTGGGAAGCGTGAATAGAGTTGAGATAGAGGCAAAGGGCCAAAAGAAAATACACTACAAACCAAATTTAGGGCAGCAGGCAAACTAAATCAAAACAGAGATACTTTAGAGAGAGACAATAGATAGACTTTATTCATGCCTGAATGGCTTCAGCAGAAAAGACATTATCACAGATATAGATTACTGGATAGGCAAATATCACAGAAACACAACTTTGGCTAAAATGGACTCATGGTGTCGCACACTCGCGTACACACGTATACAAACTGCTAATCAAGGAATTAGCCTGATCAATAAATCTTGCAAAAAAAAATAAAAAAAATGAATCAATAATAATCATAATGCAATGAATCTTGCAATTGCAGCAAAGTAAAGTTTAAAAATAGCCCGCGAATTTATTTACTTTCAGATAGGGCTTTATAGGATGGCACATCTCGATCGGCCTCTCCTACATGGTTTGCGGCCTATTTTTGTACAAAGATCAACTTATCAAATGAACAATTTAGAAACGAGAAAAAATAAGTTTGAAATAAACGCGGTAATTCACTAAGGTAAAAGCACCGATTCACAATGAAAATCAAACATTATATAAAAATTGCTAATACACCATAACAGGAACCCGACACTGTAGAAATACGCACGCTAAAGATTATAATCGATAGAAACTTTGACTGAGTAAATACAAGAAAGAAAGTGCAAAATCATGGAGATCCATCATTCAGAATCTGAAGATGAATCACTGCTACAGTCAATCTTCTATTTTCTTTTGACTCCTTCCTCTTTTTTTGCTTGACTTTTTAGGACGCTTTTCTCTTCTCAACTCTACCATAACATTCAATATGTCAATCAGCTTTCGACCCAGTTTTCCTCTTCCTGTATCTCTAGCTGTTTCTTTCTGAACTCTCTATCCTCCTGTTCGGTTTTTTCCATGAAGGTCATTAGTTCATATTCGTGACGGTTTGACAACATGGCCTTTTTTTCGGATGTTTATGCTTCTTGTGCTTTACACGGCCTGCCGCTGGCCACTATCTCATACACAGCAGGGAACGGACCCTGCATATGATGACTAAGTTGATCAAGCTTTCTATATAAGTAATCGGGACTACTGTACAATGCGAATTTGCGGGTCGGATTTGCACCATTGCAATACGCAACCGGTACCACCTCCGAGGTGAGAGACGAGGGCCGTTATCGATGTGTAATTTCCCCATCTGAAACAAAGTTGTGAAAACTCCAAATAATTCGAATCCTTAAAACATTCGGGTACCAAACACATTTTGAAGTACTTAGTGATAGTATCGTCGACGTGGTTGTAATCCACCTTACAGTTACAGATGATATTCCAATCTTTTTTTTTCCAATTTCCAATTTTTTTTCAAACGAACAAGTTCACGCACAATGCACTCCCGAAGTAAAATTAAAAATATTGCACTTTAAAACACGTCATTATAAGTTAAAACATAATAAAAAATTCAGGCTAAAATACTTTAAAACGCGATGTTCTGACCACGGCGAACGACCGATGACTGGGTCACTAATTGCCAGACAATGCATTGCAAGAAAATGTCTTATCGTGAAGCGATACTATGACCGCCCGGATCAAAACAAACTCCGGTTTTCGGGTGACACACGTAGCATCATTGCAGCGTTGCCAAATAGTGCAGTGTGCGCAAACGTTATCGGTAAAAAGTGTGCGCAAATGATATTCGTGAAAAGTGTGCGCAAACGTTATCGGTAAAAAAATTAAGCGCAAACGTTATGCACCGATTCCAAAGCCTTCGAATATTTGTATGTCAGTTCCTGTGACGTGGGGGGGGGGCGAAAGCTTCACATAAATATAAAAACGAGAGTATGAAATCTCGAGAAATATTATTGTATTTTTTTTTCAATTCATACTCCATTCGATTCCTGCCTCCCGTGGCCACAATTAACATGAGTTCGGTACAAAATATCAAACATCTCGTTTTTGGAAACGAAAAAATTAAATCTCCGTTTTTTTTCTCCGGCGGAACAATTAAGCGTTTTCGGTCACTAATACTTCTAACATCGAAACGTTTAAGATTCCTATAAGCACCCGCCGTTTTCGCGCCCGTCTGCGATTTGGCTTGCTCGACACTTTGAATGATTTCATTATACTTTTCCTCGGTAAAAAAATCACTACTGCTATCCTTTAGAAAAGACGCTAATTTATCGTTCATAATTCGTGACGTGATAAGGATGGTTTACCGGTCTGACAAATGACTGCTGCCAAAAAAGAAAATCTTTCTGGAGCTACTCTCCTTGTTTGATCTTCTGTCCGCGAACAATCAACTACTATTTTGGTGACTTCGTTTCTCTATTCGTATGTAAGACGTTTTTCCTTGCCGAAAAATTGTAATAATGATCTGCCTGTCGCTATCGCTCAATTTCACTATCGATAACCGTCTCGATAGTCTAACGGAACGAATTCTGTTCGGCTTCCATCATGATTTTAGACATATATTCTTAGAGACGAGCACTGTAATTTCTTCTTGATGCTTGAAATGGACCACTGGACAAGGTACGAGTTTCAGCATTCTGATACATGTTTCTTAACCAAAATTTTACTTAGAACACGATACGCACAACGAAAATTACCGAAAACAACTCCTTACGAAGATATTTAATGATTCTTGATGCTTGAATTCAAACCACCCGCTCATGAAAACTCAATGCCCTACGTGATTCACATCGCGCGCTAAACGTTTATCATGATATTCTCTGCGATATAAAAATCTTTCAACCTCAAACTAGACGCTTTGGCTCACCTACAGCAAATTGCGTATAGTTTGAACAACACATGGTGGGAAATGAACATTACTCCATTGAGAAGCTTGTTGAAACCGTTGTAGTGCGCAATTTGACTCACGCAGAGCTTTGAGTTTCTTGTGAGCGGGCAGTTCAAATTCCTCGTAACCAATGTGAAGTAAAAACGTTAATATTTTCGTTAGGAGTAATTTTCGTTGCGCAAGTCGTGTTCAACGTGAAATTCTGGTTAAGAAACACGTATCAGAATCCTTTAACTCGTACCTTGTCTAGTGGTCCATCACAGAAAAAAATGGATGGTGCTGGCGACAGAACCTTTTGTTCATACGGCTCCCACAGTTTCTTTGTTACACTTACAGAACTTTCTGTCGTGGGAACAGAGCACTCTGTTCCCACGACAGAAGTTCTGTTCTCACAACAGAAAAGTTCTGTAAGTGTAACAAAGAAACTGTGGGAGCCGTATGAACAAAAGGTTCTGTCGTCAGCACCATTCATTTTTTTCTGTGGCATTTCGTGCTTTCTGCCGCTCGAATGTGTGGTTGTTTTTCGGCTAATGAGGGTCATCCAGAGTGACAAAAAAGGAATAGAGCTGTGCAAAAATCGTTGAGAACGACGATCCATACTGCAAAATCAGTGGGACAGGGTGAGATGAGTTATAAGTTTGAGTATGACACTTGGATGTATGTGTATTATTACATTCTCAAAGCGGCATAAATCAGGGTCCCAACGCCGGACACGATCTCTAGACAACCGGGACAGGGGACAGAGGGAACTGATGATATCTTAATGCAGTATAGGAAGAGGCCAGGTTAGCGTTAGCCAGATTGTGTGCCGTGTATCCAATCGCTCGTAGTTAGAAGTCGCCCCAAGAATGGTCTCAGGGATATTTGGCAACTAAGGTCACGGAGCTGAAGAGCGCGAGACCATGCCTTTTGCAGCCGTTTAACAGGCTATTGTTTCAGCGCAGTGATTCTCAAATAGGGAGAAGTCTTCTTAACTGCATATTGGTTTCCCATTGCATATACATTTTTTTCTTTGCGTAGAAAAAGCTGGACTAATGACGTTTAAAAATTGCGATTAGTTAGCAAAACCCAGTGTGACCGTTTAAAATTACGATTAGTGAGCAAAACCCAGTGTGACCATTCAAAAATTGCGATTAGTAACATAAACCCAATGTGACCAATTGAAAATTGCGATTAGTAAGCAAAACCAGTGTGACCATTCAAAAATTGCGATTAGTAAACAAAATCCAATGTGACCAATTTACCCGGCTAAGTGCTTAATTTGTTACGCACGTGTGCAACAGTCATTGGATGATGAAAATGGGTGTTTCTGCTCCCTGATAGGCGTCGAATCCCGGGAGTTCACTATTTTAGTACATGTTAGAAGGAACTTTTGCTCTAATTACGTTCTATTACCCCTATAGGAATAAGTATGAAACTCTTGTCAAAATATCCAGAGCCATCCTTAATGGCGTATTTCAAGAATGTGACACGGTTCTCGTCAGAAAACTGCGCAGGGCCAGGCATCGAATGAAAATAAACAGGTTAATTGTTTGAAAAAGCGATAAGTTCAGCGATTTTACTCATCTTGAAATCTTTGCAATTTTCTTTTGAGAATGACAATGCAGCTGGTGATGTTGCATTAAACTTTCCTGGAATAGAGCAGTCGGCGAAACTCTCTCGCCATCTTCATTTAATATCTATTCGGTTTCAACCAATGGAATTATTTATAGGAGCGAAAATTAGTACTCACTTACCTGAAAAGATATGGCAAAATATTTATTTGATCGGGAAGCAGCCAGAATTCAATTTATGCATTACTTCACCTCCAAATTTTCACCAAATCACTATGAGAGCATTTGAACACACCTACATTACAAGAGTAACTCTTCAACGATATGGTTCCACGCGGTCGCAATAGCTTGAAGTTTGAGAGCTTTTTTTCTGAGTTCGTAGCTTGAGGGGCTGAAATGCGAACTCCCTGACCTTTCAAACACTTCGAACTAGTACAGGCACTTTAATAATGAAGCAAGAAAACACAGAGTTCTTTCAAACAAAATTGCCTTAATACGGTCCCGTTTTAAATTTTGAGCATAGTACGGATCCACCACGCCAAGATGCACATTTTCGCAGTTTCTTCCCAAGAAATTTCGCTCATAACTCGAATTTGAGCTGAAAGAACCCGAACGTGGAACATAAATCGTCTGATGTGACCAATCGAAGTGTCTCTCGTTCAGATACTTTCAACTTTATTTTAGGATACACCAGATATATTTTTCGGGGAAAACAGTTGTAATATCACTTCAAATTTTTTTCTACCAAAAAAAGAAAACAAAAAACCAAACTTTGATCACCAGGGTAGATTTACCGTAGAGCCTACAAATCCGTAGAACCGTCTGCCTAAGAAGTTGCTTGATTGGGTTCCTCCTGGGAGGAGACGAAGGGGACGCCCAGTGAAAGGGTGGCGACAGGGGGTTTTAGAAGAAATGAGGGTTTGTCAACTCCCTGAAAGGCTTTGGGAGGATAGGGGACTTTGGCGGCTAGGGGTCGCAGAGCGCCAAAGAGCGCTATAAAGGCGACTTTATACATACATACCTACAAATACCACTCAGATGCGCCTTCGTTGGATTCCAGGACTTGTACCACTCTTCTCTGAACCATTCTCGCATGTGAGCTCTTTTGAGGACCACTGCCTCGGCCAGCGCAGCAAGTCCACTGCAAACGGCATGGTGCGAGAGGAAACCCTCTGTTTCGATACGGCATCATCTTTTGAACAAACAAGATTCGTTTTACATTCACTTATTCTCAAATCGCGACGGCCACGGCGCCGTGGAGCGCCGCCTGAGCGCCACCCTCCCCATTCCTATTCCGTGCCCCCCTATTTTCCTTCCCTCCCCCCTGACCAACGTCACCGCTATTTACGTGCGTACAGAATACGTTTGTCTTCTTGGCTCCGTTGCCGTATCTACAGCCGTCGTGCCCTACTCAACTCACACTGGTCGTGCCAATTCCTGAATCGGGATCCTGAATAACTTTTCGACGGGATTTTCATCACGAAGAAAGAAATTAAAGTCCCTATTTTTTATGTCGATGGAAAAGGAAGAATATCACCCTATTTGCAAAGTGATTAATTGGACGTATTTCTATCAAAACGGACCTAAGCGCCATAGGGTGAGGAAGGTATGAGGGGGGGCTTGGATTGGCGGCGGAATCGGGCGTCCGGCTTATTCCGTCCTATACTCGCAGTGCTTTTCCATGGCGCTTAGGTCCGTTTGACAGAACGCACTATCCGGCATTCTAAATTCCTCAAAAGGAACTCAAATTGGCGCTTCGTTCCGTTTGATAGAAATACGTCTAATTATGCGGGACGAAGACAAATTTTGCCATTTTTCTAATTTAGAGGTGCAGTTTTGAAATCTGCAGATCTACTATTGGAAATTGTCTATTGGAAGAATATTAATATAAAAAGGGTGTTCCAAAAGTAAGTAGACTGATGCTGCCATTTCAAAAGTAAGCTACCTAGCAACTTGATCTTGGTCTCATTTGAAAGATCTGATTCTCTTCTATTGATAAAAGCAAGATCAACTTATTTGAATAAAAATTCAACAAGTTATGACACTATACATATGTAAGGGGTGTGCGCGCGCCGCCTACGAGTTTTTCATTCGACACGAAAACGTGCGTGTAAGTGTAAGTGTGTCATGCTTGTTGCTTTTTTTTTATTTTCAGGGCATTATTTACCAGCACTTTGTGACAGAAAACACGACAGTTGACAGCGGGTACTACTGCAATGTTTTGGCGGAATTGCAGATGCACATTTCTCGGAAAAGGCCCATTTGAAAAATTCGTGGATTCTCCATCAGTATATTGCGAGGGCGCACACATCCAATTTTACCCGTGAATTTTTGAAAAGCCAAGTTATTAGACTTCTAAGACATCCGCCATACAGCCCAGATCTTGCTCCCTGCGATTTCTGGCTGTTCCCTACTCTTAAAAAGGAGCTTCGCGGTCAAAGATTCGGGACCAAGGAAGAAATCAAGACGGCTGTCCAAAAAACCTTCAAAAAATTCCCCAGGAGGAATTTGAGAAGACTTTGCTCGTGAGATGGGAGGAAAGGATACACAAGTGTACAAACAACAACGGAAAATACTTTGAGGAGCAACCTGATAATCTGGTGGAGTCTGACGATAGCAGCAGTGAAGACGAATTTCGGTAAGAATAAATTTTTTTTAAAACCCGTAGGCGGCGCGCGTACATCCCTGTATACCCCTGTGTACCCCTGTATAGTATCATAACTTGTTGAATTTTTATTCAAATGAGTTGATCTTGGTCTCAATCAATAGAAGAGGATTAGATATTTTATACGAGACCAAGATCAAGTTGCTAGGTAGCTTACTTTTGAAATGGCAGCATCAGTCTACTTACTTTTGGGACACCCTTGTAACATCAGCTGCAGTATTTTATACCGTGGAATGCGGCGAAGCCGCTAATTCACTTTCGCCAAAATTGTCATTTAGGCGGCATCGCTCCTTAGCCCTCGATGTGCTTTGTGAAGAATACGTATTAACACAATACGCAGAGTGTGATATGCTATTCGAAAATTTCAGCGACGTTTATTCGTAGAGTTTTTTAGAGTTAAATTATGTCGATGGTGAGACTAGCAAATTACAAATTTCGATCGTTCGATCTCGGGCCGTTGCGCAGCCCAGCACTGGGGGAAAAAAAAACACATTGGACCTAGAGTCCAGACTCTTAAAAACATCGACAAGAAAAAAGTACTGTTGATTCAATCAGAATCTTGCTTAAATCAAGAACCGAGCCTCGATTTCCAATTTGAGCGGATTTCCTTTTGATTCAAGCTTAAATCTGATTGAATTAAGAGTCTTTTCTCTTGTCAATGTTTGCAAGAGTCTGGACTCCAGATCCAATGTGTTTTTTTTCTCAGTGAACCCTCGATGGCGCTTCACGCTCTGGAAGGCACGCTTGGGACACTTTGAAAAACCTGAGCCCTTTCTTCGTTTTTTTAAATTTTTATTGTAATTTTTCCGACTGAAAATGTCTCAGTTTTGAGTGGAATCGTCTCCGTTTTTTTTTTTTTTTTAATTGTGTATTTTAGCCTTGTTTCCCGCTTTTCCACCTTGTTTTTTCCCTGTTACCATTGTCTCAGGCTACTCTATAAAAAATTTACATCCATCTCCTGTTCCCGGTCCAGCTGCCAAAATCATGAAAATCGGTCCTGAACATCTTTAATAGGATCTGTGACAAAAGATGAACTTTTACACTGTTTAAGTGGAAAAATTCACAACTCAATCACGCATGATGTTAAAAAAAAAAATGTTCAGTTTCAAGACTTTTAAATCGTAAAATAGGTTGATCGTAAAAAAATATGTATACTGTTGGTTACGTAACCGATAGAACATTTTACGATCGAAAAGTCGTAGGAACGCTACTTTCTCATATTTTTCTGCATAAATCAACGCAGGGTCACAACTTTTAAAAGCTTTTTCAACCACAATTGTACTCTTTATCAATTAAATGGTTGTTTATCTTCGAAAACGCCAAAAACCGAACAGGCGACACTACTATTCCCGTTATCGTGAAATCACCCCTACTTGTTCGTAGCGACGGTGTTTCGTGCGATAGCTGGGGTGCCAGATAACCGCGCACATTCCCATCCCACGAATTATATTATATTAATAATCTACAAAATTAGGAGCGAGCCGCGTCAACGACTTGTAGCGGTTGATTATCTTCGACGTGGCATTCCGAGTCTTAATTCGTCTTCCTCGCATGCTTAAGTTCTCGACAAAGGTCGAACCTAAGTTGTCACTTCATGTTAAAATTGCTGAATTTTAAAATGAAACCTGATGGTGATTTATTTAGAAATAGTTTCACTTCGAGACAATTTACGGTGTACTGAGGTCTTTTGGTACTTGCTTATCAGTTTTTCCTGTATCTTTTGAAACTTTAACCTTTGCCCACTGGCAAGTATCCATTGGCGGATCCAGCTAATTGGCAACATTTTCTCTTCACCATTTAAATCTTTGGGAATGTATCGATTTTTGGAGGGATCAGGTGCTCCGACAAGAATCTATTATTTAGCATAGGTTTAAATGGAGGGAATTCGATGTTGCTAAATTGGTGGACACGCCTCTGCAAGGATCGATTCCGAACAGCAAAGCTGCTCGATGGATCTATTTGGAGCTGTATATCAGCCAAAATTCCAATATCAGATTGAATGAAGTTCTAATTTAGGTGAATGCCTAATTATCGCTCTGAACACATCAGAACGTGGTGGCAAGGAAAAGTAAGTTTTAAAGGCTTCAAATTGTATGCGTAATTTTGTATTTAAAGCGGAATTGAATTTGTTTCAAGGCTATCAAAATTCACTATACATTCAAGGTTTACTTTACTTATCCCAAGATAAATACTGTATCATAACAGAACCAAGTGCGTATAGCGATTACGGAGAAATTAGAGTAAATGCACCCCATCGTCCAATAATTTTCGCAATGGTTATCAAGGTATCACCCCGAAATGGTTCTCGAAAGATTCCTCGAAGAATGTAGCCATTAAATATCAAGGAATGTGTTTCAGGTTCGAATCGCGATCAGTTTTGATCATTTATGCAAATTTCGGTCTGAGCCCAGATTAATGTTGTCCCGTCAAAGGTATGTAATAAACAGATCTAAGATGTAGATTCTCCAGAGAAGTACAAATTCTCCTTTCTATTTCTAAGATATGGATCTAAGATACTGTTGTAAAATTTAATTTCCGAATAACTGCTGTGCAAAAATGCACACCATAATTTCTACGGGGCGGGAGGGGGAAAACATTTACAGATGTTTATTCTATAAAACTTTCCTCGATTTGATCTACATATAGAGCGAAGTGACTTGATAAGGAGGGCTGAAGAAATTACCTCTCTTGAATACCATAATAATGACAATTGAATACCAACACTTTATGGCTTTAATGTGCTAAACTTGTGCCGAATTTACGCGAATTTGATCGAATATTTCCTTTGATGGACTGAAAAAATTAGATTGCCGCAGAAAACTACCGCATAGCAGATTCCTGTTGCGCTGTGAAAAATTCCTGTTGCGACGAAGAAACAACTTATCAAGCCGTTTTAAATTCCTCTTGTTCATCAAGGAAAGTTTAGTTGTAATGTAATATCTTAGCGGAGTTTATCACACTGAAAAGAAAACTCCGGCCGTGGGAGCCGCAATTACGGGCTATATAGACATACCGTCCGTTCCGGGCTCAAAGACCGAAAATTCCGGCTGCTGGAGCCGTAGCGTCGGCCTCTGAACCCGGAGCAATCGAAGCTACGCCTCCAGCAGCCGGAATTTTCGGCCTTTGAGCCCGGAACGAACGGTATGTCTGTATAGCCCGTAATTACGGCTCCCATGGCCGGAGTTTTTTTTGTTCAGTGCAGGACAAGTGAATTCTTTTCGTCAAAACGGAAATTTCACCTGATGACCTAACTCGCTTCCTCAATTCGATGCGTTTTTTCCCTCCGTTTTCTTATTTTTCATGGTGTGAAACGAGAGGAAACGGTTTTCTTCGTTGGAATGAATTCGATTCAATTAATTGTGACGTGCCCCATTTTCGCAGAGCATCTTACTAATAGAAGGGACAACACCGCTCGGACTAATACCTGGAATGTTTTCGGTTGAAAACGCTGAAGACCCAACCGAAATTATTATCTAGGTATATTACCATGTTCAATCTGATAGCGTAATTAATTACAGCTGTTGACAGGCTCTCATATCTCGCGTAAATTCCTCTCAATTAGTTTAGTTAACCGAATTATTGTCGAAGGAAATTGGAACCGTCGCGAGTTTGAGAGGCTCTCCGCGCGGCGATGCCATGACCCCCAAGAGCTGCTGCATTCCGCCGAAAGACAAACTGGAGATTTTAAACTGTTTTACAACGCCGTCTCCCTAACAGCACCGGTGACCATGCCAGTTTTTTCGGAATAATAGGTCAGCTTTGTTCCAACTCGTTTGAAACCCGTGGGGCCGTTGTACCAGCTGACATCGCTGCATCCACCGGCCCAATTCCGTCGCCTTAATTAGACCGACTTCTGATCAAGAATTCAGCTGTTCGCTCCCTAATTTTAGAAACAGGAGTACTGTCATCATGCGGCGTTGGTGTCGCACCACCATGCTGCCATGGCAAGGAACAACGCCGTAACTGCCTTCAGACATTGCCGAATTTACTTTTGTCAAGGAGCAAATTCTATGGGAAAATTGTGTGTGTTTTTCCAATTTCTTTGAAATTTTTGTTTGCTTTTTAATAACGAATATCTGAATATAATAAGGACTACTAAAGGAACCTTGATGCTCATACTTGTTTTATTTTACGTACATATAGTACATGCGAAGGTGATAGGAGCCGAAGCTTTTCGAACGTCTAGCGTTCATCATCAGGGCTAGCATACATAGTAACAGCGAAAGAGCAAACTAACGAACAACAAGCACTAATAAACTACGTCATGCACAAAATTGAATTAGCTCAAACAGTAAATAGCAAAGGTTTGTAGCTGTACAGGTAAGAAAGGAGTCTTAAACAAAAATAAAAATTTAAGTCTTAACATTTCAATCGGAGCTTAAGCTGTTGGCACTTTGGTTCAAGAAAATGGTGTCTTTAAAGATAACAGACATCACAATCGTTGTTACTAACACTAAAAAATACATATACTCCGCAGAAGCGGATTAGGGAACAAATTGCTTTTACGGCAAATTGAGAATTGACAAAAATTCGTTGCGCATCGTTGAGATGAATGCTTTTTGTCTCCTTACGAGTTAAAACGACAACAGTGCATGATATACAGGGTTATTCAAAAGTTACGCACCACTGGCCATGAGGGTTGTGGCCATTTGAAATTGTTGAGTTGCCCCCCGCCCCCGAGGAGATCAAAAATTGGAAAGTACCTAAAAAAGTTTCCCCCTCAATATGAGGAAACACGTCTTAAACCGCAAATCGATATCATAATTAGAACTGAAGTTATGACCAGTGGTGCGTGACTTTTGAATAACCCTGTATCTATAGCGAAATGATAAGGAGTCTCATGTTGCATTAAAGCCTAGTTGGCCGGGGCCGGGCATACTTTTCCCTTCAGTCGTCGTTCGCACCATCTATCGAGGATGTAAGGTCTCTTTACGCCTCTGTCCTTTTTCATGAATAAAATCCCTGTGTGTACTACTAAAAAGTTGGGTCATGCTTTGCTCCTCCAAAATCCCAAATCTGACGCGCATAATTTTTCGTGACAGAAGTTCAGTACTAGTAAGTTTCTTAAACTTTATATTTTAACCAGACTAGGTGTCTGGTACTTTTCGAAAAGTCGGTTTTTCTTTAAAACATTTGTTATAGATGAACACCGCTCGATCCCTTGATTGTTAAGCTTTTTGTGGTCTGAATTCAATCATGAAATCCTGATTTCGATTTGCCTTTATAGAAGACCCTTATTTTCAGAACAGAATTAACAAACAAACCTCATCACGCGGACAATGAAATAGAAGATGGATCTCCTCGTCTAAAAGTTTCCTTTTACATGGAATTTAAATGTGTGGCTGCAGTTTAATTTTGAAGCAAAAGCTGATTTCATGAATTGGAGCGTTACCAGGGTGTCTACAAGTCCGGAAAGTTTGGAAATAGTACTGATATTTTGAGAGCGGTCCGGAAGTACTGAAAAAGTGCGGAAATTCCACGAGAAGGTCCGAATTTTTTCTCATTTTTTGTCGCAATTCGAGCGAAAAATTCAAATTCATTTTTGAAATTTTTCGAATTTCGTCAAATGAAGGTCCTGAAAAAGCACTGAATTTTTTTGTTGGGGAGGTACTATCTTGGGAATATCCTGAAAAAGTACCGGAAAAGTATTACTGATATTTGGCCAGCCCGTTTTAGTAGACACCCTGATAACATTCGTCACGTAGAGCGAGCTGAGTGCTGAAACAATAAGTAATTTTGATTTTTTTAATGTGAATTCTTTGAATTTTGTCAATTAAAAGTACTGAACAAGTGCTGAATTTTTCTGTTGAGGAAGTACTGACTTTCTTGGGAATGAACTGGAAAAGTTCTGTAAAAGTACTGATCTTTGGCCAGCCTGTTTTAGTAGACACCCTGGTTACAGTTCTCTTTGATAGCACGACCGGGGTTGCTTCATTTACTTTCCGCCCTCCGGAAATGCAATCCCCGATCCTGCACTTGTTTGTGAAAATCGGAATCAAGACTGAATCCTCTTCCGCAGCAATGAACGTTAATAGCCGGAATCCCTCGGAAAGCTGTGGGTGTAACTTGGCGGTTCATCGCCGCAAAGAAGGAGGGGGGAGGGCACTGATTAGCGCATCCTTCATGCGGCACCATACTGGGAGCGCTGCGCCAACCAGGACACCGTAGCGCTGTCGAGCTTAGCGGCCGCGCTGCGCTCGGACACTCCGGTGAATTACTCTATTTACCATCGTGTTCCCACTCGCCGCGTTATTAGTTATTAAAGACACGTTTAATTTCCGTGTACAGCGGCCCGTTTTGCGGCGCTGCGATAGATGGCGCTGCTCGCGAGGTTTATCGAAATCGCTCTCGTGCACCGCGGAGAAAAAATCGAAGCGATGTGTTCGGATGTAACCGTGATCGAAGTCGCTCTGTTTCAGGTGCGGGTTGATCTACAAGCTCATTTGATTGTTCGCGGAGTTGCCGATACATATAGTCACAGCCACTATTATTTGGAACTTCAACACTGGTTAACGCTCTAGAAGTTATTTTGAAATTTAGACTCTTGGACACTCAAACGAGTGGAAAATTGCCACGGACATTAAACAGCAAACTGCGACATATTCTTTAAACGCCATGAGTTTTTTTTTCTCTTTCTTTCTTGCCTTGTTTTAATAGTCCATCTTAAGGTAAAAAAAATCAATGTAGAAGAGTGGAGGGATGAAATAAACAAGAAATAATAATTTAGTTGGCCTTTAATAGAAAGATTTAAGGTAACAACACCAGTACCCGGAATAGTACCATTATCCGGAAATTCGCTCAGTTTTTCGTAAAAAATAAGCGGTAGGTACGTCACTGCAAAAGGGGCATCAGGTTTTCACAAATTATACTCAGAGGGTGCCACCTTGCAATAAGTGTGATGGTCGTGTGTTCCTTCTATTATCTGTACTATGCTTCTAAAGTGACGTATTCAAAGAGCAGGCTGTCAAAGTGGGAGGAGCTTAGCTGTCGTAATAAGAAATTGATAAGCGCAGATAAGGAATTCCTAACCTATTTCTCATTCAATGTTGATTTTTTTGGTCTCTTTGTCATCATTACATCCTGGAGAACATCTCGCACCCGGCTATTTTGTCCATTTGTTTGATTTTAGATGTTTTATCTCGTTTCCGGGCACACGTTCTTCAGTTTCGGCATTTTCGCCAGTATTCGGAATCAATTTCCGGATCCAGGATCATGGAAAAATTGAGTGCTCCAGTATCCCGAATCATTGTTGATTTTCAATTTTTTAGATTAAAAACCACCAGAATAACTTGGTTTTAACCAATTCTTAGGTATAAATACCTAGCACATGTCGAAATTAGTAAATTATCAAAATTAGTCACTATTTCCAAGGTTTAAAAAGCCTGGTGTCTTCTACGTCCAATATACCATACCAGTTACTGACGTACATGATGCTGACAAACAATTTGAGTTTATCAGAACCTAAAAATTCATTCAGATCATCGGCTATAGTTTGTCATTTTGGAGGACACTTGGCAGTAGATGCGTCAGTAGACTCATTGGTTTCTACTATCTCTCGTGTATCTGGATCAGTCTTACGTTTTGAGTAGTCCATGGCGTTGGGATTCCAATTTACAAACACGATGACACTTCTTTTAAGAGAGATTTCCTGACTCTGAGGTTTCTTCGCTTGACAACTGGAATCATCTTCAACAGAAACTTTTTCAAGAACTTTAAGCTTTTCAATTACAGCTTGCCTCGAGATCTTATCAGCAGCATTTAGTGCTGTGCGAACATGAATGGGAAATTAACGCATTGTAGTTGATATTATAAAGATTCAGGCATTGGCACATTCAGTTGTCCTGCCTTATTTGCCTTACTCAGAAAATAATCGGTGTAATTCCCATCCTTGGGAGTGTATTTGCCAAAATGGAGTGACTGTAGGAGGTCATCCTGGGTGCGCTAACTCACTTTTTTGTTGCATAAAACTGCTTTCTCTCCTTTTAAGTGCAAACGAAGTAAAACTTTGGTGCGTTTTAAAAAACAAACATTATTCGCTTTTTTCCCAAAAATTTAAGGTGTTGTTGTTTCTACCGGTTTTAATTTTTTGTTATACCTAATTAATAGTATTTCAGAAGTAATTCGCCTTGCTCCTTCTAGTGGCATTTACGTAAAGCATTAGTCATATCATGGAAGTATAGTCGAATATTCTTAACTAGATTGAAGTTATCATTCTTTTTCTAATTTTAGTAAACAACATGTCGATTTGGCAGAAAGAAACTCTATTTAAAGCCCGTCAATTAGGGACGTTTATTTCGACAGTCGCAGCATGTCCCAAAGTACAAAATTTTTAAAATTTTCACAGGTAAAATATGTAAAGGAGCATTTGGAGAAGATAAAAGGGGAAAAGTCTGTAGATTTGATATGAGGTCTCATTTAGAAAATTGGACATCGAAAATAATCAATAATTCGAGAGCTCTTCGTCAATAACACACTAAACTTTGCTGTCTGTTATAATAAGACTATCCGCCCAGATACTTAATGAATGCCAGTTTTCACTATTTGCCTGCGACTTCTACATCGTACTTTTTCATTTTGCGTCTTCCTGCACTATTGTCACCTTCAATTAAAACCGTTTCGGAATTACAGTATTTCAGTGTGTTACTATTCAGAACATTTTTTCGTAAAGGACATTTTTTTCTCTGTAATTTCCTCCCATTAATCGTGAAATTACAGTCGGAAACGCATCCTCCACTTTTCAATTTTTTTTTTTTTTTTTTTTTTTTTTTTTTTTTTTTTTTTTCCGTGAGAAAAATGTAAAAAAAATAATGACACAGTCATACATCTGTTGCGTACTTCGAATAATTTACAACTTTATCGAGGGATTTGTAAATGCCAATCGTCTTTTTTTCTGACCTTGCGTTAAAGTCACCTCACCTCGCATATTGAATTTCGTTTCTGCACCTAGTCAGACCTTGCGGCAATGTCTCATAATTGCACGGACTTCAATTTTTTGAATGAATAAACTACCAATATAATTATTCCGGAAAATAATGAATTTGGTCGGTTATTAGAAGGAAATTCGCGTTCTCAATCCATGAAAGAATACCCGTCAACGCTAAAATTCGTAAGCTCGTATTCGGACATTGGTCGTCCCGTCTTAAGCGAAAAATCAATTTCAGAAAGTCTTCATGGATATTGGACTTGCTCAAAGATATAACTTTTAGAATATGAGGATATTTCAGCGTATGGTACCTGGGTCCTGGGCTCTTACCACTTTTTAGCTGTCCCTCTGAGTGTGCAAATAAATCTTAATTATAAACCTTTAATTCTTTGTAGAAATCACGTTTCCACGAAACCTATCACGAAATCCTTTAGTCGCAAAAATTTTACTTCTAATCGGTTTTTTTTTGTTCATACGTTTACAATTTTGAGTTGATACTGCACACGATATATCGTCAGTCTATCCAAGGACCAAATCATTGGACTCTGTGGTGGATGTTCTTACAATACCATCAGTTTTTCTTTAATCATTGGAGCCGCAAAAAATAATTCTCGATATTGTATGTCCTTAGTAGTAAGCACTGGCCTTGCAATCACGGTATCGAGAGAGCGTTGCTCCCGCGTCTTCTTCCCGAGCGAAAGGGGACGTGAGGCATCTTGGGGTTGGAGCCCAGGGCCAAGGCCCGTTCTGGCATGCTGAGGTAAAACTGGATGTAAAAATCAGGCGTTTGGATTATTGTATTCGCTATCCTGTACGCTTATATGTAATTGTAATTAAAATGCAATTCGGTGAGTAGCGCAACTAACCCACTTTGGCAGGTTTAAAGAGACGAATTGATTGAGCGTACGATACCCATCATCGAGCGATGCTTCGCGTCAATCCGACCTTATCGTCTTGAATCCGATGAAATTCCTGGCATCGATGCCATCAGAGTGGCGACGGACCCATCCACAAGTACGGACCAATCTCAGAGCTTCCCGCGAGATCCCCCCCCCCCCCGTACCAAACGTTTTGGTCTCGTATTTTGGTCTCGTACCCCGAGACCAAACCCCCCGTACTGCACGGGGTACGATTTGAATCCCAACGATAACCCCGACCAGCACCACCCACCCGCTTGGTGAACCCCAAAAACTGATCGGATTTACACGCTCTGCCCAATCCGACGCCAAAATACGCTTATCGATTTGAAGGGGGGGGGGGAGGGCAGACGTTCCAAGTGAAGCTTCAAAGTGGTGACTGTTTAGCCAAGTGTTGCCATCGATTACCGCATCGATGCGCATCACTTGACCAATCACCCACCATTTAAAGCCCTGCATAGACGATCAAATTCCCGAACCAATTCCGATCAAAGTAGCATCAAAGTGTCGGGAGTCATCAGTCTCAAACTCATTAATTTGCTTCATTTATAAATGAAAAACTCGGCAGAAATGTTTCCTGTGGCAGGAAATGATGAATGGTGGCACTTCGTTCTGATCTAACTTCGAACAAAAAAGTGCGGCCTGTCAAAATTTGATGGTAGATGGTGACCACCAGTCATCAGCATGTCTACTTTGATCGGAATTGGTTCGGAATCTGATTGTCTATCGAGGGCTGAAAGCTTCACTTTGAACGTCTGTCCAGGGCTTGACACACACTGTATCTCCTCTGAAACGGGGCGCCGAGGAGCGCTTCCCGACGACGAGAATCGGCAACACACAGGGAACGGGGAATGAATGAAGGAACAGAATAAGTTGTTTGTCAAAAGAGTAATAAAGTCGTCGGGGCGGGAGGCGGTAAATCAAATCACAAATTAAATAATTTGATATTAAAAACTAACAACTATAAGCTGGATGCCAGTGCGCAGGCGCGGGCTCGGCCTAAGAGCCGACAGCATTTATCAACTCAGCACCGGGCATCAATTACCCGAGGACGCCGTGCCGCGCCGCGCTCCATGGGGGCAATCATCAGGTCCCGCCGGCCGCGGCCCCTCCGAGGCGACGTGCGCCCCCCAAGCCCCCCACCCCCGCCCCTGAACCTCGACCCCCCCCCCCGATCGGCGCATCTTCCCCCCCGGCCGCGCCGCTACGCCCATCGGGACCACACCGGCGGCCGGCCCGCCGACAAATCCCGGCCCCGGGATTTTACCTCGTAAAATTTCGGCTCGGATTAGCCGAAAAATGGCCATTTGCATCCGAATTTCCCTATTGACAGCAGCTGCTCCAGGAGTCGCGTCCATCCCGCACAGTGGGAGCTAGGCGCCTCAATGCCTTGCTGACTGAGCACTGGATAAGAAAACACATTGGATCTAGAGTCCAGACTCTTGAAAACACAGACAAGAAAAATGACTCTTGATTCAATCAGATTTAAGCTTAAATCAAAAGGAAATCCGCTCAAATTAAGAGGCTTGGTTCTTGATTTAAGCTTAAATCTGATTGAATCAAGCGTATTTTTTCTTGTCGATGTTTTTAAGAGTCAGGACTCTAGATCCAATGTGGTTTTTTTCCAGTGAGGCGTTTCAGCATCCATGCCACACGGAGAAAAATCCTCGAAGATCCCAAGTCAACAAGGGAAAATAAGAGGGTGGTGGATGATGTGGCCATTTTCTATCAATTGTGTAGGAATACCTTAATCAATTTGGTTACCAACCCGAATTTTGCGGTACCACTCCAACTCGAGTCAGTTTCTGAAAGGATGAGTACAATATTGTCATTCGGGTGAGAGGAAATTTTCTTTTCTATTGAAAAACTTTTCTTTTCCATTGAAGAACTGTTCATTTCTACTTCAAAACTGTACTTTTCCACTAAAAAAGTTAGCATCAATCGAAACAATTCCACTTCTTCAGCTCACCGCTGGGAATTTGGATTATGCCTCTCTTCAGACCTTTACTTGCTACGCACGACGATACTGGATCTGGATTGAGGTAGTACCGCAGTTAATTGGAAACGCCTTCGATCATCCAACAAATTGGGTAGTACCACGATTTCAGGAGATACCCCGAACACTTTTTTGTGTGAAAGACACCATTTGGACTGCGCACCAGTTTAGAGAAAGAGAACCAACCCATCGCAGTGTTTTCAATATCCTGTAACTATTTTCTTCTAAAAACTACTCTATATACGTACGTTCATCACGAATTTTTTTCCTGTCAATCGAGCCATCATCAGATTTTAGTTTTAAGGATTAATTCCACATGATCTTACGATGGAGTTTCAATTAACCTAGAAGTCATTATTTGTTAGTGCCTATGACTGCGCTTCGAGTATAAACAATTTACCGAAAAGTTTCAGCTTTATGTAAATATTCAATATTTAAAACGACGACCCTTTGGTTTCTCTCTGCTCCATCTAGAAAACTCTCTCACCAGAGCAGAATTTCGGTTAATTCTAACACCCAAGTTTATGTTTCCTTCTCAGTGAAGGAAAACTGAATGTCTTTAGGGTCAGTTGGGGTAATTCCGGACGATTTTGACGGTTGTAACCTAATTTTTACTTTGACCCTTGGTTTGGACCAGTTAAACTGAATGAATTCAACATTTTTTTGGATCTGCCAGCTTCTTATATTGTTGAAAGCTAGTTAATATAGTATTTGTCGCAAAAATGACATTTTAGAAGCTAAAACAGATCAAAAAGTAAATTAATTATCAAATTTTAATTGGAAAATTGAATAAACGGAATTACCCCACCGGTGTTTTTCCGATGGGGTAATTCCGGTTTAACCTGAATCTGGACAGAGGTTCATTGATCATTCGAAAAACAGGCAAAATTGTTTATTCATAAACAGAACAACTTATAGAAATAATGGTTGTTGGAATATAAAGATAATTTCTCTTACCTGTAACACTTTGCAGAGACGTTCCGAGTTTGGCGATTTGCTTTTTTTTCGCACCTTTACGACCGATCTCCTTATCACGCGTAAACAAACAAGAAATGAGAACCAAATCACTCAGGGTGACCAACTGAACGTTGGCAACAACATACTAGCGCGAAAGTTCCCTAACCTCAATTTTACGACCTCCATGATGCACATCCGGAATTACCCCGTGACGGAATTACCCCAACTGACCCTAATATGCAAACCACTTAACTTGGCCATTTCGAATGGTCCTCAAGAAAGCTCACCTCACTGCACCAACACCAAACCGCCCTCCAACGGGATTTTAGGCTCTCGAAGTACTTCGCGACAGGTAGTGCCTGCTTGAAGTAAACGGAGTTAGGAACCAGGAAAACCCATTTTATGTTATCTCCAGCTACCATGGGCACTGAGGAAGAATATTGATTGACAAGCCAACCCCCCCCCCCCCCCCACACGCAATCATTAACGTCTTCCCTGTGATGTTTTAATGAGTATAGGAGCAAATGTTAATAAACCACCCCACAAAAAAAGGTAACTCAGTTCAGACTATTTTATCATGTGCTTCAATTTTGGCGGACGGCTCTCCAGCCAGTCGTTTTCTTGGCCTTCTAAAATTACAAAACGTGGAATAAATGAACTGCATTTTGCATTTTGGAACTGTAAATTCTGGCTCTTTTGGATGAACACTTATGTTCATAGGGAAACTAATGGCACACACGTTGTTTTTAAACCGGGCTAGAATTTATAGTTCCAAGTTGTAAAATGTAGTCCAAATCAATGAGGGATTGAGGGTGTTCCCGAAGAACGCAACTTGCAAGCTTCCCCAGTGCTCAGAGTCACTTCCAGATTTTGCACCAATAGTGTGAGTCAAGTCGCACATAACTCAGCCCCCTGAGCGCCGGCTGAGCCCCCCCTCCCCCTCCCCCTCTTTAAGGAAGTCACAATGTTATGTATCCGGCCCCCTAAGGACCACTCCAGCAACCAACTGAGAGTTGATCGATTCTATAACCAGATAATTATAGGCAGATAACTCAATAAAAAAGAAATTAATTTGGACGTTCTTCGGTACGCTGGGAAGCCAGCGAGGAAATCTTGTGGCTAATTTAGTCAGATCTTAGTTTTATTTCCTTGTTTTCTTCCGCGGGGGTCGCTCGGATTTTTATGGTTTTCTCGAATTTGATTACCTTCAATGGAAGCACCTGACCGAAAATATCCCTTAGCTGCTTTGATTCACGATTATTGTGCGTACAAGGCGATATTTTCGTGAGGAGAAATTCCTCACAAAATTGTTTGACATATGTGGTATTCTAATCCCGAACTGAACGATGCTGCCCTTTGAGGTGTGACTCATCACTGAAGCCAGATGATGGTGGGTCTCTAAAGAGCCTGCCTGGTAAAAAAAATGTTAGAGGAAAAATATAACCCCTAAAAAATTATACTTCAAATGCGTTCTTTAATTCACGAATTCAAGCTTTTCATGTGACCTTTCACATCAGCATGGGCATAAATTAAAGATAGATGTGTGAATTTGTGTTACTGTATTCTTTCAGGTGGACCCAGTACAGTATTAACAGTCAATTGCTTCAAACTAATGCTTTCTTCCCTTTTGTGTGCATTAAGCCTTGATTTTTATGCTATACCCAGCAACTTTAAAAGACGTCAGCATAGTTGTACGAGCTTTTTCCATTCTTCTCTTTTACTCTTTAAACTCGTAAGCTCCTGATTTCTCAAGCATTCGATGAATTGGAGGAATGTTTTCTCAAATTAGAATTATAAATGGATGCCTGCTATAGGATTTTCCTGGACTGGTTAACAAGATGCGTATTTTGAATGATGTAAAGTAGCGTATTCTACGAAACTGATTCGTATCGTATCGAACAATCGCAAGCGGACATTTCAAGCCTCAAATATGTTTTTCTGTTTCGTTGTCCAACGTTTTTTAGCCAAATCACGAGGAAGAAATTGCAACATTCAGAGTGTAAAGGGATCAAGAATTGGGAGTATTCTTGTATCCAAATGCTCATTGATAAAATACGTTTCCTTGTGTTGACTGAAGAAGAGTAAGGATGAAAAACATTTATTTTTATCCAATAAAATTTTGACAAAATACTACAATGAATATCCCTCCTTCTTGTACATCAGCATAAAAGTGACCAAAGAATGAAGACATAACTTAAATCATCTCGCCGATTTTCACAAAGGAAGGTATCTAAATAAACCTGTCGCAGGGAGTGGGGGTAGAGGGTGTTGCTGTTTCAACGCAGTGACTCCGACATTGAAGAAGACAAATTGCTGCTGAATTTCAATGGTGAATTATAATCGAGTGCCGATTCAGGCTTGACAACATTCTTCGCATTGTTGCGAAACGTCACCTTAAAGCGTTATATCTCCGCTTTTTCCAATGACAGCAGGGAGTTGAGTTCATCCGCTCGATATTTTTTATGGGAGCAAGCCTTGGTCAAGGAAAGCTTTATTCGGTTGGGTTGAGTTAAAAAAGGAAGGAACCTAGTCACATTTTGGGAAAACGATGAGTTGGAACTGGTTATCCTCCTGCGATGGTCCTCCTTCTTGGAGCGGAGGAGGAAGCTCCAGATGGGGTGGGGGGAACACGAAAGTTTTGGCCGTAAGGGCCAAAACCCCCGAAAGAAAATATCGAAGCAAAGCTAGAATAAGAACAAAAAATGGAGTGTCTTGCGGTGGGAGGCTGTGAGGTGTCGTGTGTGAACGTCTCCCATTGGTTCGGACTGTTCCAAAACAATCCGGGCGGGAAAAGGTGGCAAATATGAATGTAACCTCGTTACAGCTTCTGTAAGCAGATACTGTGGGAGGCGGAATTCCTCCCACATGCTTGTCGAGCAGGGTGATTGCATGGGAATAGGTGAATGCACGTGACTCTGCTTTGGCAGAAGGGTTGGTGAATAACCGATAAGTGCGTGCAACCCGTGCGGAGAGTGGAGGCGTCAAGGGGTCTTGTGTTGCCCAATGACGGATAGGAGTACCGTAAGCTGAGAATGAATGGAGAGCAGTCGTCACAAAGACGCTGACAAACCCGGCGAGTGTAGCATCTTGAAGAGGGCGTTCAAGGAGTGACGTGTGTCCAAAGGCAGTCAGGTCGGTAAGATACTCCGCGCACCTCCTGTTCGGGTAATACCCAAACGTCTGTATTAAGTTGTATTCGTATGGGTCTACGAGGTGGCACCCACCTTCATATTCAAACGATGGAGTCACTGTACACTACCAACTGCGTAACGCCCTTGCGTTAGGCAAGTCATGAACACTGGCGAATCGGCGCAGTTGATATGTTGAATCGGTGTCGTGGCGTAGAGGCACAGGATTATTCGGGTCTACACCATCAATGGCACGTTGCAGGATGCCATTTACCTAGAGGTAAGAGGTATTGCTTCCTTTAAAGGATTTAAAAATTGATGATATCACAGAATTGCAAAAATTCTCAAAATTGATCACTGAATTCCTAGTGGAGAAAGAATTCTACGCAGTTAGAGAACTGGTGTAGAAGTTTATTCAATCTAATTCACTGGAAGAATTGTCTAATTTAACTATCATGCATTTTTCTAATTTTGAATGTTAGCATTAAGTTTAATCTAAGTTGACCCGTTTGTTTGCCTTTTTGCGCATTTTTAACGAATAAAGTGATTTCTATTCTATTCTATTCTATTCTATTCTATTCTATTCTATTCTAGGGGCAGGCCTCATAAACGCCGGCCATGAACTGGTCCCTTTCGTTCCGCGCCTCTGCCATACGAAGGGCGAACGTCGATAGGGTCTCAGAAATGACCGGACCTGCGGCAGGCACATGGTAGAGCACGGGGTCGCGGTGGAGTATCACTAACTGGATTGTGGGCCAGTGGATGAGCATTGCTGCAATGCTCGCAGTGCCGATGGGGGCTATTCGTCGACCTGGGTGCCCGATCCAACCGACGGACGGGACGTCCTTGCACATGGATGCCTTATGATCAAAGCACATGAGAGACACATTTGGACAGACAAACTTTCCATGAAAAAATCGCCTTATCAGCATCGCTGACGCTGTGAATGTAGGAATTGTAGGGGTAATCGTACATACTTTTTCCTGAAGGTTTTGTTAAGAGGTCAGCTGGTTTATCTGTTCCTCTCATAAGGTTTAATTGCAATTTGTTTTCTCCAATTACTACTAATTTCTACTAAAATCTGAACTTGAAAGAATTTCTTTGATCGATTCTTGATTTTCCGATTCGATTGAAAGGTTCCATGTATTGTTTGTGCCGGCAATGAGAACTAACACGGCGTTTTCATCGATGTTACAAAGGTCCGTAACTTGTTCATGGGCAGCGTTGGGTTTGAATACTGCATCAACCTCATAACCCATGGCTAAAAATTTTTCAGCTAAATATCTTCCATGGCTGTCTGCCCTAATAGCAATTTGTGGCATTCTGTATACCTCTGTACAATCAATAACTATTCTACAATTGGGTAAATGGGCGGAAGCATGATGGCATACATTTTTTTACTTTTTCTGCGGACGGAATATCTTTCATGAAGTCATGACAAAGAACTTCCCAAAAAACATGTATCCATGTGATGGCAATGTTTGATACCGTCGACTGACCTACATTGAACTGGCGGGATATGTCTATTTCTCCCAAGTTCAATCTTAACTTCATCAACGTCGTAAGAACTTGCTCGTGCCTATTTATCGCTTTCACTGTCCATCCATAATTATAACTAACCTTAATATCATTGAACAAATTTAAGAACATTTCTAGCATTTTAACCTTTGACGACAATGAAAACCTCTGTACAATCAATAACTATTCTACAGATTGAACTGACGTGCTGTGTCTATTTCTCCCAAGTTTAATCTCAACTTCATCAACTTCTTTAGAATGTGGTCGTGCCTATTAATTACTTTCACCGTCCATCCATTATAATTACTAGCCTTAATATCATTGAACAAAGAGGGTTATTCATATAGGCGAAAAATGTACCCAGCCCGGAATGTACGAAACTTTGTGAGCTGATAGTACTAGTTGAGAGAGGCTTATCCCTAGCTCCGTTTTTGCAGGAACCCCAGGGAAACAGCGTTGCCATTTTTTTAAAGTCGTAACCTTCAAACACCCATAACTTTCGCAGAAATGCAGTTACAGAGCTCGTATTTATACCAAAAGATGCAAAAAATTACGTTCTATCGACCAATGCCAAAGAAATTTTAATTTGACTCCATTGTTGCCACGTTTTGGCCATTTTTTTAATTTTCGTAATTATTTAAAATCACGTTACCGCCTAAAAAAGTGTTTGCGGTTGGTGGGGATTGAATAAAAACCTGTCGGAATTATTGTTCGTTCGATTCCGCATCCATCAATGTATTATACTTTTCTGAGAGACTTAAGGAACACGAGTTATAGCGATTTGAAAATTCGGCAAACACGCCCTATACCTCGATATTGACGCTCGTTTAGGTACGTTTCGCAACTCCGTGTTAAAGCAAAACGCCTAGAACAAACAAAATTCGAAAAGTCAGTTCATGTTTTGCGCTTTTTTGAAACTTTCACATGATTTTTAGGAATTCAAGGAGCGGCGGTGTTGCCGGTTTTCAATGAAAACCACCGCTGCCATCACAATTTAAAGTAGTACTCATTTAATCTTATCCAGCTACATTTGCTAACCTAAACTGACCATTTGCGACATGGTGTTGACAACATTGCCTAATTTCCGTCGGAATTCGCGTAGAGGCGGGGTTGCCAGTTTTCATGGAAACCGGCACCGCAATCACAAAAAAAAATGTATTACTTATTTAATCACGTTCAGCCTTATTCTGTAGTTGGAATTGTTTATTTATCGAATCGATGGTTTCATCTATCTCTCTGCAACGGCAGTGGTGCCTGACAGTACCGAGATATCGATATTGTATAGAGATCAAGAGCAATGGATCTAGGCCCCTCGCTAAAACCACTCATCGGACCGCTTGAGTGATTCGGTAGCTTTAAATTTCGATATCTCGTTACTGTCGGTCACCACTGCCGTTGCAGAGGGATAGAAGAAACCATCGATCCGATAAATAAACAATTCCAACTACAGAATAAGGCTGAACGTGATTAAATAAGTAATACATTTTTTTTTGTGATTGCGGTGCCGGTTTCCATGAAAACTGGCAACCCCGCCTCTACGCGAATTCCGACGGAAATTAGGCAATGTTGTCAACACCATGTCGCAAATGGTCAGTTTAGGTTAGCAAATGTAGCTGGATAAGATTAAATGAGTACTACTTTAAATTGTGATGGCAGCGGTGGTTTTCATTGAAAACCGGCAACACCGCCGCTCCTTGAATTCCTAAAAATCATGTGAAAGTTTCAAAAAAGCGCAAAACATGAACTGACTTTTCGAATTTTGTTTGTTCTAGGCGTTTTGCTTTAACACGGAGTTGCGAAACGTACCTAAACGAGCGTCAATATCGAGGTATAGGGCGTGTTGCCGAATTTTCAAATCGCTATAACTCGTGTTCCCTAAGTCTCTCAGAAAAGTATAATACATTGATGGATGCGGAATCGAACGAACAATAATTCCGACAGGTTTTTATTCAATCCCCACCAACCGCAAACACTTTTTTAGGCGGTAACGTGATTTTAAATAATTACGAAAATTAAAAAAATGGCCAAAACGTGGCAACAATGGAGTCAAATTAAAATTTCTTTGGCATTGGTCGATAGAACGTAATTTTTTGCATCTTTTGGTATAAATACGAGCTCTGTAACTGCATTTCTGCGAAAGTTATGGGTGTTTGAAGGTTACGACTTTAAAAAATGGCAACGCTGTTTCCCTGGGGTTCCTGCAAAAACGGAGCTAGGGATAAGCCTCTCTCAACTAGTACTATCAGCTCACAAAGTTTCGTACATTCCGGGCTGGGTACATTTTTCGCCTATATGAATAACCCTCTTTAAGAAAACTTTTAACACTTTAAAGTCGTGCATCGATGTATAGTATTTGATTTGACCCATTCATCATTATTCTTTATATGGCCAACTCCATATCATTGGTGCATGTACGTACCACATTTGATAATTTTTCAACTAGATTAAAGGCCTCGTAAAAATAACCAAAAATTTACTTTGCAAGTACCGTTTAAAAGTTTAATGATCAAAAATTGAATATACACATTTTTTTTAAATTTACACAATATCTACGGAGATTTTTAAAAACTAGGAACGTCCCGAACATACTTAACGCTCTATTGGTGGAGGAGGGTCGAGGAGAGCGTCTCGCCCCTTTGTTTTTACGCGTTAAAGGATAGGGAACAAGTCACAAAGGCGTGGGGGAGAGGGAACAAAAATGCCGAAAAAGTGCGTTACGCAATTAAGGGACGGCCCCTAAGTTTAAAAATTGATTATTTCACACTTTTGAAAAAATAAAGAATGAAAAAATGTTCCTGAGTGGTCTAAAAATAAAAGTGCGCGCTAAAATCTGAGCACAATTTGATCACCGCTCCTGGATTATTCAGATTCGAGGCACCTTCCCCCGAACAACTCGACGAAAGCAATTCGTTTACATATTTTTATCTGGGTGCACTCACACACACGTATGGTTACTACACACTCTGGCAGACGAACTTGAGGGTGGAGGGAAACGGTGGCATCGGTTGCATGTTTAAAAAAAACTCGATCTGATCCAGGATGATTTAGGTGGCGCGCTCATGGAAGAGATTAGAGATGGCCAGGAGCCTTGATGCCGCTTCATCTCACCCAGGCCAACATAGGTACACCAACCCGGCCAATGCTGATCTTCAATGAATCCTGCTCAAGCCTCATTGGGAGACCCATCGATGATAGGTACTGCTTCCGACTTCAATAATTACTTAATATAATAATGCTGGAATCAGATATAATTAAATGTAACACAATGAACTATCATAATATTGATTATTGGGGAACTGGAGTTGTTAAAAATTCTTGAAGTCTTTCTGAACTCCGAAAGAAATTAATTTTTTTTGCAGAATTCGGAAGGAAATGAAGGAGACCCTAGATTTTTTTAATCGACGAGTTTTTTCTGTAGCTCTGAAAACATCAGGGGATTAACATCTCACCATTCATGCGCAATTCTTTGTACTTAGTTCATTTTGAAGTCTCTCTGCTCTTGCTTCTAAGTAATTTTCTTCAGAGAAGATGGAGTTTACGTGTAGATCCAGCGATCCATCCAACTTCATTTCGTGAATTAGCCTTGCGAAGTGCTTGCTGTTTTACTGAATGTAGTAATGAGTTAAACGTCCTCCGAAGCACATTTCAGCCCGAATCTGTCTTTCAGTATGTTCAGCTCAAGCCTTTGTTTCGGTCCAACAACCATGACGATCATCATCATAATTGTTCGTAAACCTGCATTTAATTTCTTGAACACTCCCGACAGCCAAATTGTGCCACCTCAACGTGACAGCCTTTCCAGAAGTTGCATGATTTTCTCTTCTATCGTTTTTGAAACCATTCGAAGGGTCACTTGCATGGTTTTTCAGCAAGGGGTAGCACGAAGCTGATCCCTTTCTTTTCTTTCTTGACTTTTATCAGTCTGTAGCAGGTTAAGGAAATTGTTGACTCGAAGAAAATTGAAATGAAGTTTTCGGGCCGAAATTCGGACCGATTTCCCCTGCTGATGTAGTAAATGTTGTTCGTCAGTTTTTTCGCCGTCATGAACGTCAGTAATTTTCGGAATGTCAGCAACAAAAAAAGTAATAAATTGATAAACAACTTGATAATTTGGACGGTCACTTCATGGTTTTTCAGCAAGAAGCATTTTTGAAAGAATGACCTATGTGTAATAATTTATTGTTTATGTTAATCTGTGCGATTACTTTTTAATTCTTCGGTTTTGATTTTCGCAGTTAAAAAACGACGATGATCATTTCGGAGCCTCCGGGTCCACCTTCAGGTCAAAGAGCGATCGCGAGACGCGAACTTGTCGAGGAAACACAAATGAAAATAAACACCTCACTGCACTGCGGGTCCTCACGATTATTTTTTGATATACATAGTTATTTTATAGTTCTTTTTTGATAACCTCACCACTTTCATTTTTGAGAAAGTGAACGTGAATATGGGGAGTTTTTAAAAAAATAACTCCTTAAATAAGCACTTTCACTGTTTGTTAAAATTTACATTGAAGATGACCTATGCGGACTAAATGCATCGTCGTACGTATTACGATATGTTCGACCCTGCACTGGAAAAAAAAAAAAAAAACACATTGGATCTAGAGTCCAGACTCTTGAAAACATTGACAAGAAAAAATACTCTTGATTCAATCGGATTTTTGCTTGAATCAAGACGAAATCCGCTTCAATTAAGAGGCCTGGTTCTTGATTTAAGCTAGATTCTAATTGAATCAAGAGTACTTTTTTTGTCGGTGTTTTTAAGAGTCTGGACTCTAGATGATCCAATGTGTTTTTTTTTTTTTTTTTTTTTTTTTTTTTCTTCCAGTGTTGGGTTTTTTTTTCGCCGGTCGGAGACTGAAGAAGCGCGGCAACGAGGCGGGAAGGTGAATCGAATCGGCGGGAGCGCGGGACAGTGGACACAGGTCTCGCCTTGCCGGTCCAGGCGCCTGCCTCTCTCATCCCAGTCCGGGGTGGAAACAGATCTTTATCATCTCCCTACGTTTCGTGAAACAATAAACACGCATTCTTTCAACGCTGCGCCAGGAAAATATGAGAGTTTAAACTTAATTATATTATAATTTGTTCCCCGATGTCGTCGCGATGAATCGGATGCTTTATTAAGGTCGCTCTCTGTCTCCGATCTCCGACCCTTTGTTCCTCCTCTGCCAGGGCACCCGAATTCTTAGGTAATTGATACAATTCAATAAGTCACCGCCGGGGGGCAGTCGGGACCTCATCTCAGGGATCTCCGTTAATTGCCCCCATTTGTCTTCCCGTCGTCTCGGCCCGCTTCCAGTTTTTCACTTTCGTCGGCTTTTTAACGGCCCGTTTGCTTTTTGGGCTCCGTAATCCCAATCGAAACTAGGAAAAATTTGAGTAATAGTGAGGATCCTAGAAAAAAGCGCTTCTGGGTAAATGGTTGTTCCCCATTACTTCTTATTCGAATCAATTTGATGTACGTATTATACTAAGTAACTATCTATTAACTATGTTAATGAATTGTATACTTTTTTAATAATATTAATTTTTTTTACTTATATTTCAAGTATCGCCTTCAGTTAAAGGCCCCAAGCCCCATTCAATGGTTGTTTAAGACCGCCATACTCGAGTTGCCCGGTGGGTCAAATTCATCTGATTTTAGGGTGAATGGTTGTTCCCCGTTACTTCTTATTCAAATCAATTTGATGTACGTATTTTACTAAGTAACTATCTATCAGCTATGTTAATGAATTGTATAATTTTTTACTGATATTAATTTTTTTTTACTTATATTTCAAGTATCCTTGAGGGGGTAACCCCACGCCTTCAGTTAAAGGTCCCCAGCCCCATTCAATGGTTGTTTAAGACCGCCGTACTCGAGTTGCCTGGTGGGTCAAATTCATCTGTTTTTATGATCTATGGTCGATCTTAAATTTCATTTGATTGATCAAACTCTATCAAGCCGTTCAGAGTGTACGCCTCTACTGAAAACAAAATCCACGTAGTGGACTTGCGTCATCTCAACTCGAAGGCCCTCATGAGGTCGATTCATCCCTTATGCAATTCACTCTCCAGTTTCATACGGCCTTTCATGCAGAGGTGATAGGAGCCGCAGCTTTTCGAACGTCTAGCGTTCATCATCAAGGGCTAGTGCATACATTGTAACAGCGACTTTTGGTTTTTTTTCTAGAAGGATGACAGTACTAGAGTATTTTTTAGCAATCTTTGCTAGGTCTGACTGCAAGTAAATAGAAATGTCTAAAAAGAAACTTAATTTAAAATTAATAAAAATAATTAATGCTTAAAGTAATCCGACTTAGCTGGCTCGGAGGTATTTAAAAAGTTTAAACTGAAATAAATATAAAATATAGTAGAGCTGTACAGAACCAAACTTGTTGTTGTAATGGCAGGGTTGCCAACCTCAAATATATCATCATAGTTACAGTTTTCGGAGTTCAGAGCAAGGTAGAAGTCAGGAACTTAGATGATTAGAGGAACGCCGGAAATCAGCCAGGCAATTAGAAAAATGACATCATTCCAACAGGATAACTAGAGACTCGAAACGAGGAACTATACTGCACAACTGGAAACTTGGAATCCTCTCTACCACTGCTATTTTTATTATTTTCTTCCTGGCTTTGATTTCATCATCCATCGCTGCTGGTGTTGCTTTTTTGATGCGTCTTTCGAATGCATCTGCCAAAAAGAAAAGGCGAAAACACTTAGTTTTGTTTAAGAAGCTCATGAGATGTTGCTTCATTTCCAATATATCTATCTACTTTACTGTTACATACAATTTGAATTATACTTTTCTCCACGGAAAAGTTTTTTAGATACCCAATGCGTACCTTCATCCCAAATCAATGAGTTCAAAAAATATGCAGCAGAAACAAGCTTTTCTTTTCAGTAGGTTTTATTCTTTTAATGCATTTTTGCTCGCTCAGTTTTGATATCGATGGCCAAAGTAGAGAAATGCAAGAGATGCTTCATATCTACGAATACGACGTTAATATTGTAAGCCTTTGCTTGCATGTTATACATTTGTTATTTTACGATCCCTACGACCAATTTTTTTCTTGAAATTACCAGAGTACCTTTTCTTCTTTCCTGCATCATTACTAATCTTGTGTCTGGCCGTTTCAGATTTATGTATGAAAAAAATAATTCGGAAGAGTGTTTTGCACATTGAATCAGACATTCGTGATAGTCAAGTTGTTGTATAAAGCAATTTTTAAACTTGTTCCGATCATCTTGCTCACTGCTCTGCAAAACGATGCTTGCTTCAAAGGGAGTTGATGAGATAGCTTTCGGCTGACAGGTAGATGGGACCCATGTTAGTGCATCGTATCACTACAATAGGATTACTTCAATAATCAGCTTTATCCCTCCTTCGACTCGCTAAGCTGTCTGTTGTTGAAAAGAACCGCCGCGTGTGCGCGAGGCTGGCGACTGTGTGGTGGGTTGCGTCCGATCTATATCAAGGCGGCAATTAATTCGCTCTCTTTGAGTTTGAGAGGAAAGTAATTCGACGCTGCGTAGTGGATAAGGTCGCGTATCTACACAACATATCCTCTCGTAATTGGACGTCATCAGTGAGATTATTCAAAAACAGAGGAAAGAAAACATTAACGTCGCGTAAGTGATGCATCTAAAATTTGCCACCTTGAAGAATTTTAACTGTAGATAGAGGTAACCTAAGACCGTGATCAAGGTATTCAATTCAAGCATGCCATGGTAATTATTTAATTAAAATAAAGTGAGGTTTGCACTCAAAACGATATAAGCGAGAAATATCACAGATTTTTTTATCTTCTTTTTTTTCTTTTTCAGTCCACTCATTAGTTACCACTTAAACACGAAATTTATTTAATTCCAGACACCGCCACTTAGAATGATAATGAAAATAAGGCTAAAAAACAAGAAAAGTAAACTTAAATTAAAAATAAAATCACTGAAAATTTGAAAAACTCAATCTCTCCTTACCTACTTATTTGTCCTTCATTGGTCTTTTTTGTTCTTACTTTGTCCTTATTTATCCTGTTTGTTCATTTGGACGAATAATTAAGTAAGGAGCGATAGTTTTTTTCCCAGCGATTTTATTTTTAATTTTGTTTCTAAACTTCAGTTGGATTTTATTTTCGTCATTACCTAAGTAGTTGATATGATTCGTTTTATCGTAAAATTTTGAAGCTGTTTAATTATTTAATTTCTTCCTCGTCCGGCGGCCCATTGCCGACCACCGTAGAAGCTAGCCGCATCCTCATGAGGCGGACATGGCACGCAAGAGGCAAGACCAAACTGCCGTGCTAAGGAAGAACGCCGTATGATCATTCGAGAGTTGCCGAATTTCTCTCGATGAAACACGTACTTTTACCAACATTCCGGCATATTTGTCCTTGAAATTTCCAGATATTTTAGAATAAATTGCGTACTAAATCGTCTGAATATTTCGGAAAATAATTTTCGCAATTTTCCCAATAAATTCGGTTTTTATTGGATGAAACTTGGCAACATTTGAAAACTCATACGGTGTTTTTCCTTAGCACGGCAGCAAAGGCGAGTGGGAGATGAGAGACTAGCCGCCGAGTTTAATGGTTGCCCGGATGGGTTTCGATTGCGTTCGGCCAGTAATCGTTTCCCGTTTCATTTCGGGTCCGGTCGCGAATCGTGGAGCTGCGGCGCGTCTCCCCCGGCCCCCTCGCCACCTCACCGTCGCGTCGTTTCACACCCTCGCGCCTCATTTTGAGCACATTAGCGCGTGTGCCCCGAGCGGGGAGCCGCCGCGGCTTTAATTAAATTTCATTCACCCGTTTAATAACTCATTTTCATTAACTCATTACGCCGCGCGGGGCGGCCGTGGCTCGCTCTGGCGGAAAAACAAGAAAGGCCGCCCCATTAAGCTATGCGCTCATTTTCGTTTCAGTTCTGCCGCGCGATTCGCAGTTTCCTCGCGGAGGTTGCCGCACTGGAATAAAAACACATTTTATCTAGAGTCCAGACTCTTGAAAACATCGACAAGAAAAAATACTCTTGATTCAATCAGAATCTAGCCTAAATCAAGAACCAAGTCTCTTAATTTAAGCGGATTTCGTTTTGATTCAAGCACAAATCCGATTGAGTCGAGAGTATTTTTTTTCTCGCCAATGTTTTCAAAAGTCTAGATTCTAGATCCAATGTGGGTTTTTTTCCAGTGCGCTTCTCCGTTTGATCGTGGCTTTTCGCAGACATGAAAATCAACGCATAAACAATATTTATTTATTTATTTATTTATTTAAGGAATACACGGACAAAGTCCATTAACAAAATTACAGCAATTATAACAAAAGAAGAATGGCAGAAAGCCATTAATAGAGTAAATAAATCTATAGCTATAGCTAGAGCTAATATATTGCTTGCTTCATTCTTCTTCCTTTAATTTTATCAAGCTTAGAAGTTCCTACACCTCTTTCGATTAAATTCTTTGCAAGTTATTGGCATTATACAGGGTTATTCAAAAGTCACGCACCACTGGTCATAACTTTAGTTCTAATTATGATATCGATTTGCGGTTTAAGACGTGTTCCTCATATCGAGGGGGGAACTTTTTTAGGTACTTTCCAGTTTTTGATCCCCTCGGAGTCGGGGGGGGGGGGGGGAACTCAACAAATTCAAATGGCCACAACCCTCATGGCCAGTGGTGCGTAACTTTTGAATAACCCTGTATATATAAATAAGTAAATCGTCGTATAAGACGCATAATAAATCGTCACCCTCCGGCCAAAGTGTGACGATTAAACATTTCCGCCACCATTTTATTTTTCAATCCAGAAATTCTTCCACGAAGCTCTCGGAAAATTTCACTAGGTTTTCCTTGTGCTGCTGATATTTCAGTGAAATTTTCAAGCAGATTCAACCGACAAATTTTCTGTATAAAAAATAAAATGGCGGCGGAAATTTATAATCATCGCATGGCGTTGGTGATACTTTGGCCGGAAGGTGACGGAATGGACCGCGTTAAGCAGGAAGGATTCCAGCCACATCAGCTATTGCTTAATTTAACTGGGCCATTTCATTTTTCAGATGAAAACGGTTGTGCGGATTTGGAAGGAAATTCCTTAAAAGTAATCCGCTCAAGCGTTTATTTGTGACACATTAAATCGCCGAGTTAAAGTTAGCAATAGCTGATGTGACTTGGCTCCTTTTTGCTGATCTAAACGATTAGAGGGAATTCATAGCCAGGAAAGAAAATTGTGCGGCCGTTTCTCTCTTTTTGTAGAAATCCGGTTGGCACAAGAGGAGTTATTCTTCTTGTGAGAATGATACCAAAATTTTCGGGAAAATGTTTCGATTAAGAAAATAATAACTTAATTTGGGGAAAAAATCAAAAGAAAAACCCGGAATTATACAATGATTCAAAATACAAAATTCAATCATTAAGATTGAAAGTTCTTCTAATGCCAGGAATCCCTTTGATTTGATCAGTCGTCCATGAAAGTTCACCAAGTGCAGGCTCGTTTGAACCCGAGTTCTTACGTTTCTAAACGTTCACCACTTACTCACAGAGAAGAAAATCAAAAGAAAACCCCGGAATTATACAATGATTCAAAATACAATATTCAATCACTAAGATTGGAAGTTGTTCTAACGCTAGGAATTCCCTAGATTTCGTCAGTCGTCCATGAAAACTCACCAAGTGCAGGTTCGTTTAAACCCGAACCCGAGTTCTTACGTTTCTGAACGTTAACCATTTACTCACAGAGAGGAACTTTAGACTATCCACGCGTTCTTCCGTCCAAAAAATTGACTCAGTCACAGCAGAAAGGTCTGTGTTTCTGTGCCATCTTCCAACGTTGGTCCTCCATAGATTCCGTGACGGCGATGAGTGTGCTGCATCAAAGAGTCATGCAAATTGAGATTAATTGTTATGTTGAATCCGTTGCAAGTCAAGTGCTTCCGTCCCGTCTCACTTCCAACCCTAAACTAAAACTAGAACGTTTCTTTTGTGTCCGCTTAGGGAACAGAACGTTTTCAACAGTAATAAAGATGCAATGAAATGACAATCAGCCGATCGTTATCAAGAACGGAATATCATATTTGTCGTTAAATTTGTCGCAATTTTGTGGGGTACCTGTTGACACTTGTCAAGTGCGAAAGACTGTCGAATAAATCGCGGAAGAGCGCTTGAAAAGACAGTGAATTTTGTAGTGGTTCTACAAATAGTTTACCAATTGATATTTTATGCTCTCAAAATATAAGGAAGTATCAAGCTTGTGTGACATACATTAGCGTTTTCAAAAGAAAATCGTGTTGAAGCGTTTAGGTGGACCTCCAGTCACTCGAAGGAAATAATTTACAGAGACTTTCTTAAATGACGATACAACTAACCGAAAGACGAGGTAAACGAGGTTGAAAGTAGTGATTTTTATGATCTGAATTCAAACAGACGTTTTTTCCCTTTTTCTTGGATGAATGATACCAGCTAACTCACCCGCTACTTCGTGTAGTGTTATCAGCGATCTTCGTTAGGTTTTGTTAGGTTAAGCAACTAAACTAACTCCCTGGTAAAGTGGAGAGTATCGTTGGATTTGAAGGCGCTCCGAGCTGAGATCGTGCCTCGAAGTTCTGTACCAACACAACGTTTACTACACCGATGCGAATAATTGCAATTCGACGAATTAACACGTTTAAAGGTTGCAAATTGACGGCGATTGCTGACTGCCGTGCGACATACACATCTTGATTTTTATATAGTATATGTTGAAGCTGTATGTACACTGTTCTTTTCCCGGTTTTCTAAACAGCTCCTAAAATGCACTTTTTTATAAGGTTTACGTACTTATAGCAGTGGTATGCCGTATTCTGCGATACATCGATTGATCTACCGTTTAAAGCTATGGATGAGGATCGATTAACTGGGTGTTCGTAACGAACACCTTAACAATCGATTCTTCACCATAGCTTCAAATGAGGAAATGTCGATAATCGATCATTCACACCTCGCCACTTATTTTTCGGAGTTATGGGGAAAAACAAGTAGCCATTTTACGTCAAATCCTCAATTTTAGTAACATAGAGATCCCACCCTCATCATAAACTATTGCGCGGCTTGAATTTTACAGTGTCAAAAATTCATACCGAAGCATCTCCTTCACTGGAAAAAAACACATTGGATCTAGAGTCCATACTCTTGAAAACGTCGAAAAAAATACTCTTGACTCAATCAGATTTGAGCTAGAATCAAAACGAAATCCGCTTAAATTAAGAGGCTTGGTTCTTGATTTAAGCTAGATTCTGATTGAATCGAGTACTTTTTCTTGTCGGTGTTTTTAAGAGTAGGGGCTCTAGATCCAATGTGTTTTTTTCCAGTGCACACGGAAAAAAATTAAATTGCTGCTTCAACAATTCAATTGCTATAAACAGTGAGTGCAATGTTTCAATGTGGATTTTACAACAAAAAAATGCTACTTTAACCACCCCCGTGGTTAAATTAGTTTACAATGTGGTTAGAGTTGCATTTTTTTGTTGTAAAATCTACGCTGAAACATTGCACTCACTGTTTTTAGCAATTGAATTGTTGAATCAGCAATTTATTTTTTTCCAGTGCAGTGTTAAAAATTCATATCGAAGCATCTCCTTGTTTCTTCCTTTTCTCGGGCACGCAATTGTCTTGTCAGTGCCCCCTCTCCCCCGCCTCGGAGGCTCTGCCGTTGAGTACAGGGACAAATTTCTATAGGTCGGCCGGGGATTATTTGCTCACTAACAAGTGAAACCCCTGTTCTCTGCGGGCGTCTGAGCCGGCCGGCGTGCCCGCACGAGCGGAGTGCGCCGTCGCGGGCGCGGGGCCCGGAATGCAGCGGAATAAACAGGGGATTTTTAAGCGTGCTAAGTAATTGAAAGCGAGAACAAAATGGAGCCGAGGAACAATGTGCTCAAGTTAATAACAATTTCCGATGAAAATGTGGCGAGCAGCAAACAGTGGGCAATAAACAGCGCGCGCAGTAATGCATTCATTAGCCGAGCTCCCGGCTAGGCTCCGGCACTGGCTCTGGCTCCCATTGATTTAGTTTACAGACTCCTAGGATCTGATCGCCCCGACGCTCTGTTGCTTGTTCCTGAGGAAAAGTCTGGTTTTCCCACAAGCGCCGTTGCCCAGTCTCACATTCGGAAAACAAATATCTTGGATCTACACCGAAAAAAAAGTAGCTTGGAATCTAGCATGATAATTCTTGAATTTGCCGCCAAGAATTTTTTTTATCTTGCTTTAAGCTGACTTTTTCTTGATTCAAGAAAAATAATGCTTGGGTTAAGCAAAAAAGTAGCTTATATTAACCAGCAAAATTCTTGATTTAAGAAGAAATACTTATTGGCGGCAAATTTAAGATTTTTTTTTTTCAGTGTGGATCTAAACTCTAGAGTCCTTCTCTTTTAAACTTGGACAAGAAAAAATACTATTGATTAAATCAGATTTTTGCTTAAATCAAGAGTTCAGACTCTTAATTTAAGCTGCTTTTCCTCGGAGTCAAGCAAACACCCTATTGAATCAAAGAGTATTATATGTATTTCTCGTTGAATTTTTTTAAGAGTCTGGGCTCTGGATCCAAGAGACTTTTTTCCAGTGCACTCTAAGCACATTGAGACGTAACTTTGCAGTAAGGAACCACGGTCTCTGGCTTATTGTAAAAGCACCTATCAGCATACGGAAACTAATTGCAGATATGTTGGTTCAATCATAGTATTATGTAACGTTAACATATAAAATTAATGCAGTTTGTTAAGTTTTAGTTTTAAGCCACGTAGATAGATACAAGAAACACTGTAGTTACGATATATTTAAATAAAATTTCTTTTAAAAAAAAAAAAAAAAAAAAAAAATGTTGGTTCTGAAATGAGTAAGAAATAGTAGTACTAACATTCTTGGTCGAGTAGCCCCGTACATTAAAATGATCAAAATAGGAATCGATTATTTACTTACATAGATGGGTACAGGTGAAAGCCTTTTCGGCTCGTCGTTGAGCAAATAAAAAAGCCATAGGAAAGGATACATATGCTGGTTCGAAAGCAAGCATATCAACGATGTACAGTTTTTAAAGGAGTTCTTTTTGTGGGTGAGTAATCAATGATGTTGTTGTCCTGTTGGGATTCTCCCTGCAACCTGAAAAAAGGGAATGATACAAACATTGCTATAAAGTCCCCGAAAACCCACCGAAAGAACTTTAGAACCAATTACGACAAAATACGAACTATCAAGAAAAGAGCAATAAGAATTTCCTAGAAAGAGAGCAGGGACCATTACAGCTCGAGATCATAAATGAGTACAATGCTTTGAACAGAGAGAAAAGAGAAATAAAGCACAAGTTTCTCAACCAATATTTTTGGTTTTGTTCCCGTAAAAAATATTAGACTTTTTAAATTCATTGAAAACAGCCTGGAAAAGTCCCTTCGCAATCCCTCGTTATCGACACCTTCCAGCCATAGGCGAGACTCCTTCACTGCAGTAACTCTCGTTCGGCTAACAATCCTGAAATCCTCCTCTTTGGACAGCATTGCCTCATGATCGTCCCCATTAAACGATAGAAAAACCGCGTAAGCATGCCTTGCCGGCAACGGTGGGCGCATGCAAAACGGTAGCCCATTATGAACGTGTAAAAATCTTTTGTTCGCCCGTTCAGGCATAAGCGAGTATTGAGACGTCACTTGGCGTCGCGTTGCATCGCGACCTGCACCAGACTCCAAGAGTGGGATGCAAGCAAACGCTGGTCCCAGTTCGCAATGCTGAGGGACCGGGCATTCATAGAGCCATCTTCACTCGCTTCTCGAAGAGCAACGTTGAATCGCTGCTTCGGAATGGAAAATTAAATTTATTTTCCAAGATTCCTCCTATATCAGTTAAGCTCCGAGACTCTAATCAATGTTGATTTCGGTTAAAAATTTTTTTTTCGTCCTTCGTGTTGTCGAGTTCTGAATTATTTTTAAGAGATTTTTGTCCAGAGCCATTTTGATCCAACAAGATGTTTTCTACATGTTTTTTAGGACAGCACTATCAGTCAAATTACCTGCTTTGCTGAATAGACAAGCATGGCCTCTTTCATGGCCTTTTTAAGGTTGGGTTTCGCATTTCTTTGGATTTCTGGGTTGCATTCCCAATTTTTTCGAATTTAGCAAAACTCCCAGTCTTACAATTAAAGAATTTAACCCAAATATATTCCTCAGAGGTGGATCTTATTCGATAGGGGTGATATCTATACGAAGCACACATTTTTATTGTCAATATGCAATCAAAACGTGCACAACAATTTTGTCTTGTAATATACGGCACTTGCTCTTGTAAATTTGCAGACCTTCACAGCTTACATATCCACGCATAAACACTTAATCGTACCACTCAAGGCCCTACTTTCGTCAAGGTCCTTCTCACCGCTTGTTTAACTTTGTCTAATACATGGTCTTCCCACTCATCTTGCAGCACATTGCCTATGTGCTACACAGGTATCGCATTGGTCTTTTTTGGGTGAAAAGAACGATCAATTTAGTTCCTTAAGTGTTGGAAAAATTAGATCGGCTAACACAGAGCTGACTATTTTCAGCGGCATGTGCCTTATAGGCTTCAAATAATTCATTTTTACTGTGCCAGCTCTCCTCTAGGTACATCCTCTGACTATCTTCGCGGCAGTAATGCGATTCTAATTTAGGGAGAAGCTAAAACCATCGTAACAAACGATTATTTCTCTCTGAGATCATCTCTACTTCAATTCATGTCCCCTGCTACGGAATTATCATCACACATTAGATCAAAACATTCTTCTCCTTCATTGGTATTTTCCAAGGACAAGCATTTTTTTTTCGCCCAACTGTTAACCTGGTGATCGGAGAGACTCAGGGTAGAACAAAATAAAAGTTTGCACACTTGCACCATTTCACCTGCGGGATTCAGGTAGTAACGGTAAGAATTTTTCTCTCGAGAATCCGCTTTCACGGCCGTCGGCCCTCGGTGGTGCACTGCGCCAAAGTCTCCTATCCTCTGAAAGCCTTTCTAAGAATTGGCACTCCCGCATATCTTCTAAAACCCCCTGTCGCCACCCTTTCCTTGTGCGAGGGACCCTTACTCAAGAAAATTCAAAACTCAATACATTATTTTTGAAAAAGTTCCAGAGAAACCAAAAAAAAAAAAAAAAAAAAAAAAAAAAAAAAAAAAAAAAAAAAAAAAACTGTGTTCTGGAAAAAATCATCATCATCTGAAATATCCCAGCGTTTTTCTAAACAACTCTCCATACGCGCGGCACTAGACGTGAACGGATAATTGACCTTATGGTGTGTTTCTTAACTCTATTATCTGGTGGCAAGTATTAGGCTTTTACTTGGTCAGAATAATCCAACAACTACATTGCAAACCATCTTCTCGCAAATGACGCTAAATTATCGGGGAAGATGGTGCAAAGATCAATCTTTTATGAAGAAACATGTTAAGTCGAGAATTGATCACTAGGAAGTGTCAGGACACGATAACTCATACGGGAACTTAAATTAGTTTTCCACACGTTGTGGAGGAAAAGATAACTTTTTCAAACATTGAAAACTCTTCAACTTTCAGCTTTTGATGAGAGCTCTCAATTATTTACCCTCTTGTAACTATGCGCGCAAAATGATAACACCTTTTTCTTTATTAAAAATGAATGTAACAATAATTCTAGGCGGATTGGTTCTGCAGCAGACTAACAGTGCACTATAGCACCCTGCGCAAGACGGCAAGACGAGACGTCCCCATGATCGGCCGTCTCGTCGCGTTGCCAGTGGCGTGGCGTGAATTGCGATGTATCGATCGTTTTGCCATTTAAACGTATGGTAAAGAATCGATTATTAAGGTGTTCGCTGCAAACACCCTGTTTATCGATCCTTTTCCATAGGTTTAAATGGCATAACAATCGATATATCGCAAAGCACGCCACGCCACTGCGCGTTGCCGATCTCTCATCTCATAAATAAGACGTCCGTTCGCAATGGTAGCCAGGATAGAGCGGTCTGCGTATTCTAGCTGTTGCAGCGCAGTGATGCCTCTTGACATGAACAATATACAGTAAAGTCTCGCAAAATCACACGGAAAAAGACATCCGATTTTACTCCAACAGCAACAGTGCGCGAGAGTGCCAAGCCGTGGGGCATTATCTCTCCCTTTTTTCTTTCTTCTTTATTTCACCGGAGCTATTATAATATTTAAGCGGCGCGATTCATTCAGCGACCCAGCGGCAGGCGCTGATTCACCGTTGAAAAACCGATGACCGACGCTGGCGCGCCACCAAGGAGTGCGGATTCTTGTTGCTCATACAATTACATATTGTCGTCGGGGATCCTTATTACGTCCCCCCGCCCGTCTCCACCACACGCATGTTTGTTTCCTATCTCGTGCCGAGATCTCCCCTCAGCGTTTCCAGGCCTTTTTTCCTTTTCGAAAAACAAAAGGGATTAAGGTGATTCGACGGTCGCCATTTTTTGCGTCAGAGCGACGTGCGATATATCGCATGCTACTTCAGCTACTTGATATTATTTCGAAAATTAGTCGACGTATAGTTAAAGAAAATCAGAATTTATCAGGACAATTGAGGACACCGCACCAAGAACAGCCTATAACTGGAAACCGCGTTTTGAGAAAAACGCATTTAAAGTTTTGTTTTTGCATGATGTACTGCGCAGACTTTTCTATGCAGGTACCCTGTTTTGGTGTTTTTGGGTGACGTAACCCTTCTATTGAAGGATGCCGGGTGGATTTTGCAATACATTTTGGGTTTATACTCTCATATATTTAATTTAAAAAAACGGTTTATAGGTCATTATTACGCCCAACAGTCATTTTGGTGGCAATATGAAGTATAAATCATTTTAATCACGCATGATTAACGCAAAATGAAAGAATATCGATAGTGAGTAAAGGAAGGGGTAACTAGCACCTTATAGGCCCTTAAGTTTATAGGGCCGTTTAGAGGTCGTTCTTGCACCCATCGATCCAGAGGCCTGACTTAACTCGGAAAAAAAAGGGTTTTTCGACCTCGAGCCGTCACCTATCTATATTCTATCGCTACCACAGCATAGTCCAGGGTACGTAGAATCCGAAAAGCAGATGGGCGTAATAACGACCTATACGCCTATAGGCTGTTCTTGGTGCGGTGTCCTCAATTGTGTCGGAATTGTTTATTGAACTTCGGAATGTATTAAAACCGTCTATTTACCTTGGTGAGTGTTAATGATTTTCCAACTTCATTATCAGTTTTTTATTTGCATGAGAGTATTCAGAGACTTGAACGGCAGGGCAAGAAAAATAACCGAGCTTGCTCCTTATCATCCATAGGCTTTTTATCTTTTACTTCCCTCATCGTTAGTTTCCCCTCTTTAATCACCGGGATCTCCTTTAGTTTCCTATTGACCTCTTCCTCAGACCCCTTAACCGTCAGAATCGCTCCTGTCTTAGTTTTAGCTAATCCCTGAACCATCCATCCTTGGTCCTTAATTGCGTCCTTCACTTTCTCTTTGACCTCCTTACCATCCGGATCATTGGCATCTTCTAAGATAATCTTGACATCTCTTCTTTCCTCCTGTTTATTTTTGACCATCTGACTATAGGAGTTTTTTATGCTTGGTTCCCGGGGCAAGGTCCCGATTTCCTCCGCTATCTCTTTCTGCTTTCTCTTAATTTTGGTTAACTGCTCTCCCGTATTTCTAATAATTTCCACTACTTCCTTAAACCCTTCTAGTTTTTCGAAATATATGTTAAGGGTCTTTTGCTCAGCACATACTCAATGCAATACAAAATGCATCTGTTCTTTAAATACATGCTCAATTAGATGGGTTCACATTGTCATGCCATCCCTCTCCAGACTCATACAATTTTGGAAATAATACATGAAAATTGACGAATCCCGGACATTGTAACCCATGATACCTCGATTTTCCCTTTTAATTCTGTAAGCTCGCACAATTTTGACGGATCTACATAATCCCTCCGACAATTATTCAATTAAACATTGAGTATGTCACCATTAGACAAACTCAATAGTGCCCATGCCTATGAATGGAAATTCACTAACATGCAAGCTGATATTAACGTCTAAATTAATTTCGTACGAACATGCTGGCACAGCAATTTTCGGTCATTCAATTTTTCCCGTTGCATTTAACTTTCTGCGGCGAAAAAGAGATACTTTCAACAAGATCTGCAATTTTATGAATTTTTTTTAAATTTAATCCATGATTATTCGTCAATCTTATATCGATAAGGGCACCATCTAAAGATAAAGTTAGTCATTACCCAAGCGTCATAGAGAGAAGCAAGGCATCTTTTTAAAACAATTTTCTTAATTTTAGCCTCAAGATAATTTTCTTCAATCTAACCAATAGGTATGTTAAAACTGTCTGATTATTCCAATAAAATCATTACCATCCACAAAGGTCTTCAGATATTCTTCCGGAAGTGAATGGATACGTTCATGATCAATACGATACGATGGATACTCAGAAAGTCCTTATCCTTACTATGTAGCGGTGCTTGTGCTTTGTCTGGATTAACATACAAACGCTCCCCCCCCCCCCATACATTATTTAAGCTAATCTGTTGTCATTCTTCTCGCTTAAGTGCATAATAGGACAGGGCACAAAGAATTTTTGCTGCTTCCAAAAACATCAGCGCCATCAAGGCTCTCTAATAAACATGTCCCTGCGGGCTGAAAAATATTCTTCGCGCTTAGCACTGAGCTCAGGGGGCCTGCGTGTTAAATAGTTCTTGAAATTCATGTCTGTCTCCAGTTGGTGCCGGAAACTGATCCTTCAAAATTTTCAATATGCAGAGACAAAACGGTTGATCTTCGTCTCAACTACCGCCGCTCGCACACCAATAAATGAATGGTAATGTCGGCACGAAGGTAAATAAAAAATTAATTCGAATTTAAACGCGTTAAAGAGATCACTCGTAAGAAAAGGAAATAAAGTCTGCTTTATGAATCGGAGCCCAAGTGATGTAAAATTAACAAACAACGAGGATCACCTAGACTACTATTATAGTTTTATGATCGTATCAAGAATATAATTTCCATTGAGACTTTTACTACTGGACGCGGTCACTCACGGTAGGGTAATCCTCGTATTTATGGGGAGAGAACAGTGCGAAGGACACTGATGAAACCATAAAAGTCCCAACACTGTCGACAAATTTCACAAAAATAATCCTCGTCGGCGTCCGTTTAATGGAGAATTCGGTTTCCAGTGCAATTCAGCAATGTCGTTTTTAACTTTCCCTAGAAGTTGCCATAAAATCGGAACTGGCAAATATCTTGTTCACGACTTGAGTGCAATGTTACTTCATTTTCCGCTAAGCTCGGCAACTATGGGGTTTTTTACTGTATTTCGTTACTCGAGCACGCTTCGATTTACTTCGTCAAAATTTCGGTCATTTTGAGGCCATAAAAGAAGCAGGAATTGGTGATTTGTAAAATTACCCGAAACCTGCCTGAATGAAGAAACTGATTGGTACTTCACTCTCAAAATTTATATTTTCTGAGCAGAGAATATAAAAAAAGGAATAAACAACTGATTTATTTCCGAAAGCTTAAGTTTGTGCTTTTGACAATCGGATTGCATTGTAGAAATAAAAGAAGAAGAAAACCGATGAAATACGATCGGAGAAAGTATGTGTTTCCACTCTCAGGCGTTTGTTATGGGTTCTTACGGTTTTGAAAGACGTGACCAATATTTGGAAGTCCTCGAACTGGGTCTCATGGACTATCACTACGCCCATAAATGTTTCAATTGGATCCAGATTATTTTACATGAACTTTATGATGCTCTGGAACTTTATTTAATAATAAATTCATCCTTGTTCTTTGGAAAAACTTATCTAAAAAAATGTATGTTGTTACCATCATCCATCAGTATCCGTCAAGGAGGAACCTACAGCACAGCTAAATAGTGCCTGTCAGCCACACCGCATCATATCAGTATGTTCACTGCTCTCTGTAGTCAATCTACTGCACTGCACCTAAAAACATTACTGGGTTGTAATCTACTGCACTTGTTCTCTTTGAATCTATCACAGGTTCCACTTTGTTAACGCTTAGGAATTAAGGTTTCTTCCCTTTTTAGAAGCATTATACTGCTCCTTCTGAAGCTGTGATTTATAAACTAATAGCCACCCTTGAGTAATATTTTATAATTTCCAAAATTTTCGCAAAATATTTTAACCCTTTGATCACGTTGAAAAGTAACAATTAAAAGAACAAGTATGTTAAAGAATACAGTGGCACAAAAACATTCATACCGCTGAACAAATACCTGGATTCTATGTGATGCGTGATGATAACAGCCATCTCTCATGACAGCCTCTTCCTCCACGTATTATGATCTTGCTTCCTTATCATAATTTTTGATAGTAGACATCGAATTCCAAGTACCGAATTAAATCGTGCAATTCTTTTAACTTCTGTTCATGCTTTTTGTACCTATTTTCACACTTTCTGTTTTGCGCACTCAGAAAATTATTCTTATTTTTCAAAAGAAATGTAAAACTGCGTAGCAAACCCTTACACCTGAGCTAATTTAGAAAAGAGATTTGTTTAAGATAGATTTCAGAATTCGTTTTGGATCACACTGCCCATCACGTGTACAAAGAGAAGTTCATGTTAAAAGCACCAAATAAACGTATCTACCAACCAACCATTGCAAATTGAACCGTGCACATTTGCAGTTGCGAATGCACATTGTCTTACATCTACAAGACACCAGTTCCAGACATTCATCTGATGCCTACGGTAACTCGGTCCATGAAGGCACGATTCCTGTTTCACCTTTGGAAGTGTCATGAATTTTCTTCCAACCAAAATGAGTCGCTGATGGAATTGCTGGTGAAACATTTAGGCACTGCCTCCAAATTTTGGTCTGAAGCATGGCTCGTTTGAGGTGTTGCTTCGGAGCGGCCTCAGTTGGTGGAATGTTTTCTACGGATCGATTTTTCTGCGTGTATAAAATTCGTCTACACTCATTCACAGACTCTGTGAGACATGTAGAGTCGTACAAAAGAACAGCGAATTGTTGAATTTTTCCAAAACTCCCTTCTTTCACGGTTGTCGAGCAATGTCGACGTCGAGAAGTGGTGAAAAAGTGCGATCAATTCACCTTCCATTTTCCTGAAAACATTCCACGCCTTAACTTTTCCAACACTATGAAAAGCAGAAACGGTGTCGCAACCCGTGAATGCATGGAAAAATGGCAGTGCCTTGCGGAATGGGGTAGAAAATTGAGATGATAGTTTGTTTACCGATGGGAATTTTCGATGTTTTCCTACACCATATTCAATAAATAAATTTTTTAAACCTCAATCCTTCAGATCTTCCAACACCGAGACAGCAATCACAGTAACGTCGGAATCTACCGTGCAAATTAAAATATCGCTATGACCCGATGAAACAGCGTTTAATACCATTAACTGGGTTAAAGCTAACCGTATTTTGGGTAATATTTTGGTGATTTTTGTACCTAAGCGACCCCACTATTAAATTTGTAAAAATGATTCTTTTGTAGGACATCGAGGCTGAGGGTGCCAGTCTCCATGAAGAGGTTGTGTATCAGAAACATATCGACGGTGAAACTACCAAACCACGTATCTCGGTTTGCGACGTCGCAGACTTCCTGTCATACTTTATTTTTTAAATGAAAAACTACTTAACATCCAGTCTTGAAAATTTCTGTGATTTTTCCTCTTTGTGCGGAGAAAATTCCGTGAAAATTTCAAGGAATGATATTGATTTGGTCTACTTCAAAAAAATAAAATGTGAGCGTAGATTTTTAAACACCGCAAACGAGATACGTGGTTTGGTAGTTTCACCGTCGATATGCTCCTTGTGTACCCTTGTGTACATAGGGGGCTTGGGGCAGTAGAGATGATCATGCTCCGACCCTTAAAATAAATTTTTCGTACCGTCTACTGGCTGGTTTCAAGGTAAATTTTCTTCAACCAGCGGCTCCTGGTCGATCGACAAGAGCCTCCTGTACCCAAGTACAGGGGTGGGAATTTGAAATTGGGGGTTGATATGTCATTCTACCTTCGAAGGGGGTGTTTTCCTACCAACCGTTGTAAAATGGGACCACCCTTTGAGAAACTCGACTTCTCCGGGGACATTACAGGATTGGCTGACATTCTTGTGCTGTAAGTCGACTCCGTTGGGGACTTTCAAAAATGAAAATCTCGGGGATCGTACGGTGGGGGTCGTACCTTACTGGGGTTGCTCAAGAGGGTCGGACAGTGGGGTTGTTAATGCTCCAACCCTTAAAATAAGTTTTTTACACCGGCCACAGGATGGTTTCAAGGTAAATGTTCTTCAACCAGCGGCTCCTGGTCGATCGACAAGGAGCCTCTTGTACCCAAGTACAGGGGTTGGATTTTGAATTTGGGGGTATGTCTCCTCCGAAGGGGATTGTTCCCAACTGTCGGAAAAATGGACCGTAAAATCGAAGAAAATTCGCTTGTGCCCTTTTCCAACTGTCCCATTATTATCGTAAGGTTACGTCCCGTTGTATCCGTACATGACAAATTGATGCATATGCATCTAAAGTACATTGATATTTATATAGACTTAAATATTTATAAATACATTACAATAATGAGCCAGTTACGCTGGTTACAGAATCGTGTTTTGATGCTTGATTCTTGTAGATTAGCCGAAACTAAGTCCAGACAGCAACTTTCTACGTTGAATACTAACCGAGGTATCGTCCTTTGAAAAGTCGGGTTTTTAACGACATCCACCGCGGTAGTACCATGCTCAACATGGTATGTATTATCGGGGTGAATGAAGTCATAAATCGAGTTTTTAAAGGCGCGATGTATCGGTTTAATATTCAACATAGAAAGTTGCTGTTTGGACAGATCTTGTAATTTCTCCGTTGATTTGGAAGAATGAAGCATCAGAACACGATTCTGCAACCAGCGCAACTAGCCCATTACCCCGCAATCACCTGACAAAATGATGCCATTGAAGATGGCTCTATTATCAGCCGGTAGCTTGTTATTATTCGATAAATCTTTGAGAAGTTTGATTCTTGCATTGCATTTCTGAAGAGCAATGTAAACTCTAGGTATTAGGTGGATGAGTCTAATATTGAAATGACGTGTTTACATAGAAAAGTTTGCATGTTCTTAAGGTTACTACGGCAGAGATGCCACAGTAAAATTCTGGAGTTTTTCCTTGACCCGGCAATCGCGCTTCCATAAATTTGCCGAACGGACGGAATACATCACTATGGGACTTCTAGTCTGCCCCACGCATAATTGCCGGTTGATTGGAAAGCATCATCATTCTCTCAGAAAATGCACGAAGCCATGGAGATCACTGCTGGGAGTATGGCAACGCCGCGCTGCATCGACGACTTAATTTCGAAACGGGAGACATGATCCCCATTAAAATAATGTTGTTCGCTGTCCCCTGCTCCCTGGCCTTAGTTTCTTTGCTTCTGTGCACTGCACATTGCCAAGTATTGAAGATATCCTAGAACGCATAGGTAATTAATTTGAAGAAATCGAGCCCTCTCCGTAAACATGGCAAGGTTGCCTGTTATGTTCCTTGCGCCAGGAACAAAGTATCGATAACAATTGGTGCGCAGCGTGGACACTGATGGTTGATGGCTGCTCATTAATTTTGATTTAAAATGACGCAAGTTTCCACGGCAGCCCACTAGAGGAAAGCAGGAGACAGGTTAGCTGATCCGGAGGTGGCTCCTGTTAGTACTGTGAGCGGTGGCGTCGGATTTCAATGATTTTTTTAAAAAAATCATAAATGGAACTAAAAGGTGAATAGTCTGTAGAGCATGACTAATATCAAATACTTTGAGCATATCACATTGGGGATGAGAGCTCTTAGTTTATTATATTACAACGAGTCAATTTGAATTTCCTTTTTGAAAACCATGAATTCAAGGTAATTCGATCGACCATTGACATCGACTTTTTCGCGCAACCAAGAACTAAAGTTGGCTTGCCTTAAAATATCAAAACTGAAAAAGTGTTTCCAAACGTGTTTAGGCAAGTCCAGCGTATCGAGAAAATAAATTCACCGTGACGCACACCGAAATCGGTTGATGGAACTGTTTGATATTCGCTGACTTTAATGTTTTGCCCAGCGAAATGCTTGAATTAACGAAAGGAGGAAATGCTCGTCAATGTTCCCAATGTTTTCACCGCATTCTGTCCGAAGTTTTATAGGTATCAACATGGATTGCAGTCTTTGATCCCTCGCGTAAATGGATGTATTTATGCTAATAGTAACCATGTTGCACACACGCCGTTCCTTTTATCCTAGATACGTCGAAATGTTCATGATTTGTTGGAATACAATCAGCCTCAATAGCATTATCAACACCTTATCAATTCCATTTTCTCTGCTAATTCCATCAGAAATCTAAGAGCCACCAATTATTCTCTTTTCTTCTTGTGAAAGAAGTAACACAGCTTTGATCACAAAATGATCTATATATTACAAATTAAAGATATAGACCACGAGGCTGATGAGCAAATGATGAGTATCCGAGTTTCTTCAATCAGATGATAACTATAACTATACAATTTCTGATAAACCAAAGTGCCGTAACCACCGTACTGCTAACATATCTCAGTTCTCTCGTCTTTTTCACCCTCTCCTTGTTTTGCACGGATGAAAATAACTCGAAAAATTTAATACGTCACTTTCTGCCGAGCAGTGCAAATCAGTTTTCAAAGTCCATTCACAAATTTTAGATGTATTACCGAAATTTTACATAAATTAAATGGATCTTCAAAGACGCCTGCAATGTTGCTGTGCATTTACATGCTGTGATATCCTTCCTAGGTATTGAGTGGTATCCACACGTATGCCATTGGAGATTAGGCAACAACGCAAGGCAAGTTAATTAGATAGAATTGTTTTCGTTTACCTCAAATAATAAGCGCTGCTCGTTCTGTTCTGCACACAATAAAAGCAGGGTTCTGCTCTGCCCGCCCACCCCTCGCAGGTCCCCGCTGGAGAGGACCCCCTCCTTTTATCCCTCCCCCTATGGATGAGGTCCGCCAAGACGAGATCGGAAGAGGGCGGGGAGAGAGAGGCGAGGGATCTTATTCGTAGTCCGATTCATTCCTCTGATAGCTTTCAACTTAAACCTAGATGCATATATTTTCAAATCGGATTCATTATTTCCCGATTTATCGCAACCTCCCCTTTTTTCCCTTCCGCGAGCTTTTAAGGACTACCCCCAGCCCGCCGTTGCTAACTTGTGCCATGATTGCGCGTTCTTGTCGCAGCGTTTGATAGTCGATGAAAGATAATAATCTATACTCCACTTTTTCTAAATCATTAAAATTCATATCCAAAGAAAGAATCTCATGAGTTTGGAGTATACTATGCAAATTTCGTATGAAATTGTCCGAGGTAAAATTTTGGTCGTAAGAGAAAAACGAACATGAGAAAAAGAAATGATAAATAACTACAATTTGTTGAGGAATGATATTGAAACAAAAAAAAAGTGATCTTAGCTATCAAATAATGCACCATTGAAGAGAGGAGAAGAGATTGCCAAGTTGCTCACATCAGAGAAATTACCAGGTTAGATTACCAATTAGATAATCCAAAAATCCACTTAATCTTAAATCATTGAGTTGAGGGATATGATTTTGACTATATTTTGCAATTCGGAACTATAATTCCTGGCTAATTGTCAAAACACTTATGTACGTAGGAAAACTAATGGTGCATACGTTTTTTCCTAAACTGAGCCAGATTTTATAGCTCTGAATTGCAGAATGCAGTCCATTTGTTTGAGTAGAGCTTTAAGCGCAACAAGTCTCATATTGACCGTGCTTATCCGAAAGGAAACCAAGCCACATCAGCCATTGCCAAATTTAATCGAACAATTTAATTTTTTACGAGAAAACGTTTGTGCTGATTTCTTTGACAATTTTAAGGAGTTTGCTTCGTACTACGCAGAAAATTCACTGAAATTGGCAAAAATATCCGCACAACCTTTTTCATGTATAAAATTAAATTGCCCAATTAAATTTTGCAACAGTTGATGTGGCTTGGTTCCATTCTGTTCAACGCGGTCCAAAGCTAGGTGTAATTTTGTGAGCTTCGGATGCGTGCCGGTTGTTTGTAATTTTGTTGGGTTTCACAACGCATCAATTGTACCGTCCAGAGTAACTCATCTGAGCTGACAGCTGGGCCGAAAATAAATAATAATTGCCGAAAGCGCGAGCGCAAATCGGCAAGATTTGACAAAGACTGCGAGTGGTCCATTCAGGAGTGGCGAGTTGTTTCAACAGTGGACGCAACCTGTCCTCACAGCGGCAATAAATTAAACGGTGGAAAAAGAGAGGAAAACTGAGCTCTAATGGTCGGAGATCATCGCCGGATAATTTGTATCCAATACGAGAGAATTGTAAATTACCTGAGAAATATTTAGGAAGTCGTAAACAACGGACTTGGGACCAAATAAAACCTTCCTCGCCGCGACCACTGCCAGTGACCAACCGGATTGGTCTCAATGCCGATGCGTTGCCTGTTTTACGTTTTTTCCTAGAATTACTCCGTAGGAGTTGTCTCGTTTGCATGAATTCAGAGACAGCCTTTCATAGCATGAGTAATTTCTTCGACTGTTCATGAGTTTTCTCTTTTTTCCCTCTGTAATCCCTATTATTTGGTGGGGTTGAGAATGCTCTCACCCGTTGCACGTTGTAATTCATCGCTTCTCGAACGAAGAAACGTAACTGTAATTCAATTTTGACAAAGTTCTCTTCGCAAGTTTCATCTTCACCAGGATAATATTGGGATTTTGCGGCTGAATATTTCACATTTGTCACATTTTTCAAGCATTTTGATTCAGGGTTATTAATCAGAATTTCTCTCAAAACACGATTCTTGTATCGAGGATTATTGAGATCAACTCCTACAACTATGATTTAAACCTTCTTAGTTCACATTGGTCACGGTAAGTTTGAATTGCCCGCCAACAATCGCATTTAACACGCAACATCTCGCCTGAATGGCCATGAATCTCGCCTTACAGCGGTTCTGGCAAGGCTCCAATCAAGCATTGTTTCTTTCCCACCCTTACCTGTACAAAGTGTAAACAATTTGCCATAGCTGAGCCAAAGCGTCAAGATTGAGGTAGCCATTTTTCCTATCATAGAGACTGCCACGGGAAAGTTAAGTGTGAGATTTGGCTCACGTAGACCAGTTAGACCACTGGGTTTCATGAGCGAGAGGTTTGGATTCACGTGTTATGAAACATTAAATATCTCGGTTAGGAGTTAATTTCAGGAATTTTCGTTGCGCGAATCGACCTCTACGTGAAATTTTGGTCACGAAATGTTTATCGGAATGCTTAACTCTCACTTGGACCAAGTTCATCAGACAGGAACCAACCCACAGTTTCGAAAAAATAGGGTTAAGAATAGTTCTTCCAGTTATATATTTTCTCCTGCCAAAAACACAAAGTAAAAATTTATTATTTTGTGAAAAGAGGGGTTTAACTTTACTATCCACATTGAGTCTTACGGAGGAATACAACTTCAAACCTCTTTTTCTCAGTTTCAGCGCGATGTGGGTTGGTTCCTTTCTGATAAACTTGGTCCACTTGTCTTGTATCGCGTTGCTAGAGTGGAGTTTTCAGGTCAGGAACGACCCGTCCATGTTGTTTTAATTCGTGGTTTTTACTGACCTATGGAAGAAAAGTCTTCTCGGGTGATCCGTCGAAGCATCAGTCCACGCGGTCCAAGACCCGATTCTTCAGATGCGCGGTGACAGCTATTACGGACTCTGCCGGGTCCATCGGTCGGACTCAAGGAACTTGAAAGGTATCGAGTAAAAGGATTATCGCCAGCGTGAAAGGCACCCCATCCAGTCCGGGTGTTGTCAATTTATTTAAATTAAAATTTCACGAACTAATGAGCCGGGAACGGAGATGGCGTTAAATCATCGGAACATCTTGACTAATTGGCCTCGGGCAACTTTCGAACGAACCCGCGCGCGCCACCGCCTCGTTGGATCGCAAGTGTTGTCAGATTTCCAGCTCAGAGTCCAAGATTACAAAACGATCATCGAAGATAGTTGTCTGCTGACATCCTGAAGGAGCTCTAATGTCTTTTAATTCTGTCGTTTCACCGTGAAAATTGTTGTATCAGGACCTTTTGTCCTGATATACAAATCGTCTGTTGCCAACAACACACCCAGGACCGGATGAAGGGGGTGGCCACATGGGCCGCTGCCCATGGTGGCAAATCTAGAGGGTGGCAAATTTTGCAATTTTTTTAAATGTAGGTACAAAAAAATTATTGGATTTAGGAAAAAAATTACAAACGAGAAACGGTGACAAAAGCTTTCATTTCCTGAGAGTATAGTAATTTTTAATTTTGTCGTCTTTCAGCGATACAAAGAGACAGCACCTTTAAGTAGTCGAGTTAAGAGAGAGACCAAACATGCAATTTGGCCTGGAACGGCGCGGCACAGAGAGCCATGATAACGAGGACTTGAGATGAAAAGGAGAAGCCCTCGGCGCGGCGATTAGCATGTAACACATATTAGCGCCTACAAGACTGCACGAATACTTCACGCATTGCATCAAACACAGTGCGGTTATTGTGGTCAGCGTGAAACGGATAGCGCCTACAAGAATACATGAATACTTCACGCATTGCGCCAAACACAGTGCGGTCACCGTAAAACGCATGGCGTCTACAAGACTGCGTGAATACTTCACGCATTGCGCCAAACACGGTGCGGTCTGTGCGGCGCGGCGGCGGAAGTTAAAAAAATTAAACCAAAAGCATGTTCATATTTTGGGTTAAAATTCTCTGAACGGACCCAAAAGAAATATTCAGTTCCCCTGAAAGCTCACGAATGGTTAAACGGCCGTCGGCTTGCACTTTTTCGCGAACTTGATTCACGTGAATCTCGTCAGTTAACGTCCTGGGCTAGACTCCATGAACCTCATCTTCTACCGATTTCTGACCGTTTTTAAATCTCTTAAACCATTCGTAACACTGAGTCCGACTTAAACACTTATCACCATAAACTCTCGTTAACAGTGCAAAAGTTTCGGAAAACGTTTTACCCAACTGAGAACAAAATTTAATGTTACACCGTTGTTCTAAAAGCTCACGCATTTCTCAAAATCGCAACACGCACTTGAACATACCTGAATCAAACGGCTGTAAAATCCGAACTAGTTCAGATAATTGAAATCCGTAAAAACCAACGTGTTTGTCAGTTTATCAGCAATCAGATAATCCTAAGGAAACGTCGATCCGATCATCCGTTGGCCCACAATGGCCGAATTTCGGTTTCTAAGGGATCATACCTCGTAGATTGAAAGGTTGACTGAATACTTGGCAAATTTTTTACTACAAGAAAAATGAATATCTTCTCCTATTTACAGATTTGATGAAATTCATCAATTTGAGAACAATCTTTCTCCGAATGTTTTGGCCAAGTCACGCCAAGCTAGATTGCAAGGTTGACTGAATACTTAGCAAATTTGTAGTATAAGAAAAATGTTTGTGAGTGAGCTAAAAACTATTAATTTGGTTTTCCATTTATAAAATATCGTTGTCTTGCATCGGAATCTGATCCATTTGAAAATTTGTTGTGTTCGTCGGTATAAAAAGAAGAAAGGTGGTAAGTTATTACTAAAATGTTACATTTTGTTAATCCAATCAAAATATTTCATTTTTTAAAATTTTTAGGGCGTATTCAGCCCTTTGTGGGATGAGTATCAGTGGACAGTGTTTTTAAGGTCACGTTGGTAGTAGTGTTTCCCGCCTGAAATGTTAAGGCATTTAGGTTAAAGTGTGAAGTTCACTGCAACCACGCGTCGTAGAGGATTTTGGCAAAGGACTTCTCTGTTTGTTCTAAGCCATGGAACAACCCCTGGAAGTTTGTCGCCACCTAGTTGTTTGTTACATAGTGTATATTACTTCCCTCTGCCACTGAGAGAAGCGCGCTCCAACGCAATTGCGTTGGAATGTCTTTTTTTATTTTGCAAATGTCCTGTTTTTAAAAAAATTCACACGAATTAATTTCTATATTGATTATGTGAAATACATGAAAGCTTTTGGGATTTTCCTGTTCCAAGTGTAACACATTTTTATTTGAAATCGCGTTGAATGGTTTAATCCACTAGGTAGGTGTAGGAAACGGTTAAATGCGTTATTTTCCAAGAAATAAACGAGTAGGCCTGCTACTTTCAGCGGAGGAAACTATGTAACTCCTCCTTTCTTAGTGGGAAATAGAGAAGCTCACACTCATTCTCCTATGTGAACATCAATGTAAATGCTGCCTTTAAATATGTGAGGAGAGAAACGTCTCATGGGGGCAGTTAAAGGAAGGGACTTGTAAAAGCTGATAACCCAATGAACTTTTTCCATCCCTGTCTGTACATGAAACCTGTTAAGAGAACATCCATTTGCCTTACAATACATGTTAAAATTGGTAAGAGCAAACTATGCTTACTTTGCTTGAAGGAGTTGAGGATTGATGCAGCTTCCTTCACTTTGCCACCGGCTGGAAACAAGAGGAGAAGAAAATTGATTTGCATTATTCAAATAAAACAACTGCACAAAATAATTTTACCTATGAGGCTGAGACAAAAACAAGGCAGTCAGGTTCGAAAATAGTCTATTGAAAGGCAACCATGAAGACTTTTCATTCGGAATTTACAAATCCACTACTTATTCCACGGCTGGTTCAATTCCCGCCCAGGTGATCTGAGTTTCATCGTCTCAGGTCATAGCGACCTGGGTTTTGGGTATTGAGCATGCGATTAGGCTGATGTTGTATTTAAAATTGTTTCAAAAATCAATATATCAATAAAAATAATTTAACAGCATGGATAACAAAGGCTTCCTACTTATCATTCTCCAGTGAATTATTTAGGCAAAACATACAGTCGGTAAACTCGGTGGCGGCCCGTCAAAACCCTTTATATTGAGCTGTGAGGAATAAGAAAATGATAAATTTTGTGTGCTCAAAGCTTATCATGCTGCGTCATTTCCTTGGATTGTGCTCCAACACCTCTCACTTTAATCAATCTGCACAAAAGTTATCTGAGCCCAAGTAGCAAAACGAAATCGTTTCATGAAAAAAATTTAGAAAATAAAGAAAAAGTAGCTACCATATGGAAATTAGACAGGAAATATAAAGAGAGTGTCACTATTCACCAAAGAAAATAGATATATTTCCTGTCTACAAAATGGATCGATTTTCCGTCTAGAAAATTGATAGGGCTTTTTCCTTAAGAAAAAATATCCAAAAACCTGATGGAAAATAGAGAAATATTGGACATTTTCTTTGTCTATTTCGTGGCAATTTAAAATTCAGAAAACAGATAGAATAAAACACAGAATGTACACAACAAAATTGTCTGTTTTCCTTGCATTTAGTGTCCGGAACAGAGACAGAAAATAGAAGTTTTTTCAATAATTTTCTTATTTCTATTTTCTTTCTATATAATTTTCCTGTCTAGATAATAGACAATTTCTAAATTAGCGCTAGACAGAAAATAGAACCCCATGCTACTTGTTATGATTACTATTAATTTTTCCTTTCCTATATATCTTGAATGTTGTTCTTGTTAAGTTGATAATAGAAACACCATCATCAATGGTGGGGACAACGTCAAAGTAGTGTCACTGTGAAACAAAGAATCCTTTTGCCGTAATTTTCCTTGCACGGGCGTTTTGTTTCTCTTTGATCCAGAACCAATACAGAGTCTGAATGTTCCTACTTTTTCTTTCCATGGCACCTCATACTACTACCCTATTTGCTAACACCAATGTATGTAGATTAGTTTTGTTTTTTCAAGTTATTACATGAATCGCTGATTTACAGCATCCTGTGAATGTAATTTAACTGAAAGATTTTGGGAAACTCTTAACATACTTAAGGGCAAACTACGGAAACTTTCACAGATGGAAATAATTGGATTCCCTGCATGGCTGACAGATGAAGCAAGAACCAGGTGGTAAAATAGTGCTGGGCCCACACTATTTTGCGGGGGAAAAAAGGCCAAAAAGTTCAACAATTTCAATTAGAGTCAAAAAAATTTAAGGTCTCATGAGTACCAGTACAAAACTGAGAGGGAAGAGTGCTCAGCTCAGGCAGTTTGCATTGGGATATTAATTTTGACGTCAAGCCGAGAGCTCCATAACGTTTTGCGTCTTTTTAGACTGTGTCAATAGAGTACACTAGTCAGTGAGCCCAACGTAATATCCCGCAATCCAAGACGGCACCAAAACTCTGTCATGGATATGACCGGAGGCATGACTCAAAAGTGTGCCCCACGCTATCTCCCGTCGCTGCTGAACAACTCTTGGAACAAAACAGGGAAAACTCGAAAAATTCATTCGTAGGCGATTGGAGATGCGAACGTATCTACACTCAACCTCCCGCTCCTGTACGGGAAAAAGATATGATATCATATTATATCTCCTTGTTTCATAGAGTTCGGGCTACATTTCTGGTGTTTTTTCTTGAAACAAGAACTTATAATGATCACCAATCTAAGTGCGTTTCTCCCTTAACACAAAGTTGTAGGCTTGAAGAATTGGGTAAATTACTCTTGATTTATATTCTCTGACTGTTCATTATACCCTCAAATCAAGAGTGGCGGTAGCCACCCCCGGTCGAGGAAAATGACGTCCTACTAAAGTCCCGATAACAAACGGGTGGCCGACACTCTTAGTCACAGGCAACTCCCTTAATCTGAAAATTGATTCGATTTCAAATGGAATTCAGAGCAAACGGCGGCACGGATTCCAACGATCTTGGTGTCTATGGACGCAGCTAAGTTAGCCGGATGGCGTATAAGGGTTTCATTAAGATCCATTGAGTTTTCAAAAAGTTATAAGCACTTAATGACCCAAAACAACGAAAATTTTACTTTACATGGGGCCGTTTGGCGGGCAATTTGAATTTCAGGGTCCTCCAGAAAGTCACTCTGATTCCGCGATAACGGTAAACCCTAGACCCATAAAAGTGGGTACCTAAAGAATCGCCATGTTACCGTGTCCACGGGTTTTTATAGTTTTTTAACATCCCTAGTGTTCTAAAAGAGAAATTACGGAAAATACGACTAAACCGACTGAAACCTACCCGTCATGACCATCTTTGACAACAGATTTCTCGCTTACACGGCCGCAGATTGTAATGGAGCCTATTTAAAGGGCACTTCTTGAAGATATAAGGATTTCATTTCGCCACATAAAATAGGGCTTCATTGCACGGAAAATCCAGCATCTGCTTACATCGTTCAAAATTTTATCTATAATTTTTGAATTTAGAAAAAAAACCAGTGGTGGTTCAATGCCATTGGTTCATTCCGTCCAGGTCCGTCCGAGTTTCGGGAACGAAATTCCCGTCGTCGATTACCAAGACCAACCTCCAGCTACCGTATTTATTTGTGAATAATGAACAGATTTCATTTAAAAGTTCAATTCATTTTAGATCCTAACTAATATTACGCACTTACACTACTTTATTGGTTTCCTTAAAAATTTTCAAGTGATTTCTTTATATTAATCGATCGATTAGTGACGAACGAAACTATAAGTGAGGTTATGTCCAGCTGACTGTTCTGGAACTGGCGTAAGCGATAAATGTAATTTACGATGACATAGAAATTACGAAATGGTGCTGAAGAATCAAAAGGAAGCAGCATATCCACCACAGATTGGATTCTCACAACAAACAGCTCCTACAAACTTCAAAACCGTTCAAGTAGACAAGCGCTAAGTGCATCGGTGGAATCGACGAAAGAAAGTGCTATGGTCATAACATACATTTTTTTCATTTACATTGTTATTTTCCTCATCTCACGAATCCTAGTCTTCACATCTTGAAGAGAAGAAGTTGTTTTCAGATGACCAGTTATAAGTTAAGTTCCTTTATCCAAAAGTTACTGGATGTCAGCTTCTGCCTATCTTACGATAAGTATGGAACTGTCCACTGAGCTTTGACCAAAGTTCATTCGGTTTAAACTTTTCTATCATCCCATGCCTTCTGAAGTGATTGCGTTTTTCTTAAGTGCATGTTATTGGCATGAAGGTCATGTTCTTTGCATGATTAGTCTTGGGAAACCCCTCCTCTTACCATTTTGGGAACCTGTTACTTGGACATGGGCAGCAGTCGTTTATCTGGAGAAGTAACGTTTAATTCTACCTACCACCTCTCTGTTCAGTGTAGTCATTTAATCAACTTATTGTCACAAAATCAGAGATCTTTGACTGTGGGTTTAAGCTCCCATTTAATTCTTTCAAAGACTCTGATTTTGCGTCTACAGTTGCTAAAAGCATCGTTCATTGCTCCTTACATTATTTAGGATCGAATTTTGCAAAAGGTATGTACACGTTCCATTTTTAGCTTGAAGATATAAGTAATCATGGGTGATAGAAGTCACCTCCAAACAAAATTAACTGCAGTAGCAATAGAGCGGCTTGAAAGATAGTCACATCCAACCAGAGACCCTCGCACGTTGCTGAGTATGAAAATTCGTGTCAGTTTCCACAAGAACACCAACTACATATTTTCCTAGCTTACTCCATTTCACTTACTGATCGAAATCATCTTTTCGCTTCATTTGCGTTATGCCTGGTTCACATGATGAATAAGGTGACCGCTCACTCCTCCAATCCTGTTGTCAACTACTGAGAGGTCAAACTTGGACCCATCCATGATCTAACTTTCAGTGTGAGAAATTGTCTGGGACAGCAGGAATTAAAAACCATACTAACTAATAGTTGACGAGAAATTAATGAACTTGCGGCTGCACGAGAAATCAACTTAAAAACCAACTTACAAAAGAATGCTGCATTCTCCTTTTCATTAAAAGGGAACAAAGTAATTGAACTTCATTCTCATTTAGTTTACCCCATTTTAGACACCTACTTGACAGCGATGCAAATTTTCTAAAGAAATAAAGGCCCTAATACTTAGGAGCAATGTTCGCCCCTGTAACAGGGCATATAAATTTTTCTAGTTTAAGCTGTTGCATTGTGTTGAACTAAGGGAAATAATAACATTGATAATCATGCCACTGAAACAGAAGATAACATTGAATACATTAGGCAAATAGTATGAACTCTGGTAACAACTATTGCCAATCTCTAGGTTCCTATAGTAAAAATCTGCAACTACGCTTATTCTGCAAGAAACCTCAGAGGTCTAACCATTTTTTTATTCACAGGAAATACTTACTTCCTTATTGACTAAAACGATGAGGTACCTGAACGAAACATTATCTTGCCATCTGAAAAATGCCTTTCTCTCAAAACACCTTTGCAGGCGTATAGCAGAAAGAACATTTTCCACCATTTGGATCATCAGACTTAGGTACAGAAAGGGATCTCGTGGATGAGAGTTGGTAGCTTAGCTTGCCTCCTTACTCCCGCACCTCCCTCAAACGTCTGAACATTTGCTTGAAGGATAAGTAACCTCTCCAAATTCTCATTGCTCCTGGATTTGAGAGAATGTTTCTTTTTCCCTTCTTTGAGGTAAAACTATATATAAAAATAAAAGTTAACGCTTTCTAAATCTTTCCTCTTAGAATATATGGTCTGACTAAGTCAAGCCTTCATACTAATTTCTAGCTGATGTTTCGAGGGAATAAATATAGAAAATTAAATTTTGAAAAACGCCTATCTCTATTGAAACTTTAAAATAAGCAAATCATAGTCTTCCAATTTTCTGTAACTATTTCATCCATTAGGTATACAATTGAAGAAGAAAAATCACAGAGTGATTTCCTAAGTGCAGAAAAGCCATCGATTATTTCAAGAAAAACTGTTGATTTAATTTCATCTAAAAAAAAAAATAAAATGACTAAGTAAAATAAGGTCGAAGATTTTTTTACGTTGCAAGCTGAAATACACATTATTCAACTCTACACATCCATGTAGAAAATCCTCTTTAAAAGAGATCGTAAGATATCGTTTAATGAAACTACAACAACCTCCAAAAAACCTTCAGATTTAAAGGAATAAAGAGTCCGCCCAAAGTCTTAAACTTGTTGAACCAAATCTTTTTCTTATTGCTTGTATAAAAAAATGAAACTTGTAAAAGAGATGATATGATGATATTCTACGTGAGATAATGATGAAAGAAGAGGAAGAAAGAATACATTGCTTCATATTCATTTCATTTATTAATATATATTGAAGGAAAAATAAATTGATAAGAAAAATCAATTGAAAAGAAAAAACCAAAAGCAAAGGAATCATCAGCGTTTGCGTCCCCCCTGAAACAAAGGATCAAGAAATGAGGAAAATTAATTTTTAGATAAAATATTTGTTACATAATGAGTATATAAATGAGAATATATAAATTTTCAAACCAATTTTAATGCAATGGCAACTGAATATTCATGATCTATCCAGTCACGATTTTCCTGTGCAATTTGAGTAATCAAGAGATTTCACCGAGAGAAACTCAACAATAATGTAGAGAAGTGAGCAAATAGGCACATCTATGCTATCCATTTTATCACCCATTCACAATGTAGACCGACTGTTCATCAATGTTGCCTCTCACTATGTAGAATCTTGCGATGTTGCGTCTCACTACACTATGTAAAATCTTAAAAACCAAGTAGGTATGTTTTCTCTACTTCTGAAGGGACACCTTTTTTTATACACATACACATAAATTGCCTATACATCCCTACTAAATGACTCCACAATTCATATGAAAAAGACATAATATGGGAAGTAGGAGAAAGCAGATGCCCAAAAATATACAAAATTAGAAAAAAAACACACTGCAAAAATAATAATAATAAAAAAAAAAAAAAAATTGAATTAAAAAAGGCGACCAGAACAACAACTTTTGAAGCGTGCAAGGGCAGAAAATCCTCAAGAAAAAGTGATAATGTGGGAGAAAACGCAGGCAATGTAATAACTGTTAGATAGTGAAGAAGCCACTCTCATATTATACAGCTCACTACAGTTGGAAATCCATAAAATGTAAGATATGAAGGAAGCCACCCTGGTATAAACACTGCGACACGGTGGAACTCCAGGGCCAGGAGAAAAAATCAAAAAGTTAGAGGAATCTAATGAGAAAAATTTTAATCAAAGGACCAAACAACCAGTCAGGGAAGCGGGAAAAAAGAATGACCAATAAGTAAATCACCGAGTGAAACTGGAAAAAAGGAAATTATTTACAGCATTATCATCATTCCAAGCCTTAAATCCACTCCATTTATGATAAGGGTGATGCAAAGCCTGTTATCTTTACATCACATTTCCTTTCTTACTTGCAATCATGTCCCGCTCAATGTTGAAGTACTAATGCAAACGTTGACCGTACAGTAAGGAAAGATCCGCCATGGCTTATTGTTAACCTCCCAGCCAATTAGGTATGGCCTTGTTTCAGTTCCCATTGTCCGACTGTGTGCCATGAATGTGAGTTGTAAAATTAAATAAGAATTATTTAAAGTTCTCGATGCGATGATATTGATAGGAAAAATTTGGTATGAAATACCAATCATCCCGCTGGTGCTGCTATGGAAAGCTGGAATAAATCAAAGTCTTTCGTTGTATTAATTTGTAGCATTCGTTACCACCAAGGTAACTGAAAATCATACCTGAAATATTGTGGATAGCACAATTTGGAAGACCAAAAAAAGAAATTTTACTGTTTTCATCTTTCGTACGGAATCCAAATCTTATGTTGCTGTTCAAAAATAGTACAAATTGCCACCAACTCTACTTTTCTCACGGCAGTATTTCTCCAATACAACCTTTCCCTCAAAAATGACTTATAATTACTTTCTTTGCCTTCAAAACCGTGATGCTGAACTGCAAGAGGGGGCGTTTCTTTTTTAGAGACACTTCTTATACAAAAAGCCACTTGTAGAGAGACCCTTAACTAATTCTTTCCTCATATTTATGGGAAGAAAAGTAGTCAAGATGAAATAACAATCGACTTACTCGTTTTTTCTTTAAGGGGGGGAACGCCTCCTTTTTGGGAACCTGAACCTCCTCCTTCTTGGGAACCTGAACCTCCTCCTTCTTGCCTTCCTCTTGTGCAGTTTCCTGAAAGCATGAAAATAAAATAAATGTAACATTACTTCTGTCGAATACACCTGCTCGCTGCTGAGGTTGAAAAAATGGTACCAAGGCCTGTAACCATAGTCAGTCATATTGAACAAATTATCCATCTAAGCATAAGTATTAAGAAGTGAGTCGCCCTTTTTGATTCAATAACAGACTCCTGCCTGTTCTTGAACTCCAGTCAAGTATTAAAAACAATTGAATAACTAATAACTGGAAGCTAATTTCAAATTTTCAACTTTCCTTAGTTTCTTCATGGCATGAAAGAGCTTTCTTAAATTCCTAAAACATGGTTCGTGCAGCCTCAAGTTGAAAAAAATCAATCACTTTTCAAGCATTTTTTAAGGAATTTTCAAGCCCTTTTTCTTAATTTTTCCTTAGGCGTACGGTTCTGGCCCTGCACCTATCGTAATTTTTGATAGTGGAATTTTGTCTGTCTTACTTCCCTCAGCTTCTTTTAAATCATTATCCTATGTTTACAAGGTAACTTGTACCTATTTTGGTGTTCAACGACGTGTAGTATAGGTGGGGAAATAATCTAGTTCTGGTTTCCGAAAGTAGGTGAAAGTTTCAAGGTGCAGGGCAGCGGTGAAGGCTTGTAGGTGTGAATTGAACCACTGGAAATGAAGGAGGAGTAAATTTCGAGCGCTATTCAAGCATCCTTCCTAAAAATCAAGCACTTTCAAGGCCTTGAAAAATAATTTCAAAATCAACCACTTTTCAAGGCTGCATGAAACATGCAAAAATCATAATGACTAGAAAACAATTGACTAACAACACCAAAACAATAGTAACATGAAACCTTTGCTTTTAAACTAGACAGCTTCAAAATAAGAATGGGTCTGTTGCAAGCATTAGATATACAACCAACTGATAACATTTATTATGAAGGGAAAATTTGCTCGAAAATCATGTTGGGCACAACAAAAAATTCTGAAATCCACTCCTTCCCCCAATCTGCATAGTTTGTAAACGCTTTTTCAAATTTTCCGAGTATAAGGGTAGTTTTTCTTGGTGGCTGGCAGCCAGGATGGCCTGAAGAGAGACCTAAGCTCGAGTTAACAAACAATCTTGGAAACTGCTATGAACTCTCCTTCTAAGAAATCCGAATGATTTCAATTCGTTCAAAGCTTTACTTTGCAAAATAAAGAAGTAAAAGGAAATAAACCCTTGAAAACAAGTGAGATCATACGATAGAAAAAGTTAGTGAATCGTTTGTTTACTTAGGGTAGTTCTTTCTTACTCCTCGGCACAGGCAAACTTGGTAGGTGGTGACTGAGAAAAACTGCCTGCAGCCGCGGGAAACTTGGAAAAGCGTATTACAAACTAAGCAAACTAAGGAGCCGATTTCAGACTTTCTTCATGTGTCCAATATGATCTTCGAGAAAATTTACCCTTACCGACTGCATTCAGTTGGTTGTATCTCTCGCGTGCAACAGACCCATTGCCCAGTTTTTCATTTTTAAAAATATTTGCAACAAAACTGTTGCGATTTTTCTTTCATAACCCACAATTCAATTTAGTTCCTTTTATTTAGTTATTCAACCCTAGAGTTGCTTTCCCATGAATAGGGTGGTTCATTTTCAGTCAAAACTCTTACCGTCACTTCTTTGTCTTGATATCTTCGTTTAAAGTCGAGGAACTCTTTAAAAAGGTTTTCGTTCTGAAAATAATGAAAACACAAACACATTAAAAAATTAGTAAAAAGCAATTAAAATATTATTATTCTACCACAATTAGTTGCCTATCGATTTGAATGTTTCCTGAAAAATTCTAAATTAATGTCGCCTAACAGAGACTTTGACCACCTTAATCAGCACAAAATTTTTCTTATCTCAACACAGGCCATGCGTATTAATCTACCACAATTAGTTGCCAGGGAATTACCTATCGATTTGGATGTTTCTTGAAAAATTCTAAATCATCAATGTCACATAACACAGACTTCGACCACCTTAATCTGCACAAAAATTTTCGCATCTCAACACAGGCCATGCGTACAAACATTAGAACAGCACAGTTTGGAAGAAGAAATCTATTATTTGTCAAGAATTATCAATACCTTTGCCACCTCTGTTACGGGCCCTGGGGCCTCTGGCGCTGGTACTGCTGAGGGAGGTCCTGAGGCTTGTGGGCATGGTGATGGATAATAATACCTTGGGTAGTACCCATAGGGGTACCAGCCTTGTAGTGGCTGGGATGTGGGTGGCGGAGGTGGGGGGATAATTGGTGGCTGCGTTGAGGGTGGCGGTGGCGGTGGGTTTGCTATCTCTGTAACTTGTTGTATAATAGTTTTGTCATCCAAGTCATTGACTGAAACAAATTTAAAAATTCAGCATTAAAATGAGTCCTGAAGAATAGCATGGATTTAAATATATTGTAGTTAGTCTCTACTATTAATCCCAAATCATCTCTTATTGCAAAGTTCGACTCTCAAATCGATTCTACTACATCAGGGTGGGTGTCTACTAAAACTGGCTAGCCGAAAATCAGTACTTTCACAACAGGTTTTTCAGTATAGTTTTAACCTCTAAATCATAGCAGATCTTGGTAGTTACTTACAGACATGTAGAGCAGCCGCTGCAATGTTTGGGGGCGGCTGTGGCGGCCCCATCGACTTCGCCAATATGCTCGCCTGCGTAATAAACGTCCCCATTTCGCGGTTGTCCTGTTCCACAGAGAAGAAAGAAAACAATGTATATATGAGGGTGGATTTAAAGTAAGTTTAGCCATTTAATAACTCTGAAAGGATTGATGTTAGAAAGGCAGCTAAATCGCCTTCAGAACGACCATATCACAGCTTTGAGATGAAATCTTTCGAATTGCAGTTAAAGAAGACATAGCCATAGTGGAGTGACTCAATGCTGAGAATTTCAACTGCAGAAGTTTCATTTTTGATTGATCGGTCTTTATAAATAATAAAGTTTCATTAAACTTACGTCAAGCAAAAAAATGATATGCTAAAAAGGTTTTACATGAACTTTCCACGCATCAGGTGAGAGAGTAAATTCATTTTCAAGAGAGGCTAGGCATGTTACCAAGTTACCTGACAAGTTCCTACCACTCACACGGCTTCATTCACCTGCTACAGGATCTACCAAACCATGGCCTTGTAGTCCAGTCAATTTAGCTCTAAATAAGGGTCATCTGGGAAAATCCATATATAGAAGGTTTTTTTGCGGAAACATGTTGCATTAGGCTACCAGAACAACATATCAAAAGTTTACCAAAATCGGCCGTCCGCTAAGGCCGCCATCTTGAAAAAAGGGGGGCGGGGGGCCAAAATACGCCGCCGGCGACCGGTTTTTAGCTTATATCTTGAAAAATATCGACCCTACGGAAAAATGTCACTGAACCTTTTAAAAAGATCATAAAATTTCCTATTAGAAACACTATACATTTATCAAGTTGCGACTTCTGGTTCGTGAGATATGGCGGTAGTTTCCTGCGGCTAGGAAAGTCAAATCTTGCGAGAAATCACGTTTTTTCAACAAAATCTGTAATTATCTTAAAAACGGCGAGTCTGAGGCAAAAAAATGTTCTCACCGGAATGAAAGAGCATGAAATTTCCATGCTTAAAATGCTTATGAATTCACTAGGGGGTCCGCCCCCGGAGCGCTATGCGGTCCGAACCAACGGCGACTACTACGCGGTGAGGCTCGGCTTGGCCGCGCCATGCATTGTTGCGGTCCAAGATGAAACGGCTTCACTTTTTTGGTAGATTTACCGCGAGGGTAAGTCATATTATCCATTTAAATATGTGCTAATTTCCTTTCATCATGAACCCCCCCCCCCCCTCCTCCCCCTTTAGGTCATGCATGTTGTATAGTTAACAAATGTCAACGGTCGCGCTTGAAGATAATGTTATTATTTTATGATTTCTTATTCAAATTAAATTTGTCAAGAAATCCTCCTTTTTCAAAGTAACTAAAAGGAAATGAATTAATACAAAATATAGAAATAGGAATAAGACAAGCATTTCTTCGTTTATTACCTTAAGCGGTGGAATCGTTTATTAATACCTATGTGTTGAAAAGCATGATGGTCTTGAAGGTTCAATCGTTTTTGATGGATACGAACAAAAAGCGCAACAGATTCTACAAAAAGCGTTGAAAGGTGACGACGTTATAGCTTTAAGAAATGTCCTGCCTTAATTTTTTGTGAGGACACTCCTCTATCCGTGGCCAAGGACTTGCTTCTATCTATAATGAAAAGAATAAGGCGCGTTTGATTTGCTTGCTATCGAAACACTTTTCTACAGGGAGTCAAAAGTTAATGTATCTCAAGCAGAGGACGATGCGGATACTCTCATTGTAAATGCAGCTCCTAGTCTGCCGAGAGGAACGAAGAAACAAGTTGTTATCGTTGGTAGAGTACCTATATTGAGAGAGTATGGCCACTGGGCCCCATGGAGAGACTTTTAGGACCCAAAAATGGCGGTGCTTTGTTTTGGTTTTTGTGGATAGGAGGGGGGTCATTGCCAGCTTTTGACGGTTTTCACCAACCGCACTTGCTGCCAACCTTACTACATCTAAGATAATTTTTCTCAAAAATTGCACACGATTAGCCTTAAAAATATGTAAAGAATCGCAATAGTGCATTCGGGTAAATTTCTCGTTACGATAAGCAAAGAAAACTACAATTTGAGTCATTTTGCATCACATTAATTTATGGCGTCCGCCATTTTTGGGTCCTAAGGGCTCCATTCAGCCTAAGATGGCTCAGCCAATCAGAGGTGGTAACACCGGTGGCCATACTCTCTCAATATAGGTACTCTAATCGTTGGTGAAGACATTGACCTCCTTGTTCTAATGATAGCTTTGACGCCTGCATCAAGCGACGTCCTATTACTCAAAGCAGGTAAGGGCAAATATGCAGCCCAAATTTTTAGCTCAAATCAATTGCGAGCATCGAATGTAAATTTGAAGAAGAGCATTCTGTTTATCCATGTCGTCAGTGGATGTGATACTACTTCAGTATTTCGTGGCAAGGGCAAAGGCAAATTTATTAAACTGTTGGAAAAATGGGGCGAAGTCTCTTGTATTGCTGAGAAATTTGATGAAACCGACTGCACTCAAGATGAGCTTTGTCAAGCGGGTGAGCAACTCGTTCTTTTGCTGTATGGTGCTGAAAAATTAGTTACTGCTTTGAACAAATGCAGATTTCAATGTTTTAATCGTGCTTTGGCAAGGCAAAAACTGAGGTGAAACTGCAAACGTTGCCTCCAACTTCAGATGCGTGCAAACAACACTTCCTTCGTGTATATTATCAAGTTCAACTCTAGAGAGGAAGAAAACGGAATCCCAAAGAATGGGGGTGGAAATCTTCGGAACTCAGGCTTCTCCTTGTGCCTATGCTCAACCCGCCTGACCCCCCCCCCCCCCCCCCCCCAAAGAACTTTTACAAATCATCTCATGTACATGTTCGAAAGGCTGTAGTAACCGCTGCTCTTGTAATTGAGCTGGTCTACCATGCAGTGACATTTGTCTACATTGTTCCGGCTTGGGATGCAGCAATCAAGCAGAAACACTGATCGAAGAGGAAGCAGAGGATGAATTTAAACTCCCTCTTTCTATATTTTGTATTAATTCATTTCCTTTTAGTTACTTTGAAAAAGGAGGATTTCTTGACAAATTTAATTTGAATAAGAAATCATAAAATAATAACATTATCTTCAAGCGCGACCGTTGACATTTGTTAACTATACAACATGCATGACCTAAAGGGGGAGGAGGGGGGGGGGGGGGTTCATGATGAAAGGAAATTAGCACATATTTAAATGGATAACATGACTTACCCTCGCGGTAAATCTACCAAAAAAGTGAAGCCGTTTCATCTTGGACCGCAACAATGCATGGCGCGGCCAAGCCGAGCCTCACCGCGTAGTAGTCGCCGTTGGTTCGGACCGCATAGCGCTCCGGGGGCGGACCCCCTAGTGAATTCATAAGCATTTTAAGCATGGAAATTTCATGCTCTTTCATTCCGGTGAGAACATTTTTTTGCCTCAGACTCGCCGTTTTTAAGATAATTACAGATTTTGTTGAAAAAACGTGATTTCTCGCAAGATTTGACTTTCCTAGCCGCAGGAAACTACCGCCATATCTCACGAACCAGAAGTCGCAACTTGATAAATGTATAGTGTTTCTAATAGGAAATTTTATGATCTTTTTAAAAGGTTCAGTGACATTTTTCCGTAGGGTCGATATTTTTCAAGATATAAGCTAAAAACCGGTCGCCGGCGGCGTATTTTGGCCCCCCGCCCCCCTTTTTTCAAGATGGCGGCCTTAGCGGACGGCCGATTTTGGTAAACTTTTGATATGTTGTTCTGGTAGCCTAATGCAACATGTTTCCGCAAAAAAACCTTCTATATATAGATTTTCCCAGAAAAATGCTAGATTGACTGGACTATTGAGAAGATTCCCAATTCACAACAATATTGACTGAGTGTTCACTATCAACTATACTTCTCTTTCATTAAACATCGTGCGGATAACAGCAATAAATCATGAATAAAGGAGAAGAATGACCATTAGCTGTGATTAGTTTATTAAGTGCGTTAACACATTGCCGAAGCTTTTCGACCCCACTCGGTCATCTTCAGGGTGCAGAATTTTATACAAGCATGAAACAAACAATGCGTAAAATATAAAATACAAGCACTAACTATCAAATAACTACATTTTTCATACTTTTCTTTGTCTGAAACGATCAAATTCATGTTTAGCATCCTCCCCATACAAGAACCTAGCCCTTACATGAGTCAACAATTCTGTGAAAATTGACAAGAGCCATTAGGTGACTTGATTGTGAGCTCATTTCACCAAATCATAAAAAGACTCGGGGGCCCAGATGGTTCATGCCTTCGGTCCTACCCTCTCAGTTCTTGAAACGACCTGGGGGTTTGGGAAAATTTCAAACCTTAAACCAACACTAAAAATCCGCTGTTCCTCAAAAACACGACGAGTTATTCGCGAAGTAAAACTTCAAACGCGTTTTTCTCAAAGGAAGGTTTTCCGGGAAAGACCATTATTGAAGCAACCGTCTAAAATCTTTAAAAGAGAAAACAACTCACAGCTTTAGCGGCTCCTGCAGCTAGCATTGTTGAAGCGATTTCCGTCATTTCTGCTTTGGTCTTATCGAGTGTCAGTTTCCGAAAAGACTCTCCTAAAAAACAGAAACATAAAAATACGATGATATCAATACTTCATCTGTCACTTGGCTCCTCTTAAATTCTCCTCGTGGACTTAGCCTGAAACTTTGGACATTTTTTAGCCTCCGGCGAAACCGAGAGTCTATACGGCTTTTTTTTGTCCTTATTGTATTTGTTTGTTTTTTTTTTGTTTTTTTGTTTTATTTTTTTAATATGTGTAGTCCAAAATAGTGTGTGTGTAACTAGCTTGCGATGAAAATCCCGATGAATCAATCGCACTCTTTGAGTGAGCATTCGAAACGTTATGCGAAAACCATCAGGTTTTTACATTCCAGCTTCAGGGTATAGGGTTAACTCAATTTTACTGAATTTTACACTTAGGGGCTCATCAGTTCATCTCATTTTCCTATTTTGGTAGATGAATTACTCAGCTTCAAGATCATTCCGTTTTGCTAATCGGAAACTACGTAGAGCGCTGGCGGTATCCCGAGCAACGAACTCCACTTCAACACTAACACCAAGGTACAACCATTCGTGCTCTGTGGATGTGCGTGAAGTGGACAGATCAACATGAAGGCGCTCTTGTGAATCTTTTCGGATGCATTCTGAGGGATGTAATACCTTTTGAACCGATTTATTTGGTTAGCTAGTGGCATCTTAGGATTATTAGCACCACATTTTGCAATGCGGAACTATAATTCATGGCCTAACTGTTAAAAACATTAATGTGCATAGGAAAACTAATGGTGCATACGTTTTTTCTAAACTGAGCCAGATTTTATAGCTCTGAATTGCAAAATGCAGTCCATGAAATGTCCCGAAGACCTGTACTCACTTTTTCTACTCCTCTGTTAGCTCGCAAGTGGCTAGCACATTGGATTATTAGCTGATGGATCCGAGTTCAACTGTAGTCGTCCGAGTGGAAATTTAACGAGTCTGGAGTTCTCCAACTGAAATTTTAGTTTACCCTTAAGGTTTTATCATCTTCATCGAGAGAAGATTTAAGCACAGAAAGCAATACATCAATCAAATGGGTAGCTTTCTTTGTGTTCTCCTCAGGTTCTCCTCCTCATATCAAGCACAAATTGATGGTGATTCTATTTTTGAAGGTCACATATTTTGAGAGATGTCCGGGTTCCAGTGCAACAAGCAGTCCTCGCCGAAGTCCCTGTATTTCCGTTTGTCACCAAAAGCTAAAAAGTATGTATACGCCTCGGCTTTGCAACATCGCCTGAATGCCCGGTTAGGTTTCTCCTCGACCGCTAATTAGCCAACAAAAAGGTGTGTTCGGAATGTTCCTGAAACAGTAGCAGCTTTGCCTTCTTAATATTCCCCCGGTCTTGCATCCAAGCGCTGTTGCCTCGTATGGGGCAAAATCCTGGTCAATGAGCAGGGGGTCGAGCTGCCTACCAAAGAAAACCCGCAAACGCACTGTTAAGAATTTCCTTGTTATTGGTTCCTTTTAATTGATTTTCTCTCAATTAAATCAACTAGAACTATTCAGTGAATCGATTAAATTTTGGTTAAATCAACCGTAGCTTTAGGTTACTCTACTCAAGACATCTTTGGATTATTACGGCAGTGCAATTTACCGAACCGTTTCGTAATATAAGTAAGAAAATAACTTAAAAACACAAGAAAATGGGCAACCTCTGCTAAAAGCAAACACAAAGCCCGGGATGTTTTGGGGGTGGTTTCAACATTTTCCTCAGCCAGGAATCAAAAATATATAAAATTATAAAAATCAAGACTCTTAAACCCCCATTTGTGCTAACACAAAAAGGCTTTGTTTTTGTTCTCACGATTGGTAGGGTCTTGATTTTTATCATTTTATCTAATTTTGATTCCTGGTCGAGGAAAAGGTTGAAACCACCCCCAAAACATCCCGGGTTTTGTGTTTGCTTTGAGCATTGGTCGCCCATTAACTTGTGTATTTCATTTAATTTCTTACTTTCCGGTGAATTGCCAATGCAAATTAGGTCCAGCCCGCAAATCGAGGTCTTTTTTTTACGAGGTTAAATTTGAAGGGAAGATGGGAATTGGACGAGCTGCCGGAGCTTCCCCCAGCACGTGCTATTTTTATTTAATTGTTTTTCTTTTTTTCTTCCTCTTTCAGGAGTGTGCATTCAATAGCAAAACCGAAAACTGAAATTTTTCCATCCACGTTCGGCAGCGGTGGAGCGTCACGAGATCATGTTTCGTGGCGATAAATTACCCCGGGAAAGGCTCCTTACTCCTTTTCGATTTTCATTCTGGTTGACAAGTTACATCGCATTCGGTAGTATCAACACCGGTCTCAGCTCCTCGATGTATGGTCCGTTGTTAGTTGAATGTCCTCACCGAAAATTCACTCACCACCGGTCACCGATGCTCAATCACTCCCGAGGCTCCTTACGCAACCGGTAATTCGTTCCGATGCTGGCAACAGGTTGTGATGATAGTTCTCCTGCATCACCAAATTAATTCAGAAGCAAATGAGGGTATTACTCCAGCCAGTTAATTTTTTCTCCTCATCAGCCATATTAAAGCACACATTTCCAGGACGAAAGTGTCAGTTTTTATTTTCAGTAATTTTCGCTCTTCGATGAATTCGATGATAGTGATATCCGCGTATCCCGGTCACCGTTGAGGTTTGGTTCAATTTCATTGAATCGCAACGTAAAAAGTGAGAGTGCCTGATTTTCTCCGATTTTTTTTTTTTATTTTCTTAAAGAGGGATCGGGCTTGAAAATGAAACCTATTTTCGTCACCTCTTAAGCAGTAAATCTTCCTTTGAGTGAATTCAATCAGATCTATTCGCTATCCCGGTATCGCATCACGTAGAATTAAATAAGAACAATTTGAACTACACTGAGAAAAAACTATGGTTTATAAACCTATTAGAGGTAAATATGGAACACCTATAATAGTCGTAAATAAACTAATGATTCTCGGTCTGTGAACCATACTAAGGTCTCTGTACCTAATTAAGGTACCCCGTACCATAACTAAGGAATATGTGCTATTATTATATGTAGAGGTACTACTATTAGTGGTGTTCCATATTTACCTCTAATAGGTTTATAAGCCATAGTTTTTTCTCAGTGTAGAACAGAAAGTAGGTTAACTCACTGGAATTTTTGAACCCTAGCTTCCTCATCTCCTTACGATACCTTTGACTGGGACCACGACTGTGACTTCTGGACATTATGAAACTGAGGAGTATTTTTAAAAAAATTCCACTTTTACTGAAGTAGAAATTCTCAGAACCTAGTTCTGTGGAGGGAACCATCTCCTTCTCCTCTGGAATCTTCGAGATTTTGACTTTAGCCACTACTGAAACCGAATAGATTGAAACGAAGGATCAAAGGACCCATCCTTTATATCGTCTTTGATGGATCATTTGGTATCAAGATACTTTTTGGCTTTATTGCAGGGGAAGCAATCAATACTTTACGTTTATTTATTCTCCTTGCATTATATCCGAAACTCCGCTTGATGTATTGCGCTTTGGGCGACTGAACTTTCCGCGACAAATCAGCTATTCCTCTGAACAGCCTCATTTAGTAAGTTATGAAGATGAAATTCTAGAAACTATCAAGCTGTTGATTGATCATCGCATTCAATTATTAACAACGTTGCAAAATTGAATGGAAAGTATCGAGACACGGCTATGGTATCCTGAGCTGCTTGCTGAATATGGCATTCCGCATTTAAGGTACCTCCAACACTTCGCGAATCCACTAATTAGATAATTAAAACCGAATGATTGAGGGACGACGAGACTTAAGAGCCTCTTTCCGAGAAAAGCTTGTTAATATTCCCACACGATCTTTATCGCTGCCTATTTGCCCACTCAGTGTCCCCTACCCTTCGCCACCACTGCAACATATGCTGCTCGCGCGCTTCTAACAACATATAAATTGAGTCGGTCGTTAGCGACACAGCCTTTGTAACAACAGGCGAGATTTTAAGTTCTCAACTACGATTAATTACGGGATAAGATTGCATCCAAATTTTTGGTGTCATTGCATGAGGATCGAAGTTAGCCCTCAGAGTAAGTTTCCATGGAAAGATTTTAAGAAACAATTAATTCGAGATGACGGACTCGAGGTTTTGAGGGCAACTAAATTTTTTCATCGTAGGAAAGAAAATTCCTCTTCACCGTCGATCGCTTCTCATCAAACTTGTTCCGATCTGGATTCTATCAAAAATCTTAAGATTTGTGATTCAAGTCAGAAGCGATGCTTGCACGTGAGCAACACTGCTTTTTTCCATTTATTCAATTTAAAGTATTCACGGTATCTGTTTGTTGCTTGCGCATGACCTGATGTTAATACAATAGTTAATATGGGACTCAACGATTGCGTGATAGGCAAGAAGAAAAAATTTTTCGTTGCAAAATCTACGTAACATTTTTAGGACAAAAATTGACAATGACACTTTAGATCTGATTTTCTGACATACCATTTCAAAATTTAGTTTGTTATCTAAGTATAGCCCCAAGTATTTTAGTGCATCAACTTCTTTTAATTGCCTATTCCCTACAATTATGTTAAAGTTCATTTTGGTGTTTTGGTACGAATGAGCATGTAAACCGTTTTTTCCTCATTGAAGCCCATAAAGTTAAGTTTACACCATTGCAATAGAATATTAATAAGTACGTAGGTGTCTCTTTCTAGATGTTCAATACTTTGGCTACGAACTACCATCAAGATGTCATCTGCAAACAGTAATATCAAGAAAATAGATTTTAGGTCATCTAACGCAATCTTCTTTTTGAAGTATGCAGCTACACCATTAATAAGCAGTATGAACAGTAGATTTCTTATTTTATATCTTCATAAACCCATTTGGGATGCAGAGGCAACCCGTGTTTGTTTCCTCTTTGAAATCTAACCCTGAAGCGCTCGCACTCTTGCAACGGGACCGGTACATCCGCCGATTAATAAAACGTCGCAAGCCCTATGAGATTGGAATCCAGGGGTTCTCAAAATTTGCATAATTTCGCTCGACGAGCCTCCCTACGCTCTTAGGACGTGATCGGGGGTTCTTTGGCTGTTGACCGAGTCCGATCGCCAAAATAACAACAGTTCAAATAAAAAGACATTATTAATTTAGTAATTAATTAAGCTTTTCAAAGACGTAAATAAGAAAAGTACGACGAAGTACTAATACATTTTTTTTAAAAAAAATGGTTTGGCTCAGCAAAAGCTGCCAAATTTCTCGACAGGACTAGAGGAGTGACTCTTACTCTGCTTCTTCTTCTTCTTTCCAGCCAACTACAATTATGGAGTTGGACGGACGGCTCAATTGGCAGTGGACGGCCGACATCGCTGGAGGTGATGGGGTTGTTACTTCCGCTGATCTGCTCTTCTCTGCTTCAATGGGGGTCGTACACTGAAAAAAAAAGTACGGTCAGGAGAGCCGCAGCGCGGTAGCACGTACCTCACAGTACGGCCGATATTGAACATCGAATGTTCCGGTTTACACCACGGTATATCCTCGGTAGTTACTACCAGACCTCTCGGTTCGGGGTACCGGGATTCCCGGTTCAGGGTACCGAACTTTCGTTTCCTGCTACCGAACTGCGATATGCACAACCGAGGAAGTGCGGTTTGCGTTACCGACGTTTTTGGGGGTGCGCCGGTAAGGGTAAGACGATACGACGTACCTGGTGGGGGGGGGGGGAGTTTGGACTATCCTCACTCCCAGGCTGTGCCTGGGGAGATGGAGGCTATGGCAGAGGCATGTACCAGCGGGTTGGTGGTAGTGGCAGTGTCGTAGCGCGGATGTATGGATGCCCCCCCCCCTCCCATGACTGAACATTTTTCAGTATTATTAACAGTTATCATAAATTCTCGCTGTAACTACAAAAATAAATAATTTCTTGATTCAAAAGAGTTGAACTTACACTTTTTTTTGCTGCTGAAATGATTTAAATTTCTTCATGAGGAGTATGAAGGACAAAAACATGAAAAAACACTAATAAGAAATCCGAAAGCCTCATTTGAAGTTAGAAAATTTAAATGAATAAAAAAAGAATTGAGGAATCTTTTAATAGCTAGTTGCAGGAAAACAGTAAAATTCACAGCAAAACTTAATGTATACTTTTTGTAACCAGAGAATGCAACCATCTACACCTGAATCAAATTGTGAAACTTAAAAGTAGGAAACGAATATGAACAAAATATAAAGTAAAATAAATCATACAAAACTACAACAGTACCTACCCAAATTTTTCTAGCTTCTATTGACTAGTATCGAGAAGTCATTTTTTATGATCACCTATTGTGAAATCAGATGAATCCTCCTGAAATAAGTTTCTTTTTGATGTCTCAGGCAGGAGCAACTTAAGCTTGAGCCTTCTGCTTTTGTTGCACCTGAGGACTTCAACAGATGCCAGTTCTAGGGCTATCAGTCTCTTTCCTTTTTCCTCCTGATTGTAGGATGACAGCAACGGTTTATTATCATCAGCTGTAGAAACCTGTGCAGGAGGTGACCAAGAGATCAAGTTCACAGACAAATCATCAGCGACACTCAGACTTGGAGAACTCTGGATAGAGTGTGATATAGTTGACTTGGGAGTTACTGCTTGTGGGGCGCTGCTGCTGGGACCAGGTTCATAGATCTAGAGACCAACAAAACAAACAATTCAATCTCATGCATTGACATGGCAAGAGTAACCCAGTAAATGACTTTCAGAGGCAAAACTAATTTTCGTGAGAATGTAATCATGTTACAAAAATACAGAAGAGAAACCTGAATGAGAAAATAGGTATTTTGCAAAATGTTGAATGTAATCCCAATTAAAACTTTCTCTGAATTTTCTCAAACTTTCTGAATTTTGGACTATTTTTTTATCATTTGATCATGAGCAGGCACAGAGAAAAATATTACGGCATCACACATCGGAGATGAAGTGACAATAGAGATGGACTCATTTAATCAAAAGGAACTATATCGATTAGGACTTGAGCCTTGGCATGCATGTACCCTTATGGATCTCAGGGCTCATGCCAGAATGAATAGAGTTCCTTCTCATACAACAACGTCTAAGTAATGCTCAGACATTAATGAGAAAAACCCCTACAATTGAAATTCTGCACGAAGATGTATATCATGTGTGATACAGTAAAGTTTTAAAGATACATGACACTTGCGTTACACAACGTCAATTTTTATATCTTATTCTTTTTAACTTTTTGTATAATATGTCTTATAATTTTTTAGTCTCTAAAATACATTTATTCGATATCGGACTCATCACTAAAGCTGTGCCCTCAGCATTTTGACATCCTACCTCACGACAATTTTCGCATATATTTGAACATAATAGGCCCATTTTCTTACAGCTGCACCTCATCGTATCACAGCCTTTTGCACACTTGTATCGGATGACCGTCAGTAACGATGGAGGTGCGAGCGGCAGATCCCTAAACTTTGGAAAACAAGAATTATTTCGTTGAATCCAGCCCCAGGCTACGGGGTCCATGGGGTCGGTATGCAGCCATGTTTGGATCTGATGATAACTTCGCAATGCATGATATTTCACTGCAGACGATGTGGGCGGTAACTGTTCTGGCTTAACGAAGGTCCTAGAAGTTGCAACTTTTTATGTAATAATAATAATATAATAATAATAGCGGTTATTGATGATAAAATCACACATACAATTTGAACAAAAAACTTTACCACGCCCAAATACCCCATGGCCTAGGCCGTCTGGGGGAGGTTAGCTTAAAAACGGGCCATGCCCGCATACAATATAAGGATACAAGAAATATACAAGAATATAAGGATATAATATAATGAAATCAGACAATAATATGATAAGATGAGCACAACTTCAGAAAGATATTTCTTATTCTTAATTAATAATTAAAATCCTGTACTAACATCTGTCTATAACCCCAAGCAATTTTACAATACCTTACTATCTTTGTAACACTCTCTCCATTGTTTATGAGGTCAAAAGAACGTTCCTTTGAAAAACATCTTTCGCTCAAAATCTCAATCCTAAACTCCCCCGTTAAAAAGTATTTTAAACTGTTCTTACATAAAAAGTTATATATCTAACTTTTTATGTAAGAACAGTTTAAAATAATTTGGGTCCTCACAAGTCACATTACCGCGACAATGTTTTAAAAAGTCTCTCATAAGCTGAGGATGACACGCACTATTTTAACTCATCAACAAAATTATCAAATTTAACAAAATTATAAAGGCAATTCTAAAGAAAACGGCCTTTTAAACTTCCATACCCAAGTTGTTTAGAAAATTCACTTCCTCATAATGTGTCATTACTCTAAGTTTTTCGTTGAGATTTAAAGCCAACGAGTTCTCGAAAACCCTTATTCTCTTTTACTAAGCATCATAATCGATTTATTGTTTTCCTGTTGCATTGATGCATTAGTTGATAATCCGAAGGAGGAAGGAGAGAGGAATTATTCATTCGTATACATCAGCTAAGCAATTTTGGAAAGTACTATTTGAAATACCAATCATCCTCATTCTATTCCTCAATTTTTTTGTTTGACGCATTATTTTCTAGTTATAAAGGAAAATCCGTAAGTACGTCCTTTCTGAAAATCGCCGTGAGCCGCCATTTCGAAAATTGTTTTTCGATTTGTTCACTTTCCCGGTGGAATTTTTTGGTAAAATTTTTTTTCTGTCTTATTGAGTACTCAGAGACCCTATACATATACCAAAGGAAAAGATTGTGCTAATTTGTTCGAGGTAAAAAGCTAGAATGACTGGACTATTGACCTCCATAAATACGGTGCCCCCACCTACAGTTATCACGCTCCATACCGTTGGGATTATTCATTGTGATTTTTGTAACCTTTCCTACTTTTTATTGAATACTTACAACTTCTAAGCAAAAAATTCAATTGACCCAATACCTTAAGGGGTTTTCCACATTGTCGCAAGTAAATTAAATGTTATTAGAGAAAAGAAGTAGCCTAAAATCACACCATGCGCCACACGAATTTTTCACCATTTTCCGCGGGAGGACCCCGGATCTCCCGTATCCGCTCTCCGGTGCTAAGGAAGAACGCCGTATGAACAATAGGGAGTTGCCAAATTCCCTCTCGGAAAATTTTCATTTTTGAAGAAAGCTATCAATATTTTTTCTTGACATTTTCAGACTTTTTAGATCAAATTGACGTATTTCTGTCAAACGGAACTATGTGCCATAGGGGGAGAAAGGTATAGGGGGGCTTGGATTGGCGGCGGAACCGAGCGTCGGGCTCATTCCGTCCTATACTCGCAATGCTTTTCCATGGCGCTTAGGTCCGTTTGACAGAACGCGCTATCCGGCATTGTAAATTCCACAAAAGGAACTCAAATTAGCGCTTAGTTCCGTTTGACAGAAATACGTCCAAATTGAAAACCAAATTACCTGAGAGATTGGAAGACTAATATTCACAAATGATCTTGAAAATTATTGATTTTTCAAAGGGAATTTGACAACTCCTGAAGGATCTTACGGCGTTCTTCCTTAGGACGGCAGCGCCGTCATCGAGACGGGATTATACCCCGCTCGGGAGCATGAAGTCATCAAAGGCAGGATCCTGGAAGCTGGAGATAAAACGCGCTGGGTGTCGCGGCCCGAGGTTCGATGCCTCGATAGCCGTCCGGTCCCGGGTCCGCGGCGAGGGCGACTCACGCGCCGCGTGGAAACGTCCCTCGACCCCGACAATCGGCATTACAAACGCGGTCGTGAGCGCTCAAATCCCTTTTATTTATATTTTATGTATTTATGTTATTGTATTCGGGCCTCCCCCCTCCCCCGTCCGGCGTGGGTCGCCCGCGTCGCGCCCGCCGAAGCGCCGTCGGGCCCCGTTCACTAAATGACTCCCGTGTGGCCCCCTTCCTCCCCACCAGTGGCGCGATACATCGATCTATCGGTCATTTAAATCAATGGAAAATAATCGATTAGGATGTTTGCATCGAGTACCTTCATAATCGATTCTTTACCGCATATACAAATGGGGAAATATCGATAATCAATCGTTCAAGCTTAGCCACTAGTTCTCTCCTTCCGTTCTCGGCCGTTGCGAGCATGAGCATAAGATCATATCGTCAATGGCGAGAAAACACGGAATTTCACGCAGGGAGTCTTCGAACGTTTGTGGGTGGGGGGGGGGAGGGCATATCGTCAATGGCGAGAAAGCACGGAATTTCTCGCAGGTAGTCTTCGAACGTTTAAGGGGGGGGGGGGGGGCATATATATTTGTGTATCAGATGTATGAGATCGGTCTACAAACAAAATTTTCATCAACAGCATCCAGGGAACTTCGTTTTAGTCCAAATTTGGAGATTTGACTTTTAAACCCCTACAAGGTACATTATATATGGTTAGTTTATACGTGCTCCTTGGAGGTTGATGCCTTCCCCCTCTCCCCCCCCCCCCTCAATTAAACCAATTGAAGAACTTCAATTTTAGAAATGAAAGGAATATAAAATTAAGAAAATCTTAAATGACGGGAAAATACTTAAATAATGATTAAACGTGATTGTAGCCAACAAAGGAGGGAAAGAAAGAAAGATGGAGTCAGGGAAGAAGGGGGGTGTTCAAATAATCTCAGAAGTGACATTCTGAGGCTACGAAAACAAGATATGAGTCGCATACAAAATGCGACAATCCATGGTTTTTTTATGTTAATGATTTTCCAAGGTAGCAATAGATCATGTATCGATACTCGGATCGGAAACCCTTCACTGATGACACTTAAAGCTGAGATTTCGCAATGGAACCTTTATGTGTTACGTTTTGTTTTGCTTTTTTCATCGGGTTTTGTTGCCACATTGTGTTTCTTCACGTTTCTTTGGATGTCATTAGCTTGTCGAGGAACCTGTCAGGTGCGAATATGAGGCGTGTTTTCCTTTGCGGTGTCTCCGGTATGAAGAACATAATATCTGATCGTGGCGTGAGAAAATTTAACTCAAGACTCATGCGAAACTGTCCCTTATGTTCTGCCGGCTCATTGCCCCCTCCATTAATCGGCTCAATCACATCTCACATTTTACCGTATAAGATAAACTGTTGATTTCTGAATCAGGACAAATATTAGAAATAGAATTTACTCTTACCTTGCACACGACTCTACATATTATAATACACCTGCTTATATCGACGGCGTAAGTTCGCAATCACATAATTATGTCGTTTGCGGTGCGTCTGAAAATCTCCGCCTCCATATTATTTTTTTACAGGAGAACAAATCAGGACATCATTCCTCGAAGTTGTTGCTGAATTTTCTTCGCACCGAGAGGAAAAATCACGGCAGTTTTAAAGAATTGCTGTTGAGTAGTTTTCCATTTTACAAATAAAGTTAACAGGAATTCTGCGACGTCGCAAACCGAGTTATGTGATTGCCGACTTACACCGTCGTTATATCAACATTTCAGAGGGAAATCTTTGAGTTACGTTGCAAGAGTGTGCAGAGACGAGTTAAATCATTAATTAATGAAGACTTACCGCAGAGGTACCTACGAAGTAGTTTCATGGGGACATTTTTACTTAAATAGTTTTATTTTAATTGATACACTCTCTTCCTGAGTTGAAATTTGAATAAAACACCATTTTAAACGGTTTTGTCTAAATACCAATCTACGTTAAAGTTTTGAAATTGTATAAAAACGAGACAGATAGGTACTCATCAAAGAATACTCACTATAATAATGGAGGGCACTGAAGGGGCCTCAATAGCAAGGATTCCGGCTGATGCGGCAGTTCGGTGCTCAGTCGCAGGCGTCTCGGCCTCGCCCTGCTCCTGTTCTTCTCCTGCTCCTGTGCTGTTATATTCATTACCTTCATATTGATAATATTCGTCATTGTATTGATAGTAATTTTGCTGAGTGTCATAATTATTTTGTTGTTCAGTATATTCTTCACCATATCCGTGATTGTGTTGGGGATAATCTTCACCATATCCGTGGTTGTGTTGGGGATATTCTTCACCGTATCCGTGATTGTATGGATGGTGGAAGTAGTTTCTGCGACTGCAAAGAAAAAGAAAGAAAGGAAGCAAAATGAGCGAAAATCACTTCATCAGAGAAGATATTACGAATACCTTATTCTTGTATATAGAGTGAAAAACGGTTTTTACCGTTCTCACGAAATGGAGCCCATTCGGTTTGTCCGATGTTCTCGAGAATTGATATACGAATCCTCTCCCATCCTGGGAGTGACATAGGCTAATTCGATTTTCGCCCTGTCAAGATTTCAGAATTTTTTCATTAAAAAAGGGTAACACTGGGGGGAGGATCCAAGGCGACGCATGGTTGGTAATAATGCGTTGCGAAGCACCTTTGTTTGCGCTGTATATGGCCACACAAGCGATAATGTATGTGTAGAGCAGTTGGATGTGTTTGATGCGTTTGTTGTCTTTGATGTGTTCGTTACATAAGTTGTGTTGTGGCCTGCCGCCCTGTCGTCTGTGATACATTTGCGCGGTGGGGGGCGGTGGGGGAGTGTGAAGTGGTAACTTTTCTTTCAAAATAAATATGAGAAATCTTGGAAAATTTCAGCATTAATATGGAATACTGTGTCTTCTAAATAGAAAGAAATTTGCTGTCCGAACTTATGAAAATTTGGATACGCATCCTGTCTCTCTGCATTATCCATTCTTCCTTTATTGGACCGCTAGGCAAGGTACGAATTTAAGCATTCTGATACATGTTTCTTACCTTCGTTGTGTCGTGCATGTTGAGGAATATTCGGTTTTGTTTTTCTGAACAACTGTCAAGACCTGATCGGGCGTGGCAACGCAGGTCAGTTTATTTTATGCTTGAGTAGATCCTTGAGTGCACAGCCTTGGATATCGTCTGTAGACACCTCCGTAACGTGAAATATCCATGATTCTGCCCGTAAATCTAACGTTCGATATTTTACCTTATCCGCATATAAGTCATGTCTTTTGCGCTGTTACATGCATGCAGTGTAGGTAAGTGATAATGTGATCAAATAGTGCTCGTGCGTTTTCCTACATGTTTCGTAAAACCTGCTGTATGCTCTGATCTCCATAATTTTATCAAATTATCAGATACTACACAAGGGTCTGTGCTTTTCTATAGTATCATGGATTTTTTTCTTTATGATTATTGAATACTTTATCCGTCCTCTTTTAGGATTGTGGTAGTTTACAGAGCATGTAAAAATATCTCGAGTACTTCAAGTAAGAGAAGAATCTTTTTAACCAAATGCAATATTTTTGGTGTCTGTATTAAATGTAATTGTGAGAAGCCAATATTTCAAAAGCGCCGCTCGGTGTTTAGAAGACTTCTTCTTCCTATACTTACGAAAAAGTGTGGAGCCTTCGAGGTCATTTCGATGGATCTGAACTTTCCGTCGAATAAGCCTGCAGCGCACCCCTCGCGAACAGTCGTACGCAAAATGTGAAACTAAATTGAAAAAGCCGAAAATATCATTCATTCCGTTTTATGACTATTTTCATTTATAAAAGAGTGTTACATTCTATCCCCCATTCCGTTTAGCACGGGTTGAAGCCGATTTAAATTGCACTTTATGCGACCATTAAAACTTTACACCCGGAGCGGGCAAACGATATGATACTTTGTGTATTATAAATGTATTCGCTTCACCTGCCGCCGACTTTCATTTGAATCCGAGACGAAGTTAAAGGGTCTTTGTTGGAAAAAATTAGCATAGAAATGGAGCTTTAAGAAATCCTCACATGCCGTAATGGCCCCCTTTGCGTTCCGTGCCGCTCCTTCCGCGAAATTTTTGCGCGCCCCAAATTTTGATCGCCCTCGATAAGAGCTTCTAAGTGTCTTCTAAAATCTGTTTTGTTTGCCTCGCAAAGCGGAATAAACGATTGCAGTCCTCCCCCGCACCCTGCCAACCCTCACCATCACCGCCATCCAAATCTCAGACGTTTAAGTGAGCATCCTCCTATGACATTTCTCTAACTGAAGACCGAGTCCCTCGTTGAAATAGGTCTTGCGGAATTTGGACCTCATCTCGTAGGATTCTTGATGAGGTGAAGATGGAGGAAGGGGAGATGTGCAGTTGAGAATCATTTCCCTGTATTTGCTTTTTTCCGTGTGTCATTTTGTAACTGTCAAAGTATGAGATCTTGCAACGTTGGTTAAATTTGAGGAACTTTCACAAAGCAGCATTTAAGTTTGTTTAGGCATTCTTCATCATTTTATTTGATTAACTCAAAACTTTTTTTGAAAACCGATTATATAGCACTTACTTTCTTATTGTTCTCTACGCACTATGGCCATTTCGAGCGGGCAGGCCGCCCATCTTCAGGTGACTGCTGTGTAGTGCCGATAAAATTTTAAAAAAAAATGTGCAATATACAACAACATAGCGATACTTCATCATGTATACACTTTAGCAGGCAGATGAGGAGAATGCGTGATCATTTTGAGAAAGATCAAGTTGTAACTCTCTTTTTAAAAAAGCAAAAGATAGTACTATAGCCTTGATACCTTATTATGAGTTTATTTTAATTCATGCTGCGAAGTCCTTTTGGGCCCGTAGAGCCATCATCAGGTATATCGGAAACTAAACAATCATACAAAGCAGAAAAACTATACCAACAAGCATAACAAACGAATACTTAAAAAATCTGCGCAGATAATATTATAAAATCTAACATAGGCTGTTCTTACCCCTTATGGCTTCTTCTAATATGAGAAAAATCCAGTAATCGCAAGGTGCGAGGCCCGGGCTGGAGAAGGGTTGGGGGAGGGTCAGGGGATACCATTTACTGCACAAAGGAAGTCGAAATTGCTGCGAGCCTTCCCCATATACAGAGATGTCCATAACGCTCTTGCCTCTCAAAAAGACCATGGGCCGTTCGGCATCGGTTAAACTTTCATAAAACTGATCAACTAATCGTCGAACTTTCGCTTTTGACGTTACTGAAACGCCGTTCACTACGCAATGGTAAGAAGCTTTTATTGCGTTTAACGATTTTGACCATAAGAATGTTTTAGGCATGTTCGGCGCAACACTCATAGTCATAAAATTTTCCCACATTTTCTGGAAATTTTCAAAAATCTTCTCCTCGTCGTCTCCATCTTCTTTCACCCATTCCAGGTCCAAGTACGGCTTAACTGCTCTCTCTTCGCAGATTACTTCGTAGAGGCTTGGATAATTGCGGGAGAAGTTGCTCGTTTTTTCTTTTATATATTTATACAAAGCATCTGGAGAGACCCATAGCCACCAGGATCGCTTACCGCTGGCATCATATTCCTGACCAACGATGAAGGACTTGGGGTTCGAGGCCAAATGCTGTTTGGCGCTGTAGAGATCCTTTTGCCGGCCGTATCTGTAAGTAGGAACAAACCAATCAGGACCGAAAGCGGACTTAACACATAATTGCATTTCATCAATTTTTTTATATGTGAATAAATGCGGAAGCAGATAAATACCACGCACACCAAATGAATAATACTTGTATTTGTCAATTTACCAAGGAAATCTGCACATACTATGAGTATATATTTGAACTGTTTATAATACCAAAACCAGTTCCGCACATCATCCCATTCGTTTTGCTTTTTTTCATTTTTCATTCGCCAAGTAGGACTTCTAAAATGATAAAATTGAAAAGAAGTCTCAAAAATTGAAGAATCGACTCGGCAGGACATTTAATTTTTTATCAATTTATCATGCGAAAATAAAAGGAGAATAGTGTATAATCGAACTTTTGAGAGAACGGTGTTCAACTTCAATTCTGGATAAATGAGGGTTGGCTTATTGTGGTTAAAGATTAATTTTGGCTTTGTTGTAAAACCGATGGCTGGCGGCGACTCCAAGCTGATACAACGGCTAAGAATTGTTTTAAAGGTCAAGGGTGCCTCGTACCCTGGTATTAATTCGGTGTAGGATCTACATAAGGTAATGGCACCAGATTCCGAAAGCTTAAGGATTTTGCCAACTTTGTTTGTTAGTAATATTTGTCAGGAGCATCCCACTGTAAAAAAAATGGATTGAAGTCACTGTAAATTAAATTACCTTTTTTTTCCGGCCCATTTCATAAAAAAAAAAAGTATTTTTAAGAAAGTTATGAGCATTTTAAGGAAAAATTGTCGATTTCACCAATTTCCGAAAGGCGGGCCCCTAATTCCGAAAGCTGAGACCCCAATTTCCGAAAGCTCTAATTTGATCACTCTTAACCTAAATTTATGTACACTCGCTCATATTTCTTCATTGAAAAAAATAAAAATGTAAGCAAAACTCAATTTTAAATAAAGAAAATAAATCAATATTTATTAACAAGGTAGAAAAATACCATTGGTTTACAATGCAAAAAGTAAAAAAAAATAAAAAAAATCAAACAAAATTATTTTAAGTAAAGCACCTTCCTTAAAATTTAATGGTAAGTAATCAAGTGCATTTAAGAATCACTAGCTATTTAGCTGTGCTTAAGTAAATGAAAATAAAGAAAAAACTCATTTTTAATGAGGAAACAAGAATACTTAATTTTCTAAGTAACGGCAGAAATTGTCTAATTTTTTTAAAACTAAGTAATGACGAGATCAAATTCTCACACGTAACAGCCTTTAAAATATACTTGAGTAAGTAGGCACAAAGGACCTAGAGTAAAAACTAAAAATTAAGTAATGGAAAAAAGAGAAATATTCAAAAAGTACGGTGGGTGCGACACAAACATAATTAATTCAAATAACTTAAGTCTACATTAAATTGGACCAGGAGCCAAAGTCTTTCATTTCTGGGACTTTGAAGTGCCCTCTTTTATTAAATAAAGTTAAACATTCATAAAACATTCTGTAAACACATCACTGAACGTTACGGATCACGTAAAACGGAACAACTGGCATGTAGATGGACCGAGAAGTATAATAACTGATTGATCATCGAAACCGCAAACACCGTATAATAAATCTGTCAACTTACATGGCTGCTTCAATTCCATCCGAAACATCGACAAAAAAATAAGAGCGTAAGCTCTGTATCCAAGGTCCGACAGCCAGTCTCACGAAGGATAGACTTTTGCCCCGTGCTGAAAAAAATGACTGATAGCTGTGTAAACTCTTAGAAAACAGATTGGTTTGAGGGAAATGGGAGTAATAATAGGATGTTATTCAATAATCATAATATTTGTAGAGGTAAAACCTTACCAGTCACAGTGTCCAAGGAGGAGGCATGAAAGACACTTGAAACTAGGTGGTTAGAACACTAATTAAAGATCAGGATGGATTTAAAATGAAACCAATAGCATGTATGGGATCAAGGTAGAAACTGAAAACATAATTTAACTTCAAAACTATTTTATTTCACTGGTTTTTGGGAGGAAAAAACAAAGTTTTCGGAAATTAGAATGGCTACCCCAAATTCCGAAAAGCATACTTTTCGGCCTTTCGGTAATTGGAGATCCTGTGATTTACCAGAACCAGATACCGAAACGATGATTACGAAGTAAAAATTGAATGAAATTAAGTTTTCTTAGGATCAGTCGATAGCTGAAACTCTGAAGAAAACAACAATACCAAACAAAATAATATTATTTTTAGTCCTGACAAAATAATCCTTATTTTCATGTACTCACATCTTGTCACTTTCTGCTTCAAATTCGACAATCCCAACTCGAGGCTGACTAGCTCACATTGTGAGACAAAAAAATAACCTTAAAATGAATGTAAACAAATTTGTTGACACTGGAAAGTGCTGCCCTCTTTATTAAGATTTTAAAGCTTCCATCAGAAATCGGCAGCATTGCCTAGTTTGCTTATTTTTCCGAATAAAGAAAAATCCTTTCGGAAATTGGGTCCGTTTCGGAAACTGGTGCCATTACCTTACGTTCAAAAATGCCATTATAACCGGCTGTTTTTCTTATAACTTTCTATAGCCGGCTATACAATTTCTTACAGCCTTTTATAGCCGATGAGGATATAGGGTCATTCCATATTGAACCTATACCAGCCATGCAACCGCCCGACTTAGATTTTGCTGATAAATTTTTCTCTTGATTAGAATACCAAATAATGAACACTTCTTTTACCGTCACTAGGAACAGATGATGGTGTTAGCTGAAAGTCCGGCGAGTTGTTATTCACATCTTCACTGGTCAAGCTGTCCAACTGTACTCGACATCCTGTGCAAACTGCAAATTGCAAGTCCTGGCGATGGTTTCCTAACGCTCTCTCGTCAATTTGCGAATCATCAGATTTGATAAACACACTTTTCTCATTTTTCCGGCTAGTTCCTAAGCACTTCATAGTGCCTTTCATCGAACTATTGGATGCTCGATTAATTTGATTCGCAAGATCATGCTTCAGTACCACTTCAATTGACACTATGTACCTCTATGGTCCAATAATTTTGGCAATTATACCTTTTACAGTAGGGACCTTTCTATTGAATTTAACCAAAATCTCTTCGTTTTCTCTATACATGTGAGTTAAGGGTTGGGAAACAGTAAACGCGGTAATAGCTGTATTAACAAGGCTCTGCCAAAGTTTAGAATAATCTCGTTGATGTTACTGTAGTTGGAGTATTACGGTAATTAATTAAAAAACTATTGATTGATGTTGAGAATTCTGCATGTGAATTTTGATTTAATAACAGTTTCTCCAAGCCTCTTTTTGCTATCTGAACTCCTCTTTCAGCTAGTCCATTCGACTGTGGAGAATATGGCGGGGAATGAAGAATTCTTTTGTTAAATTTTGCACAAAATTGGGTATACTCCGCAGAGTCGAAAGGGGGCCATTATCACTAACTAAAATTTTCGGAAGCCGCTACCGACGCTATAAGAGTACGTGAAATTGTCGAAAGCTGCCTCTTAGGCTCGACTTTCACATCCGGAGTACTTATTTTTTACCGGAGAGTACTAAATCTCATGTAATTCGGTGAGTAATCATTCCCGCAAGTTTAGGATGAGGGCGGTGGTCCCAGATTGATCATGAATAATTCGGTCACTGGCGTGCGACCGGCGCGCACTACCCCTCCCCTTTCCACTGAACCACCCCTTCTAGCTCGCGATTAACCAGAGTTAATCTGACGAACGCCGAAGTCAAGAAACAATACCGAAATTAAAACATAAGCTTTAATAATAGGACCAGCGCTCGGCAACTAATAAAATGTGTAACAATGCATTAATATTAAATAACCCAGGGGCGGGACGACTCTAGACTGGACAGGGTTGCGATGTCGTGCCATGGGGAGATTTTCCAGTTGAATGAGTTCCTCACTTAATGCGGGGTCAATATTTATTTATTTATTTATTTATTTATTTTATTTATTAACTTTATTGATGAATTACAATTGTCGCCATTACCTATACAAACAAAGGTATCTATCGACTAGTTTTAACAATGACATTAAACAAGAAACATAAAAAGTAAAAAGAACGTATGATAAGAGCAATAATGATGCACTATATTTATGTGTGCTCTTACTAAACAAGACATTCAACAAGACAAGACAAGACTTGTGTGCTATTCTTCGATCAGCCTGATTTTCTTAGTTAAGAAACGGCGATCATCGTTTCGGACCCTATGGGTTCATCTTTGGGTCATATAGCGATCGCGAGACGCGAACTTATCGAGGAAATAAAAATAAAAACGTTACTTTACTTTTTCTTGTAGGGAATCCGCTTAGTGACACTGAAAATTTTGATTTCTGAAATTTTTAGATTTATATTGCACCGGTCCTGAGCTGCGATTTAAACTAAACGCTAAAATTAAAAAACACAGAAATACAGGTAACCAATGCAAAACCTGGGACGTTTTGCGTGGTTTCAACCCTCCTTCACACCTCCTTGACCAGGAAACCAAACTTTTTTTAAAAAAGATTTAAAAATCAATAGTACCTCGACCCCCATTTTAAGGAAGCAGAAAGTGAGGTATCACGGGGGCTCTATAACCTCTATAACGCTTATAACAGTATATTGTGCCTAAAAATGTATAGCTCTATGAGATTCTCTTCAAATTTGAAATAATTGTTCTGTGTTCATTTTATCCCGCACTCTGTTTCCACTTGGAAAAAAAAAAAAAAACACATTGGATCTAGAGTCCAGGCTCTTGAAAACATTGACAAGAAAAAATACTCTTGATTCAATCAGATTTAAGCTTACATCAAAAGGAAATCCGCTCAAATTAAGAGGCTTGGTTTTTGATTTGAGCTTAAATCCGATTGAATCAAGAGTATTTTTGGTCGATGTTTTTAAGAGTTTGGACTCCACATCCAGTGTGTGTGTGTGTGTTTTTTTTTCCAGTGTTTGATTTTTGCAATCAATTGACGGAGCGGTTTCGCAACGCGGGTATCGGAGTCACAGCGACAATGGGGTTAAAAAGTGATCAGCCCTCGGAGGGTGCGCCGGGAGGGAGGGGGTGGCGAAATAACACTCGAGGATTACACAAGTCAATAACAAGCCGCCGCCGGGGATGGCGATGGGCGATGTTTTACACCGGTGAGTCCGTATTGTTGCGGCCCGGCGCCCGGTGCGGCTCTGCTTTTTATTTATTTTTCCCACAAGTCTCGTGTGTTGCCATCGCTTCTTCCCGCGCGGCGGCTCGTTAAATCAATCATATTTACCGATGTTTTTTCGTTGATTTACGTTTGGGAATGGACGGCCGCCGCTCCCGAAAGCTGAGCCGGGAGGCGAGCGCCTCTCCGATTGTTTTTTTAATTGTTTTTCGCGAGTGATCTGGCTTTAACAGCTTTACGATCCCCGCGCGGGAGGGTGTGTGTACAGTCTATTCGTACCGGGGTTTGACCTAATGGTGCATGAAGGGGATTTTTGTAGTAGCGGATGATCCATTACTGTGCTGAAATTCTGAAAAATTGTACACGTACCGACCAGCGAGGACGGGGATCTGGATGAAAATGCTCCAGCTCAATTCTTTGATATCTATCACGCAACAATATATAGTTAATAAAATTATCGAACGAATGAAAAAACGGAAGTTAGTCCGCTCTTGGAGGCCACACACGCACAAGAATATGATCAAATTATTATTCGACTTATAATGCGACTAACAGCTCCTAGGATCGAATGCTAGGTTTGACAAATCGTAAGTTCAGTTTGATCATTTAAATACGCCGATCGACAATAAAACACGGAAGTTCGCCTTAGCTGATTGAACCTATTCTTTCAGTGCATCTTCCACTGAAGTTTCAATGGCGGATCGGCTTCGCGAAGGCCCTTTTACCACCTATATCTTAAAATGTACAATTTCTATTCCCTATTAAATATTTTGTTTAGTTTTCTTATAATTTGGTGGATCAATTCGTCTAAGTTGACACGAAGTGCTCTTCTTGATGGGGCATTCAGAGTTTCTAGATATGAGTATCACCTTAAAATGTTTGAAAATTGAGCTTACAGCAAGTTTTTTTCTTGACGTTTGGTTTTTCCGCGGGGATGTCCTTATTGTATATTTTCCTTCCGACGTCCATGCATAGTTACGTCGCGACGAGATGACACAATTTTGCTAGGTCCACACTATTTTGCGGGCGAAACAAGGCCAATAATTTCAAAATTTTTGATTAGAGTTTAAAAGTTGTGGACTTTTTGGCCTTGTCTCCCCGCAAAATTGTTCGAACCCAGCACTACAAAATATATTGGTAAACTGTACACATAAATAAAATGAACACTTGTGAGAGGATTTGACTCATGAGAAAGGGCTGGAAGGGGGTTTAAAAGCTTTCAGAAAAGGCAAGCTCCTATTTTACCACCATATTACATGCAGTTCCTGGCGCGTTTCTTAGTATTTCTTTCTCGTTCCGTCGCAACTAAAATACTCCCCTCCGCTTGAATTCATTTAGTGCTCTTATTAAGTACACTGGGGGGGGGGGAGGGAAAAAAAAAATTGGATCTAGATTCCAGACTCTTGAAAACATTGACAAGGAAAAATACTCTTGATTCAATCGAATTTTTGCTTGAATCAAAACGAAATCCGCTTAAATTAAGAGGCTTGGTTCTTGATTTAAGCTAGATTCTGATTGAATCAAGAGTACTTTTTCTTGTCGATGTTTTTAAGAGTCTGGACTCTAGATCCAATGTGTCCCCCCCCCCCCCCCCCCAGTGTATGATATTTTATGCAGCACACGCGCATCTTTCAGTTCAAACATTATTTGTCCAATTTACCAAGTCCAGTGTCTAATTATCCGCTTAAGACGCTCCGAAAACGCTAGAAAGAAAACTAGGGGCAATAATCTGCTGGGTCCCATCAATCTTGCTGTCATTTCCGGCGCCTGGCGCCAATATTGCGAAAATAATATCTCCGTCCTGTTTTTATTAACTGCCTTGTGAACGTGCGCGCAGGAGGGGTGAGGGGGCTGTTCCTGTTTTCGGGTGCCGAGCGGACCTAATCGCCTCACGCCGCGCGCCGCTAATGAATATGTTAAGCTTCTTCTTCTGGGCGGCGCTCATGGTCGGCCGGGCGGGGGAGGAGGTGTGGTCATGCGTTAAGGGCAACAAGTGCCGTGTCAAATAGAGGCGCTCGCCGTCGGGGAGGGAACGCGATTGCCAACTTTTGGAAGAATCCATGAAAAGCTTTCATTTGTATGCAGCTAAAATTTTCAACGGAAATAACTAAAAGTGATTGCGAAAAAAAGGAACAAAACACTAATTAATGATGTCGTTCCAAGGAAGAACGCCGTATGAAACTTCAGGCGTTGCAAAATTTCCTTTGATAATACTCGTATTTCCTGGTAAACTTTTGAATATTTTTCTTCGAATTTTTCAGATAATTTTGCTCGCAATTTCAACGAAAAGTCCTACTTTCAAGGGAAAATATTCATAACTTTCCCAACAAATGACTGTTTTATCGATGGAAATTTTGCACCCGTCGAATGTCCATACGGCGTTCTTCCTTTGCACGGCAGAATAAGCCTAAACTCCAAAAACGGATGCCGGAACTGCTTCGTTCCGTACGCCATTTTCTTACGGTGGATATCTATTTCTACTTTGAATGTATCTACTTTTGTTTATGACGTCTTGAACGTAATCAAAAATTTCCAGCGCGTCGGTAACCACATAATGTTTTAAGTTCAACTGAAATGAACTTTTAAAGCTGTAAATGATGAGATATTATACCTCGTGGTTAACTGAAAATTTTACTCAGGTTGTTTCATTTTGAAAGTGTCCTCATTGTTTTTCCTCACAACCCCTCCCTTTCGTTAGAATGTAAGGGTTAAGTATCAGGCCTCTTTACTTGTAAATGCACTCTGCTAGAAAAGCGTATAGCGTTCATTCTCTGTTTTATTTGAAAATGTTCTTTTCACGCATGAAAAGTACAAAAGAAAAGGTACCTCATGTTCAAGAAAACAAATCGATTTGCCAACATAGGCAGTAGGGCTATCAGAATCGTTTTGGGCTGGAGTCATTTTGCACCCCTCACGGACTTAAAGAGGGCGTGACCGCGTGGAAAATGGATTTGTCTTCGTTCACGCGCTCCGATTGGCACCGGATTAACATCGCACGAGATTGACATTTGATCAGACCAGAATAACAGGCTTCACTCATGCTCTCCAGGCCTCTGGAATTTCACCGGTCGAAAACGATTTTATGAATATTTTATAATGCGTCCGCTTCACGCAGAAAATACGGCCGTGTGAATAGACTTCTAAGCGGTTTAGTAGCCCAAACATTACGATGATCACACTTAATGAGTCTAAAATCCACCCCTTCGTGCACGATTTCGGTAGTTTGAAACACGCTTTTTCAAATTTCCCGCGGCTGTAGCAGTTTTCTTGTCACTGAAAACGAACGAACGGCAACCTAAGGTGGCCTTGGTGGTAGCCAGTATACGCTGGAAGTTACCGATTCGTTGTTGTTTTTCAATGGGCCTGTTGCAAACTTTTGCTAGAGCAAAACTAAGAGTTGTTTCTTATAGATAATGCCTCAAAAATCACGATGAGCGCATCGGCAAACTCTGAAATGCACTCATAACTTCACAATCTGCGTAAGAAATTTGCGGTTTTTTGAGCTTCCCGCTTCAAAAACGATACTACGGCACAGGTGAACATTTTGTAAGAGGAGTCGTTCCATCGTCGGCAATAATCATCATAGCCGACGCCAATCCGCCAAAACACGTTTGATGGGACGAGATAACACCTGAACTGGATTAGACCAGATAACAATCGGTGTGTTAACGTTCATATTTTCCACGCCCGAATTGATTGACCTTGAACTCTCCTTGAATTACGCGCGGAACTGCGTGCAAGCGTCGGCCATGATGAATATCGCCGACGATGGAGCGACTCCTCTAACAAAATGTTCACCTGTGCCGTAGTATCGTTTTTGAAGCGGGAAGCTTAAAAAAACGCAAATTTCTTACGCAGATTGTGAAGTTATGAGTGTATTTCAGACTTTGCCGATGCGCTCATCGTGATTTTTGAGACATTATCTATAAGAAACAACTCTTATTTTTGCTCTAGCAAAAGTTTGCAACAGGCCCATTGTTCTATTTTGCAGGTACAATGTGATTTTTAATAGCTGTCCCTACCGCGAGGTGTTAGATTGTACCTTTCGAGCTGAAGGTTATGTTAATAGTACCATGTTTAGAACTGTCGGTTTTCGTCAACTGCTGTAAGTTGCCGTTCCTTGTTTCCACACGGAAAAAATTATATTGCTGATTTAACCATTCAATTGCTAAAAAAAAAAAAGTGACTGTAATATTTCAACCCAGATTTCACACAAAAAAAAATGCCACTCCAACCACTATTGTGAGCCTACTTAATCATGGAAGTGGTTAAAGTATGTATTTTCTTGTTGTAAAATCTACATTGAAACATAGCAGTCTCTTTTTTTTAGCAATTGAATTGTTAAATCAGCAATTACATTTTTTCTGTGCATCATAATGTTAATTATACAGATTATTATAAAAAATAACTAATAAAATAGGTAAAATAAATAAAATGGTTCAGGAGCAGTCGTGAACTATGTAGCCAACTGTTTTGAGACGAATCACTCGCCAGTATCACTTTACCTTCCTCTTTTTTTTAAATTTACCCACGGAAAAAACGAGTTTAGGGCTGGTACCTGCACCGAAGGTCCCAGCCAGTGGCGTAACGGACTTCCGCTGGGCCCCCCCGCAAAAAATGTTTCTAGCCCCCCCCCCCCCCCCCATGGACTTGGACTTGAAATGCCTCACCCCTCACCATCCCGGATCCCGTACCCGATTAAGTGGGGCCCTTAAAGGAACAAGGATCTAAAGGGTGACGGGGGCCCAGCCCAGGCCCAAGGATCTACAGGGGGCTCAGGCCCAAGAATCAAAGGGGGGCTCAGGCCCAAGAATCAAAGGGTCCCCAAGGGCCTTGGGGGCCCTTTAGATTCTTGGACCTCCCAAAGCCCGAAATACGAAAAATGGGCAAAAAAAGAGAAAGTTATTTAGTAATCACTGAGTGGACATTGGAAGGCAGGGGCCCTCCAGCAAACAAAAAGTTAAGAACAGTTCCAAAGAAGTATGAAGAGCTAACAATAAAAATCAGATGGAGAAGCCTCATCTCGGTAAGTAAAGGCCCAAAGTTTGAAACCAAAGCTAAGCATCAAAGAGAGAGGGAGAGAGAGAGAGAGAGAAAAAATTCCGGCGGCCGAGGGCCCCCTAGGCGCCTGGGCCCCCCTGCATAGCAGGGTCTGCGGGGGCGCCCGTTACGCCACTGGTCCCAGCCCTAACCGGGTAGGTAAAATTACTTCACCTCCACCGCCATAGGGACAGGCCCGGCGCGCGTAGAGCCCAAATCTACCTGCTTCAGGGTTCAGCCCTACCTGGTAAGAGCCAGACCCTGTCCAGGTAGGGCTTGGCCTTACCCGCGCAGGGCCTGCCCCTGTGGCGGTGGAGGTGAAGCAATTCTAGGGCCCTGCCCTAATCTCGTTTTTTCCGTGCCGGAGATCGTATGACTTGAAAAGAAGAGACGTACAGCATCCTACTTTTGGCACCCCTTTCACCTTTACTTGAACTCCGGTCAGCGAAAGCATGGTGACTTTTCCTTCCAGGATAAGGTCCGGAAGGAATTTTAGAGTTTTGCTAATGCGCATTCTCCACGGCTTGTTCCGAAAACAAACAAGAGGGTGCGCTTTCATATAATAGAGAGGGGTGGTCTCAATAAAGGGTCGTGGTGCGACTAGGTGACTTGTGGCATACTGTCGCATTTCGCGCCTCGCACCGCACAGACGTCTCATAATCTCACTTTCGCACACACGCGACCACATTCGATTTTTTTCACAGCCTTCAAAGTTTTTCTGCTGTCGAGGGAAAGAAATGTAAGAAAGAAATGACTCGCACACACTTACTTGCATCAGTCGACCAGCGGGCTGATTATTGAAATCGACAGACAAAGCGATAGACAAAGAACACATGAGGAGTATGGAGCGATCTTATGGATGAAATGGGTCGTTCCTATAGACTAAGGGGGAAAATGATGGATTAACAATAGGGTCTATCGTGGGTTGTCGATTTAGTCCAATTCTGACCTCCTTTGTCTATTGCATCACCCGCTTCCACCAATAGGATTCCTGTACACCCCTTTCGTCATCTCTGTCTATAGCTTTGTCTTTCAATTTCAATAATTGGCTCGCAGCAGCCTGATTGTTGAAATTTTGTGTTTGTCGGGTAGACATAGATAACAGGGTCAAAGGCGGAACGTGATTGGTCGGCTATGTCCTACCGCTGCTTTATCGTGCTTTTGTATGGTAGAATAGGCGACGATACTGTCGGAAACTTTAGAGGTGCCATTAGCTTGTCGTGAGTTCCACTCGAGATAGGCACGACAAAGCAGCAATAAGACATAGCCAACCAATCAAGCACCGCCTTTTAAGCTATGTCATCTGTGTCTACCCGACAAACACAAAATTTCAACAATCAGGCTGCAGGTCTAGTATCCTCTCAAAAGTCTAGGTGATGCCATCTTAAGATCCAGCCCGAGCGCCTTTTGTGTATCTTAATATTCCTGTCGTTAATGGTTTGCATACCCACAGGACTATCAAATAACATTCTTAGCAAAAATGAGTGTAAATCTGGTATCTTAAGTTCAAGCTTCATCAATTCATCGGAATTCCCTGAGTCCCAGAAGTTAGTATGGTATTCTTTCTGTTCCACTATGAGTGGGACTAACACATTGCTTGTTGGTTGTAGGGTCATACTTCCAGCGGTTTAAAAAAAGAGGGACTATCTTCCGCGATTCGTCTGTAAGGTTCAGGTGAAGTATTACTACCTTATCTTCATCAAGATCTTGAAGTTTACTACCTTATCTTCATCAAGATCTTGAAGTTTACTACCTTATCTTCAAGATCTTGAAGTTGACTGTTTTCCGTGTATTTTTCCTGTGTACTGTGTATGGTAGGAGCCCTTTCCAATAGAAACCCCTGATTCAACCCCTGTGCGCAGGGATGTATGACACCCCTCACCCCTATTAATAACCCATTGTTGCTCTGTTAATAACCTGGAGCCCGACACCCGAGACTGATGCATCATTGACTTCCAACTGAGCGTAATGCGCCGCCCCTGAACATTATGCAACGTGCAGTGTTCATACGCTCAGTCTCCTCCATTTACAGCGCGACGTCGCGCCGCGCCGCCAATACCCGCGTTGCATTTTCCACGCTCACTGCACTCGGTACTTAATGAATCGAATGAGCACACGGTATTGTTTGTCGGACGATGATTTTGAGATGTGAGCGATAGTTTCTGTAACCAAACATACCCCCAAAGAGCCCCTGAAGTCGAGGCTTTCGTGACCGGCGTGCTGCAAATCACTGCATTTTACAGCCTATAACATTGAAGTTTCACGTTTATAGTAGGTTATCACATTCCTCATGCGGAAGTGGACTTAAAAAATGCGTAAAAATGTCACCGTCAATTATCTAGAAATATACTAACCAAAAACTGGAAAAAAGGACGATTTCGATACACTTAGCCCAATGTGTTGTATACCAACTTATTTGTACTGTACAGCCAACTTATCGGAGTTGTACTCCAACTTCCTGTGATAGCATTACTTAGTTGAAGCTGGACTGCAGTTACTATGATGCACAGTAACAGTAAGTTGGTACACAACACCAATATAGGTTAGTTGTGTCGAAATCATCCAACCCTTTTTTTTCACTCCACCTATTTTTTCAGTGTTCAGAGACTTCAATTTTTATTGGGTGGGGAGGGGGGGGAATCAAAATACGAAAATGGCAAAAAAACTGCCGCGTCAATGCGAATGATTATTTGTATACTTTGCATCTTTTCAGTCATACTTTCAAGCTATTGCAGTTGATCTGTTAGCTGTTTTCGAACGAGCTGATTCAGTTGGTTCCAACATCAGCCTCCTGATTTCTTACTCCCAAGCTTGGAGAGGTCGTGAAATCTCAACCAAGCTGTCAACCCCTTGTAACGGGAATTTCAGATTTAGATGAGGTCTAGACCAAGAAAAAAGACTGATGTTTTCTCCTCAAAATAATCCGTAAAAAATTTAGCACAACCGATAAACAATTCTTTTTGACACAAAGCAAATGGACGATTTTACAAATTATGTCTCTTGTATTTTTACCATCGCACAAATTTGCAATAACACTCATATTTTATCTAGAAGTTGATTACAGACCTCACGTTGTGTGATTCGTTCTTCTAGTGAAATTTAGAGGAACACTGGGAAAAAAACACATTGGATCTAGAGTCCAGACTCTTAAAAACATCGAAAAGAAAAAGTACTCTTTATTTAATCAAAATCTAGGTTAAATCAAGGATCAAGCCTCTTCATTTAAGCGGATTTCGTTTTGATTCAAGCAAAAGTCCGATTGAATCAAGAGTATTTTTTCTTGTCAATGTTTTCAAGAGTCTGAACTTCAGATCCGATGTGTTTTTTTTTCCAGTGAAGAAGAATGTCACGTACGTGGAGCTCTATTTTATATCTTGTGTGGTAGCCCATAGTTGAATGTCCGTGCATCGCTCAGCCAAAAGTTAATAATTGGAATAATAACCCATATAGTGAGACAAGCAGCGCGCATATTGTTAACAACCATATTAAATAATCAAAACGAAAAGAAGGGTAAAAAACAAGATGACCCACAGCTCGCGACGCCCGATCATAACCGGTCGTTTAATTCCTATTATCGACGTTGACGCATTGCGCACGGCGTTACGTCAGCGTTTATTAAAGGCCCCGAAGCCGGGCTTGCCAAAACTCACGCGAATCCCACGGAAACCAGTGGCGTGGCGTGAATTGCGATATATCGATTGTTATGCCATTTAAACCTATGAAAAAAGATCGATTATCAGGGTGTTCGCAGCGAACACCTTAGTAATCGATTCTTTACCATAGCTTCAAATGGCGAGATATCGATAATCGATTATTCACGCCACGCCACTGACGGAAACCCTCAAAGGGAGAGTATTCATTTCTCCGCTACTCGGCTACTCGCGCTACAACCCTAATCCTCGCCTCTCGTTTGCATAACATATCAACAAAATAAACACATCTCGAGCGCCGCCGGAGGGTGATCCATGACTGAAGATTAAGTGTTTAGTGGCGGGGTGTAACCCTAATGAATAAAACATGGATTAAAAATAGGGGCTCTTCCGAGCTTCGCCACCCCTGCCCCTCCCTGCTAAGTGTGCGGTTTCTATGGTGATCTGGCTCCTACTCGCCCTAACCACAGAGCGAGCTACTCCCACGATTCGGATACTTGGCTTTTGCGCCCCGTCTCGCTGTTCTGAGAGGGGTGGGAGCAGTAAAAATTTACTCCCTCGACGAGAATTTGGCCAAAATCAAGTTTAAATCACGATTAATTTTAGACCTTGAGGATTAACTTGTCAGAGTAAGCCACCAGCAGGCTGATTATTGAAATTGATAGACAAAGCTATAGACAAAGAAGCCATAGGGGGTATGGAGCGATCCTATCGGTTGAAATGTGTGGTTCTTAAAGACTAAGGCAGAAAATGATGGACAAACTGTCGCGTATCTCGTGGGTCGCCGTTAGTGAGTCTATTACTAACTGCCTTTGCCCATTGCAACCACCAGCCTCTACCAATATAGGTTCTCTCCATATTCCTTTTGTCATCTTTGTCTTTAGCTTTGTCTATCAATTTCAAGAATCGACCCGCTGACAAAGTTTGAATGAATGGACCAGGTTACAGGCCACTTTTAAATTTTACGTAAAAACCGCCACTCGCAGAAAGAGAAGTTCGGAAATCAACTAGTATAATAACATGTCGACGGTGAAACCCCTAAACCACGTTTCTCGGTTTGTGACGTTGGAGACTTCCCGTCTTTCTTTATCTTTTAAATTGGAAACTACTCAACGTCAATTCTTAAAAATTTCCCTGATTTTTCTTCCGCTGTGCGGAGCTTCTCCCGCACTGGAAAAAAAAGAGTCTTCAATTTGCCGCCAAGAAGTATTTCTTCTTAAATCAAGAATTTTGCTGGTTAGTATGAGCTACTTTTTTGCTTAACCCAAGCATTATTTTTCTTGAATCAAGAAAAAGTCAGCTTAAAGCAAGATACAGAAAATTCTTGGCGGCAAATTCAAAAATTATCCTGCTTGATCCAAGCTGCTTTTTTTTTCAGTGTGTAAGCGAGACTTTTTGACCGATTTTCCCTAACGGCTGCGGGTGCATCGCGACCTGCCCTGACACATCGTGATGTGCCCAGAGGTAACATAATTACTTATACTTTCCTCAGGCTCACATATTTTCTGCAGGCTCACGTTGTGTAAATATAATTTTACATGCAGAATTTTAACAGAAGTTATTTTATTTTACACACTCTCTCCCGGACTGGGGTCGAAGTGGACAGCAATGGCTAAGGATCCACGAATGTGCTATGCGATAACCACACATTTGACGCAAACCTACCAATTGTTGATAGTTTAGACCAGTCGTTGTCTCGCGTCTTCGTTTGTCCGCAAACCCAACTAATTGCCCCTGATGTATTTCGTATTACTTCACGCACTTGTCCAAACACGCCACTTATGTTTGCGCTTCAATTAACATCTAATATTTGAGCATCCTTTAAACAGTATTGGAATCCAGCTCCGTTACCCTTTCAACGGTCAGTGGGTCGGAAATTTGAATTCTTGGACCGTCGATCACCCACTGGAAAAAAAGTTGCTTGAATCTAAAGCTCACAATCAGACATTTTGCTTGGATCAAAAGGAAATCCGCCTGAGTCAAGAGGCTCGGCTCTTCGATTCAAGGAAAAATCGAATCGAATTAAAAGTATTTTTTCTTGTCAATGTTACTAAGAGTCTAGACTCGAGATTCAAGATTTTCACGCACCGAAATTAGGATATTTCGTCCTCGTTTCCACTATCATCTGACTCTTCGGGCTTCTCTTTTTCCTTTTCAACATATTGTCCATTGAATCGAATACACGTCCTCATACTTTCCTGCCATTTCTCCAACATAGTTTTCTTGAACTCTTCTCCGGGAATTTTGTTGAAGTGCGACTGGACCGCGGTTTTGATGGCAGCTTTTGATTCAAATCTCGAAGTGCTTTTTTGAGATCAGGAAACAGCCAGAAATCGCACGGCGCGACATCTGGACTGTAAGGAGGATTTCAATTCCATTTTTATTTATAAAATCTGTGGTAAATTTAGAGGTGTAGGGTCTTGCTACTGCGATAAACCCGCGCGCACCTGTGACGTGTCACCGACTGAGGAAACTTCCCGAGTTTACGGGGTAAGTCTAGCCGATCGGGCTTCTTGCCCATTGGACCCGTATGTACCCTAGTCGGTTGACGATTACGGAAAAGTGTTTACACAGTGTGCTATTCATGGTTGCCAAGTGTTTCTGCTAAAATGATGTATCTAAACGTATTTCAAGTGACAACTTTTGGCGAGCGAAAATTTTCATTAAAAACCGTAAGGGTAAAACCTACTTTCAAAGTTTAAACCTGCATAACTTTCTCAATTTTTGACCAAATGAGTTGATCTTGATCTCAATCGATAGATAATGAGTTGATCTTTAAAATGAGACCAAGAATAGCTATCTACATACATTGGTTTTTAAGTTACAGCTTCCGTCTACGTACTTTTTGAACAGCCTTTGTAAAAGCTAAGTAACTTTATTTATATCAGGATGAGGAGCGTAGAAGAGTAAAGCGTTAAAATGTTTGTGAAATGCCTCGCATGCATTAATAGTCGTAGAACTTACAGAAGTAAATTTAGCCCATATATGAGGAGGAAATAACGAATCTTCGGCAATATAATTTTTAGGGATATAATCACAAAATGTGTTAATTTTCTTGCCTTTGGGGCAAACTGATACAAAATCAAAAGCAAAGCAGTCCCCAACCTCGTCAGGTGGCAGTAAAGCGAGTCCAAAAAATTATTTTAGAAATTACCTTCTTCACTGTCAGATTTGAACCGTGGAACAACACCTAATTGACCCCAAGTGCTCATCAAAGTGCAGCGTTGCTACATTAATCTTATCTGCCATTTATTTAGACCGGCGGGACTCAAGTCGTATTCGGCAGTTTCGGCTCCGGGACTCAAGTCGTACGTTGCCGGGAAAGTCAGTTTTGGGAGTCTAAACTCGATTTTCGAATTTGAAAACATGCAATCGCGCTTTTTATTTATTTTATTTTATTTTTTTTTTTAATATCCAGGACATTCCCCTTCTATCTTTATTCAACAAATTGAAGGATATAAGCTTACAGAGATGGATACTAGACATAAGAAAATTTGTTACAGTAATATAGTTTCACATTTATGTTGAAAGGGGCGGAAAATTATCCGAAGATATAATTATCGCCCATATTAGATTTAAATTACAAAGAGTTAAGCGTTAGAGTTGCGATAATTTGCACAAATATAATGTTTGCCTAAAGGTTCAGTATAACTTACAATCTAAGGATGTCCGGGCGGGGGTGGGGACCCCGGGACCATCTGATGATATTACATCGGGAAGCGGTGAATTATTCATTGGTACATGGTTCATTGGTCTTTAAAGTATTTATTCTTAGAGTCTATTATGTCTTTAATATACATGTAGCCTTTATGCCAATTGTTCATGTTCTTAAGCATGAGTTCCAATAGATTATCTTTCTTAACATTATGTGATAGAGCAATACTTAGTTCATTTAATTTATCCTGATTAATACACAGTTAAAAAACACATGTTCTGGAGTATCAAGCTCTCCACAAGAGCAAAAGGGAGAATCGATTATTTTCCTCTTTTCCAAATAACTGCCAAAACATCCGCGACCAAATATAAATTGAGTTACATAGTAGTCTGGGAATCCATGAGTTCTGTCAAGCCAAGCATGGAAGTCAGTTACTATTGTCTTAATCCATTTCATTCTTCAATGCAATCGCGCTGGTTCTTTTGTCCAAATCCGATCCATGCATTTTTTAGCCTGACCAGAAAGTATCCATTAACAGTCGAAAATCCACCTTCAACCACTTTTCTAGTTCATTCCTCTCGTAATTTTCCTGAGTTAAAACATGAAATATTCGAACAAGGTTCCCCGAAGTATCTATTTGACCCATCGTTCTAAACAGAGGCACTAAGACAGTTCGGTGCGCGCGGCGTTTAATGTTCCGGGAACAGCTCGTGCGCACGCGCCAAGTCAACACGCAGGCGCAGTCTCGGTTATTGTCCACGTGTTTACACGTTTGCTTTACTCTTCAGTTGCGGCTGTGTGTCTGTGTCCTCCACTTCAAGCTTCCCTCCTGACTGCTCGGCGTTTGGCTCGCTTGATAGATTTGGTCTCGGTATCCATCCGCCAAAGAAAGTTTTTACCTAGACTAGATCGATAAAAAAGGGCTATGGAAATCAAATTTCAACGCAAGTTTTTTTCATGCTGGCATAAAATATAACAACTCTTATCGTAGATTACTTAAAGACGTTTGTCAGAGCTCAATTCTTGCAGAACTCCTACACAAACTCTTTTAATATATTACAAGTGTCTTTAAAAGTGGCTGATTTTAGTGCTGCAGGATTAAGTACATCGTATGTGCATTTTGTCGGCTGAACCTTCGTTAAATTCGCCTAAAACAAAGAGAATAACTCGAGTATCAACACAGCCAAAGAAAGGATAGACGTATTTGGGCCTTTTTTAAAACTTTTCCTCCGAATCCGAGCGACACCTCATTAGCAGCACACAGCGGAGTATTGCGAGTTCACAACTCGCGTTATCGCGCCTTCAATTTTACGGATGCAGCACAGACATTCATCAAGCACGAATAGTTGTATCTTTGCGCCGTCGTCCACGCGCATCCTTTCCCTTGCTCTATTTCCATACTGTGCTGGTTTCGTTTGACTCAATTGCACTGGTGCTTCCAGGGCTACGTGAGCAACACAGCTGAAGACAGAGAGTAATCCGGCCTCGTTTTTCAACTTTTCTCTCGAATCTCATTAGCAGCATAGAGCAGAGCATTGCGAGTTAGACTCACGCCGTTTTGCTTAAAACTGCTCTTATTCAACATGGACATCGAACATTATCTCGCACAAAAATGATTTCAATAGAATAGAGAGGATAATACTAATTTGAGGATTTGTAATTCCAGACTCTGACGAAGTGACTAAAAGGACTCCATCACTTGCAGTTCCCACAAACGTCTCTGAATAATGCACAACTTCTAGATAGTTGGACGCATTTCTGCCGAATGGAACTATGTGCATTAAGATATAAGCCCTGAGACCCATAAGAATATATGCATAACAGGGCTCACGTCATAATGCACATAGTTCTGTTTGGCTGAAATACGTCCAGGTATTCCTGAGTCAGAGTTTAATTCGATAGGGATCAAATAATCGGGAGCAAAATGACCCGAGACAAACTCGGACGATCGCTTTCTTTTTCGCAGTCGGCCGATACATCGTGTTTGATACCATCAAATTACGACTTTCCCGCCGTCAAGATGGGCGCAAGATTGAGCATAAGTGTAAAAGAGCGAAAGAGAGCGGACGGCAACAAAAACTCAATTAATTCAGTGACGACAGTCGGGCAGGCCGGCGGGGGAGATCGGCGAGCGGCAAAGGTCGGTGCCGTGTGCGGTCGCCGAGGCTGATGACAAATAACGATACGGGGGGGACATAATCAGCCGTGAGCACGGGAAAGAGACATTCCCCGGGAAATTGTGGGCTGGGCGGTCCCGAGAAAAAGGCCCCGATCGAGTGGGCCCATAAACTCACCCCAAAAAACTAATATCCCCGGCCATAAAAATAGATTCGGTCGCCCTCCTACCTGCGGCAAACGCCGATAAAACCCTCGAGCGGGATGCAAGGTAAATGAAGTGGACACCGCACAGTGCGCCCGGCTATCGCGTGTTTCAGCGAAATCTCAAACGCGCCATCCATTTGGATACTTGTATCGAGGCTCAACACTTGCTGGGTAATTTTAAGATGATTCGACCGACGTCAAATTTTGTGTCATAACGACATGCGATATGTTGCATCGAGCGGTTCCATTTTTTCTGCCACTCGTCATTTTTCTCGAATTTTGAGATCGCACTTCACTGGAAAAAATAACATATTGGATCTAGAGTCCAGACTCTTAAAAACATCGACAAGAAAATGAACTCTTGATTCAATCAGATTTAAGCTTAAATCAAAAGGAAATCCGCTCAAATTAAGAGGCGTGGTTCTTGATTTAAGCTTACATCTGATTGAATCAAGAGTATTTTTTCTTGTCGATGTTTTTAAGAGTCTGGACTATAGATCCAATATGTTTTTTTTTTTTCCAGTGTTAGTAACTTTAAGATGATTTGATCGGCGCCATATTTTGTGTCATAACGACATGCGATACATTGCATCGGTTGGCTCCATTTTTTCAGCCATGCACTCGTCATTTCTCTCAAATTTTGAGATGGCACTTCTGTCGTCAGGAGACTAAAAAATTCACTTGCCTATTTTGAAAAAAAAATTCAACTTAATATATGTGTGTTTTTTAGAGCGCATTCGAGGGCAGTTTCGATATCAGTGTCGAATGCAATATTTTTCCTGTAAGGAAACCACGCCTTTATTAAGAATTTTTTGGTCAAAATTGGTAAGTGAATTCTTTACCTCTGACAACAGAATTGCGATCTCGAATTTCGAGGAAAATGAAAAGTAGCTGGAAAATGGAACTAATCGATGCGATTTATCGTATGTCGTTCTGTCACAAAATATAGCGTCCATCGAATCACCGTAAAGTCTCTTCAGTGGCGGGAACGGTTTTGAATTTTTGCATCGTGATAAATAATTCTAAAGTGAATTTAGATTGCTGGTAATTCACTGGAAAAAAAAACACATTAGATCTAAAGTCCAGACTCTTAAAAACATGAGGCATGGTATTTTGTAACGTGTCTTGAATATTGAAATAAGTAGTTGAGGATTTGACGGCAACAAGAACATATCATCCAAGGTGAATGTAAGTCGATCTCACTGTGCGCCTAGAAGAGATTGGACAGATTACCCCTTCAGAGGAGCTTCTTATGAAATTATCTGAGAATTTTTTTGCCCCTCTGACTTTCCATTTATCCGCTCTTTGTTTTTTTATCACGCTGCCCCGCCGAGTAGCAAATATTATTGAATACTTGTGTGGTGCCAAATCGTTAGTTTAATTTTCTCCAATGTGATTTTCTTTTATTTTTTTTTTATTTTTTTTTTTTTTTATAGCAAACTACGTTTCTTTATCAAAACGACTGAAAGCATTGCCGAATAAAGTGCACTAAGTGCTCCCGATTATCATCTTCCTCGCGAAACTTCTTGTCGAAATGAAGCATTTTATCACTTAATGTTGTCCAATCAGAGTCTACTATTCGTCGAAAATAGAATTATAATAATTGGAGCTACAATTTGATGCGTTTTTCTTGAAGTGCGCTACAATAAATTCTTCGGGGCAGTGATAAACAGAAAATTGCAGATAGTTCGCTGAAAGACGTTTTGCAGTGGCACCCGGAACCTAGTGCTTGATGAATGCATCCACACGTTTTTATCATACATGTATGACGTACCACCATGCTACATGCTTTACCTACTCTCATTTATTAAAACTATTTCATATTGATCTCGTGGAGATATACACTTTTCAGAAGAATCTTAGAATATTTTAAAAAAATCATGACCAAGAACTTTATCGCGCTGCTGCTTCACAGATGGAAGTAAAATCACCAATTTGAAGTATTCAACTTTCTTTAGGTGCAATCGAGCAAATATAAGACAACGAACTTCATTCCGTTTGCTTATAACAGAGGTTAAATACCTAGTCGCCATGTTGAATCCCATTTTGGAACGGCCAACTCTTTCTCCTAGAACGCCTCGTTGCGCCCATTCAGTTTTATACTCCAGTAGGCGTACTGTTGCTTTTTTTTTTTTTTTTTTTTTTTTTTTTTTTTTTTTTTTTTTTTTTTTAAACGGATGCATTTGGCCGTTGCGAAATAAAGTCGCTTCTAGTAACAAAAAGCCCCAGACGAAAGAACTTATCTCCACTCCATGAGGGCAAAATCGACTCTAGATGTCAAATATGTTACAAGGATATACATGCGCAATATTCGACCAAAACTTTGCCGATTTCCCCCTCAATCTGAACAAAAAACAAGACAATTCTCAATTGCTAATGGGTGACAATTTTCTTTTATGAGTATAATTTGCGAAGAGGAATTTTTCAACGTTGAATTGTAGTTACGTTCTTTTCGTGGAGAAAACGACGGAATACATTATTGGTCGACTATATCGTTTTATGAAAACGCATGAAGGGGCTCAAACGGGATAGGGTGTAGACTATACAGACGCTAAACGGCAGATAGACAATTTTACTGACATTCACAAATGGTGAAATTATCAGGAGAATAAAAGAATCGATTTGGTTGTTAGATGATATCACCTGAGTCTGCCCGAGCGCTCCGGAAAATTAAATCATTTTCCCCGTCCTCTTTTCCGCTCCGCCATTTCGTCGCTCTTCTAACGTAAGAGCGTATCTCGATTTCCAACCGAGCCGCGAAAAGCGTGGTTTCAAACGGACGACGGAGTTGATCTCATGATGCAGTTACGTTCTTTCGTCCGAGAAGCGGCGATCTCCCCCGGCCTCCTTTCACCTCTCTATCGGCTCGATCCGCCGAGGACTTTGAATACCAAATCCCGGAATTGAATTCGGAAAGCGGAAGGTAAAATAAAATAAATATATAAAGTAAAATAAATGAAAGCCTCGGATCTTTTTTATATGCAAATTGCATATTAGACTTTTTTTCACGGCCCCTTCGCCTCACTTCCCGGGTTTATGGGTTCTGAAATAGAATGTTGTGAATTTCCAATGTTACCTTTTAGCACCCTTTGTCATAGTCACCTCTGTTGGTGCGAAGGAAGTCTGTGGAAGAATTTTGGCAATTTGTCTTTTTTGAGGCTACCGATAGAAAGGTCGTTTTGAAATACTGCGCTTGGATGTGCTTAAATTTAAACAAGTTCTCTTTTCAAATTATCCGTGTCCCTCTTTTTCATGGTACTTTTAAACTCTCAACAACCATTGTATCCTATTAGTACTATAAGATATTAGCATCATGATCAGATGGGTGTGGGGTTTCGCGTGGTCATTGTAAGCAATGGAAGACTCTTTGTGACTGCCTCCTGTTTCCAATGATAAATCTAATTCCTTTGTAAAATAGTTCAGTAATGATTCTTTGTTTCATGAATGACATTACTTTCGTGAGCGAAGAAAATCACACTTCATAGTGTAGGCAGCAAATACATACTTCACAAGCATGCAATAATATTTGAAGAACCAGTAGCTGACAAGAGGGGGATTTATTTTGATTGGAAACTTCGCGCCTTCAGTAAGACTCTCATCATGTCTTGATAAACAGTCCATACTGATGATAAAAAATGCTGATGGAACTAATTTCTTCAGACACACGAGACATGAGGATGAAACTTCAGAGTAAACTTACCACTGGACGGATTGCTGCATGGCGTCTTGGCATGTGGTTTAGCGATGCTACTTTGAACTGGTGTGGCTGGCAATCTCTGTCTTTGATCAAAGTTGGTTTTGTCTGAAAGGATTGGATTGAGCAGAGGATTTCTTCCGGCATTCAGTTTCTACAAATTGGGTAGATGTAGCGAGGGGCGACGGTATTTTATACCCACCAGAACTTTGATCAACATCGCAAGACGGTCATTCTAGATTGGCAAAATCTAAGGCAGATCTCTTAGCTGTTGGCTGTTGTCTGGGTTTGACATAGGTTGACATGACGTGATCATTTTCCTCATCGGAATCGGACATCTGGCGCTTTTTAACAACCCTGTGCCCCCGGCCCAGTTGCTCATAATCCGTGGAAACGCCGTCAGAGTCATCGGCAATCATTCGCTCTAATTTAAGAGCTTCAGGCTAGGATTCTGCGGAAAGAAAAAAAAGGAAAGGATATTTCATGATCAGTCGAAATTATTATCAAATAAACAGTTTTGGACAAATGAGCTCCAGACTCTTGTTTGCATAGAAATGTTGAAACTCCTAGTGAAATCATTCAATGTCACAATTCAGATTTTCATTGGTTAGATAGGATGTATAAAATTAATATTCCATTTTATATTATAAAAACCATTATCCTTTTTTAATTGTATGCAAGTAGTAATTTTTCTAGAGTGAATATTTAGAAAAGGATAAGAAAATCTCTACCGAAAGAACAATTTAAAAATGGCAGTTTAAACAAACCGGTAATGAATTAACAGGGATTGTAAATTTGTGAAATTGCAGTACCATGTACTATGAGTTCTTTGCGTTATCTACGAGAGAAATTCTCCAGTAGTTACGATGAAAAACTACCAGTTATAGTCTTGTACCTAATACCACAGGCATTCAGTGAATCTTCGTCCAAGAGGTTCCCGAGTGATCCGTCACCTTCGCTCATACTCGTATGTACGCGCATACGTAACACAGATAACATGAGGTCATCATCTAACAGTCAATCATCAGCCTTGCAAATGTGAGCAAGTCTATTTACGTAGAGCAGGCTCGACTATCTGAGTTTTGACAACTTCGTCAATCCTTAAATGCCCAAGCCGGGTCGAATTGACTCCAGGCCTAATGAAACAGGTAGCCTGCAGGTTTTATATGGAGTCGGCACATACGTTCTTCAGATAAATCTACAAATGCGTCGTTGAAAAAGAACCAGACATCAAACTGGAAAGAAAAAAACAAAAAAAAAAATAAATCAAATGTCGGGGAATTTTTTTTGACAAGCACCCCCATGCTGAGTCAAATTGACCCAACTATTTATTTAAGTGGAGCTATGATGCCGGTACATACGAGCCTTAGAAATAGGTCCACGAACACATCCTAAATAAATAATTAGACATCAAATTGACGAAAAAGAAGAAAAAACCATCGATTGTCATCATAGCCGAATAGAAGAGACGTAGTCGGACCTCCTGTTTAACCTTTCACCCGAATTTGGACGACACCTTATGAGCAGTGTAGAGCGGAACATTGCGAGTTCACGCCTCGCGCCATCGCGCCTTCAATCTTGCAGATGCAACACGGACATCCATCAAGTACGAATAGTCGTATCTCTGCGCCGTCATCAACGCGTCCTTTATTCTTTTGCTCTATTCCTCTGCTGTGTCGGTGTTATTTGTCTAATTTTCATAGTAATTCTTCCCAAGGTCTGGAGAAATTGCCAGGCCAGATTTTACAGAGATTTTCGCTTCGGCAATGACTTTTCTCTTCAATTTAAGGATGCCAGATTTTATTGCAGGTTTCATAACCGGCAAAAAGTAAAACCAAAATAAAAAATGTCAGTTTCCAGCGAGTGGAGGATGGTTTCAAGTTCCAAATGAAGAATAGTTACCAATTTATCTCAGTCCTAACTATTGGTTTTAGTAGATAAAACTGGAAAAAAAACACATTGGACCTAGAGTCCAAACTCTTGAAAACATTGATAAGAATAAGGACTCTTGATTCAATCAGATTTAAGCTTGAATCAAAAGGAAATCCGCTCAAATTAAGAGGCTTGGTTCTTGATTTAAGCTTGAATCTGATTGAATCAAGAGTATTTTTTCTTGTCGATGTTTGTAAAAGTCTGGATTCTAGATCCAATGTATTTTTTTCCAGTGAACATTACAGAAAGAAAAATCATATTGAAATAAGTTTTCCGGTCCGACCAAGTATCCGGCTATCCGGTGTCACTAGTCGATACGACGGAGCATACGGTTTTAGACACTTGAAGCTGGGCTTGTGGTTGAACGGAAGGCGCAAATATTTGTTCTGATTTATTTCAACCAACTCGGCACAAGTCAACCATCATCCCTAAACGAGTTTTCAGGCTTGAACAAGAATTTACAGCCATTTCCTCCGGAACGGATCCAGTATGTAAACGTAACACCCGCACATCCCCGCAGGTCCTCGAAGAAGCGGGTTGCGATCAGCGTAAGCGCGAAGGGATCCCCAATTTTTATTGGTTTATTTACTGGTGGGCGCATCCCGAGGAGGGTTGTTAAATGTTTCGCGGATGTTCCCGCGACTCAATTCAATTCCAATAACTGCTCCTCGATTTCAGCCCTCTCCGAGGGTGTTAACTCCATCTTTTATCGGGCTCCCCCCCCCCCCCCCTCCCACCACTGGTGGCTTATCTGAGCACTTTTTCCTCGCCCCTTTCCAAGCCATTTTTCCTCATCGAACCTTTTCTTGTAATTTATTTCCTTTATTGGTTTTCGGCGAGGATACATGACGTCCGGTGAGAAATCTTCCACATGCTTACGGTGAAATTTATGGCAGAATTAAGCAAGGATGTGTTCCGATACGATTTTGAGCATAGGGTAACATAGTGTGGCTCAATATTTGCATCGATTTTTCTTTTACTTGTATGTTGAAGACGCCATTTAGGAGTGAATATTCGAGATTCCTCCTGTCTTCACTATCCTAGTAACCATTATAAGTCCACTGCTACATTATACTCAGTTTCATCATGTTTTCAATCCTCACTGAAAAGAAAGTGCTTAGCTCAAGTAAAGTGATTCTTAAATTTGCTGCCAACCTTTTTTTTTTTTTTTATCAATTCAAGGTACTGCATGAGCATCTCACTGAAGCTTTTCGGCTTGCGGCATCGTCAGGACAAAATCTTCACATACGTACATTCACATGTCATATTAACATCAGGATTATATTTATTATAACTTAGCTATAACTTATCCCACGAACCCTCAGTTCCTTTAACTTATTGTTGTCCTCTAGTTCTGCGAATTGCGCCCGTTTGGACATGGCCTTACTGCCGTGCTGAAAACGCCGTATGAACCTCCAGGCGTTATGCCAAATTTCCGTTGGCGAATCACAAATTTTCGAGAAAATTTGTAAATATTTTTCTTCCAATTTTTCAGATAATTTTGTTCGCAATTTTACCTGAAGTTCCTGAAAATTTCACGAAAAACACTCACAACTTATACCTTAAAAATGAACATTTTACCGAAGGAAAACTCTCGAATGTTCATACGGCGCGGCGCTCTGCCTTAGCATGGCAGCTTAGGGCTGAGCCCGGAGCCGGAGTTTGAAAATTCTGGAATTAGTGATTTTTTGTGCTTGTTTGTGCTTGACATCTCATCTCAAGCACATTTCGGTCGATAGGTCGGAAGATGTCTACAGTTTCCAACTGACCCATTCTTACATTCTCAAGTTATCAACCATGAATTCCAGGGGACTGGTCAGCTGAGTTACATTCATTCGTTACGTACAAGGAGGTGTGTGAATATGTAAACTCTGGTTAGCTGAATGACGTTATTTGGTTTGATTACATGTTCCCTTTGTAATGAACGAATTTATCGGTCACCATATTTATCAATTATTCTTCCATGCATGGAAAGCCGGAACCTCTAATCGCCCCCATAACGACAGAGCGGCGCTATGACAAAAGACCGCGGGCACGGAGTCAATAAAACGGCCTGGCGACGCAGCCCATAAAAATGAAAAAATGTCATTTACGGGCACGAGAATATAAGCGACGAGATGGTATTTAATAAGTTACAAAGTAAGCGGGAGCCTCAGCGACGATGCTCGCGCTGTTCGCGGGGGAAAATGTCAACCTGAGAAAAGCGTTGCCAGGCTTTTATTTTACCACACGTTCTCCCATGGCACTAATATCAATCAATTCGGAAGTAAAAAATGCTAAAGTTGTGACGGGCAGGTTAAAAGTCTTCGGAAATATTCAAACTTATGAAGGACCGTAGAGGCAGCAAGTTTTTGTTTTTTTTTTTTTTTTTTTTTTTTTTTTTTTTTTTTTTTTTTTAACTTCCACGTAAACATCATCTCCTACCGACCCTCCTCGCTTTTGCATGAATGGGTCTCGAAACATGGCGCTTCTTGAAACCTTCAACCAAAGTCGAGAGGCTGGAGAATAGTTTATCAGACATTACTGCTTAGAAATGAACAATGGTGGAAAGATTAACGTCCATTTCTTACCTTTGTCCTTAGTATTTTGGAAAGATGTTTCTTTTCGGATAATCACGCAATAACTTTCAAATTCACTAGAGCATTCACAACACTTCAAAGTTCAGCGTCGCGAGGTGTAGGTTTGAGGTTTGTGTTTGTTGGTTATGTTTATTCTATGGCTGGTTGGCGCCAAAAGCGAGAGCGCCAACTTAATTTTTGATTGGTGAATTTATAGCGCCAAATTCAAGTGTCGCAGTAGTCGCTGTCAAGAGAGTCACTGGGTCAATGTTGTTACACAACCCTTACCTCGTCAGCATTGACTCAGCACTGTTGTTTGATATGTTGAAGGTATCAGTGTTATATTTATGCTGTGGTAAGGTAAACCTTTTATCCGACAATCTTAATATCATACTGCATTAGGGTTGGCGATGTCGTGTCAACATCCAACAATATGTATCAGTATTGACATATGATTCTGTGCTATGTGGGAAGTGGACTTCTCTGGAATGGAATGATTTGCGGCGTGATTCTTTAAAATTACGAGAGCTTCAGATGCGGAAGCACCACTCTTGGCTAAACTAAACACGGGAAAGGGGAAGACCTGACTTTCCAACATCCTGACAGTTTGGCGGTCACCAATAAAATAGACCATCTTGATTTAGAGCTGGGTAACAGAAAGTAAACAACCAAATATTAGATTTAACTAATAAAGTAGTCAAATAATTGCAACTTTGAGATAATATGTTCCAGTTTGGGCCATTGCTCATTGAGGGCAAGGGGTGGATTTAAATAGGGGGCTCGTTTATAGGGCAACTCAAGGATGCGCCCCCAGGGCGGGGGGGGGGGGGACTCTAAATTTTCAAATAGCAACCCTTCCTTTGCGACACATCGTTTGAAGGAAGATAGGAAAAGAAGAATGCTTGCACAAACCGGAGATCAATCCAACTTTTTGCTCTCGAGATATTCACGATCAAAGTTACATTTTTCCAATCTTTAAAAATTGATGAGTCCTGCTTGAAAACTCCCTAAGAGGATGTCTACGGCGAAAAATTCGTAGACCTGCTATTGCTTTCATAGCCGAAATACCTGGGGATGTGTGTCTCGTCCGGGGGGGGGGGGGGGGGGGCTCGCCGCCTGAAAATGCGTTTTTCTCAGTTTCAAAGCCAAAACCGCATTTTCTGGCGGTGAAGAAGATTATTATCGATATCGGTTATCCCTAGCCTCTTAGGATTTATTTCCGGAAAATCAGATTCCTGCTGATCAGAAATGTGAAATGGCCTAAAACTCTATCGTTTCTGACTTTGTTGGGTTTTTAACCAGTATGGCAACGATTCGCGGGAAGCCCACGATACTGTGTTGACAATTTATCAAGTACTTAACTCGTTGACGGCAGCCAACATCCCGCCTGCGACTGCGTCCCCTTTCCAGCACCCTCCCCCTCCCGTCAGCCCCCCCTCCCCACGATACAAATCCAAGCCCAACCCTTGTGCACCCCCTCTGAGCCGCTAACCGCAGTCCCGCACGTATACAAACATAACGTGAACTTAATAAAAAGTAATAACAATTTAATAAGCTTGCAAGTGCGAAATCGGGGGAGCATTTCGATGGGGGTTGGGCAAGCCGCGCACAGTAGGTAAGGAATTGGAGATTGATGATCAAAAAATGGAAATGAAGAAAACACACACATATTATGACATGCTTTGAACGTAGTTTTAATTTCTCACGGCTTACTATTCAGTGTGGAAGACGGTCAAACATGCTAGATCCCTGAAAGTAAGACTTTTAACCGTCATAACTCTAAAACGGGCCCTGTCAAGTGAAGAAGAAAGTAAGTCGTCGCATGGGCAGAGTCATAGAATGTGCAGATTCGACTTCACCCATATGAAACAAAACTGAGTAATTCAAACTGCTTCCACTAGTGTCCGTTCTTGAGGTGTTTTCTCCTTGCATGCACTTTTAGGCAAACAAAAATTCATAGTTAAAAATGTCTTTCGGTACTAACAGATCAATGTAGGAGCAGACAAGCTTTCTCTCTGCTTCCAGCAAGTTAACCTCAGTACTTACAATTTGCTCTAATTTACTTAAAGTTTGCTCCAAGTGTTGTACTCTTTCCCTCGTTTCCTCTAACTCTCCTAACCTCTTTTTCCTGCTCTCTAACTCCTCGTTTTTCTTATCACTATCAATTTTCATTCCCTCAATCAATTTTCCCATCTCCTCAACCTTTTTCTTTAACCCTACATTTTCCCCCAAGCACCAGTCACAAATCCATGAAGTGTTTCTAACTGTGGTCAAAACTTGGTACGCCCTCTTACCTAGCTTTACGCAGCTGGCGTGATACCAAGTATCACACATATCACATGCTATTCCCATGTCCGTCTCTCCTACGCTATCCAAACATTCCCTACACTGAAAAGAAATTACACTTTTATTTCCTGCCTCTACAATCGTCTTATCCCCATCCTCTAATGAGGACAAACTAGACATACTCCCTTTCTTGTCCATACGCAACTTTTCCATTCCCTGAGCCAATTCTACTTCCTTAATTATTTCCTCAACAGCCCCCTTAATTTCTCCCTCCCTAGAATCCATCCCTTTCACAATACAGTTTTTATCCCTAACACAAATCCCTAACCTTCTCCAATCCCAAATCTTCTATCCCACGTGTTTCTACAGGCCCTATCCACACTCACTCAGTTCACTATCACAGTACGCACATCTATTCCACAAATCTCGCACTATAGTCACTAATCACCAAAAAAAATCACACTGAAAACACACTATCTAGATCCGTAAGTCCAGAAATCCGCAAAATCACATATATTTGATCCTGAAATTCAGAAAATTCCGTTCGCAAATACGAGTTTCTAAGCCAAGATGGCGGCGCATTCCCTAACCTCACACAACCACACTCCACCGATGCACGATGCAGACTAATGATCAAGTACAGGAAGAGACCGGTGAAAACTTAAAATTATTCGATTTGATTTGAGTATGTGCTGAGTAGTATGTAAAGATGGTGGATGAAGGTTATAAATCTGGGGGAGTGAAAAATGGGAGAAACGCCATCTGCGCAACAAGGGGTGGGTTTTAGATATGCTGATTTACTCAATGTGATTTTCGTGCGATGTTACCTATGAAAATTGTTATCAGTTGGTCGTATCCCTTTCCTGTATGCAACTAACCCTGTTTTTAAAGTTTTCTTCAGGACTTAATCTATATCTTCACGTATATCATATCACTTGGCTTTTGGTTCTTAGCTTGTACATTCGTGAAAACTGTGTGCCCGGACAATATCCCGCGCAGCGCAGCGGGGGCCAGGCCCGCCCTGGAGGGGGATTTCGTAATTGGTTTATTATGAGCCATCATTCCTTCATCCCTTTCCTCCGCGTGGATTTTTTCTTCCCCTCGAACACGGCTTTTTATCTGCTCGGTAGCTAATACATGCTTCATTACTTCATTGCTTCCCTCCCTCTTTCGCTCCTCTCCTCCTCGCTTCGCCCTCCCTTCCCCCTTGCCGCCCCCGCGAACCGGGTTTTCGGCGCGAAAACATAATATTCAACACTTGCCGTCCTGAGAGGCGTTATCTGGAGCCTCCATCTCTCGGCACCCTCTCACGGCTAAACACTCGGGTGATGAATTTGGAGAGGAGTGCTACCTCTCGCTTTCCTCCTATCTCGTCGACGATTCCTCATTTTTCCCTTTTCTAAAGCGTGCTCGTTCAATTTCGCCACGAGTCCTCTTCTCGTGATTCTCATGCTCAGTTTTATCGGTCTTCATTGTGGTTTAACTTTTTTTTTTTCCGTCAAGGAGTCATCCCGACACTTACAGCCAGTCACATGCCCAAGTAGCAGTGGTCGAGAAAAATAGCGATTTAATCTGTTAATTATAGCGATTATATCGGTGGCAATTTATCGTGATATTATCGAATACAAAATTGCGATTTATCGGTATTAAATCGCTGTGCATTGCAATTTTTCGTTCGATAAAATTGCGAACAATTTTTGTCACTAAAATCTAGATTAAAACGCCATGTATCGCGATTTTAGTTTTGATAATATCGCGATTTTATTGCAAGAAGATCGAGGATAATCGCTCGGATGTTGATGAGCCTGGCTATTTTATCGCTGATAAAATCGCACTATATTGCGACTTTTCCGTTGAAAAATGCTAGTTGGGTGATTTCCAAGAAAGGATGAGTATCCAGTTTTTGGTATCATTCTTGCTGAATTTCCTCCACTTTACGATGTTTAACGCCCAAAGGTCTATATCTGAGGGAAACATCATGATTTGGTCATTTCCGGTCTCTTTTCAGGTCTAATATTAGCCGAAACATAGGTATGATGGCCAAATTTGAGTGAAAATGCGGATTTTGCGGTTTAGCAGTCGAATGCTTCTCCTTACCCTACCTTTAGACCCACTAGACCATGAAAGAGATCAAAAATGACCAAATCGAGATGCGTTCCTTAAAAGGTACGCTTTTAATGCGCCATAAATGGTAGAGTTTAGGAAATTCAGCAATGATGGGCCCGAAATGTCTCGTATCGATACCCCTCCTTTCACTGTTAAACGTGTTGAAATCCAGCACAGTTTAAAACATCTTCCCTTCTTCCCTTTCCAAATTCTACAACTACTTACAGTCGTTTGTTTTAGTTTTGTACAAACCTAAATTATGGAAGCGAGGCCTTCGTCGCGGTATCTGACAGCGAGGAGGGGCAAAAGTCAAAAATCAGAATCTACCGGTCATCGCGACTCGGCGTTGTAATTATTGTATAAATAGGGATTAAGTTGATTGTTAATTCAGCGATCAGCGCTATCAGGAGTAGGGCGTCATGCAACGGTAGTTCCCTCCCTCGGTGTCAGAGAGCGTTGGTCGCTTTACAGATAACCAACCCCAAGTTGTCATTCCGAGCAGGGAAAAAATGTTTTTTTCCTCGCATCGACATCTCATCGAATAGAACTGCGACGCGAGTCACCATCTCCAATTCCATCTTCGACTGAGGGTGCTGAAGTGTAAAATTGGCAACGACGCCCGTTTTGAGCTCGTATCTCACTTCCTACCCCGAAAATTTGAGCGGCGGAGTCGCGCGCCGCAGTGGCAAATCCCATTACCCTCGTTAACACCCTTTTGTTCGCCCCTCCCCCTTCTCATCCGATCAAGAAGAGTAATCAAAGTTTCGACCTCGGTTTCAAGCGGCTTAATCATTGATACAGGAACTGATGCCGCTTACAACCCCGCGTGTGTAAACTGATACCCGCTTTGTTTAGTTAATTGTTTATCGGCCGCTTAAAGCGAGGCTTTCTCAATGGGAACAGGAACTTAAAACTTGTCCGCCGGTTGAGGTTATGCAGAGTGGATTTTTTTAACACTTCACAAAGAAGAGAACATGAACTCCTGAGTGATGGAATGAATGAATATTTATGTTCGACGTGTGTGTAGTAAGAAGTAATGCCTGATAAGATACACATTAATATCATGGCATGCGCTAAGTTTTATGACTTAAAAGTTATTGCTCCTTACAATATTTTTTTATGTACTTTCGTAAATGGGCATCCCCTTTGCAGTGCGATTTACCTTCCTCACATTAGTGATAAAGGGCTCATTCTCACTGGAGATTTCAATTAATTGATATTTCCTTTCAAATTCAGGGAGTGCGAAAAGTTCCCTACCCCTTCTCTAACTTTTTACCTAATCGAGGTAAAGATTTCAAACTTTGGGAACGTTCCTAGATTTTTAGGGGGGCCCCTTGAGAGGTATGACAGACCTCAACTTTTTTGTCAAATGGAAAGATCCCCGTTTGTGATACCTAATTTGAAATACATATGGATTAAGTACCCGATCAGATATTAACACTTTGAAAATTAGTCATATTCCCCATGTACTGGAAAGTTTTCTATTGTGTGTCCATCGTGTTGGGTGATGAACGCACCCAGATTTTTTGGAACTTGGAATAAAAATCGGACTTTTTGGTGTTAAATACGGTACTTGTGCGAACCTTTAAAATATTTAAAAAAATCGATCTGACGACTTAAGCCACGGGGGATGATGACTGTAGTGGGGTAGCGGTCGAAGCCCTGGTTTCATAATCAGGAGGTTCCGGGTTGGATTCCTGGCCATGTGACCCGAGTTTGATGGTCATGAACAACATTGCCTGGAGCTGGAGATGAGTAAGGACTGCGGGGGCTGGGGCTTTGCTCATAAGCACAGGATTACCTACTGGGGGGATATTTGAAGTTTGGGGGACGGAAATTAGAGTAACTTTTGTGACTTAAAAGCTGTTGATGGTTAAGAAAAACACATCTCTTCTAAACTTTTAAAAACAGGGTTGCATTGGAAACTTTTCAGGCAAAGTCTATGATAAACCCTCTAATATGATTTTCTTCTTACCTCCAATTCTTTACCTATTGGTTGCTTCCCACCAAATAGGTCCGTCCTTGATTAACTCTACGAAAAAGCCGGGAAAACCCATCCGACAGAATGGAGAGGTAGAATGTTTATAGAGTATTTGCCTATCAGCTTCCAGCGCTGGTACAGAATGAGTGGGGGTATCTACTGTATACCATACATATACATGCGTCCTATCCAGCGTTTTGACCCTTCCTTGAGAAGTGAAGAGAGATGAACCAGTCAGCGAGTAGCTTGCATAGAGAGACTTATAACCACAGAGGTCACTCTCGTGGGAAAAATTAGAGCATAAAAGTTATTGAAAAGGTCCAAGAAAACTTATTATAGCGGATATGCTAAGTTTCGGATTGTTGGTATCATCTGGACATCAACAGCTTTTGTTTGCAACAAAAATCAAGAAAATAAGCCTGGCAGTTCCTCAGAATGAATGATCACAAGTTTGACCCTTGCAGTTTTATTTATGTAGAGATCTCATTTGAAAATGTTTTACCGTCGAAAATCTTCAAAAGAATCCTGCTGATTGAAAGGAAATCCCTGAGCCGAGGATTATCGACAGCAGAGATTGCCGTTAGAGTTACGTTCCTTCCGTTAAACGTTAGAAGATCAAAAGATTCAAGAAGGGTGGAGCAGGAGGCGGAGTAAAATGGAGGAAGGAACAATATAAAAACATCAGCGGCGGTATTGGTGTTTAATGAATCGCAGAAATAATTAATGAAATCCCCGCGTAACGAGGGTTTCATTGAATTAATTAAATTTGCATATAAAGGGAATAAATTCGTGGCCTTAATTAAAAGAACATCGAAAAAAAGCGCAAACGCTCAAAAAATGGAAGACAGTGGAATAAGCTGATAAGTTCAAAAAAGCGCGGCAATGCATAATAGCGGAGAATTTATTCCGCGTAATAAAAATGCAAAGTAATTAAAAAACGTAAAAGCTGCAGGGAAGAAAGTTAATTACGTAAAAGTTGGCAAGCGGGGACGAAGCAGGATAATCGGTCCCTTTATCCCCGTTGTTTCCCTTTGGGCTCCCTCCCTTGCGCCCCCCGTCAACAAAGTGTTAAATGATGGCTTCAAATGGGCTTTATGCTTATCTCTCGCTGCGAGCCCCGCTTTTTAGCTCCATTTTGGAGGCCCGCGGAAAAAGGTGGTCTTTTAATGCAAAGCAATTAAAATCGATCCATTGTTCGGGTATCTCGTTAGTCCGCGCCAAGCTTTAGCCCGGCTTAATTGCTCCAGAAACCTTTCGGTGGTCCCTCCGCTCGGTTCGTTTCCGTTCGCCCCGAAGCTCGTCCCGGAGAATTGTGTTATTTCGGCGACGAATTTCAACGACAGCCAGTTAATTTGGGCAATAACGTGCTCGCCTGATTGGTTGGGGCTTTCCGCCTCCCTAACTTGGCCCCTCCGCCCAACCTTTCACCCTCAATACACGCCATTGATCGAAAAGCTTTAGTTTTAGCATGACACTTATCGACGCGGGCTTGAGTGTTGATGGGCTCTATGGGGGCGTTGTTCCGCCCGCAACGGTGAATGATTGCATTACCATTACCGTGTCGCTTTAAGTGCATTCAATGCCGCTTTTCCGATTGACCACTTGAGTATTTTCATTACTGACGCATGATGGGATTATTACGGATCATACGGCTCATTACGGCTCCAAGCCAATGAATCTCGTCGTTCTAAATTTTGCACGCCTCTATGGTCCGGTTTCCAAGTACTGTTCTTATAGTATTTGTACTGTGTAGTATACCATATTTTAAATGCGAGAAAGTAATGGTTTTTTTAACCGATATTTTTCTCTCATTGGTTATAGTTAAAATGTAAATAGATTGTGGTTAGACGGACGTATTTGTCAGACAGTGTTGAAGATTTTCCCATTGTAGATACAAAAGTCAATATAAAACTGAACTCATCATTTTAGAGATAAAGACCTCACCCGAGCTCAAGTATTGACAATTTTTTCTCTCTGGGGTAAAGTGTTCTCGAATCCTCCCTCCAAAATGTGAAGTTCAGTTTCATACCAAATTCTGACGTACCATGGCGAAAACGTCATCAGGTATCTTGACACTTTACCCAATTATTTTTACCCGATGCTTAGTTTTGCCAACAAACCTATTTCCTAAACACTGTTGAGGAGGCCCTACGCGCATCAATGGCGGGAATCTCACCGGAGAACTGCTAATGACGGGCGTTTTCTGCGCAATATTCACATCGAAAATTCGGAGGGAGTTTTCTCAAAGGCATGTAAAAATTCTCTTCCTCCAAACTGGACTTTCGTCGATGAGCTCGTTTGGGCGTAATCCTCCGGATAAACGATATGCGAGTATTGTTACATAAACGCCGCTGCGTAACCATTTGATTGTTCAGGGCGATTTCTGAGAATAATTTTAAAATGTTAAAATTTATCATCGTAACCTTTACTGATGATTGCACAGCTCTCAAGGAAATTTAAGACTAATCGACAGGCCGTTTCGCTTGCCTCGCCGAGGCTGGTGTAATGATAGCACTCTTCTGCCGTTTTATCCACGTAGATCATTGACCAGTGCTTCCTCTCGTAGATGGGGAAAAAGTACATACTTTGTTTTCCCATTAATGGATGTGCGTTGCCTCCTCAGGGGCAGCCTGATGCACGGCTTCGCCGAAGTCAATAAGGGCCAGATTGAACTAGGGATGGCCGCTAACTCCTCTTCCATCCTCTCAACCAATCGAACGAATTCGTCGATTATATCGCTGCTCAGGAAATTCTGATCTTTCAATGAATCAGATCCTTCAATCGTGGGCTGGATATTCACTGGCCTTGGCCATCGCACCAAATAAATTTAAAAAAAAAAAAATAAATAAATAAATAAATATATTTGTAAATTGTAAATTAATAAATAAATAAATAAATAAGTAAAATGAATAAATAAATAATAAATAAATAAAAATAAAGAAAATAAATAAAAAATAAATAAATAAATAAACAATAAATAAATAAATAAATTGTTCGCACCACTTTGGCTTTAGAACAGTTTGAGTCTTCATTCACCCGAAATGGTTTAATCTGGTTGCGAGATCTGCGCGTTTCACACACACAATTCTTCGTATTCTCATTTCTGAAGAAATGCAATCCAAGTTAAACTTTGACTGTGTTGCTCATGTAGCCTTTTAAACACTACAACAATTATAAGACAAACGGAGCCATCACAACATGCTAATAGAGTAAGATAAAATAATCGTTTTGATGACGGCGCAGATATACAACTATTCGTGCTTTATGGATGTCCGTGTTGTATCTGCAAACTATGCTGTCATTGAGGTGTCGTTTGAATTCAGGAGTAAAGGTAAAAGAAAGGCCCGATTACATCGCTCTTACCTTCGGCTGATTTGCTAACGTAGTCTTTGAAGTACTACTACAAATAAGACAGACGGAACCAACGCAGCGTTGAAATAGAGCAAGAGAAAGGTCGCACGTTGATGACGGCGCAGGGATACAACTATTCGTGCTTGATGGATGTCCGTGTTGTATCTGCAAAATTGAAGGCGCTAGGGCGTGAGCCGTGGGCTGGCGATGCTCCGCTCTTGGCTGCCAATGAACTATGGCTCTGATTCGGGAGGCAATTTTCAAAAAACCAAACCCAAAAACGTATCTCCTATCTTCGGCTGTGTCGATATTGGATTTTTTTCAATTGAATATCTTTTTATTTTTTCAATTTGTATTTGTTTACCTACATTTCAAGTTCGGATGCACCGGCCGCATGGAACCTGCGAGGCACTTGTTGTGAGCGATCCTTGGGTCAATCAGTCAGGCCAGACAGCCGCAACTGCTTTCTTCTGCAAACTTTCGTGGTCACATTCTGGACACATATCAAATACATTTTCAGGTTCAAATTGGAAGAAGATGGCGACTTCTTACTTGAAAGCACTTTTTTACTGGCTCTCAGGAGGAATAATGTCATTCACTGCTGTCTTGCCTGTAACTAAGTTCTTTTTTTGCGCATTTACGGCTTTCTTATATCTCTTTTTTGTACACTGGAAAAAAACATATTGGATCTAGAACCCAGACTCTTAAAAACATCGACAAGAAAAAATACTCTTGATTCAATCCGATTTTTGCTTGAATCAAGAATCAAGCCTCCTAATTTGAGCGGATTTTCTTTTGATTTAAGCAAAAATCTTATTGCATCCAGAGTATTTTTTCTTGTCAATGTTATCAAGAGTCTGGACTCTAGATCCAATGTGTTTTTTTTCCAGTGAAGAATTAAGTTGCAATTTGCTGTTTTAGCTGTTCCAGTGATTTCATCCAAAAGAGATTAGTAGAATTTTGAAGGAAATTCGATTAAATTCGACACTTACTGCTCTCCTCGTTATCACGGCAGTCAGGTAGATACCCTGTTAAGTATGACAATTTAGCAACGCGGCACGAAATCAAACGCGGGGTCGAAATCCGGTGTGAATTCGGGGGCCACCGGATGGAGCGCTGAGGATGGCGCCACTGAGAGCTTCCACGGTGAGAGGCCCCGGTGCTCTCTTTTGTCGGAAGCCGCGAACTTATTTACTCAGCGGCTCCGCGGCCGATTCTCACAAGGGTATCCGTTCGATTCCGACATTGGGTCACCGGTAACCCGCGACTCAACCAGATTTGTCACCTGTGCTCCCATCTTGGATCCATCAGCCGATTATTTGCCCACGCATTAACGATATTAACCGCAGCTTTGTTGCCCCTAATCCTCCCAAACCTGCTCCAAGTCCAGAATGATTTTGGTGCATGTACATGAAACAATGGAATCTGTTTCGCCAAGCGATTCTATCGGGTCGCTCTTGCCGTGTTATCGAAAATGCGTTTTCCTCATATCTCCTTAAATGGCCGTTCGTAAATTATGTTTAAAATCGTTAGGGAGGGGGGCTGGGGAGGATGTCAAGAGGTGCCTCAAACTGGAGAGAGTGGGATCAAGCACAGCCTTAAGTAAACCACGGGACAATTAATATGAGTTTTAAAATAGAAAGCAGTAATCTAAGCCTGTAGATTGAAGGCTACTTTAATATTTGAGACATTCTCAACTTCGCCGAAAGTCCATTTCATCTGGACATCGGAGTTGTCTTCTAGACGTCATCATGCCTCTTAACAATAGCGCACATCAAGGCATCAGAGGGGTAAATTCATGGAAACAGCCATATACTAGAATAGATTCATCTTTTGAAGCTTGGTCTGATGTCCAATAAAAATATGAGGTTCCATGACCAGGGACCGGTAACATTGGTCTTTTGCTTTCGTTTTTTTTTAAAGATTTTTAATTATTTTTTGATGGTTGATAATGACCGGAAGACCGGTCGAAACGTCCCGTGCTTTGTAAATGCTTGTGTTTTTCACCCTCGTCCCCGCCTTTTTCTGTCCTATTTTTTATCTATGCTCTCGGGCTGCCATGGTGTACATTTATCTAGAGATCAATTGAAATATTTATTGACTTGCGACGGATGTAAAATCCGGGTAAACAGCGGTGGACAGTCGGGTCAAGCCATAGTGCATGACTTCGATTCTCTCAGTTCAACTGTTACCCTAATCTTTGCCTGTGCCTAATCTTTTAACAGTGTGCAGCTCTTTGCTTTTAAATAATATTGACTTTTGCAAACCTTTCGAAACGATTTGAAAGACACCTCTAGGAAACTGTTTGATAGCGCGCAGTTTGTTGATGGATACCAGTTACTTCCCAAAGGATGTTTATGTACAATGTCACAAACTGGCAACTCTAGTTGTTTTCCTTTTTATTTTTTTCGTATACTGTCATCAAAGAAATTTTTAAAGAGCCACAATTTGGAAACACAATTTTTTCTGATAATTAGTTGAGAAAATAAAAAAATTCTGGTACCATTCGGCAAGTTTTTAGATGACCGAATTGAGATCTTGATATGGATATCGCATCGTCGATTACCACCGTAATCAGTTTCTCCTCAATTGACATCAAAGCGCCCGAATGAATAGAATTATTAATGACGGAAGGTATCTGATAGCAATCGCGCCAATGGGGAGACTCAGGGAGGCAATGATAACGCAATTCAGAGAAATTATAATTGAACAGAACAAATTCAATTTGAACGTGAGTCCGCCAGTGAGTTTCGGGGCAGGGGTGAAAATAGGGACTGGAAAAAGGAGGGAGGGTAAGGGGGAGAGCCAACCCCAACTTTCACCCAGTGTTGCCCAAGTTTTCAATTAATATTTCTTATCGTGTCTCAGAAAGGAGTAATCTGTAGCATGTTTGAACTTTCCTTTTCGCTCGATCAAATAAAAAATTGCACATCGTCTAATTTACTTATTTTGTATGTATTCACTTATTTTATTTTATTAAAAAAAAAAAAAAATCATCGAACATCTTCTATGCACTAAACTTTTCAGAATTATTCTCTCATGCCAATATCAATTATATTTTGAGATGAATAGTTCCGTATCATTTTAGTTGCGGTGCGATAATCTTACGGTTATTTATTTTCTTTTAAAATCATAATCATTTCAATCGTTTAAAATGCTTCATATTTCATCGCTTTTCATTCTTTCACTGGTAATTCAAATACAAGTGTGATATTTTAAGCCGCATACAAATACTCGTATGTATACCTTACACCATTCTACTTTATCCTTTCTTTCCTCAGATTGAAAGGAATTTTTGAAAAATCCGTCCAGAATGCCCAAGTCGCTCGGAATGCAAAATCAGTTGCTCACATAGCAAAGGAAGGGAGTAAATTTCTTCAAGTGTTTCGATTTAAATTTCAACCCAGTTATACGGACGAATACAAATCTGAGAGTATTACCTTGAGGAAGCTTAATGATTCAGTATACAAATCTATCGTTCAATTTATAGTGAATACTCCCACATGAATAATGTACATCCATCGAAAAATAAAGTATTTGGAGTCCTCCTCACGGATGATATGCGCTTTGAACTTGCTTTCTAAAGACATGACAACGGCGCGTTCGTCCTCGCTGAAACGTGCTCACAATGGCGGATCTCGGAACTACCCTCCAATGATAACAATCTGATATTTCAACGGAGGGTGGTTAAGTGTCCATTATATTTAACGTTGGTACATGAGAGTGCAATACCGTCATAGAGCGAGCTCTAACACGTTTGTTGGCCCGGTGTGTTGTAGAGAGGCGGTAATTTTCTGTTCGCCCTATAATTGCCTCAACATCATACCTACAATGCCGGCGTTTAGCAATTAACAGACATTAATCCTATCTTGGCAAACTGAACGTAGAAGTAAAGCTCCGTTTCTTGCAGGTTTGCTCTCGCTTAATAAAACACTGCAAGCGCTGAAATTATCTTTTCAGTACACCTGTACTTTTTCCATTATTTTTCGTTATGTTTTCCGTTTTTCTATTCTTATTTTCTTAATTTTTTTATTCGTTGTCATATCAATAGTGTATTTAAAGGCAGATACAATTTTTTATCGTTAATCGAATTCATCTTTTTTCATTTTGTCTCTTTTCCTTTGCCCTTTTGCTTTCAAACCCAAACCTAATAGTCCAATAAAATGCGTTCCTCAATTTTAAAGCGCGGATTAATGACGTAATACTATGCGCAAATCCCTTCTCCCAAATGAAATGTTCCAATTATTATTTTTTTCCGAGGAAGAACACAATAGTGACGGGCACAACAACTTTCGCCACGAACACTGCTTATTACATTCTTCAATGATGTCAAGCATGCGCATTTTTGTTCCTTAAGATTGGCAATTATTTAGAGTTGGGCTGCTCTAGGAAAGATTAGGAATTACAATGACACATAGACTAGCATTTAGCATGGATGCCATCTTTTATTTCTCATCAGAGACAGGCTTTAATGTCCTGCTGCTCACATCTTACATTTTGTACCAAAAAATGCCGTTTTCGTGATATACCTTATCATTAATGTGGATCACTAACATGACAGTTGATTAACACCTTTCTATCCGTTCGTTGAAGTCTCTGAAATTTGCATCTTCTATCTTGCATTCGGTTCATATTACGCACATTTGAACGGGGGATCGGCAAGAAGCATAATCAGGAGTACTTACAAAAACGATTTGGAGCTCCTGGCAGCTCCTCTGGGAGAGCAACTTCCGGGGACATCAACCAACAAAATGCTACATGATGGCCAAAGGACTCTTTCAACGATTCATACAATTTTTTTTCGACTCATCTGTTAAACTGGTGGTGGCTCTATAAATCTGATTCTCTGGAGAGGCAAACATGTCATCGATAGTCACAAATTTAGCCTCCAGATCCTCTTTCCCCGTTTCAACTTCCAGGATTGTTCAATTCCTGAGATGTTGTGGTGGGCATAGATCAATGTTGCTGCCCTGTGGTGATACTTAGTAAGTCCACGCATTACAACTACATTGAGCTGATTTAATGGTCCCATCATCTTTCAGTTCAATCTAAAGGAAACAAAGATAAAAAAAGGTTTATCAAGATGAATTATAAAATAAAACCGACGAAAAAACTAGTACTTAACTATCAATTTTGAGGCAGTGAAACGAAGAAAATACAAAAAAACTTTCGTTGGGCGGCACAAGAATTGGAATTAATAAGTTCAAAATTATATTTGACTCACTTGCACAGTCTCTCTCATCACTAGCATTTCTGAGATGCAGTTTCTCTCTAATGATGAGAGAAGGGTCTTTGAAACTCGTCAATTATGATAAAGAAAATTGAGAGAGCGAGTCAACAAACTTTCAATCTATTTATCAGAGAAAATAAAACAGACCTGTGGGCCGACTATTGGAATTGATAGGCAAAGCTATAGAAAAAAATGACTAAAGGGATATGGAGGGATCCTATTGGTGAAATCTGGTGGTTGCAATGGACAAAGGCAGTGGATAATGAACAAACTAACAGCAACCCACGAGAAACCCGACAGTTAGTCCATCATTTTCTCCCTTAGTCTATAAGAACCACACATTTCAACCAATAGGATCGCTCCATAACTCCTATGTCTTCTTTATCTATAGCTTTGTCTGTCAATTTCAATAATCAGCCCGCAGTACATGAAAGTAGATAAGTCATCCTGAAGAGGAGGGAAACGCATGTTGCCCATTGACTTAGTGTGTGAACAAGGGGTCGGCTCTCTCAGCTGAGGGCTCAATCCTCTGAACTCCGAAGCACCCGCTCGGCGCTCAACCTAATGATTATTTCCACCACGCAGGTTCTCCTCTTCGTGATGTTAGTCGTGGAATACAGTTATGACAATAATGGAATCGACTGGTTCCTGGTGCATGCAACTTCTCGGCCAAACTGTTCGATTTCAGAGGCGGAATCGTGGGTGGGGGCCGTGGGGCCCATCGGCGAGATTGATGCTAATGCCCATGCGGAACAATGCGCGAACACGACCTTGGCGAACAATGGTCGCGCAATCGGACAGCGACGCCGGACACAGGACATCGAACACTAACCGCCAGAACCTGGACTTCGGTGTGGCGGACATCCAGCGTCGGCCGCCTCCTAGCTAAATGCTCCCGTCGATTTATCGAAAAGTTTATCGATGCTCGGACGAGACTGGTCGCAGATGCACTCAAGTCAATGGACATGGTTTACGAAGTCTGCTCTTTAGCACTCGCTGCAACTTAGACTGAAAAAAAAAGTAGCTTGGATCAAGCGTGATAATTCTTGAATTTGCCACCAAGAATTTTCTTTATCTTACTTTAAGCTGATTTTTTCTTGATCTAAGAAAAATAATGCTTGAGTTAAGCAAAAAAGTAGCTTATATTAACCAGCAAAATTCTTGATTTAAGAAGAAATACTTCTTGGCGGCAAATTTCAGATTCTTCTTTTTCCAGTGCAGGGTCGTTCTCATAGTTGCTCCTTGAACAGGGTGTCAAGCATCAGGGCGATTTTCCCGATTCCATCAGGATTTGAGGAAAAATTGGTCGTAAAATCAGGATTTGAGAAAAGTCGGCCGTCCGATCGGATATTTTTTATCGAGCTATTTTTGTGAAGTTACATTCGCCAAAATTCAAATTCACAAAAATCAGGATTTGATCAGGATTCGGAAAAATTAGGAAATCAGGATTTTAAGGACCCCCCCCCCCCAAAAAAAAAAAAAAAAAAACCCCAAACTAGACACTCTGTTAAAGAATTTTTACCTAAGGGAGCCCTTGTATGGTTCACATTATGATACAGGACGCTTTTAGCATCGCATTATGAAAAGGAAAACTTTTACGAACTCTGATGAGTGAAATTCAACGGAATCGGTTCGGAAATTGATCCCTGCGAAGAATTACAATGAATTGTCTCCGAAAAGAATGCAAAACATGAAATAAATTTTTTTTGAAAATTTAAAGAATTTTCCATACCCTCCGTGGCACCTTGTTAAATGCAGTTGAACCAAAGACTGGCATTTTTTTAAAAATGTCCAAATGTTATCAATGATGTGATATTATGCTATGTAAGGCAAGTACCTCATTAAGAATATCTATCTCGGTAATGTTTGAAGTCGTGAGCGGACGTTCTTAAGTCCCTGATAGAATCATATTGAATAATTCTTCCGAAAAAAAGTTTGGCTTTGGCATGCCTTTGAAAGCGAGAGAGAAAGCAATGAGCATGCCCAGTATTCGGTATTCTTCATTACGGAAACTAATTTGGTCAAGGATCAGGTGCTTTTTTTGCACTGGACCCTCGAACATCGGACTTTCCTGAATTTCTTGAAAATAGAGGCACAAGAACGATGTTACTATATTTAAGACTGAAATTGTATTACACAGTTCATTTTTTTTTTTTCAATTTAATGTTCCTTTTTCACAATCCAGTAGAAAAAAAACAAAAAAAATTAGTGCGGGAAGTGTGAACATATAGGGGCTTGTGAGGGTGTTGGAGGGTGAAGTTTTCGTCTAAAGCTGTTCAAATTAGTTGCTTGTTTGACATCATGTAACTGAATTTGACTTAAAATATTTAATTGGCTAATAAAAAACTGATATCTGAGATCAAAGGCGTAGCAGAACTAAAAATTCTGCGATGATTTGAGTTACTGAGTTGGTGTGATTTCGTTCAGATTTAATAATGGATGTTTAAGGATATCGAAGAGGTATCTCCACGTATCCGTTGTGCGCATCGTCTTTGTCAGATAGGCTGTTTTTCATTAAAAAATTCGGTCTCTTCCTGTCCACAATTTAACGCAAAAGCTCCAAGATGTGATGTTCTTGCACTAGTTCAGCCCATATTGTTACCATTCTCCCGGTTGTCTTTTGCGGGTCTGTGCTTGTAAAACCCATGTAGGAAAACATTCACATTCAGACACATTCAGTAATGACCTCAATTTTTAAATTTAATTTGAGTCTTCTGCTTATTTCAGCCACACTGGGAAAAAAAACACATTGGATCTAGAATCCAGACTCTGGAAAACATTGACAAGAAAAAATACTCTTGATTCAATCAGATTTTTGCTTAAATCAAAAGGAAATCCGCTAAAATTAAGAGGCTTATGGCTCTTGATTAAATTAAAAATCCGATTGAATTTTTCTTTTTTCTTGTCGATGTTTTTAAGAATCTGGACTCTAGTGCATTTTTGCGAGGAGGGTTTTTCCTCCTCTATAACAACGCGTAAAATGATAAAGAAGCATAAAATGTTGCGTGAGTGTCGAAGCTAATGATGTCTATGCAGAAATGAGGAACAAGTGGTTCTTCTCACGAAACCAACTAGATTTTGATCGTTTCGTTTGCAAACGGGGTATCGGCAAAATGTCATTCCGAAAAGTGTATATTCGGTCTCCATAATTTGCCCTAACATCTCAGCCAGCATGCCCGTCACTGTTTTTAGAAAACCCCGTCATCCTGGCACAGAGTCGTTTGGCACTATCAGGTCGAACTCGCACCGATACATCGCCATCCGAGTTCACTCTGTGCTTCGAGGACGCGCTTAAATAAATAATAGCTAAATGGCCGGGCCACAGGACAATAAACTAATGTAGCAGGTTGTTTTATTGTTGAGAAAATATGATGTCTTATTATTTAAAGACAATAATTTACTCGGGTCCGCGGTCGGGCCGGCGCTCGGGATGATAGGCGTTGCCACACTTTGTCACACTGTTATTATATATTCGTCATTAATATGCGCATCTTCGGAGGAGTTTGGCAGCACCGCTCGTGTTATTCAATAATGGGCACCGATTTATGCAGAAACGCCGCAACTCGAGAATAGACGCTGCGCAATGGAATGGAATTGGTAGTATACTGGACCGTCTGAATAGAGTGAGAACTTAGTGGTTATGGAGGACGTATTTACGCTGTACTGAGGAACCTTTTCCTTTTTTGGATGTACGTATGTCCATTACGCAGATTTAGGACGTCTGCTTCTCGCGTTATTTATCTTTACGGGGAGATAGTGTTGAAAAAAGTTATCGATTCGAGTGAATATGTGCATGCAATGAAACTTTTGATATTGCAGTTAATGTGTGCGTTAGAAATTTCGAAAATAATTCACAGTCTTTTTGGCACGGTGCATTTGGGAAGGCATAAGCATTCCGCTTAAATTTTCAAGTGCCGAAATAAAACTAAAACGACTGAGTGAAGAGGTAGTTTGACTTGATTGGATTTTTTATTCTGTTTTTCTCGGTGAAGTGGTTGAATTTCTTCTTAACCATGGATGTGGTTTTCGTCATTTATTTTTATTAATTTTGTCATTTATTAAGGCTTTCTTCATTTTTTACGTGCGCTTTTTTGTTTTCTAAATGTCAATACGACTTTGCTACATTTATGAATGTCCTCGAGTAGTGCCGATTATGGATATTGATAGATAAAGCTATATAGACATAGAAGAAAAATGGATGTGGAGGGATCCTATTGGTGGAAGCGGGTAGTTGATAAAGACAAAAGAGGTAGGTAATGAACTAACCAACGGCAACCCACGAGAGACCCTACACTTAGTCCATCATTTTCTCCCTTAGTCTATAGGAACTGCCCACTTCAACCAACAGGATCCCTCCATACTCCCTAGGTATTCTTTGTCTATTGCTTTGTTTATCAATCTCTATTATCAGCCCGCTGGACTAGAGATCCATGAAGAGAAGCCTCGAACCTCGGTAGCTGTCCTAATTTCATTTTGGTGCAGCTCCCTTAAGGGATGCAGTGATAAGACGTGGATTAGCTAACAGTAAGAGTAGACATACTTTTGACATTGTGTCCATAATCGGGTCACTAAGTTAGTCTCTAACTAAGTTGTGAGAGTGAGACTAACTCAAACTGATGCTTATTTGAAAATTTTCTCCGGGAAGCCCCGGCCCTTTTTTCCGCTCCCCGTGTCAAAGGCTTTGGACTCGACTACATTCACATGCCAATACCCTTCCTCTTCAGGTGCTCTACCCTTCATGAATTGATCATTTATCTTTCCTGATAATAATATGAGGATTTCTGTTATCCTGGAGACTAGCCCACTGTGCGATGGCGCTTGCGCGGTTTCTGCGGGAAATTCTGGCTCCATAATGTGACAGGCCGTTGGAACGTTTCAATTTACTCGGGCGCGGAGAGGAGACGCGGCGCTGCGGTCGACGCCACGAGAACACGCTTCCCGCGCAGCCAACGAGTGGACGCGAGACTCGAGTGTTCGGTGGGAGGCGAACATGGTCTTTCGCATTCGACGTCTCCATTACAGGCCACCACGGCGCACAGGCGGGGCCCACCGCCCCGACGCCGGCCAAAGAGCTCGAAACCCCCTCACCGAAGCCAGAGATCCTATCCGAACGCTAACGTCGAGGCGAAGAAGGATATGACGACAGCCCGAAGTAAAGTATACACAATGCAGGAACACTGGAAAAAAATAAACACATTGGATCTTGAGTCTGGACTCTTGAGAAAATCGACAAGAAAAAATACTCTTGATTCAATCGGACTTTAGCTTAAATCAAGAACCATGCCTCTTAGTTTGAGCGGATTTCGTTTTGATTTAAGCTTAAATCTGATTGGATCATGAGTATTTTTTCTTTTCAATGTTTTCAAGAGTCTGGACTCTAGATCCAATGTGTTTTTTTTTCCCAGTGAAGAGTGTGACTTACTTATAGGATGAAAAACATGAAACATAGGCACATAACATACATTAAAATCGCTCCCATAATGTACTCTGGTCGTCTGCGACACCTAAACGCCAGATCGCCACCTTCCGGCCAATGTATCACAAGCCCCATGCGACGATTAAAAATTTCCGCGCCTTTTAATTTCTTTACAGAGAAATTGTTGGTTGGATCTGTTTGAAAATATCACTGAATTTCATCGGCAGCACAAAGATAATTCAGTGTCATTTTCCGACAGCTTCGTTGATCAATTTCTCTGTAAAAAAAATAAAATGGCGGCTGAAATTTCTCGAAATTTCTTCGAAAATTCCTTAGGGGGCTAGGGGTCATGGTCCATTCGTAGCAAAATCACACGGAAAGCTCATTTTAAAGGACTGAAAATTTTGAAAAATGCCTTTAATTCTTTTTAAGTGGGCATCAAGCACATCACCTGGGTCATTTTTTTCAATACCTTGCTAGGTCACGGCGGTGAAGAAGTATCGTTATCCGACCTCTCAGTGCATTTCAATATTTTACCGTAGGCGGGCGATGCGTTGCACCGTCCTCCCAGAGCACTGTGCGGCGTGGCGCGGCGATCCGTGCACAAGACTTTATTAATGCGAATCCGACCGCGGAAAAGCTCATTACAAGTGGGTACGCGGCGCTCGCCGTGATGCCCGCGTATGAATGCTCGTTTTCCCATTTTTAGGCATTGCGCATGCAATTGACAACGGGCGCTTTGTTCGCGGCTGATTGTCTGATTTCGGCCCGATTAGCCGCAACAAATCTGGAATAGGCTCCGCAAAGCTACGACTGCGTCGTTAGGCCCCGTCCAGGAGGCATGTTGAGTTTTTCATTAGAGTGGAACGCCGCTCAACGTCATTCAATATGGAGACCCGTTTCAGCTGCCCAACAGAAAGAAGGATTCGAAACGAGGTGCTTATCAAAAGTTCGGAGATCCTTTCCAAGAATAATCTTCAACTTGGGATCAGAAAGGCAGGTTGAGGAATGCCCTTAACTATTCAATATCTACACATTATCTCTCTAAATGCATAAAATGATTTTTAAGTTTGTCATGGCAAGCCAGATTCCAGACCAGATAGTGTCATTGAGCATTCTTGGGAATAAAAATTATAAATTCTTGCTCCTCGTGTTTTAATTGATTGTTTGGTTAGTAGGAAAAGAATTATTTTGCAAATCCGCAGTGTTGGAAATCTCGCTTCCATTTGTAAATGTTAACATATATTATCATTGTGATGAGGCTTTATGGTGTGTCCCGCTTTATGAAGTAGAATTAAAACGAAGATATAAATCTGGGTACTATACATTTTAATACCTACGTGATGTTTTACTCTCATAGCTGAAAGCTCTTTAAGCTCACCTCGAGCCATCATCAGAGCTTCGACGCAATTCACAAAATTACTATGAACTATATTTTAACTCCATAATGAAGGCAAACGACACAATTACATTGCAAAAGATTATAACGCTATTACATCCTGTGAATCGCTTATTACACCGCTATTACATCGCTTTACATCCTCGCTATTGAATCCTTGATGGTAGATTGTGTTATTGGACCATGAGTAGGTTTTTTTCGCCCAATAATTAGCCTAGGTGGTTTTTCTTGACTAGTAAATTTGATTTATACGCGTTTAAAAAAGGTAGTATAATTCTAAAAATTACACAAGATTCTCTCTCGTGTAGATCGTATCAGATATTTTGTCGTAAACTTTCAAAGATACTCCGCGCAATAGCGATATATCTTCAGATGTAAACTGATAAAAGTCTCATTCATCACTTTTGATCAGTTTATTTCAGCGTTTGCAAACAGAAATATCATTCGTTAACTTTTTTGCGCGGGTAACTGAACTGTCGAAGCTTTAAAAGAAGCATCTCTGAGCAGAGTCCACCATTATAGATGATTTTGGCATAAAATCCAGGCACAATTCGGGGGCCCTCAACCAAAGCGACAAGACTAATTGAAGAGTTAATTATATCGCAGAATTGCCTTTGAGCCCTCCCCCCGCTTTTATCGGTAGGCCCCAATCTGCACCACTCATAAGGCTCTCCATCCATCTTGTTGCATTGAAAACTCGGAAGTCTTTTCATATAAATAGCTCCTTCCGACTCTTGGAAATTATCTCCCTCGAGAGGAAGAGGGGCTGGAAAAATCCCTTAATTCCGCCGTTTCGTGAAATGCCCTCCTCCATTATTTTTGCCTCGAGTATTTATTCATTCCTCCTTCTGTTATTTATTTTTCCCGACCCCTTCCGAGTCTCGTCTTCCGCCCTCGCTCGCATCGCTTAATTTCCCGGCTTTTCTTTTCCTCTTTTAATAAGCTAAGCGTTTTCTTGGTCATTAAATAATTTATTCATTTTATCTCAACGAATTTCTTCCTTTTTTACACTAAGCTCGCTCTTCGCTCCCCCTCAATTTGGTCGCATCTGAATGGCATCGTGTTAATTTCTGCCAAGCCAAGCGCATATTAATTAAAATTAAGTCATGATATGATGGGTCTAAATTATTCCCCAGGAGAAGAAGCTTTAATATTCGGACTAAGCGTGTTAACTCTACCGTAAAAAAATGTCTGTTGGGCACTAATTAATCATTTTAAACTAGCAAGAACAAGAATGAGAAATTGTAATCAGACGCAGCACCGAACAAGAACTTTCAATTCAAGGAAAAATATGCAGATCATGTTTTAGGCACCACAACTTGACTTGGGACCTAATTTCAACCGTACTTAACAAATTAAGAAATGCAGGTCTAATCGCAGACGAACTAGGTTCACACTTAACTGCATAATTCGAGTTTTTAATTCTTCTTCTTCAAAGCGGCCTCCATCACTAGACGATAGTTTTTGTCTAAAATGGATCTTGGCGCACGGCTGTTAGACGCGGTTCGTCTCATTCGCATTTTATTACAGGAATGAATCTTTACTTAAGAAATAGTAGGTATTCCAACCTTTAAGAAAATCGTCACGTTCCAGTATCAAGTATCACCTTCAAAGTATCACAAGCGCCATGCGACGTGTCAAAATTTCCGCCGCCATTTTATTTTTTTACAGAGAAATTCGACGGAGCTGCCCGAAAATTTCACTGAATTGTCTCAGTGCTGCCGATGAAATTCAGTGAAATTTTCAAACAGATCCAACCAAAAATTTCTCTGTAGGAAAATAAAATGGCGGCGGAAATTTGTAAACGTCGCATGCCGCTTGTGATACTTTGGCCGGAAGGTGACGAAACAAGTCTTATGATATTTTCATCCGTCCGCTCTATCATAATTACAAATGTTTTAATTTGCTCGTGTCTCCGTCTGCACTTGCTTATCAGTTGTATCAAGTCTAAAAAATCACCGCTGGCATGATCGGTTTGTGTGAAGCTAATATTGTGATACTTTCTTTTCAGTGTACCATATGAATGTAGACTTTACACACATTTTTATTGCTTCATTTGAGAGCGCTTAGTGAGCTATGTTCGCATTCTTTTCATACTTTTTTTCTGAAATGGGAAATTGGAGAAAAATAGATTTAAAAGTGAGAAAATGTGCCGCCTCTTGACGTCATCTGGCGCACTGGGAAAAAAACACATTGAATCTAGAGTCCAGACTCTTAAAAACATCGATACGAAAAAATACTCTTGATTCAATCAGATTTAAGCTTAAATCAAGAACAAGCCTCTTAATTTGAGCGGATTTCCTTTTGATTCAAGCTTAAATCTGATTGAATCAAGAGTCTTTTTTCTTGTCAATGTTTTCAAGAGTCTGGACTCTAGACCCAATGTGTTTTTTTTCCAGTGCGGCATTTTCCATTTAAACATATGTATTCAAGCAGATTGGATTATGCTGTCATATTTTCTCCAATAATTGTTCAATTTAGAAACCAAGGATATCCTCGCACTCAGTGTTCCGAGCAGTACCATTTCAAAGATGAAATTCACCACATTTTAGACACCTGCAAATTCCCTTTTGGTCAACCATCATGCAGACAGAGGAGGGCACCAATGACGCGCAAGTCAGCAATATGAAGAAAAAAGAAAGTGGCAAGTTTAGCAGGATGCGAAGCCAAAGCTCAGCCGGGCGAACTGCGGGCCGATTCTTGAATCGATATCGAATGCGGTTGATCCATAACTGCCTATCTTCACAATGCTATATATCGGTCAAGGTCCTTCGATAACGGTTCGACAATCGACTCGCTGGCGTTTCCCTGGATCCGGCGAGGAATGTAAATTGAATTGTTAGCAACTTTGTCATGACCGATGCAGTTTCAAAATCTCCATCACGACTCCACCGAATTCACGACCGCGGTGATGCGATCCGCTTCAGTTCTTCCTTCGATAGCTTCTCAACGTCCACCCTATTAAGTGCAAGGGAAGTATCGAGGGACGATCGCTGCTCGCGGAACTGCTCTTTTGAATACGAGAGCAGCACGTCAACTCCAACGTCGAAAATCTCTCCCGAATATACCCATTTAGTGAAAACACTAAATAATAGCCTGAAGGCTGTAAGTTGATGAAATGATACAATTTCATTTCTTTCAAAACCAGTATTTATAAAACAATTGTTGTAAAAGTGGATTCATATTTTTCAAAAGAGCAAAAACTGCGCATATGCGCCTTGTCCTCCGAGCCCCTTAACTATTGCTCTAAACTGAGACACAACATCCAGCAATGGCATCAATAAAGGGAGCCATGCGCATCTAACGGATATTCTCTCTCCTTTTGGCACTCGCTACAGTATGCTCACTGCTCAGGATTTGCAATTCTTGGAAGTTGACAACAATACTGAATTTCATCCAGTCCAAAAAATATGTAGAAAAAATTGATGGTACTTGGCGAGGCTGCTATCATTCACTCATCACTGACTGTTTAAAATTTCAAATTACGTTGGTAAATTTAAAATTTGTTGCATGAATTCAGTAATTTTACTGCAAAGAATGTAAGTTCCACAATCCTAGCAACATTGTAATGCTCTTGATTTCATTTTGCAAAATGTTATCCATACATTGCGTATGTTAACAGCTGAACCATGTCGAAGCAATCCCTGCAGGATTCCAAACACCTTTTTCACCATTTCATTTGAGAATTTTTCTCTCCTTCATCAAAGAAAATGTCCCATTAGGCGAACACTAGAAATGACTGCTGAACATTGCAAGACACGCTTACCAGGGATACACATAATATGCACCTTAAGAAGAAATTCCTGATGTTTCCTATAGATTCTGCAGAAAAGTTGTTCTCATAATAAAAGACAGATTGTCAGACAATGACAATGCTTTGGTAAAAATTCATGGGTCCTGAAGTAAGATATTTAATTTAATTGTCATGCCTACCTCTGGAACTAGTCTGTTGAACGGTATCCCTTGTTTCCTGCCTCCTCTTGCGCTCCTGCCCTTGGCACTCATTTCCAAAATGAAAATGTAATCAACAAGTGTTTTTAATAAAATTTAACTGGAAACGTATGTTATTTGTGCTTCCTATTGGGATTTTTATCTGCTACGATGCTACGAGCAAGAGGTAACGGAACAACTCAGACTCAGACTGACGAGAGTAAAGTATGGCATTCAGGCATTGGCATGGAAGGTTAGGTTGAACAACGGATGAACGGATAAAGTACCAACATTATTTTTTGCGACGAACAAAATGCACTACCCAGAATACACATCAGCTTAAGGGGCTACCCTCCTCCTGGTCATTAATCTGGCGTCTTTTTGCAAAAAATTACGATGATTAAATTATTATTCAATAATACATCATTATACAGTGCAATGGCAGTTCTGCGAGCTTTCCCATCATCTGAATCAGATGTATAAAAGATTCACATCTTTTTCAGTGAAGAATCGATGATGGTTGCCACTTTGTAACTAACGCAGACGCAGTTATACTTCTCAACCAATGAAATGAACGCGCCTTATGGAATCCATTTCTGATTGGATCCTGTTTTTAAGTTTCCTTAGTTGAACTGTGGAACTGAGGGCACGACAAACGGAATGACAGAGGGAATATAAAGAAACCAGCAACAATGGGAAATCCTCATGTGAAGAAAGTTCACCTTCATCCTGAGACAAGGGAGGACTGTTTTCCGAAGCACGGACTGGTATATCATCAACAGAAGCATTTGCTTCATCATGAGTTTCATCATTACCAGAAAACTCCTCACACTGAAGATTCAATACTTCTCCTCACGGAGAAAAAAACCTCGTTCGTGGGACCCGAAGTTTAGGTCATATGGATCTCTGAAGTTTTCGGATTGAGCATCCGAACAATTAAGGTCCAGCTGCTGAGGTTCGGATCACACATCGGAAACTTCAGTTCTTACATCTGAAGTAAGAACTGAAACTGTGATGTGTGTGTGTGTGTGTGTGTCACTGTTCTGTGATGTAAGAACTGAAGTTTTTCGGATGTGAGAACCGAAGTTATTCGGATGTGACTACCGAAGTACTTCAGATGCAAGAACTGAAGTTTCCGATGTGTGATCCGAACCTCAGCAGCTGGACCTTAAGTATTCAGATGCTCAATCTGAAAACTTCAGAGATCCATATGACCTAAACTTCGAGTCCCACGCACGAGTTTTTTTTCTCGGTGCTGAAAGGAGAGAGCTAGTACTCTCAGAAGCGTCAGGAAACTCTAGCAATTTGTTGACCCGCCTGTACTGATATCTCCGATCGAGGGATGAAAATGATTTCCTTCTCCTAGGAGTAGGATTCAGCCATAACGGCCCGTAAGAACTGTCAGAATCGGCTATGATAAATTGGAAAGCATAATCTCCAAACGAAACACCAATAAGTAAGAAACATGAGAGAATTAGGAAACAAGGTGGCTTGTTGTGGTCAGACGCACAAGACAGATTAAATATGGATAAGCCTTGCCTATCATATGGGCTCCAATGACGATTCTGGCGCTCTTTCTAGTAAAATTAGCAAATATAACAAAGGTGTGAACAGACGAAACTTACCTCTCTTAGGCTGGATGTTTGAGGAAGCTGAGTTCCACTTCCACAGACGACTGCCAAGTATTAAGTGACCGATTTCTGCTTGAAGATCGAATTCTAATAACACTAAATTTCTCTAATAAAATTCCACGTGCACAGAGCAGGGACGACAGACGACATGAGGTTAGCCGTTAGCTTCGTTTTTTTCTCACTAGAGTCAACACCGAATAAGTTAACGCACTTTCAGGGAGGTCAGAAGGTCTCTTGACATCAGTTCAGCATTGAAAGTAAATGCACGAATCAAGATGGTGGATCTTCTGTCGCAGTGTAGAGTGTGTAAACTTATTTGTGGTGGACTCTAGCCGTAGCACGGCCAACGAAACAGTGTTACCGATGGACGATTATGAAATTACGCCGGTTCGAACCCAAAAAAAAGTAATTTCGAACCTTCGAGGAAAAATTGTCCCTCCTTACGCTCAAAGTATAGCAACTTCAATCATTTTTCTCAAAAAACTTGCAGTTCTGTGTGTATTTAGGTTGGCCTATTCAGGTTGGATTTGTGAAAGCGAAAGGTAGGAGTCAATTGAGTGGGATCTAGACAGGTGAACGTCATAAAGGTATCCGAGTTGCTCTGACGTACCTCTGATTGGCATTGGTAGGGTTAGCAGCGGCATCTATTGTAAAATATTTTTTAAATACTTTAAAAATAATACTTGCAAGTATATTTGTAATTTTTTTTTTTTTGGTATTTTAAAAATACTTAATTAAAATTTTCAAAATAATAATTAGTACAATTTTTATAATATTATTTTAAACATTTTAATTTTTTTTTTTTTAAAAAAAAATATTTTTAAAATATTACATTATAAATAATATTTTTAAAATATTAACAAAAATAATTATGATATATTTTAAAAATATTATAAAATATTATTTTTAAAATGTTTACTTTTTATATTTTAAAAATGTTTTAAAAATATTTTAAAATATGTTATATATTAGATTTCAAAAGTATTTTTAAAAATATTTTTGGATTATTTTTAAACTCTTTTTAAAATATTGCTGTCTAACTGGGCTGCCCTCCCTTTTCAGCGGCTTAAGTGCGACTACTGTGGGCATCGTTTCGTCTGATTACGTATTTACCAATTTGGACAGAGTTGTTGTCTGGTAAATTCGGCTGTGTAATTTTGGTTTCGTTTTCGCCACTATTTTCAGTCTAGGTCTCAATAACTCGGAAGAGACTCAGAATTGTATAATTAGAACAAAACTCTTTGACAGTTCATAGCGTTGCTGAAGAGAGCGTTCCGAACTCAAAAATTCGAGTCACAGGCGGAAATCAAGACAGAAATTCAAAATTCTTTCACAATAATTTCTCCTGAGAAATTTAAAAAACAAAGTTGAACAGGTGGTATGAGAATATTACTAAGCATAATATTAGTCAAAATGTTGAAAAGGAAAAAAAATATCAAATAGTCCGAGGGAAGTGAGGATGAATCGCGGAAAGATAAGACAAAAAGCTTTCTACTAACGGTAGGGGGTCCCAATTTTTTCATTTCTCAAACTGTTATAGCTTTGTAACTGTTTGACCAAATGAGTTGATCTTGATCCCAACCGATAGATTTTGAATCACAAAACCAGTTCGGGTACCTTTGGAACAGCCTATGTAGTGATTTTTACTCCAAATTAGCTTCTTAGAGATGCCAGTGCTTTTCTTGGTCATTCAATACTTTTTTTCACATTTCTACCTTAATTATCATTTGGGCCTTGGGGCCTGTAGTCTCCGAAGCCCAGGACAATTGGACCGTGGATGAAGGCATCATCTCATCATACACTTTGAATTAACATCCAGAAAATAACAATGTTTAGGTGTCTTTAGTCCATATTATCAACCGAGGAAAGGGCGGGCCGTACCGATTACCGTTATCGACAGTTTAATCACCCTCGACCCTCCGTTGGTAAGAAAACACACGTGTTGCACCCACAAACCACACTCGGTCATTTCGAAAAACACTTTTCTGGCACCCGCCCCACGCTGACCACCTCCGCTCCTTCCCACCGTTGTCATTTTAAGAATAAATTATCCAAATTGTGTCTCAAAATCTTCACGTTTCGAATTGCAATTATTGGGGTGGAAACGGCAATCTGACGCCACGCCAGTGATTAAACAAGCGAACAGATTTTGGGGCAATACAAACATAGGTTTTAACTCTTGGTGCGGTTGCACGCCCCTATGCCAGTGGCCCCATGATCGATTACCGAAATAAACGGCCACGCGCGCGCCCATGCGCTGTGCAGCTGCCGTTAATTTGTCCGATTGATTTGACGTTGCCGTTTTTTTAATTTATCTACGCAAATTAGCGTACATTTACATTATATATTGAACGGAATGGGCCACTAGACAAGGTACGAATTTAAGCAATCTGATACATGTTTCTCAACCAGAATTTCACGTAACACACGATTCGCACTACGAAAATTACTGAAACCAACTTCTAACGAAGATATTAATGGCCCGTTTTCACACATCTCCAGTAAAGTTAGACGAGGCTACCTCAAATATGATGCTTTGTTGGCGCGTATACGTAGTATACCGCCTTTGCGATCGTTTCGAACCCTGCTCGATACAATAACCGAGTCCCTTAGTTCCTTACCGAAAAGTGACTACCGCGAACTTCTGAGATTTTCCAAAGCGTGTAAAAAGTTTATTTATCCATCAATAATTATGATTTAAAGTTGTTTCTCATTCTGGGGCTCATTAGTTTATGTGCAGTGAATACCAAGAGTCTACGTTACTTGGTTTTTTCAAAAAAAGCCTAAGAATGCGACGCGCTGATTTAAATTATGCATATATAAGCAGAATCAAGCGAATTGATTCGAGGATGGCTGAGCAGGTCGGCACTCTCGAAATGAGAATTTAACTCCTCCGTTTTGTTCAAAACGTTGCTTTGACAGATCTGTAACCTCGGTTATAATTTCCAAAAGTTGGTACCCGTGCTCTGATAGTGCAATCTGTGTAAGTGCAATCTGTGATGAGCCTCGAGACTCAATAGACCATTAGCTAAACGTGGCTCATACAGGAATCCACTTACCCCTCTCTTTCCCACGCTCCTGCTCACTGCGTCGGCGTCTCGACGAACAATAGCTTATGACGGTTGCCAAGCGATGCCGGGATCCTCAGCCCCTCGCAAAATTACTTACGCTTCATTAACCATTTCACCGTCACGCTAGGATTCGTCCAATTTTCAAAAAAAATTGTTTCGCGAGTTTTTAGCAATTTTTTCCTTACTCTCCGTTAAAACACGAATTAAAAGAGGTCTCATTCATAAAAATCGGCCAAATAGAAGAGAAGTTACAGTATTCGAAATCCGAAGAAATCAACAAAACTTCTCCAAACAAAAAATAAAATGAAGGGGGAAAAAAAGAAATGTATAAATTACAATTTAATATGATTGACCTCAGAATGTGACAAGCAATTCAATTATAAAAAGGAGAAAAAATTGAGTGAAATTACAAAAAATTAGCCTCTTGCAAGGGGCTTCCTTGTATGAGTTTTGACCTGAAGACAAGTAAATCCCGTTATATTATTAAAACGAAATTGACTCCATAGTTTAATGCCTTAGTTTCTTGAATACGATTATTTTAAGCACTCGATTTATAACAGCAATTTTACCCATGAGGTGATTTCCTGAGAGCTGATAATATCACGAATTTCTCATAGAGCCCTTCAAAAATGGCTTGCTTTTTGGGCAGCCGATTCGGCCATCAAACCGGGGTTTAAATGGAAGCTGATAATAACACAAAGCTCTGAGAACAATTTTAAGATGAGTATAGGAACGGTTTGTACATTACGAGGAGAGGCGGGCATTCTGTTCAGCATATCGATACATAAGTATTTTCACACGTAGAATTCAATTTTCACGTCAGGGAGTCGACATATTTTGATTTTTTCGATTTTATACGGAAAATTTATGGTTTTTCGGGATTGAAATTACTTACAATTGTTTCATGAAAAATGAATGCACCCAAAATGACTATAGCATTTTGACTTTCACATACCTACGTGCACTCACTAAATTGATTGGTAAATTCAAAGAGTGGGTACATCGACCTGGTATATCAAGTTTCTGCGATTTTTTACGGCAAATCGGTAGATTTTTGGGATGTGGATTGCTTACTTTCAATTCATGAATGAATAAAGCATGGACATGGTTGAGCTTCTTTGCATGAAAAGACGTTTAAAATAACAAAATCAAGACATATTTAATACAATTGCATTTATATCGAGTCAATTTCTTTTCAATAATATAACGGGATTTATAATACCGGTGATTTGGGTATTTTAACCCCAAAATACCTTTAAATCGACTTTATCTTCTAGGAATTCGACAGAATTTTTCCTTTCTTCGCTTAAATTTTTCCGTAGCACTTTTCCTCAAGAATCTGATAAGATTTTGCTTGAGGCGGATCAAAAAACTTAAATTTGTTCGAATAGCTTTCTAGATTCACAATACACGGTCTCGTCAAGGTGCGTCGTTGACCTTGCAGTGTTGGATCGTGAATTCTCCTGTTGTGCTGCTTGCCTTTTTTGAAATCTCTGTAAATGAAAACTAAAGGGGTTGATATGTGCGAGTTAATGACGCGCCTTATCAACACATTGTGTTGGAGTTCACTGCTTGTTTCTTAATTTACGTTTGCTTTCTGCAGAAAAAAATTGATCGAATTTCTAATTTATTTATAAATTTTTTTCCAAACCTGCATAACATTTACTAACTATGTTAAGCTTCGCTTCCATGGTAGGCCAAAGTACCTCTGGTGAGGTGCACGAAACCGGTTAAAGTTTGGTGACTGTTCATAGATTTTCTATCTTCACGAGACAAAAAAAAGGATAAAAAAACCTGTTCTGTTAACAATTTCATTTTGAAAGCAAATACAGAGCGGAAAACTGAGGAGCCTTTTCCAGGATTATCACTGATTATCAAAAAATATTTTTATGTGAATTAGTTTTCGGAAAATTCTCTGATACCTTGGAACAATGCAGATTAAAAAGGACACAGGCGCAGTTCTTTAGTGTACTTACAATGTGCTGAAAATTTTTTTTACCTTTAGATAAATAGGTCCCAAATGTTTGATGATAGCTTGAAGTGTTTCCTGAGTGCTTGAAGTGTGATACCTGAGACGGTGTTTGGAGCAATGCGACAAGAAATCCCCAGACTTCGAAAAGTTTCCCCACTTGCAAGGAAGCGTAGCGTGAGACTCAATGTGAATGAAAAGAAAACATATGATTAGGGAATGAAACAGTAGTTCAGAATCATATGCTTTATGTATTTAACACGAGGAAAGCAGGTGGCAAAAATAGAATGATAAAAACTGGGAAGAGTCTCTATAATGCATAGAAAGTTTGCACAATTGATATGAAGTTTTTCAGTTCGTAATGCTGCTGTTGAAGCGAAATGCATGAGACAGCGGGTACCAAGAAATTGCTAGAGCGAATACACTAAATTTAAACTAACCTCTGCCTTGCACTGATGGGATCACGCATGTTCGTTTGCTGTTTAGTGATATCATTGGCAATTAAATTTAAGACATAATCAAACTCCTCCTCTTGCAAACGCATGAATATTTTGTAATAGAATTCATCGGCATAGCGTAGCTCCTGATCAACATTGTTCAGTAGTCCTTGGTTAAGGGTGTCACGACGTAGAAACCAATACCTATAAATAATCAAGAAATAGATAGAGATAGGCATAGCAAAAGCTAACTAATTCTACGAACTTCCCATTTCAATTGGTTACTTTTCTCTCATATATAGGTATGCAAATGAGAATAAAACCTAACCTTAGCTCTAGATATTAAGCATGATTCACCTAAATAATGATTAGTGAACTGGTAAATCATCGTCTCTTACGTCGGTCTTGCAGATTTTGGCTCCTGTTTTATTGTTAGGAAATCTGAGAAATATTTCAACATAATCATGAGATTGGTCATCATTTTTCAGAAGAATTGTCATCAACTTTTGTCTACTTATGCAGAATATTCTGCGAGTATTTAAAAAAATAACACTTATTTATTTGACTTCCAAAAATTTAGGCGAAGACCAAGATTTAAAGACAGCAAAGGAACGTGCTTTTTCAACCTTCCTCGTTGATAAATTCTTTTTTAAGAGAGGACCCGGTCTTACGGTTGGTATTGTTGAGGAACTAAAGATGACTCTGCTCTGCTGTAACAAAAGCACAACTTACGTACAGATAATGTCCTCTACTTTAAGTCGATACTAGAAGTTAGGTCTCGCCACTTACAGTCGACCGCAAACCATAAGATTTGGGCCCAAATTAAAAGACCAGCTCTTCCGTTTTCCACTACTGTGGCAGCCAGCCGCTGCCAGAAAAGAAGAGTGAAGGACGAGATAATAAAAAAAACAGATATGGACTTACCGAACCCAAAATCTCCTCTGGCCTCGGCGGTTTTTGAACTGCTGCCAAGAAGCTAGCATTAGCAACATCATCCACATCGTAATTATGATATCCTGCACTTCCATCTCAATTTTACACGCAATTACTACGAAATGTGACCGGAAATGATGAAAATAAAAGATACCTGTTATCAGTGTGATATCGCGTAGAAGTTATAATTTCCTATTCCGAATCAATGTAAACAAAACTAGAGAAGACTCTGATTGGTCGTTCCCTCGTCAGGCCATGGGTCGTTCCAGTATTCGTGTGAACACAACTGAATATGGTTTCGCGAGTCAACATTCATCGATGCGTCGATGACTTCCACATTCAGCTCCCACATTCAGCGTCTGATCGCGGCTTAAAGTTTTTATTTCACATTGGTCACGAGGAATTTGAACTGCCCGCTCGCAAGAAACTCAAAGCTCTACGTGAGTCAAATCGCGCACTACAACAGTTTCAGCAGGTTTCTCAATCGAGCAATGTTTATTTCCCACCATGTGTTGTTCAAACTAGTAGCAATTTGCTATAGCTGAGCCAGCTATAGTATCAAGTCTTCTCATTTTCTTAGAACTAACAAAAAAATAAAACATTTCATGTGCCAAAAAGAATTTTTTTTTCCGCCAATTTGTTTCAGATACTTACGCTCAAGATCAGACAAAAGGTAGTACAGGTTTGTCCTCACTGCTTCCTCCTTCTTCACTTCTTCTGGTGCAGCATTCCATTGAACCTTCATGATTGACCGCATTCTTTCTGCTGTTAACTTTATGAACTTTTTGATGAACAAATTCTTCAAGGCAAGTGGGTAGGTCTGATTAATATCTAAGAGGCCTAATGTTTTGAGACCCGTCAACAGCTGTGCAAATGGTTCCTGCAGCTCCCTATTGATAAAATAGTCGAGTATTTCTGGAATGTACCACCGAATAAATTAATTTAAAGAAAGAGGAGAAATCACAAAGTAGATTATTACAGAAATACATTTTATCACTTGTTCATCAACAATACAGTCTCAATAAGGAGTACATAAGCTGCAAAAACTTTGGACAATGTTCTGCAGACGCGGGTAGAATGGTCACTAGACAAGGAATGAACTTAGTAAACCACTTTATTGCAATTTCTCTTCAAAATGTTCCTTACAGAATAATTCACACAAGAGCAAGAGTGGAAACCCAATTCAAAAAAAGAATATCCATATTTACTATTAGCGTTGGTTAAAGAGCTTAACACAAATGGAATTCATTTTTCAATTTCCTTGAACTATAACATTTTTTGCCTCATCCTTAAAAACACTTAAAAGCACTGGGAAATTAATGGAACATACATTGTTTCTTGACTGGGCCAGAATTAGTAGTTCTTAATAATTGCTATGTGTAGTCCAAATGATGTCATCTATATAATTTGTGTTCCATTAGATCAGTGCAAGGTGTCCATTGATACGTCATCATCTAAAACTTACTTTGCTTCATCATTACCTTTATTTTACTTCCCCAGATATTGTTTCTAAAAATCCTTGCTTTTCCATTACTTTCTCTTTCTGATAGGAATTTTAATCTCCGAGAAAACAATATTTTATTGAAATGGAGAAATGGACTTATTGGACATACAGGGTGATCCAGACCACCCGTCTACTAACTTTTTCCCGCAAACGGCGAGAAATTGAGCTTCGGGACAAAAACTTTCCCAGCATCGAATTGAAAAATGCCCCATAACTCCAAAAAATGGAGGTTAAAGGAAAAAGTGCAAAGAACAAAATGTTCTTATTTTTGGCCGTAGATTCCGAATTTGAAGTCAAAACATACCCTTCTTTTTTGAAAATCGCGAGAAACGGGGGGGGGGCACCCCCCAAGACACCCCAAGGGGCCATTTTGGGGGGCTGAAAATATTTTCATTCGATTCTTTGGGGTCGATTAACCACAAGAAAGTATTTGTCCCAAAGCTCAATTTTCCGCCGTTTTCGAGAAAAAGATAGTAGGCGGGTGGTCTGGATCACCCTGTATTCATGCTGAAAGAAACTATGTCGCACCCAAAACTATGCACATAGTTCTTTTTAGCAGAAATACGTCTATCTGTTCGACAATTAACGTTAGGAGGGAGAGAAATTGAAATATGGTTAAGCTATAGTCAAGATTGAGGTTGCTAGATTTTTATATCGCAGGGACTGTCATGATAACGTTTAGCGTGCGATGTGATTCACCTAGAGCATTGAATAGGGATAGTTTATGATTACTGACTGTCCTTCCCGTTCGCAGAGGATATTTTGCAGTGGCGTGGCATGAATTGCGATACATCGATTGTTATGTCATTTAAACCTATGGTAAAGAATCGATTATTAAGGTATTCGCTACGAACACCCTGTTTATCGATCCTTTTCCACAGGTTTAAATGGCATAACAATCGATACATTGCAAAGCACTCCACGCCACTGATATTTTGATATTAACGGGGCTCTGGCACAAGATAATTTTGCAGGATTTTTATCGTTGAAAGGTTGGTATCTACAGCACGACTGGGTGGTTCCGAGGTAGGAAAAGCTTTTCCCCCTGAGCAGGTATAGGATTTTTCGGGGTTATGATTACACAGTGAAATTCCCCAAATTTTATGAACTAATTAAATTAAATTTTAAGCTTTCAACGTATGACGTGGTATGTCCAAAAAGGAGCTGGTTTTTCTCAAATTGCTTACGAGTTTCAATCATGAAAACCTCATTCTATGACACCTGCAACTGACCCGTTCACCCCTCAATTTTGAGTAATCCTGGGTTTTGATTCTCCTAATCCCATATTAGGTGACTGCCGAGGTATCGCACTTGAACGCCTTTGAACAAAAGGCATTTTATTCCATCTTGGTGAACGTGACGCATCAGCCAGGTAAACCAGAGAGCCTTTGCACTATGGGAATTTAAGAAGTCAAAAACCTTGTTCTTTCTCAAAATATTCAACTCGACCGTCACGTCCTTGTGCAGACATTGATGTTGATAGGTGGCGCACAATGGTCCAAACTCGAACGCTTTAAGTAAAAACTCATTCACAGTGCCCAAAAATTATACATTTTGCAGGATCTGTCATTCCTGAAAGAAAAGAAAATTTCTCTAATTTGACCGTTTTGTATTTTAGAAGGATACTCCTCATTCAAGATTGAATTTATCTATCTATGTATTTTGAAGATCGTAAGCCGAGCCTGCTTCATATTTCCTCTCATTAATTCTTTCTCTTCTACAAAAAATCGGGCCTGAGCGTGCAGTCGTGTTTCAAGTTTGCCAACCAAATTAGCACTCAACGCTATCTAGTTTTTTCCGTTCAATTGAAAGAAAGACAAGTGAAGTGAAACTAACGGTGGTCGTGATACAAGTGACTTGATTCCAGTAGAATTACTGTTAAATTCGACGCCATGAAACTTTTTACTCGAATGGACCACTAGACAAGGTACGAATTACAGCATTTTGATACATGTTTCTGAACCAACATTTCACGTAAAGCACAATGCGCACAACGAAAAGTACCGAAATCAACTCCTTACGAAGATAATTAAAAATTCTTGATGCGTGAATTTAAACCGCCCGCGCATGAAAACTCATTGCTCTACGTGATTCATATCGCGCGCTAAACGTCATCATGACAGTCTCTGCGATATAAAAATCTGGCAACCTCAATGTTGACGCTTTGGCTCAGCTATAGCAAATTACTTATAGTTCGAACAAAACACGGTGGGAAATGAACATTGCTCGACTGAGAGGCTTGCTGAAACCGTTGTAGTGCTCGATTTGACTCACGTAGAGCTTTGAGTTTCTTGTGAGCGGGCAGTTCAAATTCTTCGTAACCAATGTGAAGTAAAAGCGTTTATATCTTCGTAAGGAGTTGATTTCAGTAATTTTCGTTCTGCGAATCGTGTTCTATGTGAAATTTTGGATAAGAAACTAGTATCAAATTGCTTAAATTCGTACCTTGTCTAGTGGTCCATTAAGAAGAAATTACTCATACAATATCATGAGAAAAGGATGGATGTAAGAAACTAGTCGCTTAGATATCATTATCCTACATGATTCCGGCGATCTCATTCTTGAATCGAGGTGAAATCTTCTCGAAAGCAAAATGCATGTTTCTGCATGATTCAAGTCACATTTTTCCAGTGCTAACTATTAATTAATTACAATAAGTCTTAGGAAAGGAGCCGATCGGAGCAAACACGGGTTTCCAAAAATATTCACAACGCGAAATGATGAAACCACATTTATACACTTAATACAATGGGAATAGTATCAATATTTTTACAGCGCTAGAACCGCTGTAGGCCAGTTGCCGATGTGTGTAACTCTTCAGGCTCATATACTTATGACACCCTCCACGCTAGCCTAAAAATGCGATGTCAACTCAGCGTCACCGTCAACTGTGACAAGTTTGACACAGTGGCTTAAGTCTAATTTGTTTACTCACCCGCACACACTGATTGAGGTTAAGGTAAGAGGGACTTAGCCCTGCCCTCGAGGAATTCGCACAGGTACAATGCCAGGCTGAACAGCATTTCGACGGTGAAACTACCAAACCACGTATCTCGGTTGCGGTGTTTAAAAATCTACGCTCACATTTTATTTTTTTAAAGTAGACCAAATCAATATCATTCCTTGAAATTTTCACAGAATTTTCTGCGCGCAAAGAAGAAAAATCACAGAAATTTTCAAGACTGGACGTTCAGTAGTTATTCATTTAAAAAATAAAGTATGCCAGGAAGTCTGCGACGTCGCAAACCGAGATACGTGGTTTGGTAGTTTCACCGTCGATTTGGCGAGGCGTGAATGATCGATTATCGATATTTCATTGTTTGAAGCTATGGTAAAGAATCGATTATTAAGGTGTTTGTTGCAAACACCCTGTTTATCGATCCTTTTCCTTAGGTTTAAATGACAGATCAATCTATGATTCTCAAATTACATTGCGAGCAGCAGCCTCGTCAAGGTGGATCATCAGAAGAAGGCATTAATCCACTAGATTCAAATCAGTGGCCTGACTTAGTTTGCGATTAATCGATTGATCTGCCATTTAAACCCATCGTAAAGGATCGATAGACAGAATGCTTGCCTTGCCACTAACATCTTAATAGTCCATTCTTTACCACAACTTCAAATAGGGAAATATCAATAATCGATCATTTACGCCGCACATTGGTTCCAGAGCCAGATCTAGGCGGCATTAATTAGAGTATCACCTTTGTTGGCATGCAATACATGTTTTTATATGTTTTTTGGGTCGCTGATCACGAATCTGAAGTCAGTTTTACTCCATCGTTAACTAAAACATGGTAAATTTGCGAAAAATAGCAAATTCACGCTCAAATACCGGAATAATTATTTGACAATTTGGCTTGGAGCTTGAGCTATAATACATTTGACTAATTTAATGATTAATCATCCAAAACGACCAATGATTTTACTATTCTTCATTTTTGGATGATTATTTGAGAAGGGAGGGAGGGGGAGGGGGGGTTGCCACGTTGAGTAACTGAACGAAGTGTACCTGCATGCAATTGACACGATCTGTTTTCGGAATCTACTTCCATAATTTTGAGGTATAAGAAATGGCAGGATGAAAATAAAGTAAAAAGCGTCCTAATAATACTATTGGACAGGGAGAAAAGGCATTGAACGTGTCGGACACTGGTCCGTTGTTTTTTTAAATTAAAGAGGTTGTAATGTATTTTGTATTTTTTTTTTTTGAAGTACCTACGGATAATTAAGAAGAGCAAGAGTCAGTTTTCGTCCGAAATTCAAGAAATATATTCAAATTTAAAATTCATGTATATTAAAATGTACAACAACTAAATCGCATATAAATTTGATGAATAATTAACATCATGAACACATTTAGCAATCAAAATAAGTCACAAAAAATTACATTGAAAGAAAAATTTCACTGGCTACGAGAGGAGGTGAATATTCTTGCGGGTAATGATCACATTTTATAGATTCAGACAATGGTATGCCAAAAAAAGTAGGTAAAAGTCGCAGCTTTTGTGATTTTATTACTGTTTTTGTTATTTTATTGAATTAATTAGGAGTTTTGAACTTGTGATGTCTGGTTGGAGGCTCTCAAACCTGTAACAACAAGAAAGAACAAAGAAATCATTATAAGAAAAAGAAATGAAGTCTTTGCTGAATAATAAAATGGAAAAGCCCTTACTTCCGGGCAAGGTACCTATAATAATCAACAAAAAGGAAACACTACACAATAATTTACTATGAATCGATAATTTTAGCGATTTTTTTTTTTTTTTTTTTGAAATTGTATTTGCCATGATTGTTTTGAAAAACCAAGTGAATAGACTCCTCTCTAAGTGAATATCAAAGAAAAAAATAGTTTTATATCATTGCTAGAAAGGTAGAACGGTATCACCAACCCGTAATGTGATATAGCCAGTTCTCATGAGAACCGAGCGGGCGACCTTTAAAAGGCTGTATTTAAAAAACCGGCAAAAACTGGCAAAAGATATTTGTATCTACATCATGCCTAGGATTAGTAGTAACTAGAAATGGCCGTTTAAAAGGTGTCGGAGGGTGACAAAGTAGTTATTTTCAGCCACTAAGGGAGTATTAGATCATTTTTAGCACCAACCTTATACGTCTAATCAGTGTTTTGCGGCCCCTAAAAAATTGTATTTGCCATGATTGTTTTGAAAAACCAAGTGAATAGACTCCTCTCTAAGTGAATATCAAAGAAAAAAATAGTTTTATATCATTGCTAGAAAGGTAGAACGGTATCACCAACCCGTAATGTGATATAGCCAGTTCTCATGAGAACCGAGCGGGCGACCTTTAAAAGGCTGTATTTAAAAAACCGGCAAAAACTGGCAAAAGATATTTGTATCTACATCATGCCTAGGATTAGTAGTAACTAGAAATGGCCGTTTAAAAGGTGTCGGAGGGTGACAAAGTAGTTATTTTCAGCCACTAAGGGAGTATTAGATCATTTTTAGCACCAACATTAAACGTCTAATCAGTGTTTTGCGGCCCCTAAAAAATTGTATTTGCCATGATTGTTTTGAAAAACCAAGTGAATAGACTCCTCTCTAAGTGAATATCAAAGAAAAAAATAGTTTTATATCATTGCTAGAAAGGTAGAACGGTATCACCAACCCGTAATGTGATATAGCCAGTTCTCATGAGAACCGAGCGGGCGAGGGCGACCTTTAAAAGGCTGTATTTAAAAAACCGGCAAAAACTGGCAAAAGATATTTGTATCTACATCATGCCTAGGATTAGTAGTAACTAGAAATGGCCGTTTAAAAGGTGTCGGAGGGTGACAAAGTAGTTATTTTCAGCCACTAAGGGAGTATTAGATCATTTTTAGCACCAACATTAAACGTCTAATCAGTGTTTTGCGGCCCCTAAAAAATTGTATTTGCCATGATTGTTTTGAAAAACCAAGTGAATAGACTCTTCTCTAAGTGAATATCAAAGAAAAAAATAGTTTTATATCATTGCTAGAAAGGTAGAACGGTATCACCAACCCGTAATGTGATATAGCCAGTTCTCATGAGAACCGAGCGGGCGACCTTTAAAAGGATGTATTTAAAAAACCGGCAAAAACTGGCAAAAGATATTTGTATCTACAGCATGCCTAGGATTAGTAGTAACTAGAAATGGCCGTTTAAAAGGTGTCGGAGGGTGACAAAGTAGTTAAATTCAGCCATTTATGTGGAAAAATACGTGAAAATCACGTAAAATAGCGTTATGTCTAAGGGTTTATCTAAAGCTGTAGATTTAATCTAAAGATATGATTTCAACATGGTAAACCTTAAACTTACCTTCAATTTTAGGATTCCTTTTTAAAAACTGTGATTTTGTGCCGAAAATGGCGACGAACCTCACATATAAAAATCACTTCACTGTGATAATCGAGGAAACTGGTATGAACTGCAGAAAGACGACCTGCGCACTTACCTTTGGAAGCTTATAATTTTCTTATCACTCATCCAATCATCATGATATTTGGCCGAGATACTCTCCAGAGTATGTAGTATCGACCAGTGGTGCCATTTTTCATTTTTATTAAAAGTCAATTTTTCGAATTAATGCCGCCTAAATCGGGCTCTGGAACCAATGTGCGCCGCGCTACTGATCTAAATTTTCAGGGAGTATAAACTGTGTAGTGATAAGAAGATACACAACTTCGAGACAGGCATTGAAAACATGATGATAATGCTTCAGCATCATGTGAGAGATCCGAAAAGGATTTCCGCCAAAACTCAGTTTTGCGGCGTGCTGGAATAAATTGCTGGGGGAAAAAAACGGAAGTCGTTTGTCTTCGGTGCGCAACTCGCGAAATTCGATTATCGTGAACCCCGAGTTGAGAGAGGGTCTCAGAAATTTGATTTTAACTTTTATTTTTTTCCCTCCCGAGAAAAAATGGATCGTTCAAGCTCATTCAGGATCGTTCGATTTTCAATGATCCTGAATGAGTTTGAATGATTCTTCAATGAGCATCAATGATCCCAAATGAGCTTGAATGCGCTGACTCGTTGGATCATTCAAGTCGAACGATCCGGATCTTTGACCCAATGCGCTTGAATACGCTGGCCCATTGGATCATTCAACTTGAATGTGCCAACTTGTTGGATCGTTCAATTTGAATGTGCCGACTTGTTGGATCGTTCAACTTGTATGATCAGGATCATTCAATTTGAATGATTCAATTAATCGGCTTATTCAAACTCATTGGGCCAATGATCAGGCTTATCGTAGCTGAATCATTAAGAGCATTAAAATTGAACGGCCCAACATGCTAGCTCATTCAAGCTTATTAGGTCAACGATCCAGATTATTAAAGTTGAATAAGCCACTACTATGCCAGCGTCTGATTGGGTCACTTGGATAATTTTTACCTCCCACTATTCTACATTAATATAATTTTGCTATGTAACTTTAATAAATACTCAATCGGGTCAAACTCTGGGACCTACCACAATGATATGATCACTTCAGCAGATTCGGATATTCAAGTATCGGTCTGATGAGAATCTATTATAAAGAAATTGTAAGAAGTATAGACGCAAATGCACATGGGTAGCCATTTTCACTTCGCAGTTTTTCTTCGACAGAAAAATGAAGGAATAAGGGAAAAGTTCAAAAACACTGACTCTCCAGAAATTTCATCCAATTCCTTTTGAAGTAAGCTCATCATCCGCTCTATTAGAGTAACAGTGTGAATGTACCTTCAATAAAAGTAGATATTTTTGCTACAAACTATCTCCCACATGCTGTCAAGAATTCAAACCACAAAACAGTCATGATGGGAGAGGCTCGTAGGTTTGCCACCGAGTTGCAAAGCTGCTCTGCCGTGCTAAGAAAGAACGCCATATTAGCCTTCAGACGTTGCTAAGTTTCCTCCGATGAAAACCAAATTTACTGGGAAAATTGCGAATATTACTTTCTAAAATTTTTAGACAATTTTGTACGCAATTTAATCTAAAATATCTGAACTTTTCTAGAAAAAAAAATACATGAATATTTTCAAAAATACATGCTTTATCAAGGGAAATTTGGCAACTCTCGGATGTTCATCCGGCGTTCTTCCTTAGCACGGCAGTGCTGCAGGGATACTTTCCATCGACAACTGAAGAATTTAACTAGAAAGAAACATATAAAAATAACAGCATAACCAAAAAAAATGTTGAATTAAAGAATAAACCGCGCGTTTAGAATTGCATGAGCGATGTCGCTGTTACTCTGATTTAAAAGAAAGATACCAGCAAAAATTACATTGGAATACAGGGGTATAAAATTGGCTTTGTCTCTGAAATAATTAATTTACCTTAGATTGTGCTTTGAAGTGATACAAGGCAGTAGGTAATTACAATTTTGTGCTTGAGTGTTTGTTCAAATTAAGTGTCATCGATGGAGAAAATTTTATTGAAGTAAAATTCTGTCCTCGGACCATAAAGTAGTGCATTTGATGACTGGAGCACAACTCACAGGTATAAGGTAACATCATACTGATAACTTGTTAAACGGTCAAGGGAAAAAACAATAAATAGACTTTAAAGCGACATAGAAGAGAAATTACAGAACAGAGGATTTCAATTTTCGAGGAAAGTAGGGCCTCTCTCTCACTAGCTTTTCTGAAAATTCTTAAGATTAGCCTTATGACAGTAAAAAAAATGAGCCTTACATGATAATATAAAAAAAAGGGGCGAGAAATTGACATAATCATAGCAATCCTTAAGACAGGAGGATGGGAAAATATTCAGCAATGTGGCAACGCCGTTACTTCCCCGCCTCCCACCACTCGTTTGCTGCGTGAAGAAAACAAAAGAAGATGACCGTTGAGCCAAGGAAGAACCTGTAAAGGCCGAGGGGCGCGGTATTCGCCACTTGGTCTGATCAGTCTTGCTGCCTGCGTATCATTAGCGTGTCGCCGCTCAGATTTTTCGTCTGTGTTGCTTTAAATTCTATGTATTTATTGTTTTTTCGCTGGACCGTTTAACAAGTTATCAGTATGATGTTACCTTATACCTGTGAGTTGTGCTCCAGTCATCAAATGCACTACTTTATGGTCCGAGGACAGAATTTTACTTCAATAAAATTTTCTCCATCGATGACACTTAATTTGAACAAACACTCAAGCACAAAATTGTAATTACCTACTGCCTTGTATCACTTCAAAGCACAATCTAAGGTAAATTAATTATTTCAGAGACAAAGCCAATTTTATACCCCTGTATCCCAATGTAATTTTTGCTTGTTTCTTTCTTTTAAATCAGAGTAAAACAGCGACATCGCTTATGCAATTCTAAACGCGCGGTTAATTCTTCAATTCAACATTTTTCTGGTTATGCTGTTAATATTATATGTTCCATTTTAGTTAAATTTTTCAGTTGTCGATGGAAAGAATCCCCGCAGCAGCTCTGCAACTCGGCGGCAAAGCTACGAGCCTCTCCCACAATGACTGTTGTGTGGTTTGAATTCTTGACAGCGTGTGGGAGATGGTTTGTAGCAAAAATTTTCACCTTCAAACTACTTTTATTATAGTACCTACATTCACACTGTTGCTGTAATAGGGCGGAGGATGAGCTTACTTCTGGAGGAATTGGATAAACTTCTGGTGAGTCTGTGTTTTCTTAACTTTTCCTATCATCATATGTTTTTTTGGTTTTTTCCCCTTCATTTTTCTGTTGAAAAAAAACTGCAAAGTGAGAATGGATACCCATGTACTTTTGCTTCTATACTATTTACAATCTTTTTATAATAGATTCTCATCAGACCGAGACCTTGACTCACTGGAAATCAACGATCAGGAGAATTCAAGCTGGCTGGGATTCAACGATCAGGATCATTCAAGCTAGTTGGGATTCAACGATCAGGATCATTCAAGCTCGTTGAAATTCAACGATCAAAATCATTCAAGCTCGTTGAAATCCAATGATCCGGATCATTCAAGCTCGTTGGAATTCAATGATCAGGATCATTCAAGCTCATTGGATTCCAATGATCCGGATCATTCAAGCTCGTTGAAATCTAATGATCCGGATCATTCAAGCTCATTGGAATCCAATGATCCGGATCATTCAAGCTCGTTGAAATCCAATGATCCGGATCATTCAAGCTCGTTGAAATCCAATGATCCGGATCATTCAAGCTCGTTGAAATCCAATGATCCGGATCATTCAAGCTCGTTGAAATCCAATGATCCGGATCATTCAAGCTCGTTGAAATCCAATGATCCGGATCATTCAAGCTCGTTCAAATCCAATGATCCGGATCATTCAAGCTCATTCAAATCCAATGATCCGGATCATTCAAGCTCATTGAAATTTAATGATCAGGATCATTCAAGCTCATTCGGGCGCATTAAAATTCAATGATCAAGTGAACGATCTGGGTCATTCAAATTTGAATGTAGCTGACGAAAAACTCATTCAAATTGAATGATCCGGATCGTTCATTTTTCAATGAGCTTGAATGATCCATTTTTTCTCGGGCTAGCAAAGGTTTTTTTCGCGCGGGATTTTTGCCGCGTGATTGTGACGGCACACGTATTTTGGAAGTTTCACTATCAATATTCCTCCATTTAATAGTCTTATTGATGCTTGCGATAGCATGAATTTTAGCTCATACTCTTTTTTAGTAGTACCTATAAATTTCTCAAGTGTATTCAGTAGCATAAAATGGGAAACTGTAATTAATATATCCAGCAAAAGTAATCATGCGAGTTCATCACCAGGTTTGCAAGAAGGCATCAAGCTCCGAGTCAGAGAAATCCTCAGGGCTGCGGTTCAGCAGCTGAAACATCCATTTTCCGCCGGTACGGCACGTCAAGTTATCGAGAATTTTTCTTGGTAAAGCTGGGTGCCACGAAAACTTAATCCGGAACTTGTACGGTAATTGAACTTGAAAGGATCGACATACTATCATCTATTTGCTCTTGACAAGTTTTTTCCTGCCTTTTCCTCTTTTTACCTTCCAAGGCATTGGGTAATTGGGCAATTTGGGTAATTTGGGCATACAACTGCGGTGCTTCAAAGTTTCCAACATTCTCTTTCTTTATATAGAAGTCAGGGAAATGTTAGTCCAAGATTTTTCCGAACAGTCAGGAATCCATCAGGGGATTTTGAAATTTGATTAAACTTGAAACCCCGTGGATGAAATACTTGTAAAACGTATTTGGGTTTAGCATGATGTACAGCAAACGTCACTCAGTCTCTCTGAGCGACTTTCGTTGTGATCTCCGTGTCATTAATGACTACTGCAGCGAAACGTCCAGTAACTTTCACTCAATTTCCCTACAGGAAAAATCCAATATGTATTGACATTGAGATAAGTTGCAAAATTGAAAATTATATCATAAATATTTTAAAATACCCGCATTTTTTGCTCCTGTTGCTGAGTTGATGAAAGATGCTCTTTATTGGATTAATCGGAGGAGATTGACTTCACTAAAAATTCCACCCTTTCTGTTGCAGCTCTTGCTGGGGTTCAAAATCAAGACCGCTTTGTCAGATGTTTGACGTGTCTACTCGCATGCGAAATTAGCTGATCTCACCTTCGTGGCGCCACAGTGTATAGGACGATTTCTTTCAAACCATGAAAGGATCTCAATGGAATTAGTTTTGCCTGTTCGTAAAGGATTTTGGGAACGTCTCAATTTGAGCCGGTATAAATCAGGTCAAAAATTGGCAACGTTTCTCCGGAGAAGGGCTCAGGGCTCTAGAACAGAGTGTCACGGTTTTAAAGGATCTGAATCGAGCGTGGAGACGAAAATGAAGAGGGTCGCTTAGAAAAATATTGTAAACATATTGATTACTTTTGTCCGGGTAGCAGCCATTCACGGTTATGGAGAAATCCGGCTGGGAAATAATGAACTGCCCGCGCAGTCACTTTCGGGATTGAGGTGAAATCGTCCAGGTATCGCCGTGTTGTCGCATTGCAAAATTTTCAGAACTCTTCTCGTTCCTTCGTTCCCAATAAGAGCTTCAGGGGATCTCTAGTTTTGGCGCCATGCATTCTACGTACGATTAACACTGGAGAAAAAAGTCGTTAGAATCTAGAGTCCAAACTCTTTAAAACTATGAGAAGAAAAAATATTCCTGATTCAAACGGATTTTTCCTTGAATTGAAAGGAAATCCGCTTAAATTAAGAGGCTACGTTCTCGATGTAAGCAAAAATCCGATTAAATCAAGAGTGTTTTGTCTTGTCAATGCTTTTAAGAGTCTGGACTGTAGATCGAAGCGACTTTTTTCCCAGTGGATGCATTTCAGAATTCAACCAGTAGGTGGGTTCTTTGGGAAAAATAGAAACTTTAGTTTCTACGTAGGATTGGGGATCGCTCCTAAATCATTATCATCCTCCATAACTTAAACTAAAATCAAGAAGACTGTTTCCAATTTGCAGCCGATTTCAATGTACCGATGTCGATAGTCAATAGGAGACTGTGCTTTTGACTTAATTTTTAGTTGTCAAAAACGACAATTCCCTAATGATTGATCTGTAGACTGAAGTCTCAATTTATCCAAAATAATCCATCCCAATGTTAGAACTTAAAATAATCAAGCTTATTCAGAACCCACCGCGCCAAAATTGAGCACCCATTAGGAATTAAGTCTTTTTCGAAACAAAATGAGTAATACTGTATTTAGTGTAATAACGTGGAATTTCTGATTTCTTAGATGCGCAGCTGATCGGTGATGAGTTTTGCCATCTTCAAATCGTAATGAGCAATACCACTCAGAGAAAGAAATGAATACGTATCAATTACACTATTGCAATACCATCAACTTGGAATATATTTAGTTCTTGCAACATTCGTTGGAATGAAAATAGAAAGCCTTTTTAAAAAATAGGAAACCCTGAAAAGAGATATCGCTCCCTCTTCAGACCTACCTTTTCTCCGAAAAATACCGACATATTTTGGAACCGAAGGAGAGCTCACCTCCAAACAGAAAATCTTAAGAAACCGATTCTCACTATTTCCTGGTGTACTCTGCAGGAGCACCAAAATAAAAGATACAACTATATCAACTTCCGAGTAGTTAATATTGCATATCCATCAAATTGAAGGTGAATTGTATTTCTCGCTCTTAAATCAAGTCGTCCATGATCAAAACTTGAAATTGGTTGACTTAAGTGCATGACACAATTTTTCAACCCCGGAGTGGCTCTATTTGTACCGCCATCAGATTAATTAAGCGCGCTAATATTACCACGTGCGAATGCGTCTGGTGCGAAGCACGTGTTAATCGCTTGTTAACCGTGCATGAAAAAAATTGCGGATCACCCTTATCTTCTAGGTGACTTGCGCGCTATTGGAGGTTATTTTAGTTAGACGCTTCTCAAATACCTTCTTCAGGAGACCTTCACTTGTACATCCTTATTTGATGCTTCAGCAGAGTGTAATAAAATCAAATTGAGATGAATTTCATCGCTAATGAGACGAGATGAAGTTTAACAATTTGTTTTCAACGGGACGATAAGACTCAGGGGTAACGCGCTCCGGATTTTACTCAGATTATAACACCGTTTTTTTTTACCAATATGGATCAAAATTGTAATCCTGTTTTTCATGCAGAAAATCGTACCAAACGCAGGAAATTCTTCTGAGAAGATGATCGTCTCATAAGTACGCACGCACCAAATTAGTAAATATGACCAAAATTTGTCACAATTTTTTTTTTTTTTTTTTTTTTTTTTTTTTTTTATTTTTAGTTCAAAAAATGTGCTGTGTCAAATTTACAGGTAGGAAAACTGCTCACGTGGCAACCCCTTGCCCGGGTATCACTCCGTTGGGTCCGTGCGCTACGGCCCGCCACCCGCCGGGGCGCACAATACGGCCTTGAGGTCACCACAGCTCAACTTCATTCATCCCCCAATTGCGAGGGTTGGCACAATTGACACCAATTTTTGAATTCAGCCGTGTAATTTTCGACGTAGGCCACCCGAGAGACATCTCCAGGACTTGACAGCCAAAGACAACTTTGCTTGATGTATTCGTTAAATGCTTATAGTAATGCCACAGGCTGTGCAGTCGGTATTCCTGCAGGGGTGAAATGGAATCGTCAGACTGGTCGATGAAACGTATAGTGAAGTAGAATAGCAATCCCGCTAGAAAACATTGCATTCCTCCCTGATTTCTTTGTCCGTTTTTCTGGTGTGCCATTTTTTCTGTAGTCAAGATCCGGAAACCCGTAACTACATTTTTAACAATCTAAGAAAATAGAATGAGGAATTTATCCAAGAATTGTCATGTTATTTGGTGTGCCATTTTTCTGTAGTCAGGAGCCAAAGAACCGTAATTATTTTTTAACGACCCAATAAATTAGAGAGATGACTTTTGCAAATTTATAAAATCTTAGCCTCGATCGGGTTTGGTGCCAGGTGACATAAGAAATTATCTTTTAAACATGTAGATCCCTTCAAGTGTGTCGAGATTGCAGATGACTCGATTTTTCAAAAAAATTCAGCAACGTCTCTTTAGCTCTTAATTATGGGTATAATTTTCCAAATTATTGTAAAGGTCAAAGGACTAACAGCGAAGGTATCACGTGGAATTTTGATGTTGAGGGTGGGTAACTCTGGGTATGTTAAATAGAGCGTAACCAAAACCCCACCCGCTTCGTCTTGTACCTTATGCTATCCCCCCCCCCTCCATCCACTTTTCAAAATTTCGCGGTAAATTCTTGAGTTCATTTCACTCCTAAGCTTATTTATTCCTCTCAAAAGCACCCGAAAGATATGAACAGGGATTGACCGAATATCGGAATGAACTCGCTCTTACGGAAGCAATCCACTGTTCGTTCCCATTAGTGGGATTTTCGGACTTCAATTTTAGTCCGAACTTTCATAAGTGCGTACTATTTTTTCTCTTAGAAAGAGAAGGAAATATCAGCCTTTGATTTCAATTTTAACTCAGTAATAATTGTCGCAAAATTCACTCTGCTTGGATGAGTCGAATGGAATGTTTTGCTCATGAGGTGAATATCTATCGATTTATATGGGTTTGTGAGAAAGCTCACAACTAAAGCTTTTATTCAGCTTTAGAGCTAATGTTCCTTGCTTTTAGAGGAAGAAAACTGTTTCGACAAAACTCTTTCTTTATTTGGACAATTCGGAGTGAGTGCGTCGAGATATTCATTTTTTCTTGGACCATTTGGCACTGACCATTGACCCGCTGGGTACCGCAAATTTTTGTGCAACCCTCAAAGTCTCTGCACCGAGCATTTTGCGTGCCGATTAAGCATATATTTATGAATGAAAACATGTTTGAAAGTTTCATGGAGGGAGAGGGCGCCAAGAAAGATGACTCTCTTGACATAATGTTCAGGTCCCTGGCGAGGTGGAGGGGGGCATCATAGTCAGCCAATCCTCTAATTCAAGAATGTCAGCAATACTCAGCTTGTTCCTTTCGGCATTTAAAATGAAATTCCCTTCGCGGCTTACTTTTTGTCAATTCAGATGCTCAATAAGTGCCGATATTTTCATATCTTGCGCAGCATTTGAGCGCACTTTTCACTGTTACAGGAATGTCCGTGAATGCCTTTGCTTTGATGGCATCATTTTCAAATCGAATAAAGGCACCACGTTCCAGTAATCATAATTCCACTATTCAAAACAGATGAACAGTCAGGCTGGGTAGAATCAGGGCCGCTTTCATGAATCGCGGGCGAAGGTGTGAAAAAGTCTTTGTTGCCGACGCATCATTAATCTGTTGAGGAGGCGTTTCGCCGAGATGAAGTGTTGAAAAATTTGATCCCTAGAGTTCATTTTGAAATCCATGGGGCCGTAATTGTCCGGATTCAATATGCGTGAAGTTATGAACACGTGGTAATGCTTGTTGTATGCAAAAACTATTAGGCGCATTTTAGCGCTATTAAAAGTTGCACCGTCATTGCTCCATCATTTGTCAACCGAAGGGAAATAATCGCAGTTTTCAGTCGAGTGTTTTCGATTTTCATTGTCATCTCGCTGTTCCATCTCAGAATGTGACCGTATCCCAGAACTGTTATTTCAAAGTAAGGAACGAAGCCGCGTCAAAAGACGTCTCTGGTTGATGCATATTATTATCATGAGAAGACGGTCAAATGAATTTTTCCATTGGTTGTAGCAGTAGTTATTTTTGTCTTCATTTCATATACTTAATCTGCTCAAGAGTCGATATGGCAAGATTTGTATTTACTGCTGGGTTATCATTGCAATTTCATCACATCATATCAGCATGTAATTGCCGAGGTCTTTTAACATTTTTTTCTTTTAGTTTTTAATTCCTTTTCTTTTCTTTCTGAAGAGAACAAAGAGCATTCCAATGTCGCTAAGATTATGCGACTTTTTTTATCTTGCAAATATAAACCAATCATCCAAACAAATTTCTTTACTCCCAGCAAACTATAAATTCAGTACGATTATCATACCTTTTTCAATTTAATTTTTTGTATCATCTCAGAAATTTTATTGCGAAGAATGTAAGTTGCACAGTCCTAGCAAAATTGGAATGTCCTTGGTTCCTTTGTGCAAAATGCAATCCAGTTCGTCCGCGCAATCAGTAATTTTATTTAGTTAAATGAAGACGTAATGTTAGGGGAGGATTTCCTTTGTGATAGTGTTAAATTGAAAGTTGGTTTAGCGGAAAATTCGATGACCGGAGCTGAGGGGAATTTGTCAGGATACTAGAGCTATCCCAATCCCACCCCACTTTTGTGGTGTTAAATAAGTATCTCACTATTAACTCCGACACACGGTACCCAGAGCCGGGAGTATTTGTGATTTTCCCCGCGGTGAGCGAGCGACGGAGCTGAAAAAACGGAAAAGGAACCTGGATACCGGTTTCTGCGATCCGATTGTTTAACGATTTGCCCCCAATAGCTGGAGCGAGCGGAGTCGGTTGGGGGGGGGGGGGGGGGGACCTCATAGTGCTCCACATCAGGAGGAATATTGATACAAGCGACAAGCGGGGAAACCATTTCCGAGAACCAAAACAAGTTAAGAAAGTGGCGGAAATGAGGAGAGAGCGAGAGGAAAAATAACCCCGAACATCCCAATAAAATGTAATATGAGAGGCGAAAAAGGAAAAATAATAATTTTCTGAGTGTTTTCCCGTCGAGAGAGGGGAAGTCGCTGGGGGTTGGCGGCGGGGTGGGGGAGGGTGTCGCGATAAGGGCTCGGCTCGAATTGATTGCCACGAAGGAGAAGCGAATGGCGGGAAGCATATGTGAAGGGGCTGAAGGGGTGCGGGGCGAAGGGGGTGTTTGAATGAGCTTGTAATTGGCCCCCTACAGACTCGGGACATATTGAGTCGCGCATGCTCTTTGCGCCCGCGATCCCTCTGCGCTCTTTTACGCTGCTCCTTTCGGCTTGCCGAGTGGCGGGGCTGGGACCCGCGAGCCGTTTGTGGAGCCGAAACTCTACCGTCCGCGGAAATAATTTCCTCACCGGAATTATTTCTGAGGCAACCGGAATTCCCGTTGGCCCCGTGGGGTTCCTGTTGCGACAATCAGAACCGCATTGCATTGGGACGCTAGGAATGGAGATGTTTCATGTGTAAGGGATTTGCGATTTGACTATTGGTTCTTACGTAAAAGTTCGCGAAAAACACGATGGTGCCACTGGTTTTCTCTAAAATCAACTTAAAAGATAAAAACGCTCTCAAGTTGCAGCCAAAATGGAGGGGACATCCCACGGTATCCTGAGAGTCCACCTCTACATCAAGACGAACTCTTCAAGCAAAAGATAGGGGTCGTGTTTTCAATCTTAGAGTCCCCAAATAAAGTGGCAGCCCTGTCAATGTATTTGCTCCCTATCTTTGCATGGAGAGTTTGTCTTGATGTAGAGGTGGGCTTTCAGGATAGCGGGGGATATTTCCTCCATTTTGGCCTCGACTTGAGAGCTTTTTTCGAGCTTGGGAGTTGATTTCAAAGAAAACCAGTGGCACCATCGTGTTTCTCGCGAACTTTTACATAAAAATCAACTGTCAAATCGCAAATTCCTCACACATGAAACATCTCCATTCCAGTTGTCTCTTCTAGAAATTCGGTGTTGAAATTATGGACACGGGTGGGGTTCTTACGGGCGCTCTGGAAAATTTTCCTCCCTGCCTTGCCGAAAACCCCGAAAAATCCCAACTCGCGTTGTGTCAGACCCGCGCCACAAGCGGTGATCAGTGGAGATGCTCTCTTTTGAATATTATATCTATAGAATAACACAGTTTCCTTCCCACTAATATTCAAATCAAAGTTTGTCCTTTTAAAACTAGCGGCCGCACAGAGCAACAACGACCGTTGCAAAATTTCCAACACACCAAGTCCCTTGAATGAAAGTGGTTTTAGAGACGAATGTGTCAGTTTTGCCAGTCACAGAATCAAGTATAATCCTTTCAGATAGTAGATTGTCGTCTCCCTTCGGCAAAGAAGCCGGAACTGTATGAGACCTATGTGCTCAGTTCACAAACGTCTTTAATCGAAATGATTTTTGCCTGTATAGATGGATCTTAATCGCAACTTTCCATGCCCAGCGGGAAATCGAAAGTATGGTAACAACTCTCATGTGAACGCACTCTAGAGGTTTAACGTTCAAAAAAAAAAAAAAAAGCCTTCGGAAAACACACTAAAAAAACCGTTGGTTTTGTTGTAATAAACTGTATCAACAATCGTTTGATATAAATTAATTCATAGGAGCCGCGTACGCACGATGAATGAGTATATAATTCGCCTATTCTCATTCTAATATCATAATGAACTGAGTCAAATTAAAATCTGTGACCTTTTTCGTGCGCCATGGCCACATAAATTAAACGGCTCATCAATTTTGTGAACTCTTCTCCTGCTTTTACACGCACACACACACTCAAATAAAATGGCTTGCTGACTGTTAGGGGCCTTTATTCCTCCTGATTCATCTGACAAAGCTGCCAAATTTACCGCTCCACAGAAGACTATTTGATTCCTGAGAGACTAAATTCTCGTTTGAGCTTTATTAATTTGAAACCTACAGTCAGACTTGAAAATTCAATTTCGTGTCATTGAATATTGCACGGAAAAAAAAAAAAAAAAACTTTTCTAATCAACGCCTTCTTTACGGTTTATAGAACATGTTGTAGTTAATTTCTACGTGCGCGTTTATTGAAAAAATACAATCAAATGTGTATTTCTATCATTTTTAGCCCACCGAAATAATTCAGAAAGCACATTTTTATAGATGCGATTGACTGTCAACGTAAAGCACCATCCAACCGTCGACTTAGTTAAGTACTTACACCAAATTTTTCCGTGCAGAGGCACAGAAACATACTCCTTCGATCAGTGTTGATACAGCCCGCATGTCCGGTGGAGTTGTGTTCAGGGTTTTCGGTGGGTGATTCGATATTTTCAAGCGAAAATGGCTCAGAATATATATGTACAGGGAAATCTTTTTTTTTCCCCTTCTTATTATTCTTCTCCTTCTGTTTTTTTAAGTTTAACCCTTGATCTCACCCTGTTAGCGCAGGCTTAATTTGAAAAACTCTTCTATCAAATCTTACTTAAAGATTCCTATGATTTTTGCCCTGCTGTGGCAATGGTGCCTTTGGGCGTGCGCCATTATAGCGTTGCAAAATCGCGCATCTCGTAATTATTTATCACTGTAGAATCTCGCAAACGACGGCATTTTTGAAGGGATTTGGCGTCTCAGTAGTGCACGACCCAATATTATGGTCGAGCTATGGTTTACTTGTATTATAAGGCTCATCGCACTCAATTGTCTGTGCTCAGCAACCATGAAACACTGCTTTTTAATGCGCCTGCCTGCAGCATTCAATGACCAATTCCTGAATGAAAACTTCAAAATAATAAACCCACCTAACCTTCAACCTCTCTATATTCACCTTCCCGTAACAATTTATCCTTTTGAAAGGCGGACCCTCGCAGGGAGCCGGGTTGGCGTCCCTTTTATCGCCGGGGACGATTGACTTTGATTTGATTGCTATTTCAGGGTGTTTTCATTGTTGGCATTGCTGTAGCAGAAAATGGAGTATTCGGGCATTTGGCAGGATGATTGAGCGCTCTGGTTTTTGACAAATGTATCGAGAAACAAATTGTAAACCTATCGTGTTCTCGACGCGAGGCACTTCAGCCCTCCGCGGGTCTCAACCTCATTCAACCTTAATTCGGATTACACCTTTAATCTGGCGCTCTCATATAATGGAGGTGCCTCCCTGTCTCTGATGTCGCTTATATAGAGATCAACAGGATCCTCTCAAGTTTTTGGTCCCAACAGCTGCTTCAAGTTTAAGGTGATTCCGATGAACGCCTTTTTTTGTGGCAGAGTGACGTGCGATGTACCGCAGCGATTCGTTCCATAATCTTAGCTACTTGTCATTTTTTTCGAATTTTGAGATCGCACTTCTGTGGTCATGAGACTGAAGAATTCATGTATCAAATTTGACAAAGTAATTCAACGTAGTAATGCCAGGGTTTTTTTTTGGAGGAAAAATGTCTCCTTCGAGTGCAGTTTCGATATCAGGATCAAATGATATATTTTTCCTGTATATATGTCCTATATATTTTTGCTATATTTTTAAAAAAAATCCTGCCTTTGTCACGTTGAATTTTGTTTTCCAAATTTGGTACATGAATTCTTCTGTCTCATATGACAACATAAGTGCGATCTCCAAATTCTAAAAAAATGACGAGTAGCTGCAGAAATTATGGAACGAATCGATGCGATATATCGCACCTCGCACTGACACATAAAATGGCGTCCGTCGAATCACTTTAACCGCCTTGCTTCCTCTATAGGATGGTACATACATGTCGATGGTGAAACTCCCAAACCACATATCTTGGTTGGCAGCGTTGCAGACTTCCCGTCATACTTTATTTTTGAATGGAAAACCTCGCAATCTCAATTCTTTGAAACTTCCTTGGTTTTTCCTCTCTGTCCAAAGCAAATGCTGACAAAATTTTAAGGAATGATGCCGCTTTGTTCTCCTTCAAAGAAACAAAAAAGGACCGGAGACTTTTAGATACCGCAAACGAAATACGTGGTATGGTAGTTTCATTGTTGATGTGTGTATTTTGGGGGTAAGTTCTGGAAAGTAACACACACGTGGTGCCGAAGTAACGTTCGAAGTTCAGTCAAATTTGTGTCGGAAAACGAAGGGTACTTTAATGCATACTGCAGGTTTAAATTATGAGAACGGTATCTCTACCCGAAGTAATAATTAAGCAAAAGATCTTTGTTGGCACCCTGTACACCTGATTCAATGATTCAATCAGTGAGGACAGGCAGCAGAGTTTTTATAGTCAATTTGACGGACCAAGAAAAAGTAACCAGCAGTCGCTAGCTACTGCTTGCTACGTTGAGGACGTATTTGTATGCCTTTAAATCTAACTATAGTAAGTACATTGCTCCTATATTTTAAATAATTTCTTTCAATTTTGCCTGTTTTAATTTTATTTGTTTTTTTCCGACATTTTTTTTATTTTTATTTTTTTAAATAATACTCTAATGATACCTCTGTCAATATTAATCAGACTTCCGTGATCCGGTTACGCTAGCGGCTCTCAAATGCCTCATCTTTGTTAAAGCCAGAATGACCAATTTTACACGTAGGCTTAATCAATGAAGAATGGAGATCTTTCAAATTTTTATTGATATTATTTATGAAATGTGTGCATTTATTTACTTTTCAACCTGATCGCATGTATTAATAAGTCGGTGTAAGTATCAGTTTGACTTACTGGGGCAGTTTTTATCTCGATCTCTAGGAACGAAACATACATTTTAATTTACTGCGCTGCGGTGTCGTGGTGTATTACATGTGGTTTAAAACTGAAATTCGAAGATAGGATGCGATGCTCCCCAGAGGGCTATTCTCTATTCAAGAAATTCGCTGAATATTTCAGTTTTGGATGGAGTGAATTCCAGTTTTATACCTAATGGTACAATGACCATACACATCATTCCTAAATTTTGAAATAACCGTTCTTGCCATGAAAGAAAAACCTTACACAAAGGTTTCCGACTTTTGAAGAAGCGTATGTACTCTTGAAAGTGAAAATTCTAGTGCGAGTCAAAGAAACAAACACTCGTTACTTTTGTAAAGTGATTTTATTTGGTTGTTTTGAGAGGAACAAAACCTATAGAATTAAAATAAAAACAAGTTAAAGATAGAGTTCAAAAATTAAATATCTGTACTCTCATGCAAATATTGCAATGATCATTATGGCATACTTATTTACAAAGAATCACTAAAAGTACACAGATGACAGATCTCGATTATGGGACAATAAGGTTTTTTTTTACAATTATGAACATCTCAATTTTTACACAAACATTTAGAACATACATTGTATGTTCGTATCCTTATCTAAATAGGTACAGCTCAATGTACATTTTCAATTTGCGAAGAAGAACATAATTCGTCACCAATAAATAAAATTCTGTACAATTTAGAGTCGATTATCAACTAAGGAAGGAACATGACACATCTAACAAGACTTTGAAACTAATTTTACTAATTCGTTATCGAATGTACATATTTTACAGGAAAGTTCTTAATTGCATTATATTTATGATTTGGTATGGGTTATCCTACCACGTAGTAGTTTGAAAGCTCCCTAGAGATGAGTTCGGACAAGCACTTTTCAGACTTCATAGAAAATACAAAATAATCGAACATGTATTACCATTACTAAATTCATATGGCACTGTATGCATTTTTGAAGCACAAAAAAGTTGCAAATTTTGTTACATATTTAACTTATTTTTATTGCTGCGCGTTCTAATGAGAACTAACGACGCTTTTATTTGTCGAAATTATTCAAAAAGAAAGATTAAGTAAAGTTCTTCGCATAAAATTTGGAAGGAAATAAAAGTAAAATGGTTTAGTTACCTATCCTGATCAAATATTCAAAGACTCGCCATGGATTTTAAGCTTTTCTTAGGTAAATCGTTCATTTAAGTTAAAAAATATGCGGAAGTATAACGTCGCGCTTTTTTTAAAAATCTGAATTCCTTCACCTTTGATTAAGTTCGAAAAACAGTTTTTGTCATCGATAAAATTACTAACTTAGGGTGACGGACTCTGAGTTTTTAAAACTTGCGCCACCTCGTACTTGGTTAATAAATCAATCGCTTTCAACATTAGCAGAAATATGTGTTAAATAAACTGTTTAGGATGTGATTTTACGCAACCTGTATCTTTTCCAGTTCATCCCGAATACCGGGTAAAACTTCCATAGAAAACAGATACACAGTATGTCTATAAACGAACAAATGCATTCGTGCCTTGTTCCATCAGTGCAGTCGTATTACTTATGAGGCTGACATCCACTTTCTAAATATTTTTAAGTGGTTCGTTCACAAGTGTTCGGTACAAAATTGCATTCAAATTGCCTTCGAATTGCCTTTGAAGGTAGGATTGGGCGTTTTCAACAATTATAATGGTTACTTCAGATTTTTGGCCAAATTGACGATTTTTCCAAGAATTTTTGGTTGTGTATGAAATGCGTATGCATCATCAGACGGCATTGAGCTTTTTACAGGATATTTACTTTAACTTTACTGAAGTGAGACGAAACATGAGAATAGTATGAAAGTTTTCCCAAGGGATTCAATTTTACAATAGCGCAGTTTCAAATTTCCTTATTGTTAAAGAGAGAATAGCTATCACATAGAACAAAATTATATGCGAGTAAGTCAGTTACGCGAGTACAAATAAGTCAAAATTATGCCGGAATCAAAACATTTAGCAAGTTAAGTATATGTTTTACGGAATAAAAACAGTCGAAACATCACATCTACATGTGATGCCAGCGAGAGCAGGTTCAAAATCTTAGAAATTGTATAAAAAGTCAGCATCAAGGAAGCTCATCTGACGAAAACCTTATCAGTTCTGCAGTTACACATATGGTACCACGGCGTTTTCCAAATGTTGGAGAATCATTTTGTATACAAGACAAAAGCATTTTTGTATACAAAGATAAGATTGTATTGCAAGAGAAACGACAGAGTTCAACATAATTTGAGAAAATTTCAGAATCCGAAAAAACATCTTCCAATTATTAGTTTACCGACATGGATAGTCTTAAACTAGATACAAGTCGTAAAATACGAAAATTCTTCATTGTGAATGCATTTTAATGTGCATATGAGCTTTGAATAATCAAAATAGTAAAGTTCTTTCATTTATAACAACAAGCGCCAAGATTCTAAATTCTAAAGGGTTTTTTTTTTTCTTTTACCGTGCAGAGATTGAAACTTTGGAATCAGGATAGGTTTTTTTTGGGGGGGGTTTACTAAGGAGCTTTAAGGTATAAATTAAGAGGATTGATACTCATTGACTGTGGTAATTACTTAATAAGGGGAAGTTCGGGGGGAGTTAGGAGAGACTTGCGGGGGAGGGGGAGCCGGCGGCGGAGGCGGCGGGGCCGGGCGAGGAATTAGCCGAGGGCTGTGGGGGCACAGGCGTAGGGGGAGGAATGTTGTGGGGCATGAACTGGCTCATGGGGTGGCGGCCGCTGAGCAGGGCGGAGAGGGGGTGCGCCGGGTGGTGGAGCAGTTCCGCCGGGTGGGGCGTCTGGAAGTAGGGGGGTAGGTGGTGCGGGGGCCCCGGGCCGTACAGGGGGTGGTGGGGTCGGGCCGCTGCGATCGTCGCCATTTTCATCTTCTCGATCTCCGCTTCCTGAAGTCGCTTCGCCTTCGCCCGCCGATTTTGAAACCAGATTTTTACCTGAAACATTCGAACGGTCAAATTAGTATCTATGGAACTCTGAAGATGGAAATTATCAAAAAAACTACCTGTGAAGATACAGCTCGAAAAAAACTATTGTTAAAAGTACCAAAGTGGTATTTCCCATTAATTATTAATAGTGCCCATGACCAATATTAATGCTATGGTTGCCATTTGGGTAAAATCGTTCACTGGGAAAAAAAAAAACACATTGGATCTAGAATCCAGGCTCATGAAAACATTGACAAGAAAAAATACTCTTGATTCGATCAGATTTTTGCTTGAATCAAAAGGAATTCCGCTTAAATTAAGAGGCTTGGTGCTTGATATAAGCAAAAATCCGATTGAATCAAGAGTATTTTTTCTTGTCGATGTTTTTAAGAGTCTGGACTCTAGATCCACTGAGTTTTTTTTCCCAGTGTTATTGTGGAATACCGCCAATTTGGCAAACTGCATCATAGTTTTTTTTTTTTTTTTTTTTTTTTTTCTTAGTGTGTTTGGAATAGAATAAGATTAACACTTTAAAAGTGTGACGACGTGAAATAATTGTTATTCTGAGAGTCAACCCCATGGTGTACGAAAAACTAGAAGTTCCCTATGTGAATATGCAATTAGTGTCACAATTATACTCATTCTTTTTTACTGTTGTCCGGCCACTCTAGTTCGCATTTAAGGGTGGAATTCGTCAGAATTTATCTCCATCAAGCTTGCCTCGTAAAAATTGCAAAAATCTAAGTGCATGCCCGTGAAAAATGTAGAAACCAGAACATGTATTCAAATGCATCAATTTTCATCAAGACCATCATAGAAATATGTGCATTAATTGGACGCCGACTTATAAATCTTGGCTGTCAAACACAAATGAGCCCGACTGAGTTGTGTTCCTTACTAAATTGAGCCAATGTGACTTAATAGGGCAACCATCAAAAAGACAATCGAGATTCCGGGTTTCTCAGCCCAAATAGTAACAAATCCAGCAATCAGCTAGCTCGTCAACAATCCCAACAATTTTAATTCTAGGCCCTCAAACGGGTCGAATTCGTTCCGCTTGACTTCTCATTAAATTTTAATTAAATGACCTAATTATCACAGCAGGAGCGACGAAAAAATTCCACCTTCCCACGTCGAAATTTGTATCGCGCGGTCACAGCCAGGGTCATGCCAGCTATCAATTTTCGTCACATTTTGTCACACGTCTCGGATAGCGCAGTACAAATAATTGGGAAAATTAAAAATTATAGAGAATACCGAGAGGGTAAAGACGAAGCACAGGAGCGGAAATGGAACCGGTTTTTAAATTGATCAGCTCATCCACCAAAAGCAAGATAAAGTGCCACCAGCGGTGCCGTCAGTTTTGCCTGTTCCTACTGTATTTCATTTATAATTTAAAATTCATGCCCAATTATTCCATTCAATTTGGCAATCCTGGAAAAGAGTAGCTATAGCTTCTGTCAACGGTCACCAACACTTGTCAGGGAATCGGGAGGGGGAGCGGGCCAAGAAAGCTGCCGTGAACAAATAAGTTCAGATCCAAGAATGTGGCACGGCGCGGTGGGAAGGCGGGATTTGAATCAGTTAATTTGTCATTCTTATAATCTCACTCGAGTTTTTTTCCCCGTCGTCACCGGTCCTTTTAATTTTTTTTACAGTTTTTATAGTTTGTTTTTTGTTTTAATTAATTACGCGGCGTGAAACCCACAGAGGGAAGAAAGGGAGACGGAGAGAGCGAAGAATTAGTATCGTGGGGAGATCATCAGAATCAGTTCTATCATCGATCAAAATAAGTCAGTTTTTCTAATCGACGAAACGCGCGGCTGATTGTCAGTTTACTCCTATTATCAAATATGTGTGTATCGTTTAATCGTGAACCGTACATGTTTTGAAAAATTTTTCGGTGTGGCAACGTTGCTTTGTGGAGGAGGAAATTGAGCAATGACTCGAATAAAATATCGCCTTTTACGTTTTCCCGTTCCCCGCTCTTGGTCCGTCTTAATTGATGTCTACAAGAATCCGTAGGTGTATGTCAATTAATTATTGACCAATTATCACATTCTGAAGAGAAATGATCCATCAAAATATTTGTGGGGCGTGTGAAAGCCCGCAAAAAACGGCCCACGACGAAGGCAGGACCGTGAATGGAACGCTTTAATTTAATATTATGTATTTGAAGCTGATTACAGATACACATTGAGGCCTTACACAGGACCCTGAATGGAATTTTGTGACATTTTTAAGCTTTTTCTGAATTGTTTGCAAAAAGATTACACCACGTATCCAAATATCCAGTTAAATTAAAACAGAAGGAAGGTTTGGACCAAGTTTCAAGGCAAGGAACCATTTTATAACAATCTTGAACCGAGACTAAGAACAGTTTGTCGTAAATCCTTGCAATATGCCCCCAATCTTTTTTCAATTTCTTGGGAATTTCAATATTAAATTTTACAATTGTAAACTCATAGATTACTTTCTGACGAAAGTTAGAAAAGTTACGAAAGTTTTTTAATTACCTGAGTTTCAGTTAGATGAAGAGAACTAGAAAATTCCGCTCGTTCTGCGATACTAAGATACTGCTTTTCTCTGAATTTCTTCTCTAAACTAAGTAGTTGTTGCGTAGTGAAAGGAGTTCTTGGTTTTCTATTTGGTTTGTGTTTCCTAAGATTGCACTTCAGTTTTGGTGGCTCTCCGTTATTCGAATCTGAAATCAGATAGTAATACACAAAATTAGCTTAACGAGCTTATAGGATAGATACTGCACACAATAAAAAATAAATTACACCTGCAATTGAACAACTAAATGTTGCAATCTGAAACCACTATTTCTGGGACATCTTAGAAACACCATACGTTCCATTACTTTCCTTACGCAGAAAGGTGTTTTTATAACTGAGCCAGAAATAGTTATTCCTAATTGCAAAGTGAAGTCCATTTACCGAATTGGCCGGAAGGCAGTAAGGAAGAAAATTCTGAGCGACTCCAAAAACTGGTACAGTTAACCCGAATTTTCCAAAATAGAATGGATAAATTCCTAGTTTCGAAGGGTTGACATCAGCCTTCCTTGAACCTCCCAATGAATTGTTAAGTCCAACAAAATTGTTGGTGTCGGTGTTTTTAAGAGTTTGGACTCTAGATCCAATGTGTTTTTTTTTTTTTTTTTTTTTTTTTTTTTTCCAGTGTAGAACATCTGGACGTATTTCTCCCAAACGGAACTATGTACAGTACGACGTGAGCCTTTGGCCTGTTATTCATATATTCTTATGGGTCTCAGAGCTCATGTCCTAATGCACATAGTTCCGCTCGGCAGAAATACGTCCTTTCCAACCGAAGAAACTCCTCATATTGTAAAATTTCCACCGCTTCTTTCACAAATCGAACGTATCTCATCGGGCTCCTCGAGGCGTGCTAGCGCGCGGCATCCGCACTCGGAGCATTCGCATCCCGGCAGATGTTTCGTCGCATTCCGGCAATCCAATAACTTGGACAATTACGGCTTTTTATTGGATTCCGCGGTTCGCGTGAAGTCGCGATAATTAGTGCGATATTTGTTGCGATTAAGCCCCATTCAGCCGCGCGATCAAAAAATTGTGTACGGAATAATTGCTCTAATTGCGGCCGGGATTGCGTGCGCGCCTTTTTCAAATTTCTAATGACTCGCTCGCGTTTTCCGCTCGGCCGTGGGTGCCGCGCCGCGTCTCAATACGCGCGTTTTCCGATGACCCCCGGACTCGATAAAACTGCGTGTATCCCAGGGCTCATCGCAGGGTAGACATGTTCCTTTTATGAAAATATGGGTTCAAATGAATTCGCCGCGAGGAACGAGGATCGTGCAGCACCACGATCCCCTCCTCGCAGGGTCGAAGTTCGACTCGTACTGCGCTTCGCCGTTCGCCGTGGTTGAAAGTATCGACTCGCTTTTATTCGCCCGGTGCTTTAAGCTCGACTTGCGCCCTTCCGCCGAGGTTAATGGGCTATTAATGCTGATAATTTGGTCGTAAAAGGCCCACCTCTCGCCCTGCCGGCCGGATAAAATGCCTTCGTGGACGACGGTAATCAGTTTAGCGGCTGATGAAAGGCGACCCCTCGACAAAAGGTGCTCGAGTGGTGAAGGGATTTGATAAAAGCGTGATAACAAGTGGATTCGAGCAGGGTTGTCACCTCGGGACTGGTCCGTTTTTTGAGAAGTTGGGAGGTTTTAGAGAGTTAGGAGTGGTTGATAATTGTCGAGGTTATAGGTGTGGGGCATTGAAATTGCTATAAATGAAAAAAATTTTCCATTCGATCTTTTTCTGACGGACTCATGGTTTAGGGTCCTAAGATATGTCTGATGAGAGCGCTTTAGACATCGGCGAAAGGAAAGCAGGATAAAGGAAAAGGGAAAGAGATAACGGATGGATAAAGAAGAGGAGAGTGGGTGAATAAGGAAGAGGATGAGAAGGATTAAAAGAAGGATGAGGAAAAAGTCTAAAAGAACAGGGAGAAGGAAAAGAAGAAAAATGTGTTCTTCCTCTCCTCGTATTCTGATTTCAAATGCATCTACATTCGACCTATGATAAGAGCCTCTAAGCTTTTGAACGTTGAAAACACCCCATTTGGGTATAACCTTAATGATTAATATATTCAATTAGCTCAGATCCGAGTCGGTCAGATTGTAGAGTTGCGAAGACTATTACCTAATGTGGTACTCTATTCAGTCAGTAAGGCATCCACCAAAAAAATTGAATTCTTAGTTTTATAAAAGTCATTCACCCATGGAGTGCATTAATTTTGACCTAAATTATTAGTATAACATTTGTAGAAGTGAGTCTGCCACAATTTTCATCGCCCGATTTGGATCGCACAAAGTACATGCCGCACACATATTGAAGTACCTAAACGGACCAGAATCTTTAAGATGACTGGGCGCCCAAGTCCGTTTGCGGCGTAATCTTTTTTGGATGAGATATGGTATTTTTTGGTAGTTCTCAGATAAAACAATAACGTGTCTCTTTTCCAGTTAAAAGGAAAGCTGTTCGGTCTGGCAGCGATGCCCAAACTGGTATTCAAACGAAAAGACCCGGAAATATGACGAGATAAGAGAAACGAGAATTAATGACTTATGAAACGAGGCCACGTGATAATGAGCTGAAAATACGGATAAGTGCACGAAAATATTAATTCCAGGTCTCGAGGTGCCTTTGAAGGGTGCGAAGTCTAGACGTTGGATTTTATGTGCAGCCGACTTAATTTAATACCTCAAAATGTGGTGAAGTTTCCACCAAGGAGCTGTTGAGTAAAGTGTTGAGCTCAAATACTGAGGGTGTTATCAAGAAAGGACCTTTCAAAAGATTACGTGTTTTTCAATTAGAAGCGTGAACATGATGAGTCGAGATACGCTAACGTATTAGAACTTCGAGTGCATGCGTCCTGTGAGGAAATCGTCACAGTGTCAAGACTTTTAATTATAAAAATAATGACGGACGGTGATTATTATATTTTTAAAACCCTCCCTCCCTTTTTTTTCTTCTCATACGTTTGTTTTGTACATTCATATATTCTATGTAGTCACACAAAATCCCGAGTATTTAAGGCATGAAGCTACGCTCGAAAGAGTCGAACGATACAAGGAGAAAAGAGAGAAGATACATAAAAAATTGAAGAAAAAAGATTGGGAGCTACCTAGGTTAAGTTCCTCTTTCGATAGGAGGTGTTTGGAAGGACAAGGAAAAGGTTGCAATAATCATTAAGAATTATTTAAGGGAACAATTTGGTTTTTAATGAACCTTATGAACCACCCACTTCTCCCATCGCAACCTTTTCCTTGTCTTTCCAAACGCCTCCTCACGAAAGAGAAACTTCAATGTAACTTGCCCCTTCCTGTTTTTTTCAGTCGCGAAACGAGGAGTGAGAAACGGAGAATGAGAACAAAAAGAGATAAGTTTTTTTCTTCCATCGGGTATGCTGCAGGAATCGCGGGCTGCCCTCAGCGTCTCAGCCGAAATTTTGCCCTCAACAAAAAACAGCTGCTATATCAATTCGCTAATGAGACAAATCGCGTCAAATTTGCCACTTGCAGCCGGTCCAATAGTTAATTAGTCGCGCATTAAAATAACAAAGTTCTGAATGTTCGGTTTATTTCAGCCCCGGGCGTTTGAGTCTAATGTTGCCAAATTGCATAAAGAAACTCCCTAGTTTTCGTATGAGTTCGCCTCCAAGCAAAGGAACATACTTCGTTCGTACCAAGCAGTCACGCTCCATCGGCAAAGCTTTAACCGTCGTTTGAAAAGTAAACTTAATTTTAGGTGGAAAAAAAATTGCAATTTGTTTTCTCTATTTTAACAAGTAACTCCCCGTTTAAGCTACCTATCATTGTTGTAAAATTCTGTGCGAATGAAGTACTTTTTTCACAAAATACCCCTTGTCTTTTGGATTTATATCAAACGTTAATTCCTCAATATCTCGCACTTTCTACGACCAGCGAGTGAATCAAGAGGTATCTGGGGGATACCGTTCTCGTAATTCAAATGCGCGCATGCAAATTTGAGGATTCCAACATAATCCCCTCGCCAAACATAGATTTTTCGTTTAAGAATGCGCATCGAACGTCCGTATCATGATTCCCAACGCGATTCTCAAATACTTCTTATTGGTTTTCGATCAAACTTATTTTTCTCACGATCAAAATTTGTCTCCCAATTAGTTAAGCTTCCGAAACGTGTCAAACGACAATGACGATCTCGAACAATCAGGAAGGCTGCGGTGAGATTTTGCGATCTCTACTTTTCGATTTCTTCTTTCCTCTGGAATATTTTGAATGCTCCTAATTGGTGCAAATCTTAACAATCTCTCATTTATTTGTCATTTGGTTTCCATCCTCTCTCATACGATTGAAATAATCATCCTTTATCTTCCAAACGCCTCTTCTGTTCATTTCCTCCTCCTGTTTTGCAGGGCAGTTTGTTTACTCAGCAATGATTCTTCTTCTCAGCAATGATTTTGCATATGTGATATCAAGGAGATTCTGCTCGCCGTTTCACCTGCACTTACCAAAATTTAAGTCTTGTCATACTGCGAAAAATTATTTCCCTTGCATCTCAAGGCCTTGAAAGGATAATCGTCCAATAATGGTAGAATCAAGTTATGGGGAAATTGACGTTTTCTTAAATCATGTTTATCTGCCGGAAACACAGGTCCTTCTACACTGGAAAAAAAAACACATTGGATCTAGAGTCCAGACTCTTGAAAACATCGACAAGAAAAAGTACTCTTGATTCAATCATAATCTAGCTTAAATCAAGAACCAAGCCTCTTAATTTAAGCGGATTTCGTTTTGATTTAAGCAAAAATCCGATTGAATCAAGAGTATTTTTCTTGTCGATGTTTTCAAGAGTCTGGCCTCTAGATCCAATGTGTTTTTTTCCAGTGTAATTGAAAAATAAACGCTTTTATCATTATCAACGTTTTTGCTCCACTTTTGTTTTCTTCCAGCCTCGTTCTCTACATTGCTGCGTCAAGTGTCGACTGTATTTGGCTCCCAGACGGGGGCTTCATGAAAGCAAATTGAACTAGGTTGGTCAGCGCTCTTTGATCGGGAGTCTTACGGGAAGCTACGGCCTGCGACGATAATTAAACGAGTCCCGACTCATTTTTGACCCATCCAACACCTAACTCCGTGAGCATTTCCCGTCGAGTCCGCTCGTTGGTCTGGGGTCGGGAGGGCTCATGTTTATTAAAACGCGAACCGCGGTGATGTGTTTAATTTTCGATTAGCTCATTGTCGGTCGTCGTGCCAGGTCATTTGGTCACTCAGTAATTGGTCGTTTATCCGCCTCGGCTAATTCCACCGGGATCTTCACCGGGGTCAAGCGACACTCGATTCGATTCGATAGATCGAACTTCGATCCTAGGAGACTCACACGCATAAGTATGCTTCATACCTATATCCAAGGAATAATCGATGAATATAATGGACATAATTCAGCGATATTTATGATGAACAAGCATGACTCCCTGCCTTGTTATAGACCTTTTAAGGCCTCATTTCCCGATAGACCTCTTGTCTTCGCCGATATGTGTCTCGTCAAAGTGTTGCATTGCACCACTCAAGTTTATGATTATATTACACAACGTGGCCACCTCAAGGGTCGCCTAAAGTTTCCCTCATGGCTTCTGTGCCCGAAGAAAAGTATCGATGTTCGACCCATCGTAGCGGGTATGTCTATCGAAACCTATGCTAATAGCTCGGGAAAACAATGTGGCTCTCAGTATCGTTCGAGCCAGAACGCGTACCCGATGTAAATTTCGTCGTTTCTTCCTGTCTTTCATTTCCTTTGCAACGGTTACGATCAAGGTTAAGCTAGCCCAGTCGCCGTGAAAATTTTCTCACAGTTTTGAATGTCGCCATGAGCGCATGGGCTGAAAGGAAGTTGGGCCGCCAAAACATAATCGCCCCTTGTTTTCATAGTTTAGGGAAATTTTAATTTTCGCATACACCGAAAAAAATATAACAGTCGTCATATCCAGCGGCTAGTTAAACATGCACCGGCTACCATGCGGTAGTTACGATAACTACCGGTACTCATCGTATCGTAACTATCGAGGACTATAATCGTCTATAATACTATCGTAACTATGTGTTTTTGTATCGTAACTATCGCACAGTCGCTGGCGCATTTCTAACCAGCCGCTGGTTGTGACGAATATCCTATTTTTTCCGTGACACCTCAAGATATTTTTTGACTCTTGCCAAGTAACCTCCGAAAATAAATATTGGGAAATATAAGTGAAGATATAACATTGACTGTTCAAATTTTTACTTTGGCTAAGATTTCAAAATCTGTTGGAACCTGTTATTTTGCGACCTTAGAAATTGAAAATTGCCTCTCACATGGAGCCCTGTAGAAAATGAAAACCTTCAACTCCTTTGTTTCAATATTTTATTTTAAGTTTTCCTCCTGTTAATTTCCGTTCTCTCATTCCTAATATTTTTTATTTTGAAATCAGGTAGTCATTGTCAATATTTGAATGTCCTGATACCGTCGCATTACCTCATCTTGAGGCCCCAAAAGCTCTGAGAAATATCCTTAAATTGTACATCCAAGTATTATCACACAATTAGAGGGTGTGAGTAGACACATCTCTTAAATCTAAAATCCGCCTAAAACAAAAGCGTAAACACAGCCGTGAAGAGAGGACAGATGGAGGAAATCTATAAACACACCTGGACCAAAGCAGGGAGGCGATAGATGGATGTATGTGTGCGAGTGCAGTAGGATGCGCGTGTGTGTGAGGGAGGAGGGCATCAGGACACCTGGTGAAATAACGAACTTGATGGCCCGACTCATTCGATTCTCACGGAGTCAAATATTCCGATTCAATATTGTCTCCGCGGGTTAAGTTATGTTGAGTGCGGTTATGTGAAATCGAGTGCCGAGCTGTTGAATTCGCCAGGCCGCGCGGAGAGGGGGGCGCTCTTCCCGTCCGGAAGACATAATTTAAGACCAAAAACAATCGAATTTCCGCGGTGCCTGACTTAATTAGAGTTAATTCCCTTCCAACAGCTCCCGCGTTGTTCGTGTTACGGCCCCTTCGATCGCGCTTTTAATGTACGCAATTTGTGTGCCTTATCAGGCACTCTGCCTTTGAACCCATTCGATGAGCAAAACTTCCCCGAGCTTATAACTAGTTTTTATTTTTATGCTCAAAATAGAAAATTAAACTTTTAAAGCCGATTTCGGAGCTGACTGATCATCAGGGAATTCAGAACATCAACTTTAGAGGCGCCAAACGCTTTATTTTAAAAATTGTCAAGCTTTTTGTCGTCCATACAGCTTCAAATGAATAATCAAAGATCCCGGCTCGCATCCCTCAACACTGTTCTCAAATTTTCAGTGAAACATTAGGTTCAGTGTTTGATTGGCTGTCGACCTCTGCGTCAGTAAAACGAAATTTCACCAAGAAAAGAAATTTGGCCACGTCTCAAGGCTCATGCGGCGTTTTACCTTAGCACGGCAGTATAGAGCCAGGTCTTTCACCGGAAAAAAACCCACATTGGACCTAGAGTCCAGACATTTGAAAACATTGACAAGAAAAAATTCTCTTGATTCAATCAGATTTAAGCTTAAATCAAAAGGAAATCCGCTCAAATTAAGAGGCTTGGTTCTTGATTAAAGCAAAAATTCGATTGAATCAAGAGTATTTTTTCTTGTCGATGTTTTTAGAGTCTGGACTCTAGATCCAATGTGTTTTTCTTCCAATGCATCTTTTTCTAAAAGTGAACTCAATTCCCGCGCGGAAATTCGACTGTCAAGCGGGTTTGGTGAGGGATGAGCGAGCCCCTTGGAAGCCTCCAGTTTGATGTCGGGCAGGCGGCCGTAGCGTGAATTTTTCTCGTGTACCCGAGCCCTTAATTGGATGGAGGTCAAAATCAGCGCGGGCATCCGGCCTGGGGACGGTGACTGGCGGACTCGAGGAGATCCGAAATTGGCCAGCTTCCGAGCGACATCGACACCGAGACCCGGGAGCGCGGCGGCGCGGCGGGGGAAATATCGCGAGCGCATAAGTAAAATGCGGTGTAAACGGGGTTTAATCCAATTAATAATCGCCTAATTTAAATAAACAATAATTACGAAACTGGTTCTCGAATCGTAATGAAGTTGTCGGGGCCGGCTCGGCGAGCTCCGTCGGCGTCGCGTCGCCGGCTCCGCGGCAGCCGGAGGAGCAGCCAGCAGTGAGCACAACACAAAGAAATTAATTAACTTTACTCTTTCCCCATTTATCATTGTTCAAACTATCCCGCTCAGGTTGTCGGATCGTCGCTGTTCACGCGGGAAAGCTCCGAGGACATGAAGGACATCTTGAAGACAGTCCCTTGCTTCACTGGAAAAAAACACATTGGATCTAGAGTCCGGACTCTTGAACACATTGACAAGAAAAAGGACTCATGATTCAATCAGATCTAAGCTTAAATCAAAAGGAAATCCGCTCAAATTAAGAGGCTTGGTTCTTGATTCAAGCTATAATCAAGAGTATTTTTTCTGGTCGATGTTTTTAACAGCCTGGACTCCAGATCCAATGTGTTTTTTTTTCCAGTGTTGGCTTGACAATGGGTCAGTTGCGCTGGTGACAGAATCGAGTTTCGATGCTTGATTCCTGTAGATTATCTGAAAATAATAAGATCCGTTGAAATAGCTACTTTCTACGTTCAGTATTGACCGAGACATCGCACTTTGAAAAACTCGGTTTTTGACGTCATCCAGCCCGGTAGTGACACCCTTGGTTTCCCACCTTGGTTTTATTCTCGTTTTAAATCGAGCAACGTATGCATATTTATATGCTACTGATTAATGAAAGCAAGTTGGAAGAAACTAAGGGTGTCACTATACCACGATGGATGACGTCATAAACCGAGTTTTTCAATCGCGGTAACTGTTAATGTTGAACGTAGAAAATTGCTGTTTTGATAAAGCTTAGTATTTTTAGCGGATCCACAAGAAAAATGCACAAAAACACGATTCTGTGACCAACGCAATTGATCTACATATTCTAGCCTTAAAAAAGACCCATGGATAATGGGCCATTTGTGAGGGTCCACTCAACCGTGTTTTGATAATGGGCTCCTGAAAGTCAATAATCTCATTCTTCGTATCATGGGTATGAGCAGTGAAATACGACATGTTCAAGTTGCATTCATTCCTTTTCAACAATGAAAGTAACAACAACATTACTTGCTGAACGCCTACGAATAATTACTTCAGCCAAGAGAGCGAAAAAAGGCACGAGGATGTAAGACGCTGCGAGATCAAATCACTCAAATGAAAGTAAGGTCAAGGCGGAGATATTACCCTTCTGAACAGGAGGACCCAACCAAGGCGATAGGGCTGAAAGGATCATTAGCATCCTAAGCGGTTGTAAGGACCAACAAATACCCTTGAGCTCTGACACTTTCAGAGTAATACTTCTTGAACTCCATACAAAACTTGGAATCCCTCTGTCCGAACGTAGCCTTCAGAGGATCGAACATCGATTCGCACCGATTTACCATGTAAATCCACGCCACCCTTACCCCTGTTTCAAGTTGATCGTTGAGTTCGTTCATTGGAATGACTAAAGTTGCTGTGAGTACGTCTTTGCGCCACTCTGTAGAACGATCAAGTCAATTCCATTCATTGTCGGTTTTCTTAGTTAAAAAATAAAAGTGACTTGATTAGAGCAGAAATTATTTTAAATTCGTCGCCAAGATGATTTCATCTCCAATCAAGAATGAGAGCAATTGAAATCGGCAGGTTTTCACTGCAATCTAAATAGGAGCACCTCTTCTTCTTGATGAAAGCATTTTCCGACTTGATTTTAGAGTTCAGACATTTTTCCGGTATCTTATTAGGAAGTTATTGTGAATGTATCGAGCGAATACTAATTTTCCCCCCTTTTTTGTGTTTTCATTAAAAAACGCGATTTGAGGAAAGAGGATGGAGTAATTACGTTAACTTTACGAGCTCTGCAGAGGGTGGTAGATTTCACCTCCTCTTGTGGCTATCCAAAATTGCGAGGGAAACCTAGACCGTATAGTTCCAGGAGTAAAGAGAGAGGAGACGAAGAGAGAAAGGGGGAAGCGAAGGAACGCTGAAGAGATAATTCACGGGAGCCTGTCGGGGAACCGGGAGCCGCAATTAACGGGACAGCCGGGACCTTTCCCGAAATGAAGATAAAAGTGAGTTTTGCACTTCAAAAGCAATTAAATACGCTCAAGGTGGAGCGTCAGTTTAATGAATTTGGAATACCCCGTCACCGCTCCCCTCCACGCCGCCATTCCACCAAATTACCGTCAGCTTTCATTCTTTTCTGCGTGTTTTTATTCGAGTCAACGTAGCGCCGAAACGAACACACTTCAGTGGCGTGGCGTGAATTGCGATGTATCGATTGTTATGCCACTTAAACCTATGGTGAAGAATCGATTATTAAGGTGTTCGCTGCGAACACCCTGTTTATCGATCCTTTTCCATAGGTTTAAATGGCATAACAATCGATATATTGCAAAGCACGCCACGCCACTGACACACTTGAACGGTTCAACTCGGTCCCACAAGGCGCAGGGGAATATTTTTGTGCATGATCTAGCAACAAGAACGCTGCGCCATGCAGCTCGGTTGAGTACCTTTCCCCACTGCTTGAGAGGGATAAATAGGTAAACGTCAACCTGTATTTTGTAACTTAGTCCAAAATATGAGAAATTTAAAATATCCCAGAGGAATATGTCTCTTAAGCCGTTCAATTGTTGCGCAGTTTCTAAATTAGATCTGAAATGATATGCTACATGCCGGTGTTTTACCATCGTTCTACCATTGATATTAGTATCAATGGATGCTATGCAGAATTCAATCACTTGTGAGCTAAGATTGTTTGACATGAAGAATCGCAAGTGACGAGGAAAATCTTCTTATTTTATTTCGCGTTACATTCTACGGGGGAGTTTTGTTTTCAGAGACTGCACTTAAAATCCACCGCCCACCATTTTAGGGCGAGATTGAACTGAAGTTAGAAAGTTAAAGCCTTTCCACTTTACATGAAAATAAATTAATTTTAATTATACGTTACGGACGAAATTTATTACGAAGCCTTCCTGTATTGCCTAACAAGGCCTTAGGCTTTACTTTCATTTTGTTCATTTCTATGACTCTCCAACAATCTTTCTGTACACAGGCCAAAAAACCAAAATTTGTAGAGTGAGAGATCGTGCATTGCACTAAAACGGGGTGCAAAATTTAGACGGAATCCCAAATCCTCATCAAACTCTGAAGTAGAAGCTTACACCTACAGTGAAAAGAAGTGGTCCACGATAAACATTTAAAATGAAAAAAGGGGGGAAAACGGTAGCGCTGGCGGAGCTTTCAAAGCTCATAAAGCAATGATGTAAAAGGTCTTGCGAGGAAGGGAAAAAAGATGGAGGAGTGAGGAACGCATGCGGAAAAAGCTCGAAAGCCGCGGAAACTTGCGGAGGGTTGCTCCCGCGCAGGAGCGGGGGGAGGGCGAGGAGGGGAGCGCGGGTCGAAAGTGGAGTGGAATAAATTTAATTGGTGGAATACACGAGCCAATAAAACGGCGGTATCCGGGAAATGAGCGGGAGCCGCTTCAAGTGCCTGGCAACCGATTGTCGAGCGGGGCGCGGAGGGGCGAAATTAGGGGCGATTTAACCCCCACCTCACCCCCGGCCCTGGCTCGAGCACCGAGCGCGGAACAAATATGCCCTGGATAGGTTTCAAACGAGTGGCTTTGAATCGATGGAACGAGCTCAATAGAACCTGTGTCCTCGGTTTCTGCTCCTCGTTGTGATTTCATTGGCTCCCTTCGATTTTCATCCGATTCCGCTCGTCGTGAAGCTTAAAAATTGGGATCCCTTCATGTTTTTCCTCTGCCGAGCTTCCATTGTCCGTATATTCGATGCCACCTCCTTTTGGAAAAGCGCCTCTCAACTCCGAGTGCTCCTAATTTCTCCGTCGTTTTCAGAGGGAAAGAATTGAGTCACACGGGTTGAAGTCATTCTTTTGGAGAGTAAAATTTGCTGTATTTAAGGGATTTCGCGCAATTAGGGCCTTTCGCCAGGCAATGCCGCTACTTTAGCATTTTAGAAACTATAGTTTGCCTTGAGAGTTTTTTCCCGGACAAACATTCTTTAATTTTAAAGGAAATTTCGGGAGACGAAAAAATGTCAAAGCAATATCAAAGAGAAGTCATATTGCTATCAGTCTCGATCTCGTATAACAGGGAATCGACGCTTCATTTTTTTTTATTTCTTCGAATTTTTCTCCGGTTGATATGGAAATTATAAAATTTTGAAACTTTCCGGGTATTTTAATTTATCCCCTGCTTTTCGAAGCCTTTTCCCAAGTTGATTTGTCATTTTATTTTGTAATTTGGTTGATTAATTTGTTTTTCATTGAAGAGAATCTGCTCAGCAATGCGTTATCTCATGGCTCTTATCACGCATAAAACCACTCAAGAAGTGCTCGAAACATTAAAAACCCCCGAAAAAATCAAATTACCCAATGAAGGGAAGGCCTCTACCATCCATCATTGCCAAAAAGAAGGGAACTTTCAGCATACAGTAGGATTAACTGTATCATCCTTCACTATTCCTTATTTTTTGCTTATTCCTTAGAACCCCCAAAGTGTGAAATTGATTAGGATATCGCAGTCTCTCCCGTGCGGTAATATTCGCGATTTTATCATGTGTGACAGGCGTTCACCACCACCTTGTTCTTTCCGTCTCCGTGTAACCGCTCATCGGTTTCTCTTCTTTTTTTCAGAGCCAGTAACGAACTGCCGACACATCGCGGAGCGAAGCTGTGAATCAAAAACACTCGAGCTTACTAATTTCGTGCGTTTATTTTAATTAGCGGGGAAGGAGAGGGGTCCCGACCGTCGACCGCAGCGCGGCGGGGGGAGGAGAGGGTTGATGGGGAGATAATCTGTGTAGACTCCCCAGCGAAAGAATGACATGAATCGCTTTGATAAGCAAACGGGACGTCCGAAGTGTCTCGTAAAAGAAATTTATATTGCGGGTAACGTGTAAAAACAGGGAATTTGCCAAAAGATAATGGATATCGGGAATAGATTGGCGATTTTGTAACCGCAGTGCTGTGTCAACAGGGATCTGCGTTGCCACGTTGGGGGACTGGAAAGTGAGAGTCCTTACTTCACTGTGTCGTTGCGTTTGGTGTGCCTCAATCAAGGGACAGTAGAAGTCATGTAATTTTCGTAGCTTTTAGGGAGTGAGGATGTTGTGGGACACAGAATGTATTGTGAACGTATTTACGCTAAAAGGAACCGTGAGGAAATAAATTCCCTACGTCAAAAGGACTTTGTATACACGAAAGGAAAAGTGTCAGGGGTTATCTTCTAAAATTGCGGTGTTACCCCAATTACTTGGATGATATGAGCATTTTCAATTAATTGTGGTAGTACCGCAAAATTTGGGTTCGTAACCGTATTTTTGGGATACTACCACAATAATCGATTGGAAATGCCCGTATCATCCAACAACCCCTACCACTTTTTTTCCATTTAAAGTTTGCGTACTATACAGTACCTTCTGATTTCATCTATTTTCGCACTGGTGAAAACAAAAATGCGTTCTCATGATAGTTCAGACCAGTTACAGAATAAAGGAGAGCTTTTTTCGTCCACAAGCGCAGATATCTTTTTTTCAACAATTATTTTATAAACTCTTCCCAATGTGTGATTTAATTTCCGTGTGATCCGAGAATTTTGAGGAAAAATACGTCGGGTAGTGCCGAAGTCATAAATGTAGGACTGACAGGTTTAGTGCAACTAGGGTCTAATCTTAAAGGTGAGGAAAAATGATCATTTATTATCATTTGAGGTTAAGTTATGATTATGAATCTTCTTTTTGATCAAATTTCTAAGTAACTTTTCTTGTCCAGTGCACTGGGGAAAAAAAAAAACCATTGGATGTAGAGTCCAGACTCTTGAAAACATTGACAAGAAAAAGGACTCTTGATTCAATCAGATTTAAGCTTAAATCAAAAGGAAATCCGCTCAAATTAAGAGGCTTGGTTCTTGATTTAAGCTTAATTCTGACTGAATCAAGAGTATTTTCTTGTCGATGTTTTTAAGAATCTGGACTCCAGATCCAATGTGTGTTTTTTTTTTTTTTTTTTTTTTTATTTTTATTTTTTTTTTTTTTTTTTTTCCAGTGTGGTCCATTTTGAGGAATATCTGGCAATGAGAGGATCTCCAGAATGGCGAGAACAAAGCCGAACAGCCGGCACGAAAACGTCAAGTCTAGGGCCTCGTTGCCAAGGCACGGCGCGGCGCGCGAAACCGCCCTGGTTCCCGCGGAGGGAATCTCTCCCCCAGACGGGGCACCCATGTCGGGGGATTAGTCAATGATTGAACGAACTTGTTTCCTTCTTCTTTCTCGCTCGTCTCTCTCCGAATCGACGAACCACAGCCGGGCCGCGATTAACCCATACTCCTGTCACGCTCATGCCTTTAATTAGTTGCAACAAATCGAGCCAAGTCTCCGGCTCATCGCCGCGAACAGTGGCAGAAAATCGCCACCGCTCCGCGCCAGATTCGTGCCGGGTTTGCGCTGCGAATTGCCGTGGATTTGGCAGCGCTGTTATAACTTAAGTCGCCTCCTCATGTTCGCGGGACGGGTCCAGCGTGGGGAAAGGGTTGGATGAGGATGGCAATTGATGTTATGGAATACTAAAAAAAAAAAACTAGCAAGGGAAGGATGATGTACGTGAAAATGAGATTAATCGGAGGGAAATGTGAAAAAGTTCATTGGACTACATTTCGCAATTCGGAACTATAAATTCCAGCCCGGTTTAAAAACAACGTATTTGCCATTAGTTTCCCTATGCACAAAAGTGTTTTTCCAGAAGAGCCAGAAAGTATAGTTCCAAATTGCAAAATGCAGTCCCATTGATGATGATCAAATTCCCAACTGCAAACTTGGAGAACACAGTTTTGCCGTGCTAAGGAAAAACGCTGCATGAGCCTTCAGGCGTTGCCAAATTTCCCCCGGAAATCACCAATTTTCAGGAAAATTTCTGAATATTTGTCTGCCAATTTCCCATATAATTTTCTTGGTAATTCGATCTGAAACTCTTGAATGAATTTTCTGACATTTTTCGTTTACAGTACTGTTAAATTGTTAAAATTATTCAGTAAAAGTTTCAACAAATCTTACTCATTTGCTCATTGAGATAATGTATGAAATGCTAGCGGAGATTCTCGGACACCGCAACCGCGAGAAGTGTCCTTTCAGCACTCAGCGTCTCAATTTGGAAACTTCTGAAGGGCCATACGGTGTTCTCGCTCAGCACGGCAGTAATCAGAACAGTGTGCGCTTGTTAACTTGTTAGGAGCTCATCAGGGAGAGGACGCCTTCCACGTGTTGCTAATGGGTTTTAAAATGCCCGGCAACCTAATTGAGGCGTCACCGGCGGGATTTCGAGGGCTCAAACAGCAGCGTTGCGTAGCTGAGACGACACGACCAATGTTTGTCGCGTGTAAATATTAGCGCGCGGTTGTCTTCGGGGTGCTATTCACCGCGGCTCCCTGCCCCCGCCCCCCTCGCGAGTGTCTCCCAAGACACATTTTTGTTTACCCTTTTTTTAATTTCTGTTTACTTTCATAATGCGATCGTGCGAGCTCTAAAAGACTCGTAACTCATTAGGCCGGCCACCCCGAGGATCACTGAATCCGTTCCAACTCTCTCGGCTTAGTTCAGTGTAGATAATCGGTCATTTTTACATCATTTTCCACCTTCTTTGGTCCGACCTCCACGACCATGAAGTATCAAAGGCCTTTTAAGTAAATTCGCGATGATGGTGCATGGTTTTTTTTTTTCTTAAATCAAGGGAAAAAATGTGGAAGTCTGTCTGCGGGAAAACACTCGATGTCTATCAATTTTCCCAGTGTTTCGGTTGTTTTTTGTAATCCGCAAAATCGATTGATTATGTCGATGTCCTCAGTAAAACTTAATTAAATGTGCGTGGAACTTTAATAGAGCCAATCTACATTTTAAAATCTTAGGTCAATATTAGCCTGTGATTTTTAATGAAATCGGCCCATGCTTTTTGAAACGCTTTGTTAGACATCATTGTTTCCGCGCGAGCTGATTCAGTTTTCCGGAAGAGTGTGAATACAAATCGAAATGTGTATTACCTGAATTAAGTAGAGAGCTAATTTTGTATTTAATATTATGGAAAACAATGAATTAATGCCAAGAAAAAGTTTTTTCTAAGTTGAATAAGTTCATGTGCGTTCAAGGATGGTTAATCCGGGGATAGGCAACTATTCGTGTCCTATCGTAGGCATGTGGTATGTATGGCTAATTGAAGGCGCAAACTGATTTGAAGATTCCGGATTAGCACAGTATACTGAATGTCATTCAAACGTTGTTTTACGTTTAGTAAGGGGCAGACCGCTCGTTATTGATCGGATTTTCGGGGCTATCTTGATCTTTTATTTTTATTTTATTTTATTTTATTCCAGTAATAACTTTAGAGCGAATATTGATTATGAAGACACCACTACTGATCAAACCTTCCTGTTTTCTGTACTAGTTCCTTGTCTGTTTTGAATCTTGTTCATTTTACCATTTTTATTTCCAATGGGCGAATCTTAGCTGACTCTCAAGCAGAAAGGATATTCTCATTCGTACATAATTTGAATTTTTTAAAGCTTCACGATGGTTACGTCACAAACATCCACTTCTAAAAATGGTAACCTCTAGTGTTTCGCTTTTTTAAGTGGCGCATTTTGAGTGGCGGGTCGAAAACCGCCAAATCCGGCACCCTGAGGGTTAAGTGACTAATCAATCATTCCTCACTCCATGCCGTCTGAAAGCTCCCGACGGGCGTTGCCAAAGTTGGCGCGGAAAACCGCTCGTTCCCGCGTCGGAAACCTCACGAACCCCCGCGCAACGGCGACGCGGGACCCGAAGTCGCGAGAAGGTATGCAATATGTAAATACGCTCGAAATATCATAATTCGTGTTATAAATTAATGCGAGCGTACGAGCGCGTCTCGCTCCCGACTCACGAATGCGACTCGATTTTTTAATGGCGCGGACTCGAGCGTCTCCGAGGTTCGCGTCTTCCTCCCCGTTCGCCCCCGTCCCTGGCCCTGCGCCTCGCCGCGCCGTGTCACTGCGGTGTTCTAGTTGACATCTGTTTTGACTTATAATCGTGTCTCGAGAGGGCCCCGATGGTTAGCGCCATTCCCCTCCGTCTCTTCTAAACGCCTTGTTTGTTTTTTCGAGTAAATCTCCGTCGAATGGGGGGGGGGGGGGGGGGACTCGCGCGATACGTCGACGGTCGAACTGAAAATGAATCAAAATAGTGTATTGTTTCAAAAATCGAATCTCGGAGAGAAGTTAAAAGTAGCGACAGGGAGCATGGTCCATTCTGGCTGCTGTTGTTTCCAAGATTCTTCTACAACTAATTAAAGGGAAAATTATTCTTCGGCGAGGGTCTCTGTCAGTGGGATGGCGTGTTTTGCGATGTATCGATTGCGAACACCTTAATAATCGATTCTTTACCATAGGTTTAAATGACAGAACAATCGATACATCGCAGTTCTCGCTACGCACTGGGGGGAAAAAAAACACACACACACACACACATTGGATCTAGAGTCCAGACTCTTAAAAACATCGATAAGAATAAATACTCTTGATTCAATCAGACTTAACCTTAAATCAAGAACCAAGCCTCTTAATATGAGCGGATTTCCTTTTAATTTAAGCTTAAATCTGATTGAATCAAGAGTCCTTTTTCTTGTCAATGTTTTCAAGGGTCTGGACTCTAGATCCAATGTGTTCTTTTTTTCCCAGTGCACCCAATTCAAGACGGTTGATGCGCGGGAATCGAACGGAAAGCTCCTGAGTAATTCGAGAAATCGAAATTCGAGCAGCCAGAATGTTAGGAGGAGCTGTGTGGCATGTACGGTGCAGCAGTCGGACGAATTAATTTTAATAAATCGCTGGGTATTTATCGCGCTAGCGGGCATGTAGCATGTAGCCGGAGTAGCTCTTTGATGCGGCGGCTGGCTTTATTTTCGGGTCGAAACTTAAGAGGCTGTGAATTAATCATAATTTTCCGTGTGAATCCGGAATACGGCCCGTGATTAATTCGTCCCCCCCCCCCCTTGCGCTCTATTTAATTGCTCAGAATCAAAACTGTTTTGCTCCGTCGCGAGCCATCTAGGCGTTGTCACACTTACTCCGGAAATCTGTTTCAGAAGTGGCATTGTAAATGGAATTGTATGAATTCAATTTATCCTGAAATAAGACAGTCAGTCACCGGAAGTGCTCATTTAGGAGTGCGAGATCTTCTCTTTAAGAAAGTGTAATAGACACGACACTTATTAATTATAATGACCGAAGCGATTAATTAAAATATATCCGGCCTAAGAAATCTGCTGACGTATTTATTACCATGTTACGTACGTGATATATTTGTAAAAATATTTAACTTTGACGTGTAAATTAAATTTCGGCAATCTAAGTTTTACGCGATAACCCGAGATTTAGCTAGATGTTGTGAGGGTCTGATGAAAAATTTTGCCGATTTTTTTCTTTTTTTAAAAATATTTTTTCATGAAAATTAAATGACCGGAAAAATTGACGTAACTTACAATTTTTTTGCATTTTATCAGTGCAAACTGAACGTTTTTGAAAACTCTTTTCGGCTGTTTGAAAAGCTGTTTGATATCTTCATTACATATGAAAGAGACGAGCACAAACTTCCATTTCTCTCGTGATAATCAAATTCTTTTCGGACATTGGATGGTAACGGTCATATTCAACATTTTGACTGCCTGAAACGACATCAGAGCATTCCCGCCTCCAATTTTTCAGTGACTAAACGGCCGAACGCGTGTAATTGCCCGCTGACATGGAATTTGAGCTAGTTTCGCGAAAATTTATTTGAAAGAGCTCGCCTACAAGTGTGGCGGGCCCACCCGTGAGTCTAAGTCACACCGAAAACGTACGCTTTCTTCTTGATTTCGATCTCTTTGTCACCACGGCTTTTTGATTTTCCTGAATTTTTTTACTTGCTGTGGCCGTTTAAATAAATCCAGGACGCGATAAATTACTTTTTATCAATCCTACTATTAATTTTGTTTTGTGGATGCTTTATTTCTAATCGGTTCAAATACTCCCGGAACTTGTAACTTCTTCCTGTGTATCTGATTGTTACCACTACGTAAACCTCGAATAAAATTCATAATCAGCTATGTTTTGAAATGCTCCACAGCTGTGCGCAAAACCATAAACCTTAGATTTACCTGTATGCAATCTCAGCGAATTACTGACGATGAAGGAAGCTTTTTCCGTTAGGTCAGTGCTGCGGAAGAAGCGTCGTCAATATTATGGATATTACGCTGCACTGAGAAAAAGCTATGGCTTGTAAACCAATTAGTGGTTCATATGCAACACCACTACAAGTAAATAAAGGCAACGTATAATACTATCACATATACCTTAGTGATGGTATCGATACCTTAGTGATGGTATCGATACCTTAGTGTGGTACGAGATAACCTAGTATGGTTCACAGACAGAGAATCATTTGTTCATTTACGACTATTAGTGGTATCCTATATGAACCAGCACTGGAAAAAAAAGAATCTTACATTTTCCGCCAAGAAGTATTTCTTCTTAAATCAAGAATTTTGCTGGTTAATATAAGCTACTTTTTTGCTTAACCCAAGCATTATTTTTCTTGAATCAAGAAAAAGTCAGCTTAAAACAAGATAAAGAAAATTCTTGGGGGCAAATTCAAGAATTATCATGCTTGACCCAAGCTACTCTTTTTTCAGTGAGGTTTATGAAGCCATAGATTTTTCTCCGTGTGGTACTGCACGGAAAAGCAATCCACGTCGGTGTTTTGGTCTGCGCGTCAACTATATTGGAGTTGACTCATGAATCTCGCTAATGAGACTGATGGCATGCTCCAGCAGAAGGGACAACACTACAACAGGAGCGTGGTGCGTGGAGAGGCGGGGGCTCTGCGCGGCGTGTTGCATGACTCCCCGGCGCGTCCAAGTCGAAACAAAGTTATCGCAGGAGCGCGCGCGGGCCCGCAATGGACTGTTGAGACGCATAAATCAAGATCACAGCAATAATTCACAAAAACCAATTAGAAATGCCCATTCATAAAGGAAAGCCGATCCTTGCCGTGAATCGGGGCTCCGCATGCGCCGAAGTATATGGAAAGCCGGCCTCCTCTTACACCTGTGTATGTATTCTGGAAAATCAGTAAGGAAATACGGTAACAATTTCTATGTTAATGCGTTGGCGATTTGCGGCATAGTGGGATGGTTACTTCGCACTGTGGCTTTTTTTCTGACGGTCTGAAAAACTTCTCGTACTTCATAGTTTTTGCACTCAGTAGTCCTGCACTTGGATTTATTCCCGATGTATAAAATTTATGATTTTGCTATGATAAATAGTGTATTAAGGGATTTCTTGCTCCTTTCTTATTTTATTTTTATGTTAGAAGTTAATACAGTTCTGTCGAACTTCAGTTGAAATTCATTTTAGCTGTCTTTCTGAGGTAATAGTGAAGTTATTCGTGCTTATAGCTTTAAGTGTTAACGAGGGTCCACCCTAGAATCCACCAGACAGTTTTATTCACAATTTAGAGAGGAGTCCGACATTCTATGCCCAGGAATGTTAAATTATATATGGTCAATGTGCTTTTTCTCAAGCTCTCTTCTGTGTCTTTTTTTGTTTTTTTTTTTCTTTTTAATTTATTTTTTATTTCTTACATTTTCCAAAACACTTTCCCTCAGGGTTTTTTTTTATCTTAGGAATTCGATTTCTGACATATTTTCTAAATATATTCACATGAAGTATTAATTCAAATTAGCATTCAAAGAGGCCTGAAAATTAACCAATATTTTTGAAAACGCCTACGTTAAAGTATACAAAAAAAATAGGAGCAAAGAAAAAAATGAGCCCAAAAAATGGAATTCTATTATTTTTTCGAAAATCGCTGTTCGACTCCCCTTAAGCAACCAGTTTAATACCCCATAAATTTATGAGCTTTACAAATCCACTTTCCCATAAATCCGATTCCTTTGTATGCCTAATATTCCCAACCAACTCATTTCAAATCGTTGTCGCCAAGTATCAAATGTAAGTCTCGTTTCCCATGAAATTCGGAGAGGACTGACAAATGTAAGCGCCAATTTGTCAACAGCGCAATAGGATGCAGGCCGTGCATTGTTGTGTCCGCGCTAATAAGCTGGATCCTTAAGGAGCCCAAGCCGCTGCACCCTGCACCCTCTCCTACTCGACGCCATTGGTCCTAGCTTCACGTATGGCGTAGCCAGATTGAAAAACTGATTTCAGTCAAGGCTTATTCGAAACCCGAGAAATCATAAGTGTTACTGCTCAGTGCCGGAAAGACTGAAACAAAGTTCCGGGTGTGCTCTGCAAGTTGGTTCAATTAATATACAAACTGTTATTTTATAACGCTTGTGTTTTCAAGTCAGATTTCTGAACGATACATTTTACGTTCCTCGGAGAGGAATATGTGAAATTTCGGAGGCACCAGAGTAAAAGTAGCTCCTCAGGAAAATTTCAAATTTCCTTTGAGATCTCCCCTCCCGTTCCATTTTTATAAACCTGTGTTCTTCCCTCGACAGTGAGCTAAACGACTGTCTGATCAATGTTCAAAATCCCTGAAACCGCAACTATTTCATCAGTAATGCATGAATTTAACTGCGATCTTTAGAGAGGTTTTTTGGTAAACGCAAAGCTGAGAGGGTTTCAATTGTAAAAAGTCCGCATTGCAGCAACCGCAATGTTACAAACCGTATTACTCCTATTGATCTTTTTTGAAAAACAGGTGAATCGAAAGAAAGGAAAAGGAAAAAGCCCTGTCGCAACTAAATAAACCCGTCTTTTCTCTTTTAACTTACTTATTGTTACTTATTTTGCCGTGCTAAGCAAGAACGCCGTAAATCCATCAAGATTATCCCTCGTTTTTTGGAACTTAACACTTCATAAAATATCAACCGTTTTACCCATGCACCTCAAATTTTCAGGTTAAGTTTTTGATAGTATTTGCAAAGGAATTCTGTAAAAAACATTGTCCCGTGGTACACAAGTTTTCCTGCTATGATACATTGTTTCCGAAAAATGTGAAGTGGCGTTTACGGCGTTTTTACGTTGCACGGCAGTATTTTTGGCAAAGTTACTAACAACATTTCAGCAGACTTTTTTAATTGGACGGAGTTAAACAGAAAGAAACCAAGCCACATCGGGATCGAACCGAGAAAAAGAGGTTTAAAGTTTGGCTCCTGCATAAGACACAATGCAAAATATAAACTTCAAGTTCAATTTCGGCAAAATTTGCTCCAACAAAAACTTTGAATTTTTGGCGATAGATGGTAGATCAGTGGTTGAGTTCAAAACCACTCATAACTGAATTTTTCCCAAAATGTGGGTTGGTTCCTTTCTGCTTAACTCAGTCCAATTGATGGTATGAAGGTGTTCCAATGTTAAATTCCACCGTCCCTCTAGCCAGAAAATTACCTCCATAACCAACATAGAATCGGAAGCCTTCGCCAAAGCATGGTCTGACTCTCTGATTGAAATCAAATCCTACATTTTGCGTGAATTTGGCGATGGCGTCGTCGGCAAATACGCAATAAATAGTGGCGGCGCGGCGGCTCGCAGAGAATCAGCTCATAGTCGGCCCGAACAATATAGCGGCCATGCCCAACGGCCACCGGGCTGTATTTACATCAACTTGTCACAGAACACAGGCGTGGATGGCGCGGCGCAGCGTGGTCCGTGCAGCGATGAATGAGGTGCAGCCGTCCGCAATACAAAGTTGTGTGCTTAGTCGTCGATGCCGTGCATTTTCGGCGTTCATTGTCAAGCGCTCATCAATATCACACGGGGTCCACTTCAGCTGACTTTCAGTGATGATTGTGCGTTCAGAGATTTTGCGAATCAAAGCGAAGAAATTTATCATTCCCTACCCGGGATCGCCCGATTCCGTCCCGAGTCCGATTCCGTCCCGAAATTAAAACCAGATTCCGATTCCGTCCCGGAAAAATAATTTCTAAATACAAGCGGCAACATCGCAGCAATTTGAATGGTAGCATATCAGTGTGAAACGTAAAGCAGTAAGATTCCAAAATTTAAATCAACTCTGCGAATAAATCTGAGGCCACTCTGCAATCTAAGACTTTGAAAAAAATGAAGGCCATACAAGCGAGCATCACCAAACTCTTCATAAAAATACGCCTAACATGTTTCTGTAATATTTCCATTTTTATTTATTTATTTATTTTACCGTTTGACGCATCGGGCTCTTTACACCCGATCAGTTTACACTTCTCAACATTTTTGCTCAGAAGCTGGTTCTCGACGTAATCGCATGGTGAGTTTCTTTTATCACTTCCTAATTCTTCTATTGTGCTACCATTTAAATTGCTGCGATGTTGCCGCTTGTATTTAGAAATTATTTTTCCGGGACGGAATCGGAATCTGGTTTTAATTTCGGGACGGAATCGGACTCGGGACGGAATCGGGCTACGCCCTATCTACCACATTCGTTACTGCTTCGTGGTATTCGTGGTTAGTAAATTAAAATAACACCAAATTGCCCGAATTTATCTTCCCCTTCGAAATAAGCTTCTGAAAGATTATCTAGATCCTGATCGATAAATATCGGAGCAAACCCGTCATTGGAGGTTACATATTCACCACTTCGACCTAATTTCAACGTTATTTCGATGTCCACCAAAAACATCCCCGAGGAATAGACCAGACATGTAAGGATGTCAGCTATTCGAGCCTAGCTGATGTGCGGGTCACATACTCGCCATTTTGAGGGCGATTTGTGTGAGCCACTAGAAACATCCGTTCAAGGATCCACTGGAAAATAAAACACATAGGATCCAGAGTCCACACTTTTGAAATCATCGACAAGAAAAAATACTCTTGATTCAATTGGATTTTTGCTTAAATTAAGAACCAAGCCTCTGAATTTGAGCTGATTTCCTTTTGATTTAAGTACAAATCTGATTGAATCAAGAGTATTTTTTTTGTCAATGTTTTCAAGAGTCTGGACTCTAGATCCAATGTGTTTTTTTTCAGTGTTGCATATTCACCACTTCGACCAAATTTCGACACTATTTCGATGCCCACCGGGAACGTCCCTCAGAGTAATCACAGAACATACAAAGATCTTACGCAATAACTATTCGAGCACAGCCGATGTGCGGGTTGCATACTCGCCATTTTGAAGGCGCTTTGTGTGGGCCACTAAAAACATCCGTTCAAGGATCGTACCTCGTCGATCGCTACATCCGCGAAGAGAGCACGCTGATCCAGAACGTGGTCTCTCGAGTCCACGTTGCGGCGGGCAGGAGCCGCGCGCGTGCGCAGTGCTCCGGCGCGCGGCTAATTTATGAATTTTAATTTGATTTGCTGCGGGATCCGCGTCCGTCGTTTCGTCTGCCTCTTCTCTTTTTTCGCGTGGGACTTGATTTATTGGCTTTAATTGCCCCGACGCGGCGCGGCGACGAGGCAGGGCGCGATAACGGAGCGCGACGAATCGGACACCGCGGAGGCCCGCCCCCCTCCCCTCCCCGCCCCCCTCCCCTCCCCGCCCCCCTCCCCTCCCCGCCCCCCCCCCCCCTCCCCGCCCCCCGCCACTCGTCGCCGTCGGTCGGTCGGTCGCCGTGGACAAATTCTGGCCGGAGTCGGACAGCCATCAGCCGACGGCCCGGCCCACGACGACGCTTCACCAAATACAGACTCGCGGTATTTTATGCCGGAATAAATTCAGTCGACCATCAGTGTCTTCGCAGTGGACCGGGGCCCACAACTTCGGGCCTAAAAGTCATCGATTCAGATCCAACAAAAGAATGAGGAATATCGTCTTCGTCACAGAAGAGAAGAAATACGTGTGAACCTAAAGTAATTTTCATTACACTGGAAAAAAAAACCATTGGATCTAGAGTCCAGACTCTTGAAAACATAGACAAGAAAAAATACTCTTGATTCAATCAGATTTAAGCTTAAATCAAAAGGAAATCCGCTCAAATTAAGAGGCTTGGTTCTTGATTTAAGCTAAAATCTGATTGAATCAAGAGAATTTTTTCTTGTCGATGTTTTTAAGAGTTTGGTAGATTCAATGTGTTTTTTGCTCCAGTGATTCGGGCCAAAAAGTTATGGATTCAGATCGAACAGAAGAAAAAACTAAATCGTCTTCGTCACAGGAAAGAATCAATACGTGTGAACCCTTGGTAAAATTTCATTCCCTCAACAATTAATTGATTATCATTTTTTGTAGTAGCGAGGTGAAAATATCTGAACTCTTTCCCTCGTCACAACTAAAAATGATTAGCGTACCAAAGATAATTGTTGCTTGGATACTGATATTACGTAGTGGGCCTATACTCTTTTCCAAAAACTTTTTTGTGGTAGTGATAATTTTTCTCAGAGTATAAACCAGCCGGCTGATCATTGGAATTGATAGACAAAGAAAATATAGGGAGTATATGGAGCGATCGTATTGGTTGGAACGGGTGGTTGTTATTGACTACGCGAGAAAACGATGGAGTACTGTAGGGTCTCTGGGTTGCCGTTCGTTAGTCTTACTTACACTTCCTTTGTCCATTGCAGCCACCCGCTTCCACCAATAGGATCGTTTTATTCTCAGTTTATCATCCGTGTCTGTTGCTATGTCCATCAATTTCAATAATTAGCCCGCTGAGTCGTAAGTATGGCTGTGCAAAAAGTGACTGTTCACAGGATAAGGGACCTTAGTCCAACCCTTTAATTCAATGGCATCATGATACACTGCGTTTTCTTTTTGTATACTTTCTCAGCTACTCTTGCATGCATCTCAGGTTTTATCTTATTATTATATATCATGCAGCAAATAAGGGACCGCAGGGCAGTTTGCTCTTGATATCTCAAAATAAAGGAAAATGTTGCTGTCATAATCCTTTATTGAACTACTGATATGAGATGGACTTTGGAAATGTGGACGATGAAATTTGACGGTGCACCCTAACTGTAATTGGCAACGCAAAGAAATTTGCTCCAAATCTTTCAACACAATCTCTTGCAAATTTCGAAGTAAATTCAACTGATTTCTCAAAATTTCGAGTTCTGTCGCAAAAATTTATTTGAGTAAAAGACGTGCAATATTTATTTCTTCATTCCGTGAAGTATTGTTGATTTAAATTGACCTCGCCGTAAGTCCCTTTTTCACTGATTCAATGTTTTACGAAGGTTTGGGGGTGCAAAACATATGTAAACAGGTTCCGAATGAAATATTTTTACAACTAAAAGTAACTTTGTAATTATATGGAATATGCATTAAAGAAGAAATGATCTCGTCTAATGTAAATCGCACTCATGGTTGCAGCCACGTAATTATATCGGATACATTTATTTCTCAATATTTAGAAAATCAGCGGAACATTCAATCGGTAGAATTACTTAATTATGAATTAATATCTATTCAGAATAATTTTTGTCCCCTACTGTGATAGATTTTAACCACACTTTTCATTCAGTTTTAACGTAATGCCCTTATATTCGCACTTGGATGATCTGAGACGCCGTTGAACAAAGCAAATTCGCGGAAGTTTGAATCAAAGTTTATGGATGCCACTCAATTACATTAACCTGCTAAAGTCTGAAAACCCGAAGGTGATTATCTTCTTAACCTTCTCCGCAACCTCTTTTGCACAGAGCACAATTTGCAGTTTGCTTATCACCAAAACATAATTATCGGACTAATTAATTATAGCAGCTCAATTCATCCTTTCCTCGAAAAATGATGACGGAGAAAAAACTATGACTCGAACCTAAAATAGTCGAGAATCATCATACAAGATCACTCATCAAGAGCGTGATGCGATTCATCGGAAAAAAGGAAAGTAGAATCCCTTATCTTCAGGGTCACTCCGACGTAAAAACCAAGTTTGATTCAGGTCAAAAATCATCATTATAATTAGAAAAAAGTCTACAAACAATTTAATCGTACGACGTAGCTGTTTTATTAATTAGATTTATCGGCTGCGGCAGCGATTAACTCATTATTAATTAGAGTTTATGATTTTATTATCGCTCGGAGCTTTCACCTACCCCACAGTCTAAGGATGCTTTTATCTTATCTCATTAGTTTTTAAACTGAAGAACACACGACGTGATCACAGATGTAACCTTTCCGAGGCGATTTGCGTAATTAATTTACAAGTATCACCGTCCTGAGGTTACAATTTTGTAAACATGCTTACAATTGAAGATTGAATCGCACTGCGTAGTTACCAGTCCGCCGCCGGTATCTATCTCTACTCTTTAATTGAATGAACTTTGGTTGTAAATGACGAAAGCAAGACCATCAGGTCTTTGCCTCGTCCCATAACCGTTCTTCAAAACGTAGGAAAACTCAGCATTGGTTTGAGATGAGGCATACTAGAATCTGACCACGCAGTGTTCAAAGGTTATGAACATTTTGTGATCGTCAGTATTTATGAGATAATTTAAAGACGAAGCGCACCGAATGACGTTTAAATGACGATTATTTTCGATTTTAAATGTAGTAATTATTTTCCCCATCATTCGTTGAATAATCATGTTTCGCTAGGTGAAGAAAACACGAAAATACAGTCATTCTCGCCCATCAGTTTTTGTACATCAAGAAAAATGTTCAAGCCAGAAGCTTCGCAATTACATATCATAAGTCATTACTGACACGGCTCATATACTTTTTGGTTATTTTCGTACTCATCAACTCGTTTTCCCTATTGAATGAACATGAGAAGAATAGTAGCTGATAAATGCCAAGAGCATTACATTTTTAATTATTTTATTACTCATGTTAATTAAAGCCAAAAGTTGGAGAAAAATATTATTCAATGGCTCCTGAGAATTTTAAAAATGAATGGCACAACATGCATGCAGAGGAAGAATGGAAGAGAACAAGTTCATCTACCAAAAAGCTAGAACGGACTCGGGCGTAAAATGTAACCTCAGAAATATCCTACCATTGCATTACTCACATAATTACATCTCACATAATTACTTGTATTTTTAAAGTATAAGGCAATTCTGTAAAGTGAACTCGTTTGATTCGGTTTCTTTTTCGTGCGCGCGAATTGTAAACAAGGTTGAATCACTTGTATAAACTAAACTATACTATGAATGTTTACCATGAGTTCTTTACCCAAAGAGAGCGTCTTCCCCTCAAAGATCTCTTGAAGTCTTTGATGTTTTTAAGATACTTGCTCAAGGACTGCTCAATCGAAAAAAAATGGGGTAGTACCATTCATCAAATTTAGTTCACTTAGCGAAGTAAAGGAAAGAAAATTTATAACAGCTAATTTTACTGCGACATTAAACATTTTCAGAGGACATAGTCCATACGTCAATGATAAACCGAGCCCGTTCTTCGATTGAATGAGAAGAACCCCCAAGAGCGAATTTATTTTCATTTTATTCACATCTGTTTTCGTTCGCTTGTAAGAAATATGTAAGAATCTTTACCGCACCAGAGATTTACTCCGAATATCACCCAGTTGATAGACTTTTTTGAATTATAATTATGAATTATGACATGCATCAGAAAACATCTACTGAGAACATAATTGCAGTATGCAGATAGCATTTTTTCTTTTTCACTGCTGATATCTACATAATCAAATAAAAAAGCGTGTGAATATTCTATACCCAATCTTTCGCGTAGGATTCGAAAGAATACTCCGATAAATGTATCTCTACTCTATTTGACATGTTATTTTTGCATCAAATAGTTTAGTTTCCAAAAGTCAATGTATGGATTTTTTTGATCTTGTCTAAAGGTATATTCTCTCTTGCACGAAATCTAATATGTGCAAATAATATGTAGCGTCCTGAACAATTGAAAGTTTTCTTTTTATATAAACGCAAATAGAGGGGTGGATCATTAAACGTTTTCTTCGACTCAAGTACGTCCCTTTTTTACCTATTGGTAAACAGTGCACGCACTAAAAGGAAAATCTGATGGTAACAGTTTTTTTTTTGTTCAGCGCCAATCTCAGTTAATAGTATGATTTTTCTTTACGGCTTGTCCGTTTTTTGCCTCCTAGGCAAAAGACCAAAACTACAATTCAAACTTGCGAAGTCGCCAATCGATGATTTCATAATTAGTAGGAAACCAACGGCCGTTTCTTACTGAAATTTTCACTGATTTTTCATCCGATTAGACGAAAAAAATTAGTACGCTTTCGGACAGAAATTGCCAAGTCACAGTCTTGTAAACAAAAGACTCGTTTATGTATGATATCTCATTATTTTGCAACCTATGAACGCAGTAACGTTATTCTATCGTCTGAGGAACGGCTACACTGAGAGAAAAAATAACCCAAATCCAGGAAGTTAAACACGAAGTTACCGAAGCTTACGGCTACTTTGGGATACTTGCTCGATTTTAAATTTGATGTAAACTGTACCGGAATCAACACGAAATTTTGGTGGACTCATCTTTCCCTTAACATATCAGCCGGAAGTAACATGAGAACACACATACATATTTTTCTCAGTGTAATTTTTGGATGAAGAGCTGCAGTAGAAATAACACATTATCATCCTGTTCAAATGATCTCTAGAAGTACAAAAATAACCTCTATTATTATGCAGACATTGTTGCCAGATTTTCCAGTCTTTTTTCCTCATCCGAATTCACGGGTCAGAATGAGAGAGCGCCGGGTAAATAAAGTGCAACGGGTCGTATCATAGTCCGGTATATCATGCATGGTCGTAATGATCGCAGAAGATTTCGGGGGTAATAAGAGGTACCGGTGTTTACCTAAATATGTGGTACCACCCCATTTTGTTGGATGAGATGGACATTTTTTAATTAATTGTGGTAGTGGCGCGACAGTTGGGTTAGTCACCTTATTTACTGTGGTACTATCACAATTTTAAGCTCCATAACCAAGGTGGCGCTTAACCCCTACCTCTTTTTCTCCGCGTGATCTTTTCGAACTTCTGCAGCTCATTTGAACATAATGATGATGTTCTATTTGCACTGGGGAAAAAACACATTGGATCTAGAGTCCAGACTCTTAAAAACATCAACAAGTAAAAACACTCTAGATTCAATCAGATTTAAGCTTAAATCAAGAACCAAGCCTCCTGATTTCAGCGGATTTCCTTTTGATTTAAGCTTAAATCTGATTGAATCAAGAGTCCTTTTTCTTGTCAATGTTTTCAAGAGTCTGGACTCTAGATCCAATGTGTTTTTTTTTTCAGTGTGTGCTAGGGAAATAATTTAGCTGCACTGAACAAAAAAGTAGCTTGGATCAAGCATGATAATTCTTGAATTTGCCGCCAAGAATTTTCTTTATCTTGCTTTAAGCTGACTTTTTCTTGATTCAAGAAAAATAATGCTTGGGTTAAGCAAAAAAGTAGCTTATATTAACCAGCAAAATTCTTGATTTAAGAAGAAATACTTCTTGGCGGCAAATTTAAGATTCTTTTTTTTCCAGTGTGCCATAATTGAGTGATGTCTTACCTGGAGACCCGGCAAGCGCCGATCCAAATCCGGAGAACATCTGAGATCCGGGGTAGTGGCCAGGCCATGAGGGGTGCTGGTGGACGCCGGCGTAGGCCGCGGCGGCGACGGCCAGGGCGGAATTGTAGGGGGTCGGCCTGATGGGGGTCGTCGAGTGGGGCCCGAACATGAGCCTGGCCGCGGCCATGAGGTTGGCCGAATTGGAGCCCGGCTGGAAGGAGTGGAGCCCCGCCGGCGAGGAGCCCCTGGAATTGTCCTCCGGCGAGTTGGCCGAGTTCCGCAGGGATTCGTCCCTCAGGGCTTCCACGTCGACCAAGCTACCCTCGTCCTCGTCTTCCAGGCCGGACTCCATGTCGATGTCCTCGCCGTCCTCCGCCTTGAGGTCCTCCTCCGACCCCATCGGCGAGAGCCTCGTTCTCGAGGGCGATTGCGGACCCTTCAAATTGTCTAGGTACGACCTCGAGGGTGAGCGTGGCTCCTTCAAGTTATCTAGATACAAACGGGAGCGCAGGTCCTCGAGCCGTTCGTTTTCCGAGTCGAGTTTCTTCGGCCTCGTGTCGGCGAGAAGGGAGTCGACGCTGAAGCTGATGCCGGAGCGGGAGTTGGGGCTGCCGGAGCCGTTGTTGTTGAGGCCGCCCGACTTGCGGGAGCTGCGAAGGAGGTCCGAGTTGCGGAGGAGGTCCGAGTTCCGCAGTTCTTCCGACTTAGGTTCCGGCTCGTCCATGTCTTTGGGTTTCATCGGCGGCTGGAAACTCTGGTTCAGACGTTGGTTTAGGTTTAACACGGTCATACTAACTGCTTCGGGCTTGGAGGGTGCTAGCATGTGGAATCGGGGAGCGATTTGGGGGCCACGGAAAATCTAGGAGCCATTGAACGAACTCGGTTGACGCCGATACGTCATGGTGGAAAGACCGGAAGGAAAGAAACTGCACTTCAGCACAAGAAACACGAAGGAAAAGTCAGGATTCCGAGGAGCAAATTTCGAACACTTAAATAGTCGCGCACTAGTAGAAGTGATGTCAAACTACCAATGGCATAAAGTATAGACCCAGTCTACTTCAGAAACACTAGGCAATGATTTGGCAATCAAGTAAATTTCACAAAACTGCCCTCGATAGAGAACTGAGATCCGGGGTTGATTTTCTGCCGCACTTGAAACCAAAACAAACTCTCAAGGAACGGATTGTATATGATTCCGAATACCCGCACACGTACGCGTTTAAAATCGAGTAAAGTTCAAATCTCGAAAAATGAGGGTACGGTTAATTTTTTCGAAAATCGGGGCGCCGAAACACGGAACACTGTGATAAGTTATCAATGTTGTTTTGAAAGGAACGAGTGGACGCGGCGCACGAGGAGAACGGCAGCGGGCTTTTACTGACTGATCGGAGTAGGGTGTCGCGATCAGCGAAGCGGCTCCCGGCTCCGCCCCCCGCGGGGCGGAGCCACGGCGCTCCTGGAGGGAGGCCCGAGAGGGGGGATGGAGCTCCGTCTTTTTTACCGCCCCACCGAGCAGTTTTATTTAACTTTATAATATTCTGTCATAGTACCTTTTAATTTGACTTAATCCTCGCTGATACTTTTCGTCCCTCCGCGCGCTCCCATCCCCTTTTCCTCCCCCGCCCTCCTATTCACCCCGTTAACCCTTGAGTGGGAGCTGTATTTATTCCGAGAGTGGTGCGCGTTTGAGCGGAGGATGACTTTCGGCGAGAATGATGACCCGTCACCGTTATTGACAGTCGTTGAAACGCATCCTTGTTTTCTTTGAGTTGTTGGATTTTTTAAATTAGCATCTACTATTTTCTGTTTTCCATCTCTTTCCTGGATTTTAAATGGAGAAACACTGCCAAAAAAACACATTGGATCTAGAGTCCAGACTCTTGAAAACATTGACAAGAAAAAATACTATTGATTCAATCAGATTTTTGCTTAAATCGAAAGGAAATCCGCTCAAATTCAGAGGTTTGGTTCTTGATTTAAGCATAAATCCGATTGAATCAAGAGTATTTTTTCTTGTCGATGTCTTTAAGAGTCTGGACTCTTGATCAATTGTGTTTTTTTTTCAGTGAACAAGAGGGAATTCAAGCTGTCTGCCTAAGGTGGCATGAATCGTGAGAAAGAAACGAAAGATTGGAAATTCCACCGAAATATTTCATAAAATTTCACACGGCTGTAAAATATTTCATATTTTTCAGGGACCAGAGTATGCAACCCGCACTCAAACACACAAAAACTGAAGAAAATCAGTTTTTATATTTTGCGAAACATGAAGAGGAACCGGTATTTTTCAATATCTTTCATCAATTTCTATTTCATGAAATATTTCGCGTGAAAATTTAAGATTTTATTTCTTTTAAAATTTTGCCTCCCTGGGCCTGCCAAATGCGCAAAAAGGACTCTGCTACTACTAACAGATTACTCACAATATTTTGTTATGTACTTATGTATAAAAGACTGCATGCGTTCATTTTATTAGTTGGTTGATTAAATTGACTAATGTTAGTTCATTTTTTAAGATTCCAAAGTTGGAATTAATTGACCTAAAACGGTCTGCCATCCATTTTAAACCCAGATATTTTAAAGGAGGAAATCCGTCCGAAGGAGGAGTCCGTAAGAACATTGACGCTATCGTAAAACAACATTAATATGATGAGTAATTATGACATCAAATTTGAGAAGGTTTATTGAAATTTTAGGTCGGCGACTTCCATAACATACGTTATACGTGCATATCTCTCTCTTACACACTGATTGTGAGTTGATAAGTGAAGTGTTGTATGGAATTTTTCAATCTTGTTCAATGAATCTTCACATTCAAAGTCGTACTGTTTACAATTAGTTTTGACACTGCCATACACATCATGAATTAAGTCCTTGCGTCAATTTGTGTATTACGATAATTTTCTCTTCTCAAAAACACAAACCCAAAAAAAGTGAAGTTGATGTAACAATCTGGATGTAAAAAATAGTGTGCGAGAACTTAAAAAATGATGAACTACCCCTACATCAGTTACGTTAGCAATAGCAAGACGTAAAACTAATTTCTGAATTTCTGTGGCGAGTGATTCCGCATTTTATATAAGTTCTCGTCCATTTTTTTACATCCAGGATTTTAAATCAACTTCATTATTTTGCTCGGTGCAGTCCATGTAACAGCGAAACGTAGTGGCGAATCGCGTCCCTAGATCACGCAGAATCGCCTCAAGGGGACGTTTCGCGCGTCGAGGAAGGCAAACGACAAAAGATACCCTATTTTTTATTGATAGAAAAGAGGGGGGGTGGGGGTGTTTTCACAATTTTGAGGGCAATTAATTAACCGAAGAGGAAGCGTGTCCATGCAACATGAAATGCCTTATTTGCCGTAGGTTGAAGGCCAAGCTGAAACAGTACGCGTAAGAGCTAGCGAAATAAATACGATTAATCTATGGAATGGAAATTAATTAGTTACATAATTGGGCCCGTGAAAGCTCAGTCTCCGGCTGATAATCTGCTCCGAGAGCCTATCTTTTTGTTTAAGTTGACGTAAAATGAGGGAGAAGAAAAACCAAAGCTCCTTCCGGCCTCGCGGTTTCAATGATAAAAGTCCATGCACCTCTGATTTGGAAATTTATGCTCCCCCCCGGTGATCATTTTTTCGAGCGTCGGTCATTGATATGAAGACACGTAATTGGCGCACATTCTCATGCGCATCATTTTTCTCCGGAGCGGAACCGGGAAAATCTTTTTTCCCCTGCGCTAAGAACATGCGGTGAAACTCTATCTTGCATGATTAGAAGTCTCATTTTTTCACGTTATCGTGCTTTAAAATTTATTTGACTCGGTAAAATCAAGTTAAGCTACGACTTGCTCAAGTGCAACACAGGGAACGAGTACTCGTATGGATAAGTTGTTACCGTAAGAAGAGGCCTTGGAATTATATCCGTCTTTAAGGTTAAATGATACGCATTCAAGTCCTGTTTATTAGTCCTCCCTCTTAACTGTAAATATTTTGGACAGGAGTTAGTTGGTTAAATTTAAACAGCGTCATTTAAGAATAAAACATTTTTGGCGGTAAAGAAGGGCTCTCGACAAGGGCTTTTACTGGACCCACCCTGAATTTTCTCAACTTTACGATATTTTGCTCACTTAAGGTCTAACTATGTTAAGAAATGCAACTTTATTAGGTCATTTTCATCTTTTCAGGTCTAATAATTAACCAAATGTGGTTTTCTCGGCATTCGACCACAAACCCGCATTTATTGGTGAAATCAGACTTCTGGCCCATTGGTCAGTATTAGATCTAAAAAGAGACCCGAAACGACCAAATCATTATGCGTTTCGTAAAATATAAACCTTCAATGAGCATAAAATCGTTGAGTTGAGGTAACTCAAGGTTGGCCCAAAAACGGCCCTTATGGATGTCCATCCTCTCTAAGAGAGATTTTTTGTCTGTTTTCAGTAATATTTTCACACCGTTTCGAACTGGTTGCATCCGCTGAATGTAGTCATCACTGTGCGCATAACAAACGAAGATATATGGTAGCAAAATTTTGCAATGAAAAAAAATTAGCGAGCGATTCCGAAAGCATAGAAGCGCTAATTACCCATTTATGAAGCGGTATGCATTTACCGATAGGAATGACCGGGGAATGGTTACCCGTGTTAACATCCTCGCTCGTTATATTCGGCCGAATTTAAATCGCCGAAATTACACGGAGTTCCGGCCTCCAGTCCCGGACGCCGGTCGAAAAAGCACTCATGAATTATTGAGCGCATTCCTCGAGATCGTGATTAAAGTGAGTGGAATAATCAGAATAACAAATTCTGAAATGTTCCGCGAGTAATGTGTTAAATACATTGCAGGAGTGATCTCTCCACGCTTGAGGCTGAGGTACGACGACCAAACCATGGTGCGACCACGGCCGAAAACAGCTCTCAAGCTCTGCCTGCCCGAGCTTGCAAGTTTCCGACACCTTAAACTTCTGATTGCATTAAATAGTTAACGAAGAACCAGTTTTTGGGGAATAGGAGGTTTTCATACATATTTCTTTATTTATTTCTCGTATAGATGAGCTGTCGTTTGAAAACTTTCATTTTTATGAACAGTAAGAGCTTTTTTTTTTTTTTCTGATCGATTGTGTCAAATTTTCCGCAATAATCACACCCCCCCCCCCCCCCGATTTTTAATGATTTTAATCCCCTCTCGTATTTACTCAAAGGGCTAATTCCATCCAGAGAGGAGAACCCTGTGTACAGTTTACTCCCTCTCAGATGCCTTATTGATGAAATGAATTCAGACATGGAATTAACTGCGTGGTGCGAGTTCCTCAAAGCAAGTAACATGGGCATCGCTCGCCGTGAAAATGTGGTTCTTTTTTGGTAAACTTGATCCACATGGCCTGTGAAAAATCAATTTATTCGAATTATAATGACGAAGAAAGTAGTTTCAAGTTAAAATTATCAAGTCACTGCTTTGAGGATTTTTATCTCCTGCAAACCTTTTGCACTAAGCACTGAGAAATACGTATCTCTAGCCATCGAATATCATATCTGGAGCGACATCCACCAAATAGTGGTACGTAATCGATTCGCGACCAATATAATGCATAGAACGCTGAAGCGAGGTGAACATTCTTACCCTGCGCTGAATGATTTGATAATGCTTTTTGAGTTCTGAGCAATTTCCGCCAACTGTTCTATGGTAGTATAAGACTGTGCATCTTTATCTGCACTGGAAAAGAAAAAACACATTGGATCTAGAGTCAAGACTCTTAAAAACACCGACAAGAAAAAATACTCTCGATTTAATCAGATTTAAGCTTAAATCAAGAACCAACCCTCTTAATTTGAGCGGATTTCCTTTTGATTTAAGCTCAAATCTGATTGAATCAAGAGTCCTTTTTCTTGTCAATGTTTTCAAGAGTCTGGAATCAAGATTCAATGTGTTTTCTTTCCAGTGTGGTGAATCCTCGAAACAGGAATACAAGCGCGAGCGAAGCGTGTCGGTTATTCGAAACGACACTCGCACAATGCGCGACCGCATCTGAAAGTTTGAAAAAGTAACAAGGAATAATTCACGTTTTTCTTTCACAATGTACAACCTGAGCTAATGTTTGTTCTTTTCAAGCACCTTCGAACGGCAGAGCATGACGATCATCGAGCAGCGATCCATATGACAACAGCAACGTTCAGGCCGCGCGGCTCACGAGTCAATGTGACATCGGAGCTAATGTCCCCCTTTACAATCAATTAATATGAAAGCCTCACCGAGGATTTTCAAAGCACCTCGATATATCACCCCCGAAAAATCTCCCTGAGTTCCTCCCGCTCCGTCGGATCATTTCATTGCCATGTAAAGCAGGTCTCTCGTGAAGTTTATTTCCTTCCCATTAATAATCCTTTGAGCTGGGTGGCTCGAGTTCAGGCATCATCTGTTGGTGCGCGCCGAGTCAAAACGATGGAAACTACAAGACATGGGCGTCGCGACCCGCCCGTACATCCGTCGTCACCGAGGAATCGCTACAAATGGTGGAAGCACATTTTGTCAGGGAAATTTTCTAAGGAGAAAGGAGGGTCTTTAATAACTCACCGTGATGAATACGCAAGACTCCGGGGAAGGGAGGTGTTGGGTAAAAATACCAGAGCGAAGGGTGCGGTTAAAACCACCTATGCCTCGCTCAACCTGTGGAAACCTTTTTGAAGCCTCGTTCTGAAACTGCACCATGAAAAGAACTGAAAGTTGCTGTGATCGTCATCCAATGGTTCGCAGACTTTTTTGGTGTATTGAAAATGACTTAATAACGTGATCTCCCCGATTTTTCAGAGAAAATTGTGGAACTGTGTTCGGTGCGCATGGTTGGTTTAAGTGCCGCGTCTCGCAAGAGAAACCCGAGTTGGAAGGGAGGTTCAAAGTTGCGGTTAATAATAGTCACTGTCATTGGTCGAATGTTCCTGGTCGGGGCGAGGAACTTTGGGCGGGGTAAGATAAATGAACTGGTTGAATGTTCGCCTCTCCTCCCACGTACGCCACGCCGGAGAGTGATCTCGTGGAGGATGCGTAAGTACTTAACAAAGTATGTAATAGGCGGTTAAGTTTTCTCAAACCGACCATTCATCAAGCAACGCGCCGCTGTCAAATGTGCAGAAAAATGTGTGTTATTACAAAATCGACCTCTCAGTCTAACTTTTGGAGTGTCATAATATGCCTCCAAACATCACGTGACATATTTCTGTCCGTTTTTCTGCTATGAGACTCTCTGAAAACATTTAAAAAGGCACCCCAGACCTTTAGAATGAATCCTATTCTTTTCAGTTAGTTAGTTAGTTAGTTAATATACTTTAATACATTCAGCGTCGCGGACCATTAACGTCTTTACAAAGAATTTGGAAAATGGGTGTGTATACGAAAATTTAAATTTTTAAATTAAGAGAGGACAAAAGAGGAACTGCATATTGTACGTATACTTTAAAGATTTTTATTTTTTTTTTTGCACTTGTAGAAGAGGAGCTCAGGATACGTGTGTCACGTGTGTGAAAAAAACTATCTCCGACGAAAATATGCGGTTTTACCGGAGCTTTAATAATACCTTATTAGTTTGCAATGAGCCTTTATTTTTCAATATCTATCCCAAGAGCTCCTGTATCATCCGTCATCCATCCTTCCTTTATCTTGCGTTTTATTCTTTCAGTTGTTGCTCCGTGATCACGCGATGAGCTAAAATCCTATGATGAGTTGATCCAGTCCAAGACTCATTTTCCCGGAGATTTCTCGTGGCGTATGAATTACAAAACCCTTCGTCATCCGTGAATTATATTGAATTCCCGAGCTTTTTATGTGAAACGACATCAACACTAATGTTGATACAGGTAAAGTATAGCTTTTACAACTGTGTTCTCTGTTGTGTTCCATGCAATTTATTATTATCTAAAAATATTTCTTTTAGCACTTCTGACTCTGCTGTAAAAATTAGTTCGTTTTCTTCGTTTGGTGCAGCCTGTTCTGTTGCTTATAGTTTTTTTCTCCTTTTGGCAAGTTGAAATCGAATCGATTCGTTTTAAAAGGACCGTAGTCTGTAGCAAAGTTTCACACTTTATATGACAGTTGATTTTTCTGTTGATGAAACTTCTTAGAAAGGTTCAAAGTTAAGACAGAGATTTTCCTTCTCATAATTTACCGAGTTCACTTACATTTTCTGGAAAATTTCCTAGGTAGTCCATCTACGTCAAAATAATTTCAAAGGTAATTTGGAACGTTCTGATAGACTTCCGTTTTCATGAAAAATAAGAAGAAAATCAATCCAGTTCTAAGCTGACCAGAGTCCACGCCAAATAAGCTCACACACTTTTACACTGCTACAAAAGATCCGCCATCTTGATTCTTCATTTTTATTTCCCATGCTGAAATTACATCAACGATCGTTTGTCTCAATCCAAAACTGCGTAAACTGATTTAGAGTGGACTCTAATTGGTCGCAAAGCTTCAGATTTAACCTAGAAACTAAATTGACACTTTCGAAAACAAAAGAAGTTTATTTAAATTACTTCAATTAATCAATGGACCGGAACACTCCGTTAACGCATCGGGGTCATTAAATGTCGGTGTTATCTCGTCCATGCTTTTCTCCCAAGTGTTTCCAAGCCAAAGAATTCAATTTGTCATACCAATTCTTTTAATTGCGCCATCTCGTGAAATTGTTTCCACGCTCACGGGTCAGAGTTTCAAATGAGGGGAAGCCGGCGAGGGGAGAGGGGAAGCGGAAACTTGATTTTACCTCGTTTCAAACTAATTCGCTGTTCCATTCATAATTATTCCTCGTTTTTCCTCGATTACATTCATTCTATCTTAATTATCAGTGACCTAAATTATAAACTCATCTTTTCGACGCCGCACTACTACGTCGTAAGATACCATTAATTGGTCCTTATCACGCGCTATGATTAAGTTCCGAGTCTGTAATTTGGATATGAAAGCCTATAGTCTGATCTAGAAATTATCTAAGTTTCGGATGTCACATAGAGAAAACTCCAAAGCTTTTACGTTCAATACCCTATTGGCTGTTCATTCTTGCCTTTCTTGATTTGCTAAGATTCTGTTCAGGTTTTTTTTTTTTTTTTTTTTTTTTTTTTTTTTTTTTCTTTTCACGTTAAATGACCTTGTTTTATCTGCCAAGCAATTACTCCTCGGAGAATTTCTTGATCGAAGTGCTAAGCACTCTTGAATACAGTCTCCTTAGACACATTGTGGATCTTCAATTTCGATTAGCGTAATTTCCTGTTTTGTAGGTGGCCTGAAAAGGCGTGTATAACACGTTGCGGAAATGTCTGCGATAACGCTGGAAGTAATTAACTCGTCTCAGAAAGTACGCCAGCTGATAAACACATCTCTGGAATAATTGGACGTTGGGCCACAAAAAATGAGTAAAAATTACGGAGACGTTAAAAGAGGCTTTGTTTTTGCACGTTATTTGGAGGACGAGCAGTGAAAAGGTTAACAGCAAGGGTCAGTTCGTGCGTAATAAAAATGGAAATAAATATCTAGAGGTGAAAGTTAATTATACGGGACTTAAATCGTTAGTTTGCCAAATAATTGAAAAATCAAATGACACAAACACAATTGTGCTAAAACATGGATGAAAAGATGAGGGTTAGCAAGGGCCCATTTCGGACACGGATAATTGTGTAGCAGAAAAATGCACCAATTTGGACAAGTCTGTGGAGACATCATTGACCCCTCGTGAAAACAGTGATGACCCAGTTATGACTGCATCAAGGTTAGACTTTCATTACCTGATATCAAACCTGATTGTATTGGCAAGAAATCTAAGAAGACAATTTGGCAACCTTGCAGAAATCCACGACAGACATTCTGACGCTGTATAGGAACTATCCTGGAGAAAAGTATTTCCTGGGCGCATGTGACGGGGCTCAAGTGTGAAGAAGTATCTTCAGTTCGTGGTCTCAAAGACTCCAGGACAAAATGTAGGATGACGCTGAGAATCACAGCTTTCTTTCGGCAACAACATGACACGGTCGAGGGTTTGTCAATGGTCGAGATTGCTATCAGCGTGAATGTTTCTTTGGAAAACTGACAGAGGAGCCCATCTTGAGCACTGCTCAAAGCCATGGGGTACTTTCCTTTTCAGTGCCAATACTCGGAAAAATTAAAACACTGTGCTACCAACCGTGAACCAAAAAAAACCCCGAAACTAATTCACTTAATTAATCTAACTCCTCTGTTCATCAGATCTAGTGCAATTGAAATAGGTCATTGTTTAATTTTAACAAGATGAAAAAAATTATTATCTATCATCATTTTTGTTCGGATTTAAACTTTATAGAAATCCCGGTAGTTATATCAATAAATGTTTCATGTTTTTAATTTAACTTAATAGAAATAGATAAATTTTGATTTAATATCTTGATACAGTATATTTAGTTTTGATTATTTTGTTTATCTATTCCAAGATGTTTAATTGATTTTTGATTCATTCGACGTATTTATCCAGATCGTTACTTTTTTATCTGTAAAATAATATGGAATGTAATGGATCTAACCTCCCAAAGTTGAGAAAGGATAACTTTGTCGGTAGTTAGTTAGCATACCGCTCAAGTTAACATTTTCGATCGTAGCCTCCTTGTAAGGTTAAAATTTCTACATTAGCAGCTTGTGACAATGATGATAACGAAAACATAGGAGAAAACCGGGAAACAAGGCTTTAAAAAAGCAAGCTAAAGCAAGAACTTCCTTGTAAGTATTGTATTTTCAGTGGACAAAAAGATCCTATCCTACAGTGAGAGGCTAATCTGAAGATGTGCAATTGGGGCGGCCTAGAAAGAAAAATTGACGGCAAAACATGTATATTTTGAGACGGATGCAAACTTCGACTTCAGCGTATGATCTTCGAGCATGGATTTTCAGAAAGTGACTCGTATACGCGGAGCCATTTTTGCAAACTCACGAAGCTCCGATCTTGATGAATAGCCAGCGAAAAGGCGCTCGTCGGCCGAAGAAGAAGTGAGACAACCGAGAGAGGAAGAAGAAGCGGCCCACGCAGGCATCTCCAGATAAAAAGAGCCAGATCAAAATGGCTTCAATTAACAGTTATAATTTTCAATCAAGCGAATGCTCATTAATTAAAGCCGATAAGTGAACGATGAAACAAAATTATCCGTATTACCGGAGGCATTCAATCAGGCAAACGCTGTTGCCAGACTGAAGATTTCAACGACCAATGTCTATATCCATAATTTATATCAACGTGAGATAATCCTTATTTTTTCTAACACTTTCTGCTTCCTGTAAGAGTCACCTTGCTTTAAATCTTCTATGAACCCAAGTCGACATCAAGCAAGTCTCTTACATCCAAGTCAACTTCTCGAATCAATCTTGCTCATATAAGTGTTTTAAAGTTTATCCTCTTCCTATTTAGGTTAGCGGACCTCGTGCTAACCAAAAGAAAAGTACCTACCATGAGCTGATTATTTAATCAATAAATATCTTTAGGAAATGTTTTGTTACTTTTACAAGTTCATATGATCGCCACGTCGATTCAAGCATAATAAACATCATCAAGGTTCTCCTTACCGAAAAAATTTAATGATAACTACAGATTGATTTATGCTATGGTGTTTTCTGCAAATTTTGATTGAATTAAATAAAATGTGCTCTGATACACGACCAAAAATATCTTGGAAGCATTATAGGCCTGAGTTCGTTCCCACCCGATAGAACGTAGTTTTTTGCATCAATGAACAACGGTATAGTGCAAGTTATATAGCACAACATCAACGTCTCGTTAAAATTCTACCGTGAGCACGTTGAAAACTTTCTTAAAGAAAAAAATAAACTGATACGTGACAAAATTGGGCAGTTAAGTTCACATTCAAATTAGTATATTTTTTGTAGGCAATTAGAAATATCGGGAAATTAGCAATCGGCTTGCGTATGCATACTGCCTATAGACAATAATGCGAACCGCTCGTGATGAATTGCAGTTCTGAATGCTTTCCCTTGCTTTACTTCTTTCCTCCTGAATTTGTTTTTCACACTCGCCTACAGCTTAAAAATTTGCATGGAAATTCTCCATTAGCAGCACTGGAAAAAAAACACATTGGATATAGAGTCCGCAGACTCCTGAAAACATTGACAAGAATAAGGACTCTTGATTCAATCAGATTTAAGCTCAAATAATAACGGAAATAGGCTATCGACTGTGGAGGATCCTCTGTCAAGTATCAATGGAGCATGAAAAGCAAATGCTTGCTGCTCCCGGGAAAATACATTGTTTTTTAGTCACACTGGAAAAAAAATACATTGAATCTAGGTCCAGACTCTTGAAAACATTGACTAGAAAAAATACTCTTGATTCAATCGGATTTTTGCTTGAATCAAAACGAAATCCGCTCAAATTAAGAGGCCCGGTTCTTGATTTAAGCGAGATTCTGATTGAATCAAGAGTACTTTTTCTTGTCGATGTTTTTAAGAGTCTGGACTCTAGACCCAATGTGTTTTTTTTTCCAGTGCAGAATGATGAGCATCCGGAACGGTCCAATCAGCTTCGAATGAAATACGTAGTAAAATGTGAAATTTGGATTCTACGACTAAAATTACATATAAAGCGACACCTCAGTCGACTCTGTAGGAAAATTTATAATTTTTCAACCCCCCGGCGCCCTAGGGCCCCATCTTGAATGGGGGGCGCCGGTTTGATTTTTGAACTTGACACCATAGAAAATCTGATTCTACGTATCAAGACGAAGAGATTGATGTTTAGAATACACTTTTTTCACAATACTGCAGACAAATCATCTTTTGTGTAAATTAGCAACTCCACTATAGCGTCCGAACCACAACTGCTCGGTCGGAAAAGAAAATGCGCATCTTCCGTAAGCGAAGTGGCGGCTGCGGGGCCGGTAATGGGAGTATTTACGCGGTGCGTTGTGCGCCTGTGCACATCGTGTGTCGGGAGAATAATGGGCGCGTAATAGATATTTACTCTGGGGCCAAGACACGTTGCGCCTCTCAGCGTGGCTCCGGCTCCGGTTGAGCAGTGATGAAACCGTCGGTGTTGGAGTGATTAGTCCCGGTGATTGATGAGCCCCGAATTCGGGATCGACGCCCCGCGACGAAGGCGTAAACGCGCCCGAAAGCATCGACGTGTGGTGTGCTCGCGCCTCGACTCCAGCCGCCCGAGTCATCGAGAGCTGTCGACCAGCCGCCTTGACAAGTGGTGCTCGCTCCATGGAAAACTTTAGGCAGGGTGTCTACAAGTCCGGAATGGAGGTGTTGCATGTGTGAGGAATTTGCGATTTGACTGTTCATTCTTATGTAAAAGTCCGTGAGAAACACGATGGTGCTACTGGTTTTCTCTGGAATCAACTCCCAAGCTCAAAAAAAGCTCTCAAGTTGAGGCCAAAATGGAGGGGATATCCCACCCACCCTGATAGTCCAACTTTACATCAAGACAAACTCTCCATGCAAAGATAGGGAGCAAATACATCAGCAGGGATGCCGTGTTTTCAGTGTGAGAATCCCAGATAAAATGGCAGCCCTGTCAATGTATTTGCTCCCTATCTTTGCATGGAGAGTTTGTTTTGATGTAAGGTGGACTTTCTGGGTAGCGTGGGATATCCCCTCCATTTTAGCCTCAACTTTAGAGCTTTTTCTGAGCTTGAGAGTTTATTTCAGAGAAAACCAGTGGCACCATCGTGTTTCTAGCGAACTTTTCTACTAACAACCAGTAGTCAAATCGCAACATTTCCATTCTCGGAAGAAGTACTGATTTTTTAAGGGCTGTCCGGAAGTACTGAAGAAGCGCGGAATTGCCGCGAGAAAGTCCCAGGGGTCCCAAAAAACCTAACCTAATGGACTAACTAACGGCAACCCACGGGAGACCCTAGTTAGTCCTTCATTTTCTCCCTACGTCTATTAGAGCCACTCATTCCAACCAATAGGATTGCACCATGCTCCTCATGTCTTCTTTATTTATTGCTTTGTCTATGAAAGTCAACAATCAGCATCAGCCCGCTGTCCTACTTGGGTTGAATATCGAGAGCAATAATCTCACACCTACTTCTGGAGAATGAGAAGTCGCTTGGCGCTATTTGAAGCTTTCCTTCTCGCGTTTGCTAAATCGAAGCTCAGCTTCCTCGGCAACGTTGAGGCACTCGGTCGTGGAAACGGTAGGAAGGGGAGGAGGGGACCGTCCTGGAGTGTGGGAGGGGGGGGGGCTCGGCTGAATAATCAGCTTTTATTAATTATGAAGGATAGGGTTGGAGCCGGCGAGAGGAGGGGAAGGGAGGTCTAACGAAAGTCATTTAAATAATAAAGACATCACAACAAAGTAATTACACACCAGCTGTAAGTCATGAGCTTTTGCTTCTCACGACGGGAGGGGGAGGGGGCCGGGGCGGCGGAGGGGGGGGGGGGGGGGGCTCATGAGCACTTCATTAGCGGGTCACACGAGCGGAGAGCGAGATTTGAAAGTCACGACGCTGCTGACAGCGACACCCCGGACCCGAGACCCGGGCAGACTTTGATCGGTTCGTCTGTGTCCGCCATCCGCGTCGGCCGCGAGCTGACCGCCGCCGCGGCCCCGGTACCGCCATTCCACAGTGGATCCGCCGCGAGGAAAATCTGGACTGCCAGGGACTTCGGATCCCGTGGAAGAGGGACCCTCGGTCACCAGTGTTTCCGCCACGAGGAAAATCTGGATTTGGCTAAGGACTTCGGATCCCGTGGAAGAGGGACCTCGGTCACCAGTGTTTCCGCCGTGGTGACCGTTCACGGGTGAAGAGATCTTAGGCCGTGAAGACTTGCTGGAGTCGAATTTTGTCGGTCCAGAGACCAGGGTTGCCACAGCCAGGGAATACACGTAGGGAAAAAAAAACAAATTGGATCTTAGAGTCCAGACTCTTGAAAACATTGAAAAGAAAATTATTCTTGATTCCATCAGATTTAAGCTTTAATCAAAAGGAAATCCGCTCAAATTAAGAGGCTTGGTTCTTGATTTAAGCTTAAATCTGATTGAATCAAGAGTATTTTTTCTTGTCGATGTTTTTGAGAGTCTGGACTCTCGATCCAATGTGGTTTTTTTCCAGTGCAGGGCAAATTTCTAATTCATCTTTATTTTCTTTTCAGAATGGATTTGACGTCTGGAACAAAAAAATTTCGTGAATACTATATTTCGAACTTCGTTTTTTTAAATATCTTGCATACATCTTGAATTGTTAGGGAATTTTAATCAAATCTGTCAGGAAAAGCAGGGAAATTTCAGGGAGTTTCATTTTTTAAATTTTTTGACAACTCTGTGGTCCTTCCACCGCAGGGCGTTCGCCTTTTCCGCACAAAAAAGTAGTTATTTTCATTTCCGCACGAAAACACCGTTTTTCATTTCCGCACAAAATTTTTTCACCACAATTACTTCTTTTGCACAATGAGACAACGTTGCAAGAAAATACATAATTTTGAAAGAGAAATTGAGAAATGTTTTCTTTACCTCTATTTCGGTGCCAAAAGCAGTCGATGAAAAATAGAAGAAATTGGGGTTTGGTCGATAAAAAGTTCCCAGACTCTACTTCGAGAAAAAGTAAAACCTGAGACCTTCCCCCCCCCTTCCTCTTATAAAAGCAAGTATATGTCGTCATCATTTTTTTTTTTTGCCTGGTGAAGCGGCAGTTTTTTCACATCCCCATTTGCTTCTAAGAATTGGATGTTTGTGAGGTATTTGTACCTATAGCGAGCATCGGTTGCACAATGTATAAGCTCCTCTAAATCCCGCTGGCATTTTCTTTTGGAAAAAAATTCATTGCACTGAATAGATTTAATTTTTAATGCTACGATTTCTTGAGAATCAATAATTTTTTGTATAGAATGATGAATGTTCAGATGGCTAGCGCTTCTGATAGGCCGGTGGTGCGGTGTGGACTCGTGTATGGATCTGAGTGTCTAGTTGCATCTCCGTATGAGAGATCCGACGAAATTCGGTTCCAGGTGTGTACCGTCCGTATAAACCAAAAAATATCAGGAAATTTGATGTCGTCGGAAAAAACAGGAAAATCGATCATAGTTCAGGCAATTCCGAATGCGTCATGATTTTAGAACCGCATGAACTTTTCAGTTGAGTTGAACTCAGAATTAAGCTTTCCAGTCGTCTGGATTTTATCGCACCTTGGCTACATTTCCAACTTACTATTATTTTAGTTGCACAAGGGGCTTCTACATCCGGAAGAATTGCACCAGGTTGTCCTGTAAAGGGACTTATAAATGAAAGAACCCTTAATTCTGGCTCATTTTAGAAACAATATATTTGACTTCAGTGCCCTCATACGGATAGGTGGTGAACCTTAGAGATAAGACAGTACCCAATGTTTCTTTTTCACAAATTTGTATCCTTTTATTCCTTAGCAAATCCTTCGATCCTGTCCGGATTTCAAGAGAGAAGACTCCGTTGTGCGACTGCGGAGTCCGTTTGTTTGCAGCCGTGTGGTGCTGGCAATAACGGCAATAATGGTCTCCTGATCATGTCTCGCAGCTTCACAAATCCTATCCTCGTCACTTGCGCCCGCCTTTCATCCGTATCTTTTGATCGTAGCGTTGCCAGTTTTCAACAAAGCCATTGGACAAGGAGAGGGTTACTACTAAGCTCATCGTCTCTTAACTCCGCGTTTTTTTTAAAAAAAAAAAAAAATATATGTCTGAAGCTTGTTTTTGAACAATGTTTAAAAATAACTCGATTTACCGTAACTAGAACTATTTTAATTAAAGCTACACGCAGTTACATTTTATCCTAAAAAGAATTTCCTCTCTGAGCACCGCTAGTTCAATGAATGCCTCGAAGAGCAACGTAAGACCCATGTTAACTAATTTCAACAGAAACGTTTAAAATAATGTATTTTAGGAGGTCCATAAAATCTGTAGTTTCCTTAAATATTTCAAGTTCATCACACCAAATGAAGTTTTCCTCCCTGCTTCCTACACTTATCTTTTCTTTTATCTTTTTCCCCTATATGATAAAATGAATTAGGCGGCTAGGTGTCGCAGAGCGCCAATAAGCGCCGTGATGGCGCCTTTTATGTATGTATGTATGAAATGAATCCGCCCTTGATTGGCATAAATGTTTTGTGACGTCGAATTGAGATGAGAAGTTCTACATCAATCTACGAATCCTGCACATAATTTTGAATGCTGTTTTTACTCTGCACTAGTCAGAGCTTAATCTCTTGTAAATCAGGATCCACAACCATTTGATACGCCGGTCTGAGAGAGAGGGAGAAAAAAAAATCCTCTCTGAGCACATGCTATCACTAAATCTCAAAAGGCATTAGGTGAGCACGGTTTAACGGCAAATCATAATTCGACTAATTGGAGTCACTGATGCTATATTTTACCCTTTTCGCAGTGCCGGCACCGGTCCCTGAGGTTCCCCTCTTCTCCCTTTCAGTCTACCAATTAATAAGGGACGAAAAGCGGAGATCTTGTCTTGAAATGGACCCGTCCTCATGCCTACCCAACGCGGAAGCTCAAAGCGTAAAAGAGGGAGATGTGTTTATGCAGGTACGGAACCGATGCTGATACCGCCTGAAGATGATAAAATATAATTAACCCTCCTCAAATGGCCGCTTGTGGCGGGAATTAGCTTACAAATTACGGCCCCTGCTCATAGGTCTCAAGATACAAACTTCCGGCGGTCCTCTTCAACAGCCAAGCGTATTTTTTGCCTGCGATGTTCTCCGCTCAAAAATTCTGAGCTTCGAGAGTGGACTTTTAAAACCTTTCTCTTAAAACTACGCGTGGGGCGGGAATGAAAGAGGCATACTGCTGCTTTCCTTATTTGCTTCGATCTTACTCGAGAATTTAAAGTGACTCAAATAAAGAGCAAGTGAGAAACAAGATTTCGGCGCATACCACTGAACTTGCTGTAAGGGACCTTCTTTACAAGAAATTGTTCGGGAAGGGGGGGGGGGGGGGGGGCTTCAATGTTCCTCCTTGACTCAAAATTCCTGGTACCACAATCATTACAGCGGCAAAAAAAAAAATTCAAAGTGGCCATGATCATAAGCTGCTTATCTCCGTGAACAACTTAATATTTTTCCCAATTTCATAAAGCGGATTTTTGCTTGGGAAAAATCCGTGAAACAACCAGCAAAGACAAGGCCTAGGCTGATTGTTGAACTTGATATAGACCAAGCTATAGACAAAGAAGACATAAGGAGTGAGGAGCGATCCTATTGGTTGAAATGGGTGCTTCTTATAGACTGAGGTGGTAAATGATGGGACTAACCATCGGGTCTCTCGTGGGTTGCCGTTAGTTAGCCTACTACCCTAGTCCTTTGTCCAATGCAACCACCCGCTTCCACCAATAGGATCCCTCCTTATCCTTTCTGTCTTCTTTGTCTATCAATTTTAACCATCAGCCCGCGTCTCTCAAAATGCGAGAAGGGTTATTCCCGATTTTAATGGACGGACATGTTGATCGTGTGACCACGGCTTTAGGCCTTTCCAATTTTCCGGGTCAAACGTATCCGCACTGACAGTAAAAATCTTTGTGTATTTACTAAAAAAAGGGTAAAATTACCAAGAATTCAGGGTTCTATTCGATCCCGCTTTTTTCTTGGTAAAATTGCCATCTATCGAATTGGTAATTTTACCATGAAATCTCGGTAAAATTATTGAACTTTCTCGGTAATTTTACTGGACCTTGGTAAAAACGTCAATATTTTTTATCGACTATGGTAGAATTACCGAGATAAGACGGCAAAGTTACCGGGAATTGATTACCAATAAAAGTGGTATTCTTACCTGAAAAAAACAGTAAAAATACCGGTTTTTAGGTACGTTTACCAGCTTGTCTTGGTAAAATTACGAATAATTGGTAAAAAAAGTGAGATGGTAAAGGTACCAACGGACCTTGGTTAAAAACGCCGAGAATTTTTTTCCAGTGCGGAACGGCAACATGGCGGCAAAGCGCCAGAAGTAATTAAAAGCGACGGAGGGAAAAAACCACGAAAGAAGCGCCATCGGAGGCAGGGACGCCGGGCTCGATTGAACACCCCACGGAATCGACGGGATCAATCTGAATAATTTCTCAGAATTATAAGCTTTGGCGATCACTTAGACTGAGAACATTGCATGACAAAAGATCATCGTCGGGATGTGGATATAGGTCCGATCCCACTCCCCTGCGCCTCGCCCACCTCCATCCCTGAACCGAGGGAGCACGAGGTGTAAAGCTTCCTCGATTCGAGACGAAACGATATTTCCTTGTCGATTGCCCTCTCTCTTACCGGAGAATACACCGTATAGTAATCGCGTTTTCTATCGAGCGAGCCAGCCGCAAAACGACGTTTCCCTCACGGGTAAACGTTATAGTTTTTTTAGTTTTGCTGAATGTTCCCTCGCAAATTTTATTTCCACTAAGAGAAGCTGAAGCATTCTTCACTGACATCGGACACATCTAAGTACCTGAGAGGGATTAATGGTATGTGAAAACGAGTAACATGTTACTTTTAACCCAAATAGGTTGCAAGGTTTAGTTATAAAAAAAGTCTTAGAGTATAAAGTGGCTCGAGGTAGTATAGGAAGCTAAGAAAAATATTTACCTCCCTAATCAATTAAATAGCAAAAATAAATACTTTATCGGCATATTGCAATTGAACCAGTCAAATTCTATTGAGGTTTGTCCCTCAAGGAAGTATAGCTGCCCTAGTTCACTTCGCTCGCCTCCCCACCTAGCCAGGGTGCTCCGGCCCCCTGGACCATCGATAGCTCGCCTCGCGAGTGCGCGGAAAACTCTCAAGAGCGGATATTGAAAGGTTCGGATTTTTGGTATCATCTGGACATCAACAGCTTTCGTTTGCAACGAAAATCAAGGAAATCGGCCCGGCGGCTCCACAGGATAGAGGATCACAAGGTTTATTTTCATCCAATATTCAGATTTCAAGTTTTTTTTTCTTGGCTCATAATTTTTCGAGCATTTGTAAAAAAACACGCAATTCACTAATTCATCCTAATCACTAACAATTTCTTGCAAAATCTATTTCAAATGTTCTAATGTGTAGCGTTGTTGATGGGCAGAACATTAGCTGCGGATCTGGGTGTCTCGATAGAACTTTTGAAACCATCTTGTGCGACACGCACACACCAAAAAAACCACTTGGACGACGAGAATAGGAATTGCTGCTACTGTGGCCTGTAAACTCGGGGTCGAAACGTATCGCAAATCGATGGATCGGACGGTCGGAGCCCGGTCAGGTGGCGATCAGGCGACGAGTCGCGCATAATGAAGATATTTACATCGGCATGACTTACTCAACTGCTCTCTGTTGGCCGTTCGTGATCACTGTTGAAACTAATTCGCGGAATAAATGGACTGATCAATTGCATTCCTGGTCCGAAGCCCTCGCTCCGTGCTCTCGATACTCGCCCGGCGCCTCCGCACTCACACACCGATCTGATTACGAACACGCTCACTCACACACCCGTCCTAGTGTCAAAGCTCGTCCTGGGCTCCTGTCACCGACCCGAGCACTAGCAATGGCATGGCGTCATTCGCGATGCATCGATTGGTCTGCCATTGAAACCGATAGAAAATAATCGATTATCAGGGTTACCTTAATAATCGATTCTTTACCATAGCATTAAATGAGAAATATCGAGAGTCGATTCCTTGCATCTACTCCTGCGAATCTTAGACTTCGGTATTTGAAATGCATACAATTGGCGTGGATTTTAATCTTCAGTTTCAAACGGTGCTTATCGGGTTTAAGAGCCGTAATGACAGGTGTTTAACTTGGAAGTGGGCAATTTCACTGAACTTGAGCAGCACTCGTAATTCCTGAAATTGACATTGTATCCAATCCATGGTCAGATAATTGATTTTGAAGTCGAAAAGCCGTAATTACGTCTTATGGAACCAGGAAATGTGCGCGAGGAGCCCCAGAATCGGGGTGCTTGCGCGAGGCATGAGAGGTCATTTCCGAGAGTTCTAGCGATGAAAGTCAAAATCTAAATGTTTGGCAGCACCGGAAAATTCAATATGTAAAATAAATTCATCATTCTCGTCATGAAACATGGTGATTCTCTTTATGTCAGACTCTTTGTGTATTTTCTTTTCTGCAAAGAACTTTGGTAACGGGAGCGAAGGGCTTCTGAGTCTTTGGAGAGTAGGTACCAGTTACGCCCAATCTCAAGTCGCGCCTTCTTATTCTATGCAATATTGTAAAATTTCTGAAAAAAAGGACAACAAAAGTGACCAGCAGAAAATGGTAAAAAAAAGTAACAAAAATTTCAGGTGTGCAGGATTTGGTAGACCATAATTTGCCTTTATGGAGCCTCTGTCTTGCCTCCTAGGGACCTGATTATGAATCTTCTTTTAAGCAACATTTTTTTTTTTTTTCTTCAGGGACATTCCCCGTCTGACTTTATTCAGTTTTAATGTGATACAAAATAAATGAGTGTGCATATAATAATTGTTTACATGGTGTTGATAAAATTATTTACATTTGAATAGGACGGAAATTATCGGTAGATATCTCTATCGCCCTAAGCAATATTTGATTATGCAATTGCAGTGCTAATGGTTGCCAAGTAGCTATCTTGGAAATATAATGGCATTTTCAATTGCCTACCCTTCTTTTTTTCTGTAGTGCCTCCACCTTGCAAGGAAGCATTAAATCGTCTGAAAAGATTAGAAAAAGAGATGAAAATGTATCTTCCATCCAGAATGGTTCATTTTTCTGGAAAAATCTTACTTTAGAACGTCTGAAAACTCAACAAATCCACTTTCTTTGTAACCCTTACTTTAATACATGATGGATTTCAGAAAGGGAATGAGTGTCATTAGTTTTTCTATGCAGATATGTAATTTCTACGTATGAACCAGAAAGTGTAGTTCCTTCCTGCAAAATGAAGTCCAAGTGTTACTCAGCTTCGTTCTTTTCGGCCGTAATGTTGGAGGTACTTACAAGAACTCCAGGATGACAAAAGATCTTCAAACTTTCAGCTTTCTGATTCTCCAAAGATGTTGAGACTAAAAATTCTTTTAACGAAACATATCCGAAGCTTGGTCTTCGACACAGTAAAAGACAAGTAAAGTAAGCTGCGTCTGGTTCAGCTAATTTTAGATTCATTGTAATTATAATAACTTGAATTAAGTCAATGGAAATATATTGAATAATAAATGCTAATGGGCTTTGCATAGAACACATTTGGGAAAAACATTAAAATAATTAAAATAAGAAACAATATATACTTTAAAAAAAAAAACGAAGAAACCTACGATTTTTCCTTAAATGGGCTCATTTGTTTGAGCGGTACTTGGTGGTTTTTTGATGTCTTTTGAAGTTGACGGAGGATTTGTGTGAACCACTGATATGATTGACTGCGAGTATTATGCATATGTAAAGTAGAGAGGCATTTTTTTTTTTGGATTCTACGTTTCTTCTTTTTCGGTTCCTCTGCCCTGAAAAGAAGCCTTAAAAAGTATGACAAGATTAGAAAAACATATGAGAATGTATCTTACATCCAGAGTGTTTTATATTTTTGGAAAAATACGCTCCTTCAATAAATCAAAAACGTCATGTTCATTCGAAATATATTTTTCAAAGTTCCATAAACATTTATAGTATAATATTCTGTTTCAATATGTTTGCAGCGATACTGGGAGTCTTGGTGGCTCGCTTCCCATATACATTTATGTTTGCATGGTATTTTTGCCACTTCATGATCCAGCGTCGGTGCGAAAGTGAGATAGGTATGTGATCTTTGAGATGACTCATCTTAACCTTACTCTATTTTACTTGAAGTGTGGATTCCTTATATTCTAAAGCTTTTGATATCCTTAACAATTAACATAGCCCGTTTGTAACGATGCTTGTCGCTGCAGTGAGAAAAGTTGATTCCTCGAAGACGAAAGTTTTACGCAACCAAAAGTTTTATCTTCGATGAAAATAAGAAGCTCTGAAACAATGGGCTCCGCCTCAAGTCCACCAAACGAACCCCATTTTAAATAGGATACACAAGTTTCAGAAAGCTCTGTCTCTAGGAATCGAACAGAACTGAAATTAATTCATATGTAAGTAATTATCATCCGATTCGTCTTTTATTTTGTTTTTCCTTCGAAAAAAAAGAAAGAGAAAGGGGAAAAAAATCGTGTGGTTTAATTATTTACTGAAACCTTTAAAGTGAGAAATAAAGATAATCAGGTGTCTTCACAAGACATTCTAGGAAGTTTCCTTTATCGCATGAATTGAAGGATCCCCCTCTCTCTGACGCAGACTTGGAGAAAATTAACACAACTTTCCCCGAATCAGGTTATTAAGCAAACGTTTCGACTTCACTGCAAGGCCTTCTTCTTAATTGGTCATCTGATGACCTAATTAACTGTGCAAAATAGTTGGTCATAAATAACTTTTAGCAAACTTGCCAACCGGAAATTAGGGGTTCGGGGTGGAAACATTGTAGGAGGTCAAGGTGTGAATTGTGACTCCTCATTTTCCAGATGAATAATGCCAAAAAAGAATATTTATTTAAAAGTGGGTGGGCTTGCTCATTTGTTAAAACATCGGTTTGTTTTACCAAGTTGTCAAATCGCGTGTTTTGCACCGCATACTTGAACACGTAGGATCTTGCTTTTAATGTGACGGTCCTTCACTTTTGGAAGTGAGGGTCTTTTCAATCTAGTTTAAAAGCGTAACTGATTTTTCGTCTTAGTGCTAAAGTGGAAAAAATGGCCTATCATTTTTTTTTTCGTAGCCGTCGACTGTAAAAAATGACTCAACATTTTTTCCGTAGTCGTGCACTGTAAAACACGTTGGAATTAAGCCAGCGTTCACATTTTACCATTTTACAAAGTTCCTCGAAAATGAAGAAAATCCGGAAGGAATTTCTTCTTCTATGTAGCCCTGGCAAATTATAGATGAAAATTAGGCGTATCATAACACGAGAGCTTTGTTAATGGGGCAAAACTATGTATATTAAAAGTACGTACTCAGTGTAATCACTTTCTATTATCTCAGCTGGAACAATGGTAAAATCTTCAGTTGAGCCGGGCGCAGGCTTTCACTAGCGTCTCAAGATCTTGTGCTGTCGCTGAGAAAAACTCGGCGTCACTTAAAACTGCTGTTCCACCTTCTATTTCAACCATTTTATTATTCTTTCCATTATAATCCATTTGCTGGATACGATATCAAGCTCTTTCTCCGGGCCATGATTGAATTTTATTGAAGTCCAAAGACGATATGTTCTTTGTTGTCCTCACTTTTCCTTTTTCACCCGATTTGAAAAAAAATTTTGAAAGAATTTTTCAAATCGGGCGAAAAAGGAAAAGTGAGTACTATGCTAATACAACCCGTTAAAAGAGGAAAAAGAAACATAACGACGCTCTTTCTTTTTAGAATAAAGGGTTCTTGAATTCTTGATTTTAGAAAAACCAGTGGGCCGCCTGGCCGCTACGCGGCCCAACCCACCGAGGGCACTTCGCGCCTTCCAGGTAGCTGATACGTGCTTAAGGTCTCTGAGTTTGGTATGATAAGTTTTTATTACATTTTGATAGACCTCCTCGTGAGCTGATAAATACAGTTTTATAAAACCCTCGACATATCCTCAATAACAGAGGTGACAACTCTTTCTAGCTAATAGTGGGACAAGACGCGACGCGAAAACCTAATTTGTGGGTAATAATGATGCATTCTATATTTTAAAGGTTTGTGTCGTTAAAGAGATCCTCATTAGCCGTGATTAGTGCTCTCCTCTCCCGCTCCTCTCTCACCTCATCCACCCTATTGCTCCCAAATTCTTCGCTTCAGCTGTTGGCCAGATGTTGATGCTAATTGGCAAACCAAACATATCCGTCTACCCGTCGCCACTTTGACAAAAAAAACTGCCAAAACCCCTTATTTCGCGAACCAGATTCTTCAATTTTCAACGAATTTGGCAGCCGTTGAAGAGCACCCGCGGCAGTCAGCGCGCTCTGCCACGAGCTATGATTTACGCACATCAAAATGCTCTGGCTATTAAACGCCTAGGTGTTCGCTTTATTTTATTTGTTTCGCGTGTCGGGGAGCAGGAAATCGTAAAATTGCGACCTGCACGGAGAAAATTGTCAAAACCATAAATTTTTGTCAACGCGCCACCGCCAACACTAATTTGACCACTGAAAGTTGCTGATATCATGGATTCACCAGAAGAAAAAAATATTATGTTTAATGTACTCAATAATAGTAAAAAAAAAAAAGAGGAAAATTGTGCGAATTTATTTTGACTTAAAGCGTCTAAAAATGAGAGGTTTTGCTATCGTTAAGTTAAAGTCAAAAACATGATAACAAAACAATGTTTTCTTAACTCAAAAAACCTAATTTTGTGTTCACAAGAAACGATGATTTAAGCAAAATAATATCTTCAGAAAAAAAAAAGTTTCAGTGCTTTATTGGCTCCAAAATATGTTTCATCGACTGCTCCGTCAAACTTTAATGCGTGCACCAGACGGCCGACTTTCCTTCTTCCCGAATTCTAGGCCTGGTACAGAGTCGTGGCCCTCGAAAAAGATATCGTGACGATGTTGGGTTCTTACCCTCTCACGTATTACTCCTATCAAGTCACCACCATAGCAGATCACAGAACGCAAAATGATCTGATTGAGTGAAACGTATTGTAAACTAGAAGTCATTAATGTGTTGCTGTTACTGAGACCGTAAGAACTTATCTGAAATGCTGCAAGCAACTTAATCAGCTGCTAAGTCGCTCACATCGCCTGATTGAGACTTTAAAGGTACTTGGACGGGTTAAGAGCGGAAGAGACAGAGTAAATTTAATAACAAATTCGTGTTTGTATGTTTGAAAGCTGTATTTTTCATGCATGCGTGAATATCGATGACTTGAGTCGAAGTGGTATCCTATTGCAACTTTCAAAGCCGCTCTTCATATTCTCCAGTTTTGAACAAATCTAAACCAACATTTTTAAAAACAATGAGTTTCTTTTCTCTTCAAAAAAAAAATTGATACGTGAATTTCGACTTAGCGTCACAATCGGAGATCCCTGCTTTGGGTTGCCGTCCAATAACTTGGAACTTGCTGACTGGTCTAAGCACGCAACTGCCCGTTCAGCACGCTAATTCATCGTGCTCCGTCTCCCGAAAGAAAATCTTCGATGAATCTTGAGCGACTTCCAAGAACAAAGGGTAACGACAGATAATTCGATTAATTGGTGCTCCTAAGCTGCGAATCGATCGGGACAAAAATGAGTCGGCAATTTGTTCGGATGCCAACATGTCAGCCAAGCACTCAAGTGTTGAAGGCTTCATGATAGATTTGCAATTGGAGTTATTCAAAGTTCACACTTTTGCTTGGCTCTGATCGTCCGGACGGGGCGCCAGATCGTGCTTATTCTTATATAACCGAACATCGATGGTGGAGCCGCAGTATTGAACAAAACCACAACGAAGTACCAATTTCTTACCATAATGCCGCTGTATTTACCACGCGCAAGGCATTTCGTCACTCAGTGCCATCATTAGGGGTACACTGTTAAAAATCAATGATTTGCTCTGAGTGAATAGCCGGCGTGAAAAAAAAATTCAGCGCGAATTTCGCGCCGTACTCTGAGTGAATAGATCAGAGCGTAAATATCACTAACGGCGGACGAATTAGTTGAGGTACCTCAAGTAGCGTGAATTCAGTTCTACCTGATACGGGCGCCGAATGGCAAAGTGGTAGCTCACTCGTCTGTCATCTCTGCGACTCGAGTTCGAATCCATGCTGCGGCAGTTCCGTTTCACGTTTGCCTGTCAGATTTTCACTCCTGCCAGAGCGCGAAGTTCGCGCAGGGCTTATTTCGCCCCGGATCTATGCACTCAGAGTAACAGGTGGTCAAAAAAGCAACTGAGTAAGCGTGAACATCGCGCCGGGATTTTTAACAGTGTATAACAAAACTTGACCAGAGGAAGATTACAAAAGATAAACAAACAATCACAACTAAAAGCAAATCCTGCATATAATGTTACAGAATTTATAGTTGCACATCGGTACAGTATTACGAAACAGAAATATGCCTCGTTTATTTGGATTGTTTTCGGTTTCAAATTTATCATGTTGTTTCTGCTAATGTCTGCTCTGCTTTTATTTGAGCTGGTTTGTCTATTTTTTGTAATGGCTCTGTAGTTCAGTTTTTTTGCCTCTAATGTTGGCTTCGAGTGCCGAAAGATTTCAGGCTTCGTAATTATAAAAAAACTTGCAGTGTTATGGTGGGAGCGTTTAGTTCTCATTTATTTTATCCTGCGATACACTTCCCACTTAGTCACTGCATTTTACACGAAGAAATTATTGCCGCAAACATCTCGTCTCAAATGACGATATTATGGCACAATTTTTAAAGTGGGTAGTGAAAACAAATGAAAATCTATTTACCATTTTCATTGAATGCCTTTTAAAAATACCCTCACAGAAATTCTGATTATTGAATAACTAATACTGGTTTAATTTGCATGATAAGACTATCATTATCAGGATACCGGGTGAAAGATAATTAAGTATAGCATAGCACAATTTTAGCAACACCTGGTAGCGTTTACTAGGTTTTGAATTTCTATTTTTCATTCGTGTGTTGAAATTCTGGGCAACTAAGCCTTTTGCGTTTTACTCAGTGAAGTAATCGACTCTTTGGTGGACGCTTGGCGGCGTTGGCTTACTCTATCGACAATCTCTTGTGACAGACCGTCTGCTGTCACCGTCCCTCTTTTTTTTTTGGTTGGACGGGAAATTAAAAAGCTAATTTATTTATGCACTTTCTGCTTTCGCTTATCTCTGTTAATAATTTTTAATTTTATATCATTTTGAATGATGCTTCCTCGCATTTCCTCTTTGTTTTTTTTATAAACGGAAGGTGTCACTGCGCCTCTCTCCAAGGGGAAGTTTTATCCCATGTTGATGTTCGAATGGGGTAGGGTTTTCTTTTTTCAGTTTCCCACTTTTTCTGTCGTTGCAAAAGTCCGTATATCCACCATTGCCAATGCGGTGCCTTTTCAGCGTTCCCTACATACTTACATGTAGGTCCGTTTAAATGCCAATTTGGCTGGCTTTTATATGAATCACTAAATACAAAAAGAGCACAAGTCCAGAAAACCAAATTGTTCAGGAGACACAAGAAACTGTTTATTTCGTGGCGGATATATTTTGGAAAGTTGTTATGTTTAAAATTGGATTCTATACGGCAGTCTGCGTATAATGATGGTTTGTTTAGATGAAAATAAGAGTAACTAGCCTATTGGCAGCCATTTAAAAAGTTTGGACTTGTGCCCTTTTTGTATTTAACGGGCTAAGATGACAGGTAACTACTAATTTAAACCACAATTTTTTTTTTCACAAAATGCTTATTTTCAAGCTTCTAGCTGACGAGAGTTACAAAATATTTTAAATGCTACTCTTCTTGCCTACCATGGACTCGCTCTTATCGAGTTTCACTAGTTTCCGTGCGGTTATCAAAAAAATGTCTGCCCAGAACTTTTTAAATTCAGAGGGGATGTAAGGTTCCAGATCTGCCATCTTCTAATCAACAATGGGAGCAACCCTTGTGTACAAGTGTTTTGTGGGTAAACAAAGTGGCATTACATTTGATTTTCTCAGTTTGAATTTCAAAGTCGCACAAGACCCGAAATACACTCAGAAACCTTTAAGACCATGAAGTTCTCAGTCGTGCATTCAAATTGATGATAGATGGAAATTATAAATGTATCCACCACTGGTCTACCTAAATCAAAGACGTTGACCTAAATGCCTACCACTTTGGTTTCTTGGGACTTGACCTGCTTAAATTAGTATTCTTTAAACCATCCTTGGAAGTCAAACAGCCTGGTTAACTAAAAAACCTCAAATTTTTACTCGTAAAATTATAATTTCACCGAAAAACAACCAGAATTGCAGAATTTGTACAATCCTGTGATCCTAGTAATGCAAGCTCGCGGTGTGAACTGTTTTGAAATGGTGTACATTGGGGTGATCGACACCAAGAAATTATGATTTTTCAACTACTCGAGCGCGCACCGTAGTATACACGCAATGCATGCAGTATCCTGCAGACTTGTAAGGCGCTACTATGCGCCGTGCTGTACGCGTAATGCATGAAGTATCCTGCGGTCTTGTAAGGCGCCTATGCGTTCCGTGCAGTGTGCGCTAGCGCCGGCCGCACTGTGTTTGACGTGATTATTCGAATTTGCGGCGTTGTTAATTTATCTCATACTGGAAATTTAGCGCTGTACGAGTGTGCGCACGATCTGCTTTTCGTTCCTCACGTGATCTTTTATTGAGGTACCCAACGCGACGTTACCATGACGTATCATGTGTTTTAATGTGCAACACAGTTTGTGTCTAGGAGTATCTGCCATGGCTTAATTTTTCACGTGCGTTATTAAGTTTCGGTTTCGGGCGTGTTCAGGGCTCACCGACGGATTATCATGAGCGATTTCCAGCGCAGTCGCCGTCAATGTTGCAATTGACATTTTTTGTTCTTCGATCATAAAAGGTTGATTTTGGTGGTATTTTAATTTGTGACTTTCAAACTTCTCTATAGAAAATACCTTGATTTAAGCTGTTACATTCTTTAATTCTCAACGAAACAGACATTTCTCTTGAATCGAGGAGTAAGGATACTCTAATCAAGAAAAAAGTCGCTCATAATTATCGAGCAGTTTTATACTCTTGATTCAAGAGAAAACCCTCTTCGTCTCGAATGAATCAGTGAGAACGAAAACACACCAACTCCGTAACGAAAAAATGCTTAATTTTCATTAAAGACAGTCAATTTTCGTAAAGGTAATTGAAGTTAGCGCATTTGTTCCAGCCAAGACCTTTAAATTGTCCTTAAGTGCTTGTTCTTCGGCACCAAAAACATCTTTCTCAGGCTAACTGCTTCACCCACTGCGCAGTTTTGTGTGTCTTGATTATTTTCATTTTTTTCGTTATGGTGTGTTTTCGTTCTCACTGATTCAAATTCAAGTCACTTCTTTTCCAGTATACGCGATGTACCGATTTGACGAATTTCTGCCAAACGGAATTATGCGCATTGCGACATGAGCCCTGTGCCCTACAAGAACATGCGCAAAACAGAACTCACGTAACAGCACACATAGTTCCGTTCGGCAGAAATACGTCCAAGTATTGGACGAGTGCCTCATCGGTGCCCACGAGTGCTTTATTCACACTCGGCGACAGGCCGAGACGTATCGATCGCGTGACGTCGCGTGGAAAAAGATGAAAAATGAGTTCGAGTATCATCGGAACCAACGAGCCCCTTACATGCAGCGTAAGTGGTGGCAGGGGATTCCGTGCCAAGAAGCCGTACGCCAGTATGATCATTCATGAATACTGAACAGCGGCCGTCGGTTGCCGTTCGCAAACCCAGGTGCCTACTCCGAGGACGGAATCTCGTGTGAGGATCGCCCTACCGGCAACTCGGTGATGGCAGTGGCTGCGGATCGCCGCCGGTCGCCGAGCTTCCGAAACGAAAACTCTGCTAATTGCGTGTTAGCAGCTACGGACTAATTACATTCCGTGCTGTCCATCGGCCGTGCGTTGGTGGTGCGGGCGATCAGGTGCTCTGACTCATGGACCATTCTCAGCATACCCGCACGGGATGTGATCTCTCATTGTTGAACTCGGACCTGCCATCGCCGAGTCCAGAGGTGGACCCAGCAGCCTTAGCAACACCGGATTCCCTCCATTTAAACCCATGCTAAATTAATAAAGTTTGAGTCGAACAACACCATTTTAATTTTAGTTTTGAAGTATAACCAAGGTGATGTAATGATCGTTTTTTATTAATTTACTTAGGACCTTTCAGCATTTCGCCATCTTCAGAGCACAGTCATTAATACATAAATATATCACAGTTATTACACTTTCGTTCTAAACTTAATAACACACATCAAGGCACATCATACAAATAGTCTTAATAACGAGAGAGTCAATAATACCTAGCGTTGCTTCTAATCAAATTGTAATCATTCAACTCTGGTGAATGTTGCTACGTGAATTCACCGATGCATCGATATCTCACTTGTCAGAACTTTCCTGATTCATTAATAGGTCGCAGCACCTCCTGATTAGCGGGTTTGTTGCTATTTCTATTTCAGTTTGAACCATGCTAAATGATCGATAAAAGTGACGACTACAAATTCTTGAGTTCTCAGAAGGCAGGGGGTAATCGTCACACCTGAAATGATAGGGGAAAATGTAAAGCATCTTCAAAGTCGATCAGAAAATAGTTTTATTGCGATTCAAGCACAAGTTAAGCTGATGAAACCTTTTATGCTGGACTAAGTTCGACGATCATCCTACCTTGTCGCTTTCAGCAGTTCTCTTCTTTTGGTTTCATCACGGGGAAACTGTCGTAGGGAGCAAGAATCCGATGAAGGCTGGTGCTTGCACCAAGGTGCAAAACACCGTCGCACCATTGGAAGTTTGAAAAAAATTAGAAGTTTATTCGAAAGGGTAACAGGTCGGAGGGATGTTTTAAGATTAAGTATGTTGTAAGAAAAAAAACAAAAAAACGAGCTTATTATATTTTCTATCCTTGCGAATGTGGTATCAAAAGTTTTGGGAAATGACAAGCTTTCATAATTTTACGATACCACGGATAAATTTTTCAGTTTTCGGGTTTTTGGCTAGTTTTACTACTCTATTATCAATTACGCGTTTAGTAGGTTATGTTTGTTTGTTGGGGCACATTTCGACTTTCGAGATGTCGAACCACCAATATCGCTCCGTGACGTCACCACTAAATTCGTCTACTTACAGGGATCAATTTTGATAAGTTTTCTTCGAAGGAAATAAAACAAATTCGTAGATTCGTAATCGTTGGAATTCGTCCTTTCCCATACGAGGGAATGTAACTCCGATCAAGGTTGATGAATTGACCTTAACAATTCAATGTTCTATAAAAATGTGCCTGCTCGACTTTCATCCAATCTTATTGATTTTTGCACTTGATCATGGGGAAACTTAGGGAAATTTTCAGTCAGAAGTGCCCAAGTTCCTCCCAGTGAAATGCAATTTGCCGTGGAAAGTTTGGGTGCATTGACAACACTATTACTGGTCATTTGTTTCCCTAGTTGGCGTTGCCACAAATGAACATTACGTTTTTCTTCTCTCATTTCAAAAAAAGAACGCCACACGCGTGCATTGAAATGTAGTTACTTTCTTTCATGAAGAAAACGACGAGTTGAGGCGCGCATTTTTCGCATTTAGCCATCGAAATTAAATCCCTTGTTCTAGTTGCCAGTCATATCGGGATAACTTAAGTGGGCCCCTAGAGAACTGCATTATTTGCTAGACTCACAATCCTTATTTCTCCTTTCTTTTTCCCGCAGCTCCCCGGTTCCGGTGGGAAATAAGTGCACCGCTCTCGACAAGGAAGGAATCATAAATCGCTGTCAAATTAATCAGTCCGACAAATGGAAAGTTGGCAGGCCGTATCTAGGAAGGGGAGGACAGGCCCAGTCGGATTTATCGCCCGGAAGCCTTATTAAATTCTCATAAAAAGAAAAGAAAACTCTCATTTTCTGGATTTCAGAATGTATTATGGAAATGGGAAAGCTCTCGCGGTCTTGCCTTTCTTACTCTATTTGCTCGTGCACGATTGTTATACTTCCACAATGACTTTCTCAATTCTGCCGTGATGAGGAAGAACGCCGTATGAACCTTTAGGCGTTGCCAAATTTCCTCCGATAAAACTCGAATTTCCTGGCAAACTTGTGAATATTTTTCTTCCAGTTAATCAGGTCACTTTGCTCGCAATTTCACCGAAAAGTCCTGAAAATTTCAAGGGAAAATGTTCATAACGTTCATAACAAATGAACAATTTATCGAGGGAAATTTGGCAACTATCGAATGTTCATACGGCGTTCTTCCTTAGCACGGCAGAATTGTACCCAATGAACCTAGTAAATACGAGGTTTTGTCAACCAGGCTGTACCTCTGAAATAATTATTATTGGGACGCGTGAAATGGAGTCACGCGCCATCCGAACACGCAATGTAATTTTAATTTTGTGACGTCATTGAATGACTTTTTGTGGCGGCACGCACCAAGCGTTGAGTGCATGAAAATCATACATGTTTACGTAAAACAAACGGCATTATACAAGTATTTGGGATGAGTAAAACTGTCATCGAAATTGTTCTACTTCTCAGAAAATTTCCACACCTTTCCTCTCCCCCTTCTCAAAGGAGTCTTTGTCACTGAATCAAGTTTAGGATTCTATCATGGAACTCGGATGATGCCGGCAAGGATTTTGTCTGTATGATAAAATCAGACTCTAAGCACAGGATGCAAAACTCTAAAAATTGCAAGTTAAGTAAGGAGAAGTGGGATTGATGCTTGGTTTCCCTCTGAAATGTTGAATCTGTGTAAATATTACTTTCGTTCGTCAGCTGAAACATTAAATCAATAATATCGTTTCACATCTTACTTTTTTGAAGACAATCCGAAATTGAACGTACTTGTGTTGAAAAATGGCAATTTGCAGGAATTTAGTAGTGGAATAAGTTGGCATCAATCTGTTGTGCACACACGGAAAAGAGCAAACACTGATTTTGAACATGGAATGAAAGCTGTAAAAAATTATCAAAAATAAATTATGAAAGAGAAATTTTTGAATGAAAGAAAAGGAGAGAGTGAAAAAGAAAGCTGTCATCGTCTGATACATTTGCTCAAATCATCCTGTCAAAGGTGGCATGACGGATGCACAGACTCAGGTTCATGAGATTAAGCTGCAAGTCGGACCAGCGATAAATAATATGACTTAGAGAATTTTTTGCAGTAGGTATGGTACAAGCCTGTGGCAGTAATAATCTATCAAGATATTCAGATTTGAAGCATAGGCAATATTTCATGTAAATAAGCCCAGTTTGGTACTAGATAGCTAAAATGTAGCTTTTCCTATTAGCAATATGCAGCTGCCCTTGAATTTGATCATAATAATGATGCTTTTCCTTGATATTATAATTCCCTGTTTCTTTTTGACAAGCCAGTATGTAGCCTTTTTTAGCGCTCTTAATTCCTTCTCCAAGATTTGTATCTTTCCATGAATACGGATTTTTGATTTCCACCAAAGTGTCTGCATTTATAAGTGCGTCAGAAGAGGCTCCTAATAGACCGCTCTTGTGGGCGAATATACCTAAAATTTGTACGATAAAAATATATAAAAAAATATATTAATACGATAAAATATATACAAATATACGATAAAACATGGAACACTACAGTGCCCTTTACTTTTCTTTGATACGAAAAACTTACAATACACATATTTAAATCATACCTTTTATAATAGAGAATACTTTCGTCCTGAAACACTACAGTGTCCCGTACTTTTCTTTGATACGAAAAACTTTCATGATCTTCTTTCTTCTTCCATTCTATGAATTGAGCAAAATTATCGAACGTTACAATCTGTGTTGTTTCTTTTAGATGACAGCTGTTCAAATGATAAAACATACTTTTACTTCACTTGAAACTCCTATTACAATTAGTGCGCGTACATTTTACATTCAAGTTTTCACAATTTATTTTTTCGTGCTTCCTAAAGGATAATTCACAGGAAAACAATGCATGACAAGTCGTACTAGAGGAAAGATAATTGTTCTCATATGATTTTGCTCTTTATTCTTGACACTTTTTTTGTGCGAGCAATAAGACACTTTATTCTTGTAGGTTCTACAGCACTTTTTGCATTTTCGTGGATACAGAAACATAATTTTTTTATTCATTTCCCTAACAATTTCTTTGGTGCCTATTTAGATTGGTCTTCCGCGGTAAATTGTTTTTACAAACAGAGCAAATTAATTTTTTACATCTAATGCCTGTGCACCAAAATTTACGGTGGCGATGAAATGATTGTTTTGTTGTATGCATTTTTAGACAATCGTCGCATATTCTAGGATACTGAATACTTTTACAAGGAACATGGGTGGATTTTTCTGGAGAGCCTGAATAATTGTCTAGCTGACATAATGCCTTCTTCAAGTACAATACCATTTTATGAGGTGAACGAGGAGGTTTCTTTGGGACTGAAATACATTTTTCAGAAACTGTACAGGTTTTTTCTGTAGCACTGAACGGAATACAAATTTTTCTATGGTTAAAAAACGATTGCTTTGATTTGTACGTTTTACAGCATTGTTCACATTATCGGGGGTATACAATGGATTTTTCAGGAACTGTGCAGCTCTTCTCTAGAGAAGTGGAAGGAACACACCTAACATTTGATTCATTTCTATTGCTATGAGAGTTCTCATTGCGAGGAGTGAAATGTTTGTTTGTAGAATTGTTTGGGGAGTATGATTTGTTTGAAAATTTACGTTTTGGTTTGCTTTCATTCCTAAAATGTTCATTTTTTGACGATTGATTTTTTTATTTCAATTGATTTAATTTTTCTTCCAAAGCTCGAATTTTGAGGACGGAGTTTTGGAGAGCATCCTCAGGCTGTTGCTGGTTGAAATTAAATGTTCTAAGGGTATATTTTTTCACAGCTTCATCAAAATCCTTAATGATTTCGACCAAAGTGTCTGCATCTATGATTGCATCAGGAGAGGCTCTAAAAGACCGCTCTCATGGGCAAATATTCCGCAAGGTACAAGTTTCAGCTTACATGCATTTTTCAAGCAAGATTTGGCTGTAGCCTCATTCTCTCTCCCCCGTGCCACAGCCTTCACACCATCTAAATCATGAGCACCAATAATTTTTGTACAAGGAGTTGGGATAGCGACCAGATCTTATGGCGGCCAGTATCAAATCAAAGTTACTGGCTGTTAACAGAAACCGTTTTACGATAAGCTAACAGGCATTTTCTGCCTGGCCATTCGTACTTCGTTCCATGTGAACCGCCTTTGAAGGGTCAGGTCTACCTTCACTTTTTCTCGTAAGAAACTGACTTAGTCAGAATCTTTGAGGAATTCCTCGGAATGGAAGACCTCTTCGAGGTTGTGTAAAAAGACACTTTCCTCATTGACTTCTGGACCAAGCAGCCAACTGAAACCAATATGTAAATTTAGCATGCGATTCCTTAGCCCCCTAAACAATTCTTCCTTGAAAGCAGGCACTTTGACATTACTGATGGTAACATAGTTCTTAGAAGGGTACAGTTCGTCAATAGTTTTAATATCTGTTGTAGCCTCGCTTTTACTTATCCACGCGCATCATTTGTCTTTGCACGAAAGATTATGATGGGCACATATGAGGGCAGCAGCTATGTGATGACATTTCATGAGTCCACGAGGACAAGAACATTTTGATGCTTTCTGGATCATTCCATCCCTTTTGCAATGGAAAGAAAGACAATAACTTAAAATCTATAAAATTACATCTCATTATGAGATTAACAAACGATGTTCTACAGGAGGAACATGTTCAAGAACCTTATTACTAGAGCTCTTATTAACTAAAAAGCAGACCAGATTCTTGACTCATGTTGAATATAATTTTCTGCAACTTGGTGGGCCGTTTTGTATCGTGAAATATTTCAATGTGTCCTAAGGAGAAGTTCAAGCGTCGTCGTGGAAGTAATTGAATATGTTGTGCTGTTTAAAGGCACTAGTGTGAGCCACAGAGAACTCTCACACAAAACAACAACAAAAGAAACACAGACAACCTCTTCAACACTACTCACTAATCTACAAACAAATGAAAGTAATAAAAAAATGCAGCACGAAGGACTTCGTAATTTTTATATAGAGAGGCAAACTTTGGCCCCTTATTTAAATTTTAATTTTGACATTATCTGGTTGAAAATCGGGTTTTCTAAGACCCCAAGATGACCCGGCCTCCCTAAGCTTCCAATTTTCAGCCTTGGTTACCCACCCTGTAGGTGAGGGAGGGTGCACGCGGTTGTTTTTTTTATCCTCGTCCTATTTTGAGCTATCGCATAATTTTTATTTCTATATTGGTGATTAATAGAAACGAAACAAGTTGAAATCGGGAAAAGAGCAGAACGAGCGAAAAGAGTTTGATTTGCTTGTCTGCGCCGAAGAAAGCCAACGTTTCACACATCACGCGCCACGTCTCGCGCTCGGAGGCAGGTCAGCACCGGAGATAAAAAAGAGAAACACAACATAAATTTCGCAAATGGCAAGTGCAACGTGTAATAGTTCAATAAAGCCATTTGAATTCAGCCTTTATTTTTCACTCTCATTACTCATTAGAGTATTAGGCGTTACTGCGGCGACGTGCGACCCGTAAGGCGCGCTGCCCGAGCTCAATGGCTCATTAAAGCTCGCTGCTGAGTGCTCTCAGGACAATATTTTCATAATTGATCATTCTCCCGGCATCATCGTCATCCGATCGTCATCTTCGTCGCCGCTTAATTGACATCGAGGTATCGCACTTCGACTCTTTACGCTATCCGCCGTCTGCGACCAGGGGTACCTAAGATACAGAGGTCGTCAATACTATCGCCCTTGTAGCAGTAGAAATTGGAATCAACAATCCTACTATTAACTAATTTGTCGCTCTTTAGCGCTTTTCTGTGCTCTGCGAAACTCAACCGTCACTTATAGCGATCCTGCCAGAGCTCCTCCGCACTGGAAAACAAAAAAAAAAAAAAAAAAAAAAAAAAAAAACATTGTATCTAGAGTCCAGACTCTTGAAAACATTGACAAGAAAAAGGACTCTTGATTCAAGCAGATTTAAGCTTAAAACAAAAGAGAAACCGCTCAAATCAAGAGGCTTGGATCTTGATTTAAGCTTAAATCTGATTGAATCAAGAGTATTTTTTCTTGTCGATGTTTTTAAGAGTCTGGACTCTAGATCTAATGTGTTTTTTTTTTTTTTTTCATCCAGTGCAGCAAATAGGTTCTCCTAATTTCCTACGATATTGGAAGTTTTCCTCTTCCTGCTTCATCCAAGTAGTATTATTCAACAGAACATCGCGATATCTTTACGAACTTTGGCAAGGACCATCATCCGAGCAATTCTTGCCGCAACTTCATCTCTATTAAATCGCGTTCAATCAAATCCAAATTTTTTAGCACTGTTTTTTTTTCTCGATCACATTGCGATAAATTTCCGTTGATGAAATCGCAATTTTCTATCCTATATCATTGCATCAACTCAACGTCGATGATATCAGGATACCCTCTCCGATCAAATCGCAAGTTATCGTAATCGCTGCTATACTACTATGGGCACGAGTGCATTTCCTTGGCTTCAAAGTCAGGCTTTCCGCTGAAATCAAGTTATCACTATGTTGTTGCATATTGCACATTTTTTTAAAATTTTATCGGCACTACACAAATTATTTGATTAACTTAAATCTTTTTTTGAATACCGATTATATTGCACTTAATTTCTTATTGTTCTCTACGCACTATGGCCATTTCGAGCGGGCAGGCCGCCCATCTTCAGGTGACTTCTTCAGGTAATCTTCAGGACATCTTCAGGTAATCGGTTTTCAAAAAAAGTTTTAAGTCAATCGAATGATGAAATCAAGTTGCCTGCGTCCAGTGTGCCGTGAAGTTGGGGACCCCTGCGCCAGAGCGCGCTCGGGTCGTTGCGAATCCTACGGAATCCGGGGCCATTGTTCGTGGAAGAATAAGGCGAGCGAAGTGGAAGTGTGAACGGAGCAAATAAGGGAAGACGGAGGCAATAAAAACCCGAGAAGAAATGGGGAATCGGTACAACTAGCGATATTAGGAACGGATTAAAAAATCGATGTCAATGAGCCGATGCGATGCCTGGCCGACGAGTCATCGACGATCGCGGCTCCGAGCCCGATCCGACCTCGGATTTATGGACGATTTTTTCTCCGCTCGTAAAAATGACCGCGGCGGCGGCGGCGTCGTGTCAGCGGCCGTTGGCGTTCGCCTTTTCGCCGGGGAAACCGCGATCGCTCCTTCTTAATTGGTCCGTGCGCCCGCGTCGCCATCAACACTTGCCTCCGCGCTTTCATCAGCCTCCGAGAAAGGCATCGCGCTCCGTCGTCCCTTCGACGAAATAATCTAACTACATTTCAACGCATAGGCGGAACCCCCTCGCCCCCCCCCCACCTACGAGCAAAATGCCATTTTCATTCAAATAAGGGTGTAAACTTCGAACGGGAGATTCTTTGTAGATCTTATTTTTAGTTTTTAGGTCTTGAATTTCTCTACTGAAACACTCATATTGGAATAATTTTACACATGCAGTTCGGCTTTTTTCTAGTTCAGATTTTTTCAAAAATCCTTTATTTCTCTTGGTTTTGTTTTCTTCGCGAATCTTGCAGTTTTGTATAAATCTAAGGCAGTACGCGATAATGCGGAGTGTTTTATAATAGGATCCAAAATCCAAAGGGAGAGAAGGAAATACTTGTTCATGGAAAAATTGACTCAAACTGTATATTGGAATGCTTTAAAATTTCGATAGTTTTCTCGGGGGGGGGGGGGAAGCAATTTTTTGGGCATCTGCACCATTCAGTGCGGTGCGATTGTTGGATGCATTTGCATCTGCGGCTAGTAATATGGCTGGTATTGGTACATCATTGGCATTCTATTGTACGCCTGAAAAAAAAAGAAAAAAAAAAAAAACGAATAATGGAAATTCTGTTGAAATATACATGTTTAGCAGTGAAATGTAGATGATTTTGATGGGGGCAGAAAATACTTCTGGATAGATTTAAAGAAGGGCCAACATCGGGAAATAATTTTCAGGTGACTACGAACCTTTTCGTAGATGGATTTCCAGATGGATAGTCCTAACCGTTGCATCCCTGTTTCATCCAGATGCACAACATCTCTGCATATATTGCCATGGAGCTTTGATTTCTTGAAAACCTCTACTGGCTTGGGAAGCAATCCATCCGTTCTTCATTCCAATTTCTTCAGGCGGTAGAGGTTTCTTCGGGATAGGAGGGACGTCAATCAAGATTACTTGTTGAAAGTGACTTGCGGCGGTGCTGATCAGTCGATCGTAAGTGGGGTAATCGAATTTACCATTATTAAGAAATCGTTTGTTCCTAGAGGAATTGGTAAATTCGATGACCCCCAAAACTGCATCTGATGTTGCGTCGGCACTTACGGCCAGTAATACTGCGGGTTGTACTGCTGACCGTATGCCTTTAACCGCATGCACCAGTTTTACTGCATAATTTTAAGAGAGCCTTGAGTAACTCTTCGGCAAAACAATGCTTGGTGCTGTTACACGTTTTAATGCTTCGAATTCTCCTTTTGTTCTTCGGAGAATCGGAGTGATTTAATTACGATGATGACACCCTTCTTTTTGTGGGAGAACTTACGCTCTGACGGAGCGGATCCCATTCCTCATTGATATCTCTTGATTTTTTTTTTATTTTTCTTCTATTTATTTAATTTTTTTTTTTTAACCTAAAAATAAGCTCCGGAGTGAAAGGTCCCCCAGATATCATTCCGAAACTTCTTATAATATATGCCTAGACCCTGCATCGATTAAAATAAACTGAATATGTGCCAGATCTAGTTGAACGAAGAAGAGTATTCCAAAATGTACCCAGCGAAACACTGACTCCGGCTAAAATTGTCTCTCATCTTTGATTTCAATCAAAGTTAAGGCGATGCGCTTAACCATGCCGTCCACACAACGTATCTGTAAAGCTTGCTAAATATTTTAACTGCCATTCTTAGTGACGCAAATCGAGGCGCTATGCTAAGCTGATAAGCAGTTCGTAGACCGTTAATTGCTTATGTCAGTTATAATTAGATGAAGAGCGCGTAAAAAAGTGAACCTACTCCCAATCACGTGCCAATAAAGGGCAAACCGCTTGATTTTACGTAATCAGTAGTAAAACGAAGATGATAACGCATCATTTGTTTAAGGATGTTACTGGCACGCTCTAGTAGAGTAAGCAAAATTGCTCTATGAATTCAAACGTATGGCGGCAGCTCAACACAAAGAAATACAAGTTTCGTACAATGGATTCACCTATTTTAGTGAAGCACTGGTCTTGCGACTGTTTAAAAATATGTTTTCAATGTTATCGCTCTAAGCAGATTTAGGAAAGAATATTGAAACACAGGTCGATTTTCATGAGGTATCAGAGAGTTATGAAATACTTGCCGAGTGCAGGGGTTTAATCGCTTTCCGGCTGTTACGTTAAAAGTTCGATCCTGCCATTTTCAAACTTCTCAAACTCTCAACTTTGGCCCGACTCACTTACAGGAACAAAACGATTCATTGAACGTGAAAATTAGCATTTAAATTGCGAAATCCAAGTACACGAATGGAATTAGGTGAGAACTCTTTCATATTTTGCTCTGTAAGGAAATTATAGTGGCCTTCACAGGAAACTTTTGGCAACAAGTTTTGGCGTTTATTTTAAAGAAAATTTCTGAGAACTTCCGCTCAGATTTGGACCAAGAACGAAAAATGGCGATAGTTCACGATGGGTGGTAAATAAATGTTCTGACGGTTAATATTTTGCAAATAATATGAATCTATTACATGTACATTTTCTTATTTTCCTCCGCTCATTGAACAATGTCAAAAATACCAATTTAAGCTCACTTACATGCTTGGTATTGTAAGTTTCCAACTTTGCTACGATTTGTTCTCCTACGATAGAAATCCAACCTAAGTGTTCAGTCAAAGCTTTTGCTTTATGCCCAATCACCATATTGATAGTTAATTAACAATACCGCGTCTTTTCATCCTTACGTTTCAAAATCTTTGATTATACCTCTAAAACATCTCCTTGAACTCCTGAACGTATCGTTTTGTTTAGCGGAGCAAAACTACTGATTTTTTTCAAGGGAGACAGTCGATTACTTCTCTGGTGAAGAATTTTTACCGAAGCCATGACTTGCAACGTGCAAATCGGAGGCATTCATTTTTTCCACTGTATCCAAAGGGAAATTTTGGTTACGGGTTCAAATTTTCAGTTCATTTTGCAGACCGACGTTTCTCGGTTTAGGTAAACGAAGATAACCTTAAAAGGAACCTTTTCTTAGTTACCTGAACTGAAAAATTTCGGTGTTTAATACTGTCATGCTAAGGAGGAACGCCGTATCAACATTCAAGAGTTGCCAAATTTCTCCGAATATGAATTGTATTTTTGAGGAGAGTCAAGCATATTTTTCCTTGAAATGTTCAGATGTTTAAGATCAAACTGCGGACAAAATTGCCTGAAAAATTAAAGGAAAATATTCACAATGTCCCCAGTAAATCCGATTTTTACTGAAGAAGATATGGCAAAGTTTGAAGGCTCCTACGGCGTTCTTCCTTAGCACAGCAGAATGTAAGACGAGCTCTTTTTTTTCTCTACTTCGACACACGCGCTGGCAAAAAAGGCAGATCTGTTTATAAAGATCAGTTAATCGTTTTTCGTTGTATTTGTCTGCAATAACGTGAAAAAGTTACCTCGGAGACTCAACTTGACACTCATTTTTCAATTTCCCACAAACTTACATATTAAGCGACGGGAACGGCTCCTCGGCGCTGTCTTGCTCGGAGTCAAGTCTGCGCTGATTGAGCGGAGCGCGTCTATTTTTGAGCCGAAGAACAAATCCGGCTCGGATGAGAGCCCGTGACGGTGGACTCTTTAACGCTAAACTAATGTTTTAATTACTCGGACAAAGTGCAGAGGTGTGACATGACTCCTTGTCCCTCCCCGCTTCCCTCCTCGCGAGTTTAATTATAGTGTAAAAAGCGTTTAACGGCCGAGCGCGCGGATGGGCGGACCGGGCGCGATTTTAAGATTCCCCAAAGCTTTATTTCAGCTCCGTTGTCAGATCTCCGTGCTTTAAATATATTTGTCGCAGGGGATTAGTCAAACCAGGCATTTCATCAAATGCCGAGGCAAGTTGTCAAATTTTGACGGATTACGAAATTGTGTATATTCATGGCGAATAACTCTCGAATTTTCAATATTTAAACATGTCGGTAGCGGTATTTAAAATTTCCATAAAATGAGGGTCACCTTCATACCGTGCATTACATTTATTTTAGTTAAATCTGTACATACGCCGAAAGGCCTCGAGCCACTAGTTCAGATTTAACCAAAATAAATTTAATGCATGGTATAAAGGTAACTCTTATTTTATAGAAAGTTTCAATTTCTTGGAAAACATAACTCATCAAATCTATGAGCTCTTCTTCTATCTTCCTCTACAAATGCTTCACATATATTTTAATGTTAAAATTCTAAAAGTTTTGTATTTTAAGACATGCTGAAGATTTCAAGATAAATGTTCGTTCAGGAGCTAAAAATCGTCCAAAATTATTTTGTTTGATGCACATTTTTACCGAGAATTCATTCTTTCAGGTGTAATGAATTTCTTCATCTCTAATTAGGAGAAGAATCTGACATTTTTTTGTAAGTCAGAATATTTGAATGTTTGATTTTACAATTTGCTTCTGATATATTCATTGCCACTGATTTTAATGTGGTTCGATGGCTGAGGAATTGATACAAATATTTGGGTTCTTGTGTTACTTTAGGTTAATTTAAGTAGTGACTCACAAATCATCGCAAATGTTGTTATAATTTTGGTACAGTTTGTGATTTTAGCGCAGAAAACAATGGAGAAACTGGGATAATGCATTCACCGATTGCGTCGTTGGCATTCACCACTATTTTTTCAATAAATTTCTTTAAGAAAACTAGCTGGCATTTTCTGTTAACATTCTTAACGGAATGATAGGATTAATTTGTGTTTTACTTCCCGTAAACAAAAATTTTGTGTTGAAATTTCTCTCTGTGAGGGTTTTAGGGACCAAAGACTTGCGATATATTGCCCCGATCAGATCGACGTTTTCAGTAATCAGTGTAAATCTGCAAAGGGTTCACTTCCTTCCTCATTTTCGTGAATTCCTTTCTTTTTCTACTTACTATTACTTACCTAGAATGTTCTGCCATTTTTCTATTTCGGGGTCCACCATTTGTGGCGCCCCTCCCGTCCCCTGGACGCGTTCACTTCCTTCCTCATTTTCGGTTGTTTTCCTTCAATCAGGCGCATATGCTACACACCTTCTTACAAGCTCAAATAGTGGTATTAAGTGTATCAACCTGCGAAGGGATATTAAAGTAAGCGCATAGGATAGCTTAAGTTTATTACGGACGTGCGTGACTTATCGATCGGTCGATGGTTCATTTTTCACACGATGACAATTAAGATTAACATACTAATTTTTAGTTTGATCTGTCGAACCAGGATGTGGTTCTCAAAGTAGGTTGATGCAACTCATCAGGATATATTTGATGATTTTATGATTACTTCGTCTCCACCTTATTGAATTTCGGTTAATTCTCGTCCGCTTGCAACCACCATCGTTTTCTGAACATTGTGAAACAATTCGATTTGTATGGGATGAGGCGCTCGAGTGTGCTCTTTGTGAGGAACCTTTCAACTTGTTTGAGTTTTGCAGATAATTTTCACGTAAGAAAAACGGTTTCAAATCCCTTTTGAAACCATAGCATCGGTGTAACAGAAGTATGAAGTAGATGTAACAAAACTTAAAATGATTTTAATACTATCAAACAGAAAAGAAGATAGCAACTTTTTTCCATCTCAGTCCGACAACCACATGGTCGACAAGATCTTCCGTAATTAAGACACATTCTTTAATACTCCTCGACACATTTCCGAATCCAATCCATCATGCTTGATTGATGGTCGAGAACCGCCAACACTTCCATCAATTACAAATAATTCCGAGTTTTGTTTTAATTCCTTCCCCTCCACTCCCGAGTCTTGACGTTGTTTTTATTTGTTTATGTTTCTGCCGAGCGCCCGGCGAAATAGGTCGTTTTCGTTTTTGAAAAATTGTTCTGCGTCGCTCGAAAACCGTTTAAGTCGATAGAAAGCTGTCACGGTTAGGAGGGAGGAGCGGCCGCCGTGTGCAGCAAATTATGAACACTTGTTTGCCTAAGCATCATTGATTTTCATTCCGTTTGGCTAGCGCCTCGTAAGATTTGATGACAGCTGTTCGGTAAATTAGTTTCGTCTCCTTCTTCCCTCAATCTTTTCTCAGAGTCAAGGAGAGACCGTGTGCGTTTTAAATCAACACTGGACAAAAAAAAAAACACATTGGATCTAGAGTCCAGACTCTTGAAAACATTGACAAGAAAAAGGACTCTTCATTCAATCAGATTTTAGTTTTAATCAAAAGGAAATCCGCTCAAATCAAGAGGCTTGGTTCTTGATTTAAAATCTGATTGAATCAAGAGTATTTTTTCTTGTCGATATTCTTTCTTTTTCCAGTGAACATAGGCACTTTTTTTTCGGAGATTCAGCGGGAACAACAGATATTAAATTCTTGATTTCGCATGATTCCCTGGGGGTGGGGGGCGAAATTTTTTTTTTGGGGGGGGGGGGGCTCCAAATGTAGCTAACATTGATCTGTGAACATCCCCGAAGTTCTGCCTGAAAATATTAATTAGGTAAAATTTTAGAGAAGATGGGAGGGGCTTTTAACATCCTGTACGAGCCCATTGAATCAGCTCATCGTCAGGACCGTAGATCATGCCTTTCTCTCCCAACGTGTTTCTTACGAGCTTGATCATATGAGGATGATCCTTGAACACATACATTTTCTGATCATTAACACCATTTATGAACCAGAGCTACAAATTATGAATGTCAGTTTGCAACCTAATTCACTGTGATGGTCAGATTACTTGAAACGCCGTCTGATGTAAGACTTTTCACCACCTCTTTCGTGTCATCAAGGAGCCTCAGACACTGCCAATGAGTGACAATTTTCGCTTTCTGAACTCCAGAGAGCCTGGGCCCGTTGCCGAAGAAGTATCCCACAGGAACTTTCCAATAGCCATTGACACTCCAGCATCATGGTAAAACAATCTGTTGCTACAATAGATTTATGAGTCTCGTCATCTGATTTATCTAATTCATCTGATTCATCCTCTTACATGTATTCCGACAGTTCATTCTCTAGAGTGTTAAAGGTTGAAATTGCTTCATTTCCGAAGCCCAGACCCAGGTCAACAAATCCGTAGTATTTTCTTCCGTCAGTCTCAATTTGCTCTCGAATAGACATTTCATCCTCCATCAGAGCTTTGTAAACTGTGCCCTTTTCATTCTTAAACTTTTAGGAAAGTGCCTCAGAAGATTCTGCAGTATAACCAGGTCTCGCATCAATAACTTTATACCATTTTTAAATTGTCTTGGGGTGTGGCAATGCCTTAGAGAAAACTTCCGGCATGTAGGAGTAAGCACTTGGTGATTTATAATGCAGTGTAAAGGCAAAGCTTCTCAGCTCTTCCTTGTACACTAGTTGTTTTCTTGCATTGTTTACTCAGAAGTTCAGTGATTTTTTATACGATATAACCTCCTGTAGGGAAAAGGGGGGAAGGGATGAGAACAACGACAAAATAGGTAGATCAGAGGAACGTGTATGTAGACAAGGAGACAAGTGAAACCAAGTGAAGGTGCGTTACCATAGGTATATACATATGCCATGTACATGCGAAATCGTACAGGGTGCTACCCCCGGGCGGGCTTTTTAGGGTTAAGGACATGGACAATTTTAGATATACTACGGTGCCAGAGCTGGTTTTAATTAAAGCGACTCTGGTTATATCATCACTACCTGGGTAGAGATTTATAATTCTGCCCATTCTCTAAAGCAGAGGAGGCAAAAACTTATCTTTTCGTATTACTAATGTATTTACTTTAATATTAGTTTGTTTTTTCCACGTACACCTTTGTTGTTGTTGATGTAAATATTCCATCGACCAACGTTTCCTACACTTTTCCGTATAATTTTTAATCAACTCACAATTTGTAGCCAACAAGGTTTGACATTCTGCGTTAGTTTTCAACATATCCGTGATTGCGGATACTTTCAATAATTTGGGACAAGTACCTTCCGGACGACAGTCCAGATAATGCAATGTTAAGTGCAGTTTCAAGAGCTGTATAGGCTGATTCTAATTCTTTCATCAATGGCGGTCTAAAATTGCTTAGTGCTGCACAAACCTGGAATATTTTAGTTGCATTTGAAAACAGCTCTTTTGGGCGATCATTTCTAAAATTTTAAAATATTTGATATTCAGTATAGCTCTCTCCACTTGTACACGAGCCCTAGCAATAGTAGTCGTAATCTCCACTTGGGCAGGAGTAAACTGTAGAGTGGATCTAAACGGAGGTATGTTGCAAGTTACTCCTTGCGGAAGAATATCATTGATAAGGAAACCCTTATCCGCTAGGATAGAGTCTCCTGGTTTAAGCTTCTCCAAAACTCCACAATGTCCTACGAATTCCTTGTCTGAAGTTGAGCCAGGGTAGAGAGGACTCAAATATGTTACTTTACCATTTGGAGAAACGCCAACCAAAGCTTTGAATGTATACATGTGCTTATAGTGGCTGAAGGTTTTTTTGGACTCATCCAAAGCATGAGGTGAATCAACATGAATTTCTTTACAATCTAGAACCATACGACAGTTCAAAAACTTACTAAATGAGGATGGCATGCAAGCTTTATTTTTGAATCGGGATGGAATTTCATTCATTAGCTGTTTAAAATATATCTCGTGGATAACATTGGATTTGGAAAAATGGTGGAATGGGTGCGTCCCCATACGTGCCGTACTTTCGGGTTACCTCTTCAGACTAATTAATTGACATATGGCAAAAGCCTTATCATGAACAAATCGTTACAGATGTCCCCAACGTTCAAGGTCGTAGAAAGCTCTAGACGCGTTGCGACATGCAGTGAAGATTGCTTTGACTCGTGTCCTATTCTAACTCATTGATAGACGATGACTGGAGAAAAAACACTTAAATACGTTCGGGTCGGGGTCACCAAAAACTGTAGGGAAAAGGGGGAAAGGGATGAAAATAACGACAAAATAGCTAGATCAGAGGAGCGTGCTCTGAAGAAAAAAAAAAAGAAAAAAAAAACACATTAGATGTAGAGTCCAGACTCTTAAAAACATGGACAAGAAAAAATACTCTTGATTCAATCGGATTTTTGTTTTAATCAAGAACCAAGCCTCTTAGTTTGAGCGGATTTCCTTTTGATTTAAGCTTAAATCTGATTGAATCAAGAGTATTTTTTCTTGTTAATGTTTTCAAGAGTCTGGACTCCAGATCCAATGTGTTTTTTTTTCCCCCAGTGCATGTACCGAGACTTTACAAACCTGCAGTTATCTCCTCTCGAGTGGGAAAGGATGGAAGGTCCCAAATTGCACAGTTAGTTTCGCAGGTCGCTGCTTTGTCTCGGAGGACTAATCTCTCAAAGCGGTGAATTTAAAGGGAACGGAATCCGCTCGGCTAATAACCGCCGAGAAGGCACAATTGTCGTCGGATTAATTAAATTTCCATTCGTTTCAGCGAATGCGGTCCGAACCGACTCGTTTCAGAGTTGTTCGCAAGAGCGCGCTTCTGTAGGAAACCGCAAAATCAGCGCACAATTCCCGCTGCTCCGTAATCCTCACTTCCGACATTGCGGTTCCAAGCAGTGAACATGAATCTCATGTGATACAAGGATGCCCTTTGTTTTAATTCTCCACTCCACTGTCTACTACTTCATTTACAAGAAAACACAGCGTGGTAAGAGAAAAAGGAAAAGAAAAAGAACACCTAAGAAAGCTTTGGACGTAAACTAGTTTCGGAAGAAATTTCACTACTGGCTAATTATTACCATGGTAAGAATTCCATTTCCTCCTTAGTTTTCCGAAAAGGATATTGTTATTTTAAAATGTACTTATTCATTACAGCACAATTTTCTGTGACCAAGTGACAAGCAAGTGGGCAATTGACCTCAAACATACCGATTTAGTATCCGTACAGACGGTCTCGGGGGATGAAGTAGATAATTCATTGAGTTGAGATGTAGTACGTAATCGCACTCAAAAATATTAAATACATCTTATTGTAGTATCGCACACAGTTTAATTATATAATTAGAGGGGTGGGATTTTATAGAATGTTTAGTTGTAGTGAGAAATGGTGCTACTCCCATGTCTGTATCATAGACACAAATTGGCATTCGATTTCATTCTTTTTTGCGGGATCGCGGATGACCCGCTCTGACCTATGCATCCAGGGGTGGGGGTACCATTGCAGATTATTCCAGAACCGGGCATAAAACTGACGATGTTCTATTTCCTTTTTCCCCCTTTTTTCCCCCCTTTTTTTCATGATTCTCAAGTTGAACGCGGATTTCAGGAGGTCCTAGGGAGGGGCTATAATTTTCACCCTGAAAGGTCAAAAACCCTTGAAATCAAATTGAACCTCAATTTGAACTAAAATATCTGCGAATTTCAGAAAAAGAATCTCATACATTTCTTCATAATGAAATATGATATCACGAGAAATCGAGCAACCACCGAATGCTCATACGGTGTTTTTCCTCAACATGATAGGAAGTGTCATGGTGCTCATTAGAACAAGAAAGATGGCGTCCTCCGTCTCGGCAGTTCGTCGCAGTGCACTTTAATTCATTACCAATTTTTTGATATCTTTCAAATGAAGTTTACTGGAGGGGAATCGAAGTTTTACGAAGTGATCCATAAACTCCAACCGGAGAGATGGATATCGATTCGGAGAAGCGGAGTCGATCTCACTCCTGGCCTCTGCAAAAAGCGTCGTTAGAATAGGATAGAATGAATAGTTTATTCCATAAGTTTTGCCTCGTCTTTTGTTCAAGTGTGGGTTTAAATGAAGCGAGTGAGACGGAAAAGTTAAGCTCTGTAATGGTTGGACAGACGTGCCCGACCCAGGAGTTCCATGTGTGAGGCCTATTAGGATTTATAAACAGGCTACTGTTGCGCCGCACAGTATATCGGGTGTCCACGGAAACAGCAGCCAAACAAGGGTCTCTGAGGCCGAGAGGTTGAGCCGAGGCAGCATTGATTAGTTTTATCTTAAACTAGAAAGTAGAGATGGACGAAACTCTACTCCCCACGTGGGGATGCAGTGTGCTTCATCATAAATAATTGTCTTTTCCTCTTTTCTTCCTTGAACAAAATTATGGAATCGGTGCAAATGTTTTAATTTTTCCGGGGTTACAAAGAAGAAAACACTCCGCCCTTCATTTAAAATACCCGTAATAGCAATTTGAATAACGCTACAGAAATCTGTCTCTCGCAAATCTATGCAAGCTACAGCGTCTTTTAATTTTTGAAACATATCTATAATTCATAGTTTCCCACGGTTAAACCCCCCAGCCTGGAATAGTGTGTTGTAGGCATCAAGTAGGACTTTTTCTGTTTCAGAGATTTTCCCCCAATATTGTCTCAAGTCAAAGCAATGACCCTCCAAATTTTTTTAGAAAGTTCTTATTTTCTGAATTACGGCTTCGGTCTATGAGCCGAAATTCCTGACAAATGACAACCTCGCACAAGTTTTAGTTAGTTAATTAATTACGATGATCAGCAGAGCTGAATACATCCATTAAGTCAAATATATGTATATGACTCTCAAGTCAAATGGAGATTTCAGGAGGTCTGGGGTGGGGCCATAATTTTTACCCTGAAAGGTTAAAGACCCTTGAAATCTCCCTTTCATTTGATATTATCAGGAGTGTCAATATTAATAGAAGTAGTAATGATTTCTGTTCTATTCAGAGTCAACTGCTTGGTTCCTGACATACTTTGGACCCTCAAACATTAGAGACAAACGTACCTCGTCGAATGCAAGAGAAAAAACTTCATTCCTTAAACCGCCATTATCGATTCCAGGTTCTTCAAGTCCAAAACCGTCAAGAAATTAAAAAAAAAAAATTCCTTTGGTGCTTGAGAAATTAGTCTCTAAAGTTGTCAGCAGGGATTGCAAAACACACCCTCGCATTATTTTAATTGTTTTGTTAAGCCTTGGGTACGTTCATAAGCAATGAAAGACAAATTTTAAGGTATGACCTTTCGGAAAAGGATACTATTTTGCACTAAATAGCTGGAACAACATCCACCTTGTGGGATAATGTGGATTTATTGGCCATTGTCCGAAATGGTGTCGATTTTTCTGCACTGACTACTTTCCAAAGAACTCTCGTACTCAGTAGTACACGGAACAGAAGTTCGCTTCGTATATAACGAAGTTCTTCGATTCAGGCGACCAAATTTTCAGTCATAGAAACCGCACTTTGGTTCAACCAACCGTAATTAACCGAAAACCTCCGGCGTTGCATATGAACCAAAGTTGAGTATTCGTAACCGAAGTTTTTGTCTAATCACAGGACAACTTTTGGAGGAATCATTCTGTATTAACTTAGATGGGTTAGAATTTTGAGGAAAACTCTATCTTGAGGATTTTGGAGGAATCATTCAGTATTAAATTAGATGGTAGAATTTTGAGGTAAACTCTATCTTGAGGATTTTGGAGGAATCATTCAGTATTAAATTAGATGGGTAGAATTTTGAGGAAAACTCTATCTTGAGGATTTAATCGTATTGCTCTGTTTGGAGCTGAAAGTCCCCATCCCAACTCGCTATGGTCCGTTTTTGTCCGGGGAAAAACGACTCTGCCCACTGTCCGGCTTGGCGGAGCTCCTCGATGAGTCGAAGAGATATTATTGGTTACACTAATGAGGTTACGGCATCGCACCACTTTAGGAGACCATTCAACGATGCTCGGCACCGATCATCGGGTCCATCGATACGTCTCCGCTTCCTCACAACTCTATTAGGTACCTTTTCCGATGACCGTCGCCACCGTGAGACACACCAACACACTCTCCGCTCCGACGAGGCGAGCACTCGTCCGCGCTCGAAATCGCATCGTTTATGTGTGGGCTCGGATGCTCGCAACAAAGAGCATGCATCGAACACAATGCTTCCCCGTCAGACTCGGTTCTTGCGCTGTAAACGAGGACTTTTATATGCGTAACTTATCGCGAAAGCCACGCGGCTGCAAATGTGCAACAGGAGATTGTAGGCTGTAATTTTACAAGTTTGTTGTTATATTTTGTTCACACACTGGAAAAAAAAAGAATCTTAAATTTGCCCAAGAAGTATTTCTTCTTAAATCAAGAATTTTGCTGGGTTAGCTTAACCCAAGCATTATTTTTCTTGAATCAAGAAAAAGTCAGTTTAAAAAGATAAATAAAATGCTTGGCGGCAAATTCAAGAATTATCATGCTTGATCCAAGCTACTTTTTTTTTCAGTGCAGGGGTCCTGGCACACGCAGTAAAGAGCCTCAGTTGTGTGAGACAATGAGTTCAGCAGGCGTTTTTATGGCCTAGAGAACTCAGTCGAACCAACCGACCCCCTTGGTTGAGAGAACTGAAAGTTCAATTCAGCACACCGAAGTCCTCGTTCACCGTAATAAGAATCCTCAGTTGATATGGAATATCATCCATTCATAAATCACAGTTTTTCGGTTTTCTGTCAAGCAATGAGGTGGGTTTGCCCGACTGAGCGCGCACTGATTTCTGAACCAAAAAGCGCCAACTGAACTTATGGGTTTGTGTAATCGAGTTTTTTTCAGCGTAGAATCATGATTGAATAGAGTCCTGCGGAAAAGGTGGACGTTCAAAATCTCAGGTGGAAGTTCCGTCGTAACTAAAGCCCAGTATGAATCATTGACTCATCGATCTACAGAATTCCGCCTTTTTCTTATTCTAAGATCTTCACTTAATTTTAAGTAAGATTTTAACCAACCGTGGCTCATGAATGTTTTAACTACTGCCCTTTTCGTATACCTTTATTTATTTAGAAGAGAATTAAAGTAGGAAAAATCGAGATGTTGGCTCGGGGTTTGCGCGAAAACGTTTCTTTTTCTATGCTGTCTCTAGAAAGGTATCGCAAGTGGGGGGTTGCCGTTTGAAAAAATAAAGTTGGGGGCTGCCCCCCCCCAAAAAAAATTTTTCGATTTGTCATTAAATAGCTCATAAGCACCTAGGAACATCCTCCGAATTTCGTTTTTCTAACTGCAACCGCAAAAAAAAAATAAACGGCCGTCTCCAGACTGTTGCCGCACCCTGTAGATGCGCGGAGCGCGGTACAATAATTTGTTCTATCTGGCAATATTCGACTATTTGCATTGTAAAAACTGCGACTATTGCGACTTGTGCATTGTAAAAATTGTATTTCATTGGAGCAGAAAGTGTAATGCAAAAATTATTTGAGCAGCAATCAATCATCGACCGTAATATTTAGGACCAGAATTTGTTGACAGCTTTAAATCTTCAAAATAGTTCATAAATTAATAATGGTCTGTATAACTAATATCTATTAAAAAAATGCCGGAAAGAAAGAAAAATGTTGCTGTCATCTTATAAAAGAAAAACATAATTTAAAATTACCTCTTCATTGGAGGAGCAGATTGCTGTTGTTTGAACAACCCGTTGCTTTATCCTGTTGAATAAACATTAAATATTACTAAAATTTGTGAAACAATCAATTTTTTGAAGATAGTTCATTCTATACATTTTGAACTTTTTTACCTGCACTGATGTAACGATGGGTTTAGTAAGTGTGAACTGTTAATATGAAGTAAATAAGCACTCAAAATCACGATCAAATCCACTTTTGAAGCAAACTTGATCTTTGCAATGGGGAAGCACCAAGCAAGAGTTAATTACCTCGAGTATTGGGAGCAAGAGACGATAATATCTCTCTCAGGTATGTTACAGCATGTATCTACCTCTTCGCGCGTGTTGAACAGGCCCGGACTGGTATAAGGTCAATTTGCCTTTGGCACATACGCTTCCTTGGCGCGGCAAAATGCGCCCCTTGACATATAGCAGAATAAGATGACAAAAATTACCACCGAGAAAATGTGAGGAAAATTGTTTCACATAATGGAAACAAACACAATTCCCGTGCTCACAAGGGCTAGGGAGAGGATGTGCTTACGTAGCGTTTCGACGACGGCACAGAGATGCAACTATTCGCGCTTAATGGACTTCGTACTGCATCTGAAAAATAGAAGGCGCGATGACGTGAGACGTCGCCGTCAATGAGGTGTCGCTTGGATTCGGGAGGAAAGTTCAAGAAGAGGCCCAAATACGTCTCTCCTGTCCTCGGCTGTGTTGATACTCAATTCTTTTTTTTTCAGGTTCATGTCTGATTTTTTTTAGGATGAATTTGCAGACCCACATCTATAGTTCGTGTGAACCGCAGCTGTGACTCGGTTCCTTTGGAAATAATGGTGCTTAGATGCGTCTAGTAGCTTTGATTTATTAATTTTTTTTTTCTTTTTTTATTTTTTTTATGTCAGAAATCCTTTGGTTACTTCAATAAGTCTAATTTTGCAATTTTTACTCTGTACAATAATCAACTTCGGACCTGAAAATAGCAGCAACCTCTGCTGCTTCGCCAAAATTTTCTGAGCCCCCCTTCACGTGGAGGGGGGGGGAGTGTCCTCTCGGGAAATACCCCATTACGCCCCTTAACCAGCCAAGGGTCTACGCCCTCAAATTCTAGCCAGTCCGACCCTGGTGTTGAACGTGGAATTTTGGTAAGCAACAAACAAGCATTTATTATCGCCTTTAGGCTTGAACCTGGTCTGGTTTTCCATAAGAACGAACTATCTGTCTGTGCAAATAAAAAAAATTAACAAGATTCACCGATGAGAGTAGGTGAGTTGAGAGAACGAATAATATTTGTTTATTTAATATTTTTTTCTCTCGCCTCAAGCCCAGTTTATTTTTTATCCATTTACATCTCTCTTTTGAATTTTATTCGTTCAGTTGAGTGGCCTGCATCATCAGGAGCCCGATGAAATAAAACCATCAACAGATAAGAAAGAGAAATTAACTCTTTCATTTTTATTACGCATGATTAATTCGAGTCTGGTTCTAAGATGGACGAATGGGTGGGCCCGAAATTTGTCAAGTGACGACCACGTGTCACGCCTTTCAGGCTAAATTGGACATTGGAGGGGGAGGGGGCTGAATGTAAAGTACCACAAAAACTGGTGGCCATTAGGCGATTGAAGAACGCTCCTTCTGTGCCCATTCAGACCGTGGATTCGAGTCGTTAGATAAACCATCTTCTAAATTGGACGCGTTTGGAGGTCCGCAAGGAAAATACGATATAAGTTTTTTCTATCCATAGATGCAAACATTCCTGAATTTTAGATAAATCTGTTTGTACTCAGTTTTCGAAGTTTCCTTACTCATTGAGTGTTGTTTAGAATCGACCATGAAAGTTTCAGGACCAGGAAGGGGCTGTCAGTAGGACGCTGTAGTCGTTTTTCGGCTTGTTATGAGGTTGGGCGGGTCTTTTTTCGCATTTATATTTCATCCTAAAAGGCGGCTACGGATATTTTGTAAGTGTGATTCTTTGTGTCTTCTCTCTGATGTCTTAAAAACTGAAGAAGCGTTAAGGAGGATCACGGATGAAGGTGCTGAATAACATCTCTGTCATATAGAGGAAAACTCGTTTTAAATTTAATTAGCACTCCGGCCGTTTGACGCAAAATAGCTTTAAGATCGGATGTTCGGGTAGCAAAATAGCAAATCTGCTCGAATTTTTAACGTATCATAACCTTAGACGATGTTTATTCGAAATGACCAGTTTTCTAATTTTTTTAAAAAATATCGCTGAATTTCTTTACTGGGGGTACCGGGTACCATTCAACAGAGGGAACATTATCTAAAGAGTAACAATGTTTACACAATTTTCAGCAGCATACGCGAATTGCCAATGGTATCAATCGAAAAAAATCACTCACCAGTCACGTAGCACTACACATTGTGCAAGGTTCAACTTTTAAGAATTTATGCATGATTATAGTTGATGGTGCTAACGAATTCTCGTGATCTGGTGAAATATATTTTCAATTGAACCATAGTGGCAATCTATCATGGTGATAGAAACCGCCACGGTTTAACGAAAGGAATTCGCCATGTTACACCATGACAGGTAACAGCGTTGAAAATAAAGCACGGTCGCAGATATTCACACTTGAAATTATCGCTCGAAAACATATACTCACGTTGTTTCTTTTCGTTTCTGTCGAATAGTTTTAGTTCACGGACCCTTGGCTTTGAATTATCATCGGAACTTGTCTTCTAATTATCTTAACTAGGAACACCTTGAACCATAAGAAACTGGATATTATAGGTCAGCTACTATTGTTTTACTTAAAACTACACTGGAAAAAAAAAAAAAAAAACACATTGGGTCTAGAGTCCAGACTCTTCAAAACAACGGCAAGAAAAAGTACTCTTGATTCAATCAGAATCTAGCTTAAATCAAGAACCAAGCCCCTTAATTTAAGCGGATCCCGTTTTGATTCAAGCAAAGAGTATTTTTTCTTGTCAACGTTTTCAAGAGTCTGGACTCTAGATCCAATAAGTTTTTTTTTTTCCAGTGTGTAGTTGTGCTTGAGCGCCCTTAAATTTTGAAGATTAACGCCATGCACGAAAACGCATCGAATTTCAATTTTTGTGTGCACAAACTGTGCTAATAGATGCTCGTAGTTTCACTCCGACTGAGACCCAGCCCCGCCCACCTTTCTCTAGCAAGTGGCTCTCATAAATTATTCCGCGGGGATCGGATGAAAAAATTCGGCCACGGATGGACGAAGCCATAAATCACAGCATTATGAGTTGTCAGGTTAATTAGAGAAGTATGCGATACTTGACTGTGAATCAATTAATTTTCTGTCCAAACAAGCGGACCGGCCGGTGGCAGGAAGGTGGTTATCCCATTAACGGTTGTTGTATTTATAAACTGCTATACCTCCCCTGGCACTCCGGGCTTCCAAGAAAATCTGTCATAACCCTGACAGCGGGACGGAGGTCCATGAGAAACTGGGGAATCTGTCAGGTTTCTTGCGATCTATGTATGGTAGATCTGCAGTTTTCATTTCTCCATCCGACAACCCTTTTGAGCCCTCAGTGGAAAGAAACGCACTGGCGTTCTGTATGGGAAGACCAGTATTAATTGTTAAAGGGGATCAGTTGTTGGTTGCAGATGTTTCTCTACTTGGACCATTAAATTTCTCATTGCTAGAACTAGACCGAGTAACTAAGAAGCTTAATAGTTGATAAGACTGATGTATTACTGACGCAGAAAATTTATAATTTCGCCATCGCCTGAATTAAAAAAAAAAAACTGGTTATTTTAGAGCGATAAAACTATTTCAAGTTGTTCACGTGCTGAGAAATAAGAATTGTCCTTACAATGCTCCCGGTGGATTTCAGGTTGCCCGTCTAAGACTGCGCTCTTTTGTATTCGTATCTACAATGTTACTTTTGAGGCAGTAGTTACTTCGGTCTCGCGGGCTGATACTTGAAATTGAGAGACAAAGCTAGAGACATAACAGACATAGAAAATAGAAGAATCCTTTTGGTTAACAGGCGCCCCTTTGACCTGAGGGAGAAAAAATCGGTTTTTTTATCGACTCATTATGAAGTCTCTCGTGGGATGCCGTTATTGGTATATTGCTTACTTCTTCGTCCATTGTAACCACTCATTTTCTCCAATAGGATCGCATCATTCTTTTCTTTGTCTTTGTTCATGACTTTTTCTAATTTTACGAATCTGCCCACCGCAGTAACAAGCCTGAATTGTGAGGGGGGGGGGGGGCAGATAAATCGCATACCAGATAATTTATGTACGGACTAATATTTCACATTTAGATGAGCTGGATTGCCAATTCTCGATACTATCCATAGACTGTTTGTCCGTCTTCTCTAGCATTTTAGGGTAACGTAAGCAGTCTGTTGGCTGAAATTTTAAGCGTCTTTGAGAAAAACTATGTTTATTCTGACATTGTCGAGTCCATATAAAATTTGCAAAATTCTAGTGAGGAACTGTGTAAAGCCCGTTTAAGAGTTCTCAATATTTTGTGTCAAATTGTGTGGCAATGCTCCTTCGTCTGTTTTAACTAGGACTGAGGCCATTTTTTTTTCATTTTATTTTCTTGTTCTTCAGTGCTTTTATTTAAGATCATCATTATCACAATTCTTTCAAAAACTTCTCGTATGCGGCATGTCCTTCAAGCCTCTCAATTTTGGTTTACGAGTTTGTTGCGAGACATGATTGGAAAATAATTTCTTAACAATGAAACGTGAAGCATTAATAAACTTATCACTATATAGAGCCGGAAGCGAAAGTTCAAAAGTAATACTCAGAACCTTAAGAAACCATAAAAAGAAAAGAAAGCAAAGCAAAAAACAAAACGAAAAAAAAAAGAAGGAAACGAATACAATTTGAAAAGGCTATGAAAACTTGTGTTTTCATACACAACATACACATTTAATTTATCTAAAAAAGACAAGGAATACCATAATTCCTGTTCTTTTAGATAATTCATAGATAATTTTTAGGTAACGTTACTATGTTGTTCAACACTCTTGTAAACATAATTAAATTTACCTTATTTCATTCAGACGTTTAAAAAACATGTTTACGGAGTTCTTGTAGTAGTTACAATATTTTCAAATAAAGTTCGTTTGTGTGAATTAGAAAGAAAAGCCAAAAATAACTAGGTACAAAGAAAAGCCTCGCTAGAAAAGAGCCTCAATCGGAGTCGGAAGTCCTTTCATCCCCTTCGTTTTCTCCAAATTCCTCACTGGAGTCTACTTGTTTGGCAGTAGGGTTTTGTGTGTGATGAAGGCTCTCGAGGTTAATACCAAAAAGCTTTTGCCTCGTCTTCAGCTCCCTGATTAATGTTGAGAGATCAGTTGGTTCCTCACAAATGATGGCCATAGAGTCTCTTTCATTCTCAGTCCACTCCAGGTCATTGTCTAGTTTATACTTTACGGTCTCTATGAATGCCTGAAGTCCTGCATGGGCATCTGTTAAAACAAAGCAAAAAATTAGTTTTCGATATTGATCTATTATAGGAATATTAACTTATAATAATCAACAACAAAAATGCAATAGGTTGGTCAAAAGGACCAAAGAATAACCTTTAAGCAGGAATATCTTTCTGACTGATCAGCCAAAGCATTTGGGCCAGGTGTGGGATTTTACGGGATTCTAGTCTCGGCTCACCGATGAGTTTGATCTCCTGTTTTTTTTTTTTTTATTATCTCAGAAAAATACATAGTTATCATACACTTTACGAGACTTATTATTTACATGTTATTCTTATTATTAAGACTTAACTGCAACTTAATACACAACTAGGTAAGTACTCTGAGACGTGCCGGAATCACCCGAAGGTATATCGTCGGCCGGGGGGGGGGGGGGGGGGGGGTGGTTAGCCACTGCTAGTACTAAAGGTCCTTTATTAGTATTGTTATAAATATCTCTTTTGACAGTTAGAATTTTCTTCACATATTCGTTAATACATCTCCATTTATTCCTACTTTTGATCATTTCATTCACTATAGTCTCAGGAGTTAAGTTAACATTCAATTCACATTCAACTTTTAATTTATCATCTATAAATCTAGCGCATCCAAAAAAGGTGTGTTCTGGTGTGTCACGGATTGATCTCCTGTTGACGTCTTAGAAGATCCACATCTTTCATGAAGGTCTCTCAGAGTACTCTAGCTTGAGATTCCAATGCATATGCCTCAGCATAAGGCTTTCTCCTCTCAGTTTCGTATTGAAACTCATCAGAGTTTAGATTTTGGAATCTAAAGAATATTTCCGGAATTTAAGCCTTGATTTCTCCGCAAAATAGCAAGGACCCATCAAGATTCTGCCATCCTCACACATACAGGTCAGGCCACATTTTTCTGCTCTACTCTCACCTAAATCATTGCATGCAAAGTGATCCAAAAGCCCTGCACCACTCCAGATGGTGACTTTAAAATGTAGTGGTTGCACGTTCATTGCAACTTCTTTTAAAATCCTTCAAAGTTTCAGAACCATCTTCACGGCCCATGACAATGCGATACGCACCGTGGCTTTCTTTTCCAAACGGGGACACTCGTTATCACCGGAGTATAACATTGTAACTTCGTCTACAAAGGTGATAAGCTCCTGGAATTCACTATAATCGGTGTAAGAGGAACGATTCTTTTTCCTCCAAGTACGCCGACTTTTCACACATCAATCGCAATCAAGCTGGCTTTTTCTCCACCGCATAGCGATCCTCCGACGCCAGCCGAATGAATAAATCTATCGGCGCTATCTTAAATTTGCCGAAACGAGTGGGCTGCAGAGAACTGGTCGCTCGTTGGGGCTTGAATTATTCAAAATCTGGCCGAGGCCGCCCATTGCATAACGGCCAATCGCGGGCGGTCTCGCGGTTCTCGCTGCCCGCCGCGCCAAGAGTAATTAGTCGCCATTATTTCACCGGGGACCAATCTTCGCGGCCAATGGCCCCTGCATATCTGATGTCTGAAAATGGCAGCCGCGTTTTCCGATGGATTGATTGATCTCCCATTTAAACTTACCGGAAAGAGTCGATTATCTTGGTGCTCGCAATAAACACGCCGCTATTCGATTCTTTACCATTGGATCAAATGGGAAAATATCGATAGTTGATTATTTAAGCCGCGCTACGCCAATGAAAGGCAGGTGATTCACGAATTCGTTAATATCATGAGGTCCACTCCTCTACTTCGCAGAATAAATTCAGCCATTTTCTGTAGTTAATACGAGCGAGCTTTAAAATTTTGCTGAGATAGTGCAAATATGTGTTCAACTGAAAGATTTGAGGGTACTGCTGGAAATTTTATCTCTATGCAGTCTTCTGTATTTTCACTCATGTTTGCATGAATATTGTCAGCATAATATGTGTTAAATTCGTCAATTTGCTGTAGATTATCCTGAAAAATTAAACAATTTAAGCTGCCCCGCGAAGCGTAGACGTCATTTATGCATGAAAAGTTCCAAGTTTTTTCGCTGACACGTGCATTTCGTCTGTAAACAGATGCGTGTTTATTATGACTGAAAGAAAGAACCATTCAGTGGCAAGAAAACGAGTTTTTTTTTTGGTCCTTAAAAATCTCCAATATTATTCCATCTCTCAACACAAAAGTATGTGCATGCTGGTCATTTCCGTGATTGACCCCGAAGAAAATTGTTTAGTTATGACATTATCATGTATCGCCATTAAAACCAAAACGTTTCGGCAAACTTATTTAACTTTGGAAAGTTGTCGAAAGAAGCTTTGTCGGAGGTTTTTCAAGTCTTCTTTACGTCAATCGCTATTAAAAATATTATTAACAATTTAAAATAACTAGAGTAATTTACAAGAAAGGCTTCTCTCGCTTCCACCAAAAAGGAAGAAGTAGAGTTTGCGATCTGACGTACCCACAAAAAATGTTCCATGCTCGCTTATGAGAATAGGTTACCTCAGTTTCTAGATTTCACCATCAAAGGTATTATGAACAGTTATTCTCTTCCTAATCGAAAAACCAACGGAAGAAGATGTGATTATGCCGAAAGTGCACTCTACTTACGTATCGGAATGACTTCTAGAAAAAGTTTTCTCAGCCGCCCCGCCCCTTTTTCCCTCCTCACCATCGGTCGTTCATTGGAATTGGAACGTTTGAACATGTTTGGATCATTGCGCCTGAAATTTTAATGAACAGAGAAAGCCAGGGTGTAATACTAAAAGACCACGACTTTTCTGCGCCGTGCATGCAAAATCGTTATACTGCTGCTTTTATTGTCTCGCTCAGACCTAAATATCCGCGATAGATATCCTTCTCTCGACTTCATTGTTGCTTTGCCGGGGAAACGTTCTTCTTCGGCCCTCAGGAGGACAATGCAAGAGTTGAAGTGTATTAATAATTCCTGGATTTTTCGACTAACTTCTCAACGTCGATACAGGACGTTTGGTATTAGCACGTACGATTTGAACGAGTAATATTTTGAGATAACTTCAAAAATTCGTCTCACGCGAGTGAATATTGCCGATCAGAAGACGGTAGGATTTATGATAGTCACCGAGGCAGTACTTTTGAAGTTATCCCAAAAAGTCTACCCGTCGCATTTTGTGTGTATCAATATTTGTCGTGCTTCAGCGTGATGTGATTTTGTCACTGAGACAAAAAAGTTTGGTTTTAAAAACCGTAAATGGTGCTTTACATAGGCCGCATCATTCGGTTCATCCATCCATCTTTTTGGTTCTAGAAACCGTATTCTCGGTCTATTCAACCAAGTATTTTCTATATTTTAGTCTAGTTTGACAGCCTGGTTGCATGAACAGATGGTACAGTTCACGGAACTAAATAGGGTGGTCGACACAACCAGCGGCTGGTTAAAAATACGCCAGCTACCGTGTGGTACCAGTTACATCAACATCCATGGTTGTTGATGTAACTACCGCGTTAGTTGTGACCTCTACCGTGGTAGTTATCGTAACTACCGCACGGTAGCTGGCGCATTTTTGACTAGCCGTTGGTTGTGTCGACTACCCTTTTTTTCCGTGTTTCTAGAACAGGAAGCATGGTGACATGAAACGTATTGCATGGTCGACATAGAACACTGTATACTTACGGTTCGTGTGACTGAATTTGTTTTTCCAAAGCTGGACTTCGTAGAATTATGCTATAATATCCAGAATGCATCAATTGATCAATTTACAGCAGACGTCGTAAACTTATTTAAACTATTATATCGTCAAAAAAGTATAGGAACAAAAATAGATTAGAGCACCACTCTAAAAGATCTTTTAGAAAAAAACCACAGTTATTCTACCGTCGTAACGGTAAAAATGTCCCACGGGATTCCAGGGTAGTAGAACCGTGGATTTTGATTCTTGTAACGATGAGCACGGTGAAATGAGCGTGTTTACCGTAATATTACTGTGGGCACAGACATACTATTTAGAGCATGATGGTTATGCTACTGTGCTCATCAATAATGTTACCAAAATCCACGGTTCCACTACCTCGGAATCCCGTGTGGCATTATTACAGTGGTAACCGTGTTTTTTTCTCTTCGTGGACGATAATACAACATATCGTGGAACTCTCATTTACCAAAATGCAAGGTTAAACTTTCTGCCTGCAATGTAGACACTCCTTTTTCCAGTAATTCTTACTTTAGCATGGTTGTGCCTATAGTTCTCGGATAATACTTTTACAAGTTCTGATTTGGTTTTATCATTTTACCGGAAATGGATGTTGATTACCTGGATGTTACTTGTTTCTCGCCTGGTTTACCGCCCGGGACTTTTAAAAGTGCCCATTTGGCAATAACTCGGAGAACGGCGTTGTCTAATTACAAAGAGCCATTTAATCGCAAATGAGGCGGTGTGCGGTGGCGGTCGGCGCAAAAGGTCTCGGAGGCTTGGCGCCTTGCAGGCACGGGAAATTAGGCGCGACCAATTGGTGAGCTGTCTGGGCGCGGATCTGCAGATTTGTCCGCTTATTTCCTCGACAAATTACCGTAAACGATTCGCAATTCGCGGCTCGACCAAAGCTCAGTGCTAAATGGAGTGCGATAAGCAGCCGGCAGCCGCCGCAACAACAACACGCATTTATTGTGCCCGGCACGGGTGAGAGCCTCAGAGGCTTCCACCGTACAGGAAACGCATGGTCATTCAGTTGTTCTCATATGATATAAAAAGAAAAGAGTAACGCATGACGCCTGAAGCACGAAGCGCTTCCAATGGTTGAACCGCTGAGCGGTCAGGGGGCAGGCCGCAGGCGCACCTTCTAGTTTCTAAAATGACACGTGCCAGAACACTTTAGCTCTAGCCGAAGTTCTATTTTTCTATTTTTTCTGTTCTGTTTCCAAGATTCCCCGAACACGGTGAAATTGCTGTATGATGTAATGATTGGAAGTTTCCTAATTACCAGAAATTCCTGGTAATAATATCTGGGAAAGTTATGAGGAAAACATATTGGACATCTCGCACTGAAAAAGAAGAATGGTAACTTCTACCGATCTTCAAGTCGATTCTACCAGAGGAACACCCGTAACAGCCACCTGTTCTACCTGTAACAGTACATTGTAACGTTTACCTTCCTTCTGGCAGAATTGGCTCTAAATTAACGCTGTGTGAAATACACCGTTAAGGAATGGTAAATTTTACCAATCTTTTTTTCAGTGCGGTTTCATCTACGTTGTGAGTCAAGCATAGGATACCATGGTGTGTGTTATGATGACGAATGACGTAACGACATAGTACACCATGTTTTTTGAATTGCGATAACTTTGGACGCAGGAACTAAACATTTGGACGGATCTCATTAGTTTTCGCTCATCTCTAAGTTTACATCATCAGAATGTAATTATGTGACTACCGCGTAACAGAGTAAACCCACCATTCACTGTGATACTAAAATTATGCGACCGTTTCAAGAGCCTGTACAACAGCACCAGCGTGTCGTGAATTCAGTCAAGATCTGCCTTTGAAACCTATAAAAAATGATGAAATGGGCGTTTGCAACGAAATCGATTCTTCACCAAAGTTTTGTACGGGAACATATCAACTGTTGATAATTTGCGCTTCGCCACCGTCTACTGGCAAATTAAGGGGTGAATCTTTTATTCTAGAGTATTCCGCATCCAAAACTCGGCATCGCTGTCTTCAATGACCAGAAGCAGCAGGAAAAGAGAGGCAAGGGCTTATTGGTGGTTTTTTGGATTCCACTGCAGTTAATACAGTTAGATCAATTAAGCATCCAACGATGGCAATAAATATCCCAGAAGAAGCAGCGCTTTCCGGCCCCGTCGCACGGGAGTGCCCACCGTCTAAAATTTTGGATATTCCCAGCCAAGAGGTGAGGAACACGAAAATGGATACATTTAACCTACATCGGATATTGTGAAGCAAACCCAGACGTATGACCCAATGGTAGCTTTCTATCTCTTACTAACCGATGTCATATAATTGCATAACTCAATCATCCACTAAAACTGTGATTTTTTTCACATAGGTTCAACAGCGATTCAGCGATAAACTCATGCTACACTGAAAAAAAACACACATTGGATCTAGAGTCCTGACTCTTGAAAACATTGACAAGAAAAAATACTCTTGATTCAATCAGATTTAAGCTTAAATCCAAAAGAAATCCGCTCAAATTAAGAGGCTTGGTTCTTGATTTAAGCAAAAATCCGATTGAATCAAGAGTATTTTTTCTTGTCGACGTTTTTAAGAGTCCGGACTCTAGATCTAATGTGTTTTTTTTTTTTTTTTCCCCAGTGTATCAATGGCTCAATACTTTGGTCCTCAGTCATCATCAGACGACTCAAGAAGTTGACGCCCGAACATGACCCTATTCCACAGGGGTCAAATATTTTTGGTTCTTCTGCCCGACTTGAATACACCAACGACGAGTCTCGACTGCACAAGTCCGACTTACGCGCTTCTGATTGGTCGGTGGTGCGGTTCGGACTCATCGGTGGACGTTACACCTCTATGCGAAAGGACCGACAAATTCGGCCCCAGAGAGGATAGTCGTGTATCTAGAACATACTCTATCCGCGGGTAACTGAGCCATGGTAAACGTTTGTTCTGAACATGAGAGTATCGTTGCCACTGAGCAGCAGGCCCGAAGTGCTTTCGCAGGAGCGAGTTCGATCAAACCGATCACACCGATGGCATCGTTCCGATCACCCGATCACATCTCGGACGTCTGTTCCAGCTACCGGATACTGGCCCCCTCCCCTCCCCCGCCCTACCGGACCAGCCTGGAGCTGCCGCACACGAATAATTCTTTTACCTATCTCCTCAAATTTATCTGCCTCCGTGCACCATGCGCCTCTTCAGCTCCCGTTCCCTCAATTATCGGCCTCCGGTTGTTTGACTGTGGGAACAAGTATTCCTCGATTTTTCCCCGTCTCCCGCCGACGCCGTCTGAATTAGTAATGCTGTCAACCGGTTCAGAAACAGCGATTCAGCTCGGAGGATGGCCTGCCAAAAAAAAGACCCTTCCAATTAATTATCCAGGGAGCCTAATTTGTGGATGGTATAATTCCAACTTGGAACAACGAGGTAATTTCAAGGAAATGCTCGGAGTACCTTCGCATCCCGATTTTCCTCTTTCGATTTCTTTTTTCAACTATCTGCTTTTTATCGGCATGTGTGTCAACGCGTCCAATTGCAATAATTCGCAACAACGTAGTGAAGGTTTCAATGGTACCTAACTCTGGTAACCCAACTCGAGGTTTCAATGGTAAAGAACTTCAGTCGTACTACCTCGACATTAAGCGCCTTTAAACCCTGGTGATACTATCAGCATTGCCAGGGAGTTAGTTTAGTTGCCTATCTGAACCAAGCCCGACTAATATTACTGCACATATACTCGCGAGTTTGCTAGATGGTAACATGCATCTAAGCAGAATAAAACATCTTTTTGAATTTTAAGCATAATAATTAACAAGACTTAATCTTTTTTCCTTACTTCTGAATGTTAATATTTTACATTTCATAAACAGCAAATTGCCGATGATAGTTAATTGCCTGCGACTTTTAAGTGAGTATTTTATAGCTCAGCAAAATGAATGGAAAATTTAAAAACCTCCGAGAGATATTGTTTTGAACCCACTGCCTTATTACCCCGCATTAAATTCTTTGAAATGGTTTGCTGAACTTCATGTCCAGCTCATTTCACTCGAAGTCGGAGTTTTAATTCAAATGATTGCGTGAAAGGGTGTCGAGAGATATTTTACTTTCGCTGCGTCATCACAAAGTGAATAATACTCACCCATGAAAATGAGTGGATATAGTGTCGATTATTCCACCATTATAAGCCAATCCCGTCTCGCACGGACCTAAAGATTAATAGCCCTCCTCTATAAGGTTCCGTTTGTTCGATCCTCTCAATAGCCGTAATGATCCATATGCATGATTTACTTATAGCTTTCAATGAGTTTGTTTGAGCGTGTGAGTTTTTTCTTGCCGTAACCGAACCTCTGAATTCAATATCTCTATATTGTGGGACGGTTGAATGAATGTAATGTCAAGCTTTTTATCGTTTATTGCCTAAGTAATCATATAATAACAGACAGACGAATAAAGTTGTTCATTAAAGGTGCCTCTCAATTTCATTGTTGGTTTTATATGTATCTTAGCTCCTAGTCGATCATGGAATCACTGGTCAAGCCTCAAGCAGTTTATTTTCAGGGATAAAATTGTGTTTCTTGTTAACAATTATGCATCAACTAAAATTGAAAAATTACCATAACAGAATGAATAACTTCATTCTGCGCAGCTTAAAAGCAAGCTTTTATCGCCAGACAAGATGACACAAAAGTGAGAGCAGGTGGCAGTGAAGAAAACCTTTTTTTTCTTCTTTCTTTTCTTGGTCCCTCGCAGAGTTCTTTAGAAGAGTTTGGAAAACATCTCTGAAGTCTGGTAGAAAAAAGTCTAATGAATTTACATTCGCTAATAAGCGAAACTATTAGGATTTCAGGGGAAGCCAAGGTCCTTGGTTTTATGTGCCTTAGCAGGGTTTTCGGTAGTCTGGGAAACTTGTGAAAAATTTTTGGAACTGAACACAGTATGCACAGGGGCCCAATAAGAACATTTACAGCCAAAATCCGTCAAAGGTGTAACTTTTTCGTCCTTTTTTCCCGTCTTTTTGCTGTAAAAATGCTGTTCAGAATGATGGCGATTTGGCAACTTTGCTCCCCATTTTCTCGAAAAGCGTGCGTATTCTCAAGCTAAAATTTTTACCAGAGTTTTAGGGTATCATAAGGTATCGTTTGGGCTCGGTATCAGAAAAATCCCCGCTGACCCAAGTTGTACCAAAAAACGGTCGTTTTTGGCGTCGCTCTTTAAAGTCTGAGAAAAGTCAAATAAAAAAAAAGGAGAAAAATCGCAGGGAAAATCAAGTTTGGATAATTACGAAATAATGAAGACCATGGCCCCTCGTTCAAGACTCGAGGGCTACCGTACCGATTCATGCAAACGCGGTAAGAGGACAAGAGGACCGGTGTGGAGGCCGAAGCGAGGCAATAAAAGATAAGTGATACGAGAGGAGAACCGATCAATTCTTCTCTCTCTCGGCGAATGGACCAGCCTGTGAGAGCGCTCGTTAATTCACGGGTACATCGGTGACAAATTTAGAAGAGCAATTAGGTAGCCCACCGTTGAATTTATCTCAGGGCCTTTTTTATTGGCGTTTTTTGTTCACTCCGCCGTCCTCGAATATTCTTCTCGAGTGTCAATTTTAAAACAAAGCCATTAAACTCGGGCAGGAATGTCAACGATCGCTAGTCGACTCGCATTGAGGCTCTCTCATCTACTCCCCGATCGCCAAGGGTATACGAGTAGTCAAGTGCTACTCTCAGGGACTGTAAGGAAGCTGTGGACAACAAGAGCAGGCGATCTTAGGCTTAGAAATGTTATTAATTGTTCTACTTTCTGCGACCATCACTCTTGTTCTCCTGCACCACGAATGGATGAATGGATCTTCAGCGCAGCGCTCTAGAGCACGATTCAACAGGCAGTCGATCAATTATTGATAATTTTCGGATTTTAGGACGTTGTTCCAACAATCCACTTTGGAAAAAAACACATTGGATCTAGAGTCCAGACCCTTAAAAACATCGACAAGAAAAAATGCTCTTGATTCAATCGGATTTTAGCTCAAATCAAGAACCAAGCCTCTTAATTTGAGGGGATTTCCTTTTGATATAAGCAAAAATCTGATTGAATCAAGAGTATTATTTGTTAATGTTTTTAACAGTCTGGACTCTAGATCCGATGTGTGTTTTTTTTCCAGTGCATATCAAGCCGCACATTACGTCAGATACTTTTACACACAATTCAACCGAGGAATGCCAGCAAATAACTCCGAATATACATGTCCGTGAAGTTAGCACCCCGACTTTTAAAATTGTCAATTTTCTCCTTTGCTCATCATTGCTCATCATTTGCTCACCTCGATATTCGCTTTCATTTTTTTTGCTCAGGCACGGACCTCCCAAAAATCGAACTTGAACTTTCTGAGAGGTCATAGCACCCCCACTTTGTCCGATTGACTGAAAATGGTCTCACACGACGCAGAAGCCCTTGCTCACCTCACCTTTGCTCAGCCCTTAGTTTTTGTTGCTCACCCCTTCATCCCCCCAAAATGAAGGGGTGCTAGGGTCAATGACCTCTCTGAAGGTTCTAGCTCGATTTTTTTGGGGGGTGCGTGCCTAAGTAAAAAAAAATGAAAGCAATTATTATCGGGGTGAGCAAATGATGAGCAATGATGAGCAAAAGAGAAAATTGACAATTTTAATAGTCGGAGTGCTAACCTCACAGACATCAAATATACTGCTGTGCCAAGTAAAAACGCTGTAAAGCATTCGAATATTGCCAAACTGCTTCTCGGCAAATATTCATTTGTGAAGAAATTTAGCATGTCATCGTTCGTCTCGAGTGAATATCGTAAACCAAAGATGAATACGGTTTGCGATCTTCTTTCAATGTGTGATTTTGGAGTTATTCCCAAGGTTTTTTTTTCTTTTTTTCAATGCAGTTAAAAATTTAGTAAAAAAAAACCAACCGATATTCATCGTATGCCTCGTATAGATACATGCAACGAGAAAATGACAATACCAGTTGTGTCCTCTGGAAGTGAGGTGTGAACAAATCAAGAGACGTTCACGCTACAGGGGATGAAGGCATAAGAAAGGTGGGGAATGAAAATTAAGTTTTTCTTCAAACCGCCTTGGAGATAAGAACCGCAACCGAAAATCACGTATTCCCTCTTTCTCTCTTTATAACTTTGTCTACCTCCCATCTTCGACGAAACACATCGCGGCATCTCGGAAGAGGGAGAGAGAAGGAAAAGTGCGGCGGCGAAGGAGCTGGAGAGAAATTAACTCTATCAAAACTATTTTGGCTTCTGTCCTAACCAATTAACAAGAATACACCACGAGACTCAAAATAACGTTTTCGATTGAGCCCCCGAACTCATAACGGCAGACGACTCCGAAGATTCATCCGATCCACAAATGGTTTGCATGTTTTGTAAATCTTCTGTTTGGACCACCGGCCACTTGCCTCACTTTTCCCTTGGAATGAATGGTAGCTAGCGGAGCGCTCCGCACTGTGGACAAGAACTGTACATTTTAGTCTGAAATTGAATATTCGGAGCTCTATATTTTTTTTTTTCTATAGCAATCTGTAGGGACGGTTACTGTCGAGCTGTGGAAGAACGCCATCTGACCAATCAGACGATGCAACATTTTTTTAAAATTAAAGTATCCAGCTTCCAGAAAATGTGTCGTTCGCCCTCGAATTTTTCGCAGTATTTCATTCATTATTTAATCGTGCCCTAATAATTCCAGGTAAATTAGTCCTAACTTACATCACGAATTAGCAGAAATTGGAAAATAATCCGGCGTTTTCCCTTATAGTGCGGCAGCCATATGAGTTTTTTTTTATTTTATTTTTTTTTGCGTACATTGATTTTACTATCCAGTTACATCGGCAAATCCGTGCGTCATTGAATTGTAGTGTTGATTGTGCGTTCTGCAACAATTAAACACTTGAAGGAATAACCCTTTAACTGGAAGCATCATAAAACGTAAGTACATACATTCAATGGGTCTGTTGCAAGGACGCAAGGTGTAGGGATTTGCAAATAGTTAATTGATTCCAATGGCTAATTCCACGAAATAAAGATGGCATCATTAAAATATCTTGTTATCACCTAACTTACTCAAAAAAGCCTTTTGTCGGATCGACCCATTCAGAGACTCATACGGCGTTTTAACTTGGCATGGCAGTACTGCTATTATGACTAAATTTTGCAATTAGGAACTAAAATTTCTGACTCTGTGTGAAAACAATGTACACACCACTAGGTTTCCTTAGCACACAAGTGTTCTTACAGATAAATCAGAAATTTCAGTCCTTAATTGCAAAATGTAGTTCATTTGTAATTAGGATTCCTCACTGGAAGAAAAGAAAAAACACATTGGATCTAGAGTCCAGACTCTTAAAAACATCGACAAGAAAAAATACTCTTGATTCAATCAGATTTAAGCTTAAATCAAGAACCCAGCTTCTTAATTTAAGCGAATTTCCTTTTGATTTAAGCTCAAATATAATTGAATCAAGAGTCCTTTTTCTTGTCAATGTTTTCAAGAGTTTGGACTCTAGATCCAATGTGGTTTTTTTTCCAGTGCTGATCGTGTGCAGCTCAGCGGAATTTTATCCCCGAAACTCGTGTCTTTCTGCCCACTGTGAGGGCGCTTCTCGGCAGTTTTTGTCTTATCTGGAGTTCCGTCGTGGAATTAAGGATAAATGAAAATGGATCTATCTGAATAAAATTAGAATGAATTAAATTTACGCCGGGGAGGGCGCCGAAGAGGGTGAAGGGCGGGTGCAGAGGAGGTCCGGACAAGGCGGATAAAAAAAGGTTGTGATAAATTTAGTTCTCAACTCCGCGGCCGTAAGTCTGTACTCACACTTGAACATGTGTTCGACGGATATGTGAGAATAATTAGGGAGCTGTTAGTGAGAGTTTTCCCTCCCGCCCGCCTCCTTTCGCCACTCGAATACTTGACAATTCAGCCGTCAAATACAAACATTAATTAAGAGCCTGAACCCGCTGGACGCATTATTTCGGCCACTCCTCGTCTTTTCCCTCGATTCGCGCCCGATGGAATCGTCACGTTCTATCCTATCGCTTTGCCTACTTAATGCGTCTAATACTCCAGTGGGCTGATTATTGAAAATGATAGACAAAGAAGACAAAAAAGATTTGGAAGGATCCTATTGGTGGAAGCGAGTGTTGGCAATGGACATAGGAGGTAGGTAATGGACTAACTAACGACAACCCGCTAAAGACCCGACAGTTAGTCTATAATTTTCCCCCTTAGTCTATGAGAAACATTCATTTCAACCAATAGGATTGCTTTATACCACCTATGTCTTCTTTGTCCATAGCTTTGTCTATCAATTTCAATAATCAGCCCGCAGGTGTGGCGTCATCTTAAGCCTTGATGAGCAGCTAAACTTTTCTCAGAATAATGCAGATGACCCTTTTAAGCGGAATTAAATCACCTCGGATATTGAAGTTGACTACAACTAACTTCCAGAGGCCCATGCATACTCAAACGCGGAGGAAAGATCAAAATGTTATTATTATTTCTCCGCCGTATTTAAAATTCGAAATTATAATAATTTAATTTTTAACTATCGACAGAACGGTATAAAATGTCTATAATTGCTTTATTATAGACTATAGCAATTAATGCGGGCTCCGCATAGGGATCAGTGTCGTACGCGCTAATACTATCGTACTTTAAGCCGATGTCGAAACAATTAGGGCCCTCGGAGGTTGAAAAAATTGTATCATGCGTTCTATCACTTTCATTCGCGTATCCAGCCTGGACGAATCGATTTAAAAGCCGGAAACACGATTCGCCTTCAATTCGACTGATATGCAATATTATCTACTCGGAAGTTAAAATTGTTGTATCTCTCCTTTTGGTGCTCCTGCAGCGTTCAATGGAAGTTGAAGTGCGTCTCGGCAGTGCGTAAAGATTGTCGCATCAGAGGTGAACTCTCCTTCGGTTCCGCAATATGTCCAATTGCGATGTCAACCTCAAGATTTATTCTTGCAAGCGCGAGAGTCGATTTTAGACAAAAATGAGAAGAACTATCGTTTTGCTGAGGATTAAATTTGCATAATTTAAGGAATCGCTCAGTTGAGAAACAACCCATATCCGAAAATTGTAATTCTTTGTGCAAAATACGGGTTTTACGGTCAAGCAAAACTTTTTTTTTGGGGGGGGGGGGGAATATAGAAAAGAAATTAAAGTAGCATTCAACAAAGTTCAGCGTGCCACGCTTTAGCCATATTCATTCCGTCTTATCCGTATCTGTACCTACTTATCTCGTCCTAAACCAAAATTTTCCGTTTTGCCCTGATGTACTGAGATGTGTCTCGATTTACCTATCCCGGTTTCCTCCTTCTCAATGAGCTGTAAGAATCCCAGTCTGTGCAACTTCATCGCGATTGTTATTCTTTTAACTGCAATTTGTATCAATGAAACATAAATACACAAAAGCACCTAAGATTACGAATCCCAGGTCGTAATGATTTATTTTGACTTTTGCAACACTGAAAACAAATTTTCTTGAGATATTGTTTTGACTTAAAGGTCGTTTCTTGTCGGCAACATTTGGTTTTTTTCTGTCCAGCCCTCGCAGATTCAACGTAAAGTCAAGTTTTTTTTTAAAGAAGAACAACCTGCTTTCATTTAAATCCGCACGGATTTCACGCCGATAGCCAAATTTTACTGACAAGAAACGACGTTTTATGTCGAAATAATATCGCAAGAAAATTTTTCCTATAATGATTGCATCGTGATAATTTTGATCAATCAATCAATTGGTTAGAGGGGTAAAACAGGGTGAAAAGTGTGACGGAAAGACGGTGAGAGTATAACCGCTATCAATTTTAATAAGGCTAAGCAGGCGGAGGAAATGTGAGTCAACAGAATCATTAGAGGTAATTAAGGCAACACAAACACCGATCCGAGTGCGGCCCCAGGTTGAACTTGCAGGGTCAATGTTATGCTTACCAAATACTTGGGAGGGAAATATGTCAAAAGGTGAACAGGGGGTTGGGGCTCCACTTCCGCCTTGCGAGCCCTTTTTCAAGGAAGCGCTCCCGTCTCGAGTTCTGTTGCCGATTCTCCAATATTCTGAGTATCCTCTGGCGTAAAATTAACCGTTTATGTGCGATAGTTGGCAAGCCTCCTCCAGCAATTCTTGAGAGCTCCTTAATTAGGGTCTGGGCTAATTATTCTGCGATGAACGTTCAAGGGTTTACGTTGGTTCCGTACCTAACTCCTTATAACGATAATATCAGCGGTTTTAATATTTAGTCTTAAAGTAAGAGGCTTTACGGCTGTAAATGCCTCATTTGCGAAAATTTTCACGGAGAGGGTGGCGGAAGGTAAAGAAGAGAAATTGCGTCGGAATTTTTAAATCATACCCGTAAAATGTAACTGAAGTTTGTGATTATCTTGCCTTGGCCTTTTTTCCAAGATACAAGTGGTGTCTTATAGTACATATAGTAAGTCACACAATGTTGTTGCGTTAGGATTTCTATGCCATCATTGAAAAGGCCGAATGAAAATCACCAGTATGCCAACTGTGCACACATGAGTATGATTCTGGTAGGACGCTTTTGTTTCTTAGAAAAAAGAGCCGAATGAAAACGCCGCTGTGTTAAGAGAAGTTTTGTTTATATGCGAGTAGTCAACACTTTTGATTGATAGTTTGATCGATAAACATTACATTTTTTCTCCGTTTTATCAAGGCAAGAATCAAACTCCACACGCGGTTTGTGTATTCAAGAAATTTGATTTCCATTCTCATGAGTATCTGGTGAAATACTTTTTTTTTTTTTTTTTTTTCCAAAATTCCTCAATTTCTGTCTCCATTCTGAGAGGAAACGAAGAGGTGAAAGGGTGGTGATAGGGAGTTTTAGAGGAAATTAGGGAGTGCTAACTTCCGGACGGGCTTTAGGAAGACATGGGGTTTTGCCGGCTAGGTGTCGTAGAGCGCCAGAGATCAATGTGAGGGTGGTGTTTTGTACTTTGTCTGCGATTTATGCAAAAAAAAAAAAACAAAAAATGAACCTAATTTTAACTTTTTGCTTTAGTTTGAACAAACAAATGCATTCCTGTTGTATTAGTGCAGATTTCCTGCTTCAATTTAGTCAATGAATACACATTGCCCGTCTCGTAGACTTTTTGATCGCTAATGTGTTCAGACGTATTTTACACCGGTACCTAGGCCGTCCTACATTAAACTTTCCAAGTCTTCGCAAAACTTTTTTCAATGACAGTAAGAAATTACCCCTGAACTTCCTTTTCACTAAATCGTCAAGTTCTGATCACTGCAAGGGTATTTGCCGATGGTGCAATAAATTTTACCTGCTTTGACTTGGTTATGTGTGATTTTTGGATCTTATGGACCCATCCTAAGTAAGTTTAGCAAAACACGTACGATGGACCCATCCAAGTAAGTTTAGCAAAACATGTACGACAAGGCATGGGTTTTACATGCGTGAAACATTCCTTAAAATCATCGCTGAACTTCGCGCAACTTCGTCATCGTCCGACACTTCTTATATTTGCTTAATCCGTGAACACAACGCATATAAATGCGTTCATGAAGCAGGATCAACCGAATTGTGTTCCCCACCATGTATACAATTCTGAGTGCCCAACTAACTTGTGTAGGGATTTCAATCGCTTTATTCTCAAGATGAGAAAACTGTGAAATCCTTAATGTAACAAGCGAAAATCTAGCTTCCCAACTTCGCAACACATTTCGAGGGCATCGTGGATCGTGGACGATCAGGGAGCTTCCTGTTTCATCGGTGCTCATTGGTCCATCAGGCCGGATCGGCCCCGCCATCTGACGGGGAGTAGGGAAATCACGGCTCATTAGCAGAGCCGTTTGCGTGCTTAATGAGCGAGCATTTCACCCCTCATAGCCACGACTATTTTACGCAGATGAGCGGACTTCTTTATTTTAGACCCTCTCCTCCTCTACGTCGGGTGCGTGCCGTGATCTCTAAGCGTGGCTGCCAATAATGTGATAAAAGTACAATATTTAGCAGGATGGTCTGTGAGTAATCCTTCGATCTGGCAATTGCCCTTGATTTTTTTGTGTATAATCTCATTCATAAAGTCACCTTCCGCCCAAGTTCCTGAATGAATTCTCACTCAAGCGCGCTAGCTTGGCAGTCGGCTGTTACTTTGCTTTTCGAATCACCAGAAGTTGCACGCAGCGGCACGATAGGAATAGATAAGTGTTAACGAATTGTTTAACGGACGCCGTTTTAAAATAGAACGAAACAAAAATCGGATAGTATTCCCTAAGTCTTGGGGATCAACTTGAATGTCCAAGGATTCCATTATGGTTTACACTTATTTTAAATATACTTGTAAAAAAATGACTGAAATAACATGATATCACAGCAGCGATCGAGTAATAACTTTAAGAAAGCGTCAAATGGAAATTTGCCCAAAATGAACGCCGCTTAAGCGTATGTCGACTTCGTAGAATGTTACATGAACAAGCTTAAAGTACGTACATTTGAAAAAAATTATTTTGGATCAGGATCGAATACTTTGGATTGAAAAACAAACATGTACATAATGACAAATGAAAACAAGTGGTCCGAACTGTATGTAACAAGGTGGAGAAATAGTGCTGCGTCCACACCATTTTGCGGGGAAAAAGAAGCCAAGAAATTCCAAAAATTAAAATTACAATCAAAATTAATTTTCTCTCACCTCTCAGTTTCGTACTGGTACGCATTAAAGTTCAAAAAAATTAATTTTGGCCCTAATTTTAATCTTCTGAATTTCTTGGCTTCGTTTTCCCGCGAAATGGTGTGGACCCAGCATCATTTCTCCACATAATAACAAATAAATAAATAATTTCAGGATGTTCAACTTATGTAACCTCATGAGGAGACTTTCCAAAGCAGGTGGTGCAACCTTTGAAAGGGGGGGGGGGGTTATAATGCGTAATTCGAAAAAGACTGTAATTAATGCTAGTGTCTCAAGGTTATCTACACTGATTAATGTCAGTGAAAGCGACGCAAATATGCACCTTAAAATTATTCTACGATATAAGCACGACGAACAACTTAAGAGAGAGGTCACTCCACTCATGACCTTTGGTCTGTTTCAGAGCTGGTGCAATCTCTTGAAAAAGTATGACGGGGAATCACTGTCTCCCTCGGAGGCGTGGGAAAAAGGGCATATGCATTGATGAAATATACCATCGCTGTACTTCCATTACCGACCTCGAAATGAGACGCCATTAACAAGAGTATTTCATCTACTTTTGGAAAGAAAACTACTAAAGTTTTATTCTCAAGTGCTCTTAGGAAGGCACATAATATCTCAAATCTGCCTCGCCACATCTTTTCGTTAACATTTAATTTTTTTGTCAAAATTAAGTGGCACTAACAAATATTGACGGTAAATGTTATCCTATGTCTCAAAAATAAGTGGTTTCTTAACGTTTAGAAATTTAATTATTTTTTGTTGTGAGTTGTTTGACACGAAGTTTAAATGACTAGTTATCATGTTGACACAAAAAATGCAAGCCAATACAGAGATCGATGCATAGAAATCAGCTGAAAACACAAAAGATAGAGTTATCTTGTAAAATCTGAAAAGCTCTCTTCCCCAATTCGGCTTGGGTAAAATCTGATAAAAGTTATTTTTCTGAGTTGAAAATGGTTGCATTTTTTAATTTTTATCAAATACACAAAGCCCCTCCAAAAATGATGTAAAAATTCTGCGACTTGGCACAAGTTGGATGAAAAAAAATTTGTGAAGCATTTAGATCCGAACTTACATTAGTCACGCGGGATGTCACACAACTTCCAACAGTACGGTTCTTAAGGCAAGTACTCGTATATGATGTCTATTTTTTCTGTTCTTACCGTTTTCTTCGAAAAATATGGGTTAACGATTGGTCACGATGTATACGTTGCCGCGACCAATTATTGTCATGGAATCGTATCTTTGTAGTATGCCACTGCTTACGTATGAGGCACGTAAGTACATAATTTCCAGAATTAAGGGGCTTGGAGGACTAGGCGCATAAGTGCAGTGTACGAAGAAAATGAATAACTTAACTAAAACTAGTTTGAAAGTATATCCTGTGAAAAACTCTCAACTAACATATAACTTTAAAGAATCAAAATGTGAGTTTAAACTTCCTCTCTGCCGTAAGGTTTCATGTAATTTTGAAACTTGGAACACGTAATTCTTGAAATTGCATAAACTGCACTTATGCGCCTTGTCTTCTAAGCCCCACTATTGTCATTTTTCGACTAAAGTTTTTGCTGTTTTGTTCAGTTTTTCGTTTTTTTATCAATATTATTTATTTCGATGGACTGGAAATGGAATAAATTAAGCATCAACTACAAGAGAGAAATTTTTTTATTTGCATGTGCACTTACTATTGAGTTCAACATCGAATTCAGCATTTTTACTCCAAGGATTTTCTGTCAATTAAATGAGTATTCAGCATCAGTTACAAGAGAGAAACATGTTTATTTGTATGTGTAAATGGTAATTCTTTTCAATTCGACATCGAATGCAGCGTTTTCATTTTCGAGATGCTCTCTGAAACGTGAAAAAAAAATTTTGTACGTTTTTAGACTATTCTCACATCTTCAAAATTTGAATGTGACTTCCAATCAACGTACGATTTGAAAATACTAGTAGTTAAAGTGCTCGAAAGAACCCTGCACTTTTGCAATGCCCCCAGATCTCTGTCAGATACTCTCTGACTGAAACTTGAGTCCCATTGCTGTTGTAGCATTTATCCTTGATTTTTTTTCTCTCCTCTTCTTTTTGTATTTTTTGTGTTTGCTTAGAGATTTTATATTTCAAATATTAAGCTCATACATTCACCAAAACTGAGATAAGGAAATGATTGCCAGCAGAAATGCCAAACCAACGAAGTCGATCAGTCCCAACAACGGGAACATCCACAGCACACGCCATTACAGTCCGGACCACAGCATCCACCGCCGAAATGAGATGGAAGGTAATTCGACTCGTAGCAGGTATTCGTCATGGCTCCTCGGGTACAGCACACTGACTCGGCGGGCACCATAAAACAAGCCACCACTACCAGTAAAACAAGACAGCATACAATGTACTTCATCTTGTACGCGAAAATGTAGATTTCGTCACCTACGAAGTGGCCGATCACAACCGAAAAACTAGGCAGTTTCGTCGACTGCGCCGGAGCGGTCAACCGATTGATGAGATTGAATGACGGTCTACTGAGTCGCGATCACTCGTCTTGGATAGATTTATAGACTGGGGTCTTGCCCTTCACTGGGCGCCGAAACCAGGCGGATCATTAAATCTGATAAGTCCCATTTTAACTTGTGAATTTATTTCTATTTTTTGTAGGTGAGGTCTCTCGTTGATAAAAAGCAAACAAACAGCGCGATACTGATTTAACAAATTGTAGTCGAGAGTTTCCACTCCTTCCACTGTAAGTCGGGAAAAGGGAAAACACTCGATGCATATAGTTTTCCTTGTGACGAAGTGCCCCTTCAAGTTATTTCTGGGTTAAATCAATGTTACGTTTTCTTCCGTGACGTAGCAGTCTGTCGTCTAGTGGCAAAACAAAAAATGGGGAAAATTCAACAGAAAATTATTACATTTCTTTATGACCAATTTTAAACCTCAGCTACCAACGAGAGACAGCATTTCAGCTTAATCTTGGGGATGCTCTGGAACTGATTTAAAATGGCCAAAGTTCACCTCCCTCCCCCCCTCCCCCAAATAAAAATCAATACATCAATGTACCCGAATAATGCAGCCCCCGCCTGTCTGTCTATACCGGAGAGAGTTCGTTCAATGGCACAGGATGATGTAGATCAAAATAATATTAATTGAAGGTATATACCTAGAACTAAAATTATACTTTTAGACACATAAACGGTGAAAAGTTTACGGATAAAATCGCAAAAGGATTTAATATGTAAAAAAGAAAGAACGAGCAAATAATGTATTTTTTTGAAGTTATGTTTAGTACTCAATGCAAATAATCTTATTATTGCTTCGTAATTAGGTAAATATTGAAGGAAATATCATAAAATTTTAATTTGAACTTTAGCTCCATTTGGAATCAAACTTTTGAGTTTTCAATCGTTAAAACCGAATTTTCTAAAGCTTATAAAAAAATTGAGAAAATACGGACATACCGAGTCCAAGGCTGTATAGGCATGAACATCTGAGGAGCAAACCCTAAGTCAAGCCAAACTTACAACACAGGTGGAGCTTTTGAAGCTTGTTTGGTGTACATGCATACATCCTTTTTCATGTTCCAGTGCGCGTAGTGAATTTAGTCGACGACTATTGCCGCATAATTAATTGATCGTTGAGATTATTAGAATGTGCGAGACCTTCGCGTACCCTCCCTCATCCGGCACTTTTTTTAAATATTTCTTTATAATTTTACCAAAAGTAACTTTCCACACATACTTAACGTATCTTACATTAAGTAACATTAATGACTGATCCATTGCAATTTGCACTCGTATTCAGGAACTTCAGGTTGTGTTATGATAGTGTTGTTGAATGAATCAATAAAAGTCTGGAGAAATGAATTGAAAACAGAAGCACCCTTATCCCTCAGTTGAATAATCGTAGATCCTATTTATCAATACAAAAATTCTAAAGAGAAGAGGAAGGGTCAATTACTAGAAATGAACGAGAGTTTTTTCCATTTCAGTACAAGAAAAGGAGTCCGTATATATTTTTATCCGTTGATTTATTGGTTTTGAGGTTAAGTTCAATGATAACAAATCATTTTTGACGGTCTGAGATTAGGTTTCTTGCTCCTCGCGTTGGGACTGCATGCTACATGCTATCAATGTTTTAATTAATGCATCGCCAGAAAGGGAGAGGTAGGAAGGGTAAACTGTTTTACATCTTTCAACCTCTAGGTGTTCGAACAAATTGTTTGAAGCTAAGCAATAAGTTTCGGGTTTGACGAATTCGATCCTATATTAATAAGTTTGTAATTCTTGATTAATACCCATTTCTTTTCTCCTTGCCGACGCGAGCCATACTGCGGTGAAACTTTGAACGTTTGCTGCCGTGCATTATGAACGGTAAACATGTAGGTATATCGCGCAATTTCGAGTCGTCTATTCCGAAAAAGGCACGGCATGAACAAAGTTTGAACTTTGCCTAATTGCGGAGAGTAGGTTTTTGCTGTCCCTGCATTTCACTCTCCCCCACCCCCTCCAAAAAAAAATTTCACACTAGGAAGGATTTTTTTTCTTTTCAAAAAGCGAATATTGTTTGGAATAATGCGCAATATTGTCGGTCGAATGATGAAATAAGCAAATCTATACAATATTCAACGGTGATTTTCACCATGCCTTCTGCGAAAGTAAATGCCTGGAATCAAAACTCCTTAGACCAAAGGCGTAATTGAATGTAAACGTTCAATTATACGAGAGAAAAAGAATATTTGGTAACCATTTAAAGCGAAGGAGAAAAGGTAATAATTAAAAAAAAATTCAAAATCATCTTATAATACTTATGGTAATGGAAAATATAGTTTAGACTCGTGAAACTCGTCTCGGGTTCTTATCCAGTAAAAGTAGAGGACAATACTTACTAATATTCTTAATCATTGCTTCCTTGTCCATGGTTAGAGCCCTCTCTTTTGCCAGCATTTTTGAAATTGTCTTCCATGTTTTGGAAATCCTCAGCTTTGAAACAAATAAAATGTATTATTTTGGACAGAGGCTGTCCCAAAGCTACTGCCATTAAATCTAGTTCAGGCGAACAATGCCGCTACGAAAACTTCTCAACTCAAAGGTTAAGACCATTCTTTTTGCTCTGTTAAGGACCTAGGAGGCTCTTTTTTTGGCTGAAGATCGGAACAACATGCATCAAAAACATTTCAATCAACGACACAAATTAAATAACATTATTTAATGTGAGCGGGGGTCGGGGTGGCTCGCTAACTGATTACTCATGGTTGAATCATTGTAAATACTGGAAAAGAACCTTCTTTGAGTATTTCAAAAATAATTACGGGAAGACCTCAACTTTGAGCACTGACTTTTAACATTCGCTGCAACTTTAGAACCGTATAATCTGTAACCAATAATTTTACAAAAATGAACTTCGCCATGTAGACACTCTCATCATCATTAAGTCTTGAAAATTTACATGTCCCATTAGTCTATGCCATTTTTCTAAATTTGAAACATAACATGGCATTGCCATCTTTACGTGATGAGTGTATGTACTATTATGGGTTACAATTCCTTTTAATTTATAGAGATTACCTTTTTGTTTGCGACTGCGATAACAGTATTTTCGTTGTTCATGATTAACGCTTTAGTCCAGGCGCCTGGTAAGTCTACCTGGAATTTTGGGTACACAGCGATTTTTTTGGCCTACTTTATGTTTTTTGGGTCGCTGAATCCGAATCTGAAGTTTCCGCACGCGTATCTAATGAGCATTTTCCGCTATTTTGAAAAAATGGCCTAAAAAGGCCTTTTTTTTGCGGTTTTTTTGATATAGCGGCTACGGATGAGGAAAAGTCCCGGATTTAGCTAATGTTTTGAATAGCTGACATAATTTGGAAGAAAATGGTGTATACATATGTCAGGTTTGCTTAAAAATTGAGGAAGATACAGCATCGTGAACATCGGGCCTATTCACGTTTTCGCGGCGCACCCGTCAACGCGCGATCCGGCTCGCCGCGGTCAGCCAAGTTCCGAAGCGTTCTAAAGTTCCGAAATCCGAGGTTCCTCAATTTTGAGCAAACCTAGCATATTTATATACCATTTTCTTCCAAATTTTGTCAGCTATTCAAAACATTAGCTAAATCGGGACTTTTCCTCATCCGTAGCCGCTATATAAAAAAAACCGCAAAAAAAAGGCCTTTTTAGGCCATTTTTCAAAATAGCGGAAAATGCTCACCAGATACGCGTGCGGAAACTTCAGATTCGGATTCAGCGACCCAAAAAACATAAAGTAAGCCAAAAAATCGCTGTGTACCCAAAATTCCAGGTAGCCTCATTTTTAGCTACCAGGCGCCTGGACTACTTGGTCATGCTGTTCCTAAGCGGTTTAATTGTTGGACCTGAAAAGGCTCTCGTGGGACGCGCCCTTAATAATTTGAGGCATACCACTAAGGCTTTGATAGTCAATTAATTTGAATGGTGAAATTCCGAGAACATTGAGGAATGCGCTAGCGCTTCAGTTTCCGGATTGTAGCATGTCTGGCGGCCATTAGGACACTCCGAGCTTTTGGTATGTGATAATTGCTCACTTCGTATGCACGCGGTATGCGTCTCGGCTGGTAAACAGCTCCAACTTTGGTGTAAACCATTAAACAAAAGGTAAACACCGTAAAACGTCTCACTCAGGAGCTGAAACTGAAAACTCACACGGCCCGAGCCAACTCTCGCATATTTTAATTTCAACAGGCTAACGACTTTAATTAAATAAACCTAGTAATTAGTTATATAAATCATTAGAGAAATGTCAATGAGCAAAATTCGCCAGTAATTAATTACAATGTAGATAATTATGTCACAACTGCCGTGTTGCCAGGTTCAGCTTTTTTTCCCCGCAACATTTATTTTTGTGAAGTCGAAGAACTTTCCCTTGAACCATTGAAAATGAAGAATGTAAAAATGAAAGCAAAAAAACCAAAGCCTATATACTAAGAAAATAGATGATTTAACTGAAGGAACGTGTATCTCGTTTGTGGAGTTTCATTATCTCCGTTCTCTCGCAAAGGCATCACTTTAAAGTAAACGAATAGAATATATGACACATTCACATGAGGCATACTGGGAGCCTTTAGTTTACTAATCCTTTGTTTCTTAATCGGGAACTAACGTGATTGACACTTACTTTTCTTTTTCGCCCGATGAATTTTTTCCTCGGTTGTCACTCTTACACAATGGCCATTTCGACTCCAGTAGAAGTCATCATCAGGTGCTTAAAACTAAGAACGAAAATAAAATAAAAACCGAAGCTAAAAAATTTTTGACGTTAGATTCACGTATTATCTCCGGCGACGCGTTTGGACTAGTATCGCGACGCGTCGCCGGAGATAATACGTGAATCTAACGTCAAAAATTTTTTAGCTTCGGTTTTTATTTTATTTTCGTTCTTAGTTTTAAGCACCTGATGATGACTTCTACTGGAGTCGAAATGGCCATTGTGTAAGAGTGACAACCGAGGAAAAAATTCATCGGGCGAAAAAGAAAAGTAAGTGTCAATCTTTATCAGTTTGTTTCACACTCGTTTTCCAACCGCTACACGGGTGCCTTAGAACCAATTCTCGATGTTATGATTTTGTGCCAGAAGCGACAATAGGTTAAAGGCCAAAAATGTCAAAAATCAAAAGTTCACCTTAAATTTTTATAAAAGTGAGATTTACTGTAGGCCAGCAGTTGTACCTCTTGATTTGGACACAAGCATTAAAATTAGGCACACACCTTTGCACAAACTGTGCGGATAACTTTATATTTCAAAAGTTTAGATTAAATACTAGGTTTTAATAAAAACTTATTAACTTTTAAGTGTTATTAGCTTTTAAGTGTTAATAAGTAAAGGTTTAAGTTAGGTTATGTTAGGTTTGGTTAGGTTATGCCAGGTAAGGTTAGGTCAAGTTTGTTTCGATTAGGTTCGGTAACGCTGCAATGCAGATACGTGGTTTTGTCCTTTGGTCATATAGCTAACTGCCACTATCTGAAACAGACTGCACTTCTTGATATTTCGAGTAAAAGTCGATGATTGGCTTTCCAGCAATGGTGAATTTTTGTCTGTCTGTCGCGGGCAGCTATTCAAAGAACATCCTTGCCAAGTGCCTCACTTTCTCCTTCGTGGATACCGAAAAGCCCCCCACAATCACGTGATGGTGACACAGGTGATGAAGGTTTATCCATGGTTACATTGGAACTGGAAAAAAAAAGGTAAATTAAAAAATATGGCACATATAAAATGATTTTGGAGACGAAACAATATATTTTTGTAGACAAGATGAACATTTTATATAAAAAAAAGTCCTGGTTCTTTAAAAGAGTGGTTGCAAGAGCTACAGGTGTAAATGACAGAAGAACTATGACAATTATCCCAGTCATAATTTGTAATAGACGTAGGATTCTGCACAAAAATTATCGAAAAGCACAGAAAACAGGGCTAAAACAAAATTTAAAGTGTGCCACTTCTTATGAAATATGTAGATGAGGGCACGCTGACAAAATGAAAAAATCAAGGTTAACATATTGGGGAAAAGCAAGTCTTTTCCCTCTATTTTACGAGAGTTTATCAGAAACGAGCTGCCTCAAAATTTGTGCGCTTATTCTATGTCATACTTTAAAAACTAGAACAGCCCCAAATGACAAGAAGGGGGAATGGAAACTGAGGAATTCTAAGGTGGTCGCATAGGAGGGGGCATTGGGGGGGGGGGGGGGGGGGCGGTGGGAAGCCAGGAATCATGAGTCAACAATTTTAACAAGTTGGCTAATTTAGAGTAAGATAATTATCAGCTCATTAATTCAGCGATAATTTATGCCCATTCGACGCACACGATATCCGTACATTTATTCACTTTTTTCTGGTGGTAATAATGCACACGGTCTGTTGCAGGCTGCAGTCGTGAGCGTTTATTAAGGGTGGCCTCGCATCGAATTGCGTTCACCTTTCATCGATATGATACCTTCAAGTTTTAGTTTACTGCTCGCTGCTGACTAATTAACACCGATTAAGTTGAGAACGCATTTTAGTCTCCCGGGCATTAAGCTTTAATGAAAGTGTTTCTATGGAAAAATTTTAATGATCTGCTCTTAGCAGCTCTTCGAAAGCCATGCACCGGGAAAAATTTGACGAATGCCGTTTGAATACTTGTTACCTGATAGACTATAAGACACATTGTTCATTATTCAGTTATTTAATTTTATATCTAGTTGAAGGTATCATTTTTGCTTGATTTTTGCACATCTTTCATAATGTACATCTAATTTTACTACCGTGCTTCGTGAACAAATATACTTAAATCGGTAGGCTTTAAAATTGCGCAAGTAAACTGAATAGTAGTGACGAAATTTTGGATTCAGTCCACAGTTATTTTAAAACTATGAAACGGCGAACGTGGCTTGCTTAATTGAACACATAATAAATGATCCTGAAAGCATGCGGGAAAAATAAGTTTTTATGCACCATGATTTGCCCGAAATTGAATGACTCCCTGATACTCTCAACATTTTCGCACTAAAAAAAGGCTCTTAACTAAGAACCACTTCATAAGATTTCCAACAAACTTACTATTAAAAGGAATACAATCTGAACAAAAACAAAAATATACACAAATGCAATAATCTCAGTTTAAACATTCAAAGAAATAGCCAATTTGTCCTTTGGATCTTCTCAATATCACAATTTACCCGTCAAAATGTTTCTGCGAAGATATGCTGATGAGAGTGATTTCCAAGAAGAACTCATCTGTTATGGGCAAATTTCGTGTTTGTCAGATTATTTTGTGAAATTACCATTTCTGCATGCAGGGCACCTAATCTTATTGACAAATCCATTATTAACCCTTGAATTAAAAAAGCGTATTCCATTAGTTGCGAGAAGAATCTCCTATCTGAATCGTGTTCTTCTCAAGATTGAGAAATCGTAGGCTGAAATATCGCATTGCAATGCACCGTATGAGATAGTACTTATGGTTTGCCATGGAATATTTCTCTCGAACATACTTGTCTAGGATTCAAAAAACTCCTCGACTACCGGGTTCACCGCATGTAGCCATAAGGTGATCAGTGAAGTTCTAACTACGGTAATTTCTTGAAATGAGACTTAAGCCGTATGCATGAACAACGCTTCGAGCCATTTTCTCACAATGTTTAGCGATAACTACCACATCTTTATCGGACACATAAAGTTTACCTCAATTTTTCATTGGAATTTGGATTGTAGCCGAGTGCTAGTAATAATGTAAAATTCTTTAAAAAACTTACATTTTATTAACAAATTTATACCGAAGCTTTTCGAAGCGAACGCTTCATCGTCAGGATCACAAAATCAATATCACAAAGGGCATAATTTAAATTTCAAACAAGATTTATTGAAATGGATATTTGCCTTTGTTTTCTCAATTTTGAGGACTAGCTTATAGTACTTAAAAGCTGTGTTGGCCTGGCTGGCCTGTGTTTGGCTCTATTTTTTACTTCGAAGAGTGATTGATGTTGTTTGATAGGGTTGTGCGTCAAGGCAGTAATGCAGTCCTTGCATTCGAGCTTTGCTGCTGATTTGACAAGGCCCTTAGAGATGAACCCTCCTCCTATGTTAGCCACAACATTATGAACAAATAGAGTCGACTCCTCTGGCTCGAGAGTCAGCATTTTCAGCATTGAGCACAGGATAAAGGGCAACTGGATCAACTTCGTTCTCAAGGAGGTTGGAAGTTGCAATATTCTCTTTTCCTGCCGTCAAGTTCATCATTTTGTTCCGATTTTAGGACGCACCAGAGCAATTTAAGTTTGAAATGTTCTTCAGGGGTATGCAATCACCGTTATTTTCTTTCTGCAGCTCGAAATGGCACAGAATCCTTTTGTATGCAGCTTTAAAGTGGCGGCTTGTTGGGTTGTTGTTCCATCCACCTCTTGCTCTGATGAGACCGAAAAGTAATTCAACATAATCTTGGCTAATAGCGCCAAGAATGGAACGTTGTCATCAGATTGCTCACATAAATCTTTAAACATAATTTTGGTGCTCTCCATAAGATAAGATAAGATAAGATAAGATAGTATAAGATATTTTATTCAAAAAGTAAAAATAAAATAAAAGGATATAGGGCAACTGGATCAACTTCGTTCTCAAGGAGGTTGGAAGTTGCAATATTCTCTTTTCCTGCCGTCAAGTTCATAATTTTTTTTCGGATTTTTGGACGCACTAGAGCAATCCAAGTTTGTAATGTTCTCCAGGCGTATGCAATTACCGTTATTCCCTTTCTGCAGCTCGAAATGGCACAGAATCCTTTTGTATGCAGCTTTATAGTGGCGGCTTGTTGAGTTGTTGTTCCATCCACCTCTTGCTCTGATGAGACCGAAAAGTAATCCAACATAATCTTGGCTAATCTTGTACAGCGCCAAGAATGGAACGTTGTCATCAGATTGCTCACATAAATCTTTAAACATAATTTTGGTGCTCTCCATAAGATAAGATAAGATAGGATAAGATATTTTATTCAAAAAGTAAAAATAAAATAGAAGGATATAGGGCAACTGGATCAACTTCGTTCTCAAGGAGGTTGGAAGTTGCAATATTCTCTTTAGGCTGTAGGCTATATCAGGCTGCTCACATAAATCTTTAAACATAACTTTGGTACTCTCCATACGATGAGATAATATATGATATTTTATTCAAAAAGTCAAACATAAAATGAAGAACAACATTGAGTAACTGATAGAATTAGAAAAAAGAGAGAAAAAAACAAGAAAAGAAAAAAAATAAATAAATAAATAACATGAAAACATCGACTTAAATTAAAACTAGAAAAAGAAGCAAGGCATTTAGGAAGCATTTGGGTGGACCAGTAGTGGATACATTTATAATTTCCACCTATCATCAATTTGAATGCTCGACTGAGAACTACATGGTCTTAAAGGTTTCTGAGTGTATTTCGGGTCTTGTGCAACTTTGACATTCAAACTGAGAAAATCAAATGTAATGCCACTTTGTTTACCCACAAAACACTTGTAAACAGGGGTTGGGGACAAACGGGACATTTAATACCCGTCTCCAGTAGCTCCTCCTCGTCATCAGACATAACGATGATCTCTGAAAATAAAATAATGAAGTAGTAGAACACTGACAGGAAAATGGTAAATGGATAACAGGTAGGTACGGACTGCACTTAGATTCCGGGGTGATCTCTTTAAAAAGTGTCTTTGTCAATATCTTGGAGAATTTAGAAGTAGATACAACAGAAAGAACCATAGCTGAAACCGACTGCCTTAAAATTAGATTTATCTACTTATACAAGGGTCATAAAAAGTGAACGGGGACTTTCTCTGCCCCACAGGGAGCAGGGATTCCTCATAACACGCTAGAACCTTGTTGAAAACCACACAGGGTACCGGATTAAGACAGAAATCCAACTAGAAGGAAAGAGTGGGGAGGGTCCCTGGATTACACGGGTACTCCAGACAGAAAATAGTGAGGTAAAGAGCGTGGCGCGCAGCTTGAATTCCTGTGTATCCAAATGGGAGGTTTCTGATTTTTCGGGAATTTGGGTACGTCAGAAGTTTATGTTTTGACTCAAAATTTTTTTATATCATCTAGATAGGATATTGATAGATTCTGTGGCGTGGTTTTGAGCTAACAAATTCTGTGCGAAATCTCTATCTCTCTCTCTAACTCTATCTTAGAAATTAAGGGAAAGTGGGTACAAACCATGTTAGGCAGGCTGGGCGGGCAAAGGGGCAAGGGGGGCTGGGCGGCAGGACGAATTACTCGATTTGTCCTTGTACTTGACCACGGCCGCGACCACGTCCACGACCACGTCCACGAATTTTTCCTGAAATGGAAAATTACAATCATTACCGAAGTGTGGTGGCGGGAAGTGGGGAAATGAATAGAAGAATGAAGCAATGAAGTTGATAAGAAGATGGCAGATCTGGAACCTTACATCCCCTCTGAATTTAAAAAGGTCTGGGCAGACATTTTTTTGATAACCACGGAAACTAGTGAAACTCGAAAAGAGCGAGTCCATGGTAGGCAAGAAGAGTAGCATTGAAGATATTTTGTATCTCTATTCAGCTAGAAGCTAGAAAATAGGCATTTTGTAAAAAAAAATTGGTTTAAATTAGTAATTAACTGCTTAAACCTGTCATCTTAGCCCGTTAAATACCGAAAAGGCTCAAGTCCAAAGTTTTCAAATGGCTGCCAATAGGCTAGTTACTAATATTTTCAGATAAACAAACCATGTTATAAGGAGGCTGCCGTATAGAATCCAATTTTAAACATAGCAACTTTCCATAATATATCTACCACGAAATAAACAGTTTTCTGTGTCTCTTGAGCATTTTGGTTTCCTGGACTTGTGCCTTTTTTTATTTAGTGATTCGTATATACTCGGGACGACTGTAAAAGCGAACCAGCGAAGCTGCGTTGATCTTGAATTCTCGTTCCGAGACAGCTCGGTGTTCATTTAGCGTTGGCAACCCCAAAATCAAAGCGTAAAATTACGAGAATATAAAAGAGAAATCTAGTAAATTACAGGAGAGACGAAGACACAAATGCCAGGTGAAGGACAAAAACAAATGTTAGACCAAAGGCCAGAGAATTGGTCCGATCGGCGGCACAAACCCCAAAAATACTGACTAATTTTTTCTCGTGCCGGCTCAAATCCAGGTGACTTGACGTTGTTGTCGAATGTAGCCTCCTGAGTAAGATTTCCAAAGTAAGGGAAATACATTTTAAAGCCATCATGCAACACACGTCGCGGTAATTATCGAAAAGCATTGAAAGGAGGCCATAAATAAACAAACATCACTTGGTTAACAAGCGGACCCGTGAAAAGGCTCGGCCAAACAACCTTTTGATCGACTCCGCAATCAATGCCGGACCCTTGTTTTCACGAGAAGGATTCGTAAAAGGTGAAATTAGGTTGCTATTCAATTTACACAAAAGCCTCGCTGGTCATAACTAAGCCGCGCGGTGTTGACAGACTGTTGTAAAATTTCTCATTTTTCCCGCAAGTATTTAACGCACGTTATCATTTTATTAGGAATACTCGAAGTATTAAAATATTGGAATTAGTGTAGTACTGCTCCTCACAGGAATTTTTTTTCATGCCAACGTGAAGATACACACAACACTTTCTACTTAAAAAGTTACTGGTTTAATGAGTAAGTTGTATTTTGAAAGAATATAATACGGATAAAGAATAACCAAGTTACCGTGAACTTAGGAATTCGGATAATGCAACTCAACCCTACACAAACCTTGTGTTAAATCATTAGGCTGATAATACTCACCAGGATATTTTATTTTCAAATCTGCTGACTATAGTTTATTTGTTGAATTGAGGACCCGACTCCCGCAGATGTCATGAGTGAAATTCGGACATTCTGTCGAAAATTTGCAACGTCACTATCATTCAAACACTTTATTTTGGTCTATTTCACGCCTTGTCACTGAGTTAGACACCCAGGTCTAAACTAATTAGTCCCCTATTGTGCCTTCATCGGCCGCCTCAAAGACCCGCGATTTCGCGTTTTAACGTGTATCGATTCTCGTTTCTGGGGACCACTCTCTCTTTTCCCTGGGAATGTATCGAAAGTCGATATTTTACCTGGCGGGATAGATTTTAAAGATCTTGATCCGTGTTTGCGTTATAAATTACCTTTAGATTTAGTTCAAAAACCGTGTGTTTAGCTTTGTAGTTCAGTTGGCCTCGAAGGCTCTTTGGCGAGGCAATTCGATGCAGCGACCAAACCGTCTCTTCACGGTCAAAATTAGTTTATCTTTAAAGGATAACGTTGAGCTCAGAGGAATGTAACTGTTCATTCCCTTTTTCCCCCAATAATGATTCAGAAGCATGTTCCTACCTTTCAGTATAGCTGAAAAAAGGCATATTTATATGTAACCCGAACCATCGAACTTTCGATAAGAGGATTTAGTCGACTACCAGATTGTTGCATCGCGATCGCCTATTTTTAAGAATTATATTCATACAAATGTAGGTTAAAAATTAGAATAACGGTAGACACAAAGAGAAAAATAAATTACTGCAGAATATGTCGTCTTTGACTCCAAAGAACTGAGCGACATAATTAATTGCCTGCTCATCAATAATTTTTCTCGTCATCATGATAATTTTTTGTTTTCATAAGGAAAGGAGCTCTTGAAATATTTGTATTTTGAAATATATAAATATATCTCAAATATTTGTTGAAATTTTGTTTCATTGTCACTAAGAACATGATTCTTATCACAGGAAAAACCATCGGTGAAATGAAATTTGAATATGGTTTTTTCTATCATTTTACTCTTTCATGATCAAGACGATTTTCCTCGTGATGGCGATTTATTTTTCCATGGCATCATCCCCAGGTTGCACAAAACCTTTCATGTTTTTAGTCATATTTTTCTCTCAGCTATACCCTAGGATTTAGAAAAGAGATTCTAATTCCGGGAAATCGCGGCTGGAAAAACTTGTTTGAAATATCTAAAATGAACTGCGTAGCTTTCTCGTATCTTCAAATGTCGCCATTCCACCACGCCATTCGGCTTTTACACCAAAGTTGTAGGGTAGACTTGAAGGGTCATATATATCAGCATACTAAGCCCCTGATGCCTAAGCACGGTGCTCAATTCTCTCTTATCGCTCTTCTTGGATTTCTGATGAATCAGACGTAAAACCAACCCCATTCATCTGTTCATTCATTCATTAATTCATTAACGTCTAATTATTTTTTAAGTAAACATTATGTTTCACGCGCCAGCCTCCACATTTTACGTAATTTGAAGTAATATGAGATAAGCTTCTCTAACGGAAAGGTCGAATGTTTTGGATGCTTATCTAGAATTTAAGGTCAGCAGATAAAAGAGGTCAACCCAGGCGCCCTAGTTAATGAATTTCACTCTAATTAACGTTGTTTTTGAAAAATCACATAGCGTTCACTCAGTTGATACAAATATAAATTATCATATTTGTTTCAATGTACGGATCGGTATTTTCTCCATCGCAAATACGTCGCATCACACATGAGCAATGGATTTGGGACCTCAACCTAATCTGTCCTGGCTTGTATAGTCTTCTACAGAATCTTTTTATTCACAAGATGTGCTGATCCAATGTGTTTCTTATTGTACACTTTTGAAACTGCTTAAAAATTATTTTAAAAATAGAAATTGTCATATTGAAAATTATTTTAAAAATTTTATTTAAAAAATTTAAAAAACTAGGGTCTCACGTTATTTGTTAGTGCAAGTCATCGCACCATGGCACTTAGAGTTGCACAACACGTTTGCTTTCTTGCACTTGCATCGGTTTGTCTCGCACTTAGTTTTGCACTGACAATAAAAGAATCCTTGGCCTCCGGAGATGTTTGAAGGCTGACACTGCGGATGCTTATGTCTTTGCCCTTTGGAACGTCCTCGGGTGTCAGAAACGATTCTTTACACTCGAATATTTGATTACGGGAGAACAAAGAGTTAATTTGGCCTTGCTTTGTACCAATTTTATAGAAACCATCGTTGACACGTTGGACTTGCTGCCACAATTCTATTTGTTTACGCACTTCTCGTCTCGGTTCACCGGTTTTACCGATTTGTCCAAAGAGTCGGAAGACAGATCGCGAAGTGTCCGGCCACTTCGCGATGTGTCTGGACAAATCTCGATCTATTTTTCAAATTCTGGATAGATCTGAACGGCGCTAAACAAATTGCGATATGACTGGACAAATCGCGATTTGTCTAGACAGTTCGCGATTTGTCTAGACAGATCGCGATGTGTCCAAATTACGGGATTTGTCTACAACATATATACTCATAAAACAGTATGATCTCCCATAAAAAAGGTTTGTATGTAAAACTTCGTCAACACGTTGCAAATATGAAATGACCGATTTTGTCTTAAAAAAAGTAGTGATAAAAACCCAACGTTATTTCCATAAGGTCGTATGCCATAAAAATTCATCATGGACTCTAGACTGTCCGAGAAATGTAGAATTTAAATCGTTCTTTTGTTTGATTAATTCGTTTCCCTGCTGCATACGCATCAAAAGAAGTGGACAACATGAAAACTAAAATTTAAATTTCAGGCAGAAATGACGTCTTAAATCTTTCGACACGTACACTGACAGTAAAGGTCAGGGATTGATCCAGTTTCAATTTGCGGCCTTTAACAATTTCTCTCTTTTCAACCTGTGGATGAACAGTTCAATGGTATAAGCAAGAGAAAACAAAAGAACGCCTCGCTTGTGATCATCTCCTACGAGTATTATTGTTCTCGAAAACTATGATCTTTTTCTAAGCCGGTAAATGCGGACAGCGTGCAAGGTCAATTTCACGGCAGTAATGGAGCTGTATTATAGCTTTTGTACGTTGAGAGGACGAACTGGCCAGTGTATCGGAGCCTTTGACGATGCAGTCCAATTCCCTAAAATCGAAGATGAATTGAACGTATTTCTGTCAAACGGAACTGTATGCATTGTGACGTGAGCCCTATTATGCATATACTCTTATGGGTCTCAGGGCTCATGTCTTAATGCATATAGTTCCGTTTGGCAGAAAAACGTCCAATTGCTGTATTGGCCTGAACGGCTCATCACCATGATTTCTTTGTAGCTAACGACTTAATTCATCTATCCGACTGGAAACCCATTTTTGTTCCAACTCTAGTTTTAAAGTAACTATTTACAAAGTAAACAAAAACAAAAAACAGGTAAAACAACAAATATCACAAATTTTTAATTTTGGCAAGTAAGGCAAAAATTCTTGAAGACAACTTTTTTATATTCATTGGAGTTCAATTCACCAGCCTTGGTTTTCAGAAATTTGTGTTGTGTACTGACCGTATTCTTGGAGCGAAATAAAAACTTTGCCTTGAATATTCCGAGGGAGAGAAAAGGGTTTGTTTCACAAATTAAAGCTTCATGAAGTAAAGGAAGTTTTCAAATCTATGGGTACTGCACTCTTCAAGTGTGTCAAAAAAGAGTACATACATACATCTTTCTTTCTTCCTTTTTATTTTATTTATTTTTTTTTTTTTTTTCAAACTCGGTTATGCCCAAGTGTCTCTGTCACTGCAAATGAAAGATGATTCTTAATGTTCCATGAAGACACCAAAAATTAACAAACAGCAACCGGCTTCAGAAGGACTTTGAAGTCATAGAGCTGGTATAGAGAGCCTAGCAGGATGATTACGAATATATTTCTTCAAAACTTATGCTCGAGGTGACGTCAGTGACTGCCACGGTCAGTTTGTGTGCGGTTGCTTCCCTCTCATCCCTGGAATCGCCAGAAAAGTGCGTTCCATGCCAAAGGAAATCGGATGCATGCTGTCAAATGAAGAAACTCTTCAAGTGAGAGTGTGTCACTCTGCGTTGCACTCAAGTCAGTTGCAGCTACAGTATTCTCGCTTTCGTCGGGACTGTACAAGGAGTACTTGCTCTCTTGGGAAGTGGATTGGCTGGAGGTTATAGGTTGGTCACTTAATTGAGAGTTAGATGTTGAGGCATAGTTTTCATTTGGAGTTGATGAGCTTTGGGGGGGGGGGGGATCTCCTTTAACATTCCATTTTTTTAACCTTATTTTAGTACACAACATTTTTGACGCAATGATTGATTAGGTTTAAGGGAGACACCATAACTTGCAAAAAAATCGGCTGCATCTTTTTCGGATAGTATCTGTTTAATGCAGGATTTGGCCCTGTTGCGATGAAGAAAACCTCATTCACAACAGCGGGAATCATCTCGGAGTCTAAGCTCTTTCTTTCTAGGGGGCTCATCATTTTGGGGCTACATTGTAGGTTTGAGATAAAATGACTCGACAAGATACAATCAATCCTGAAACAAAAAGTACCATTTCTATGTACATTGAAATGGGTGCTGTCCGTTAATTATTTAACGCGATTTGCCCGATTTTTGACACCCGCCCAGATTGGGGCTGCGTACAGCATGACTTGCATCAGTATCGTGCTGTACCATCTTCTTTTAGCTTCAGATGGTCCACTTTTATTTCTAAGTAAGTAGTTTAGCTTCTTTTGATGTTTTCGGCCTTTTTAACTATGTACTCTATGTGGTGGTCGGATTTGCATTTTCCGTCGATCATGACTCCAAGATACTTGATGCTGTCGTGGAATTCCACTCGTATTCCGTCAAGAAATACGTCGGGAACATCGCTGTCGGCAATGGGTCTGATTACTATTCCCATGGTCTTTCGTGCTGCAAATTCGCACCAAATATACTCCGTCTCATGTTTATTATTGTTAAGCACTTCATTTGTAATATCCGCTACTATCCAGGGATGTTTACCCGTAATTACGGCTAAAGTGTCGTCCGCAAAGCCTTGGATCAAGAACCCTTCCCCTGCCCAGCAGGTTAGTACATCGTTAAATGCAATGTCCCACAACGTTGGTCCCAGCACCGATCCTTGGGGGACCCCTCTGTTGATGCTGTAAGTCCTCTCTCCCTCCTCCGTGATGTATACTACTGTCCTTCCGGTTCCATAGTTTTTTTTTTTTTTTTTTTTTTTTTTTTTTTTTTTTTTTTTTTTTTTTTTTTTTTTTTGATTATTTATTCAGCACATCTTTGTTACACAAATTTAGCACTGTTACTTTATAATGAGTAAATAGATATTAGCCAATTAATGAGATGAAGTGAGGGTGAAGAAAGATGGGTATATGATAACTAAATTAAGCTTAGAATAAAATTAATTAACTACTAAGACAATTACCTAATAACTTAATACTAGGCAAATTTTTATGAAGACATTAAGAGACTGTACATACAAAAGATAAGTTTAAATAAACCATGTATGTACAGCAGATGTCTTTTTATTCACTCATACGAGCTACTTACCCTTATTGTAAAGAAAGAACAAGTTAATCATCAATAAAATCGGAAATAAGGTCAAAAGGTTTGCGTCTTTTGAGTCTTCTAGATATGTTGGAGTTGTCAAGGAGGGAAATTGCCTCGACATTAGGGTAGAATCCTAAGCGGCGTTCATAGTTTTCCGTCAGTTCCCGTCGGTTCCATAGTGCTTGATCAGTTCTCTTAGGTATTTCGAGACTACAGCTTTCTTCAGTTTTTCTAACATGCTACTCCATTTCACGGTGTTGAATGCGTTCTTAATGTCGAGGCTGATGACCAGTCCAAATCTTTTCCTTTCCCGCGCTTTTGGATGGCAGCTTTCAGGGCCGCCAGCGCATCATCGGTAGATTTCCCTCTTCTCTCTCTCTCTCTCTTCCAAAGTATGTCGCTGGGACTCACTGAGACTAGAATAAGAGGCACAGACATCTCGAGATACTGAAATTGTTCATCTGTTAACTCTAGAAACTCATCATTAGAGCGCTCTCTCCCTTAACCCTGCTAGCGGTGTAAACTGGAGATACATTTTCAATATTACCTTCAGAGTGGCAACGTGTGCATCGGCATATGCCATTAAATCTGTCTTCAAGTACGCACAAGTCATTTGCTAGTGCGCCCTCCGGTGCGATTGCTGTGAAACTTCTTGCTTTTGAATGCACGGATTTTTCTCCGATTCTACTTCTGATCCAAGAAATTTTTTCTCACTCCATAATGTTTTAAATGACAAATCAGAAGTATAACTTCGCTGTTAAGAATCAATGATTTACTCTGAGTGAATAGCCGGCGTGAAAAAAAATTCCAGCGTGAATTTCGCGCCGTACTCTAAGTGAATAGATCAGAGCGTAAATATCACCAACGATGGACGAATTAGTTGAGGTACCTCAAGTAGCGTAAATTCAGGGCTATCCGATACGAGCGCCGAATGGCTAAGTGGTAGCGCACTCGTCTGTCTTCGCTGCGACTCGAGTTCGAATCCATGCTGCGGCAGTTCCGTTTCACGTTTGCCTGTCAGATTTTCACTCCTGCCAGAGCGCGAAGTTCGCGCAGAGCTTATTTCGCCCCGGATCTATGCACTCAGAGTAACAGGTGGTCAAAAAAGCAACTGAGTAAGCGTGAATTTCGCGCCGGGATTTTGAACAGTGTTGTTTGAGTATGCTCTTTCTATCCAACTTGGCGACACCGTCGGTGACCACTGTGACCAGCAGCTGTGGCTCGTTAAACGAGGCTTCGCGAGATTTCGTGAAGGTTAATTCAAGGTATAGAAATGGAGTTAATTTAGGGTATCACCTTCTCTGATTTATTGCTACTTAGCTCGCCACTGAATAGGATTCCGGCAGAGAGGTCTGCCCTCTGCCGGCCACTTTGGGAGGTCCACCGTCCACTGTCAACTGCCCACTTGAACCTCTCAGAGCTCCATTCAGTTTTCCGAGATCCCACAAAAGACGAATAATAATTGTGGATAATCCAGCTCTCCTCTTAACTCATCCTATCTCTTCAATTTGTATCCCTTTTAATGACACCGAGATTTCTTTCTGTATTTATTCTTTACCGTGGTTGTTTGTTGATTCCGCCCATGAGTTAGAAGATCTTAAAGTTATGTGTATTGACTCCACGGAGACACCTTTGACATAAGCTTTCTTACCGTCATCGGAAATGCCGTACCCAAGACAAAGTGCAGCTTTGACTTAAGTCAACTTCCGTCCTCCTTTCCGCAACTCTTTTTTCTCCTCTCGCTCTCTGATTTTTTTCCTTCCCTCGTTTCAAATTTTAGCTCTAATCTGTGCGATTTTGCACTTCATAACGCAAAATAAGGACTCAGTTGTTTTGACGGGTTTTACATTTTAGTTCGTATTAGCTCTATGCTTTCATGATGAAATATTAACGAAGCAGATGATGTCTCAAGATTCGAACAGGCGTTTTTAATATAAACTTTAATTAATCGTATTATTAATTTTTCAAAAGAACATAACAGGTCAGTTGGGATGTACATGCTTTTCCCATTAATCGGTAGTTATTAAGGATTGAAAAAAGTTGCCGATTGCAAACAAAAACAGCGTATGCTATTTGCAGCTATTTTCATGTAGGTTGCACAAATGCAATCCTCTCAATGTTTTTTTCCGCAAAAAATTAAAGTTGCAGGCAGGTATACTTTAATGTTCAAAATACCTTCCTATTCGCCCCTCCTCATCAGGCGGTAGGGGAGAAATGCTTCCTTTCTTTCGTGCTTTGTTAAGAGCCAATTTTTTTGTACTGTTATTGGTGGTACTAAAGCCGATACAAGGAGAACGCTATTGATGATTTTGTTGAGAAATGTTTTCGTTTCTTTCGTGCTTTGTTGAGAGCCAATTTTTTTGCACTATTATATGTGGTACTAAAGCCGATACAAGAAGTACAATGTCGATGATTTTGTTACGAGAATCAAGAAACCACAAAATAAGACAATACCTTCCTATACGCCTCTTCCTCATCAGGCGCTAGGAGGAGGAATGCTTCCTTTCATTCGTGCTTTGTTAGGAGCCAATTATTTTGCACTGTTATTGGTGGTACTAAAGCCGATATGAGGAGTACGCTGTTGATGATTTTGTTGCGAGAATCTAGAAATCACAAAATAAGATAGATATTGAAAAATCCAGAAAACAATTTCAAGCACCAGACTTCGACAGATTTATTACTCAGACGATTCATTACAGGGATACCACACATTGGATACACATTAAGCCTTAAAAAGGGACATGCATTTTAAATTGGATGGAATGTTAAATGCATGGGGAAAGAAGGGGGAGTCTACGGCTGAGACTTCTAGCTGAGGGCGTTTTGAGGCCGTTACGATAATCTAATTATTTGCAATGCTATATGATATTAAAATTGTACGAAAAAAGGGAATGCCTCTCTCGAGAACCGTTCGATATGAAATCTCTCCTATACAAAATCTAATGAGTAATCGGACAATCATTCTGCAAAGGGCGAGCACCAGTGAGTGGGTTGTTTGTGCTAACCGCGCGTTGAAGTCTCCAAGCACAGGTTGCCACCGGCTGAAGGCTGGACTGCGTTTTGGTCACAAGTTCATCATTGATGTCCGACTTATCGGCAGTTTTAACGGACGGTTGTAAATTCCGGCGGTACCAGTGAGTGGGTTGTTTGTGCTAACCGCGCGTTGAAGTCTCCATGCACAGGTTGCCACCGGCTGAAGGCTGGACTGCGTTTTGGTCACAAGTTCATCATTAATGTCCAACTCATCGTCAGTTTTAATGGACGGTTGTAAATTCCGTCGATGTATAATCCTCCCTAATCTCAAATTCCGCCGGTAATTGTTTTCTGAAGACATAATTTTCATGTTCTACAAAATTGCTTACCTTTATGCCCATAAGTTGAATTGTAGAGAAGAGCGTATGAAATGAACTATCAGGGTGTAAAGAGTCCCTCGTCGAATAAAGACCGGTTAAAATTGTTTAAAATGAACTTTCAATTTTTTCAAGCAGCTATAGCGGTACGACACTGATTTTTAAATCGTTCTTTAAATTTCGCCAATTGTTTTACAAGTATTGTTTCTGCTTTTCTGTTTCTGACGGAAGCTTGAGCGTCGACTCCACACTTTGAATTTGCACGTACACTTCCAACTGAAAAGCAAGTGGAGCCTCAACAAATAATTTGAAATTAGAGTGCCCGGAATAGAAATGGAGACAGAGATATTCTGATCACCTAGTAAGTGAAAAAAGTTCGATTGAAGGGAAGTATTAATCTTACAATAGAGATACAAGTTAAATGCTGATTTCTCAATTTGATTTGCTCGCCAGATCGGAACTGCGTTGTCGGATACATTAGCGTTGATATACAAGCCTCTTACGCACCCTGTATCTTCATCCCGACAAACATTTTTGTACCCCTCTTACCTTACGATTTCACTAGATTTTAACGAATTCAATTTGCGATGTGTTTATCCTCGTCGTGTTTGGCATGAATGCTCGTCTTTAAGAATAGAAAAAATTGGTCGACTCACATAAATTTAAACGCTCGGTATGCTATGATCATGGCCGGTTCTCGGAGCATTAGGCAATGTCTCAGCGTCATTTTATTCGCTTTACTTTCAAGATTGAAAACAGGACCTCAAAACTGTTGACCCAGCAAATTAGTATTTTGCAGTACGAATCCTGTGGCGTGGCGTGCTTTACGATGTAATGATTGATCTGTTATGTAAACCTATGGAAGAGGATCACTGGGTGTTCGCAACGAACACCTTAATAATCGATTCTTTACCACACCTTCTAATGGGGAAGTATTGATAATCGACACTGGAAAAAAAACACGTTGGATCTATAGTCTAGACTCTTGAAAACATTGACAAGAAAAAATACTCTTGTTTCAATCGGATTTTTGCCTGAATCACAATGAAATCCGCTTCAAATTAAGAGGCTTGGTTCTTGATTTAAGCTTAATTCTGATTGACTCAAGAGTACTTTTTCTTGTCGATGTTTTTCAGAGTTGGGACTCTAGATCCATAATGTGTTTTTTCTCCAGTGGATCATTCACGCCTCGCCATTGTGCGAAACCTGGCTACGAAAAATACCACGGTTTCTCCGTGCTTTATAACTGTCAATAAACTCCACATCGAAAAATAATGGAGTAAAACGTCTCTCCGCGATTCAGCCGAAAAAAGGCGAGTAATTCCGTGTGGCTCTTCTGGGCGTGAGCCAAAGGGAACAATCGCCCTAATGCCCCGGATTTGTCTCGAATTCACAATGCACTGATTTATGGTGGCCTAAGGTAACCTCTTGACAAAAAGAAAGGAGCAACTCTTGGTTGGGAGTCGGAAGAAGAACTGAAGACAGGCGCTAAGCCGCAATGATCTCGGCTCTTAGTGTGTATCATCTCAGCGTGTGTGCGCTTTTCATACGAAACGCGAGCACGTGGCGCATGCTCCCCCCCCCCCTTCCCCCTTAGACACTCCAGCTGGTGTCCAGGGCACCTGTCTTTTCAAGCTCGAAAAGAAAATCAATCCTACGTCAGAGAACACACTTTTTATTTTTCTGTAGCTTACGGTTTCATAAATGTATACACTGGAAGAAGAAGTCGCTTGGATCTAGAGTCCAGACTCTTGGAAGCAATGACAAGAAAAAATTCTCCTGATTCAATCGGATTTTTCCTGGAATCAAAAGGAAATCGGCTTAAATTAAGAGGCTAAGTTCTTGATTTAAGACAAAATCCGATTGAATCAAGAGTATCTTTCTTGTCAATGTTTTTAAGAGTCTGAACTCTAAGAACAAGCGACTTTTTTTCCAGTCTTTCTTTCTCAGTTAAATTAGAAGTCTGCAATGTCTATCTACGTTGAAAGGATTTCAAGTTCCTGAAATTAGATAGTATCACATTTCTAAAAATCGGTACATAGTATTTAAAAGTCCTGTAAATGTATATCGTGTGAATTTTCTAGAAATTAATACAGAAGGAAGTAAATAAAAAACATTGTAAATCAAAAGAAATACTGTCCGGTAGTGTCTTATCAGAGCTGATTCGTAGACTCTTCGACTCTTAACCTCATTTTTTCAAAGACAGCACTCTTTCAATTTTGACTTAAAACTTAATCCAGCTTCAGAATTTGCATTATATCTCACCTTGTTAAAGCAATATTCTTCGTTCTGTGATGAATACAGTTTCGACGCATTGACAATGAGCCAATTGCAACAAGCTGTAACTGTATGAGCTCTGAAGGAATTTATAAAGTTGACTTTCCTGGGAACATTTATTTTTGGATAGTTTTCTCTCGATTTCATCATTGCGTGTCAGCAAAAAGTAGATATTCTTCGTAAGAACAAAGAATTTTTTGTAAGTCATCAAGTCGAGGATAAGGATGAGTATGCTGATAGTGACTGGCCCTCCTTCATATATTTTGCAAGTTCAGTAAAAAAGCATGAACATCTTCTGTTGTAATATGATTAATTCAACAAAGGTAAGGGCTCATTAGTGATTAAATCGAAGTAACTTAAAAATATAAAAGAAAAAACTTAAAACTAAAGTATTTTTAACGTAAAGTTTAAAGGAAAGAAAAAAGTAAAAAAAAATCAATGAAATGAATGATCAAAACGAGTGTCACATACTTACGACAATTAAGTTGTTTCAATTGCATATCGGCCAAAATAGAGGAACACCTAGTCTCTTTCTCCAGCTTTTAAAGTAACTGCGATCACTATCTGGCAACATTTTGAACCTGCCCCCTCCCTCACAATCAGAGTTCCCCTCTCACTCTGGTCGCTATTCGCAAAGTCCTGATTCCATGATTTATTACCGTGATATTGAAAACAGCACTTGATTCCATCAACTGATTCTACGGGTCGAATGCGCTATTAATTAGATCTGTTGATCTATTAGATCACTGCTCTGCTGAAATCTGCCCTCCTATTAACCTCCCTCCTTCGCTTTTTATTGATTTATTGCGTGCTCGTAGGAAATGAAATATTAGTCCCTCTGCGCGGTGAATGTAGTTTCTTGCAAGGAAATTTCGTTCAGGATTTTAACGTTCAGTATGATTGAATTCCGCTCAATCTAATTTTTTATTTTTAATCTCCGCTTTTTGAACTCCGAACTAAGTTTAATCAGATCCCGATTGCCGTTATGCCCCCCCCCCCCAAAAAAAAAAAAATTAATCAATTTTAGATGGAAATTGCTCTATATACAATGATTTGTGTGCACCGAGTGAGAGTTACTAGTTTTATTCAGGCACAAACAAGGTCATACCTACAAATGACAGTGACGGTTTATTCACATTTCAAATTGAAGCATGCATCACTGTTATGTCATATCAACCGAGAAGTATGAATCCAACGTTTTTCGTTTTAGTAATGTATGCTTTTAAAAAAGCATGATCTCTGGAAGTTGTCATTGATAAGAATAACCTTCAGCAAAGGCTAAAAAGCAATAAACGCTAGAACTATTTAATAATGAACCCCCTCAACAAAGAGTCAAGCAATGAAGGAGTTGGGTACCTTTTTGTGTTTTTAACGGTACCTTTTTTGTGTTTTTAAAAATGCCAACTGCGATGTACCAAGCATGCATCGACGACTGTATGAAAATGATGTTGTCGTACGTCTTGCCTTAGTTGTGCTTTTACTTGTTGGTTTTTTGTTTTCTTTTTATAATTATTTTGTTCTCTCCTAAATTATTGGATAGACCACTGGTGTCGGGGCTTCGGGAATATTCTCCGTGTATCCATTCATTGCTAGAGGGTTTATTTTTATTTCTGATTCAAAGTCTCCTCTTTGGGGAGCAAGAGGTTTGGATCCAAAGAATTATCCAAACAAGTTTGGATACTAAGAATCAGAGTATATTTTTTTTCTCATCAAAATAATTAAGTTCAATTTCTAAGTGACCGTGTTATTTATGAACTCAAACTTTCTGCTCGATAAAAAACCTGAAGTATATTTGATCCAATCATTTACCAAAAATGTCAGTATGCTTTTCAATAAAAAATGTTGATTTCATTCAAATTCCAGTACTGCAATTTTTCGAATTATGCGATTTTTTTGCATACACTGCATGAGCAGTATAAGCATAATTTTGAGTGACTGGAATGTAATTAAAATCTACGGAAAATTAACTCATGACTCCATTTGACTCCGTTGATTTTTGTTTTATTAAAAAAACTTAATTGTAAGGTAGTAATCGCTTATATCTTATTCATGAGTAATTTTAAACTTATTTCAACGTTTTCCGAGTCAAATTTTGTTGCGAATACATGTGTTTTGGCGCTTGTTTTGTTCCGCTGCCCCCATGATTGATTCATTTACTGTAATCCTGACGATTGCACTTTTTTATTTTTTCTATTTTTTTGCCACTTTCTTATTTTTTCAGTTTTTTCCTCGTTGATTTTTGTTTGTTTTAAACCTTAACTTTTTCCTCTCTTCTTATGTTTCTTTCCTAAAAACCAATGGCATGTGAAGTCCGGCTGCTAAAGAAACGGACACAGAGTATGCTAACAGCAACGGAAATGGATTTCTGGAGGTAGTTGGCAGAAATTTCTAGAAGAGATCGGGTCCGCAATGAAAGAGTGCGTCAGATAATGGGAGCCAAAAATTACCTTGTATTCGACGGCATGGCCAATCAGTCTGTTTGGAATACCTACGTCAACAGAGTGACAGAAGAGATGCTGCCGAAGAAGATGCTTGATCGGGTTCCTCCTGGGAACGGGACGTTCAGTGAAAGTGTGGCGACTAGGGGTTTTAGAGGAAATGAGGGAGAGCCAACTCCCTGAAGGGCTTCAGGAGGATAGAGAACTTTGGCGGTTAGGTTCCGTAGAGCGCTGTGAAAGCGGCTTTTATGCATGTAAAAACCAATGAAAAATCTGTAGCCTAAACGGAGTTTCTTTTAAGCATGGCCTACTTTGGCGCGGCGGCGGCGGTGGCGGTACACGTGCAGAGACAGGGCAAGTCATCCCGGCAAAGGACGATATTTTTTCGCCATCATAAACGATGTCTAACACGTGGCTTCAAAGGCCTCGTTAAACCCACCAACTCACGCGGCGCACCCTCAGCGGAAGCACCGATGCGGTTTTTGCCAATCGAGTGCCGGCCTCCTCGACTCGCAAATCATATCGATAGTCATTCGATATTTTTCACGAGAAAAGGAGGGAGTCGACAGGTCGGAGTAGAATCGAAGTTACGAGGTGCAGTCGGCAAATTCCTCGCTCAATAAAACATCGCATAAATATAGCTGCAAACAATCAGTCAGGACTAATTTCAAAACACCTCAGGAGCTGGTCATGATTTACAACGTACGAATGTCACACAGAGCGGCAGAAGTGCTACATTGCCAAAATATGTTTTCCTTTTCTTTTTTTTCTGCTTAAATGAGGCTGAGCCTTTGCGGAAATGAACTTAAACCTATTATGGTCTTAATGAACTGCCATATCAAGAAATTTTTCCGTTTCGCAACTTTATGTGGAAATAACATTTTGGAATGAAGTGCACGAAACTTCAATCTCGATCGAAAATGTCATTGTGTTTGAGTACAATTGATATTTTAGTTCTAGGATCCACAACTGGACTATTTTTTACAGTACAAATAATTTCACTTCAGTATGTTTGTACGCCAGAATTAAAAGCTATTTTGCGTTTTCAAGCGACATCCGTGACACCGAAATTCTTAGTCACTCAGTCTTTCTGAGAATTTCACAATTTTTCTCAGCAATTCTCCCAGGAATTTTGTGGCATTTAGATGGCTTGTGAGATCTGTCTTGCTTTCAGAACAGCCTCCTTATTTGAAAGGAAGGGAATCCAAAAGATATGTCGTTAAGCCATCAAAACGACGAAAGCTCTCAAATCTCAAGCTCTCGACGAAGCGGTGAATAAATCAATTGTTCAAGTTTAAGTAAAGCTTTCCGGTTTCTCCCATTTAGTATCAAAATAATACGTCCACACAAGTATTCCAAACTAAAAATCGGGAATCGTAACTTCTCACAAATCCTCAATAATAAGCTATCACGGAATAGAACAACTTCAGAGCTTGATGAGCTGGTGAAACATGTTTGAAAAGGTTACTGTTTCTTTAGGTATCATTTTAATGCCAAATGGAAGAAATGTGAAAGCATCTAACATGTACGTCCGAAAATCCGCTGAAAACGTATTAATTTACTGGTGAAAGCTCTTGTTGATACAGGGCCGACTACTGTGATAACCTCAGTTCCCTTTAACAATGCATCTGAAACTACATGTTTTTCTTATTATTTGTGGCACTCTTTCCATGGCAACATGGCAGAGAGGGCGTATTCAGTGTGGCTCTTCACTCGTTCATATTTCACGTAAGAGCATCGGCGAATGGATTTCAGGATTTGCAGACAGGGGTTTCACGGGTCGGTGCAGAGTGGCGCCAAGCAGCGCCAAAATCAAACCGCCCTCGCTCCATTCATAATCTTCTGGATCTCCGACGCGAAAAAAAGAGGAAAAACAACACGGGGACCCAGTGTTTTAATTGTCTAATTAGTCTTTCGGATTTTTTGTCTCCCTAACCCCTCCCCCACTCGGTCGAGACTGCGTTTTGTTCTTCTTCTTCCTCCGAAGGCAGCGGTCGGCCGTTTCCGTGCCGAAGTAATCGAGTCCGAACTTCTTCCGACTTCCACTCGCACCCCTCTCATGACGCACCGCCACCGCACACTGAGGAAAATACTTCGACTACAAGAACTTAACCTCGGTGCGTATGGGAGATCATATTTTTCGGCGGAAATAACCGGAATTATAGGCCGCGGGAACCAAACTTCCGGAAAAAACAACTTAGTGCTGAACCCTAACAGTGTAGATCAAACGGAGCCGGCTAGTAAGGCAGAGTCAGTCTATAGGGCTGGACCCTAAAGTCTTAGGGCTCAGTATCAATGACTTATTAGCTGGCTCCAATTGATCTAAACTGTTAGGGCTCAGCACTAATTTTTTTTTTTTTCTTCTTAGAAGCGAAAGCTTTGGTAAAGAATTCGAGTCTTGGCACAACCAACGAAAACGTTGGTCACCTGAACCGAAGTGTGGTCTTCCGGACTGAAAACTTATTCTTAGTCCCATATGAACCGAGGTTGTTTTTGTCCGTGCACCAAGGATTTGGAAGGTGATATTTGAAACCAAAAAGAGCTTTCACATGTTTACTAACACGTATTTCGATTTGCGACGTCGCACGTATCTTTCTACGTAATTCGTTTCTTCATTACAATAGAGAATTTGCAGGTGTCTGAAATTTGATGGATTTCGTGTTTAAGTGGAAACTACTGAGTGAACTGAACACTATGATACCCTTGGTTCATATATTGAATAATTATTGGAGAAGATAAGCCAAAATAATCTAATCTGCTGAAATACATATGTTTAAATGGGAAATGCCGCCAGATGGCGTCACTAGGCGGTGCATCTTCGCACTTTTAAATCGATTCTTATACTATTCCCCATATCAGAAAAAAATTCTAAAAACTACTGTGAAAACAGCTCTTTAAGCACTTTCAGATGAAGCAATAAAAAATGTGCATGCAAATTCTCCATTGTATATTCATGTATGTACATGACTTCTCTTGTAGAAGAATGATAAGCAAATTAATCGGCCGAAGCGCATAATAAAAGAACAACTTAATCTGGGGAAAGGTGCGAAAAATACAAAAGATCAGAAAAATTTAAAGAAAACACGACGCGGTTCGAATTCTAACAATCTCATCTTCAACCGGAAAGTGTCGGTTTAACACTGTGAGTTTGAAGAGTTTGAGAAACTGAGTTGAGTTTGGCCTAGTGTGCGCAATGCGGCACGACAGCCCTCCCTGTGTGCAGTTAATAGCATATGCTGTAATTCCTCCCTCCCACTCTCTTCTGAATACACACAATTGTCGCCTTCGACTCGTAAATGTTATCCAGGACACATTAACGGTTTTGCGCGATTTGTTTCATCTTTCGCCGACTGCATCAAGAGCCAGACGGCAAAATACCGATGAAAGACCTCGACTCAGAAAACGTTGTCAACAATACGATTGCTTTTTCGCAAATTCCTCAAGTGGGGAATCTACGTATGCCTGAAAATATGCGAATCCACGAATCTGAAATGAAGATTCATTCAAAACACGGCAGGCACCTTATTAATTCCTACAACCGACGCATGTATTGAAAATGAACGATCATTGCCTCCGTGTGGCCTTTTGAAAGACATTTTTTGTACGGCGCGCAAATTCAAATGCTAGCGCTCGTTTGACTGAGCGTTACAATACACAAAAATCCTTGTCCTCCACACCAGAAGCCGTTTTCTACCCCGGTTTTGAACTGCACCCGCAAAAAATTTAAGGTACCGAAAAAAATAAATTTTAATGTTCTGAGATAGTTAAAAACACTAAAAAAATGCCGCCACCAATCTTTATATTCCAATATTTTGCCATGATGGCGAAAAATGCGCATGAATGAGCGTCCATTTACAAGAATGAGTAAATCCAAGCAATAGCTAAGTCAAATACGTGCTTTACTGACGACGAGTCGTAACAATGAGCCTATTGCAAACTTTTGCTAGAGCAAAATTAAGAGTTGCTCCTCATAGATAATGTCCTATAAATCACTATGAGCGCATTGGCAAACTCTGAAATGTCTTCCAAACTTCACTATCTGCGTAAGAAATTTGCATTTTTTTTAAGATTCCTGCTTCAGAAAATATACTAGAGTACAGGTGAAAATTTCGTTAGAGGAGTCGTTCCATTCAATCCTTCCTCAACATGGCCGACGCTTTCGCGCGCAACTTGAGAGCACGAGGTCAATCAAGGCGGATATCTATCAACGCGCGAAAAATGTGAATGTAAACACGCCGATTGTCATCAGGTGGTTAGAATCAGCGTCCCGTCACATGTGTTTAGGCGGATTGGCGTCGGCCATGTTGAATATTGTGTGGTATCCTTGTGAGCAGGGATTGAATGGAACGACTCCTCCAACGAAATTTTCACCTGTGCTCTGGTATCGTTTTTGAAGTGGGAAGCTCGAAAAAACGCAAATCATGGAAACTGAGAAGCATTTCAGACTTTGCCGATGCGCTCATCGTGATTTTTGAGACATTTTCTGTGAGTACCAACTCTTATTTTTGCTGTAGCAAAAGTTTGCAACAGGCCCATCGTAAAGATAGATAGTTCTGGATAATTTGATTTCACAGTTTGGCTGGCCTTTTGGGCCCTACAAACTCCATGACACAACTTCAAAATTACTGAAATGCCCGCACTCTCCTCAAATGGATATACTCAGAGACAAGAGACCCTCCACTAGTATCTCTGCCATTGTGGAAGCTTTTACTTTCGGGACTTCAGCATTCTACTGTTGACTTACCTACATGATTGACGTTCAACAACGTGTTGGCAGTTTCGTTTTGCAAACAAGCCAAAAATGGCCGACGTTTGGGAAACTTTTTTGGCTCACGACGTCATCCGAAGCTCATCATCGACCCTGTAGGTAAGTCAACAGCCGAAACGAGGGTGATGACTGTTGCTCCCTAATAATTGTCCATAAGGAATTGCTGAAACCCCGAAAGTAAAAGCTTTCACCTGTCGCTAGGAGGCCAGTGGAGGGTCTCTTGTGTCTGGATATACTAGACTGGGCCTGAGATATTTCCGTATTCGATGCCGAGCACCGTAAACATAGCGCCCTCTAACGGCAAAACAGAGGAACCGACGGTGAGGGGAGTCGACGCACGGAGTAGTGACCGAGAGAGTGGAATAAAAATCACAAGTTATGAATTGTTTGGTGATAAGTAAGTTAGAGGAGGACAACTTGCCATTGTCCGCGGCTACATTAAAACTCCATTAATTGTCGGGCGGCACTCGGAGTCCGGGCCTTTGTGCTCGGGAGCTGGCCGAGTCCGAAGTGCAGCGAAAAATAATAAATTTTCATTTGTATGAGCGACGACCGGCAGGACTCACCATTCACCCATTCACAAAGGAGTGGTCCACCAACCAACGCTCCGCGACAAGACCGCGCAGCCGGACGAGTTCGGGCCCGGCACCTGATCCCATGTACTCGCGGGCAGATGGTGTCGCCGGGGTACGAATGGAGCTGCTCTTTCTTATCAAATGAAGAAAAATTTCGCGAAATTGAATGAGCGATACTCGTGTAGAGTAGTGTGAGCTCATAAGTGCGTTGGTTAGAGATAACTAATATGACTAAAGTGTCTCGAGCAACTTATGCTGTTCCCGAGCCGCTAAAATTGCCTACTTCGATTATTGACTGCCAACTTTATAGAATGAGTAGAAAACTTTACTGTATAGTAGAGCGAAACTATTCCGCTAAAGCTTTGCTCAAAACGAATACAAATGACTGATGCATTCATACTTCAGAGTTGCCATAGCCAAGGATAATCAGGAAAAACGGAAAATGTCTGGGAAAATGAAGAATTCGTCGGGGAAAAAGTGTGAGGTCGAAAGGATAAATAGTAAAATGATACAGCAGCTGTGTCGTCTGTTATTTCACACGGTGACAAGTTTTTGACGAGCTATTGCAAACCTGGGAAAGTCAAATAATTGCTGCAGAACCTAGAAATTCTGTTTTGCGGTCGATACATTTATTATTTTTGTCCTGAATCTATCTCCGCAATGCTCTCTCTTCATTTTGTGGATCATGCGTTCGTTATCATTAAGTGCAGCCTCTGCCTCTGGCCCGACCCGGAGAAAAAGGAATCTTTGCCCTTACATTAGGATATTGGAACATTAGGATATTGTCGTCATTTCAGTCCTTAAAACAGTGCACGCAGGACGCAGATCCATACGCAGCGCCGCGCTTCAAGGAAGAACGCCGTATGAACATTCAAGAGCTGCCAAAATTTCCCTCAATAAAACATGTATTTTTGTGAAAGTTATGCATTTATATCCTTGAAAGTTCCAGATATTTTCGATTGCCAAAAAAACTGTCCAAAAAAATGGGGAACAAATACTCACAACTTTCCCAATAAATATCCTTTTTTGCCAAGAAAATTTGGCAACGCCTGAAGGTTCATACGGCGTTTATCCTTAGGACGGCAGCACAGACAGGTCTCTTCCAAAATGATGTTCGTTATCTGGCCCCAGCTCGTCAACCAATCACGAACCAAGTACCTGCGACCATTTTCTCTCATTGAACTCTAAGTCACGAAGACCCAGACGAATGTGTGAGGCGGTCTCCATCCGCGGCAAGTGTAAACAGACCCGCCAGGTCCTTGTAATTGATTACGCGGCAGGCGTTCTTTACATAACCGTCAGTTTAACGCCTTCTCCCTCCCCCTGCCCTCGAACAATTTACATCTGTCCACTCCCAAATGTATGCTCGATTCCCGCACGCAACTATGGCCGAACTTCTCCATTCCTTCGGCCAGTGCCAGTTAGGCCACCGGCACATCCCGAGACGCCCTTCATTATTCGTATCAAATGTCTTATGAAGCCTGGACACACGCAGGATAACAAATGGACGTATTTCTATCAAGCGGAACTATGTGCCTTATGACGTGAGCCCTGTTATGCACATATTCTCATGGGTCTCAGGGCTCACTTCATAATGCATATAGTTCTGTTCGTTAGAAATACGTCCAAATTATCTCGGAATCATCGTGTAAATGATACAACGCGTCGGAGGGTTGAATAATATTTATTAACTGTTGGCGGGAAAAGGAACCTTAATATACGGGAGAAGCTGTTTCCGCATAGTGAGTTTTGTCGTGTCGAATCAAGAAATCTGATTTTGAGATTATGACAGAAAGCTCTATCTGTTTATTTTCGTGCGAATCAATATGGAATCACGCAGAATGTAATGTTAGATTGTCATTCGGAAATCTCCTGCTCATACTGCCGTTCTTAAGAGGAGAGCCGAATGGGCATTCGAGACTCGCCGAATTTACTGGGATAAAACGTGTATTTCCAGCAAGTTACGTTCCCAGTCGATTAAGAGTCACAAAATTATCTCGTGAAACTCACAAGTGGATGACTTTTTTTGCACCCTAGGAATCTATAAGATCACGTAAAATATATCGTCATTGCATGGAGTCGTTTCAAAGTCACAAAAATTATCGCGAGAAACGCACGACCGGACGGCCGTTTCAGCCCCAGTAGAAAGATTCAAAATCATGAAATATACTGTGTCCCACAATAGAGTCGTCGTAAAGTCATACAAAATTCCACTCGAAACTTACGACTGGATTGCTGTTTTTGCACCCCTCAAGTCTGGTAGATAACGCGGAATACATCGTTCTCGCATGGAGTCGCTTAAAAGTCACAAAAATATCGCGTGAAACACACAACGAGACGGTCGTTTCAGCCCCAGTAGGAAGCTTCAAAATCACGTAATATACTGTGTCCCAGAATGGAGTCATGAGTTCCGCGCGGCATTTTTCGTGAGTTAAAGACAAATCAGTGCTAGGGCACTGTATATTACGTGATTTTGGAGTTTTCTAGTAGTGCTGAAACGGCCGTCCGGTGGTGCGTTTTACGCGATATTTTTTGTGACTTTAAAGGTACTTTATGAGGAAGATGTATTCCACGTATTCTACCAGACTTGAGGGGAGCAAAAACAGGCATCCAGTCTTGAGTTGTGAGTTTCGAGCGGAATTTTGTGTGACATTTAGACGACTCTATGCTGGGACACAGTATATTACGTAATTTTGGAGCTTTTAAGTGGGGCTGAAACGGCCGTCCCGTTGTGTGTTTCACGCGATATTTTTGTGACTTTTAAGCGACTCCATACTAGAACGATGAATTCCACGTAATCTACCAGACTTGAGGGGTGCAAAAACAGCAATCCAGTCGTGAGTTTCGAGCGGAATTTTGTATGACTTTAAGACGACTCCATGCTGGGACACAGTATATTACATGATTTTGAATCTTTCTACTGGGGCTGAAACGGCCGTCCCGTTGTGCGGTTCTTGCAATATTTTTTGTGACTTTAAAGGTACTCCATGCAAGGACGATGTATTTTAAGTGATCTTGCTGATTTCCGGGGCGCAAAAACAGCTATCCGGTCGTGAGTTTGAGGCGAAATTTTGTGCGACTTTACGACGACTCCGAGCTGGGACACAGTATATTACGTCAGATTTTGAAGCTTCCTGCTGGGGCTGAAACGGCCGTCCCGTTGTGCATTTCGCGTGATATTTTAGTGACTTTAAAGCTACTTCACTAGGACGATGTATTTTACTTGATTTTGCAGATTTCCGGGGCGCAAAAACAGCCATCCAGTCTTGAGTTTTGCGCGATATTTTTGTGACCTGTAAACGACTCCATGCAAGATAATGCGTTTAACCTGATCTCGCAGATTGCTGGTGTTGCATAAACTGCCATCCGGTCGTTTGTTTCGCGTGCAACTTTTGTGACTTTAAAGGACTGCATGCTAAGACGATGTATTTTAATTGATTTAAAAAATTCCTACCGGCGCTGAAATGGGAATCTAATTGTGCGTTGTACGCGATATTTTTTTTGACATTAAAACGAGTTCATGCTAGGTTTATGTACCTCTCTTAATACGCGCTCTTCCAACGTTGGATTTACCTGCTTGTTACCTACAATAATCACGAAAGCCTTAATATTAGTCCTTCCGAGGACACTGAAGGCAGAAAAAAATAAGAATTTGAAATAATCTTAATGACGCTTATTATAATTATTATGACCGGGGCGTATAACGTTTGCTTGCTTTTCTAAACACGCGTTTAAGTCTCTGAATCGATTCATAGCTATTGCTTCTGCCTTAAGACACGGATATGGAACTTCTAAGATACTACATTAATAAAACTAAGTTTAAACTTCCAGAATTTTTGTTACAAGTAATGCCTTACGTAAAAACCTACAGTTGGCGTGATGCATTCTGTTTTTCAAATGCCTATCCGAATACGACGTTGGCATTTGCCACACTGAAAAAAATGAGTTAGCGTTGGGTGACTAAAATTCGTTTCTGCACACTAACTCAAATTCTGTGATTTGGATACACATGATTTTCAGTTTCTGTACACTAACAACTATTCGTGTAGGAGACTAATTCCCAGAATTCGCGTTGGACGACAATAAATACGGGTACAGGGGTACTTCAAGTAAGTGTCCAGAACTAATATATTGGGGTAGTGCCCTGATTTATTGGCGTGGTGCTCTAATTTATGATAGTAGTGCACTAATGAATTAGCGTGCAGCGCTAATTTGAAATCTGTATGGTTTCCGCCACTGTGATTGGCTCCTACGCTCCTGCGGACTTGTGACGTCAACGCACGGCTTTCCAATATGGCCGTCGGCGGCCCTAAATGTAAATAATACTGACTGAGTGACTGATTGCTCGCAATTAGGGCTCGTGCGACGATTAAATTATTTCTTTGGATATGTAATCAAGCTGGTTTGAGCGATACTTAGCATAATTGCACACAGTGGAAAGGTGTTAATCTCCCAGAAATAATAATGAACAAATTAGTGTGGTAGAATTGCCGACAAATGTTCCAGTGTACCATCTCTGAAATTCAATTTTTGTGTCATGTTTTTTCATTAGAAAAATAGCTCAAATTGCCAAAAATTCACCCAGAATAGTCTCACCGCTTCTCTCACCAAGACAAGTGATATCAGAGTTAATTCTTAAATACTTCCGAGAAGCTTCTTTCTGCTTCATTTCCAACCGATGTTTACATTAAAAACTGAGCATTTTGCACTGAAACGGTGAAGTGTGTTATCTATTTGGACCAAACTGTCTTAGGAACCGTTCCCTTATACTATGTTTATTTTAATAATGCTTTTTTGAGTGAATCTACTGTGCCCAACTAATGTGTACAGTGTCTGCTTGTCCCGACTGCACTAGCCTAGATATGGATGGGAAATCTATGTGATCGCACCCCGTTTAAAATTGGAGTTTCACTAACGAGCAGAACTTGAAAATTCCTAAATCATCATGGTTTATGAACTCATATTCGCAGAGTTTGTCGGAAATGAAAAAGCTGATTCAACTTGAGGTCATTCATGTCCGTGTCAATTTTCTCGCACTCTCTTCAGCAAGCTTAGTTTGCAGTTTTTCTAATCGAACAGAATTCAGGGCGTTTCCATGGTTTTCCTCTCATATTGTTGCTCAGAAAATGTGGTAATTTTCATAATGTAACAGTATTGTGGAAAATTGTGTTGATGGTCCAGTAATATAACAGCGATTAAATCCCTATGACGTTACTTTGTCTTCAAACTTCATCACCCTCGGTGCCATAGCAAAACTTTCTTCTTGTGTTTGCACAAGTACAGGTAAGCATTTAGAATTTTCTATGGTCAAACTACTTAATTCATGTTAAAATTTATGGCATAATGATAATGACGCAGGAAAATGGAGGAGGATAAACTTTACTTGTCGTCAAGTTTATCTCCGTAAGATTGATATCATAGGCTCAATTACAAGCTTCCATTAAAAAATTCTCACAAGCTTCCTTTTTTGCAACACCTTCCCAGATCCGCAACCGGCAGAGGATCTACTAAAGTAAATTATGAATAATTTCCTCCTGGAAGACTATGAGCTATAACATTTAACTAGAAAAAGTTTTACGTGTACTTCATAGTATGTGTAGAAGATTCTTTTTAAACTCGATCTTAGGAGATGATGAGTGGGTGATCAACTTGCTATTTTAATACCTTGCGCAGACATCTTATGGTGCCATACTGCCATATCACAAAATTAGAATTAGTTTACCTAAGACCATCATGCATAATCACTGAAACAATCATGTGTACAATATATTAATTTGCGTGGTTCATCTCTTTGGCCGCTCTTCTCTTCGTCTTGCCCAATCTTTTGGGCACAAGAGGAGAGAAGAATATGTTGCCATTGACAAAGGCAGTTCGTTTCCTTATTAGTTTCAGAATTTCAGAACATTGCTATGTATCTCTACAGTTTAATTATGATTTTGACACCTAGCAAATAGGTAACTGGATGCATATCTGATCTCTCTCTTTCAATTTTGATTCATGCATTCCACTTACCTGTGAAAGAAGTAACAAGATTTTTTTAAATTTTCTCTTTATTGGTAACTTTCATTGGAATCAGGATTTTCGATTCTTCAATCAAAATGCATAATAAATGGTTATTTATTATTATATTGGCGTTTATTTTTTATTTAAAATTAAAATAACAGAGAAAATTTAAGTACATCCTTCAAGAACAAATCTTCCCATTTATAATGCTGCTAAAAATGAGGGGCTTGGAGGAAAAGGGGCATAAGTGCAATTTTTTTTCGAATATTGAGATAATGAATGTTTTAACTAAAAGTAGTCTTAAGATATATTTTGAGAAAAAATCTTCATTGTAATCCAGTTTGGAAACATCTAAGAGCAAGTCTGAGCTTTCTTTCCGCCATAAGGCTCTAAGTACTTTTTAAACTTTGGGGACAAATTTCTTGAAGAAGCAAAAATGCCCCTTATGCGCCTTGTCCTCCAAGCTCCTCGAATGTCTAATATTTCTGTCTCTTAAGAATAATCCATAACCAAGACTTTCAACCCATAACAGCCTGCAAGAGTTTTCTCTTTGCAAAATAGAGGGGCCCCAGTGATTTTATTTCTGAAGCTACTTAAAATAGTTAATTGTTGGGGTCCATTGCATCATCCAAGAGTTTCCACAATCCTTACATTTCAAATGAGATTATACCTTTTTCCAAATGAACTGCATTCATGGAAAAATCAGTTTAATCGATGCATGGAAACACATCTAGTCGAAAGTCACTTCTCATAATCAATGAAATGAATCATTTTATTAATCTTGATTTTTTGCAGTTCAAATAATCACATTTAACTTCTTGGACGTAATAGGTAATCACCTCTAATTGAGGATACCAGGGGAAGACCCCTGTCTGACGTGACCAGTAGTATTCCTAATAGGATGGCATTTTGCAAAAATGAACCAACAGTGCCTATTCCACAGTCAAAACATTGTGCAACTTTTTCTACCTACCTTGCAAGAATAAAGTGATCCTGTAAAGAAGGTTTATCTTTTCTTTCAATTAACTATAAATTCAAGACAAAAATTTCCTTTTAAAATGTAATGGTTTGCACGATTTTCAGTGCTTGCATTGCAAAGAATGAAAGTTGCACAATCTCAGCAGCATTGGAATGCTCCTGGTCTGCAATCGAATTATGTGTGCTTACATACCTAAAAGTTGACTTCAGGTTTAACTTAGTAGCACCTACTGGTATTTAATGAGGGAATCAGATCAGATTTATCAGATTCATAGAATAAGACAGCAGCCCAAGCAAAGCTCATGAAAAGTTACATTCCTATCTCGTTCGTCAGTTTCAAAAATGAAAAACAGCCTTTACAGGACTTTCTTTGCAGAATTTCAGGAAAAATGGGGAAAATGTTGATGAAACTTACTTGTTAATAACATTGAAATAAAAACTTTTGCAAGAGCTTTCGAGTCAGATCTAATTTAAGAATAAGGCAGGCCACAAAAAAATGTCAGTTTTTAAGGCAAAATAAGTTAAGCTTCCTTCTTGCGGGGTGGTTGGACAATTTTTCATTTAGAATTTCCCTGCCTATCCTCTCATTTTTCCTGAAATTTTGAAATAATTTTCTTTCTTGGTGCACAAATAGAAAGGCTTACAGTATTTTACAAACTTTAGTTTTATGAGGAGGTAAAAAGATTTTTAGGCAGGCAAAAAAAGTTTAGATAAACAGATTTGTCAGGAATAAAACAATTTAATTAAAATTTTATTTGGATTATATCATATCATCCATAAAGAAAAACAAAAGGAAAAATTAGAAACTTTAACTTGGTAAAATAAGAACTAGTAAATAGACAACAGGTTAAATATTCAACAAAATTCTTAAATAACAAAAACAAAACAAAACAAAAAAACAAAAAACAAAAACAAAAAACAAAACTCAAAATAACAAAATTCTTATTGCCTAGGTAGGATTTGACAATCTTCCTATTGGTAGCATTTGGTGTCTTCATTAAAGAAAATGTAACTACTTACTAATCAATTTTATGCCCCAAGAATTTGTGAGCAAGGTAAGTAATGGATGCATTTTGAACATTATAAATTTAATCCTGAACGAAAGAAATAAAGGAAAATACAAACAAAGAGGAAAATTCAAAACAAGAGAATGTACTTCCACAATACTATCCACAAATATGAGTGGTAGAAAAACAAAATGAACTTAAGTGAGAAAAAATAAAAACAAAAAAGTGAAGTAGTAAAATAATGCAAACAAAATTTTAGGGAGAGAATAAAATCAGTTAATGCTTCATCCTAGATTTTACTTTTAAAGTTCATTGAGGAGTAGACGTTTGACAAATTCTCAGAATATCTTAAATACTTATTTAAGCTCATATGCTTAGTTCTGACACTGAAAATTTCAGATTGACTTACTTAGCCTTGACCTTCAATCTCCTCATGTCAATAAGAGCAGAGCCACTATTATCAATTAACTTGGTACGCATAAAAATGAGATCATTGGTTACAGCAGTAGGTAAGCACATGAAAAAGACAGTGCATACAATGAGCGTCTTGGAAAACTGAGTTTTCAACTAAGAATTAGTGAGGAACAAATATTCGTACACAAGTACCAAACTAATTGTCTAATTTTAGCAGTCTTGAAGACTAAATACTAGCCTGGAACCAATTGTAGGGTTTCCTACATTTACAGCAAATTATCTTACAGCTAAAAATTGATTTGAGGAGTCAAAAATTTCATGTGAAAAATATAGTAGCCTGACTGCGGGTTCTTAGGTTTGAAATAAGTTGTACCTCAGCTTAAAATTAAATTGAAAATAGAAAAATTAAATTGAAATATAGAAAAAAAAAGTAAATTGAAAAATAGACAAATTACTTGGATAAATGTTAATCCTCTGACTTTCCTTGTTTGGAAATAATGCATCAAGATGAGGTTCAAAGCAAAGTTTTCATTTTTTCAAGAAATTACGAGAATATAATTTTAAAGGAACGTTAAATTGGAATTATGGTGCAAAATGTAATGACAAATAAAAAGCGCCACTTGGTATTTGTGAGCGTGACAAAGGCATGGGGTCAATAAGATTAGATGGTTCCACAAGGACATAAGAGTTAGTTTTTGTAATTTGGTAACTGCAGTAATGCCGATCATAGAATACAGTATCATATTTTGCACACAAAAAATAAGGAGTTGCAGCTGACAATACTATTCTGGAGATCTGACAAAAACAAGGCTGATCATCCACAAGATCATAAAAAAGCATCATGGCTGGTTTGAATAGAATTCCACACAGGGTTATCCATGATGTTTCCAGACAGGTATCAAGCAATCCTTCGAGAGGAATATTGAACTCATCTTGCAAATGATTTTTAGCAACAGAAATGCAGGGCCCAGTTTCACAACTGTCTTGAAACAAAGTCGAAGAATTTAAAAAATAAGCAAACCGCAACTGATGTTTCTTAGCAACTGTCAAAGGAACATTTTTGCGACATGTCATTGAGGCTGCTGTTCTTTTGGAAGCGTAGTGTTTCCCTTCAAATCTCATAGACCATTGCTTCCTTATTGGGCCAAATTCAAGAAGTAGATGGTGATAATGTGTCATCATGTGTTGTTTGAAGGTTAAATTTGACTTGGTTAAATTTCTGTACAGTTGGAGATGTTCCTCAATTTTCGCTCTAAGTAACTCACTGCAAGATTTTTGAAGGGATGGGGAAAAAATGAGATCAAAACAATCTCTAAAGCTAATAAATAATTCCCACACATGATGGCCTTGAGGAATGAGATTCCCTACAATTAACGGCAAATATCTCACTAACACCATCATTTCGGCAGCAGATAAAGACAGAGAGTCTTCTGTGAACAGTTTGGTCAAGTCAGGTGGTCTGCTCCTGTTATCGACACCGAAATCATAAAATGCTACCTTAAGACAGAAAGTGTCAAAAGTAAAAAACCCGGCATCTATGAAGTAGTTGAGCACAAAAATTATGACCAAGCCTGCGGCTGATTCCAAGATGTCATGCATGCAATCTGCGGAAACTTTTGTTGTGCAGTGGAACTCTTTAAGATCATTCCATACACACGGCTCTTTAATCCCTGTTGAGGATACATCTTCCGCTAATAAGTCTTCAGCGTAATTAAGAGGATCTCGATACAAAGTTGGGTCATCCCGGCACGCTTTTTGAAAGTCGCATTTTTTCATTCAACAGATGCGGCATGGATGATTTGCTATGAAACACTCTACGAGTCCTAACATCTGATTCATGCCTAAATTATCACCATACATGAGTGCAACCACAAAATATAATTGTTTCTTCTCACCATTTGCTTCCACTTCTATTCCAATATCATGCAAATTGTTTAATGATTGAATCAATTTATGAAATGTCCTACCAGGACCGCACAATGTGCGATCTTTCGCTCTAAATAAAAGACAAAGAAAAATAGCATTCAGGCAGCTCTGAATGGTAGGCGGTAAGCATGGTACAGTGGCATAAACAGCTGAGAGCTTATTAATTCCTCGATGTGTTCCTAATGGATTGCACACTTCGTATTCATCATTATAGATTAAAAGCGGAATGAATAGGTCATTTTCTCTTGTCGCTCTGAGTCTCTCAAGGGTACGTTTCCATTCTCTACCTTGGATTACATTAGATAAATTATCATTATCAGCATACAATTCACTCATATATGCTACAGTTTCATTGAGAATATTTTTGTACTCAAAAAAAAGTTTTAGGACTTGACCTAATGGAATTAATTGAGCTGTAACATCAACCATTTGATTTCTAATTCTCCCTTTAACACGCTTTTTTGCGATTTTGTGACCAATAGGTTCTGAAATAGGTCTGACAAAAATACCTTTTAAAGTGAAAAACTTCATTCGTTTGTATTCAGTGTCTAAATTTGCAAACGGTTTTTCAAGAATTTCAAAGCTTTTATTTATTTCAAAAATATCTTCTGGACTAGGCCCTCCTTCTGTGCTTAAAGCTTTGTTCACTTTGCTCTGTAAAACTGACATGTGAGTAGCCGTTAAGAGAGCAGTTTCATCTAGGATCATTTGAACAGCATTTGCAGGAATTGTGGTATGGGAATGAAGCTTTGAAACGAAAATGGAACTTGAATTTAAAACATGCTCACTGAGATCTAAATTGTTTATAATATCAAGAGACTCATTTCTTTCTAGTTCAAGAGGTTGAGCAAGTAGATTAATCTCAGGAGCATCTCCTAGGTAGTGATTATCTTCTGCATTCGGAACTTCAGGCTCAGGTTCAATGGGATCAATATGGCATTTACTGTAATGGTTTTCTAGGAGCTTGAGTTTAGAAAACCCTTTCCAGCATCCTTGCTCACCACATTTGATAGGTGCAGTCGAGGTTTTGCCATGGTTGGTCACAACATGCAATTTAAAATTCTTAAAAGTGAGGAAATTATTCTGACAATAATAACACTTCGGCATCTTTATAAAAGGAACTAAAATTCCTTAAAAAATGATTCAATTATTTAACTCTGGTGGACAAACAAGGAAAACAAGGATAATCAAAACCATGAGCGATAAAACCCAGATAACAGAAATCACTGTGAGGAAGAAATGAGCCCCAAGGTGGATGCCACAGCCTCTACGGATGGGATTTTAGCATCAAATGGTGTTGTAATTTTGAAAATATGCTGCTGAATTAAGGACCAAACCTGATTACTAATGAGTGAAAACTCTGCGTTCAAAACCATTATCAGTTTAAAACATAAATCTAATGCATCAATGGGTGTTTCAACATTATACACATAGTTATTGAAAACGACAGCACAATGAGGGCATTCGGTGCCAGAGACAACAGGCAAGGGTTGGGCTTGTCTGCCAGATTTTTTCAGCTTCTCGTCACGACGTTTTAGTTCAATTTCGATTTCATTGTCTGAAGGCACAAACAGCATAAAGTCATCAACGATTTCCTTGCGAGAAAATTTTTCCCTTTTTTTCCCCGGTAGAGGGGCGAACAGGCTAGGTAGAGTTCTCAGGGCAAGGAGTGACTTTTCTTCTTCATCTGTCAACAGAGAGAAAGGCAGTTACATAGTGAACATAACAAAGTTACAAGATAGTTATGACCTTCTTTCTAGTTACGGTAAAACCTTGATAAACCGGACCTCACTGATCAAAAAAGAAAAAGGGGTTATCAAAGATGTGGTATCTGCACACTTAATTTCGAAATGGCAGATTTATGCAAATAAAAGCGAGTATATTTGTGAGTGGGTTACCGGCACACTCTTTAGGTAGCTCATCCAGTCAAAAGAGAAAGCATTGTAGGAAAATAAGGTATGAATATATAGCTGGTTACATCTCATACCCTCTTGACTTCACATGGTATTGGCATTTACACATGAGGGAGTGCCGACTCCGGATAGGATACTGTGGCGGCTACGTGTCGCAGAGCAACAAAGAGTATTGTGAAAACGGCTTCTTTGTATGTATTTACTCATGATATTTTTCTACACTGTTCAAATCTGACAGGTACCATGCGCAAAATGGACCTAAATACTACTCTTTGTCGCCTCAATAATTAAAGTCATAACCAAAGTTGGCATCTAAATATTCCTACTCACTTAGCTATAAAAACAACGGCCCGATAAACTGTCTTAATTGATACTAGCATCTGTTAGGAACCCCTTATAAAAGATTCAATTGGGTTAAAGACACTTATGAGAATATGTAATCAGTTAGGAGAAACCTGATTCTAAGGTGCCAAAAGACATCCGGTTCTCATCATTAATAATTTCAGAAACAACCATTTTGGCCTCCAAAAAAGTCGGCCCCTAAATATTAAGCTGGCCAAATTGGCCAGTAGAACGTCTCAGTAAGATTCAAACACTGTTTTTTTCAAAATATATTTCATTTTTTATTCTCATATCATAATAGCCTTGCATTCAATGGAGAGGAAAACAGGGGTAGCAATTTGAAGCATCAGCTCTCATTTAATCAGACTTGGCCCATGAGTTTATTTTCAGTCAGCTTTAAGAGACGAGTCGAATGCATGAATATGTTATGTAAGGTAGTAAGGAACAATCAAGTCTTGAGCTCTGTGCCATTCTTAAATCTGGCAGTAAAAATGGAGAAAAAAATGAGAAATTTGGGCCAAGTTTTAAAGAACCACACACAGAAATATGAGTTCTTATCCTGAATTCTATACTTACTCAAGCTGTCACGAAGGGCAAAAAGGGGAAACTCATTGTCGACAAAGGTTTTATACTGCGGCTCAGCAGTCGCCTTAACCGCCACTACTTTCAGAATGTTCTTTAAAGCAGGCCACGTCGTCACCAAAACATTTTCTTTTCCTGGGAAGAGGCAGTTGAAGTCTACTCTGATCTGAGAAGTAGATATGAAAAAAAGAGATTTTAAAAGAAAGTATAAGATAGGTACTATATCTAATAAATAATTACAAACATAGAAAATCAAAATTAGTTTCAGTGACGTGTGAATGATGGTGAAGTAATTTTTTTCTTTCTCTTTGTTTAGAGGACAAGGGAATAAAGAGAGTTCGATGTATCTAATTTTGTCATTATGAAGGTGAAAATTATAATCCTTAATTACTTTCTTAACTTATTATAAGGGTTGCAAGATTAAGCAAATCTTAAAATTTCCTGACTTTTCTCTGACTGCCTGTGACAACTGCCTTACTATTTGGACAACATTTGCAATTTGGAACTATAAAGTCTAGCCCGGTTCAAAAACAATATATGTGCCATTAGTTCCCCTATGCACATGCATAAGTGTTTTTCCAGAAGAGCCAGAATTTATAGTTCCAAATTGCAAAATGCAGTCCATTTGTGCTAAAATTTTCTGACTTCTGAAGCACTCAGTAAAGTTGACATGCCCTCTCAGCATACAATACTGCCGTCCTAAGGAGGAACGCCGTATGAACATTCGAGAGTTGTCAAATTTCCTTTGATAAAATGTTTCTTTTGGAGAAAAGTCGTGAATATTTTACCTTGAAATTTTCAGGAACTTTAGAACAAAATACAAACAAATTTACATGAAAAATATTCATAAGTTTACCCGGGAATTCGTGTTTTATCAAAGAAAATTTGGCAACGCCTGGAGGTTCATATGGCGTTTTTTTTTTTTTTTTCCGGCAGAATAGAGGTTCCAGCTTTTGGCTGTACCGGATAGAAAATACCCTTGAACTCCAGAAAAATTTCCTAACTTTACACAGACTGAGACCCTTTTTGTAAACTTCGTTTTTGGCACTTTTATCAGATTTGTGTTAAAAAGAAATAAAAATGAAAGTCAAACTTCAATATCTTACTGAAAATTAATCTTTTAAAATTTCAAAAACAAATCCTTACCCGCTTGCCTGGCAAAAATTAGGCATCAAAAATAAAAACAAATTGAGGTTGTATCTGCAAGATTTTAAGAAAAAGGTACACGAAAGTAAAAGAACTAAAATTTACAGAGGAGCCAATTGAAAAATGTTCATTGCAGTCCGACTACTTTAAAAAAAAAAAATCTACTGATACAGCTCAAACCATCTCATTGATAACATGGTGTCAAATAAAAGCGGAGAGTTAGCCTGCATTAAGGTAGGTTAATATTTCCAGTTTTGGGACCCTGACGCTCCTTATAGTGCAATGAGGTGATTGGAAGAGAGTTTCAGTTGTTTATTCTATAAAATCTTGATTTTCTAGGCAAATTAATTCAAACAATTAAAGTACATCCTGTCACTCCAATCATGATACTCAAACCAGTAAAGTCTCCCTAGATTTTGGTTGGAGTATAGCCAAAAGTATTTTCATACGTATGTACCTAATTACTTGACTCTATTTTACCATTTCCATGAATGGGCCCTGAAAGTTAAAAAAAATTGTCAAAAATCTGGCGAAAAGTGCCCCTTCCTAAACTAACAAAATGATGCAATTTACATTCCACACTCAGACCAAAATCTAGGGAGGATACTAAGTGACCTCCCTTTGTCAATGAAGTGGCTGTGACAGGTTATATACGATCATGTTTCTTCTGACAAAATTATATTATTTCAGTATATTAAAAATTTCCTTACCACTGTTGCCCCTATTTCCTTTTTATAAACGGGGTATTTTTCCAGATATTGGTGTATCTGGAGATTAGTATTGTCGTGCAGTGGCTTCAGTCGCAAATGAATGGTGCTCAGCCACTTTTCTTCAAAAATATCATAAGGGGAGTAACTATTCTGCACCCATTTATGGTCCTCTTCTAACTTGGTTTGATCAACGCTAGGATCTGTAACACAGATTAACATAGATGAAATAAAATAAAACTGAAATGCAAATTGATCCCATAGCGCTTTCTTTTGGCAGTGTTTTTTTTTTGGGGGGGGGGGGGGGGCTTTAAGAAGAGCTGACAAAAGAATAGAATGTATGATAAAAAATATTCCAAATAGTCAAGACACAAAGTGATAACTTCAGCTCAGATAGATTTGGAGTAAATCAGCCAAGCTTACAGGTTTTGATCCTCTCTTTTTTTACGACACAATGTTTCCATAAATTAATATTTTTAAATTCTCATACTTTTTCTGATATCTCCTGACTGTAAGGCAAAATTTAAACCTTCCTCTAACTTTCTACATTTTCAAACCAAGCATTCACCTGGCTTCTTTTGCTCCAAGAGCTATTTCTTTCTCTCTCATCAATTGGATTGCACTTTGCAAAAAGAAATTCCAAGCTTCCTACAAGCATTCCAGTGTTGTTAGGATTGTGAAGCTTACATTCTCTGCAAAAAATTACTGAAGTCATGCAAAAATTTATAAGTACAAATTTAATTTTTTTCTTAATTCTTAGTTCATTGGGAGTGAATATTTAATTTGTTAGGCTGATCAGTTTGTATTGGCAAGGAAAACAAAGTTTCAATATCTTAGCAAAATTGAAATGTTCTTGGTTCTTTTTCGCAATAAGCAATCAAATTGACGAGAATGAAAGTCACCGACAATGATTGACTGAGGATAACCGTACTACAGAGCAGATTATTTATCGACGGTGAAACTACCAAACCACGTATCTCGTTTGCGGTGTTTAAAAATCTACACTCGCATTTTATTTTTTTGAAGTAGACCAAATCAATATCATCCCTTGAAATTTTCACAGAATTCTTTCCGCACGAAGAGGAAAAATCACAGAAATTTTCAAGACTGGACGTTAAGTAGTTTTTTATTTAAAAAATAAAGAATGACAGGAAGTCTGCGACGTCGCAAACCGAGATACGTGGTTTGGTAGTTTCACCGTCGTTATGTATTCACTGCCGCTTTAGGTACCCCATTATTTTTTATTTAAATGGTTCAAGTAGTGAATGTTGCCAAAGATATTTTTTATTTATTTTGCATGGTGTGTTGCAACAATTTTATGCCAAAAGCGAGCTGTGCTTGAGTAAAAAAAGTTCTGGTTGTTCTCGCTAGATTTCTGTGATAAATAATTATTTTCCTTAAGATTTCTTAAACTTAAATATTGTTTATTGTTTCTCCTTTTCAATACTTATTTCAAGTAATAACCCCCAAAATTGAGGAAATCTGCTCACCTAGCTCTGAGAGAAGATTAACAACAGGTTCGTTGTTCAACACGGACGGCTTCTCACTTGACTGCTTCTCGAAGAAGCCGGTTCGCTTAAAAAGCTTTATGCGGTATTGATATTTCTGGTAGAGCTGGCCTTTGGGTCCAATATTTTTCTTTGAATCTTTCGAAGAAGGAGGCTTCGGTATATAATAGATATTTTTGCTTTCCCCTGGAAAGGCTGCAGATACTGCTAATGCCAAATACTTGAACTTATTAGGAGTAATTTTGTGATTAACGCAAGAATTTTGGATGTGAGTGATTAGAATGGTTTGTAACATTTCTCGAATTTTTCCAGTTACCACATGTTTCTTAAATGCATCTTTGACATATTTTCCGTCAAGTGATGCATCTAAAACCTCAGAAATGAAATCTTGCAGCTCCTTAACTTCGGCAGGAGAAGCATTTCCCAATTCATATGTATCGATGCATTTCGCACCGATACCTCTGCAGACTTTGTCGTACAACTCTCGAGGTTTCGCGTTGAGATCTCCTGTTTTATTTGATGGACCTTTGTCGTCCTTTGATGGACCTTGGTCGTCCTTTGATGGACCTTGGTCGTCCTTTGATGGACCTTGGTCGTCCTTTGATGGACCTTGGTCGTCCTTTGATGGACCTTTGTCGTCCTTTGATGGATATTCGTCAGAATTAGTTAGAATTTCGTACAAGGCATCAATCTCCTTCTAGTTCAACAAACAAAACAAAATTAGTGAGAAATTGTTGGTCAGTCAACAGCTTAAAAGGAGGGGATGTTGAGAAGATGGAATATGACTTTTTAAGTTTTTCTTCACTGAGAATTCCTTTCTGTTGCAAATTAAGTAGTGAGTTTTTAGCGACATGTATGACTAAAGTAACATGATGAAATTACAAGATGCCATTTACCGGATGACCTCTGGGTTCGGAGACAAGAATGGAGACTAGGTGTCGCAGAGCGCGCAGGCGCGCTGTAAAAACTACTTGTATGTATGGTATGCATAAGTTAAACATGTTTGTATAACTAGCAATAAACCAAATATTATTTTGTAGAAATAGTAGAGCCACAGCATTGCATCTGGTATACATTTTAATATTTACTTACTTACATAGAAAGCGTAAGCGGAGTGAAAAGCTTTCACTTTTTACGTAGATAAATAATAAAATATATACCTAACGCAATGCCTCAGCTTTACTATTCGTACCAAAAAGACGAAGGGAAAAAAATGTATGTAAAAGCTGTGCAATGCTGTTACAACTCCGCGACTCAGTGCATTAGTTTCAGTTGAACACTTTGAAAGCTATACATGCATTCTACCCTGAAAAATAGTGCATACATTTACTCATTTTTCTGTAAAAAATAATTATGATGAGTGGTGCTCTGGTTCGATGCCACTTCCTCTCAATTTTTCAAAGAAGTTATTAATATTTTTCCTTGAAATGTTCAGATATTTCAGATTAAAGTGTGTAGGAAATTGTCAGAAAAAAATTGAAGTAAAATCTTCAAAACTTTTCCAATAAATTAGTATTTTATCAAAGGAAATATGACAACTGCTCATGCGGCATTTTTTCTCAGCACAGCAGTAGTAGCCACCATGGTTTTTTTCACATTTAATTCATTCATTAGTGCAGCATGAATTTGCACTAGTTAGGTTCACAATATCAAAGTTTCATCAGTCTTTTGGCAACAAACATTTTGTCACACCTTAACTTCTTACTTGCATCTCAAACAAATTATTCCATACTTACATCCGCATCTACAACGTGATCCAATTTAGTTAGAGGTTTCAAATCGGCTACTTCTACAGGTTTAAAATTTTCCGAAGGTTCCAATTTTTTTGGCAATTCTGAAGGTTTTAAATCTGCAATTGCTTTTAGAAATCTAAGCCTGGGGCCTGTTTTTGGGATGAGTTTCGAGGCTGATGAATCAGTAAAGAGAATCAAATCTTCGAAGGTAACTTCGTCTTCTGAAATGCACAAGAAAGATACTTATATTAGAATTCATCTAAAATCACACATGGTAAAAAGGAGATATTATCCAATGCTGTAGTAGGCATGGAAGTATAAAAAACTAATAAAAACGCAATTTGTGGCAAACAAGCATTAACAAGAGAGCCCTTTTTTTTCTTCTTTTTTTTACTTTTGTTAAAAATTATCTACTGGGATTCTATCTGGGTAGGAAGGAAAATGAATGTAAGGAGGAACTCATTGTTAGGGTAATTCGCAAAAATTATCACTGTTTCAAAATGGCAACTAGTCAAGTCGTTTCAAAAATTTCAATTTCACGTACGTATTTGGAATTCTGAGCAACCGCTTGCTTTCACTATAACCTTCTTTTTCGAATGAGTTTAAGTATGGGAATTTGTCACTTGGTAGGGGTTGTCAAAGAAATGGAACCCCAAAAATTTGGCCACTAATCCTCAGAAATAAATGTTCATTTTTAGATAATCCATATCAAGTGATTCATTCTGGTAAGAGATTTTAAACAAGATTAGTTTCTTAGGAATTTTGATCCCATAGATGCGATGTAAAAAATTCAGGATCCACTCAAACTTGAGACTGGGTCGACTCTCTGAAATTGATACATTGTATTTAGTATACTTGCTGGTATCCATAATTCAACGCAAGATTTTGCTTTCCAAAAAATTAACGACTGTAAGTTTCAGAGATGATTCTTGAATGAAAATTACAGACACTGAAAAAATTCTTGACATATTAACCGAGAAAACGGTAACAACTACCTAGAATTCCCGGTTGTACGTCATCCCTGTTATTTCCCGGTAGAGTTACCATTATGTGAATTGGTATTGTAACCAAGATTTTTTTTCAGTGACCTGCCGCCAAAGTGCAAAGAAGGAAAACTGAAAGTTTGTCTGGTTTAAGATTGTACTTACAGTGCTCCACTGTAAAAGAATTGATGAGCTCTTACTAAAAAATTTGGGCAATTGAGAAGAACTGAACATGAAGAGGGTTGCAAAAAATCTGGTCAGTGACTGTTGTTGCTCCAAGGTTGACAAATGACTAGATTGGAACGTTATTAATGGATATTGGTATTGATGATCTCGGGGGCTTACACATGGGTCACTGTCTAGTATCTCAAAAGCCTTTATGTACTGAGTAACACTCATAGTTTCAAATCAATTGGAATTTCTTGTGGAGAAGGAAAATTAGTGGCGTAATACATTGATTTAGTAACTACCGGGTGATCCAGACCACCCTTCCACTATGTCTCTCCGAAGAACCACTGACAATTGAGTTTTGAGGGCCAGGCCTGCCAAAAGGGTTGGGATACTGGGTCTAGGGCCCAGGCCCCGGTACCATGGACCCAGTATCCCCACCATTGTGTCAGGCCTGGCCCTCAAAACTCAATTGTCAGTGGTACTTTGGAGAGAGATAGTGGAAGGGTGGTCTGGATCACCCGGTATGTTTGTCTTGTGATGTTCTATACATCTATAATCGATGGTTCCAATGTAACAGAAACATAGCCTTAATTTCAAATTCTATGTTGAGTACCTATAATGGTGAATCATCATTAGGTATTCATTGATGGATCATACCTGAGTTGCTTCTCAACTCATCAAACCAGTGGTTCGGTTGCTGAATTGATATCGAATGATCCTGATCAATAAATCCCTATCTTAGCAATGCTCTTCATTGATCGAGGAGATTCAATAGCAATTCAACCAACAAACCGCTGAGAAATCTTGATTGCTCACAACGTTTGGACACACATTCTACCATCTGTATCATTAATATGACAAGGTTATGCTTTAATACTTCACCTTAGGTTGATCAAATTAAGTAGTGCACATTACCTGGCTGCCCTTTGAATCCACAGGTGCAATGCAAGCAGAGAAGGCAAAGCTTTGCCCTTGTTTGTATACCTTCCTTATGTATCTTGTCTTATGGGCTCTTGTCACAAAAGAAAATCATGGCGAGAACTTTTCTCTTAGTAGGTAAACATGAGTAAGTCACTTCCTCTTGAAGAGGCTTATTCAAACAGTGATAAGGCTCAACTGAAGCAAATGAAAATGTTGAAAGCTAGGATGTCGATAAGCACTCGAAGACAGAAATCTAGGTGTGAACTATACATCCAAGTCTTTATAAATTGTAACATAATATGCTAAGTACTGACCTTTGAAAGCATCGACGTACCGCTCGAGACCTATTCTTCTTATAAATGCTTCCGTCTCCTTATCCATTTTCACTACAAACTTGAAGGAACGACTGAACGAGATACAGCACAACAGGTTAACTTCACACCGGCGGGAAATCACGATGAACAATCAAACAAACAGTACCAACACAAATTTCTATGTCACAGTTCTTTCCGATGAGACATAAAGTGAAGTGCCCTTATAGATACACTTCTTTATCGACAAAATTTTACACCAGGATATGTTATAATGCAAAATAGTTTACTCGATCCGACGCTACAGTATAAATGATAAAATAGAGTAGAAAGAAAACACTAGTTTCACATACCAATGAGCTTTCAGTTCCCTTTCATTGGGAAGCAGGGTCACACTGCAAGTTTACCGGTCGCGCGGTTTTCAAACGGGGGTCTGTCGTCGGCAATTGAGCCGTTTAGTTAAAAGGGCGTATGAGCGCCAAAAAATATTTTATTCAGAAGGTCATTGTAAGAGGTAAAGCAACTGTTCTGAAGTTTTGGTGCATACATTCTCTTGTGAAATAAAAATGTCAATAATTGGTCACTATTAAGCAAAAGTAATGTGGGTGATTTTAATGCAATGTTTCAGCAAATTCTCTGATAGCATTCCAGCATTTTCTCTTTTCCGGAACAGAGATGCAAAATTTGAAATACAGTCTGAAATTTTAGGAACTTCAGTCATACACTCGGAAGGCAGTACGTGAAAAACATAGAGACATTATAAATGGAATTTTGATATTTTGAAAATAAATATCTGGGTTGCATAAGCAGCCCCTGAAAATTGTACCTATGAAATTTCATGTCAACAGTTTTCATTCTACATCTCTATTCTGAAACGATTAGAAGAACCACTTGGGTATTGGGGGGGGGGGGGGGGGGGGGGTTGAAACCATTGAAGAAAAGTATCCCCCCCCCCCTCTCCACGAAAATTTGAAAATATAACATGTCAGAGATAAATTGTGATATGGTTCTATCTATCACTGTTTCCAATGTATTTCATGAGGAAAATTCCTTTCTTATTTTCGGCCCTTCAGTTCAAAAATACCGTATTTTGTTGAAATCCAAATTAGCTCTGCTTATTTTAACACACTGTAGATAAGGGCCTTGTTTTGGAGGCAAGAAATTAATGTTGAGCCCATGTTTGACAACTAAACATCTTCAGTGGGCTTTGAATGTTCTGCTAGAGAAACTAAAGTGCCTCCACAGGCTGAGCTTAAAACCATTTGTAACTAAATTTTGGTGGAAATGTGACTTGGTGAGTTTCTGTTAAACAAAACCCATTTCTCCTAAATACTAAATAACTTCAAGATAGTTCATCCCAGCAACACTGTGATGTCTTACTAAAATTACTGGAAGCTCTAAAGTAGTAATCTTACCTAGCAATGAGAGGGTTCTAATGGCATTGGGGTAAGATGAAGTAACTAAGCCTTTCTATGCCTATTTAAGATAAATTTTGTGGTGGGAAATGACAATACTATGACTAGTTTCAAGCACTCTCCACAGGATCATTACCACTGAGCTTTTGGGAGGATCCTACTGTGAAATCCATTCTCTGTAAAAATGGGAGACTATATTTTTCCAACCTTCATTCTTCTATTTGGATCGCATTAAACAGAAAGGAACCAAGCCGCACATTAGCTATTGCCATATTTTATTGGGCAATTTAAATTTTTACATTTAAACGGTTGTGCAGATTTTCGTGCAAATTTCAGTGGATTTTCTCCATAGTTACGTATCAAATGCCCTAAAATTTTCAAAAGAATCCGCACAAACGTTCTTAAAAAATTAAACTGTCCAATTAACTTTGGCAATAGCTGAGGTGGCTTGGTTCCTTTCTGTTAAACGCGGTCTATTTTGTCTACACATTTTTAAAAAACTGGAAAGAGAAATCTGTGTGAGATAAGTTACAATAGTTTTGCATAATGAAACCTCTGGTTGGAAAAGGTCTAAGTACTGAGAATGATAGTGTAGATGAAAAACCAAATCCATAGATGGGAACAAGACTGCCAACATCCTTCCTTAAATTCAAACACAATCCTGTTTGTTCTACCAGAAAAATAGCATCTAATGATACTTAAGAAATAGGTACATACAGCAAAAAAATGCAACGTATATGTGAAATGAGCAGCATTGCCAGACTTTGACAAATAATTTGACAGCTACTTCACAGCCCATCAGAATCGTAGGTGATGCAACTAAGGACAGTCCATGTCCAAGTGCGTAAACACATTTCCTTTGGGTAGCTATAAGGTGTCTATGAGTTAACTCTGAGCAGTGCTATAAGTAATGCTATTCCTAAAACGAGTAAATAAATAGCGTACGATATGCATGATCTACAAGTTCAGAAAGAATACCTACCTACTATCAAAATCTGAGAGAGAAGAAAAGTTCATGGCGAATGATAACTGGACAATACTTTCAGAAGAAGAAGATTTCTTGAAAGAATGAGAGGTAAAAAAACTCACCGGTTCCAAATGAACGACAGAAGAAAGAAATGCACAAGCAAGCAGACAGAATTATCCTTCAGAAGTTCAGAAGCACACACTTGACACATGAAATAGTAGCGAATGTTCACACTGAATAAACTGAACAGAAAAATTGATCTTTGCAATTCTGTGACCGACAGAACAACTAGATAGTGATGTTTTCCTGACCACCGGTTTTCTTTAGGAAGGATAAATTCATAATTAACTTTGAATCTTGAATGACGGATAATTCCCCACACACAAAACTGATCCCTCAAAGGAAGCATATCTCGTCCGAACACTTGAGGTATTCTATTGAAATTACGGAAGAATACGAAGTATAGAAGTATGCAGTTTAATTTTACAGATTTTCGTAACATATAAACTGAACGCTGAAATTTTTAATCATAATTTAATGAGGAGGACCCGTGTTAGACGACTCGAACGAAGATCATGCTTGTTTACAAACAGACGATTTCTAACCTTAACAAGTTGATTTATGTTGCTTTCGAACGTTTTCAGAAAAGAGAGGGCACTATAAATAATACCGGGAGCATTTAAATTGTCGGACGACCCCGAAATTATAAATTGTAATTGATTTTCACGAGCTGACGCGATTGAGGCTGTTATACCGTCGCCATTTTTTCGAAACTAAAAAAAGGTAACGGAAAATTTAGGGATTAGCGTTGAGGGCGAATTTGTTTCACCCGAAGGCGAATTAGTTTTACGACAGCGCTGATTTGACAGTTAGTGCATAGTTAGTGCTGTGGTCGAATTCTGGTTCGCGCTCTAGCAAAGTCAAGTCAGCGGGTGGAGCGAAGTGATTGTTGCCTCAGTACGATAAATTCGTTCTGAAGTCTAATTTTGATTCTACTGGGCGAGAACTAATCAAATTCGTTCTCAGCGCTAACCACTTTTTTTTCAGTGCACTCGTTTGTTTTGAAATTTCTCTGAGAAAACTATTCGGAATTTTCTATTAAAATTCCCAACGGAAGGCCACGGTTGAGCTTTACTTCCCGTGTTAACCAATTTTTATTGTTTAATTTTCTCTCCGTGTGTTTGACCTACCCACCCCGTGAATACATCTCAATAATAGGGTACCTCTTCATTTATTGTGACAATACTCTGTATGAAGGATTCGACTGGTGAGTTCCCCTTTTCTGGCGGGTGGTACGGAATTTTCTATCGAAATTCCGAACCGAAAGCTAGGGTTACGTTGAGCTTTACTTTCCGTGTCAACCAATTTTTAGTGTTGAATTTTCTCTTCGTGTGTTTGACCTACCCATCCCGCGAATACATCTCAATAACAGGGAACCTCTTCCATTATCGTGACAATACTCTGTATGAAGGATTCGACTGATGATTTCTCCTTGTCTGGCGGGTGGTACGGAATTTTCTATTGAAATTCCCAACCGAAGGCTAGGGTTATATGTTGAGCTTTACTTTCCGTGTTAACCAATTTTTAGTGTTGAATTTTCTCTTCGTGTGTTTGACCTATCCAGATGCGGATCCAGCAATTTGGCAACACCGGATTCCCTCCATTTAAACCTGTGGTAAGTACTCGATTCTTTTTGGAGCATCTGGCCCCTCCAAGTATCGATTCATTTTCATAGGTTTAAATGGACGAAATCCGGTGTTGCCCAGTTGGTGGATCCGCTAATGGACCTATCCATCCCGTGAATACATCTCAATAATAGGGAACCGGGAACCTCTTCCATTATTGTGACAATACTCTGTATGAAGGATCGGACTGATGATTTCTCCTTGTCTGGCGGGTGGTACGGTGGCCGGACAGTTGAGGAGTCGAGCTGCCTGCATCTACGTGGCCGCTGACTCAATTATTTCGAGAGAGCAGCAATGAGTTGAGCGGGAGCGGAGGGGGATGCGCAGAGCAGTGAGCGATTTTTTGTGATAACTAATGGCTCGGAGAGTGCCGGGAAACAAATGTCCCGCGACGGGACCCGCAAAACTCGCCATTCTCCGAGTCGCTCAACATTTCCTCTGGTCTAGGAGAAAAAAATCTGCCGAGCGACGAGTGAGCATTGTCGTTCCGAGAGTCCATCGTCGTCCGCGGTCCAGCTCTGCACGAAGCACCTTCGGACGCACAAGGGTACCCGATGAAGAACAACCTAGATCCTCCATTCATTCATTCTTTCATTTATTCGTTCTTTTCAAATGAATCAGTGAGCTCGAAAATACACCAAATCTACAACTCGAAAATACTCAATTTTCATCGAAGGCAGTCAATTTTTATGATGGGTATGAAGTGCTGGCATTTGTTCCACCTAGGACTTTTAACGTGTCCTCAAGTACATATCTTTTGGCACCGAAAGTATTTTTCTTGGACCAACTCCTTCACGTACTGTGGAGTTTCGCGTCTGTCTTCATTAATTTCATCTTCAATTTTTCAAGTTGAGGCCAAAATGGAGGGGATATCCCACCCTACCCTGAGAGTCCTCGTCTACATCAAGACAAACTCTCCATGCAAATTAGAGAGCAAATACATTAGCAGGGATGCCGTGTTCTCAGTTTTGGAGTCCCCAAATAAAGTGGCAGCCCTGTCAATGTATTTGCTCCCTATCTTTGCATGGAGAGTTTGTCTTGATGTGGACGTGGACCCTCAGGGTAGGGTGGCATATCCCCTCCATTTTGGCCTCAACTTGAGAGCTTTTTTTGATCGTGGGAGTTGATTTCAGAGAAAACCAGTGGCACCAGCGTGTTTCTCGCGAACTTTTCCATAAGAATCAACAGTCCAATCCCAAATTCCTCACACATGCAACATCTCCATTCTGAAGTACCCGGTACACACCGAAGTACTTCAGGTGACCCGCACTTCGGCAGTTGGATCTTAAGTTTTTAGATGCGTGATCCGAAAACTTCAGAGATCCATATGACCCCAATTTTGGGTCCCACGTACGAGGTTTTTTTCTCCGTGTGCATCGGAAGGACCCAGGTCCTAGAGTACCTTGATACTGAGAGTCAAGGCAATGTGAATCCATTTCTGATTGGTTCCCGTATTTTTGGCCTTCGCAGTGTCACAAATGGGAATACAGATTACATTTTCACCGATTGCAAAGATTATAATCTGGAATGGACCAGGTAATTACGGGTTCGGCAAGGAACAAACGGAATAAGAGAAGGAACGGAGAAAGGAATTTGAGAATGGGCCGATCAAAGATTACAAAAAACGTTCAATTTCTGTAATCTTTATTCCCGTCTGTGACTCCATGAGGGGGTGTTGTCTTGACTCTAGGTCCGAGGGCGGTCGTGTCCGGGGAGGCTGTGCGGCCGGTGGCGGTGGATGTGCAGCGCGGAGCTCGCATGGGCAACGGGCGAGAGGGAAGGCGGTGATCGGTGGACGCTGTTGAATGCGGAGAATCGCGGCCGTTGATTTATCTGCGCGGCTCTGAATATAATTCAGTTTACCCGGCGGAGCTGAGTTTTGCGGCCATTACGACAATGCTCTCGCGCATGCATTTAATGTCAATGATTAAGACGTCACCGGAGAGCCCGGACTCTGAACCCAGGAACCCGCAACCCGCTCGGAGCCTAATTGTCATTTATAATAAGCCCGATTATGTGTGAGGTCGCTCCGATTGAAAACTGGAATCCGGTATTCTCTGCCCCCGCCGATGATATCTTACATCAATTCCGATAGACAACAGATCCATCACTGTCCGACTAATTAGCTCCATATGCATACGTATATGCTCCGCTCCTATGTATTCGCACACTCTGGCCCGAAAGTTCAAAGCTCCCGTAGGAACCCATTCATTGCAAGGCCTTGTCTCCACTAGCCGTTTCACGAGATTTGTCCCAAGGAAAAATCCCACTTACGAAGTTGGGAAAAATATTGATTAACTCAATACCAAGTATGGTACTTGTACCCCTAGGACCCACTGAGAGAAGAAGAAGAAGTGAAAATGAATTGTGCGATATTTTATTCATTACTACATTGTTCATGTTTGTTTTGCTAAAATAATGTGTCTAATTGTCAATTGAGTCCAATTATTATTTAAATCCTGGTTAAATTTTCGACTTTAACTAATTTATCTTCCCGCGCAAACTAGTCGCAGGACTGTATGAGCCCCGTCCCGTGGAGACGGTAACTGGGAAAAGTACGAGAAGTTTCATTCCTGCGATTCGAACTTGGGACAAATTCCATGAAAACGTCCCGTGGAGACAAGGCCCAACGGTTAGCTAGAGTCCCTTTATACTGAGAGTCGAGACAATGTGAATCCATTTCTGATTGGTTCCCGTATTTTAGGCCCTCACAGTGTCACAAACGGGAAGAAAGATGACATTTTCACCGATTGCAAAGATTAAAATCTGGAATGGACCAGGGAATTACGGGTACGGCATGGAACAAACGGAATGAGAGGAGGAACAAAGGAAGGAATTAGAGAACGGGCCGATCAAAGATTACGAAAAACGTTCAATTTGTGTAATCTTTATTTCCGTTTGTGACTTCATGAGGGGTGTTGTCTTGACTCTCAGTTTAAAGGGACTCTACGGTCAGCGACGTAACTCGAGAGAGAAATGGCATCGTCATAATCGCCGCAACGTAGAAATTTCCTAATATATTAATTTTACTTAGGAGCCACGATGAAATGAATGATTGGAACCTTACCCGGATGTTAGCTAGCACCTGTTGTGAAATAAACGCTTCGTGTAAGGAATGTAGGATTAGTCCTGTCTTACGTACTGTCATCAGAGTTCCAGAGGCATTCTGTATGTTACTTGTCCCTCACAATATGAATGGATTCACATCTCTCATTCACTTTGCATGGTGTAAATTCGGATATTCCTAAAATTGACAGCGTCAACCAGTCTGGTGATTTTTTATAAGATATGTAAAATATGACAAATGACAAATCCTGAATTTGACGAACACTTCTTTCTTCGTCCGCTAATTTACTTACATCAGGACCTTTTGGCTGCACGAGCCCAGCCATTCTATTGGATCCATAGCTGCTGTCCAAGTAAAATTAAATTGAAAATTTAATTTAATCATTTAATTGAAAATTTAATTTAATCATTTAATTGAATATAATCATATTAATAAAAATCATATGAATCAAATCAGTAATACTTCATTGCACCATGCGTGCGCTCTTAGTTTCTTGCATGAACAATTAAGGAGAGAGAAGTATCTTAAGGTTATCTCCTGCAGAATAACTCGGCCGATACGAGCTATTTTACTGTGATCAAACAGGGGAAAAGTGTACGTCCATTCATGAAAATGAGAAATTAATGACTGCATTTCATTTTTCTTTATATCAAATCAAGGGAGGCACACTTTCTTAGATATCTGCACTCACATATTCCATGACTCCTGATTTTTTACAAAAGAGAAACTCTCTGATAGACTCAAGATCAGTTGACGATTTTTTTTTAAAGTCGTTGACAGGATATGTAACGACTGTTTGAAACAAACGATCACACACTGAGGCGAATATTCTTTGTCATTTCCCCAGTGTAAAAGTTTAAACTGAACGAAAGTTCCAGTTTTGAAAGTTATTCACCTCGCGATGGAAATTTTTTAATTTATATCTTTTTTTTATCTGAACTTTTCCAAGCAGGTTCACACCAATGTTTTTCTTATTTTTCTTCTTTGTAGAGATTCTGACTCATATATAGACCACCAAGAGAAATTTGACTTTCGAGAGCAGTTGAAGTAGGTGCTTGAAAGGTCAAAAATCAAGACCTCATAAGGGATTACTAGAACCTGCAATAAAACACTAGAAAGGTTTTTCCTCACCTCGGCCTCTGTTGTCTTTCAAAACGGAATCATTTTATAATCATAATTTCTTAATTATTTGTTAGAAGTCTACGAGAATGATAAATAAACACGTGAAAGTCGCATTCACTTATTTTACTCCCTAAGTTTGATCTCATGAAACTTGGTTCAACGATCGTGTAGAAACTTGGAACTTTAGGAACAGCCTGTATGGAGTACACACATTATGCCTTTGAACCGTTTTATCTATATACTCCTAACAGGCTACTGGTATTAAAATTCAAGTCTTGGCTTGTTTTGCCTTATTAAGCGTCGCATTGGCTCTCAAACGCGGCGAGCCTGCGTCAGTATTTACATGTTTATAAAACTATAAAAGAAAGGAACAAATAATTACTGTTGGAGGGGATATCGTTGACCGATCGATAAAAATGTTGCCGCTGAATTTATGTCTCATTCATAGGCGGGTCTCCTCCGCCAATTTAAATTTTCGTCCCCGGCAGGCCGCACTCCCGCAGCAGCTGCCCTCGTCAATTGGCTGAATTTAGAGGCTCCCGGATCGTGAGATTTATTTGAGCTGAGGCCGCTTTTCAGATCTTCGGTTATCTCCCGACAAGAACCTCCACCTCTCGTTAAAAATCCATATCACACTGGGACCATTTTGAAATAGATCAAAACCTTGCAGCACTTATACATAATTTTCTGTTAAAAGTTTATAGAGTGAATAAAAGTATGTTTTACGAATGGATTCGTGTTCTCCGGTATGTTTGTTGCCTATCCAGCAAAATTGAAGGCAAACTTCAGATGTACGACCCTGACCATTTGATTAACAGCGTCGTTCATTGGGTGGATTAAAGGTTAAGGAGCCACGTGAATTTGCGTTGTTGTTGTTGTTTTTTTTTTTTTGTTTTTTTTGTTTTTTTTTTTTTTTTTTTTTTGTTTAATAGATTTGTACTTATTTATTTATTTGTTTTCATTTTAATACATTTGAGCCGCAAGGCAATGGTATACGTCAAGCAACAGAGAAGGCAAAAAGAAAATTGTACATTTAAGCTGAGCACTGAATATTGCAATCAACTAGACACGAATAGCAGAAAAAGAACAGAGGAAGATGAGCAGCTTTAAAAAAGCAAGGATATCTATTCAGGAGGGTGGCCGGATTTACGGCATTAATTCATATAGTTCAAATGCCCGCTTTTTTAAGCTCTCTGGTCTACTCTTATATAAAAAAACATGGGCCCTATTTTCAAAATATGTTTAAAGCGGGTTCATTTAGGGACTATCGCTTGTTGATAACCGCAAAAATCATGGAAATCGGCCCAGTAGAACGCTCAAACGAACTATGACAAAAAATAAAAATTTACATTGTTTTTAAGGGAGAATTTGCGACTTTACCACGTAATATAAAAAACTTGGGTCATATTTCTAAAGTCTGAATAGAGCGGGCTCATCTAGGGACAATTGCCTGTCGATAGCCGCGAAAATCATGAAAATCTGCCCGGTGGAACGCTGGAACTAAGCGTTACCAGATATGCAAATTTAGGAGGTCTCGTATAGGTTATAGTGTAGAGATTAAGAAAATCTAAAATTAACGTTGAAAAGCGACTATTTTCAGCTTTCTAACGCGCTACAGATTTTTGGTGTAATAAAAATTTAGAAAATCGGATTTTCCTGAACCCACCTCCTCTTCGCGCGGGTCCCAAATTTCACGGAGCGCCATCAGCAAGTGAGTTGTTGTGAGTGCTCCATCTATCGCTTATCGCAAAAAAGTGGCTTAAAAATGTTTGAAAGTCATGTGAAACATAAGGAAGAACATTATTCGACAAGGAAATTGCAGAATTGACTGTGTTTACTTTAAAATCAGCTGTATTCGAACAAAAGTTAACCGAACTATCAGCGGTAACTCTCATTTAGTGCCTTAATGAGCCTCTAGACAGGGTAAGAACTGGAGGCTCTAAGCACATGAATCTGCATCAGAATTTATTTAATGGTCCGATCGAAAAAGGAATTTTCTGGTGCGTGCTATGGCTGAATCGACACTACATTCAATTTTCGAAAGCTTCAATCAGGACATGACCATCCGTCTTGAAGTGAAAATATTTTTCAACCATTCAAGTAGTTCAAAAGGTAAGATATCTGAAGTTACTAAGGTATCACCAGGGTACATACGGATCTGTTGTTGGACAGTTAGTGTGAGTATGCTTATGTTTGTGGATAATCATTCATGGCAAAAAGAGGATGTTAATGACAAGGCTAAACTGGGAAACCACCTACCTAAATTCACAAAGTTTTAGACTTCCTGTTCCTCTTAATTTCTCAATTAAAAAATCATTCAACAAAATCTCTGAAATGTGATATTTTTCCTCTACATGGGCAGAAAATTCAGTAATTACTTCAAACAATATGCTGACTTGCTTCCCTTTGAAAATCTGAACTGGATGTAGAAAGTTTGAGCAACGTATTCAGGATATGTAATTTACACGTTTTGCAAATGATACCTATGTTTGGCCATTAGATTGGTTTGAGAAGGCTTTCAGACGGTTTTTTTGTAACCAAGGGGCTTAAGCAGGGATGTTGTCTGTCACCGACGCTGTTTAAGATATATCTAGAGCACGTTCTGAAGGAATGGAAAAGAAAGTGTGCCGGCATGGGCGTCCCTCTGAATGACCAAGAAACACTGTTCACGCTATGCTTTGCTGACGACCAGGTAGTCATAAGTCAAGATCACGATGACGCAGAGTATATGACCCGGAAGTTGGTGGAGGAGTACCGCAAATGGGGCCTCGAGGTTAGTGTCCGTAAGACAAAAAAGATGTCAGTCGGAGGTGCTCAGCAAAGCATAGTCCTGGAGGATGGTCAACATATAGAAAGTTGCGAACAATACAAGTACCTGGGGGTGAAGCTGACTTCGGATGGGAAGCTGGATCAGGCCATTCGGGACCGTAATCTTCTAGGAAGGAAAGCCATCGCCATGCTTAATGGGATCCTTTGGGACCAAAGGATTTCCAAAGACAACAAGAAGAGAATTTATAACTCGGTTGTCAAGCCTATTATCACCTATGGCAGTGAAGTGTGGCAGTTGAAGAAGCGGACCCAAGAAATGCTCAAGGCGACCGAGATGGATTTCTGGCGACGATCGGCTGGAATCTCGAGGAGAGAACGTGTCAGGAATGAACGTGTCCGAGAGATAATGGGCGTTGAGAAGACGATTGTGCACGATATCATGACCAAGCAGTTGGTATGGTATGGGCATGTGCAGCGAATGGCTGATACCAGGTTGCCGAAGAAGGTGTTGGAGTGGGTCCCCCCAGGTAGGCGACGGAGAGGGCGTCCAGCCAAACGGTGGGTAGAGGGTATCCGTGAAGAGATGGAGAGATGCCAGCTTCCGGAGGATCTCTACCATGACAGATTCCTGTGGAGAATAGGCGTCGCAGAGCGCCCAAGCGCGCCGTAAAAGCGGCTCATACATACATACATTTTATGGTGGAAGTGTTGCTCGTTTACTGTAGATAACATAAATGAGATTCTATTCTTGGATTGTGAAGTTTACTGCAGACAACATAAATGAGATTCAATTCTATGATCTTGAAGTTTACTGTAGAGTAGAAAGAAGTCTGACGGAAATTGTAGAAACCCGTGCTCGCCTCTGATTGGTTCCGAATGACATCATTAGGTTCGGCGCGAAACCGGGGCGTTTTAACTTTGCGGGAAAGTTGCGCTTTTTGAACTACGTCTTTCGCGGTTTCCGAATTACTTTTTCGCGTTCTCTAGTGCGCATTGTGTTCTACGCGTAATTTTCCTGTGGCTATATGTCTGCCTAAATTCTTTCATTGCTTAGTGGCCCATTATCGATAGAGACTGTTTTCTCGTATGTATAGTGATAAAGAAGGAGGAAATTCAATTTCGCCACTCTTGCCGTTTATAAAATTTGCTTATACTCTCGAAACGGGACCATGGAACGGTTTCGTGTCGGATGGAAGCACGAGACCGTGGGGTCATGACGGATACGACTGCCACGTGACGTGACACCCGGTGAGGAGCGGACGAGAAATGCAAAGTTGATTTTCGATGTTGAATTTTCTTTACCTTCTCTTTTCACATTCACCCGAGCGTCACGTCCGAAGCTGTCACATCATGGTAATAAGCCGAAGGTGTATCGGAGTCTTTCCTCAGCATCGATGCCAAACGTGTGAGAGCAGCAGACTCAATTCGAATCGCGTAAAACTACCCTGTATACGCATAGAAAACCCCGGAGAGTTTGGGTGTGTATCATCCCTGAGAGGTGCAGTAGTGTTACATTGCGAGCGATAATGGCCAAACGTTCATTACCTACCAGATGCATAGCAAACGTACCAAATATCTGGTTCTAGCTGTTAGATTTCCTAAGGTCCGAGAATTATAAGGCTTTTCAGCAGGCGTTTTCAGCCCCCCCCCCCCCCCCCACGGGGGGTTGTAGATTACGACATACAGGTCACTCTGAGACATCTAGTGATGAGAAATTAAATATCCTGAGGGCTGATGGTTGAAATTTATAGACAAACACTGGAAAAAAAAACACATTGGATCTAGAGTCCAGACTCTTAATAACATCGACAAGAAAAAGCACTCTTGATTCAAACAGAATCTAGCTTAAATCAAGAACCAAGCCTCTTAATCTAAGCGGATTTCGTTTTGATTCAAGCAAAAATCCGGTTGAATTAAGAGTATTTTTTCTTATCAATGTTTTCAAGAGTCTGGACTCTAGATCCAATGTGGTTTTTTTTCCAGTGAAGAAGACATAGGGAGTATAATAATGCGATCCTATTGACTGAAGTGGTTGGTTCCTACGGACTAACTAAAGAGTCTTACGTGGATTGCCGTTAGTTAGTCTATAATCTACCCTCTTTGTCCATTGCAATCACCCGCTTCCACCAATAGGATCCCTTCATATCCCTTTCGTCCTCTCTGGCTATATCTGTGTCTACCAATTTCAACAATCAGTCCGCTGCTAAACTGATAATATTCTTCGCGGTGTCACTCAGAGGTTGCGACTTGCGAGCGGCTAGCCTATTGACCTATCATCAAAACCTTGGGAGGGGGCAAGTGACCTGACGTGACACACTCAATCACAGTTAATTTAATAAACGTCATAAGGTCGTTTAAAAATCATGCTTTCAGTCATTCGATCAACTTTTCTCCTTTTATCAGTAAGCCTTCTGAAACCCGGGAGAGGAGGAGAACGCCTCCACCCCCCTCCCCCCGCAAATGACGCTACGGATCATCAATGTAATCCTGCTTCAATCCTGGTGGCTTGCGCCTGATTTTTAACGAAGATGCACTTTTTCAGCCCAATGATTTGGCCAATGTAACCTAAAGGAAAACGTACCCAAAAATTTGAACGCACTGGAAAAAAACACATTGGATCTAGAGTCCAAACTCTTAAAAACATCGACAAGAAAAAATACTCTTGATTCAATCAGATTTAAGCTTAAATCAAGAACCCAGCTTCTTAATTTGAGCGGATTTCTTTTTGATTTAAGCTTAAATCTGATTGAATCAAGAGTCCTTTTTCTTGTCAATGTTTTCAAGAGTCTGGACTCTAGATCCAATGTGTTTTCCAGTGCTTGTTCAGGCTACTTTGTGCTCTATTTAACACATTACACAGAACGTCGCTTGCTGTTTTCCTGTGTGGCCCTATTTGCAGGGCAGAGCTCTCAGGATGCAACGGGAATCGCACGGAAATTTGATTATCTAAATGGTCCTCATTGAGCTTTTTCCTCGACTCTGCAGCGATCCAAGCCGAGAACCGAAGCACACAGGTCATCACGCCATGGTCGTTTCCGAGGAACGGGGTACTCGGTCTAGGAATACATGATACATGCAAAGCACCAAACATCTCTGGATGATCGGTGGGGACAGCGGAGCGAGCCGGAGCCCTGCTCGAGGACCTCCAATGTGTTGGGCAGCGCGCGAAATTTATCGACATTTGGTGTAGGTATCCGGGTCGGAGTCGTGGAGGCGCCCGGCGCTGTCGCGTCCGAAAAAAGCTCGGCTCCGCGGCCCGGCGATCCCGAGGGAACGAGGCAAAGTTCGGCAGCGTCGAGGCAACCGTTTGTTGGACTGTTGGCCGGCCGTTGCCAATTCCGTCCGCTCCGTCCTTTGTGGCGTTGTAGCGAGGCTTTGCGTGTCACATCTTCTGTTGTAACCCCTGCTTTTTAAACCTTGTCGCCGTATTCTCCGCGCAGCGTGACCTGTGTGTTTCTGGACCCGGGATTTCTCGCGTCAGCGTTTTTCATTCGCTCGACCGGGATTGGATTTGCGTCCGATTTGCCTCTAACCTATTCCACCATGGGATAAATTTTACCGCACCCCCCCCCCCCCCATTCCCTTGCTGCCTTCTCTGCATCTTAAAGTAAAGTCGCAAGTGGGTCAAATGCCTCAATAACTCTGCGTGTGCAGTATCCTCTTAGTGGACTGATTTTACCATTCCAACACTCGAGTTGATCAGGACTCGCCCAAAATGTTAAGGACCCAAGGTAACCCTACTATTTCCAGAATGATGAATTCGTACCCTGGAAAAAAAGCACATTGGATCTAGAGTCCAGACTTCTAAAAACATCGACAAGAAAAAATACTCTTGATTCAATCAGATTTAAGCTTAAATCAAGAACCAAGCCTCTTAATTTGAGCGGATTTCCTTTTGATTTAAGCAAAAATCTGATTGAATCAACAGTCCTTTTTCTTGTCAATGTTTTCAAGAGTCTGGACTCTAGATCCAATGTGTTTTTTTTCCAGTGTATAATATTCTAACTTTGTCATAATTATTTATGAAAATAATCTGTTGCATTCTGCCATGGTACAGAACCCAGGCCCGGACGGCTAAATGTGCATTTCCGAAGTGATTTGGAGACCACAAACCAAAATGTTTCAATAACTTTGGGGGACTATCATCGCCCTCACTGGTGGCATTTTAGGGAGGAAGCTTTTAAGAAGAAACAATTATTACCTTCACCTAAAGTACAAGCTCCTGCAGAGTGGCCGTTCGAACCTCGAACACCCGATATTTGCTCGAAAGCGAATGACACATGGTGATTCAACCTTCAGCGTCACCATTGGTTCACGCTACAACGCCGCAGAACTTTCCGTGGAATTCAGTGAAAGAAAACATCACTCTCGCGGGAGGTCGAATTTACGTGTCTTTCATCGCGACCAATGGCCGCCTTCGTAGAAAAAGGTTCGGAGCGGAGGGAACGGAGGAGTTAGCGCATCCCGAGCCTGACCGGTTGAAATCTTAATTTATAATCAAGCCCGCTAAATCCAGTTAATTGAATGAATACGTTTGACTCATTACGAAAGGCGTTTTCTAATTGACTTGTCTTGAGTGAAAACAATAAAATATTGTCTTGTCAGTTTCGGATGTTGGTAGCCATGTACGTGCCCTGGCCACGGCTGTGAGTGACCATCCTTGCATGCCAGGTTCGTAGCACTGAGATGCCAAGGCGATGCCAACTCACATGTAACTTTTACAGATCCCCAGTGAGGAATAATGTAAAATAGGCAATTTTTTACGTGGAAATTGGTAGCTCCGATGTCGATACTACGCCATAGATTCTGTATCGAATCCAAATCAGCTTCCGTACACGTCATTGAACGCACTCGCGTGTCATTCCATGCGCAGTGTTGCCACCTTGCTTTTAATAATCATAAATTAACCTCAGAAAAATAAGGTGGTGGCTTCGGTGGCTGAAAACGTGGCAAGAAAACCATTTGACGATAAAGAGATAAGGCGCGCTGTCGCCACGAACTACTGGTTTTTCTTTTTCGGTGCGATGTTTCAGGTTTTTGATCGCCTGTTTTTTAGGCCCTTCTTGAATTTATTTGTGTGTGGCTGCTAATGAATTCATGAAGTTGTCTTTTCTCCAATTAATTGAGGTTCCTAATTCGACACGTTCTACCCACGACTCACTTCATGATATGGGAAATCTCCGCAGCAAAGCTGTTATTTCATGGATCACACTTGATGTACGTATATAAAAGGCTCAACTAACTTTCCTACTCTGATACCTGGATAAACATCTCTGTTATTGTTAATATATTAACCGATCATGACGTTAACAGCTAATTTACCATGTGTCCTTCACTTCCTACCAAATAAGGGGTGTTCGTGGTTTAAACGGCTAGCTTGCAGGAACTCGTTCTATTGGCCAAGTTCAAACTTTTTTTCTCCGGAAAGATGTTTTCCCAACAATTTCCCCAGTTGAGTTTTCATTCCCCAAAAATGTTTTGATTATCCCCTCTAAATCACCTCAAAAATGCATTCCTTTGACTTGGGTATTCGATTTTTTAAGGCCATGGGTGTAATCAGCACTAAAAAGTATGCACCATTACTGATAAGTTCCAAATATAACCGTTTCTGAAACTCTGGAAAAAAGAATAATGGTTTTCCCAATTTTGGAAAAAGGGGAAGTAATTTGAACTGGAACACAAATCGTTTCATGATAGTCAAACCAAAATTATTAGCTTTCGAACTTGAAGATTGAAAACAATGAGTACTTAGTGATGTAGGTCCCACGTTCCAAAGCCAACTTAATCATCATCATTAGCGAGGCATGCGTGACTTTGACGAGACTGTTGCGAAAAATCGGTCAGAAAAGAAGATATTATTTTTTTGGCAACACTGAAGAGGAACACATTTAGAAAAGTAAATATCAATTCACCTGTCGTAAGGATGTGTCATAAGTATATCTGCACCGTAGAGAAATGATGTACCGCCGACAAATGATGCAGTTAGGCGAGCTCAAATGTGGAACCGCCCCATCTTCAAGGTGTATACAGCCCTTCGTAAAACCATCTCCTCCTAATATTATTATTTTTTTCCCACTAAAAATCATTGAACTCACTTCAAAACTCAGAAATTTGGTGTGTATTATGACCCCTCGTCATATCTCCCAGCTCTGCAGCACAACTTACCACCCAGAACCCACTAATCACAATTCTAAATTCCTGGTGTCTTTTTTTTCTAATGTTAGTACACGATTTTAGGTGCAACGTGTTAAACAGCCGATTGACTCAGAATCAGAGCTCGCTCTTAAATTACCGCGAAACCCGCAGGAATGGTAAGTCCCTCGGGGCTCAGGAATTCGCAGTTATGTTTTTGTGGATGCTGTGGTCCAAAACCCCCCACTATTTTCCCACGGGACGGTATCTCAAATTCTCCACGAAGCTCGGCGAACGCGCTGGGTGAATTTCACAGAAGGATCCTGAAGATTGTTTTAAAAAAAAGATTTCTCGTCTCCATTGCAGGTTTGAAGCCTGAGGACTGAGGGATTGTGCGAGTAGAGGAGTGAGTTTTCCAACACAGAAAAAGGCAAGTGTCAATAAGGTCATAATCAGGAATGGATATCTCATATGTGTGTGACACCTGACGACCCCCCAATGGCACGCCTTTGGGTCAACTTAGTTATGCGTTGCCAAGTTCTGCAAAATCGAAGTAAAATTAGAGTATTTACGAAGTGCGAATAATTCAGTCTTGCTTCTCATTCTTTTGGGATACGTATTTTTTAAGGGGGAAAAAAGGGGGGGAATCGTAACTATCATCACCTCTTTTTTTTATCTTTAATATCGGGGTTGTGCGTGGAGAAGCATCGAATTGCACAGTTTTTCCCTGTTAATTTTCTCTTGAAATTTCTGGATTCTTAGCTTTTTATCTCATTTTTTATAACATTTGTATAAAACTCAAAACTAAATCAAACACACGAACTTCATCAAACCAAACTTTCTTTAATTATTATCTCTAAGCAAGCCGTTAACCTCTGCTCAACCGCTGCATTGGCTCAGTGCCTGCAAAAGAGGGCTAAATATTCTACGTAATGGGCAGCTGATTTTTTTGATCGAGCGGAGTCTGATTACTCGGTCTTGGTAAGTTATATTCAATGCGTTTTAAACTTCTAGTGCCTTGAAATATTAACTGGATGAAGAAGACTTCCTTTGGTTTTAATTGTACTACCTGATTATTTTTTCTTTTTTTTTTAAACAAAAAAAAAAAAACATTATTTAAGTTGTGAATTTTCAATTTCGGTTAAAACAGATTTTTCGGATAAGTGTTATTTTACTTCAATAAACATTTTTCATGCATTAGTAAAACAGTCTTAAGATAGTACAGCAGTAGACAGGAAAGTACTTCAAACATCATTTAATGCAGTTCCTCATCAAGATTTTACGCAAAATACGTTCAATGTGTTTAAATTGTCTAAGATTAATTAATTAATACAACAATACTGTCTTTGGTCCAGCACTAGTATATTCAAGTAATTGTTCGTGCGATGTAATCTAAATCAGCATCGATGAAATAGACCGTCATAATAAACTTAAAGGATAAATTTTAATGTTGGATTTTACAAAAATATATTTCCCACCCTAATGCACGATGTTTTGGAACGTGTCTGAAGAAATTCCGCACATCGAGAAAATTGTTTAAACAGGAATGAAACCTGAGACTCATTCCAAGACCAATTTGACACCAATAGACCTAGGTTTTTCTGCAAGCGTGAAGTTTCTATCGACGAGCACGGAATACGACACTTTCACATTAATGCCTTGAATCAAGATATTTTTGATATGGTGACCAATTATTCGTCAATGGTGATTTAAAATGATATGAATGAGGGTGCCGATTTGTTCATCTCATGGTCGTCGAACACCAAATAACTTGACATGAATGGTGCGTTCGGTTTGCATGCTTTGTTTTATTTTGAATTTAATACATCCTACCCTAAATTTTGATGAGAGAACATTTTCTACCGAATTCTTACCCCGTCTGCGGTAAGCCATTTTCACGTTGAGACGACCGAAGTTTTGTAGGCACACATTGATTTCAATTTCAATTTACTTTCGTTTTGGTACAAATAGGTATACAATAAAGCTTATAAACAAAAAAAAACAAAACACGAAAGTAATACACCCACTAGAAACTTTTGTAGGGGACAGTCACAAGACAATTTTTGTGAAAAAGTGATGAAAATCGAGTACTCACTCGCGCTAAATTAATTAAATCGGAATTTAATTTTCTAAATTAATTTAATCGGAAAATTAATACACTCACCAATGACACTTGGCCATTGTGTCGGGTGGAGCCGCTTTGTTTTATTTTTCCGACCTTTTTTTATGTTCCCCTTTTTTGCCCCCCTCCTTTTTTTTAAATTTTTTTCACTCACTTCCCCTCGCTTATCTCTTCCTTACTGTTCGTTTTCTAATAACTAATAGCTAGCAAGAGATCAGCATTTTATTCTCTTTTTCTCTCATTTTAAAATTGTTTGAGAAAACCTCGACTGTTAACTTCGTGAGAGTGTCGAAAGAATTTCTGAAAACGCGGCAATGACGCCAACTCTTTCACCTGAGCCGGTCATCATCCCTCCATCCCTCATCCCTCTTCCGAAGATCATCCGGGTGGCTACTCGTCCCGCTGGGTCATCAAACCGCACGTCACAACTCTTTTGTTCACCGCTCTGGACCAACACTCGAAATTATCACCTCCAAATTGTTTCGCGAAATCTCCGGATTAGTTCCAGCGAAAACGTGCCGTTTTTTTACTTTCACACGCTCTCCAGGGATGCGTGCATTTCCGCTCAGTAGATAATCAAGGTGTGCCCCAGTTGCCACTCGACAAAAAAATACAGTTAATTTTCGTAAGATGCATCTTCCGAAGATAGTTATTTTTGGTAATAAAAATGTATTAATCTATTTCGAAGTGGAAATAGACATTTTTAACCATTTAAGTTGAGCTCATTTTCATCGTCACACTGAAAAAAAAGTCGCGGTTAGGCAGATCTATGCAGAAAATACCTGATCATCGATTAGCCAAGGTATCGCAATTACAGCGTGGTCTGATTTAGAAAAATCGATTGATCAGGTTCTTTCTTGTCGATGTTTTTAAGAGTCTGGACTCTAGATCCAATGTGCTTTTTTTCCCCATGTAGCTTGGATCTAGATTCCAGACTTTAATAACGTTGACAAGGAAAACTACTCTTGATTCAATCCGACTTTTCCTTAAATCGAAGAGCCGAGTCTCTTGATTTAGGCGGATTTCCCCTTGATTCAAGCAGGAAGTCCGGTTGAATCAAGAGGATTTTTTCGTGTCAAGTTTTTAAGAGTCTGGACTCTAGATCCAAGCGACTTTTTTTCCAGTGAGTTGTATCTCGACAGCAAAGCCCGTATCAGAAGATCAAAGTAGAGGCTTCAAAGAGATTCATCGATACCTTTCCTGGCCCTCTCATTGGTCAGCGGTTTAAGTCGGGGCAATCGATGAGTCTCTTTGAAGCCTCTACTTTGATCGTATGACACGGGCTTAAAACTGCAGGAACGCGTATCTTGGTTTGCGACGTTGAAGATATTCGGTCACTTTTAACTATTTAAACGGAAAATTGATCCATGCCATCTCTTGAAATCATCCTCGGTTTTTTCCCGGTTCGTCTCAGCATGAAGAATCATCTACACATATTTCAAGAAACGCCGTTGGTTTGTTCTCCTTCAATGAAATAAAATGGGAGAGATGCGCGAGGGGACGCGTTCCTGCAGTTACAGCATGGAGCTTCATCCTCTCATGGGAACACAGACATTCTGATACAACACGTTTTTTTAATGAAAAATAATTATTTGCTTAAAATTACTGTTGAATGTACTGTTTGTGTTGTTTGGTGTACAACAAATATTAAATTGTACGTGAGAATTACTAGATTGAGTACACTCGGTAACGACCCAAGTACCGGAAAAGAAAATCAAAGTTCTAGTTAGCCCTCTCCAGGGTGATAAGAGTATCGACAGTCATCCAATTGTAAACCAATGTGCGAAACTAGAAGACAGCTCACAAATTTCACTCCATATCATCTCGCCATGAAAATTTTTTTAAACCGGTAAAATCTTGTTTCCATTTTCTCATCAATGCATTTGTTGTTTATTCTCTCCTTGGCATTTTCTATCGTTTAGCTCACCGGAAAAAAAAAAAAAAAAAATCTTAAGATATTATTTTGACTTGTAGTGTTATGTCTTGTCGACAAAATTTGGGGTTTTTCTTTAGTTATATCAGTGCGGATTTAACTTGAAGTCAATTTTTGAGGTGAAGAAACGTTCTTTTGCTATCGTTTCTTAACTTAAACTTAACGATGATAAAAACAACATTTCTCTAGCTCAAAAACTGACTTTAAGTTTAATGCGCACGGACGCTTTAAGTCAAAATAACATCTCAAGATAAATGTTTTTCAGTGCTCTCTCTTCTCGCGGGGCATGTCTGGGTTTTTTTAATAATTTTTCTGATGATTTTTCTAATTAAACCAATTCGGCAACAATGTGATTTGCAGTTTTTAAGAAGAAACTGAGCACGGTGGACACTGGTCAGCTATTTGTTTGAACGTCGCGATTGCCTAGCGGAAAGATTGACCACCCAGCGTAAACGATGACGTTTTCTTGATGAGCGAGTCCTTTCTCCAGACTGTGGGAAAGTATGCTGCGGCCAACGAGCCATTTAATTTCACCAACAGGTGTTTAAAATTATTCGACCGTCGACTCTCCTTTGTTTTTCGTAAGTTTGAATTTGTGCGTTTGTTTCAACCAGCACCGCCACTAAGTTAAATGGAATGCGTCATCTGTGATTTAGGTCTGCGGGGGAAAGTAGCCCAGCGGTCACCTCGCAAACTCTTTGGCTAACTATATGCACGATGGGTTTTTACAAACACTTTCAATGCGGTAAACATCCCCTCCCTCCCCCCCGCGATTTTTTTGCGGAAATTTCAACTAGAAGGCCTACTGATTAAGGAGCAACAAACCGCGTTGCAGCCCAGAATCTCCTAAAAAAACGCCAGAAAACCCCAAAAACCAAAAATCGCGGATTTAAGGATATGAACTTTTGGCAACATGCACGAATCTACTGCCACTTGATTGACTTAAAATGTATAGGATATAAATTTGCAGGCCACAAAAACAGCCTAACTTGACGTTTTCAGACCCTTGACCTGAAAATATCCGCCAAAAAAGCGAAAAATCGCGTTTTCTCAAAATCGACCAAACTACAGATTTTGCAGTTCGTTGTTCCTCAATCAGTAGGCCTTCTAGTTGACATTTCCGCAAACCAATCGCGGATGGTATGTTGATCGCATTCAAAAGTAAGTATTGTGTGTCTTTAAAGTACTAAAGTGTGTGTGTTAAGTGTGTGTTCTGTGCATGCTGCACCAGCGGCATACACAGAACACACACTTCACAGCGGCGCCAGCGCGATTAGTGTTTTCAAAATCGTGCAGCTTCCTTTTCTTGTAAAAATACTCAATATATGTATAGTATTATAACTCACACAATTATATTTTCCTTTGAAATTAACAAAGTTTTGATGAGAAGAAACAACTATTTGCTATTCTGGAAGATTTTTTAGATAATCATGAAGAAGCAACATTTTTACAACACTGTAATCACGCTGGTTCCTTTTTGCTAAATACGATCCAACTTAAATCACCATCGGTTTTTTTTTCCTAGTGATTTTTCTACCCACTGAGCGACCGTCATTGGGGCAACAAAAGAAAAAAACGGGGGAAAAGAGAAAAAAGGATTCGAGTCACGACGCGGACACGATGACTTTCCTGGGGATTTTTCCCGGGACCCATGATCGAGTGCATGTAAACTGGAGTCTTGGCATGGGTTCGTGTCAAATTGGCACCGAGTCCAGTCCGCTGCCAAACGGGAGCGTAATCGTGTTTGTACCACCCGTTTGTAATGAAGCGTAATTAAAATGTATCCCCCCGCCCCGAATCGCCCTCCCCTCATATTTGTTTTGCACTTTTTCAGACTACTTAATTAAGATTTCACACCCGACGCGCGGACTTGAAAACTTGGACTCCGCGCTCCATGTCCGTGCTCCATGCTCGCCACGAAAGCTCTGCTGCCATGCTGCAAGCAAAATCTCGAAGAAACGTCTTTCGCCCGAACGGATCCCCAAACACAGAAAATACCTCCCAAGTCCCCGAGGCACACTGGAAAAAAAAACACATTGGATCTAGAGTCCAGACTCTTGAAAACATTGACAAGAAAAAATACTCTTGATTCGATCAGATTTTTGCTTAAATAAAAGGAAATCCGCTCAAATTAAGAGGCTTGGTTCTTGATTTAAGCAAATATCCGATTGAATCAAGAGTACTTTTTCTTGTCGATGTTTTTAAGAGTCTGGACTCTAGATCCAATGTGCTTTTTTTTTTTCCAGTGCAAGACGTCGCGCGTCTTGTCATTTTAGAAGTTCTAGGGACTGGACCAAATCGATGGACAAAGCGATAGACAAAAAAGTCACATGGAGTGGAGCGACACTGGAAAAAAAAACACATTGGATCTTGATTCCAGACTCTTAAAAACATCGACAAGAAAAAATACTCTTGTTTCAATCAGATTTAAGCTTAAATCAAGAACCAAGCCTCTTAATTTGAGCGGATCTCCTTTTGATTTAAACTTAAATCTGCTTGAATCAAGAGTCCTTTTTCTTGTCAATGTTTTCAAGAGTCTGGACTCTAGATCCAATGTGTTTTTTTTTTCCAGTGAATCCTATTGGTTGAAGTGCGGGTGGTTTCTATAGACTAAGGGGGAAGATGATGGACTAACTTTAGAGTTTCTCATGGTTTGCCGTTAATTTCTCTATTACCTACCTCATTTGTCCATTGCGACCATCCACTTCCACCGCAATAGGATCCCTCCACATCCTTATTTTTGTCCTCTTGGTCTACAGCTTTGTTCATCAATTTCAATTATCAGCCCGCAAGAGGAGATCGAAATGAAGAGCATGCGAGAAGCGAGCTCAGGAGGCTTTTGCTCTCCTCAACGACGGTTTTTTATTAAAAGGAGTGTGAAGCATGTCATGTCTTAAAAAATAAAATCGGTTATCAATAATTGCGCTATTTTTTGGAAAAAGTGTCATTTGTGGAGCAATTACGGGTTTTCAATCAACTGAGTGAGTCGCAAAAAGTTCTACTCTCATTTAACACACTTCAGGTACATACAAAACTGGATCCATGGATATGTTTTCCCTAAAACGTTTTGAAAAAAAGGGGTAGGTATATATCTTGTTGCTGGCTTTCGTTGGATCTTGTCCAGCATCCAGTTTTGTTTCCCATCTCAAATCAGGTTCATAATCGACAAACGCGTCGTTCAGAGCGCTAATAAGGCTTTTAAGGAGGCGACGCACCTCAAACTTGGGGGACTCTTTATCTTGTAACAATTAAAGGTGACTTATTAAGCTGAGCGGGGGTTCCAGCCTCGGGCAAAAAAGGATGCGACGCAAACACGGCTCCACGAAGCGGGGGCCGCGGGGGGAAAATTATAAACGGAGCCAACGAAGCGTTTCGGGTAACACGTTGATTACAATGATCTTTAAAGGGTGCCATGACAGTACAGAAATTGCTCACGGGAGGAATTAGGGTGGGGGACTCCGACGAGATAAATAAAATCTGACGAGAGTGAAGAATAATTTATACAAAATTTATAGACCCACCATAGCTGATTTCCGATTGGTCGGCGTTGCAAACAGCTGTTTGGAAGCGCACAATGATCGCGCTTCGGCCAGGGGAGGGGGGTATGTGGGGAGGAACGGGGTCGATAGGACGCTTAAGAAAATAATTGTCACTATTAGGAGGGACCCTATGAGCCGGGGCTATTATTCGCATTCAAACGGGTCCCTTTGAGCGGGATTAATGAGCCTTGAAGCTTTTCGAAACTGTTTAGCTTTCATTCGAGTGGCACTTACGTAATGGACCCGCGTCCCGGTCCCGGTGCGACTGGTTTCATAGCAGGCTGCCACTCGAGAATATTGAAAATTAATACGGACCTAATTATTCTCCCAGATTTGAGAATGATGCTCTCCGTGCCGCGTATCCTCGACTCAATAATTCCGCTGCGGATGCTATAATATAAAGGACCCTTCCACGGCGCGACGGTTCGGATGCGTCCCATTCTGCCGTGCTAAGGAAGAACGCCGTATGAACACTCGAGCGTTGCCAAATTTCCTTCGATAAAATCTTTATTTTTGAGGAAAGTCATGAATGTTTTCCCCTTGAAATTTTCAGGAACCTTAGGTGAAAATGCGTACAAAATTATCTGAGAAATCGAAAGGAAAATATTCATAAACGTAGCAGGAAATTCGTGTTTTATCGAAGGAAATTTGGCAACGCTTGAAGGTTCATACGGCGTTTCTTCTTAGTACGGCGGCATTGTAGATTGCCATTTTATTTAACTCGGTTTTATTTTTATGCTTTCTCATTGAATTACTGGGGCACCTTCGTTATCCTTGTTAGTTCTTGGAGACGCAGCGTGATTATCGTATTTTTCGGTTTTGACTCCGCGGCTCGTTATGGAACTGCCCTTTTCTCGGTCTTTAGGTCAGCCGGGGTCCTTCAGGATAGAAACCGCAACGGAGTGTGAAACTCTGAATGATAGAACCGAATTTTTCCACTCTAAGATGATCCCTAGAATATAAGCTTTCTTTCGGAGCTTAGGCTCAGATATCATTATAAAATGGAATTGTTACGTTTTAATGACGTTCAAGAGTGTCGCTTATTCTGAATGAAGAGAGTTGAAAATTTGAATTGCATTATTTGCTGCATGAAGTGACGGGAAAATGTGATGATCCTCATTTCTTACTCCATTTTGATGAAAGGGAGTTAAAATTAGACCAAAATTTTTATTTTTTTTGAAAATGCATCTTATACACGTAAAACAACTGAAGCACACATAACATGAGACAGACTGTTTAGTGGATCTAATTTTAATGCTTGTAACTCTTATGTGGACCAGGTATTTGTTGTGATGATGTGACGTTTTTACGTATATTCTTCTTTTGCCCCTCCAAATCATTGTGTTTCCCGAAGGAGAATCCACCAGAAATTGATTTGATTTTAGTTTTTATTTTTAAATGGACATTTAAAATATAATTCGTATACAATAATTTTTTTCAATTTTCTACATCATAAGTAATTTTTTTTTAGAAACTATTATTGTGACCTATCGAATTACGTGACTTTGGAGGTGTGACATATAATAAGTAGGAAATAATTTAGGTATCCATCCGTCCACCAGATAAATCTCAGAAACTGAAAATTGTGAAAATTTAGAGTTGAAAATCACTGGCGATGTTTTAATCGTCGCCTAGAAAAGATTAATCTATATCCTATAGGATAATCAATGGCTTCAGTTTAATATGGTTATGAAGCATTCGAATGGAAATGAAAAATGAAAAAATCCAGCGATTTCAATGAAATCGTTATTCAAAAATTCACCACTATGCCGTAGGAATAACATCCATGACCCATTTTTACGATTAAGTTAACCCTCTAGATTTGATTACTATAATCTGTATTGCTAAAAATTGTCATCGATCTTTTCATTATTAAACAATAAAATTTTCTTGAGGGTCACTAATGACGGCGCTGCATTTTCAGAAAATAAGTGGCTTATAGGTCTAAGAAATGTTCTTTGTACTCTTGGTTGACATCGTTTACTTTTAATCTGTTGCGGATTTTTGAACTTGCTCGGTAAATATAGCGACCCCTGCAGAAATTGCACGAGCCCCTTAAAAATATCACGATAAACATAATTCTATCGAACCAACTTAAATTAATGTCATTTCCTCCTTCCCCTTTTCACGAAGCGTCAAATATGAAACTTCGTGAATCTGCGCTGCATATCATTACTCTAGAGCCAAAATATTCCTTACTCCGGTATTTTCGAGATATGAGGGGACAACTGCCCATCGACCTTATTAATTCCAATGTAAATCGCAATTTTCGAAACTCCGTACCTTATAACTGGCGTCAGATATAGGGCTACCAGATTTTCCACCCACGTGGAAACGTTGACAGAGATTTCGTAAACGTCACTAGATAACTCGATTTTACCAAAAATTTGAGAAAGGTACCTTTTTGGCTCTGGGTTCCGGAATAATTAAAGCAGTTGATTAGTTGCCATCGTAAAAAATGGCTTCAAACCTTCGTGAAGTCAATTTACATCGTGGTTCGGAAATCTGAACATTTTTGCAGAAACAGTTGTTGCCGTTTCTCTTACCTCGCATCAAAAGTCCAATTTGATCAACCTTTTTCCTGTAGAATTCACATCGGGGAGTAATTGATACATCAAATTTCAGGAGGGGGTGGGGGGAGTGGGTATATTATGACAATAATGAGTCTTTACGAAAAGACGGAAACAGAAACCGGTTTGTGGAGTCATTTTCTTTCTTCTCCTTTTCGCCTCAATTTTAATGATCGGTTTGAACGCCAAAATCTTGAATGATCGGAGTCCGACGATGTTGGTGCGTTATCCATTTTTACGATTCCGTGTGAATTTTATACCGTATTTTATTGATTTGGTCAAGTCAGTTTTTGCCAGGGTTAGTCAGATGGGCTATAAATCACTTTAAACGACCTTTGCCTCTCAGGTTGACGTCTACTGTGTGCTATCTTCCACGATGTAACCGTCGGTTTTTTCCTAGTACTTCAATATATCTTTAAATGTTTGTATAAATAATTCCGCGGCCGAATTTTGATTTTTTTATTTTTTTTTTTTTTATTTTTTTTTTTTTTTTGTTCTTTTTTTTTAAAAAAAAAGGAACTTACTTTATGCAAATTATTAAGACCTTCGCTTATGATTGTTTTGTTTGATGCATTACATCCAAATGGTGCTAACTCTCTCATGGGCTACTAAGATTTTTAGCACCGATCATTTCTCACGTCTGATAAATGTACGTAGTTATTAAGGGTTGCCTTAGTCAGGGTAAGCAAGGAAAACCGGGAAATGCTAGGGAATGCAACGATGGTGTCAGGGAAATTTTTGTTAAATCACTTTTAATTTTTATTTCAAGGAGGAGGGGGGAGGACTAAGACGCTCCGAACAACTGCTCACGAAAACTATTTCAAATTGCGTTTTTCTAATCATCCTTCAAATCTTCGAATTTCTGGGAATTCCACGAAAAGCCAAGAATATAAGCGAAATGTCCAAGAATCGCATTTCTAAAGCCTGCTACAACCCTGATTAATGATCCGTAACCTTGACTGAAATTGTAACCTCCGGACATTACTCAAGATTGATATCAAACTTTATGGCGAAAGATTATTGAAAACCACTTCAGAACATTGCTTAATTTCATTCCTATGCAATATAAGTGACAAGAAACCACAAGTCAATGCGTGGACCACGACATAGAGCTGAAATTGAAGCATTACGGAACCCGCATTTTCGTTTTTGGTTCGTGTGAAACACGTTGGGATGTGAGAAAATGTCAAAATCAATCGCGTAATTGAAATATCAGCGTTTGTCAGTTACAGTAAGGCGGTAAAGTCAGTAATTCTCTCACCCCTAAAAGAAAGAAAATCGTCGCAAGTCAAATGGGCCATTAAAATTATCGAAAGTTTGGTTATCAATCATACAATAATCCGGGAAATAATCAAAGGATTGGGTTTCCTACATACGTCCTTCTCCTGTTCACAATACTTGTGAACTTGCTGAGAAAAGCTTAGTGGACTGAAAAACGTATTTCCTCGAAAGCATATCTATATCAATTCCATGCCCCAGCTTATTCAAGAATACTCACACTTTTTTGCGAACAATTTTAAGAATCTTAAAAAAATACTCGTCTCTTTAAATTTTAATTATTCTCCAGTCCACAGAAGTTTAAATCGAAATTGGTTCGCTGACTCCACAGGTTGAGAAGCCGATGCGAGGTACGACCATGGCTCACCAGAGAGCGCCTCTTCTCAAGGAAGCAGCAGCTTCTCCGTCCTGATGCTTCTATGTTAAGGCCCCACACGCATGCAGCGCTGGTCCTGGGACCCACAGAGGGCCCCGCCCATGTTTATTGGATCCGCCCCAAGAACCGCGGCGGGAGGCTGTCCAAGAGCCAACCTCTTCAGACCAAGGAGGAGCCACGGCTGGAACCAGACGCGCCAGGTAGATCGGGGAAGAGATTGAGACGCAGTCTGTGTGTAGTTGGAGATGGGCTTAGTTCAATGCCACATTGACTAGTTTTCGAAACTCCCCTTTGAGTTTCAGGAGCCATGTGGCCCACCAAGCTCGATTTTTAGGGGACAAATTGACTTTTTGCCTATATATCACGGCGCATTTAGTCAAAAAGTTAGACGCAAGATGTTTTAGTTACAGAACTAGTTAGCTGTAACTTGAGGAGGGTCCATATGAGAGTTTTTTCAAGTTTTGCCACCAAAATCCAAGTGCGGATAATTTACTTTTTCCAAACTTTGATTTTTCAACCTGCAACTATTTCTGAGCTTTTACAAGTTGACAAGGATTTCGAATAACCTGCCATGCTCTGCATACTCACTAACCTACGGGACTGGTTCTGTCAGTTTTTTGCAAGTAATTCTGAAGTTTAAATAAAGCTGTGATATTATAATAATCACTGAATGCATAGCATCAAAAATAGTAATCTTATTGAGTTTTCAAAAATAATATTTTCATTTTCAATTGCCACACCTCTTCCACCTTAGTTCACCCATTTTAATGAAATGGTGATTCATGTAAGTTGGTAACACTGACAGGGCTTCGCCCTTCTAAATGTATAAGAAGTATAATCAATTGAAATGGCTGAAAATCGCATTGAGACTTAGAACTGAGGGCCTTGGAGATCAAGAAGAATAAGTGCAGTTTTTTCTATTTCGAGAAATTCATGTTGGTAGTTTCGAAAATGCCTAATTTGACGATTTGCCTGCGACATAGACATTAATTATTAACAGTGGGAAGTAAGTCCCTGGAGAACAATGATGATCAAAACATTCCTGAGGCAAAAGTTCAGGGAGGACCAAATATTTTCAGTCCTGAAGTTACTCCAGAAATGACATGTGGAGTGAATCCCATAGAAAATGATGAGCGAATGATGTGAGTCATGCAACGGAATTCTGAAAAACCAGAAAAATAAAAAGGTAAATAATAAAAATAACGAAAAATAAATGAAAGGAAATAAAAATAAAAAATCAAAATAATAAAAACCAAATCAAAAGAATAAAAACCAAACCAAAATTATAAGAAACCAAATCATAAGAATAACAACCAGTCAAGAAAATAAAGTTGATTCTAAATTTTGTTCACAAAAGTTCAATTTCAGAGAAAAGTTAAGCAGCATACTTCTCATAAACCAGGGAAAATCTTAGTGTTATACAGGGTGTTTTAGAAAAAGCAAGCCCTCTGCATCTTCCATAAAAACCAAAAAATTCCAGTTGCTAGTTCTCCTCAATCTTCTCCCTCGATTTCAAAATCAAGGGAGCCATCAAAACCGTCTACGTCATCTTTGATGGTGTCACTCGATTGCAGATTTTGTTAGAATTCTAGACAATCAGATGGAATGAGATGCAAATAAGATTGTATATCTTTTAATTTCTCGGGAGAGATAGGCTTTTCCTCTGGCCACAGTGGAGACAGTTTGGAAGCAAAGAAAACGGCTGGACGAGAGAAGTTGGGACTTTTCTTCTCTATATGCCAACTTCTTGAAAGGGGCCAGAAACCGTTTCACCGATAAGAATTGAATGCGGTTTGTCCCTTCGCAACTGTATCCTGCGGAACTTCAGCCAGTTGATCTTCCTTCTTAGCGTATCCTTCTTTGCGAATTTCTTCTCCTTCAAACAGCCACTTCAATGTGGCTTCCCGGAACAACTTACTAACTCCGAAGCGCTACATTCAAGTCCTTCCGATCGGTCGCAGGAGCGCGTATCTGTTTGCCAAGCTAAACTTGAGCTCAAATGTATCGATACCGATAGATTATGGTAATGGAACACGGTGAAGTATTAAGGAAAAAATGTTTACGGGACCTCACTGTAGGTTGCCTCCCGGGACGATTATGTAACCTTTTGATTACCAGGTTACTCAGTAGGTGCTGCACCCCAGAAACCGGGTTATTTTTTCGCGCGCATGATGTGTAAAGAATGTCTCAGTATTCTTTCTGTTTTGTGTTCCCTACTCATCTCAGGGAGCAGCGACTTGAAATTTTGGACAGATGATCTCGATAGGTTGTAGAATAAATGTACTTGAAAAGAAACGCACAAAATAATCCTCTACGATTGGAAAACAACGACATAACCATGAAACTATTTTGCTTACATTTTACGGCTGTGCAGTGCCACATACTAGTCCCGTTGACGGTTCCTCGAGTGCCAGGAGTTCCGCTTTGATTTCTTAGTAGCGGGGTTCTTAACGGAGGCGGAGGCGGCTCCGAGGACGGACCTTACCGTCGTCTCTCGACCGTCTGAAATCTGAAACGAAGCACGGCTGTGCGCAGTGCCGCTTTAGTCCTGTTGTTGGTTCTACGAGTGCCAGGAGTTCCACTTTGATTTTTTAGTACCGGAATTCTTAACGGAGGCGGAGGCGGCTCCAAGGACGGACCTTACCGTCGTCCTTCGACCGTCTGATGAAACGAACTACGGCTGTGCAGTGCCGCTTTAGTCCTGTTGTCGGTTTTTGTAGGAGTTCCGCTTGGATTTCATAGTAGCGGGGGTCCTAACGGAGGCGGCTCCTAGGACGGACCTTACCGTCGTCTTTCGACCATCTGAAACGAAGTACGGCTCTGCAGTGCCAATTTTCAGTCCTGTTGACGGTTCTTCGAGTGCCAGGAGTTCCACTTTGATTTTTTAGTACACAGTTTAGTAGTACATTATTTAGTAGACAGAGGTTGACCGTATCGCTAAAATGGGGATAATCCGATTCCGCCTCCTGATTTCGCCCATGTATATTTTTTGCATAATGGATCGGCAACATAGCAGTAATCAGAGAGCAGAATCAGCGAGATATTTAACAAACATCTCGTCAGTGTGATAAGCGTTGGTAGTTGAACAGAAAATTCAGACATACATATCATAGAAACACGCAGAACAAAACAAACACATTTTAACATATAAACATTGAAAGAAGAAAAGAAATGACGTGAAATTAAGAGGTCAAGAGCTAAGTATTGCATCATATTGCAGAGGCATCTACTTTCTATATCACAGAAACTGAAATGAAGTGATTGTGAATGAAAATCAAAACACACTACGCGAAACATAAATTTTTAGTATTCACTTTAGCCTTGTAATTTTGTGAATAAGTTATCCTTTTTTAATAATCGCCGATCGGATGACAAAACAAGGTCGTGTTTCAACTTCAGATTTTGCAACTAAAGAGCTTGAACTTCGAAATTTGAGGGAATTTTTGGAGCACATTTAGCCAGAAACTCGCTGAACTGTCTACTGCAGTGACGTATACCTAGCGCTAATTTGCTTTTTGTCCGACCAACCGCACAAACGCGTGTCTACGCTGAAAAAAAAAGATTGGTAGAATTTACCATTCCTTCACGCTGTGTGAATTGGATTACATTTTGCAATAAGGAACCACTATATCTGGCTCTTCCAAAAAAGCACGTATCTGCATAGGGAAATCAATGGCACATATGTTGCTTCTAAAATGAGCCAGAAATAGTAGTTCCTCATTGCAAAATGTAATCCAATGCAAAGAGGATTCTGCCAGAGGAATGGTTATACCTGTACCAGTATATAGTAGCGTTTACCTTCATTCTCGCAGCATTGACTCTGGATTGACGCTGTGTGAAATACAGCGTGAAGAACGGTAAATTCTACCAATCTTTTTTTTTCAGTGTAGGTGGTTATTCTACCCGCTTGCTCATCAGTCGAAAATGACCGCCGAAAAATCGATTTTTCTTCGCCAAAAACTGGACATCGATATGCCACCATCCCAGTGGCTCCTGAGGGTTCAAAGATTCTGTACCAACAATGGTATGTGTAACCCCCGAAACGCGTAAAGGCGTTCATGCAATGGCCTCAATTTCACAGCAGCACACTGAAAAAAAAATCTCCGTGTATTTACTAAGAAAAGGGTCAAATTACCAAGAATTTAGGGTTCTATTTAATCCCAGTTTTTTCTTCGTAAAATCACCATTTTTGGAATTGGTAATTTTACCGAGAGATCTCGGTAAAATTATTGAACTTACTCGGTAATTTTTCTGGACCTTGGTAGAAACACCAATATTTTTTATCGACTGTGGTAGAATTACAGAGATAAAATGGCAAAGTTACCGGGAATTGATTACCAATAAAAGTGGTATTCTTACCTCAAAAAAAAACAGTAAAAATACCGGTTTTTAGGTAAGCTTACCTGTCTGTCTTGGTAAAATTACCAATAATTGGTAAAAGAAAGTGAGATGGTAAAGGTACCAACGGACCTTGGTAAAAATGCCGAGAATTTTTTTTCAGTGCAGTTTGACAACGTTGCGGGGGCAGTGGAGGCCAGACTTTGATGTGTAAATTGGTGGATCACAGGTCGTGGATCACCGCGCTACGGCTTAGCGGCTGTTCGGGTGCGAATGAGGTGGTGAAGGGCCGCCCAGGTCTGCCAGTACAAATAGAAAACTACGGGAATTCGAACGTACGGACGCCGGCAAATTTATTGTATTCAGAGCTGAAATGCAACATGGCGTTCTGGTGGTAGTGCTGATCGGCTCGTTATGTCCTTTCGCACCGGGCTATATTTGGGCGGTGCCGGTAGCAGCCAGGTGGCCTGCGCACTGCATTCAAAATTAGCCCTCACGTCCCGTTGCCAAAGGTACATCGCTTCGAAAGCTCTGCGAGCTTTTAGAAAGATAGAGGTACGGTTTGATTTCATTGATTTGTGAAATTCAATTTTGGAAGGACTTTCCAGGGTGCAGCTGGAAGTTAAGCCGTTCTTTTGTGGATTATGTAAGTTTGTAGTACTTTTCAGGTAATAATTCCCGTCTAATGATTTTACTTGATTTTTCATTCATACACTCTGTTGCTTTTCTTTTTGGGAGCCTTTGGATTTCTTGGACCTCATCATGATTGTGAGCCTTACCATTGCACTTTATAACATGTCGCGCGGTTGAATCGACGACAACATTGAAAGGACAAGTTTTGTTTGCACACTAAAATCAAATATCACCACTTTTTAATAGTCTCAGTAGTCCCGCTCTCTCTCTCGTTCCCCCTCTTTTACTTCATTTTTCACTCCTCGCCCAATAGGGGTGTGCCCGCGCAACAGCTAGTGAAAATGTTTCAATTCAACACGAAAGGAGGCTTTCCCTCCAAGATTTTGCTCAACTGTAGCACTTTTTGAGGTTCCGAGATCGATTAGAGGATCGCATATTTAAGAATTCAATTTGTTAAAAGTTGGAAGCTTGCGGAAAAGAATGATTTTCTCAACCCTTCTCGCGTACTTAAAAAAAAAAAAAAAACGGTTGGTGGGCAGCACATTCTTCAGGATATGTTTTAAGCCCATGAAAAAGCCTGGTGAATGATTTTGTTTCCCTGAGGTTCCGAAATTCAATTATCGACTGAAGCTAAAAATCGCGTTTTTCTAACTACTGGGCAGGTCCCGTCAGGTATGAACGCGTGTGACTTAGAATCTGAAAATGTGCTTAGATATACAATACACATATTTCAACGTATTTTAACGTGGTCAGCACAGTTTCCCTCGAAAAATGTTCCGAATTTTTTTGTGTATGCTTCAATGTAGCCACATTCCTAACAACAATAAAAACACAATATTAAACAAATGGGTATACAAGGCTAAGGAGAAATACAACAAACCAGGACGTTTCGGGCCAATTACACGCTCATATTCTCGACTGGAACAGAAGCCAAAAAATATGTAAAAATAAAAACGAGAAAATGAGCATGCAACTGATCGAGGGAGGAATCAGTGCAAACTCAGTTGTCATTGACCTTAAACGTCCTGGTTTGTTTTATTTCTCCCTAGCCTTGTATACCCATTTGTTCTAATATGTTTTTATTTTTGTCTGCATTCGGGCTATTGTGTCTCATCTCTCTTATCACATTCGCAACACTGTACTCAGTCGTACTCATCGCGTTTTTGCCGATCAAAATGGCACGATCGGCAGAAAAACTTGCCCCTAAATATTTGAAAATCCGTGACAGTTCCTCCGAAAAAGTTTTTACAAATCCTTCTCCCTCCCCGTGGAACTTCCCTGTATTCACAGCCATAGTGTCGCACTCATTGCAAATCGCATTTTTCGCCAATTGAAGTTGTAGGCAAATAATAAATATGTGACACTAAAGCTTTAAAAATCTTGGTGTGGTTCTGCATGAACAAATTCCTAAATAACAAAGTCTCCATGCGTCAAAAGACTTGCATTTGTCGGTACGCCTACTTCTCTTCGCCGCGTTAAAGTCTCTGAAGTGAATCCTGCATTTTGCCGTCTTTGCGAGCTCTCGTGTGGTTCAGAATGATCAAATTTTAAGGCACGAAATCTCAGGAGCGTAATTCCGCGGCGTATGACGTCGGTGAAAAACGCTGCACCCTGGGCGAGAAGGCACCCTCCATTCCGGCCTATTATGCACCATTGGCAAAAAATATCCACCCTGATCTACTCCGGGACGTTTTTCCCAACACTTCCCACCGCCCTGCGACCAGTTGAAAATGTTCTCTTCCCTTACGGGAAAATCCGTCTGCAGGGTGGAAAATTATTCGAGTCCAACCGGTCTCTGCTCTTACTGTAACATCTTTCTATTTCTTCAATCGGGTTTCAAACCATTTCGCTTTCAAGCACCAAAATAAGATTCTTCCAAACAGTTCTTATAGAAAAAAGGAGCATACTGATTTTAATGCAGCACAATCCATGTATTATTTCTATACTTAAAATCACTTTAATTACAAAAACAAAACAATCTAGCGCTGAACCCTAACTGTTTGAAAATGTCAACACTCGGTTTCCAGACACTAAAAAGGTTCTTTTCCTCAATAAGAGTAACTCGTTTTCCGAGGTTCAGAGCCTTAAAAAAATTAACCGTCATAATCCCCCGGTCAAAATCCCGCGGACAAAATCCCACCAAAATACACTTCACATGACTTAATATCTATCCAATCTCACCAGAGAGGTTCAACTTACGCTGAATCATGTGCTTAATATTATTTTTTGTATTTCTGGGATTAAAATTCCAATTTTTCAAAAATGTCGAAATTTTAAAGGCCTTTTGAAATTTCAATGAAAAATAAGCTCTTAATTTCAAAGGCAAACTCAGGTGCTGAGCCTCACAACTTTAGGGTCTTGCAGGTTGTGGGGCTCAGCATTGCTGCTTTTTCTTTGGCGCTATTTTACCGAAAATGTTAGGGCTCAGCGATAAGTTGTTTTTACGTCAAGTAAGTTTAGAAGATTGCTTAGGTATTTTGAAGCTCAAGATATGACGCCATGAACACGATCCGTCCTGACTCGTTTGTAGGGGAACCTGGTAAGAGCTTCAAAAGGTATAATGGATGTAACTATTTTTGGATGGGGAATATCGGATCCGCGTCTGTTCTGAGAGATCGTCGGCTGTTCGGTTGACCGGTTGATCAGTCCATCGTTTGGAGTATCAATCATAGCCGCGCGCCTCGGCGTTGAGACAATCGGGTTCAATATGTCCAGACACGTCGCAAAGGTGGCTGCAAATTAGGTGCAACTCGGATAAGAGGCCGTAAAACATTCTGTAAACAACTCAAGGAAGGTCAAAACATTTGCCCACAATTTGTCTCCTCAATTAAGCAAATTATAGTGACTTTTACAATGTTTGCATTCAGCTGAAAATTAAATTAAATTATTCAGATTTCTCTTCATAAGTTATTAAAATTGAATTACATTTTGCAATAAGGAACCACTATATCTAGCTCATTTTTGAAACAACATAAGTGTCATAGGTTTCTTTATGTAGATATGCGTTTTTAAGGAAGAGTCAGAGATAGTGGTTCCTTATTGCAAAATGTAATCCAATTGAGGAACAATAAATGACCACGAAATTAGCCAAAAATTAGGTGCTACTTTGAGAAGAAGCTGTAAAACGTAGGATCCATGCTTGGAGGGTGAAATTTTCCTTGTAATAGTTCTCCTCTTCTCAGAACCGCAACTACAATACTCAATATGATGAAGTAACGAGTGACATGTGCATGCACGGAAAAAAATTGTTAGGAGTTACCGCCCAAAATTGTTTGCTGTGGACATTTTTTCAAATAATTTTGATAGTTCCGCAACATTTGGGGTGGTAACCTAATTCATTGGAGATACTTCCACAATTAATTAGAAATGTCTAAAATTGGACTTAAACCCTACATATTTTTGCCGTGCACATAATTTAAAACTAAATCACATATTTTAATTTCTCGCTTTGTAAAAATATAAAGTTTGGTTTAAAATTGCGTTTGGTACACTGGAAAAAAAACACATTGGATCTAGGGTCCAGACTCTTGAAAACATTGACAAGAAAAAGGACCCTTGATTCAATCAGAGTTAAGCTTAAATCAAAAGGAAATCCGCTCAAATTAAGAGACTTGGTTCTTGTTTTAAGCTTATATCTGATTGAATCAAGAGTATTTTTCCTTGTCGATGTTTTTAAGAGTCTGGACTCTAGATCCAATGTGGGTTTTTTACAGTGTGTTGAATACTTTCACTGTGAAAATCCCTCGAAGATGTAGTTGCCGGGTATTTCCGTTTAATATTATCGTGACTTTATCCAGACATTTTTAAGTTGTTTTCATACTCGCTTTATCTCAGGATACCACCAAAGTCTTCATCAGAAATTCGATTTCATCCTATTGGCCGGTTGATCGAAATCTCCGGCCACCGAGTGGCGAGCAGTACAGCGGCGTCAATTAGTATTCTCATGGCAAGTTTGTAATGTGCAAGTTCCAGTTGGTCCGAACTAATGATCACACGGGACAAAGATGGTCGAAGACCAGAGTCCCCTTTTCGCCAGACTGACCAACAACAACAACAACGGAACAGCCGGCGGCACTCAGCCATCAATCTCGGCAACCTCCTACTGTCAGGAATTTTTCAGATTTTTTCTTTTCTACAACGGACTTTTTCCCCAATTTTCTTTATTCATCAGGATAGTTGAAGTGCGTATAATTCCGCCTAATGTACTCTCTAATTTATAATCCATATATAATGCTGCATACCGAATGATAATGTTGCGGTCGAAACGAAGAAGATGATACGCTCATTCTAAATTGAAGGCTAAATAATACGCATAATAATATTCTACTCCCATATTGGAGATGAGATCGATTTAACTTTAACTCTCGTGTCGAGTCAAATTCGACCACATTCCAATTCAATCCAACCTTCATGCAATACGCTCTTATATTTATGAGTAAGATTTTTCATTCATTTGTATATCCGAATTAAACTACACACGTTTGTCGTTTAGATACCTACTTATTGATTTTTTTTTTCTTTCTCTTGTTTTTCTTACAGTGAGAATGGGCTGAATCGAACATGAAGAGAGAAAATTTTTGCCTCAAATAAATCAAGTGTCATGAATAATTGTTACAATTCTCATGCAAAACTTTTATGAAAGGCAGTTAAACTGATTCGGCGGAGAGAAAGGAAAGATTCCAAGAGGTAACTAATAGCTATTAATAGTTATAACCCATTGATGGATATTCTACTAGCAAATATCATCGCGATTTATAAAAATGAAAATGTCGACATACACACTGAAATAGTTTTCTTCCTTAAAAATTAACGTTTCCCCTTCCTCTCAACCTTCAGGGAGATTGAGGAGGTAGCCATTTTGAGGACCCTGACGGAACACGTTCTTTTTTTGACTGCGTGCAAGCCGAATGTACGATGGTATAAGATGGTCGTATTTTTATCAACTCTGTTGAATGTGGTACACTGTTGCATTAGAAAACAACCAGCTTCCTTGTAAAATGAGTAACAATTAAAGCTCTGAGGCAAAAGCAAAGGATGCTGGTAAGTACTTACTAGACTATTAGCAAATGTCTCTGCACGGTAAAGGATAGCTTCCTCGATCAGCGGTCTGTAAGAAGAGGGACAATCTATAGGCATGACCCTGGTACTGGTATTATGAATTGAATGCCAGGAGGAAACCAGTTTCGGAATAAAACGTAAATGCGAGGATTCCCCACCAGAATGCACCGGCAATCGATCAGTGAGAACCGATCGCCGACTAATCTGTCTCGAATCCCATTATTTATGGCTTATCATCCGTTCTTCTCTGCGTATGAATTTCCAGACTTGTAATTACACAAATAAATTAGCCAATTAAAATATTTTATCAACAATAAACGAGATATTCGAAGCGGCCACCTGATATTGTATCCTGTTGTTTCGCCACTAATTGGAATTTAAATTGGTCGCCGCGAGTTTTGAACTCTTCCGACGCCCCCTCCCCCCTCGCAACAGTTTATTTTGTGTCATTTGTCACCGCGCTTGTCTCTTTTTTCAATCGAATTCCTTCTCTTAAGCCATGTTTTTGCGACTTCTCAGAACTTACTGTTTTCACACGAATTTCACTTGCTAATGATGCCGGCTCACATTGAGATTGCGTTTTTTCCATTCGAGGTTCGCGCATGCTATAAACCTATGCCTATCAGATCAGCTAATAATTTGCGTTTTCATTTAGCAGAACTTCTTGAAATGAAACGTGGAAATGCACACATAAATAGTCAAAACAGTATTTTTTGGTTCAGGTAAAAACACGGAAAAAATAGGTAGGGATTGTTGTATAACATGGGCTTTTCCAATCAATTGTGGTCGTACTCCAACAAATTAGGTATCTATGACCTAAATGTTGCGGTACCACCAAAATCAATTTGGAAATGTCCATATTATCCAGCATATTAGGGTGGTACCACAATTTTGGGAGATAATCCTTAACATTTCCTTTTCGTGAAGTAATTGCTGATAGGTAAACTCCAAGAATAGATTACGCGCTCTCACAATATGCAAATTCTTGGTTGAAAATCACCGAATCATGGGTTTTCAAAATGAACTCTACATCTAAAGCAGTCAAAACCACTAATATTGATATTTTTACCATTAATCGCTATTAAATTTGGCAATAGTTGTTGTGGCTTGGTTCCTTTCTGTTAAACTCGGTCCATTCAACATGAGAAATAAGTTCGCTCTCATCCCGTAATGATGCACGGAAAAAAATTAAATGTTGATTCAGTATTTATATCGTTGAAAACATGTCCGACAAGTTTCAAATGCTGATTTTACATTTGGAGAAATGCTAACTTAACTACGCCCACTGTAAAACGAACAAATTCAAATGTTGTGTTAGCATTTTTGCATCGTAAAATCAGCATCTGAAACTTGACAGGCTTTTTTTTAACAATTTAAATGCTAAATCAGCATCTAATTTTTTTCCGTGTGGCTATCGATCATAAAAGGGGTGTTTGGAAGTGATCGATCCAATTTTTTTTGCAACAGACCTCCTTTGAGCTTTTTTTTAGGTGAACATAGATTTACAAAAAAGGAGTGTAATCTTAGCAGAGGTGTGACGTATACGCAGGTCAGTAGCACCGAACTCTCGGTTTAAGACGAGGTAATGAAGTTTGCCCTTATCTTGTAATGATGGGTTGCGGTTGCCGATCATGAAAGGGGCGCTTGGAAGTGGGTCCTCCGTCCGCGGCGGTTGCTCGGTGAGCGATGAGAAATTTGAAAACTGGACTCGGGAAATGATTGATATTCCGAGCATGGCCCCGGACTTGGAGTGTGTTTAATTGGCTGTCAGCGCTCGACCTATCTTCTTTGTTCCAGCTATCATATGCCAATATTTGCCTTTTCCAGCCATCCACCGTGCGGTCCCCTCCTCCCCCTTCGTACCCCGTCCCCAGTCGCCCCCCTTTTCCTCGCCCAACCAGTCATGCTCAAGTCTTGTGTACCGCCAGTAGGAACTCCATTGCACTTGAGTTTTCATGTTTTGCCTCTCCCGCTACACTGAAAGTTATCTTTACGATTAGGAAGAACCGGTGGTGTTGAGTTTTTGAACCCTAAATTTTTGCGATGTTTCCCAGTTTATGTAATAGCAGTCGTAAAACATATTCGGAAAGTTCTTCAAAACAAGCCTTGTGCCTCGATGGAGGAGTGTCTTGAGAGAGCTTTCATGTTTTCTCGCTTGAGAAAAATCAAACGGTTGACAGTTTTTGATGGAGAAACTCTATTGCACTCTGGTAAATCCCAAAATAAAAAAGATCAATTTGAATCAAAATTCAAATTGGTCCTCAACCCGTTATTTATACAACTTAAAAAATCGTCAGGCTACAAAAAAACCAATACAAAAATGATGAGAAATATCCATGGTAAGTTCACTGTTAAAAATCAATGATTTACTCTGAGTGAATGACCGGCGTGAAAATACACTCAGCGCAATCATTACGGCGTAGTGCGTACTCTGAGTGAATGAAATCACAGCTTGAATATCATTCCGGCTCCTGGTCGGATGTCAAACGACGGAAAACACGCGGCGAATTAGTTGAGATCCCCCAAGGAGCGTGAATTCGGTTCGAAGAAGTATGAAAGACCGCAGTGGCGATTCTTGAAAGTTTGCAACACCGCTTTTCCTCAATTTAAATCCATTAAAAATATCGGTTTTAGGTGAGGCAGGCTGCTTCATCAAAAATCGATTGTTTTACATACATTTCAAGGAGGAAAAACAAAGTTGCCAAATTTCAAAAATCGCTTCTGGAAAGCCGTGTGGCAAAGTGGTATAGCGTGCGCTATACCACGTTTTCTACCACCGCGACTCGAGTTCAAATTCTCGGGCTCGAGGCTCTATTTTACGTGTGCGTTTTGGACTCTCACTCCCGCCAAGGTGTGATATTCGCTCAGAATTATTTCGCGCCCGGATCTATACACTCTGAGTTCCAGGTGGTCAAAATAGCAACTGAGTAACCGTGAATTTCACGTCGGGATTTCTTACACTGTTGCACCTATCTGACTTTTACTTAAGTAAACTGTGACTTAGCCCCATTTAAATATAGCCTCGACTTTTTTCAATTTTTACTGCATATCTTTATTTCAAATGATGTGATACAATAATTATGACTTGTTTTAATATCGATAAACTCAATGACGAACCGAACTTGCCGACCAACTCAACGCAACGCGACAACAAGGCAACGTTAGCTGTTTTTAATTATTTATCTGTAACTTTGCATAAAGGCGTCCAGTGAATAATTTACTGCTCATTAGACTGCGAAGAGAATTTGTTTTCGAGTGATTAATGGCGATGTCGCCAAATCTGGCAATAAGAAGCAATTAAGTGGGCGGGCTCGTAATTCTCTTCCCCTGCTTGACAATGCAGAGGGAGGTTGACACAAAGAAAATTGACTTACTTTTTTGTGGGAAAAATTTTTAAAGCTAAATGATAAAAAAATTAAATGTTGGATGAAGAAATGGAACCATATTTGACGTTCCAGTTAACTTGATTTTTCTGCACTGTTCGCTCTATACATTCACCCGAATTCCGTTCCATGTAAACTTATTTCTCAATTGTCTCGAACCCGCATTGCTGGAGTGTCCCTGTTTTTAAGTGACTTAAAATGTTTAAATTGCGGCTGTGACCTTAGAATTACCTTGATTTTGTTGTTACAACTTGAATGGAGAAAAATTTGCCGTAGGGGAGGGGGGGGTGTCAAAACTTCAGAGGATCTTCACACACCCAGTGCTTCAAGCTCATTATGAAATTTGTCTCGATCTGATTGTAGAGTTGTTGCAATGTATTTTAAAGTCTAAGAGCTCACACCGAAAATTGTTTCTTTAATGTCCTCAGGAAGGATCTGTAGAAGACGAAGCTGAATGCATATCTCTGTCTCGGTGTTTCAAAATCTCCGTTCCTGCGGGACCGTCACTAAAGCGTTACAAGGGAAGGGGGTTGTCAATAATGCCGAAAAATTTCGTCCCGAAATTTGAAGAGGAAACTTTCATAGTTCTTGCAATGTTACCTCTTTTTTTAGGCCATTTAACCGCGACGATCCTGTTGTCTCCTTATTTCTGGAGGATAAGCTCCCGGTGAGTCCCCCTGCTTGATGTGGCACTCTTGAGGCCAAGCCAACAAGACTGCCGTGCTAAGGAAGAACGCCGTATGAACATTCGAGAGTTGCCAAATTCCTGGATGAAACATGTACACTGTTAAAAATCGTTGATTCCGTCCGACGGAAAATCCGGAGTGAGAATGAAAACGGGAGTGCGGTTCAGCGCGTAGGTGCTGAGACGGGCTGCATGTGTAGTCAAAGCACTCCGCACCGGAGCTGCAGTACGGCCCGGAGTCACGCGCACCTTCTCTCCCTCGCACTAGCGCTATATACTGTCTCTTCTCCCCTTTAAGCCTACCACTCTCAGAATAAAAATGAAAAATTTAAAGAGAAAAAAATGGAAAAAATAATAGAATAGTGGAAATAATAGAATAGTCGAAATTATGGTATAACAGAGACAATAGAAAAGAAATAAAATAAAGTAAATCAAATATATGATAAAATGAAGTCAAAGACTAAATTGAAGTAAATAATTAGAGGGAGCAAGGAGATAAAGAAAAAAATAAAATAAGGGAAACAACTAAATGATGCTAAAAAATAGAATGAATTTTAAGAGTAAAGTGAAGTCCAAAAATTATGATGAAGTATTAAAAGAAATCACAGTAAATATAAAACAAAGTAAAGGAATGAGAAGTAAATAATTAAAGAAAAAAAATGAAGTGCTTGAAAAAATAAAATAGAGTGAAGAAAAAATAGAGACAACAAGGAAATAAAACAAAGTAAAACGATAAAATATAGTTAAAAAATATAGTAAAGTAAACTAAATACACGGACAAATCCAGGTAGATTGAAAATATCTTAGCGGCCCGTTCAAATCGACGTTAAATACCGTTTTTGCGTCACATGCATGCATCATTTGCTATAGCTCAATCGGTAGGGTCGTCGGTTAGTGTTAGGTAGGTCCCGGGTTCAAAGCCCAAGGTAGGTAGAAAATTTCTAACCTTCATAATCGGTTAAATCACGTACAAATGGTTTCATTATTTTTATTTTTCATGGTTTCAAAAATTATTTCCACAATTAAGTAACCCCTTTCCACCATCCCCTAGCTGCAAACCCCTAAATTTGCGGCTCCCGCGAATCCGTCCGGCGTCGGAGTGATTTCTATGCGTACGGCACCCAAAATCCGTCCAGCCGATTCTCCGTCGGAGTGACTCCTCGGTCCGACGAAGTGAGGGCCCGTTCTTACTCGCGCTTGTGCTGAGTCTCACTCCGTTTTTTTTAACAGTGTAGTTTTGACAACATTCATGCGTATTTTTCCCTGAAATTTTCATTTATTTTAGATTAAATTGCGTACAAAATTGTCTGACAATTTTGGAAAATATTATTCGCAATTTGCTCAGTAAATTCGGGTTTTTTTCGGTTTTAACTTAGCAACGTCCAAAGGTTCATACGGCGTTTTACCTCAGCACGACAGAAGAGGTGCCGAGCGCCCAGACGTGATCGGACAAATTAAAATCACGTAGCGATGAAAGGACGACGCGACCCGCGCCCGCGAGAAAGCGCGCGAACTACGTCACCCCTCCCCGCAGCATTTTTAACCCCCTTCCCCTCCTTGCCATCCAGGCCTCAGCCGCCGATACAAATTATAAACCTGGGACATGCGCGCTGGATGCCCGAGCGCGCCAACTACACATCGCGGCAATTAACATAATCCTCGGCAGCATATTGAATGAATCGAACGTTTCATTCATTAGTTTACTTTAAACTTACATTCCTCCCACCCCGTCATTTCCCGTTAGGAATGCTAGGGGCCTTAGTTTCGAAGGGACGACTCCAGAAAAGTGAATTAGCTCAACACGCACCCATCTTATAGCTCCCTCTATCGAGGGCTAATATAGTCAAATAAGCATTTTTCGGCATATGGTCAATCCTTAAAGTTTCTGAAGATCCGCGTGTATGTATTTGACAACAATCCATGAATCTGTATTTCCTCGCTTTGCTTCAACCTTAGAAATCAACATGTCCCTCACATTCTCCAGCGTCTAAATTGCATGTAAATCATTTTTCGTCGAAAAATAATGATATTTTGATGTAATTCTTGTGAAAGCACTAGGAATGAGCGCCTGTCGGTTGCACTTTCTCTACCGGCAGTACTGGTTGAAGTTCTGTGCGATCCGTAATTTGTTCTTTCTTTTGTTTCACGCCGTTCAGGAATATCAGCCGATCTTTTAGTGGATGGATCAGCTCTTTGATCGTATCGTTATCGAAGAGAAACAACACGTCCTCAGTGATTTGAGCCTCTGAAAATGAAAATAAAAATTGATTTTTAACAGTGTTCTCGTAAGGGTGTTTGTCTCTGCTGGTGCGGAAATACGGAAGCCGATCAGGAATTGATTCTACACGTCTTAATTAACTCTGAGAATCAAAGGACTCCAGTCATCCCCTGGCACACCATCTTCGTGAACTTTCAGACCAATCAGTATCACAATTGCGTTGAGCAGTCGCTGTGGCCGAATTAGTCGCTTCTCGCACTCGCATGCAACGGAATACGAAATGAATAATACATCCGAGTACAAACGACGAGCCCCACCGAAGTCTATCGGACATCGCCCCTACCCTTCCTCCACCGCTAAGTTGTGGCTCCCGGCTGGTCCGGTCAGGGCAACTGTCACGGCGGTAGAGCATGACAAATAACCCAACTAACTGGAACATCCAACGAGATCATAATTGGTCATACTGTTCGCGCGATCTGTCGAAGAGCTCTGAAATCGATACTGCTCTGTTCTGCGTTGCCACGCGCCTTCTTTTAGTAGACTAATTTACCCCCAGCCCTGATATGGTCCTTACGAGAACATAGTCATAATTTCGGTTTTTAAAATTAACTAGAAAAATGCATCATGCTGTTATTTTAAATGAAATTCCATGTATGCCATAACATGCTAGGTTCAAGTTTTTAAAATGTTTTATTACCTTGAATGCGTTTCGGGCATGGGTAACCCATCTTCAGCAAGATTCAAAAATAAAAACACAACGAACAGGATTGAAACAAACATTTATCCCAATGCATAGCTATTAGATAAAAAAAATGGTAACAAACAAAATAGTGGCGAGTAGTAAATAGGAAACAAGAATCTAAACGAATGTTATCACAACATATACACAAGAAAAATAGCGAAGTATGTAGAATAGAATTAAGAGGAGAAAGGGAAAAATCAAATCGAATTTTTTTTTAAAAAAAAGTAATAACTGCCCAATCAGTAACTTGCGCTGCATTTCCGCCTCACAGTTTAAAATCCAGGGGTCCATTCCTCTACTTTTCCTTATTAATGTATGTCCCATTCAGTAGAGTGTAGTTCAAAATATTTGCAGGTGAATGAACTCGTGGTCAGGGCCGGATTTACCTACTTGCCGCCCATGGGCCGCCTGTATTTTGCCGCCCCCTTCTTATTCGTTTTGAAACATCTGTAAAGACCATCAAATGAACGTGCCAGCCGGGGAGGGGTGCGTAAGACGCGTTAACTCGTGTTGTACACTTTTTGGGGAAAGCCCTGTCAACACTACTAGCAAAAGTTCACGGAACTTTGCGCAAAAGTTAAGTTTCGTAAACCTATCTTTGTGTGGACAAGGCCTTCCATTCATTAGAAATAAACGAAAAAATCATGAAAGAACAAACATAAATGTAGATTAATGATTTTAACTTCCGCCGCCGCGCCGCGCAGACCGCATTGTGTTTGGCGCAATGCGTGAAGTATTCACGCAGTCTTGTAGGCGCTATGCTTTTCAAGCTGATCGCACTTTGTTTTCCGCAATGCTTGAAGTATTCATGCATTCTTGTAGGCGCTATCCGTTTCACGCTGACCTCAATGACAGCACTGTGTTTGATGCAATGCATGGAGTATTCGTGCAGTCTTGTAGGCGCTAACATGTGTTACATGCCGATCGCCGCGCCGAGGGCTTCTCCTTTTCATCTCAAGTCCTCGTCATCATTTTCTCATTAAGTCGCGCCGTTCCGGGCCGAATTGCGTGTTTGGTTTCTTTCTCAACTCGACTGATTAAAGGTGCTGTCTCTTAAGTATCGCTGAAAGAGCTCTTGAAAGCTAAAGCAGTGCTTCACTGGAAAAAAACAAACATTGGATTTAGAGTCCAGACTTTTAGAAACATCGACAAGAAAAAGTACTCTTGATTCAATCAGAATCCAGCTGAAATCAAGAACGAAGCCTCTTAATTTAAGCGGATTTCGTTTTGATTCAAGCAAAAATCCGATTGAATCAAGAGTATTTTTTCTTGTCAATGTTTTCAAGAGTCTGGATCCACTGTGTTTTTTTTTCCAGTATGTCTATTTCCATCTAAAACTTCTAAATTTGCGACGGAGTGACCTTTTATTTGAAGATGTGAGCAGCAAGAGGTATATATGGTATCGCAACGTTTTGAAGTTTCCATTGACTGACGTACTTATTTAAATGCATTGATGAGCAGGTCTTTTTTCTCATCGAAAATTCTGAAAACTCCTCTTTGGAACGAGCGTAAATTCTCCGAAAAACTTTAGGAAACTCCTCAAACATTTTTAAAAAGATTATTAAACGAGTTTTTTATTCAGCCCATTTTTATTATCAAACGAATTTTCTATTTAGCCCATTTTTACATCATTGGACAGCGGTTTCAGCCGTGGTAAAAAAATGGTCAAGACCATCCGTTGGTTTTTTTTCACCACGGCTGAAACCGCTGTCCAAAGATGTAAAGTTGACAACATTGTTTGAAATCGATTGTAGAGAATTGAATCGCGGTATTTGGTATTGACGTCGCTGGTATCGCACCGAGAGTAGAGCCACCGATTCCGCGCGACTGCCGCTTCCATTCGCGAAAACGCACAAAATGGAGCAAATCGTGTTATAACGCGGATTGTTTGTATAAGGCCCACGTCCTGTGCCTGTTCCTGGCTCCCCCCTCCACTCCCCCGCTCTCTCACGGAAACATCACGTTCACCTGTCATTAAGTGTAATTAATTATTTATAATTACTGGATACGGGGGGTATTCAGCCAAGTCGCTCGATATGTTGCCAATCTGAACAGATAAAGTATGAGTGATCGAACATCGATAGGTTGTAATAAAAGTTTAAGGTGATTTAATGGACGCCATATTTTGTGTCAGAACGGCATGCGATATATCGCATCAATTGGTTCCTTTTTTTCAGCTACTCGTCATTTTTCTCCAATTTTGAGATCGCAATTCTGTTGTCAGGAGACTAAAGCACTCACCTACCAATTTTAAGAAAGAAATTTAACGTAATAAAGGCGTGGTTTTGTTAGAGAGAAAATATAGCATTCGAGTGCAGTTTCAATATCAGTAACGAATGCAATGTTTTCTCTCTAAATCTAAGAGAGATATTATGTCTGGTGCTTGGTAGAAATTCCTTTGAAAGTACATAAAGTATGCATCAACCCACACATCTCCGACTAATACGAGTAATGCCTGGCAGCGTCTTCTAGTTTTGGGTAGAGATTTACCCTATCTAATACGTCAGTCTCATGAGTAGCTGTTTGGGAACATACCAAAAACGTATCGACCACCTCACGGCGTGATGGGCGAAAGGAGCCAGGTGGTTGGTTGTTTCCCGTTCCGTACTTCCGTTTGCGGATGATGTTTAAACCGAATGGAACAATGTATAGGAATAACCGAAGGGCTGTAAGATCACTAAATGAACCTTGAGCGTCTTATTTTCAACTCAGAGCCACTTTCAAGGCTTATTTAATAGGTATATACGTACAAGTTCCTGTGAATCAAGCAACCATCAGATGGACAAGGTGGACATAGGACATAGAATGAGCTCTGTTCCACCCTGTCCCACTATGGGACAGGATGCAACGGGACAGGGTGGAAATAATCATTTTTTTTTTTTTAAGCTTTCCTTGGTAATTAAGCTAAATATGATGTTATGACACATAATGTTTGGCTAGCCCAACCTCAATAATCATGAAAATATACGGTTTTCATGAATCGACACTTGGAAAGTATTTTAATAGCTGATACAAATGTGGACGTGTATGCTTGACGAGCTACTACTTAACGTGGTTTACATTCGGCTTGGCATTTCTTATTTTTTCAGCCAACTGCAACATGTAAAGAACCTTATCACAACAACAACAACAGCTGGTATTGAGAAAGCGCTGCGCGGCGGAAATTATTCAAAACTCGTGGCAGCACTGCCGCGTCTCACGCAATGTTGCCGGGGACAGGTATTTAAACGGGAGAGAAAAATTTCGTAAATAGAAAAACATGTTTCGAACTATTTTTTCTGAAATTCAAAAGCATTACCTTTCATATCCGATAAAGTTTTTCCAAGCAATCACTCCAGTTATGCTGCAACATCGTTTTCAAGTCAAGAACCAGGCACGGAGGACACGTAAATTTGGGACAAATGAAGGCGATTTGCACATTCAAAATTCCCCTAAATTTTTATTTTGGTCCAAATAAAGTGGAAAATAGCATCTAACAGTCAACAATAGTGTGGGAAATGCGAAAAAATTCGATCTACCCATGGTTCTCAGATTATGGAGATTCAAACAGCTGGAGACACTAGATTAGACGCTTATTTGAATTCACCCAACTCTTGAAGCACCACGCCAAATAAGACAAACGAAACCAACACCATATGGAAATAGAGCAAGAAAAAGAATGCGCATTGACGACGGCGCAGAGATACGACTATTCGCACTTGATGGATGCCCGTGCTGCATCTGCAAAATTGAAGGCGCGAGCCGTAAACTCGCAATGATCCGCTTTATGCTGCAGCCGGCGGCGCTAGGTGTCGCTCTGATTCGGTAGAAACTTTAAAAAATGAGGCCGGATTACGTCTCTCCTATTTTCGGCTGTGTTATTCACGCAGCCTTTGAAGTGCCACTTCGAATAAAACAAACGGAAGCAAACATTATGTAGAAATAGAGCACAAGAATGGACGTGCGCTCATGACGGCGCAGAGACACAACTATTCGTGCTTCTTGGATGCCCGTGTTGTATCTTCAAAACTGAAGGCGCGATGGCGCGAAGCATGAACTCCCATTGTTCACCATAAATGCTGCCTTGTGACATTATCTGGCGGCATTTCCCATTGAAACACATGTATTTTAGCAGACTAGGTTATTTTATCATATTTCCTACAATAATTTCTCAAATTAGAAATCGAGAATATTCTCATGCTTGTTCTCTTGGTAGTTCCATTTTAAACGTGAAATTTGAAAAATGTAAGACGCCTGCAAATTCTCCATTGCATATTTTGATAAGACAATTAATTTGTAACTGAAAGTCTCGATTTTCGCATGCGTTCGGAAACGGTCCGAACCGCTCCAAATAGAGGTAATAAAATGAAATAGATAACAAAAAACCGGTTCAACCCCTTTCCTTGCCCCCGGATGCGAGGCTAATCGAATCAATTGTGAGACAAGGTTCAATCAAAGAGGGAAAAGGCAAAATGACAAGAACACCAAGTTCAAACTGCTCACGCCTGGGCAATTAGCGAGTTCTGAGAAAGACTAGGAAATGTCGCGTCGACGCGCAGGCGCAAACCATTCCCGGTTTGAAACTGGATTGTCGATGGCTCCCGCACTAAAGCGCACTCAGTGAAATCCAACGTGTGAATCACATTCTGATTGGCTGCTTGAGTCTTAAATTCACGGCGAAGTAGACCGGCTGCTCGTGTGCATTACAGAAAAGAAGTCATAGCCGAACTGGAACTTATAACTATCAACAAATCTTTAGGGCCTCTAAAATACCAAAAGAACCAATCGGAAGTCATAATCCTATCTATGAATAAAAGTTTCAAAGTTGCGGCGTTCGACTCCGTTAGGCGGAACAAAAATAGCCTCAGCGATTCCTTGGTGGTTACGTGATAACGGCTGGAGTCAGGTCGCCACTTTTTTTTTTTTAAAAAAAATTATTTATTTATTAATTGTACTTTTGCAGCTGAAAATGAGCTGGTAATATAGCTCAAAGGTCCTTGCCTTTTAATGATTTAGGCTTGTCTACCCATGTTTTATCCCTTTCTGCATATTCGCATGTATTCGGGCTATGTTTTTTTGTGTTTTATCGCAATTCCTGAGTATTGTGTGTTAACTGACGAATTGTCAGGCAATATGTTTCCCAATTATCCTAACTCATCAAATGAAATCTTCATCTATATCTTTTTTTTTTCATTTCTAAATGTCACCAAAAAAAATCTGCGTCCTAATTAGCGATTTGATCGAATGATTTAAATTTGATAGTTCTAATATGTATTCAAAAGCTCTCTTCTTTTATAAAACGGATCCTGATAAATGCACTGGAAAAAAAATACATTGGATCTAGAGTCCAGACTCTTGAAAACATTGACAAGAAAAAGGACTCTTAATTTAAGCAGATTTGAGCTTAAATCAACAGGAAATCCGCTCAAATTAAGAGGCTTGGTTCTTGATTTAAGCTTAAATCTGATTGAATTAAGAGTATATTTTCCTTTCGATGTTTTTAAGAGTCTGCACTCTAGATCCAATGTGTTTTTTTTCCCAGTGTGATGTAGCGACCAATGTCAAGTAGATTCATCTTTAATGATAGTAAGGAGATAGAACAAAGAATATGTAGAGTGTACATCGAGATAAACGATGTAATTTACTGTGTTGTTAAAAGAACGAAATTGTGTTGATTATAATCCTCAAAAGCGGTAAGACGGATCTTAAATTTCGCTCCTATATCAATTGGTAATTTTCAAATATCAACATGCGACTCAGAGGTGCGCAACTAAGATAAGACGTGGATAAAAGTACCTTTGGTCTGACAGTGGCATAGGTGGCATTTCTAGGATGTCTCGCGTGTGAAAAAAATCAAACGTGGTAAACAGGCTCTTTATTCAAGGGCAATCACTTATTCCATTCGCATCTTAGTGCAAAGCTGCAAAATGCACCTAGAAGTGAGCCACTTAAATTTTATGCACACCCTTATGATGAACCGTTTCTGGGTAGAAAGCTGTTTCTGTCGAGTGGTTTCTGAAATTATTGAGTGCACCACAAACGTTCTAATTAGAGCTGGAGGATGAAATATGCGCCCACTAATAAACTACCTTGATTATTTTAATTAAAACTTTGCCAGGAGTTTTGGCTCGCGGTCTGAATTTCCGATAATTGTGCGTATGAATGAAGGCATAAACAACCGGGGAGGGATAAGTTACTGCTCGGGTGAGTCGCGAGTCTTGAATCGGCATCCATCGGCGTGAAAAACGGTCGACGCTTCGACAGATCCAATACAAATTGTGTAACCGCAGCACGGTGCGCGAAACACAAATCTCATTTTGACGCACCGTCCCGCTAAATGTTGCCACGGCATTTGAAACTCTAGAAGTTTTTCCCTTAAAAGTGAATCGGAGGGGGGATAAAACTCCTTTCGCATTTATCTTTTTTTTTTTTTTTTTTTTTTTTTTTTTTTTTTTTTTAGAAAAAACAACTTAATCGGCCCGAAACTTGAACAGAGAAACCACTTAAAACGGGACTAAGGCTGCAAATAATATAAAGAAACATATAAAATAAAATAAGAAACCTGGGACGTTTCGCAAGGATCACACTCGCATTTTCAACCGGCAATACAAGAAAAATTAAAAGAAAGGACACTATGAGCCTCACCGCTGTTATTGTAAGACTCAAATTGAGACTCATATTGTGTCTCACAATAACAACGGTGAGGCTCCTAGTGTCCTCTCTTTTAATTTTTCTTGTTTTGCCGGTTGAAAATGCGGGTGTGATCCCTGCGAAACGCCCCGGGTTTCTTATTTTATTTTATGTGTTTCTTTTTATTATTTGCGGACTTAGTCCCGTTTTAAGTTGTTTCTCTTTTTTTTTTACTGATGCGATGCACTCCTTCAACGACAAGTAGCCTCATTTAGTGGCTGCGTAATTCTTGCTGTGTTCAATGTCTTGATTGTCGATGGCTCCATTGTAAACATTAAACATAACCTCAAGTTTGTTTGTTTGTTTGTTTTTTTTTTTGCAGTTTATTCGGTTTCTATTCCAATTTTGGAATATAGAGCCATCTTTAGACAAGAGCTTAACGTCGAGGTTATTTTTTATTATCAGCAGATATGAGGGAGATTTTGGTACATCCTTGCTCCGGCTTTTAAATTTTCAGGGATTAATGCCAAGTAGAATCTGTTTTTGCAATTTCATTCTTCAGTTTCGTGAAAATTTGTCGCCGCCGCCAGGATAACCTCAAGTTTAAATTATTTGGTAATTACTTATTGCGTTAGCTCATTTCAAACGCGTCATTAATAAATCACGAGATACTGAATGGCTCATGGTGCAGAACGATGATATAAGGTGTGTGTGTTTTTTTTTTTTTTTTTTTTTTTTAACCATCGAAAAGCTGTGTACATCGATTGATGAAATCCTTCAGTCATGCCATCTCCTGAATAGACGCAAATGAAGCAAAAATGGACATAGTATCAGCTGAAGAGGAGCCCACATAGTATAGAATATCTGAAATCGCCAGATCTTGTTGCTCTAGACGCATCCTATTGGATTCAAATTCAGAACTGTCGAGTCATCATTGATCATTGCATTACTCACTAGACCATAAGCTTGATTCGGAAAATACTTCTGTTGCCCATAAGGAAGTTTCTAAAGCCAGCCTGCCGTTTTGGGAAAACCCATATTGTTGATAAGTTGGTTCATAAAAGATCTTGTTTTCGCAATGATTGATTGAACCTTGTTGGGAGTAGGAAAAGAACTCTCGTTTCAGTTCCACCGTTTCCGTATACTATATTTATTAACATCAACTCATATTTCAGAGGGGGGACTAATGCTTAAATGTTTCAGAATTTTCTGTTCAGAATAAGAAAGCACGAAGCATATATGGCTAAAATTCGGAAATGCAATCATTTACCTTCATTGCAATGAATGAAACGTTGGACCCCATTTCCGCTCAGCGCTTTAGTACACTGGAAAAAAAAGAATCTTAAATTTGCCGCCAAGAAGTATTTCTTCTTAAATCAAGAATTTTGCTGGTTAATATAAGCTACTTCTTTGCTTGACCCAAGCATTATTTTTCTTGAATCAAGAAATAGTCAGCTTAAAGCAAGATAAAGAAAATTCTTGGCGGCGAATTCAAGAATTATCATGCGCTTGATCCAAGCTACTTTTTTTTTTCAGTGTATCCCGCCGATTTCGCAAACAAATCACCTATTTTAGTCTGCAGCGTGGCTACGTTGTTCGCGGAGACCAATTCACGTGCGAAAAAAGAAGCCGTAAAGCAATAGAACGGCCGCGACGTCGACGGTAGACAATTGGCTGCCGTGGGTTCTGCAAGGTGCGAAAGGCATGCGTTTCATAAGTTAGGTTAGGTTTCGTCGACTGAGTGAACGTAGACGGCGCCCGAGGCGAGATCGGGCGAAATATGCCTGCACGCGCACTCTGCGCGGATGAAGTCATAATTAATATTGCTTCGGACGGCAGTTGCGGCCGCGGAATTACGGACGCCGACCGTTTTGGCTCGTGCGCAGATTTCTCTCGGGCTCAGCTGCAAGAGAGGATGTGTGGGAGGATTGGTGCTTGGTCAGATTCGACATTTACGACCCTTTTAGAAACGAGCTCTGTTCGGGAAGTTCAGTTCTGAACAACCTCACTGAAAAAAAATTCTTCAAGGTCCGTTGGTACCTTTACCATAATACTCTTTTTACCAATTATTGGTAATTTTACCAAGACATGGCTGGTAAGCTTACCTGAAAACCGGCATTTTTTACTGTTTTTTCAGGTAAGAAAACCACTTTTATTGGTAATCAATTCCCGGTAACTTTGCCATTTCATCTCGGTAATTCTACCACAATCGATAAAAAATATTTGCGTTTTTACCAAGGTCCAGGAAACTTACCGAGAAAGTTCAGTACCGAGATTTCTCGGTAAAATTACCAATTCCATAATGGTAATTTTACCAAGAAAAAACGGGGATCAAATAGAACCCTGTATTCTTGGTAATTTTACCCTTTTCTTAGTAAAGACACCGAGATTTTTTTTTCAGTGCTCAAAACCGATAATCGAGGATGAGGTAAATTAGAGTCAGGACATTAAATGGATCGTATTTAGCAAAAAGGCACCAGTGCGATTGCAGTGTTTTCAAAATCGTACAACTTCCTTTTTCCTTTTACAAAAACTCAATGTATGCACAGTTTTAAAATTAACACAATTATTTTCCTTTAAAATTAACAAATTTTAGGTGGGGAGCAAAAACTTTTTGCTATCCTAAGAGATCTTTTAGATAAAAATGGCGAGGAAAAATGTTTACAACCTCTCATTGCGCTGGTTCCTTTGTGCTAAATGCGATCCGAGTGATGTGCGCTAAGTGACGGAAGTTCTGTAAACAGAGACATTTCAACACAAAAGTTTGGTAAACGGGAAGTAAAATACACAAAATAACCCTAGCCTTTGGTTGACAATTTGAAGAGAAATAGCCAGCTAGTTTTCCTACTACTTTTCTCTCTACTTTCCTACTTTAGCGTTTAAGTCTCCATTTATATTCACCGGAAAGTCTCGCACATGGGTTATTTAATCTCTCAGTGTGCGGCATATTGCTGCACCACTACTCTCTCTTTCTCTATCCACTTTTCTACTCCAGCGTTTAAGTCTCCAGTTATATTACGGAAAAATTAGGTATCAAAAAACTCGACAACTCAAAAAATCATGTAACACTTGACTTACACACCAGAAATCTTCATATTCATCACCGGCCTCTTACGCTGATAAAAATATGCAAATCTTACCTGAGGAAAATTATATTTTGAAGAATTTTCCTCTGTGGGCACTTTTTTCTTTTCCTACAAACAAGAGACAATACAAACGCTGCCGTGATAGCGAAGAGAGCAGTAAGTGCTTGCTGAGATGAACCTCGGGACACATAAAAACATGTGCTACTAACCATGCCTCATACAGAAACGCACTTGCTTGCTCTGTAAAACTGTATACTCCCATCTTTCTTGATCGGTTTCTTGCTCTTGGTGTTCCCAAAGTGTCTCTTTATTTCTGACACTACTATATTGCAGCTTGTTCCCCTCAGGCCCGTAGCCGAGGAGGGGGGGCTGGGGGGATCCCCCCCCCAAAGCAAAAAAAAGGAGGAAAAGACAGAAGGAAAGAGGAGACAGAAGATGAGGAAGTGCGAGAAAAGAAGAAATTTGAGACCGTTGAAGATATTTTTCTCTTTTATTGTGGATAGTCTTAAATGAAAACACCTTGTTCATTCCCAAAATTTTCGTCTGCAAAGCCTCAAAATGCGTCCAAATAGAGTTAAAATTTCGAAAGTCTTCAAGATCTTTATGAATGCAGATCATTCAAAAGTCTTTTTCTGAAAGTTCAAAAAGGAAACGTAATTTTTCTGCAGACATTGATGGAAAATCTGCGTCACGGAAGCCTCATAACGCGTATAATTAGATTACAAATTTCTAAAATTTTCCTGACTCCCCAGACCCCCGGTAGGAGGGGGAAACCGCAAGCCCCCCCCCCCCCCCGAAACAAAATCCTGGCTACGTGCCTGATCCCCCCCCCCCCCATTCACGAGTTATTCCCTCAATTTTAATATTTATTTCCCAAATCAGTGTGAAAGGACACATTCAGTATTCTCCGATCATGATAGATTTTTTTACCATTCTTACTGGCGTCCCCTAAAAATGTGTTGAACTTTGATCGCTTTAATCTAAAGTCCATTTTGCTTCAGACCGTCGAATCAAAGTCGAATGGAGCGCGATGCAAGACCTGTTCCTGCATTCCTCTTAGTTATTGGCTCTTTGTAAGCCCCCTGTGTTTCTGATTCCTCCGTCTCGCGCCGCTCCTCTCACTGCGACCGGTCCGAGGCAATTATTATTGTTTCTTTGAAAAATTAATCGATTTGTCAGCCAGACTTCATTCCTCTCCTCACGATTGTAGCTCTGGTTCTCGTCTTCTGCCGCGCTACGATGAATCAAAAATATGATTTCTTCTTTGCGGTTCCCATTATACGTTGCAAAGTAGGACTAAGAACGGAGCCTCTTCTTTTTTTTTTTCTTTTTTTTTTTTTTTTTTTTGATTTTATAGTAATTTTTATTGATTCTTTTTACAAATTTGAAGTATAGTCAACAGTGACTATACTCGAAGATGATTAGAAGAGTGCGATAAAGATACAATTAGTGCAGTTCTTAAATATGTACATGGTTCTTAATCTAATTGTTACTAATTTAAACTAATTTAACTTACTTACTAGATATCTTTATTTTCTTACGATTAGAATTGTAGTTAAAATAATATAATTTTAAGTTATACTATTACTATTCCCGGCACCATCGTTAAGGATATTACATCGGGAAGCCTCTTCTCTTACTTTTGCGTTTTCTTTTGCAGAGGAGGAGTGGAAATTAGAGCCAACTACAGAAGCGGATCCAGCAAATTGGCGACATCGAATTGCCTCCATTTAAACCTATGCTAAATAATCGATTTTTGTCGGAGCTCCTGTACCTTCCAAGAATCGATACATTTCCATATGTTTAAATGGAGAAAAGACAAAGTTGTCAATTTGCTTGGATCCGCCAATGGCTATCTGAATGATGGGGAAACGGAGCTGGAGAAAACCTCACGGTCAACCTTTACTAAAATCCTATGTGTCATCGTTTGTGCCAACCTCGTCATCTCAATTTCGAGCACTAAATTAATCGGGCAACCTAAAAATGATGCTTGTGAGTTAAAATAACAAGTTTTATACGCTATTTTTGTATGCGGTGAATCTTATTCCTCCACAGATGCACAGTGACTCGGAGCGGAGATAAATTCACTTGAAGTCGGGGACATCTTGTCTCCTATTCGTTTGGAACCATTTAAGCTCAACAGTCCGGTGAGAGGTACTCGAATATTATTCTTCATCTCTGTACCTGGTTCATAATGAAAATGCTCATTTAAAAGTAAAAAAGTAGCGTAAAGAAAGTGGCGAAAAATTGATTTGAAATTAAGTAAACATAAAAATAAAAGACATTGTGTAAGGAAGACTTCCGCATAACCACTCATGTTCAGAAAAACTTGTCATGGCTTGTTCTTGTTATAAACAAGGTTGCTCAAAGCTGACAAAATTGGCAGGTGAGCGAGAATTCCTTATCAATGGTAGGTAAATTCTTATTTTCTAACATTTGTAAATAACTAATATATGTATCAATCAGGCATGAAGCCAACATGCAAAGTCAATGATTTCTCATCAGTGGTGTATTTTAAATTTGCACGAAGCAAGTAAGTATCAGGAACAGTGCCCCCACTCTCATGCTCTCGAGCGGAGAACACCTTGTTCATCGACCATGGTCATCATTACACCTGCTCAACTGCACCTATTTTATTTGAACAAATATCTTTAACAATGATACTTTTTCAATAGATCACTTTACATTAACACGATCGATCGCCTTTAAAGGAGAGGACCAATCAGGAATTGCAAATGAATGATTGCTGACCAATTATGCGTCGTTAACACCCGCTCATAGTCGGAAAATACCGCCCAAATCTAGCATCGCTGTAACCTCGAATTGCGGCTCGACTCTCGATGCGGGGCGATAGAAGGGAATCGAAGTCGTTTCAAATGCTGCTATAATTATTTTATGTTATTTAAATTGTTTCAGCGCACTCTGCACGTTGCACGTTGCACTGGGCCCTTATCACGTCTCGTTGTCGATGCTCGCTGCCCGTTGCGGCCATTTTAATGATTATTAGGATCTGGATCGGGCCTGACCTGGCCAGGCGTCGATCGCTCCTTGTTCGCAGCGTGTAATTATCGAGGAATACAAATAAGAAAGCTGTTGCAGTAGCAGCGCGGCCTAGCACTCCTTTTTCTCGTCCGTGGGGCCCTGGTCGCAGCCGAATTCGCCACCAACAGAGACTGAATGTTTTAGGAACGCCGCCCCACCCTCCAATAAACGTTAATAAAAAGATTCTCCTTAATTACAACAAATATTAAGATAACATAACCATTTTAATTAAGCACTGGAAAAAAAATACATTGGATCTAGAGTCCAGACTCTTAAAAACATCGACAAGAAAACATAGTCTTGATTCAATCAGATTTAAGATTAAATAAAAAAACCGAGCCTCTTAATTTGAGCGCATTTCATTTTGATTCAAGCTTAAATCTGCTTGAATAAAGAGTCCTGTTTCTTGTCAATGATTCAAGAGTCTGGATTTAGATCAAGTGTGTTTTTTTTCCAGTGTAACCATTTTTTTCAAGATGCAAGACACAAAGAAAAGTTCAAGTCTATCAAGTTTGAAGTTTTCTAGAGAAGGCCTTAAGGATAAGCCTTCAATGTCCAAATTATCGTCATGTAGGCGAAGTACTTCCTGATCGAGAAGATACGGTGTCTCATCTGGTTCTGTCTCTGAACGAAAAGTATCCTTTTCGTAGGGGTAGTATACCACCCCTGGGTGAAGCTTTATGCCCTTATTGCATGTGAATTCGCCGGCTTTTTATTAAAGTCAGTGGTGCGACGTACCAAATCTTTCCAAGCGCGAATACCACGCGATTGAATTCGTGCTTCTACGAAAGACATGGTTTCACCAGAGCTTATGGAAGGTGAAACTCTGGAACCACGTATCTCGTTTTCGGTGTTTAAAAATCTCCGCTCCTGTTTTATTTTTTAAAACACTGGAAAAAAACACATTGGATCTAGAGTCCAGACTCTTGAAAACATTGACAAGAAAAAATACTCTTGAGTCAATCAGATTATTGCTTGAGTCCAAAGGAAATCCGCTCAAATTAAGAGGCTCGATTCTTGATTTAAGCAAAAATTCGATCGAATCAAGAGTATTTTTCTTGTCGATGTTTTTAAAAGTCTGGACTCTAGATCCAATGTGTTTTTATCCAGTGTTTTAGTAAGCGTATGCACCCAGGATGATCCATTTCTGACTGCCCAAGTCATCTGAGGCCTCATGGAGCTCTCAGGATCCAAAACATAGTGTTGGAAGATGCATGTGGATGATTAAATTCTACGGAAAATGAGGATTTATTTGTTTATATCGCCGTAAACTGGACGTATTTCTGCTTAAAGGAACCAGAGACGGCTGGGAAAGAAGGAGCGTGTTCGTTAGTTGGAGGGGCCGTTAGAATGAATGGGAAACCGTGGGAAACTGTTCCCAAATTACGTACTTCTGTAACTTATTTTGTGAACTACCGTAGGATAGATATTTTTCGACCTGGGTCTATACTATAGTAAGGTTGGCAATAAGTGCCGATGCTAACCGTCGCAGTTGGCAACAATCCCGTGTTGCCGCCACTTCTCAACAGTGGCGAGGCGTGGACAATCGATTATCGATATTTCGCCATTTGAACCTATGGTAAAGAATCGATTATTAAGGTGTTCGTTGCGAACACCCTGTTTAACGATCCATCTCTATAGGTTTAAATGGCAGATCGATCGATATATTGCAAAGCACGCCACGCCACTGAGTGGCTCTGTCGCCACTTTTCAAAATGGAAGCTCAAAGTGAATCGATTTTAACGATGAGTGGCTCTAAGTCAAGACTTGATGCGATTGATGAGTGTTACAACTCAAAATAGAGCGGCGCGACTCTTTTTTGATCAACAATCGCGAACAGATCGCATTTATCGATTCACTTTGAGCTTCCATTTTGACGCCATTTTGACGAGTGGACACAGGGCTCTTCTCAAGATCCCAAGCGTCTGCACGGGACCCAGTGTTTCTCTGCTCTAGGTACTCCACTTTTTTGAAGCGCGAACACCGCGCGCGCGATGCGATTCGTGCTCTATACCGAAGACACAGTTTTTACCACTCCGACTGCAATGCCACACTTGCCTCGGCCGTTCAATAATGTAAGGGCGAAGCGGAGATGAGATCTTGATAGAGCCATGCGAATTGTGCCTTACTTCGAGGCTGTTCCGGGCTTCGGCTACGGCTACGGGGGCGTCAGACACAACGCGGACCGAACGGGGTGGGGCGAGGCGGGGCGGGCAGCCCGAGTTGAGTTGTATTTAGTAGGAATGATTGGGAAAGGATTAATCCGACCGCCGAGTAATAGATAACTAAAAGTCATTATAGAGTGGGCTTGGCTGGGCGGCAGCTCTGTCCCCCTGCTCGTAATTTATTTCGCCTTATTGATTTATAATTTAATTTACCGGCCAGGCTAATTCTAATTAACTTCTGCTATTTATACGAGCGACGCTGCCCATTCTTCCCGGCGACGAGCTACAAACACACACTTCAACCCGGTCCCTTTAATTTATGGCAGCCCCCTTCCTCCTCCCAGGAATCCAACGTAGAAGTACTCCCCCGCATCTTGGGTGCGAGAATGAGTGCATGCTCAGATTTGGGTGGACAAGCGGATGACCAGGCATGTACTAGAGTCCCTTTATACTGAGAGTCAAGACAATGTGAATCCATTTCTGATTGGTCCCCGTATTTTAGGCCTTTACAGTGTCACAAACGGGAATAAAGATTACATTTTCGCCGACTGCAAAGATTATATTCTGGAATGGACCAGGGAATTACGGGTTCGGCAAGGAACAAACGGAATGAGAGAAGGAACGGAGAAAGGAATTTGAGAATGGGCCGATCAAAGATTACGAAAAAATTTCAATTTCTATAATCTTTATTCCCGTTTGTGACTCCATGAGGGGGTGTTGTCTTCACTCTCAGTATAAAGGGACTCTAGCATGTACAACTGTTGCTTGTACACGAAGAAAAAGTAACCAAAATATTGTGTTACCATGGGAAGTAAAACACGATGTAACACAAGGTGTTGGTTGATTTTTTTGTGAGTTACTTTTTCATGCTCCAAAATCTACCAAATCTTTGAGTTGAGCTGACCGAATCTTTCTGTTGCAAATCTGCGAACTCTTGAAAAAGTAGCCAGCCAAACTCGCAGCTGGATCACATCGGCGATAATCCAATGCGGTCGTCACTCGCAAGTCGAGACCTTTAAGTATGCGGATGAATGGTCCGAAGTCTTTAAATAATCTGCGTTTTGGGTCGATTCGACACAAAATTGTGTTGAGCAACCTTATAGTGTCCGTATAGCGAAAGTAAACTTAATGCCCATCCTTTTTCCCTCTCGCTTTCACCATAATTTCATGAGCATCTCGTGATTGGATAAGTCTCTCGAAATTATTCCAACAAAGAATTTTTAGGGTAAAGCACGGCGAAAGTAAACAACAAAAGGGAATATTTAATGCGTAACTATACGTATGTTACAGCATTAATGTACTTACAGCGCAGTCAGTTCAAATTTGTCCGAGTCACCATATCTTATAAATTAATGGTATTTAATTGTGGGTTGAGAATTTTTGGATGTGTGCCTTCGGTGGATTTATAACTAAATGATTCGTAGTTAGTTATTTCTGATGCTTTAATCTGAAGTTTTTGGTGTTTGGTTTTATTGGTCTTGGGTGTTTTTGGGTTTCGATGCGATTGGGGTTCTTTAGGTTGGTTCCTCAGTGCAGACCAATACGGAATCGTATCCCAACTTCGTTTGCCAACGAGGTGATAGGCAGACTCTTGGTGCTGAAGCTATGGCGGGGGTAACTCGAGAACTGTGGTTGTGATCTCCAAATAAGGAGGAATCATTCATTTAAACGACGATGAATGAATCGGAGGAGTTGCAAACGGAATGCAGTCGACCGGCGTTGAACAATGGAGATATTTATTAGGCTGCTCGGAATCCGCTCTCATCCCGCCGTCTGCATACACACTCGCAGAAATGGCCGATCCGGAAAATGAACTTGGATCGGAGATGAACGTGAACGCAGTTATGTGATGAAAATGATCCAGATTTGAGAAAATCTTCTTTTAACAAAAAAATATGTTCTTCAACAGAGTTGCAGATTCGTGGTTCGATCGTTAAATCTCACGGTTGCTCTCATATCATTCCTATAAGTTGTGCCGTTCCGCTAAGCAAAGTTCCATTATTCTTACAGCTGTCGACAGGGAATAGTTTCTTAGCTAGCATGCTCTATTCAGATTTTGGAAATATGACTCCGAGTTTTTTTTTCTTTTTTTTTTTTTTTTTTTCTAAATCCCAAGTAAAGTTTTGGAATTTTCCAATGTAAACAATGGGATTTTAGTTTTTTGGCATAGTTCTTTCTACAGAGCCGATTTTCATAATATTTGCAACCACCGATAAGTGAAAGTCCCTAAATAAGCCCGCTCTATTTGAATTAACGAATGGGGACCCACGAAACGGGTTGGCCGCTTGGTAGCCACAGGGTGTGTCCCCTAATTTTCATAAAAATAAAGCGTAAGGTACTCAGTGCCGCACGAAGGAAAACAAATCAGTCCTCTTACGAAGCTCATGGCTAATTCCAGGTACCACATTCTTTTCTGGTCGTAGTTACGATGTTACTTGTATAGTAACAATAAAATACTTCGGTCTTCAATGCATTATTGTAATGGATATATTGCATGTATGAGGAATTTGCGAATTAGCTGTTGACTCTTAAGTAAAAGTTCGTGAGAAACACGATGGTGCCACTGGTTTTCTCTGAAATCAACTCCCAAGCTCAAAAAAAGCTCTCAAGTTGAAGCCTAAATGTAGGGGATATCCCACGCTATCCTGAGAGTCCACCCCTACATCAAGACAAACTCTCCATGCAAAGATAGGGTGCAAATACATCAGCAGGGTTGCCGTGTTTTCAGTTTTAGAGTCCCCAAATAAAGTGGCAGCCCTGTCAATGTATTTGCTCCCTATCTTTGCATGGAGAGTTTGTCTTGATGTAAAGGGGGACTCTCAGGAAAGCGTGGGATATCCCCTCCATTTTGCCCTCAACTTGAGGGTTTTTTTTTGAGCTTGGGAGTTAATTTCAGAGAAAACCAGTGGCACCATCGTGTTTCTCGCGAACTTTTGAATAAGAATCAATAGTTAAATTGCAAATTCCTCACACATGCAACATCTCCATTGACAAAAGTCGCAAGATATTGTTTGCAGTGATGAATCACTGTAAACCATTTCAAAGACGCGCGTTGATGACGGCGCAGAGTTACAACTATTCGTGCTTGGTGAATGTCCGTGATGTATCTTCAGAACTGAAGGCGCGATGGCGTGAACACGTATAACGGTGTGTGCTGCCAACGAGTTCTCGCTCAGATTCAGGAGTTAAGTTAAAAAAAAGTGGCCCGATTACGATTCTCCTGTCTTCGACTGTGTTGCTCACATAGTTTTTGAAGCACCACTACAAAATGTGGCAAATGGAGACAAACATAATATGGAAATGAAGCAAGAGCAATGACCTGCGTTGACGACGGCGCAGAGATGCAACTATTCGTGCTCGATGGATGTCCGCGTTGCATCTGCAAAATTGAAGGCGCGACGACGCGAGGCGTGAACTCTCAATGCGATGTGAAATCAAATGACATAGCTATTAATTAGTTTTTGTGCTTTATCGCTAGTTTAGAGCTATCTTCTCTGAAGTTCTAGGATTTGAGCACCGGTCATATTTTAGTGTTAATTAGTACTGTTACTCATTTCCTTCTCATTTTCGTACCAAGTAAGCGCGTACCTCTAACCTTTAACCAGTACTAACTTTTTGTACATCTTAAGTCCCATCTCCCTTGGACGGTCACATCTTAGTGCTGGATCCTTTCAATTCGCCCTAATTTTTTGCGATCCCTTGTGTTAAGCCTTTTTCAGTCTGAAACCGAACGACAACTAGACCCCGAACACCGTCCTCCTCCTCTTGAACAACGGAAGGCCCCTCTCGAAGTATTAAGAATGCACATCACAATCTGGAACAGCAGAGCAGTAATATAAATTTTATTGGTCCTTTAGACGTATGATTATGACATTGTTAACGAACAACGAACGGTCGCACGTCCGGGGGAAAAAACCCCAAGCTGTAAAAGCAGATAATTGAGGGGGGGCCTCGGCTCCGAGCGGCCGGCCGCGCCGCGACGCCGCGGTATGTCGCGCTATAGAGGCGCAGCTGCCGGATTTCCTAGAAGAACTTTTAATTTGCTCTGGGTAGCAATGGTAATTTGGAGGAATAGAACCAGCTGGCAACGGTGATTTTGCGGACGATTTTCTAGTTTCAGACTCTGCACAAGGTTGCCGAGGAGGGTTGATTTTGGTATCATTTTTTCGTTTATAACTTCACTGAGAAAAAAAAACACTTTGGATCGAGAGTCCAGACTCTAGATAACATTGACAAGAAAAAATACTCTTGATTCAATCGGATTTTTGCTTAAATCAAGAACCAAGCCTCTTAATTTGAGCGGATTTCCTTTTGATTTAAGCCTGAATCTGACTAAATCAAGAGTATTTTTTCTTGTCAATGTTTTCAAGAGTCTGGACTTCAGCCATCGTCCAGGAGCGTGTGTAGATCATTTTCTTATGGTGTGAAAGTTGTTTTTTTTTTAAAAGAAAAAAGAAAAAAAAGAAAAGCATCAACAACATAACTCATATTTTATTTTATAACTCTTTAGATAAGCTTAGCTACCTATATAATACCTCTTTTACTCTTTCATATGGAATCCGGGAAGGTCTCCTCAGAAAGTGTGGACTTGCACTCGACCATATTTCTTGTATCGCAAAAGAACAAATGTAAACGAAAATTATTCTTCAGAGAATCACTGAGCTATCATCCTTCTACACGATGTTCACCTATTCATAATCAACCCGGCTGTAGACCGCTGGAATGTTCTGTTAGGCATGAGTTCATGTAATTTTACTGATTCAGGGTACATGCTTTGTAGGATACATACCGGATACAGTATTATGCAGGATACATTCTACATACTTTGCATCTTAAGCAATGAGTCCCCAGAGTTTTGCATTCTGCATTTTCCGGAGAGGTATTTAATGAACTGAGCTAGGCGCAACATAGCACACGAGATGAACGGAGCTTTTGTTGTTTTCGTGGTTTCACTATCATCAGTTTTGTGTTGCATCCATTCTTTCTTCTCGTTTCCTCCTTTCCCCACTTTTTAATAATATGGAGAGAAAGTTATGATTCACTGTAAGAATTGTCAACGCAGTCTATTGTTACAACTTTTTCAAGAAGTAAATGACCAAAAATTGAAACATGTATGGTCCGTAAAAATGGAGCATGAAATTTTGAATAACCGATTAGAAAATGTAAGGATTCTTAGTCGAGACCATATGGAAAAAAACTTCGATTCAGATGGAGCACCACCATCCTAGAAACCGAAGATTCTTCCGTCAGAAAACGAACTTGTATGAGGTAACTAAATTTTCTTCCCTTCCATCTCCGATTATTTGCTAAAGATTTTGGTTACAGCAACCGAAAAATGTGGTAACCCTAAAAGAACATTTTCAAGTTCTTTATGAACGAAAGTTTGTTCCGTTGATCTAAGTTTTTCTCTCCGTGCAGAAATTTCTTTCAATCTTTTCCAATTCTTCCATCTTCCTGTACGGAAGCTCGTGAAAAATTCGAATCGCATCATTCCATCTCAAGCTTACTAAATAACATGCTAAATGCTAATTAATATTTTTTTGGGCTATAATTTAAACAATATTACTTAAAATCACTTAATTACCCGTGTTCCTTTTGAACTCTCAGAAGTAATAATAACGAATAATTCTGGTATTTTTCCCAGCGCGTGGCGCTCTTCCCATTGTGCAGTAGAATTATTCTTCAATGATCAAATTATCTCAATTTATTTGTTAAACACTCAGAAAAAAGAACGAAAAAAAAGTGCTGGGTTGAAGAGTGACGCTGCAATCCGAAATTGTTTTTTCCCATCAAGAATGATGCAGCTGCTTAATTTAAGCTACTGTCAAAGTAACGAAGTATTTTTTTCTTATTCCTAGAGATATTCAGCTTAGATCGAGACAATAGTAATTTAAAAAATGAAAAGGAAAAAGAGAAAAAAAATTGAGCCGAGCACCGAGCAACTGTTTACTATTAATTAAGAGCTCAAAAGAAACATCACTAATTCGTCAATTTTAGCCGCATTTTAGGTGGCAAAACCAATTAAAGGTATTGAAAATAAAATGGCCTTCCTCGACATTGTCAAAAATCGTCAATTTCTAAAGCCTGCTGCACAATAGATGGATTATAAATAGTTAACTTGTTATTATAAATTGTTGTAAACCATCTGATATGATAAGAGAGCGAGAGACACAATGGCCCGAATGCAGACAACAATAAAAACACACTAAAATACAAAAAAACAAATGGGCATACTCTCCCCTAGCCTTGTATACCCATTTTTTTTTGTGTGTTTTAGTGTGTTTTTCTTGCCCACTGATATGCACTATAACAATTTTTATTGTTTTAATTCTACCAATTTTTACTTTACAAATAAAACATTTAGTTTTTTCTCAGAGCTCTAACCGTATTTTCATGGAAATTGGACGGCAACCCCGACAGGCTCGGCGTTTCTCGCGCCGCTCGGGGCTCGGCACTACCGCAGACTCAATTAAAACAATACGAGGTTTCCTAAAAAAGAATCGCTGCAAGTGGCGATGGCGGCCGATACAACGCGATGCAATTCGATGCCTTGTAGAGCGAAAATTGATTGTAGCTGTTGCCCGAGAGTGACAAACCTATACATAACTCGGACGCATCCGCCTTCCCCGCCCCACCCCCTCGCCGCCCCCGGCCCCCGGGGCACCGGCAAACCTCCTTGCTCCCGCTCGACCAACAAATTATCGACTTTTTTCCCGCCGCCTCAACTTTCAGTGTTGCGACCTCGATGGAAGCCAGATCGATAGATCATCATCGACCCTAATGAGAGAACCAGGAATACGCCCCCGGGCTCCTACGCGGCCGAACCCCAAGAGGACGCTTCGCGCCCCTCAAGAACCACAATTTTAATCATGGGTCGTATTCAATAGTTGTTTGATGTATCGTTTGGTTCGAAGCGATAGACCATAACCTCAAACCAAAATTTTAAGATATTTGTCAGGAAGGCTGACATTAAGTAATTTCGGGGCAATTTCAGTACGCTTGGCCAATACTCATGCGAATCAAAAATCTATCACGAAAAATCCGTTCCGTCAGATGAACCACTTCGACACGAGAGTTAAAATATATTTGGATACGGAAATAGGTTCAGTGAAAATCTCGATTTCTGCGTAGCGTGGATCGGATCCTGAATTTAATGGAGCAATAGCCAGGTCAGATGCAACAATTTTATCCGATCCACAAAAAAACAAAAAAAAGAAGATATTTAACAAAGTCATCAAAAATCACTAATATCATCCAATTCAGGAATCGGTATCCGCATCGAACGTAGTTTTTTTCTCCTAGCCAAATCCTGCTTTAATTTTCTCAAATTTCGCTATTTTTCTTTAATTAGAATGGTTTTTCAAATTCAAGCGCAGGGGCTATAGTCGTTTTTTTTGTGGAAAAGTGTGCTAGAAATTCCGAGTCCGTCAATATTCTGTATTTGATCGATGCGATTTTTCTCGGACACCAGTTCGACTACTCCTCGCACCCGGGACCAACACTGCCAAGCCAAGAAGAACGCCGTATGAACATTCGAGAGTTGTCAAATTTACCTTGATAAAACATGTATTTTTGATAACATTCACGCATATGTTTTCTTAAAATTTTCAGATATTTTAGATTAAATTGCGTATTCATAATTGTCTGAAAATTCTGGAATATAATATCCACAATTTCCCGGTAAATTCCGATTTTATCGGGGAAAACTTGGCAACGCTTAAAGGTTTATACGGCGTTCTTCCTTAACACGGGAGAATACCCTTAAAGCTTGTGCAATTTTATACTAACTTACTGAAAATGAGCCAAATTGGTAGGGGCACCTTCGATTTCTGACTCAAGCGAGTTCCAGTTTCCATGAGAATCGTGCTGTTTGAATCCATACTGCACATCTCAGCGGCAACTCTTCAGGAACGTTTCGAGGCGTTGATACCCTAAACAATGCAGAAAAAAACTCCTGAGAGTTAGACATCAATAACGGCAGAGAAAGCTACCGCGCGGATCGGAACAATCGCGAAAATTATGAAGCGAGAAAGATAATCGAGCAGTAAATAAAACGAGAAAGGCGCGCGCAAAAAATCCACAAAAGACCTCGGCGGAGGGGGGATCGAGGGGCGGCGGGAGGGGGAGGACAATGAATTAATTAAGAGGGGTTTATCTGGTAGGAGCGAGGCAGGAAGCTAATTGACGGTAAAACAGAACATCTCTAATTAGATTAGACCTGAGACTAGAAAAATGTCACTACGCATTATACATGCCTAATGATTTCGCCGCTTCGTCGTACTTGCGCGCCGCCGCCGCGCCGCTGCCACGCTGCGGGACCTCGGACAGCTGCGCACTGGAGTTGCACTCTTAGTGCCAACTTTACTTCCGAAGAGAGCGGTGAGTCGAAAAAAACAGTTTTGAGAAAATACTGATTGAGCGGGAAATTTAATCGAACAAACCTCCGTTTATCGTAAGACTTCGATGTATCATCCACATGACGGCGATTAAATAATCGATTATGACATTTTTTACTTACTCGATGCGTATCGCATGCAATGGAGAATTTGCATACAAATGTTTGTTGTTTCATCCGAAAGTGCCTAAAGACCTGATTTCACGGTATTTTTTTTTTAAAAAAAATGTCTGATATGGGAAACAGTGTAAAAATAGTTTTGAAAGTGAGAAAATGCACCGTCTAGTGACGTCATCTGGCGGCATTTCCCAATTAAACACATGTATTTTAGCAGATTAGATCATTTTACCATATCTTCTCTAATAATTGTTCAATTCATGAACCAAAGGTATCCTTGTGTTCAGTTCACTCAGTAGTTTCTACTTAAACACGAAATTCATCAAAATTCAGACACCTGCAAATTCTCTATTTCAGCTTCGCCATGAAACCGTGACGAATCGCTTTAGACAGGTTCTTTCGATAGAAGGTTCTATTCCTGTTTTTCTTTTTTTTTCTTCGATTTTAAGGTAATTAATTACTTAAAGATACAATATTCAGTAATGCACGGTCGTATTCTATTGACATTTTGATTGAGGGAGGTTCAAGAAGTCCCGAAAAATAGTTAATTAAAACGGACACTTTTTTCAAAACTCGAGTAAAAATCAGTAGTGTAACTTTGGAAATAGATCCTTGCAAAGGATCACAATGGTTTATCAATGTAACACGCACCGAACACGGAAAACAAATTTTATGATTTCGACAAGGTCCGCACATACCTTGAAATTGACACGAGTCGCAAGATAATATTTGCAGTGATAAATCATTGTGATCCATTTCAAAGACGTGCGTCGATGACGGCGCAGAGATACAACTATTCGTGCTTGGTGAATGTCCGTGATGTATCTTCAAAACTGAAGGCGCGATGGCGTGAGGCGTGAACACGTATAACGGTGTGTGCAGGTGTGCTGCCAACGAGTTCCCGCTCAGATTCAAGAGTTAAGTTAAAAAACGTGGCCCGATTATAATTCTCCTGTCTTCGACTGTGTTGCTCATATTAATAGTTTTTGAAGCACCACCACAAATGTGGCAAATGGAAACAAACATAATATGGAAATGGAGCAAGGGCAATGACCCGCGTTGGTTACGGCGCAGAGATACAACTATTCGTGCTCGATGAACGTCCGCGTTGTATCTGCAAAATTGAAGGCGCGACGACGCGAGGCGTGAAATCTCAATGCTCAGCTTCATGCTGCCGTTAATTTTTGGTTTTAGATTACATTGCCACGCCAAGTCAGCAAAGCATATCTTATTCTTTGAAATACGCATGATTATATCTTGAAGTGTGTTGACTTACGGTAAAAGTATATTCTACTCTTTGACTTACAATTAGTTTGGTAGTGGCTTGGTTGGCTGACGCTGTTAAGCAGTTTTATGAAGGGACATGTACCAACGTGAAGAGTCCAGGGGGTATTGTCAGTAGGTTTACATTCGATTGAGGGCTTAAAGCAGGTGTGTTCCTTGTCATTTAAATGACTATAATGCATCTTAAATACGTTCTGAAATGTTTCAGAGAGTCCTGTGAAATAAGTCCTGACAGACCTAAGAGTCCTTTGCCATTGCAGTCCTCTAAAACATTGCAAATGATCCAAAATCATACATTTTGAAGATTGAAAGAGGGTTCCAAAAGCTGTTCTTGGCTGAACATTGATCTTTGCCGAAAAAAGAAAAAAAGAAATAACAAAGAACTTTAAAAAAAATAAGTGAAAACCAATAAAACCTCCAAACAAAAACAAAACAAATAAACCAAAAAATAGAAGAAAGTAAAACAAAACCTAATAAAAAATGAAGGCAAAAGGAAAAAAAATTAAAACCGAAAATAAAATAAAACCAAAAATAAAATAAATAATCAGATGGAAAATTTTCCAAAACCAAGCCAGAGTATTCTCGTTGTCCTTTGTATTTTTCGATGTTGTAAGAAAAAGTCCTTATAAAAGCATTTAGTATTTATGTTAGGGCTAAAGAGGAAATGAACATGGTAAAAAGTTGAGAAGATATAAAACGTGTCTTTCATTTTGCAGGTTGACAGGTTGATATTAAAAAGGGGTACAAAGAAGTCAAAAAGATGTTGAATAGTGTTTCGTCGTCACAGTTTTTTCAAATTTACGAGAAAGGTAGAAAAGCAAGGCAAGAAAAACATTTATGGGAAGTTTCATTTTCATCACTAAAAATACAAAGGAATTGACCTAGTTGCATGTATTAACGTATAATTCATTGGCCAGAGCGTCTTGGTGTCTTATATCCTTATGAATATTGTCACAGAAAGTTCTCATAGAGGAACTTAATATTAATGGTAGGGGCTACAGAGAAAATGTAGGTACATGGTATGAAGTTAACAAGGTATAAAAAGTGTTTCGCAGGCATGCTTTGCAGGCTCACATGTTGATATGAAAGAGGAGTGTAAAAAGAATAAAAAGATGTTGAAGAGAGTCTTGCTATAAGGTCATTAAATTTAATGGAAAGACAGAATAGCAAGGCAAGAAAGTAAAATAGGGAAATTTCATTTGAGATAGCTCTTTCACAGCCACACAAAGTAGATAAGTAATGAAAAGACAACTAAACTCTAAGGAATGTTATTGATTTGTATTTCTTTAAAGAAATAAAATGGGAGGGGAGATTTTTAAATACAACAAACGAGATACGTGGTCTGGCAATTTTACAGTCGACTCGTTACTTGATACAAACTTGTACGCATGTATATTTTTGAAAAATATTCAATACAGATATTTTCGTTCAACTGAGGTGTTTCACAATGCCTTAATGTTAACAGTATGATCAAAGAAGCCCTCACCCCTCGCAAGTTAGGCACTACCTCAAAGAATACACCTCGAGGGCTACATTAAAAAAAGAACCCGTCAAGACAAGGAACGGTATGAATAAACCATTACTAAAACAATTTAAAGTATATAAGATAGTATCTTCTACTGTTTTGCTTTGATCGGCACTGGCACTCATTGGTGCTTTCAACGGGCCGGAAATGCATAACTACGTATATCGTTGAAAGGTAACTTCTCAGTATCCAGTACTTTTCCCATGAAATAATAGACATCGATCGATGCTGCAAACACAAAACTTGATATGCATTTAATTTAAATACGCACAATAAGGAACAGACGATGAAAAAAATCAAGTTATACGGAAAACCATTTTGGAAAGCTAAGTAAATTATCATACTAGGAAACATAGAATATACATAGTGAAACCCACTATAGATCATAAATCGCATGGTGTATTACTTTTTCCCGACCTGCTTTTCAAATCGCACCAAGGAGTTACCCCACCTGTCCGCTGCAGCCAGCCTCCGAAGCTGACTCTTTCTGTAGATTTATTCTTCTATATTTCTACTTAGTAATGTTTTTTGAATTTGTCTTTATTTTTATTTATTTATTTAACAATCTTTAAGTGCTGTTTTATTAAGGCATCGCTTAAGGTGATTCGATGGACGCTATTTTGTGTCAGAACGGCATGCGATATATCGCATCAATTGGTTCCATTTTTTCAGCTACTCGTCATTTTTCTCGAATTTTGAGATCGCAATTCTGTTGTCAGGAGACTTAAGCACTCACTTACCAATTTTAACAAAGAAATTCAACGTAAGAAAAGCACGGTTTTTTTAGAGAGAAAACATCGCATTCGATACTGATATCGAAACTGCGCTCGAATGCGATATTTTCTCTCTAAAAAAACCACGCCTTTATTGAAATTGGTAAAAGAGTGCTTTAGTCTGCTGACAACAGAATTGCGATCTCAAAATTGGAGAAAAACGACGAGTAGCTAAAAAAATGGAACCGATTGATGTGATATATCGCACGCCGTTCTGACACAAAATATGGCGTCCGTCGAATCACCTTAAATATTATTAAATGTATTCTTCTATCTCTCTACTTAAATATATTCTTTGATGATTTTTGTCTCTCGAGTTTCAGTCTCATCATGCGTTTAGCGCTTTGTTGACGAAAAATCGGCAACAGTGGTTTGCGGAAGGGAGTGAGTGGAAGCGGGGGAGCGGGGGAAGTTTGTCGGGAGGAAATTGTCCTTTTCTGGAGCGAGGTGGGAAAAAAGACAGAGCGAGCGTCGGGGAAGGAAAATATGTAAAGATGAAGTGAAATGAAAAGCGAGGCCGGCTCATAATCTCGAATTTACGCTCGACTATTCTTCTCCCAATTTCCTCTACTGTCTGCACATTCAAAATGAGTCATTTTCTGATAAGGAACACCCCTTTGTCAGTGATTACTCCACTATTACCCGCCGCTCTCCTCGCTATTATGTTATTATCAATGCCTCATTTCCTCCGCTTTTCATTATTGTATTTTAGTTCGCTAACAAAATGGTTTCCAAACACCCCATTTACAGCTATTATTTCCATACACCCCTCTTTCCCCCACCCGTGTCTCCTTCTCTAAAGCTCCCACCCCGCTCTTTTCCTCTCTCCTGTCTCCTTTCAGCTTTCGGCCCCTCCTCGTCCTTCTTTCAACTTGCCTCCTCTCTCCATCTCTCTTCCTCCAATGTCACATTACCCCTCCATCATGCAATTTCTCTCTCCTCCCCTCCCTTTCCGAATCGATTCTCTCTCCTCTCTCCATCTCTTTTCACCCTTAACTTTCGTAATTCCTTCATCCCTCTGCCGGCGATACACGCTTTCCGCATCGCACGAAGAGAGTTTCGGACGTTCTCATCGCTTCATCTGTTTCTCCAACCTTTCCTTTCAACCAGCTTCTTCTCACTCGCTCCCAGAGTGGTTTTCTACAGTGCCTCCTTCTCTATTCACACCTCGCCGGTTTTTCTCTCTCTTTCTCCACCCTCCTTGTCACAGATTCATCTATTATACCCCTCTAAGGAGCTTGCTTATCATATCAAACACCCTTTTGTTTTATTATTACAGTCACATGTCAACCTTTTGCTCGCTTATTTATACTGCCCCCAGTTTTATTATACGGATTTTAATCTCGGTGACTGTTTTCCTGGTTCGATTCACTGATTCTTAATGAATTGTACAATTTAAAAAAAAATGAACGGTGGGCGATTATTCTTGTCATACAATAGAGCCTTAACACTATCAACTTTTTAAGAGGTAGTGAGTCTTGGAAGCATCGATTGTCATGTAGATGCATATTAATCGTAACTGTTTTTGCCATTTTTTGGCTGAGTCTTCCTCTGTCTATTTTTTTAGCCTGTACCCGCGGTATTACCGTAGAAGATATATGACTTCCAGCCGCTTCTCGGGGGCCCTCACCACTCAGTGAATTAATTCTGCGTGTAAATGGTGAAATTAAAACCTCCAAATATACAGAGTTCGAAAAATTTGACGACTCCGTTGATACCTGTGTTCTCATTCTTCCTTTCCAATTTATTTTTAACTTTTGCAGAGCAGGTGCCTTTCTTTTATGAAAACCCTTTTCTTTTCGCTAAATCCAAAACCAGCTCTACTGACATAAACTTTCATAAGACATAATTATGTCACTTCTCCTTTTTTGTTTACTATTGTATGTACAGGTGATGAAAATAAAAGAATAAAAAGAAGCTGTGCTAACACCAAGTTCTTACTTTTACTAATAAGCGGAGAGGTATTAGCCTTGCTCTTATATGATTTTAACGTTATTTACCATGTTCACGCATATCATATAGTTTCTAATACATTGGTTTAATCGATTAATTACAGATGAGTTTACTGAGAATCACCTTTAATGCTGATACAAGTAACGCGAAAAAACAAAGGTTTACATCAAAGTGTTGGATGTCATCCACGATATTCCCTCGGAGTATGTCTGCGTTGACCTCGGCGGTAGAATCTTGGTGCAAGGCTTTTTTTGTATCATTACTAATCTACAAGAATCAAAAATCAAACAAATGTTTGAGACGATCATCTAAACCTCTCTCTTTCCAAGCAAACAAGACCAGCTCTCTTGCCTCCTGCATGCTTCATAGCCCTTTTCGCATCTACACGGAGAAAAAAACTTCGTGCGTGAGACCGGAAGTTTAGGTCAATGTGGATCTCTGAAGTTTTCGGATTGAGCATCCGAACTCTTAAGGTCCAGCTGTTGAGGTTCGGATCACACATCTGAAACTTCAGTTCTTACATCTGAAGTACTTTGGCTTTCACATCCGAATAACTTCGGTTCTCACATCCGAAGAACTTCGATTCTCACATCCGAAGAACTTCGATTCTCACATCTGGAGTACTTTAGATGTAAGAACTGAAGTTTTAGATGTGTGATCCGAACCTCGACAGCTAGACCTGAAGTGTTCAGATGCTCAATCTGAAAACTTCAGAGATCCATATGACCTAAACTTCGGGTCCTCCGCACGAGGTTTTTTCTCCGTGTGGTTGTAGGGCATCTTATCTGTCTTTCCTGATATCCAACCATTTCTCAGTCCGTGATTCGTCCCGGCTCAAAATCTCCCACAATTCTCGCACACCGGCGTCGCTTCATCCTTAAATTCAAACTTGGTACCTCAAGCCCCAGAAGGACCTCAAAGATGGGACAAAGCCTTTTTTCCCGCAAGAAGTTGACAGGCAGTGCGGACCGACCTTAATTGCGTCATTGTACCGCCAATTTGCCACCGTTTGCCTGCACGGCAAGCAGACCGATATTCGCGGAATCGAACATGAGTCGATCAATCGATCGATCAATTGATTTATTTGGTTTGGGTGAAGGTCACCATTCCGAATCGAGGAATCGATTACCGGCGAGGAGACGACGCGACGTCAAGTGGTCGGCGGCGGCGACTCCAGCGGACGGGCGCACGGCCGAGCGAGCGAGCGATGAAAATCAAAACCAATTATAAAACAATTGGAAGCGAAACAAACGAGATATTTGGCCGGGAATACAGAGTGCCAGTCCGCACGGTTTCCACTTTTCGTGCGTTTTGGTCGTTTTGAGTCGGCGTCCGCGAGGACTCGCCGCCGGTTTGGCAACCGCGAAGGATACAGCTGAACAATCGCGACTTAGCGCAGCCGGGGGCTGGCAAATCCCCCCACTTTTACCCGGCGCACGGTGAGACGCACAGTTAGTTCGAAAATAATTTCGCAGTCTCTGAATGGACGAGCAAGGTGTGTGATTCAGTCAGGCCAAGAGTGCCGGGGCGGGGGGGGGGGGGGGGGACTTTTTTAACTTTAAAATTACTTCATACGCAAATTCAGCACTTCAAACGGGGGGAGCTCTCCCAGAAAAATTTTCGAAATTTGAAAGCATCTAGTACACAGTCAAGTCAAGTTAGTCGTGAATAAGTACCAAATCAGTGGAAACAAAGTCGCTTGGATCCAGGAGAGTCCAGACTCTGAAAAATATCGACAATAAAAAATACTTTTGACTCAATCGGAGTTTTGCTTGAATGGAGATCCAAGTTTCTTAATCCAAGCGGGGGTTTTTTTTTTTTATTTAAGTAAAAATCCGATTGAATCAAGAGAATTTTTCTTGCCAACGTTTTCAAGAGTCTAGACTCCAGATCCAAGCGACTTTTATTTCAAATCAAGGCGTCCTTCCTTCTTGTTTCCTCCGTTCCTTACTTTCCCTCCTTTTTTTCGGACGAAAAGGAGGGGTATGCCCTCTACGCCCCCCCCCTGGATCCGCCTGTAAAGCGCATTAAAGGGTTGATTCTGCGGAGTTAATTCTGAGAATTGATTTTTGGTTTCTTGGTCTCATAGAGTTTAGATGAAAAAAGGATACAGCAGTTACGTGAAAGGGTTCCACGGTAATCATCATACGAGTCAAGGAGATGAAATAAAATGAAAAAAAAATAAGTGATAATGGAGCGATTTCAGACGAACAGTGCAAATTGAGGTTAGACAATGTGTACCCACACCAAACAAAGGAAGAAAATCTTACCGTGTGGAATAGAGAGAGACCTGTCACTGAAAAACTTTTTTCATACGATTTTAAAATAAATTTCGCGACGTAAAGTTGGTAAAACAAACTCGGTTGATTCTCCAATCATTTCCCTTAGTTCATTCTGGGTTCGGCTTTCATTTTCCACCCCTCTTTTCAGGGAGACATGTCACTGGATATCTTTTTCCATACGATGTTAAAATAATTTTCTCAACGTAAAGTTGGTAAAACAAACTCGGTTGATTCTTCAATCATTTCCCTCAATTCATTCTGGGTTCAGCTTTCATTTTCCACTCCTCTTTTAAGTTCATTTTTGTGCATTTGTTGGTATATTTGTTCTGTCTCTTTGTACTTCTACAGGATATGTGTTTCCAAGCGCCTCATTTGTAGATCTTCCGCTTTTATCACCCTGTCATTCGTTTAACGTATATCCGCTGCAATCAGAGAGTGGTTAGAGTCGCAGTTGGGTCCTTTGTAGCTTTTTACATCTTTTAGTCTACTGATATTAATCATCGTCGATGGTCAATATTATGATATTGCATAATTCGAATAATGCCGTCTTTTCGGAGATTGAAGTTAACAGCGACGTTTCGCAAAGAAAACTGACATTAATAAATTAACTGGAAGAGAGACTGAAAATTTGTAAGACATGTTGTGTAATTTTTATGCTAGAAACTCTAAACTTCCCTTCAGTTGCTTTTGTTCACCGTTAACCGATTTATTAACACAAAGAAAGTTGGCGCAGAGTCGGACTGGCGTAAAATAAAGTTAGGCAGCTACTAGGATTTTGGAGCCCCTGACGTAAAAACTGGGCTCCTATGGGGGGTCGCCCCCCCAGGGATGGAGGGGGGTTCGGGGGTCCTCCCTCGGAAAATTTTGAAAATTTAACCCCTGAAAATAGAAGTTTTAGGCTCTTTTCGCATTGAAATTTGATAAATAGCGCCTCCGAAAATGTCACCTATTTTTTAGATATTTTTGAAAAATTCGGCGATGAATCTGCAAATCTCAAGGCTAAAGACAAAAATGACATATGTTATCAAATTGAACTTATAATTTTATTCATGAAATTTCACATTTCGAAGTAAAAAACTTGTGTATAAATAAAAAAATAAAAAAAAAATTTACATATAACTTGGTGGCCAAGCCAGAGTGTCCATTAAACAAAAAATGTGTTTTTCTCACATGTGTGTGATGTGAGTGTGACATGAAAGTATGTTTTGACATTCGAGTCAAGACCGTCTTTAAGCTGAGTTTATCGTTATCCCAAGTGAAGGAAGTAAGGAATAAACTCACACTATTAATAACCGCTTTAACAGGGTGTTCCTGGCGTGTATTTCACTGGTGAACAAAAACCTACATCGCGTACAAATATGGCCAATCGGAGATTTTCATACACTTAATGTACCCCTCATTTCCTGCGCGGATGAGCCCTTTACTATCAAACACGAATAACGCCTTAGAAATAGAAATATTGGGGGTCCCTCTAATTTTCAAGCGGCGCACCACCGCGCCGTCATAGAGAAAAAAAAGGAGGTGTTTGCATTTCGGGCATCTTGGAATTTTTTGATGACTTGATGACGTAGGTGGGTACAGCGGCGTTAAGCTAAATATGAAAAACGGACCATAATGTCCGATTTTTTTTATTTAAATCAACTCATCATATAATTTCAAGCACTTTTTATAGAATGACTTTTTTCCTTAAATTACACCATTTCCACGAAAATCGACAGGATAAAAACGTCGCTGTACCCACCTACGTCATCAAGTCATCAAAAAATTCCAAGATGCCCGAAATGCAAACACCTCCTTTTTTTTCTGTATGCCGCGCCGTCACCTTCTACGCGGAGCCCACTGTGAGACGGCCGGGGAACCGGGAGTTCCCCTAACAGGCCGCCTTGCATGGGGGGTGGGCGGGAGAGAGGAGCAGGGAAAGATGGCGGAGAACCATTAGAAGGATTTATTGTCCCAATTAGCCAAGCAATATCGTGACAGTAAGAACAGACCAAGGCCCGATGCACAGTAGCTGAGCCCCCCGATGGAGGGTTCTGTCCCGATGCTTATTGTGCAATTAAATATTAACAAAACAACGAACACTCAGACCACGGATAAACGAATAAAAGTTTATACCTGTGTGTATATATATATATGCATTCCTGCGCCTGCGCACTGCACTCGACGCTGCTGATCGGTATCGCGACGGACAATCAGCGAGACGACTTCTTCTTCGATGCTTGGATACCTAGCGGCCTAAGCCCCAATCCACGACTGTTGTGTTGCCAGGTGAGGAGCGTTCGGATTTCGTGGCTAACTAGCTCGTCCTGCCTTCCTATAATAGCCTAAACGAGTAGCTGAAGAACCGAACCAACCCTTTGGAAGGAGAGGAAATTCGGATCGAGTCCAACAGAAAGGAGCTAAGTGTTTTGGAGAATAAGGGTCTTATTCGTCATATGATTTTTTTAGTGCCCCCAAAAAAAAGAAAAAAATCCGTGTCAAAATTTAAAGCTGAAAAAATTGCAGGAGAGATGAAGAAAATGCTAATGCGAGCGTACTCAATCTCCCGCTTGGCGTCAAGTAATTCGCGTGAACTCGCGAGGAAACTTGTTCACGGAAATTTTCTTTTTTTCTTTTTCTCCTTTTTTTTATTTAAACGAAAATGAGAGAATAACGTAAGAGGGCGCTGATTTTTACACTACGCGCGGAGGCCAAGGTTACGATCAATTTTTGCCGTGTAGAACCTTTTGCTTTCTTGAACTGCATCCTGTGTTCCACGGTGTCTGAAGGATCAGTTTGCACTTATTTTTGGCTACTGAGGCAAATTATTACCTCGGTTTTTTCCAGTTCCCAATCGGTCACCAAGAAATCAAATTCTCCAAAAGCAGGATGTTTTAAAAAAACGTCATGTCCGTTTTTACAAATAAGAATAAGTTTTGGTAAGTTCCTGGAAGAAGTAAAGCCATTTACGGCCTTGAAGGCGAAAAATAAGTGCGAGCAGACCTACTAGATGTATCTGGGTTTTTTTTCTCTGTCCAATCCGAGGCCGTACAATTGAAAATCCCTCTAGTAAGGGCCCTGATGTGTGATTCTGCGAAAAAGTCACTTCAGCTCCACCGCACCGGATTCAGCTATTCCATTTTCTTTGTCCAGTTGTTGTTTCGCTAACTCAGCGCAGGATTTTCAGACGTTCTTTTCACGGCTTGCGGTAGGGGCAGGTGACCGTTTCTAAGAAGGTTTTTGAGCATTCCTTAGAAATTTTCAAATTGACAAGCACTGGTGCGGTTTGGATCTTTGAAACGTTTAACATCCTCGATCAAATGCAGGACCATGTGAATATTGTGAGTAGTATGATTTTCTCCATAAATTTCGGTAAACGAAGAAACAAATTTTTCGTAGAAAGATTAAGCTTTATCCACATATCTTTTTTTTTTGTTCTCAAAATGGGATGAAATAGGATAAATGAAGCAGCATGCAATAGCAGCATATTCTCATACTGCTCCTCCCGAAGAATTTCAAACAGCGTCACAATTCCACAGAACAACATAAATTGGCGCCCCTGCGTTGCTTTAGATTTGAAGTATTTACTGATTGATTTAAATGTGCGAGCGAATTCTCGGGGAAGATTTTGGCGCATTTTTGAATGTCGTTTGTTTACTTTCGCTACATCTGTTTCTGACGAACGAAACGACCGGTGACCTGTCACAATGAGCTTGAGAAAAGTTTTTGCAACACCAATCCACAGGATATGCATCGGGTCGCACACTACCTGTTTTACAAGATCTGTATTTCTTAGTTGCTCTAAAATAGTGTAACGCTGATGATGATAGTCCTCACGGTATTCTATATCAAGATTTTCATCTAATGATGGCTTATAACCTCCACGAAATTCAGCATGAGAATGGGGTGGATGTTCCTCTACACCTGGAAAATGAATCCCACCAGTAGACACTCCTTTGATCTTGCACCTAGGGCATGCCCAGCAGCCAGAATGCGAGATAAGACCAAGAAGTTCACTTTTAGCAACTGTTTCAAAGGTAAGCCCTAATAGATTAACAGGGATTTGCTTCCCGTCTATAGATGCGCCTTCAGTTAATAAAGTTTTCGCCTCTTCAACAAAAGGTTTCAAGAATAAATTTGTATCCGTAGGCTTTGTTTTGTCCGCATACCAGATCTCGATAGCTGCAACGTAGCTCTCCTCATCGGGATCTTTAGGAATAATTGCGCACATGATCGGAATGAAGTGTCCACAAGAGCTTTCAGATATTGGTATGCCATCGATACCTACAAATACATCAAATTCGTCCACAGGCCTGACTAGCACGTAATACAAACGCAACAGCTCCTGAAGTCCTACATGAACGTACGTCTCCCCTTCTGCAATGTCTTCGACATCCACCTTACGTATCTTACAAGAGTCCTGAGGTTAAAGTATCTAGTTTGTCTGAGGAACATAGTCATTGATTAAAAATCGAGCTACAAGCCATAACAGAAACAAGTAACATTTCAAACTACACGTAGATGAGGAATAAAATAAAACTTTCAAGAATCAAAGCAAACGTTTCGATCGCCTACAAATTGTGATCTTCCTCAGTGCATTAGGAAAAACGAAAATGGAAACATGCTATGGAAACATTTCACAAAATGAAAGAAAACTACAAAACTATGAGCAAACTATGCGAAAATACACAATCTTTTGCAACTACATTTTGGGATAAAATACAATAAGGTGAAACTCATGATGAATTGAAGAAAGATGAGTGATAATAGTGGTAGTGATTTTACACAAGGAAGTGGGCACATAATATACTTGTAATAATATTACTCGTTCATTGAATGGCTTGTGCGCGATTTGTTAATCACACTGGAAAAAAAACACATTGGATCTAGAGTCCAGACTCTTAAAAACATTGACAAGAAAAAATACTCTTGATTCAATCAGCTTTAAGCTTAAATCAAGAACCAAGCCTCTTAATTTGAGCGGATTTACTTTTGATTTAAGCTGAAATTGGATTGAATCAAGAGTCCTTTTTCTTGTCAATGTTTTCAAGAGTCTGGACTCTAGATCTAATGTGTTTTTTGTCCCAGTGCAATTACTATGTTCTATACAGCTTAGCCAGCCATACCTGGCAATAAAATGTATTTATCTGAGGTTTGTTTGGTAAGATGAGGACTATGAACACACTAATTGTTGACAAAGCGAGAGCCTTCCAAAATCCAATCCGAATCTCGGTATTTTAAAATGAGCATGTACACCAGTGAGCATGATTAATTTGACACCCTTGCGAAGGCACGGGCGGGAGATGGGGGTCGCATCCCCCCTTCTCCCGCTCAAATCGATTCCCTTCCCTCGTGTGGCTGGAGTGGCTGACAAGACAGCGGCAGTGGTAGTGAGGTGTAAACTTCCGCGGGTATTAGGGGGTTGTGCTTCGGAGCACAACTTTTGATAAGGGATGTCATCCCCGGAACGGCGGCCGATGACAGCATTGTGCTGTGAAGTTATTGGGGCCCTGCACCTCTGTTGTCAGATGGTCAGCATATTGCATCTTCTCTCAATGAAGGCGACATCTCACCAGGAAGATCGTGGAAAGTACGTTCAAGTTTGTAATTGAGGTGAATCTACATCTGTAGTAAGCAAAAAACATCGCGATACCAATCAAATCATGTTTATATTCAAGTTTTACGTTATATTTTTGGCGAAGAAGGACCTCTAACAACAAAAAAGTCACATCTTAGCTGGATTACTTTTTGCAAAAAGGATCACTGAAAAAACGATTTTAGGGCTGGGCCGTAGAATTGCTTCACCTCGTACTCCACAGGGGCAGGCCCTGAGCGGGTAGGGTCCAGCTCTTACCAAGAGGGCTGAACCGTGGAGCAGGTAGGTTTGGGCTCTACCCGCGCCGGGCCTGCCCGTATGGGGCTCGAGGTAAAGCAATTTTACCTACCCGGTTAGAGCTGGGACCTTCCGCGTAGGTATTAGCCGTAAACTCGTTTTTTCCGTGGAACCAAGAGCATTCCAATATTGCTAGGATTGTGCAACTTGCATTCTCTGCTAAGAATTTAATTCACAAAGGTAATTTTCGTCTTGAATTCATGGTTTATTGGGAGTGAAGATAAAACTTGTGTAGGTGATCAGTTTATATTTGCAAGGTATAAAACTTTGCACAATCTTAGCAACATTGGGATGTCCTTGGTTGCTTTTTGCAAAATGGAATCCAGCTTATCCTCAAAAAATTTATTTTGTATAATCTGATCAAAAACTTTTACCTCGAATTGCAAAACGTAGCCTAAAAAATGTTCGTGTAATCACATGGGTTCGTTCAAAAGCGACCATCTTCTCAGCAGAGCACTTGCTTTGTCGCAGCTTTGGAGAGGTCCCGCAGGTTAAGTTGCACAAAACAAAAATTCTCGGCGTTTTTACCACGGTCCGTTGGTACCTTTACCATCTCACTTTTTTTTACCAATTATTGGTAATTTTACCAAGACAGACTGGTAAGCTTACCTAAAACCCGGTATTTTTACTGTTTTTTTCAGGTAAGAATACCACTATTATTCGTAATCAATTCCCGGTAACTTTGCCATTTTATCTCGGTAATTCTACCACAATCGATAAAAAATATTGGCGTCTTTACCAAGGTCCAGTAAAATTACCGAGAAAGTTCAATAATTTTACCGAGATTTCTAGGTAAAATTACCAATTCCATAAATGGTAATTTTACCAAGAAAAAACTGGGATCAAATAGAACCCAGAATTCTTGGTAATTGTACCCTTTTCTTAGTAAATACACCGAGATTTTTTTTCAGTGTGGAGAGGTCCCGCAGGTAAAGTTGGTTAAAGCCGCATTATTCGGGCTTGGCAATAGGGCGCGAAGGAAGGGCGTCCTACGTGACGATGAAGTGATACGTTCGGGAGCGGGGCGCGTCATCATATTAAAGAGAATTACAAAATAAAACAACACTTTTCCTCAATTTCGCCGAGAGAGGAAGTGACGGAGACGCCCGGCGGCGGGCACCCGTGCCAGAGCGAGACGAGCACTGCTTGAATATTACAAGCACGATTTTCGGTATACTTTCGCGCTGCTTACATTATAAATACAATATCCCGCCCTGGAAACACATCCGGGCGGGGGCGGTTAAATACCCCCCGCCCCGCCCCCCTCGAATTTATTTTCTCTCTTCAAACAAGGAAATTACACTTTATATTACCATTCCTGAGTGTAATAACGTAACATTGTCTGCGCATTGTCTTTCCTCCGTAAAATAACATATCTTCAATATTGTCACTTAACGCGGCGCGTCACCCGCGCTATTTGCTTCCAACTTTTCGAGCCCCTCGCGTTGCCCCTCCCCCGCGCTTCGGCCGCGAATCGCATCAGTTCCGGGTCGGGTCCTAACTTTCGGAGATTTATTCCTACGAGTTCTTCATTTTGTATTTTTCACGCGCCACCGTTGCGTTGGTCCCGGGAACTTTATGGATATTAAAATGGGGAGCGCGCCATGTCTCTTGCTGACGTTTACAATTTCCTCGCTAGCGCCGTGCCGTCTGACTATCTAATGCTCCCACTATCTCGTAAAACCTCCTTTTGTCGCATTATTCATTGCTGCTTTAAAACAGAGGTTTCCAAACTGAGGTGTGCTCGGGTCCCGGGTCCAACTCAGTAATGGCTCGTGGAGGAACGTTCCACTGAAATAAAAATCTCGGTGTATTTACTAAGAAAAGGGTAAAATAACCAAGAATTCAGGGTTCTATTTGATCCCAGTTTTTTCTTGGTAAAATCACCATTTATAGAATTGGTAATTTTACCGAGATTTCTCGGTAAAATTATTGAACTTTCTCGGTAATTTTACTGGACCTTGGTAAAAACGCCAATATTTTTTATCGACTGTGGTAGAATTACCGAGATAAAATGGCAAAGTTACCGGGAATTGATTACCAATAAAAGTGGTATTCTTACCCGAAAAAACAGTAAAAATACCGTTCTTAGGTAAGCTTACCAGTCTCTCTCGGTAAAATTACCAATAATTGGTATAAAAAGTGAGATGAGAAAGGTACCAACGGACCTCGGTAAAAACGCCGAGAATTTTTTTTCAGTGATCGAGAACTCTAAAGTATTCAGGATTCTACGAGTGTGAAATTTATTTCGGTCCAAAAATTCTTAACTGAACTTTTAAAACATAACATGCATTAAAGCACAAAGAAATACTCTTGGCTTTGTTTTCCCTCTTTTTTTTTGACAGTCATTTTTGAAGCATTTTTACTCGTGTAAATAAACTATATGTAGATAACGGATCGTTTAGAGATCGACTATTGACTGAGAAAATGAGTCATTGAATTTACCGGTTCAGTTCAAGTGAACGAATGCCGCCTTTAGATTTCGATGTATTCAGTCAATGTAATATTTTATTTTGTTTTTTTGCCACCCAACGTTGCCAATTTTAAAAATCAATATTCAGAAAGTGCATAAACACGGTAGTCAGGAGGTATTTCTGAACTTTCTGAAGCAATACATTTTCTGCAAAGTTCGATGAGTTAACATACTACGTATACTATTACGTATAAAGATAGAACGACGTAATCAGTATTCAACCAGTCCTCAGATTCCTTCTTAAAAGTATTATCAAATCTGCATCATCGTGATTAAATGCAAGAAAAATCAGTATTTGATAGTTAACAATTTTCCCAAAAAGTATTTTTTTTTCTTTTCTTAATTTCTAAAGTATTGTGAATATGATGAGGTCATATGATATAGTGGGCAACTTTTTGAACAGACCGAAGATGCTGAAATATGTATAAAATTAAAATAGATGGATTGTATCCGAAAATGCATTACATTTTTTTAATTTTATATATGTTTCAGCATCTTTGGTCTGTTGAACAAGTTGGCCAATACCATCATATAGATGCTAATATGGTGCCTATACTTAACGACCGGATGACAGAGTTGATAATATTCTACAAAAATTCTAAAAAAGCGTTAAAAGACGGTAGAGGATTTTTTTTTACAATATTAAAGTTATCAAAGTTTTATAGTATTTAAAGTACTCTTATTCAAGCATTTTTTTTATTTTTTTCGAAAATATCTTAAGAATGTTCTTTAAAATATTTTTAACCCATTTTTAAAATCACTCAAACTTCCCGGGACTATTCTTGATGAAAATGCGCAAGAATAATTTAAAACAAGCAGGAAGCTCCAACCACGGCATTCTTCGAAAAAAGCGCGAAAACTTATAGATATGAATTTTCAAATTTTAAACGTAAAGTACATTTTTTCCAGTGCGAGATTAAAGCACAGACCCGTTTTGAATTATTGACAGTATCACCATGATTCCAAAAATACACTACACAACATAGCATTCGCTCACAGGAAAAAGATATCAATTGAAATAAAATCAGTCCCCCCTAGACAGCAGAAAATGGCGCCGATTCCCATCAACCAACACGCGGTCTCTCCAATGTAACATGGTCCGTTGATACTCCCCAGCTGGGACCGTCCGGAATAGCAGCTCTAGTGCAAGCACCAGAGCCGCTAAAACATTTTCGCGATAGCAGTGTGATTAGAAAAATCCTGATAATCATGCCAGTATTATAGAAATATTACTGCAAAATTGTAGATGTACACTCTGCAGGCCAGTCTGCATTCCAATCAATAACCTTTGATTATTGCTGATCTGAGAACCCATGGTTGACACCTAATGTGAGATTCACCCCTTCCGCGAACATTGAATGTAATAAAGGATAGGTGTTGACTCATGCGGACATTTCCCGCCTATTCGTCCTGTGTTAACTCGTGGATCGAGCGGGCTAGAGCGGATAAATTGATAGCGCTAACTTCTTAGCAGATGCATTGTGGTACGGAATCGCAAGGCGGTGCATTTAAATTTCGCCCGCAGAACTGATCGCAATGGCGAAGCTCGGCTCGTAAATCCGCATGCAGCGTTCGCATCTGAAATAATAGGAAACGAAAACACGATGGACATTTATTTACAGTTTGGGAAACGAAGTGCTCTGCTAGCTTTCTGTAGCGGTCCCGACTCTGGAGAGAGGAAGACTGTGAGGCAGTTAAAGCCCGTTTATGGAAGGGCGTTGCGTTGTGTGACTGAAAACTTAAATTGGCATGGAAGGGGGAGCCGGGTCGACCTCAAAGTTCACGATTCCATTTCGGGGTTATGCACTATGGGCTGTGAGGCTAAAATTCTAGCCCAAAGTCGGGAAATTGGTTCAGTGTTCGGAGAAATTGGTTATATCTAAAGCTTATTTTATGTACGTGTAGAGTTACAACGGTGTTTTTAAAGTCTTGATTGTCGTTGAATTAGTGGGAAAACCCTGTAGCACAGTCATCATTATTGTGTATAAAATTAGTCATATACTGGAAAAAAAAACACTTTGGATCTAGAGTCCAGACTCTTAAAAACATCGACAAGAAAAAATACTCTTGATTCAATCGGATTTTTGCTTAAATCAAGATACAAGCCTCTTAATTTGAGCGGATTTCCTTTTGATTTAAGCAAAAATCTGATTGAATCAAGAGTATTTTTTCTTGTCCATGTTTTCAAGAGTCTGGACTCAAGATCCAATGTGTGTGTTTTTTTTTTTTTTTTTCCAGTGTAGCTCGGTCAAAGTTGAGAGAAAAAAAAGTCAAAAACAGAAAAAGACCTCTCGCATTCCTTAGTACATACGAGACTCATGATTCTAAGCTAACAAAAAGAATCTGGAGGAAAGATAGCTCGACCAGGATGACCGCATATCAGTGGCGGGGCGTACTTTCCGATACATCGATTGATCAACCAGTTAAACCTGCAGGAAAGGATCTATAAACAGGGTATTTGCAACGAATATCTTAATAATCGATTCTTCATCGCAGCTTCAAATGTAGAGATAACGATGATCGATCATTTACGCCTCTTCACTGCCGCAAATCTATTCCTTTGTACAACTACTTCCTATACTTCATTTAACATGAATTCTTAAATCCGACTAAGAAATATATCTGCGGTTCAAAAAGCGGTCAGGAGACAGTGGAACATACTGTGCTGAAAAATTTGCTCATGCCACCCGAGCAGACAGAAGATATTTAGCGTTGCCAAAGTGACAGAAACTCCTCTGAATCATTGCCGAGCATTTTTTTAAAAGGACTCATCTCGGTGTGGTTTGGCGAGCCTGCGAAAGGTTATCAAGCAATTTTTGCTTGTGAGGGCTTCAATGGTTGCGACCAACCCAACCCCCCATTTAGCTCCTCGGACAACACGCCGCGTCGACTTCTCATCCGATGGGATTTATTGTGTCACCAACTTTTTAAAATCCGATAAATCATCAGTAGCGAGGTGCTGATGAGGTGAAGTGGGTTCGTGCTCATTGACCGGCGTAACCGCGGCGAACAGTGGGCTCACTGGCAGTCACTGGATCGACAGTAAAAAATTATGTTGGATCATTCTTTCCTGATTCTTGAGACGGAATCGTGAGCCAAGGTATCTTTTAAAGTACTACTCAATATTCCCCGTAGATTTGAAATCTGTGCAAGTTAAGGAGCCCTTATTGACAGAAATAAGACCAAAGTATAGTAAACTTCTCTTACTTAGTGTCGTCATAGAAGCACTGATAAAAGTTATTCTCTGGTAAAGTCACCACCCAAAAATTTTACATTCATTCTACTGGACTTTTTCGGTCGGAAAATTATTAATCTTCATTTGCCGTTTAGATGACCGAAGTAAAATAATAAGTTTAAATTTTTAAGGAGTCTCACAATTTATTAGTATGACAACCTACAAGGTTCACTGGAAAAAAAATCTTAAATTTGCCGCTATAAAGTATTTCTTCTTGAATGAAGAATGACACTGCTTAGTGTAAGTTACTTTTTTTGGCTCAATTCAAGTAATTTATACCAGTTTCCAGAGATGTTTAGGTAGAATCAAGGTAAAAATAAACTTTTTGCGGCAAATTTAAGAATTTACTTGACCACGCTCAGCACTTCCTTATTCAGTGTTGATTTCTAACACCTAAGTTCGGTTTCTCTGACTGGGAAGTCCCATTACTTGATTCGAAAAGTTTGCTTGTTCGGTTGGTTGAAATAATAGAACCTGTGGATGTGTGATAGTGTTCATGAATCAACTTTGAATCTATTCCTTTTTTGGTTGAAAGTGCAAAATTTGGTCCCCTTGTGCGGACATTCTTCTTGCGTCCACTCGATGGAGCGCGAACAATCACACAGCGGCAAGAAACGCCTCACAGCCGCGCACCTTTGAGGTTAGCGTGTCACTGATGAGCCATTAATACGAAAAATATGGCCGAAGGAATCTCCAGGCACCCTCGCCGATTGTCACTTCCCGAATCGACACCTTCGTTTTATGACTTCATTCGTTCCAAATTTTTGGGAATTATTAATACCTTGTCAATGTCGGACACACTCGAGAAGCGTGCACCCAACACCCCCTCCCCATCCCTCCCCCGTATGAAGCTTTGTTCTCGACTGCGAGAGGGCGAAAATCCTTCTATCATTTATCATCCGCCGAACAGGCTTGAGCAGAAAAAAATCTGAGGAGCTGCTTTCAAAATATTGCTTGATTTCGAACTTCGCGCCGGTTCATTTGGAGTCGATTAGGAAGTAGCATCTGTTCGTGAAAATTTAGTATCTATTACCGTCGCGAGGGGAAATTAATGGTGGCGTAAATAAGAGGCTCACAATGAAATCAAAGCTGCACACGTCAATTTGTTCCTTTCGAATGATCGTCGGCTAGATTCGGTGTGTTTTTGGTATGTTTTTTATTTCTTCCATTTGTAATTTTGTAGCCTCAGCAACAAAGTATGAATATTATCGACCTTACAAAAAAGATTACATATTTTATCGTGTTTCTGATCCTTTGGTCGCACCGGTTTGTGAACAGCCGATTTCAGTTCTATCTCGTCATGGAACTCTATTGATTTTAGTCTTTAGTTGATTAAGGGATGATAGACTGTTCATTTTTTCCGATTTTATAACGGCTTCGTCTTGCATTTTGCTTCAATGATAAAATGAAGATGGCAGATCCTCTATACATGAACGTGTCACAACAAAATTGCTTAGACATATATTTCGTGGAGCAGAATTCACCCATGAACTTGGTGTCAATCATTTGTGGCTGTGATTGCTGATTAAAAAGTCAGATATTTTTTTCCGGATTTTCTTAAAGAACTGAACTCGAAAGGTAACTGATGAAGAGAAAGTAGAAAAGCAAGGAACTATCAAGCGAAACATTTTTGGAGGACTATTCGAGGGTAGACCTAAGCAGCTTCATCCGGATACAATATTTATCTTGTGCACGTAATATGATCATAGAATTGCATTTCAGGGGATCTTAATTGAATGTAAGCTAGCGTTTCGAAAGACTTATTAGAAATTGTAGGAGTAATTCGTTCAAGTGAAGGTCTCTCTCGTAAATTAACGCATCATTTAAAAAAAAATTGTAGGAAATAAAGGAAAGAAATGGTCAATTTTTGTAATAAGGGAAGAAAAATACTGCGTGTTTTGTCTGTCTTCAAGGAAATGCTTTGCACCAATTAACACAACCGAATATGGAAAGTTGCAAACGTCCAGAACAGGAGGTTGCGTTTTAAATCACATTTAGTCGGCAAGTAAACTCGAGTGAAGTGAAGGAAAGAAAATAAAAGGAGAGAGATACACGATGATTGAATTATGGTTCAACGTAGGTACTCAACGAAGGTTTGCACTTTTCAACCGGATAATTACTTCAGATCGTTCACTAATTTGACAGAAGTTTGTGACGGTTATAAATTGTACCTTTCACGTATACACACAAGAAATTAAAAAACCACTGCGTGATCGCCGCAAACTAATTTTGGGATTGTATACCTGCCAAAAATCAGTTTCCTGAGTGAAATTGAAGCATGAAGCATCCGTCCATTTCTTCTTCCTCTTTTTACTTTTCGATTGGCAAATCCCCGAGCTGTTGCGGTGTGTTCCCGTCTCACATTCAAGATGCAGATTGCGAATAGCTTTTATTCCACAATTGCTCTTTAAAAGAGGTATTCCACTGTTACTTTACATTTGAACTAGTCATACAACGTATCCTACTTGAACTACGATGAGAATGGCCCTTTTCTTGAACTCGTGCCTCTCTTTTCAAATGTAGTAAATATTACAATAATAATGGACCAATATTACACTTTTAAGAAGTTTTATTACATTAATCCTGAAATTAATTTGACGCCACTCAAATTTAGATCTGAAGGACAGAGATTAGAATTCTCGCATGGCTCCCCTTGAAAAATTAAGAAAAGTCGCAGAGAAAAAGCGGAAAAACAGAAAAGGAATCTTACATTCATTTCAGGCAAGGAAGCGGTTCGTGGTGTGCTCAGGTTAAACCATCTTGAGTGCACTGATGAAGTGGAAACTAAGCACTAATTTAGCACTTTTCTAATAAAGCATCAACGAATTATCGAACGACATTAGATTTTATCTCCGTGAAACATGGTCCAATTCAAATTTTGCGAGGAACCACATTTCTTGCAAAGCGCTGCGGGTGACATCGGTCGGTCCATCGAATGAAAGAAGATCAAGCTAAAATTCTGTAAACACACACACGTTCTAAACCGGTCCGATTTCCCGAGTAAAATTAAACAAATCCATGCTGGATTCAAAGCGGTCCATTATTGGGATACCATCTCGCTTGGGCCGTGGGTTTAATTTTTAATGATTGCGGGGAACCGGTTGCAGTGTCGGTACGCGCCGGTTACACGAGTCGATAATTGGTTTCAGCTCCCTCATTCCCAGGTTGGTAGCCCTGGCTGCTTTGTTTTTGAACGGCCCCACGTTGACGTGACAGTGAAATTGTGACCATTTTAGATAGCATCTCAAGCGGGGTTGCCAACCCTCCGACTCGTATTACAGTGATCCTGTACACGGATTTTAACCTTTACACCATCAAGGCGTAAATTATCCTCATTTCTTTCATGTCTCTCTTCTTAGCTGAAAAAATTATGAAGGTAATCAATGCGCGGACAAATATCAAACATTTTTCATCGCATCACTATCTTAATTTTTTATCATTTTTTAATCATGAACTTCCAAATGATAAATCCGATTAAAGAATATGTAGAAAGAGGATGAGGGGTTCGAAGCCTTAACCTTTCCTTCAGAATAATCATCCTATTTTTAGAGTAATAAGCGCTTACATGTTTTTGTTGAATGATAATGTTCAGTTTTTCACTACTTAAAAACCTTTTGACAAACAGTATAAAAGCTATTGATTTAAACACAAGTTTTTACCGTAAAGACTCTAATTTCCACTTTCTTTTATTTGAATACGTTGCGTTTTGGTGGCTGTCCGGGCCCCATCGTTGGGTGACCCAGAGAGATGAGCGTTTGCCACGGCTTTTTGATTATTAGCACCACAAGTCAAACTATCCATCAAATTAAAGTCAAATCATCCTTAGCGTATAGGAAGAGGGCTTAAGGCAAACCAAATTATACTAGTTTGCTCCGCATGTATCATGAAGAACAAACAAGGTGCACAACATTGAACCAAAAGTCGACTAACATTTTCTATTGACCCGTCAACGGCCATCTTTGGAGCTATTTTCTTATATCTCTCTTAACCAGGCCTTGTCAAGCGAATTGCGAGCGCTGCAAATCGCATTTCAATTTTTCAGTTTTTGCTCTTAGAGAAGTTAGTTTTAATAACGTGATGATGGGCAGTAAAATATCCGTCAACAATTCACAAACGATTGTGAAATGATTTTAAGACGATAGAAATTATTTTTTTTGTTCAATACTTCGCTTGGTTAACATTAAAGCCAAATATTCCAGTAGAAATCTCTAAAATACATTTAGTCAGTAATGTGAACAATCAATGACTTTAACCAAACCTTCCGTGGGTACTCCAGAGCGATTTCGTAACGTTCATGCAATGATTTTTTGTCTGATTGAAGTAATTATTAGGCTCCATTCATCTACTTAAATAACTATCGTAATTTATCACATTTTAAATTCTATTCCTATTCTATTTTATTTCTATTTCTTATTAAAAATAAAAATCTGTCCTTAATGTTAACAGTTAATGACTTTAACCAAACCTTTCTTGCTAATTCAGAGCGATTTCGTCACTTCCATGTAATGACTCTATGTCTGAGTGAAGTGATTATGAGGCTCCATTCAGCTTTGGGCACTAAAATAATTATCTTAATTTATCACACTTTAAATTTTATCTATATTCTATTTTAGTTATATATCTATTCTATATTCTATTCTATTCTATCCATATAATTCTATTTCCAATGCGTGACTTATCGACATTTTGTTCAAGCGGGGCAACGCTAATCTCGGCAGCAATGGATTGCGCACGGAGCGGCGAGGAGCATGGTCAGAGCCAAGTTCGGATTTTCAGTGGAAAAGGTAAAAAATTAGTCGAAACGTTTAAAATCGGGGAATGTGGTAGTTGGCGCACGGCGACGGCGAGCGTTATCGGGCTCGATCTAGGTTTTGTGGTCCCACGTTCGAGCCCCGCCAATGGGTATCGAGGTCCAAGACACCCTGCCACCAGCCTCCTATCAAAGGCCAGTCACACCCAGCAGCCGCTCTGTTTCCAGACATAACGAGAAATTCCGAGTTTCTCCGATTTTTTGCGTACCAGCATTTTAGATTGCATGTAGATCCGTGAAAACCAAGGAAAGCTTAACGTGTGCGCACAGCTAAACGGGCGTGTCAAGCAAACTTCGGTTAGCGCCAAAACGAAAGCTAATAAAGACGAAAGTGGCTTACAAATCATCATTAGTACATTGGGATAGTCTGAAATTTTTGTTTATTTTTGAACAGTTCGCCTCCCCAAAAAAAAAAAAAAAAAAAAAAAAAAAAAAAAAAAAAAAACAACACACAACAGCACAAAAATAATTTGAACTTGTTAATTGATTTAAAAAAATCGAGCTACAAATTACTCTGAGCTCTTAATCAATTACCATGTTCTATTTAGCTGAGCCAGCCAAATTTGGCATTAAAATGTAAAATAATTTGATTTGTATGGGTCACTAGTCTTAAAACCCTACGCCTCTCCCCCCACCCCCCGCAGTTTTTACATTAAAACCGAAAAACCCACATACTTTTTTACCAAACGGAATCTGCAAAGCAGGATAATAAAGGTGCCGATTTGCAGGCATTTGTGGAATAGTATCATACGCCGACGAAGGTTACTTTCAGGTTTGTTTTGCAGTTGTGAGACTGGGGTATGACTCCTCTGTTTTAGATTATATGTTCTCGCCTCAATGAAATTTTTTGAAGTGGAGGACATAAATGTACGCAAATTTATCACGCAGATTGTGAGATGAGGAAAACATTATAGACTCAGTCAATGCCCTCATCATGATTTTCGACATGAAACAATTCCTCGAGAGCCTTCAAATCTTTTTCAGTGCTAACACCGAAACGAATATTTTCCAGAATCTTGGTAAACTTCTTGTCTGTCTTCTGCCTCATATTGATCAGCAACTCATCGTAGGAGAATAATTCCCACAAGTTCAAAGTACTCATGGTCGAAGCAAAATGTTTTCTTCTCTCGGCCGCCGTCAATGGTACAAAGGGAGGATTCCCGTGCACAGGCGGTAGCTGAAGCAAGTCTCCTGTTATGAGCATATTCATCATTCCGAAAAAGGCATTTTCAGCTTCTTCTTCGGAGGGTCCGAAGATTTCGAACAGTCTCAGATGGATGAAGAAGAAAATTATGCTCGAGACCATCGATATTTCATCGATTATGAAGAGAGCTACATTTTGCAAGGTGCTTCGGAGAGCTGCGAGAATTGTATCGCTGAGAGGGGAGTACTTCAATTTACCTACCACTGGAAGTTGCATGAGTCTGTGCAGGGTCTGACCGTCAATGTTGTACGCTGCTATGCCTGTCGGAGCGGCTATTGCAACGTCCATTTTCAGATTTTCTTTGACCCAAAGCGTTACGACTTTCACCACAAACGATTTTCCAGTACCACCCACACCTGATACGAAGTGTCGCAAAGCCTCTTCCGGTGGTCGATCGCCGGAAAATTCAGGCTGAGAGCTGCTCAGGGGTCAGCCTTTCCAGTCTATGTGGCGGAAGCCAGATCCTGGATTTCACATAATGGACCACTAGACAAGGTACGAATTTAAGCAATCTGATACATGTTTCTTAACCAGAATTTGACGTAGAACACGATTCGCACAACGAAAACTAATGAAACCAACTCCTAACGAAGATATTAACGTTTTTATTTCACATTGGTTACGAGGAATTTGAACTGCCCGCTCACAAGAAACTCAAAGCTCTACGTGAGTCAAATCGCGCACTACAACGGCTTCAGCAAGCTTCTCAAACGAGCAAATGTTCATTTCCCACCATGTGTTTTTCAAACTATAAGCAATTTGCTATAGCTGAGCCAAAGCGTCAAAGTTGAGGTTGCCAGATTTTTAAATCGCAGATACTGTCATGATAACGTTTAGCGCGCGATGCGAATTACGTAGAGCATTGAGTTTTCATGCGCGGGTGGTTTGAATTTACGCATCAAGAATCATTAAATATCTTCGTAAGGAGTTAATTTCGGTAATTTTCGTTGTGCGCATCGTGTTTTACGTGAAATTTTGGTTGAGAAATATGTATCAGAATGCTAAAATTCGTACCTTGTCTAGTGGTCCATTGTATACTTTCCATTGCTCTGAATTAGGTTTCACTTCCAGAGACGACAAGTCTTCAACAATGGCTCCCTCGGCAGCTGCACGAAATTCTGCCATTGCATCCAATGCTTCACGATGGCTGAAGATATCCTCGTCTCGTTGAGAGGCTGTTTCTGATGACTCTTTTTCTTTGTTCAAAATCTCATCATTCTTTTCTTGAATTTCCTTCAAGGCAACTTCGTAGGCAGCATCCAGCTCTGCGCGCTTGTCATGATATTGGATCGCATTCTGAAGGGATTCCTTCTCAGCTGCAAAAGCTTCTGCAAACGTAGAATGATCACCCTTCAACTCCGCTGGATCTCGCCAAGGTCTGAACAGTAGAAGCATACCATGAAAATAAGTCAATGCCCTCATCATAATTTTCGACATGAAACAATTCTCACTCCTGCTCTAACTGTACTCCAATTTTGAGAATGGCTCTAACTTTCTGAGTTATGTTCGCCGACCATATGGGAGCATTTTGTTCCAGTCCACCTCGAATGTTGTGATACAAAATACACGGATGTAAAGGACCGGCAACAATGATTTTTTTCTCTGGAGAAGGAGACATTCGAATTTAATGGACGAAAGTAAAAAGTACATAAATGTCTGTTGAATAATCTAAATTGCGGTGTTTACTCGTGCAACAGTGTAAACAATTTCATAAGTTTTTTTTGAAGGTATTCGAACTCGCGCCTGCATGTGTATTGTGTAATGAAGTGAAGAGGGTTCCGGACAAAACCTTATGAAAGGCCTCAGTAACTCTCCCAACAGTTATGAAAACCACCAAAAAAAAGTGATTCAATCGGCGCGACGCGTGGATTTTTATTCGGAATGTAGGCAGGCGTCACTTAAAATGCAACAAAGTAAAGCTCTTTTCGTTCGGCATCCGTAAATTACAAAATAGCGTAAAATACTTCAAGTGGATACTCAAGAGGTAGCGCAGCGGCGGAGAAGAGACTTACAAAAAATTGGAGGATATAGGCAAAAGATACAGGAAAAAAATAACGAACGGCGAAAAGCAAAAGCGAAAAAAACACGTTCTAAATTATGGTCCATAAAACGTGTTAACAAATTAGCCGCACAAAGCGATCGGCATCTGCAAAAAGATCGGCGCGGGAAGAAAGAAGAAGAAAAAAACCGATAGACGCACCGACTGAATGGTCATTCCCACACTCCCAATTTTCTTGACCATTTAGGGTTCAAATCCCGAATTTATCGTTCGTTTACGATTTGGGGAAGAAATATGAAACTAATCGAAAGGGGAAAGAGAAAAAAATGAGGCTACAATAAGCGAGGACCCGACGGAGAGAGAAGGGGAAGCTAATAAAATATTGTGAATGAATTTGTGCGTCTCATCGCCGGGGCCGGCGAAGGAAGACTCAACGACAGCTAATGAATTTCAGGGCGAATCGGTTGACAAAAGTGTAACAAAAGCTACGGCGAGGAAAAAATCAAAATCGGGACCCGTAAATTACGGGCACGGTCATCAATCTGAATTATGAGGCCGACCGGCCACGGGACGCGACGCGACGGCACGGCAGACAGAGTGGGGCCAGACAATGCTCCCGAAGAAGAGAGCAGTGGAAACTGACTCCGTTTGATTAACTCCTTTTAGTAGCCGGTGCCGTCGCCAGGTAGTGCCGGAATTGAAACGTACACCTATTCCAATACTGCCGTGCTAAGGAAAAACGCCGTATGAACATTCGAGAGTTGCCAAATTGGCTTCGATGAAATAATCATTTTTGAGGAAAGTTATGAATATTTTTCCGATACATTTGTCAAGGACTTCAGGTAAAATTGCAAACAAAATTATCTGAAATATTCGAAGAAAAACACTTACGAATTTTCCCGAAAGTTCGTAATTTACCGAAGGAAATTCAACAACGCCGAAAGGTTCATACGGCGTTCTTCCTTAGCACGGCAGAATTAGTCGATTTGGAGGCACAGTTCGGCAACGGCGAGGTATTTAAATGCAGTTAGCGAAGAAAGGGATGCTCGCATACCCTCCAGAGTGAAAGCGGGGGCGGTGCGCGAGACTTATTAATTTCGAAAACGTCATAATTTTTATTCACGCCGAAATTTATTATCAGGTCGCCCATTGATGATATTAGCAGGCACTTGTGAAGATATTTCCAGGCCGACTCTACACACACGGAGATGCAACATTGTGCTCATTGTGCGGGGGTGAAAGAGACACCTTCTCCTCCCCCTTCGGCCGCGGTCCGATTCAGTAGGTCCTTTATGAACTCCCGTATCTTTGACTCGCGCGTCAATTTTAATAAGGTGCCACTCAGCGCAGGGGTCCCCGCCCCCTCCCGGAACCCTTCGTCCCTCTCGGTCCTCGGCCTGTCCCGACGCTCCAACAATGAATGAAAGTGGTGGATCGCGGCATTTCTCACGAATTTTTATAGTAGTCGCCTTTCGGTGTGTTTTTCTCGGCTTGTCCTCTACGTCGATGCCAAACACTCGGAGATTATTCGTATTTTAACATTATGTATGCTATGCATTATACGTGCAATGGACCACTAGACAAGGTACGAATTTAAGCATTCTGATACATGTTTCTTAACCAGAATTTCACGTAGAACACGATTAGCGCAACGAATATTACTGAAACTAACTCCGAACGAAGATATCAACGTTTTTATTTCACATTGGTTACGAGGAATTTGAACTGCCCGCTCACAAGAAACTCAAACTCTACGTGAGTCAAATCGCGCACTACATTTGCTATAGCTGAGGCAAAGCGTCAAAATTGAGGTTGCCAGATTTTTAAATCGCAGATACTGTCATGATAACGTTTAGCGCGCGATGTGCATCACGTAGAGCATTGAGTTTTCATGAGCGGGTGGTTTGAATTTACGCATCAAGAATCATTAGATATCTTCCGTAAGGAGTCAGTTTCGGTAATTTTCGTTGTGCGCATCGTATTCTACGTGAAATGTTGGTTAAGAAACATGAATCAGAATGCCGAAACTCGTACCTTGTCTTGTGGTCCATTATGAGACACGACAAAATTGTTGGTCTCGTGATTGGTAGTCATCGTAACTTTGCAATGGGTCTGTTACACGTGAGAGCCACTGGAAAAAAAGTCTCTTTGATCCAAAGTCCGGACTCTTAAAAAATTTGACAAGAAAATAATACTCTTATTTCAATCGGATTTTTGCGTGAGTCAAATGGAAATCTGCCTAAATTGGACGTATTCCTGTCTAACGGAACTATGTGCATTATGACGTGAGCCCTGTGGTGCATAACATATTTTCATGGGCCTTAGGGCTCCTGTCTTAGTGCACAAAGTTCCGTTTGGCTGAAATACGTGTAATTGAGAGGCTTGGCTCCCGATTCAAGGAAAAATCTGATTGAAATAAGAGTATTTTTTTCTTGTCAAATGATTTTGAGAGTTCGGACTCAGCATCCAAGAGACTTTTTTTCCAGTGGATGTAGCCAAGTGAAAAGTTTGAAGTGCAGTGAAAGTACACTTTCTTCGTGTAAAATCACACTAGGCACGTAAAAAAAGTCTGAAATCCTCTTTCAAGCAGTCAACTTGTGCAGTTTTTAACACGCCTTTCCATTTTCAGCGTCAACGGGCAGTTCTGCTTGTTTTGCAGAAAAAAATAAAATTATATCAATTGAAATCGCATGTAAGGGAAGTTCACGTCTGTTAGCAAGGTCTCGTGTTTACTTCTGTTCGATTTTCTTGTTTCTCCATCTCTGGGCGAACCCGATTGCTGGACATTGAGAAAAACTGTCCACAGACGCAAGAAATTTGAAAAGTCGTGCCACAAACTGCACACTATTGAGATGTGCCTACCCTGATTATCGTGTGACTTTATTAGCGATAAGGCTAATTGCTCGCATGTATATCCTGGGTGCGACATACATACCTATTTTACCTTGCATACCTATAACTTTATTTTTTAGCTTAATCGTGAAATACTCACCTCCTGCTTTCTTCTTCGATAAAAAGCAGCGTGGTTTTCACCGAAAATAAAATCGAAATCAACAAATCATTAGGAAAACGCCTTTATTTCATTGCGGTAGAAAAACACGAAGGAAACAAAAGAATCCGTCAAATTTTTCGTCATTAGAACAAAAGTTGCGTGCCGTGATGGAATATTTTTGTTTTAAACAAACATATAAGCACTCTCGGTAAGTATTACATTGTAATGAAAAGTAAATTGTGATGCAATTGTTCTTCTTGTGTGAACCAAAATCGTTTTATTTAAATCCGATTCCTCTATGCAGCTCAATAAGAAGGGCCTTGCTGGACACTTTGTCTCTGGAAACTAAGGCCTCCTTTCCCTTTGGCGACAGAAAAAGGGAATTATTGGTAAGAAAATTAACGAAAAATAGTAGATCACCAGACGCACATACTTATGGTAAAAAAAAACCTAATGAAACTTTTGATCACAAACTGGCGACGATGGTGCGCGGCCGCATTTTTTTCGGAGCGCGCTCTTTTTTCTTGCGCCTTGTAGGCATCTTCGAAACCTGCTTCATGAATGGGTTAAATTTGGTATTTATAAGTCGCTTTCCCTCCCTTGGGACTATTGTACGAACCAGTTATTAATGAACTTCCCCATTGCTCCACGGTGAAAGGGGTGTATCCGTGCCCCATTTTTTCACTTTTTCGTGTGGTAAAATTGAACGATTGAATAATTTTACAGCGTCATCCAGTCTACGCCGGAGTTAGCTATGACACGGCTGCAAAATGGAGAGGAATGTAGAAAAAAATATTAACATATTAACAAATCATAATGACAAGACTCGATTCGTGTCGCATCGAAAGTAATGTACTTGGGTCCAACTCGTTTTATCAATGAAAACCGCTCAGGTTGTAATTCATAATACCAAGCATGTCCTTCTCTTACTCAATTGGTGTTACTATCATTTCTCATTTAGAAATCATGTTCATAACTTCAAGAGATTTCATATATAATTTAATTTTTGAAAGAGTTTGTCTGAATGTGGATGTAGACTCTCAGGATAGCGCGGGATATCCCCTCCATTTTGGCCTCAACTTGAGAACTTTTTTTGAGCTTGGAAGTTGATTTCAGACAAAACCAGTGGCACCATCGTGTTTCTCGCGAACTTTTACACAAAAGTCAGTAGTCAAATCGCAAATTCCTCACGCATGCAACATCTCCATTCTGTGACCAGCGCAACTGACTCATTTGCATCAAAGATCGTCAGCAACTTTGAGTTGTCTTTTTAAGTTTTCGTTCAAGATCCACACGACGTTGACACTCTATTCTCTCCTACGTGTCATGGCGCGCTATAGTGACTGCCGGTCAGACTTTTCTGGTTTCGTGAATTCCTTCCTCCCCCCCTCCCCCCGTGCGCAGAATGCTATGTTTTAATTGCACGCTCAAGTGTGGAGCAATAATTGACGCCTATGCAAATGCAGTTAACTCCAGTGTCACTTTCACGGCTCCGCAATAGGCGACGTTGCCAATTTCCAGATCCATCGCCGCAAATACCATATCCGTCGACGACCATTCGGCAGCACCGACCCGCAACACCCACTCAAAGCACTGCGCATGCGCCAACTTCGACTCGTGAGTATTAGCTTTATTATCTAATTAACCGGCTTCTGTAACCGCGGTGACAATCTTCGTTGCCTGTTCGTGGGAAAAATTAGCTTAATTCCGCAAGTGAGCGGTGAAATTTAGCGGCGATTTGGCAGCCGTGGAGGCAATGAAACAAGGGAGCACTGGCGCTTGCTCGGACACTAACCCGCGTGGTCACTGAACGTCAAACGTTGCTCCCGCGTCGAAACGGCGTTTATTGGTCATGGAATGAATGAAATCTGAGGCCTCCCTGGATCAGCTTTGTTGCCATTCTCAGAAGTCGCCATTTTATTATATTTAAAACGGTGTTGGGACCAGGGGACCCAACCAATATTTACATCAATGTAGTCAACACTGGAAAAAAAAACACATTGGATCTAGAGTCCAGACTCTTGAAAACATTGACAAGAAAAAGGACTCTTGATTCAATCAGATTTTAGCCTAAATCAAAGGGAAATCCGCGCAAATTAAGAGGCTTGGTTCTTGATTTAAGCTTAAATCTGATTGAATCAAGAGTATTTTTTCGTGTCTATGTTTTTAAGTCTGGACTCTAGATCCAATGTGTTTTTTTTCCAGTGAATATCTCATTGTATAACGAGGCATTTGCGCGAAATTGTCTTGTTGCTGCATCTGAGAGTGCGTAATGAGCTTCGTTGACAGTATTTTTCGTAATTTTTTTCTGGTTCGGAAAATCGCAGAAAAACAAATTTAAAAATGAGAAAATCTGCCGCCTTGTGGCGTCATCAGGTGTCATTTCCCGTACGGGACTTCGTAATAATTTAAATCTAGCTTTTTTCTCAGTGTTCTTACGAAGAAAAAACTTTATGCGTGGGGCCCGAGGTTTCGATCAGACGGATCTCTGAAGTTTCCAGATTGTACATCCGCAAACTTCAAGTCCAGCTCCGGAAGTTCGGGTCGCGCAACTGTTGTACTCCGATGATACTTCGGTTAAAGTTTCTATGAAATCAACAGAACATCAGATGTGCGACCCGAACCTTGGCAACTGTACCTCAAAACCTCAGACTCAGAGATTCATTTGACCAGAACAGAGAATTTGCAGGTGTCTTAAATTTTCTGAATTTTATCTTAAAAATGACACTGCTAGGAATACTGAGCACAAGGATATCCTTGGTATTTAAAATGGACAATTATTGGAGAAAATATGACAAAATAACCTAATCTGTTAAACTACATGTGTTTAATTAGAAAATGCCGTTACAATATGATGTCACGAGTTGGCAAATTTTCTAATTTTTAAATCTATTTTTTCTACAATTTACCACGTCAGAAAAAAATTACGAAAAACACTGCGAACTTAGCTCTAAATGCACTCTCAGATGAGGAGATACAATTTTTGTGTGCAAATTCTATAGTTCGGATTCCTCGTACGATGTTTTTCTCTCTGTAGGGTTCTACCAAATCGTTTCCTCCTCCCTGAAAAAAACAACTCCGACTCTGGGAGCCGCAATTACGGGCTATATAGACATACCGTCCGTTCCGGGCTCAAAGGCCGCAAATTCCGGCTGCTGGAGGCGCAATTTCGATTGCTCCCGGTTCAGAGGCCGAAGCTACGGCTCCAGCAGCCGGAATTTTCAGCCTTTGAGCCCGGAACGGACGGTATGTCTACATAGCCCGAAATTGCGGCTCCCACGGCCGTAGTTTTTTTCAGTGTTAGTGTTTCACTCAGTGTTCTAGTTTTTACGCAGAGAAATGACAACTCTGCGGGCAAGGGATTTTCCAGCGCCCACCGATCCGTGTCGGAAGGTAACGGTGAGCGTGGAAATTTGATTGACCTTTGACCGTGAGCACGTCGTCGTGGCGGCGCGCGCAGTCGACGCCTGGGCGCAGCGCAACGGCCCAATAACGTCCTCCGGTCGCCGTCGGGAACGAAAGCGGGATCGCCGATCTGCGACTCGAATTTTATGGGGCATAATCCGACTTATGGTTATTTCCTCATCACGACCGCCCATCGATGGCTACGTTCACACCCCGGCAGCTCTGTTGCCTCCGCGAAAAGATTGTTTCCTCTCATTGTCAGTGATCCCCAGGCCGTATCAGAGCTTTGAAGGTACGGCAATTAAGGCGCGGAATGCCGCCGCGGAATCGTACGCGGCGGACGCAAGGAAAATCTGTTACACGCGTTTCAATGGGAGCGGCAACTAAGGAGCGGAGCGCCACCGCGGAGTCCGCGGCGTCACGGCGCGGCGATCTGTCGAGAACAGATCGGAGCGGAATCCCTCGGAGATTCCGCCTCGTCCGTCGAGGTTTTCGATGATTTTTCATGTCTACTTGCCGAAACGTGGATCGCGGTGGCAACACCAATGGAAAATTGCGGGCCATCGTGAATTATTGGATTCATGAAATAAAAATATGTTTGTAGCACGATATCAACGAATGGCATTCCTACCTCGTACCAGGTGCAAAAAATATGACACAAGTAGGTAAAAGAAACATGACACCTTTTTTCCAGGAGATAAATCTGTAAAAACAAAACGAACTAACTATTTAGAGCTTTTCGGCACCTGAACAATTTATTTAGACGTTGCTATATCTATAGAGAAACCTAATCGACCAATTTGTTTTGAACATCATGCCTGAAAGTAAAAAAAATGCGTGTCTTTGCTTGCAATGTTGCAACTCTCTGCTCACGTTTCATTCGTTAATTTGAAACTGTTGATAGGAGGCTTATCTTGGACTTTTTGTAAACATTTTTTTGCTCATTCAATAATACTTTTAGAAATTTTACAAACGGATATATTGGTTGGTATTCTCGTAAAAAATATTGGAGATTTTGAAACGTGGTGAGTGATCATTGTACTTTGTAGCGAGGCAAAACACACACTCGCGAGTTATCATCGGATACTAATTTATGACGAGACTGCCGACGGACACGACGGAATTTTGGAGGCGATTCCGCTGCTTAGTTGCCGGGCACGGCGGAGCGGAAACTTACTCGACGACTCGCTCGCTCGGGTCGTCCGCCGCGTACGATTCCGCGGCGGCATTCCGCGTCTTAATTGCCGTACCTTGAGAAAGCTCTTCCCCACGGAACCTGGCCGTATTCATCTCGTCGTTCAACGAAAACCGAAAATAACTATTTTATTGACGTAATGCAGTCAAGGCATTGCGTATTTATAATTAGTATATTGCGTAGAATGATTCTACCTGTTTGTTAATGAAATTAAATTAAAAACAAACAGAAAAATTAGAAGCTCTAAACTCGATTTTAACCTTTGGGCGAGTGTTTTTAAGTTGAAAATATACCAAAAAAGTGCTTTACCTTTTTATACGCTTAATTTTTTATGTTTTCTTTGAATAATAAAAAAAAACATAGTTCAAATTCAGCTAGACTGAACGAGGAAATGAGGTCCGTAATTCATGTACTCAATTTATTTTACTCATTTATTTATTTATTTATTTATTTATTATACACGTATTTTCATGAATGACACATTAGATAAAAAAAGAATAAATTGAAAAGATGAGATTAAACACTATTTCGACGCTTTCTTTTCGATTGGCGCTTGTATAGCGCCTCTGGAGCATCTCTTAAAATTGACCAGCAGTAGTTGGCAAGCATTGTTGAATTCTAGCTACCCTGATACCGCTTTTCCATTTCTGACACTTGCTGATGAAAGCGTTCGTCATGTTCATCACTGACTGATCCACAATGTTGAGGAAAAAATCCAAGTGTGAGTGTTAAAAGTGAATCTTGAGTGACATGCTACATTTTGGTTTCCGATACTTAGAAAGCAAATTTGCAACTAAATCCTTGTAGTTTTCCGCTTTACGATTGCCCAAAAAGTTACTACAAACTGCTTTAAAACTGTCCCATGCTTCTTTTTCAACAGGAAGTAATTTTTCGTCATAAACACTGTCTTTGAATAGTTTCCGAATTTGAGAACCAACAAAAATACCTTCCTTGACTTTTGCTTCACTGAGTCGAGGGAACTTTTCACGAAGATATTGAAAACCCGCGCCATTTTTGTCTAAAGCTTTGACGAAGTTCTTCATAAGGCCAAGTTCGATATGCAATGGAGGAAGGATAATATCGTTTGGGTCAACTAGTGGTGCATTTTCCACATTTTTTTCCCCAGGTGTAAGAGATTTTCGTTTTGAAGATACCTACTACTCTCTTGGGGGAAATAATGTGAACTTACCGCTGTTTTGTCGGAAATTACGTTAATGTTTGTGTGAAGTTACTGCTCTTTTACAACCCTCGTTGTGACATAACTGCAGTATCGCGACATCTGTTGCCGATGGTTTTTTCTTTTCGAACTCATAGGAATGAAGGACTGGATGAATGGTAAAGTTCACATTGATCGGAGGTGGTGTTCTCCTAGAATTTTTTCATCAGTTTCTCATTTATTTATTTTTTTATTTTTTACCCGTCAGAATGTCAAAAGCCGTGAAAAATACGTATTACATCCCTAGCACGGATATTAAACTAGGGATGTCGATACTTATCCGATACTTGCAAAGTATCGATACTTTCGATCGATACTTAACGATACTTTCGATCGATACTTAACGATACTCGGCATCGATACTCCACGATATCGATACCATGCAGTATCGATGCCAAGACCCCAGTATCGACGGTATCGATACTTAGTCTGATTTGGCCATGAAAAAGGCCTCTTTTTCTTTTTTAAAAAACTCTCTCCCCACTATTTCACCTCTATGATGCACTGTGACAAACGACGGAGTAATCAAGTTTCTCAAGATGATTATACTTCAATGAAAATGTTAAAAGCTCAGTTCGATAACTGTAGTTAAGGGCTCAAAATAGTTGACCAAGGACGCGAACAGGGCTTTTTCGAGAGAGGCGTAAATCTGGCGGAATTTAACGGCCGACAGACATACGCACACTCAGAATCACGGCATAATTTAGAAATAGTATCGATGGTATCGATAGATCGATACCTCATAAGTATCGATACTTCAGCTCGATGCTCGATACCGGTATCGATGCTTAGAGTCGATACCAGTATCGATACCGAGTATCGATACTTCCCTGAGTATCGACATCCCTAGATTAAACCCATCCTTTACATTGGATTTGATAGAAGCAGAGATCTTAAAATGTATTTTTCTCTGTCTTTAGTTTACGAGACTACGCTCTTTTTTATTGAATCTTGCCCATAACTGTCACTAATTTTTATCAAATGTTTCTGCTTTGATAGCATGAAACATCAATCCTATTCTGTTGTAGAGTGTTCGTGTTTCTGACCCTGCTGTTTTTTACGTGTCTTTTTTCCCGCGAATTGTTCCGTTTTTAGTCTGTCTTTATTTTCATTTCTTAAGTGTGGTGCTTATTTTTGGAAACCATGCCTCTAATATAAAAAATGGAAGCTCCAGTTAAGCCTGGGATGAAAATACTAGCAGTTTTATTCAATTTCTTGGTTATTGTAAATATTTGCACAGTCCTATATGAACATTTCACGATTGACATCTTACCTATTTATGATGGATATGCACTTATCATACGCTAGTATGATGAAAAATTCAGTGGTCGACCACCACGGTAAAATTATGGAACATGTCTCCAAACATATTCAAAGATCGGAACAGTGCTCGGTATGAAGTGCCTTCAAAAGCACGCGTCCAGGTTCTGCCATGACGGACGTGTAAGACAGATTGCCTACAACGCTAAGTGTAGGCGTTTGCCCTGAGTGACATCCTCCGATTATGCTACTCTCTCGTACACTACGAGAGCAACACGATCGTGTTGTGATTACGATTCTTTTCCGCTATGATAGACATACATAACTTTTTACCTAATAAAATGACGGGGTATGTTACACATATATCACTGCTGGGTAGATGAAAAGTTGATGCGCATAAATATGTAAATGTCATCTATTTCACGCTGCAAAAAATAGTTCTGTTCAAAGGACTCTTCCACTTTCTTTGTTACAGCCTCAGAGGTTTCCTCACTCTGTGTCACGACTAAAGTTTCGTTCTCACAACAGAGTGTTCTGTTATATATCAAAGAACGTACAAGAGCCCTGTGAACAGAAGGTTCTGCCATCAGCACAGTCTATGTTTTTGCATGCGCGCATCAAAGTATCTTTATAGCACTGAATCTTTGCCATCAGTGGTCATCCTCTGTGTTTACAAAATATCAAATAAAATTACGGTAATAAATAATATGTATATATTCCAAAGTACTATTTTTTAAATCTTTCGGTGTGCTAATAGTAACCATTAAATCATACGGGCTGTAAAAAATTGTGCACAGTCAAAACAGCACTGCATTGCAACTCAACTCCTCTCGCTGAATGGAGGTCGATTCTTATGAGTTTTTCTTTATCATTTGTTCATTTAAGTCGTTCTTTGTTTCTTGATCCACCACTCGCAAGGCACGCGACGTCTTGAAACGGAAGCTGAACCCGTCAAAACTGAACGGATATCATATCATGCGAATCAGCAATCGGAAAAACGTTTGATAACAGTCGAAAATAGGGCAACTATCAATTATTCTATTCAAGGCAGTTATTTCACGCCCACATCTAAACTGGGCATGGAAACGAACCTCCAATTCTCAATCGACCCAATTTTCTCCAGGGCCGGTTGCAATATTAGCCCGAACCGACGGAACGTCCCCGAGCAAATCGGAATGGACCCGTAACGTACTTACGTACGGACAAGCGCGCCGCACAATGGATCTTGTCAATGGAGGAGGTCGGACAAAAGTTGGAAACATTTAAAAGCTCATAACTCCGGCAAACTTTGAGGTTTCGTAGGTGTTTCATTAGTTTTCTCGTGAAATTTTCTTCTAGAAGCACCCCTTAAAAACTAAAATGTGACGAATTAAACATCAAATGCAGTTACAGTTAAAATTTCATGTCCAACTTCTCTGATTAACTCGATCCACTGTGCGCCGTCTCGTAAACATCTCGTGTCAATCTGAGAGCCTTGCAAGCAAAACTTTTACCGATTAGTGCAGCCTCTCTATCAAGAAAGACTTACGATGCACTAGCGGAATCGTATGTAATTTCTGCGTTCGAGTGAGCTTTGTGCGTTTTGAATGACCAAAGGAAGAAGGGACTGCAGGATCTCCAGATTCCAATTTGCTCTCTGTCTCTGCTACGGCACAGATCGGATTTTGATCAGTTGATTTGACAACGAGGACTGATGACCATTCAGGTGGAGACTGACCCAGCGCAGATGAGCGGGGGAGGAGGGCGGATGATGTTGGTGGCGCAGGAGAGAAACTAACAGAAGCTGTGTTTTATTGCGCCCAGTAAATAAGCGCTTATCTCAACTTGTAAACTGTCATCGCTGCCATTACAGGGCTCCTGTAGTCTCATCCTCATGATGCCACATCGAGATGAAAAAATTGGAGAGCCGGGCTCTTCTATGGATGTTCAGGAGGATGGGGTGAGAGGGAGGGGAGCAAAATAGAGAGTAACAAGCATTTGCACCCTTGATTTGCTTCTTCTTCTCTTTTTTTTCTTTCTTGTTAAATAAAAGAAACGCATGTCTTCTGTCATGCATGGTACATCACGAAAGCCATACATTAAGGGGTGCATTTATATTCCATCGGACCCGTAGCCAAAGGTCAAATCTTTACCCTCTCAATTCTCAGGAAAGAAAGAAATAGATTACATTTCGCAATAAGGAACCGCTTTTCCTTACTCATTTAAGAAACAATCTATATTCCATTGGTTTCCCCGTGCAGGAAGGTGTATTTATGGAAGAGCCAAAAAGGAGCATTTATGGAGGTGCATTTATGGATTGTTCCTTATTGCAAAATTTAATCCAAATCTTAGTAATCAGTACTAAATTTCCGATGGGGTTCATCACGCGCACGGCTGGTAAAAGATAACTAAATACATGATTATTTCTGACAAACATCTGCCACCGGCGACTAGACTATTTAGGGTTCGTATATAATCAGAAATGTAGTAATATCTATCATTATTTTTCGTCCGTGCACTCCCTGGAATCTCGACAGCCTATAACAATTGTCAAAGATCACGTTCAATGTCAGGACATATGTTGGAAGCATTTGCTAAGTACATTCAAAATGCAGCATGAACTCAGGATTTTATTTCGTCAATTTGCACAAAATGTGGGCTCAACAATTACTGAATGTCACTAATGCCGTAAAGGGTAACTGTTTTTCTGTACTTTTATTGTGTTTATTCATATGCACGTTGAACAAAGGACTCAGTATTTTTGGCATTAATTGATCGTGGCAAATTATATCTGCTGTCTTTGCTGACTATTTTCTTTATCATCGATCAAATTTTAATACATTGTAACCATTTAAAACATTACCTTAACTGCAGGGCCGGATTAAAGGGGTGGCCACATGGGCCGCGGCCCATGGCGGCAAATCTAGGGGGAGGCAAATTTTGCAATTTTTTTAAGTGTAGGTATAAAAAAAATCGGATTTAGAAAAGCAAAATTATAAACAAGAAAAGGCTACAGAATCTCTCATTTCCTGAGAGTATAGAAATTTCTAATTTTGTCGTCATTCAGTGATACAAGAACAAGAGACAGCACCATAAATTAGTCGAGTTAAGAGAGAAACCAAACACACAATTTGGCCTGGAACGGTGCGACTTTGGGAGAAATGATGACGAGGACTTGAGATGAAAAGGAGAAGCCTTCGGCTCGGCAATCGGCATGTAACATATTAGCGCTTACGAGACTGCACGAATACTTCACGCATTGCACCAAACACAGTGCGGTCAGCGTGAAACGCATAGCGCCTACAAGACTGCGTGAATACTTCAGGCATTGCGCCAAACACGGTGCGGTCGGCGTGGCGGCGGAAGTTAATATCATTAAACCAAGGAGGTTGTTCACAAAATAATGTTTTACCGTCACGTTTTTGAATGGACCCCCCGCGCCCGCCCCTTTAAAGAATTCCTAGGTACGCCACTGATCTATTTACACGTATGAGCCCCATACATTTTATCTTTTTATTTTGAGGCCCTTCATTTTTAAACTGCTTCATCGTCCAAAGTTGAAGAATATGGTGAATTTTTGTAACAATGTCGCAGCAAGGCAATCTTAATCCGTGAGTTGGTACTGAGTATAGGTGCCTCCTCATTCCGCAGTTAGCTGATTAAAATGTCCCCAGAATGCCGTAGGCCGGCCGGGGTCCTCCCTGCTCTAATGGGGCCAGTTTGAGGCCACCCGGGCATAACGACACCCAGCCGTCCGCTCATTTCGCCAATAAACCATTAGGCTACCTTACTCATTCCCTGGCTTTTTCGTCCATCTCAGATCAGTGGTTCCACGATCCGGCTCCAGCGCTCCGTCCGAATTAGCTCAGGTGTCGTTTGCGAGATCTTATCCTCGCCGAACGTTGTTTGTATTTAGCAAAATTAGTGCCGAGCGATTGTCTCGCTTCCCAACGAAAACCTTTTACGACCTGAATTCCTGGCAGACCGGTTTCATTTTGAGGGGACTCCGTGTTCCCGCGGGATTTTATTGGCTCGTTGAGATGAGCGCAATTATTTTGCAGTGTTTATCTGGACCTCCGCGGAAGGATGGTCGTCACTTATTCATTCAGAACGAGACCCCGTAAATTTTTATACTGCGTAATTTCTCGCGCCAATTTTCTTTTTAACTCATCATCGATTTTATCTTCCTAAACCCTGTCCTCAAATTTTTATCAGACGGCCATGCGCTAGTGATTGAAATATGTCAATGCGAAGCTTATTATTGCAGGGAACAAGTCATAATTAGTCAACTTTATAGGTGTCCTGCTAAAAATGGCCATGTTGATATCATGCCGAGACCGAGCTGTTACCAACATGGTCTGTTGACGCCCATGTTAGTAACAACATGATGTCAACATGGTATCTACGTGATATAAACTTGATGTGAAAGACCAACATGATACCAACATGTTACGAATAGAGTAATTACCAATGTTTTGGAAACATGATAAAAAAAATTGTTGTTAACAACATTGCAAATGTTCTTGTAAAATGTTGATATCAATGTGGACTGTTTAACCATCATGATGAAGAGTTGATGTAAAGTTGGTATCTGCATATTCTAATTATCAATATGAGCATTATGGTATCAATATGGTACTAATCATGTTTACCAAATTAAATATTTTTCAACAGTATGATCCATCCTGCCCAATTTACAAACCTATTATATGGTTTTTAGGATGGTTCTGTAAATTAAGTTCCACATATTTTCTCGAGAACGGAACCTAGAGAGGCGAGGAACACACCCACACCCCCCCCCCCGCCCCCATGCTCATTTTTTGTGATCTGACGATCCGCGAATTTCTTCAATGGTCGGTGTACGGGCTCCAGAATGTCGACAAAATGCATGGCGTGGGATGCACCGATTGTAGTCTAATTAAACCGTTGAAGGCGCTCCGACGAACGACGGCGGCCCGAGCGCAAACAAGCTGGTAAAAAAGTCATAGCAAGTAGTATTTTACAGACAAAATACTTATTACAAAACGTAAAAACACACCTCTTACCACTACCATTAGTAACATTTCCGAAAAAAATATATAAAGAAATAATACATCACTTTGATGAGTTTTATGTTGGCAGTGAATTATATAATCTTCTTTAAAATTTCTTTGAAAATATATTACTATCCAAAGAGTAGATAATCGTGTGTTGTTTGAAGTCATCACTTTTGATGCAAACTGTCCGTAATCTTTATTCATGTTGTAATAACATTCTGTGATGTAACTGACATTGCCACACTTCTAAAGAACGCTTTTATATGTCCAACTCATCTGATATTGAAACTAGAGTCCTTTCTTTACTGTAGACGTATTCAAAAATTTTTCATGAAATCCCTCTCCTTTTCAGACGAATTAATCCCCTAATGTAATGTATTCTTTCCTCGTCCTAACTTTTAATTTGGTGTACTACCCCTTTGTGACCCCTACTTTTTAATTTTGTAATTTCTGTATACTACACATCAATTTTGATGTACCCTCCAAAGTGTCAAAGGCTCAAATGTTAAAAGCACCAAATGAACGTATCTGCCAACCAACCATACCACAAGATATAATGTGAGTGGCTTTGCAATCAGATTTCTGTGGGACATTCCATTTACGAATGTCACTATAGTGACATTCGTCTATATCAATATTGTGCCTTTAGAAAAAACAGACTTGACTAACCTGCTCCTGACAGCAACTATAACTGCTTTCAATTCGGTTGCATTGTTTAAGTGAGACATTTAAGGCGGAATAGTCAGGATGATTGTGAAACGCAGTCAGCGGTGAATGGTATAATCGAGGTTTCATGCGTATAATACCTTAAATGGTCTCGACAGAAAGCGCCTTCATTTTTTCGTAATACTATACCCTTAGTCATGTAGTTACTTACGTTGCCAATCCGACCGAAACCCAACTGAGGACACCTGTTTCACCCACCTGCTGCACTAGTGTGTCACAGTATCAGTCATACTACTCTTTGTGCGTTTGAGGTGGCAAAAGCGTCTATTTCAATAAATTCGAGGCAGAATCATTGGTTCTTTCTTCGTTTTTTATTTTTGAATTTTATCATTTTCTCGTTATCAACAGTAGCTAACAAATGCTGAGATCAGTAATAGCCTGATATTTTTATATTATGGTTTTACCAGACTTTGTACTTTAAAAACCCTCCATAAAACACCGAATGCGGAAGTCGGGAGTGGGGGTGAGTTTGTTCGGCAAAGTTAAGTAAATCAATAATGGAACGTAACCTTTGTGTCGCGTTTTTTTTATGGATTGCCCCTTTGTTCACTCTAAAAGGTAATGATTTCACCATTATAGTCGTAGAAACCTTCCTTGTTTTTCTCGCTAAGCCGAAGCATAACGGTAATCATCCCTTTTACGCTGTCGAAAGCACTTATTTTTTGATGTTGTCCTCCTTCTTTGATGCTGCTGGTCATGTCAGTGTCAACAAAACCTGGATGAAAACTTTCTACCAGAATGCCGTCTTTTCCCAGCTCAATAGCCAAAGATTTAGTGCTCATATTCAAGGCAGCCTAAAAAAGAGAAACATGCTGAAAGTAATAATGCACACAATTTGTAATCACAGACTCATTTAAGTCATGTTTGACTGAATTCTAACATGTGTAATCTAACGATTATCAACGTGTTGGTTAGGTTGTTTCATTGATTCATTTTGGAAATTGTAAAATCCAATTTTTGAATTTCTGATGAATTTGTTGCTATGATCAAATACTATACATGAATTTAATTGTACGTATGGGGTAAATGCAGGTCGTTCGTTTTAATGTGAAACCTTTTTGCTAAAAAGAGCTTATTTTTTAGCTTCTGCGAGTACAAAATAGGGATTGATGCTAAAGCTAAGTGGATGGTTTGAAAGCAAATGTTCGTCCTCTTCTGATTATAATAACATGCCAATTTTGGCATTTACGAAACCTTTCTGACCGATTTCCTAATGACATCGTAACCGCTGCAGCCTTTTAATTATGGTGTCAAAAAGATCTTTGCATGACAGCGGATAGACGTCCTGCAAATATTCTTGATTATAATTCAGTACAATCGTTTTTTCCGACCTCACAGCTTTTTTGTTCTGAAATTCCTTTCTTTTTTTTCTTTTTTCTTTTTAATTGGAAGAAACTTACCTTGCTCTCCCTGTAGCACCAACACTTATAATTTCCTATATTTCTTGAAATTGACCCCGCTACTGAAGAAATATTGATCACTGCCGCCCGTTTTACACTAAAACCTGCAATGAAAAGCATTGGAACGCAAGTAGTCAATAGGTCATGTCAGTAAAAAGGTATGTCTCAAGATGAATAAATCATTATCACCCTTTCATGGAAAAGTAAAAGTTTAGCTTGTTCTCCTTCGAAACACAGCTGCAATTCCTTTAAATAAGTTTATTTGCTCAATGCTTTTATTTAAAGCACATTAATTTTTCTACCAAAAATATATCCAATTAAATCATACAAATAGGTAATGGTTTACCAGGGCACTATCTCCGCGTGAAGCGCCTTCAACTTTTTCGATACTCTACGCTTTATCACGGAGCTAGTTCAGTTACCCGTCCGATTCAAAGACATCCGGAGTCAAGGACTCCACCACACACTCTCCTGGAGTGTGCCTGTTACCTACACGTTTTTCTAAGGAAGAAGTGTCAAATCACTTGAAAGGAAGGATAACTTAAGCTATAATCCTGTTCCATTTTTCTGAATTTATGATTTTTTAATCGTCCATTAGTGATATGCAAACTGTCAAACGTATAGCCGAGTTGGTCCCCGTCCCGGTTTTATAGCGTATAGCCGAGTTGGTCCCCGTTTGTAATCAGAATCCGCGTCAATTGAAATTGGCAACGCTGCATGTTCCAGCACATTTTCCATCTCATTTTACACAGGCGTATTTAAGCATTAAATTTCGCGTGAAATGATTCATACCAGTCAGTTGTTCGGTCATCAGTGAACGAAAAAGATGCCCACCTGGAAGAAGGGAAGTCGGCATCATGCACAATATAAGTTTGCAGGACATAATAAAAAAATGTGTCCAAGCTTTTACTTTCAAGTGGTTTCATTGCCATTAAATCTTCGCCAAAGGAATCTTCAATTTCGCTGGGGGAGAGAAGGGGCAAAGCGAGAAAATGTTTTAACACTGCTCCTACTTCAGACTCTTTATTTTTAAATTCAGTCGACAATCCTACATTTTGTAATTTCCTCCACCATGATTGCGTTAGCTGGAGGCGGCAACCGCGAATATTCACCTCAGCGGGCTGATTATTGAAATTGATAAAAAAAGCAATAGACAAAGAAGACAATTAGGATATGGAGGGATCCTATTGGTGGAAGCGGGTGGTTCCGATGGACGGAGGACGTTGGTAATAGACTAACTTACAGCAACACTCGAGAGACCCGATAATTAGTCCATCATTTACCCCCTTAGTCTATAAGAACTACCCGTTTCAACCAATAGGATCGTTCTATACTCCTTATGTCTTCTTTCTCTATGGCTTTGTCTATAAATTTTAATAATCGGCCCGCAGGACATGAATGTCGAATAGCCCTATGGGTAGCTGCTTCACAGCCGACGTAAGCAACGGAAACATTTGGGATAAATTCCTTCAGTTTCGATAACACCAACGAATAATTTTTTGCTTCTTTGTTCGGCAAAATGCAAAAAACTAAATGGATATACAGTGACATAAAATTGATAAAAATAGAAAACATTCGGTAGAAAAATTTAGGGCAGCTTTTAAAAGTTACATCAACATGTATCTCGTCAGCATTTTTCAACGCTAGAAGGTTTGTATCACATGTGAACATCAAAATATTGTTGACTGGGTCCTTGTGAGAAAAAAAATCCTTATTCCTATTCGTCTTAAATTAATTAGTTTCTCGTGCACTTCAGGTGCATTTTTCGGTAAAGTAGGGAATCAACTAAGTTTGGCTGCCCCTAAATTTTTTCGTAAACGAATAAGATCTCAAGAGCGCCTCCCGATGAAGCAGGCTCAGCAGATGCAGCGTTGCCACCGCGCATTCATCGTCGTTTAATTGCCAATAAACAAGCGGGGAGCAATTCGGCTGGAGGTGGACGATTGGATAAATTGAAACCGGGGCCAACTCGGACGTATGGGGACCAATTCGGTATCATCCAAACTGTCGGTAACTGCTAATTGCTTGCTGCATATCTACAAGAATCGTGTAAGGAGGTGGATTCCAAAATAACTTGACTTTTTTTCTACCGTAAGTAATATGCATTCAGATACGTACCGTCGATATTTTTTGATTGAACCTGAGCAGCTTGTTTCAAGAGTGGATAGAGCGCCTGCATAAAAAGAAAGAGAATCTCGGTCATTGGAATGAAAAATAAGAAATATGTAGGTACTCTCAGGTGTGGCTCTCCCTTCATGAAGCGAGAGATCTTTTTCCTCCTCCATGATTGAATGGGTAGATACGCACGCTGTTTGCTTCTTTGATCGGATCTGATGGTAATTCAGTGGAAACAACAATTTTAAGTGGATCAATATCGAGTTTAGCAGTTGCTGTAGGAGTTATTGGATGGCTCGGTTCTTCTAAAATTGAGGAGTCTTCCTTACCAACAGGAGTGAATGATACTCTTCCCGTGGATTCTACCTTCTCATTAATAGGCTTACTTGTAATACTTGTGCTTTCCTCCACGGAAAAAACGAGTTTAGGGTTGGGACCTACATGTTAGTGCTGGGCACTAACGAGGGTTAGGTCAAATGGAGCCAGCAAGTCAGAGGAGTGCTGGGCACTAAACAGCTCGAGGCTGGGTCACTAAGGAAGAAGTAGTGTCAAGCCCTAAAGTGACTTTGAAGCGAGCGTAAAATATGAATCGTCTCCGCCTGGGATCGAACTCGGGTTGCGCCGGTGGAAGACCAGCGCGTTACCACCAGGCTATCGTGACTCCGACGTCTCATGGGTGAATTTACACCTGTTAAGCGCAACTACGTCTCGCGGCATCTGATTAGCACTACTCATGTTCAGTGCCCACCTGCACTGCCTTCCGGTGTTGAGCTGTACAGCGCTTAGACGCCAGCCCTCAACTACTCCCCACTAAACGGCCAGTAGTGCTCAACACTAGTCTTGTTTTTTCCGTGTCCGTAATGACGAAATGTACTTTTTCTGTAAGCACAGAGGCTTTACTGGCGTTAGCAGGACTATTCAACTTTAGATTTTTGGGATAACTTTCAAACGTTTCAGAGCAACAGGGACCATGTGCGTGTACTCTCGCTTCCGCAGGGAACGAGAGGAGGAGAGGACCTTTTTCCGCAAGTATCCTTCCTGGACTTTCAGTTTGAGTTTTTGAAAGAATGATATCGGAAGGAACTACGTGTTTGTCTAGGACTGATCCATCATTAGGAAGTTCAACATCATTTATTTTTGTGAAACGATTCACGGAAAAAACAAGACTAGTGTTGAGCACTACTGGCCGTTTAGTGGGGAGTAGTTGAGGGGCTGGCGTCTAAGCGCTGTACAGCTCAACACCGGAAGGCAGTACAGGTGGGCACTGAACATGAGTAGTGCTAATCAGATGCCGCGAGACGTAGTTGCGCTTAACAGGTGTAAATTCACCCTTGAGCCGCCGGAGCCACCATAGCCTGGTGGTAACGCGCTGGTCTTCCACCGGCGCAACCCGAGTTCGATCCCAGGCGGAGGCGTTTCATATTTTACGCTCGCTCCAAAGTCACTTTAGGGCTTGACACTACTTCTTCCTTAGTGACCCAGCCTCGAGCTGTTTAGTGCCCAGCACTTCTCTGACTTGGTGGCTCCATTTGACCTAACCCTCGTTAGTGTCCAGCACTAACATGTAGGTCCCAACCCTAAGCTCGTTTTTTCCGTGTTTGTTTCATCACTCTTTCCTTTTGAAGTTTTTCCTACTTTTTCTGGATCCTCAGTAGCTAATTTTAAACTGCGCCCCCTTCGACCTGTTAACCGCTTTCTAGGAACGTTACGAGAGACTAATGTGCACTGTGCTGTTACATGATGTTATACCATCATGACAAAGCGATTGGGACGAATAATCGTCTCCCCACAGAGTGAGAAGTAGTTTGACAAGGCGGAAAAAATTTTCGGTCACCCCGTTGGAAAATCTCATTGAATAAGGGACAAGTAGCCCTGACCCCGACCAAAGAGGCAGAGTATGAACATACTAAATTAGAACACTGAGAGCGAGAGCCAAACAGGGGTTATAAAATGGGTTCAAATCTGACTCATTCGTATTTAAGATAAACTTTCGGCTTTGCAATCTCCATAAAAATAGCTTTAATATCGTTAAAGAAAGGATTCGAACTATACTGAACTGTGGGCATGGTAATGTAATGGGTCGCTTGGAAGGGGGGGGGGGGGGCGACACAGCTCAAACGGCGTAGCTCAGGGGACTCCTCCAGGGAAAACGCCAAATTAAACGTAAACTCCAAAAACTACTTTATTCTCACACACACACGCTACAACACAGGATCAATACCGTACACTAGCCTGGTCCATCCGAAAGGCCCCAGGCATCAAGCGGAACATTCAGCGGAATACTTGGATTTTCTTCATCTGCCTTGGATGGTTGTTGTGCTTCTTTCATGACTGTCTCAATGTCGACACCATGGTTTTTGGCTTCACTCACTCGCTCAACGAAAAATATTTCGGCCTTCCTGATTGGAGCTGCTGATGCAGCCTTTGAAAGAAGTAGGCAGAATAAATTCCTGAAGATCATTGTGATATCAGGATAAGAATGGGTATTGACGAGTAAACAAAATATTTCAAGTACAACACGTCCAACATGACAATACTCATTTTCAGTCAGCTTCACTTGAGAATAGTTTTGAATGAATACATCTTCGAAATCTTTGATGGATACAATGGTGACGGGTAGTTCTTTTGTCGTTTTAGGTGGCAATATTTTGCGGGACTTTGTAGACGATTTGGAGGGCAATTCATCAGAGTTTGATGAAGCACTTGGGCTAGGTACAAGTCTTTTTATAAAAAGTAAAAAATTTATCACCGATTATTTCGGAATAATGAGAACAACAAATGTGAATGAAAATATAGCTTTTCTATGTGGAGGCGCACCAGGCCTCCGGCTCAGAGCCACTAACAAGTCTGTAGAGAATTTGTAAGTAGATAAACATATTCATTTCGAGCAAAGCTTCGACTATTGCATTCATTTCAGCAAAAGAATAATCTATTACTGGATGTTGCCCTTCAAAGGAAACACCATTTTTCGATGCAAACCGCAAACATTTTGAGAGCCTTCACCCAATACTCTAGGGCAATTGGGCCCAACACCCAGACTTTACCTGGGCAAAGCTGATGAATTCAGTAAGAGGAAGGTAGTAGGGGGTATCCCTCCCTGGTGGTGGATACTTGAAGACGATTGTGTCATACAAAACATATTTGTCTAGAGGGAGAATTTTACGGACAGTATACTCCTCGTACTATCCATGTTCAACACAAGTTTACCCTTGGGACAAAGTTTTCTAGCAAACTTGTAGACTTCCAATCTCTCGATGCTCCAAATCATCACGCAGAGAGGATAGCCCACAAACTGCACATACTGCGTAGCACACTGAGAAAAAACTATGGCTTATAAACCTATTAGAGGTAAATATGGAACACCACTAATAGTAGTACCTCTACATATAATAATAGCACATATACCTTAGTTATGGTACGGGGTACCTTAATTAGGTACAGAGACCTTAGTATGGTTCACAGACCGAGAATCATTAGTTTATTTACGACTATTATAGGTGTTCCATTTTTACCTCTAATAGGTTTATAAACCATAGTTTTTTCTCAGTGCAGGGTCGCGAGCCTGCTTCTGACACATTTTGACAAGATCAATGAATGGATTGAGATCCAAGTTATTGAGAGCCTTCGCTTCTTGTCTGACTTGCCACCGAACAGAATCTGATTTAATGTCTTGAGCGTTTCCAGCTTTAAGTGCATCACGATTTGCTTCATTTGTTACTTTGACATTGTACTGAGTAGAATTCACCCTAGTCAACAACTCATAAGCTTCTGACTGATTGGTCCATTAAGATACCTTGTTACAGGTTCAGGACCATTACGCTTGGGGTTGTTATCAGTGTAAACTTGCAAACAATAATTAGGATTACCGGGCCTCGTAGAAACAATCAGTTCATATGGTTTATACGTTTCATGGCCGCAGCGAGCACAAATCACATAAAAATCTCCTACTTTAGCTTTTGCAGGGGAGGCATCATACTTCCTTTCCATGTGGAGAACACAGTCTGGTTTTAACTTATTGAACACTTCAGTCAAGCCTATGCCGTAAGAGCGGCGAATGAGTCTCCCATCCTTGGCTACAGACGACCAAATTAGAGTATCGATAACAATAGATCCCACATTCACAGAATAACTTCTGCTGTCATACTGATCAGCGGGAGCTAAAGGGGGGGGGGAGCGTTGGCCTGTTGAGTTGTTTCAAAGGGGGGGGGGGGGGGGGGCGATGGGCTCGTAGACGCGGAACAGGGCGGCCCATGACGCGGCTCGATAGAGTCTTCGACCGACCCGTGCTGCCGCGAGAGAATAGCCCTCGGGATGTTCACTCTTCCAAATGTAGCCCCAAGCGATCACTCGGGATCCACCCGGTGACGGGGACTTCAATGAGTGAAGCCCACGACGGCAGGACCACACGAAAGGTGAGAAGAGCCGCAGTCACAGGCTGATCTGACCTGAGCGGACCGAAATTATCGCCGCGTGAAGCAAGCAGAGCTGGTTATTCACGCAGTGAGGTCGATAACGCCTTCAAATTTCGGGTGGGCCACGGAGGTTACAGCTGGCGGTGGCGAGCCGCTGTAGGTAAACCTAACTCGAGGACGAATTCACACGACAGGAGAGCGACAGCTGGGAGGCATCACGGAGGACGGCTTCCCATCAGCAGGAGCTTGGCAAGTGGGAACTGTCAGACGCCGTTACCTGACAGTAGAGCGACAGATAAATAAAGCTTGGAGGACGAGGGTCAGTCGCCAGGTGTGCGGCTGTTGGGACGTGTCTCACAGGAAATAGTAAGATTTGTAGCAGTGGAGAGTTGCCGCCAAAATCAGACGACGGGCGAGCATGGCGGAACGGTCCAAAACCGGTACGCGGGCGCTATCTAGCGGTGAGCGGAGACAACGCCGCGAGGTGGGCCGCGCGGGTTGTGGGGGGAGCGCTGCCGCGGGGATAGGCGCGCAGCCGCGAGTGTAAGAGCGCAGTGGCAGGTTGAGCCCGGCTCGATGGCGGTCGAAACAGACAAAAAGAGTTTTGACACGTTCGGCGCAAGTATTTCGAAAACCGGCGCGGAATCCGGAAATTTGGAGATTTTCAAAGGAAAACGGGTTTTTTTCCGCGCACTAGAAAAAATTCCGCGCGCGGAAGAAAAAGGGTGTCAAGACGAACAGCGTTTCATAATGTGCTTCTCTTGGGGGTCTAGGGATTCAACAGAAACACTGTCAATATCATCTAGTCTTGCGGCGTGGTTACTAGTGGTCTCATTACATTATCTCCTTCATTCCTCTTGCCAACACCATCATCGTCATGATCTGAACAAACATCACTGATGTTGGTAGGTGAATTCTCGCTCGGTGAGGGTGGAGACTTCGGAACGCACATTTTTTATTTCAGTGGTTAAGTTGAATTTCAGACTTTGCTTATCATCAGAGGGATTATCAGGAGAAATAATATTCTCACCTGACAAGGGGACCTCGATGTCATTAGTGGTGCTCTCATTAATTGTGGTGTTGAGCTTTACCGCAGTACTCTCATTTATTTCATAGGGTTCACTCTGTTACCTACTTCATCATCAGTGCTACCTAGCGAATAGCAACTTTGAAGTGACTTGAGGTTTCGCTTGACACACGTTTTAATAGGTAGCCTGGGAGACATGTGAGAGCGGGAGAGCAAGCTCTGCGCAAAGCCTTACATAACTTCGTGATTGTTGGATAGATCGATCGTTTCTGAGGCTGTCAGGTCACACTTGGTATGTGCTTCTCTGACACTAGGGACATCGCAAATATAAGATTTTGATGACGACAATGATAGGTGTTGGGCAAACCTATGGAACTTAGGCTTACGATCAATGATGGTTCATAATTCTGTTACATACGAAAAGATAAAAACTCGCCAAGCCAACTTAAACTGAAGTCAGAAATCCAGTCAAATACTATGACTGAAGTAATGAGGTAACTCAGTTCACATCATTAGAAATAAAAAAAATTTGTTCCTCATGATCGAATTAATATTATGATGATTCAATAGAGAGTGCGCGTCTCATCGTCGATTATTTTTGATATTTATTTCAGAGCAAGAGACGGTGATTTTTTTTCTGTAATTCAAATTTTTAGGTCAAAGTTGTCGTTAAATCATCGCTGATATTGAATCATTCATAAATTAAAACATCCATAACAATTAATGGGCTTAATACTCAATTAGAAACATGCGGGAATAAAAAAGTGATTCCCTTTAGATGGTGAAAACTTATACCACCGATGATCAGTAAGTCTGTTTTTACCTTTGTTACTAACACCGGAGCTACGCTATTGGTCTTGAGGACAGAGATGAATTTTTCCGGTGTGATATCGGCTAATTTGTTTGATAGTGATGTTGCGACTCCTGCGTTATTGATCAGCAGAGTCAACCCTTTATTTCCCACAATTTCGGCAACTTCAGTTGCAAAGTGGTCATATGTTTCAAACTGGTTCACGTCTGAAACAAAAAAATGATTTGCGGGTGTGATTTTCTGTGTATCCCAATGTTTCTTAGGAGGAAACTACGCATCCTCGAATCCGAAATTGACGTTCTTCCAGCCAGTGTGGGTCATTTTCATTGTTCCTCCTTTTTTTTAAAATTGATTGTGAAGGAACTCCATTTTATGACGAGTTTTTATGTCGTATTCTCCAAATGACGGTTATCTCTGTTTTCTATGAACCTAGTTTCTGTTTTCTCACTGGTCTGCCTGTTAGCTAGACGCTAGACACTTACAACATTCTTGGTCATGATGACTGGGACGTTGCTAATTTTTTATTTTTTCTCAGAGTCTGGAGGGAATCGGGATGCGGGAGAGAGTTTGGGGGGGGGGGGGGGGGGGTCGGGCGATCAGCAGTGATATATGCAGCGTCGAAAATCAGGACCCGCCTGGAACTTTCATCATTGAACACCGTCACTTCGAAATGGTTTCAATGTTCACCTTCTGACCCAATAACCACGGATCCTACATTGACTTTGCATAGCTCCACATGAAACTGAATGAGGGGGGAGAGAGAGGGGGGAGAGCAAGAGGTCAGTTAGCATCCATAGATTAGTTTTTCTTGAACTATTTTTTTATTTATGGGGTGATTTTGATGGGCCCAAACAAGAAGTTCAACCGATTTTCATGAAATTTTGATGAGAATGCATTTCACTTCGTTCTATAATCATTCTTACCCTGGCTTTGGATCCATTGAACACTTCTCTTCAGATTACCGCAACGCGATACCCAAGTTCCTTCATTTCGTAGAGTATGCAATCTGATCTCGGGGGAGCTCAAATAGTTGCTTAAAGTCAAAGCGCACTTTGATCCGCAAACCTCAATGAAAACGGAAAAGAGGGTACTCGTGCGTTTAAAGATGAATGTATATCTGTTTGGTTCTTGTGACGCGGTCACACAACGAATTTACTCACACATTCCGAATGATACTTTCCTCTTTTGAATGGTCAATCGTGTGATTTGAGGTCATCAACAACCCCAATGATTCTTCGTAATTTCGATGTGGACCAACAAACTACGATCTTTTACCCACAATACATTGCTGCATTGAGAAGGCTCATTTTCATACTTATGTGTATTATACTTCGCTCCTCAAAAGGAAGGGAGAAAATATAAAATGAAAAATGATCATTAACCTAAGGTGAATCACCCATAGACGTATTACTTAAAACATCGGTTAGTGGGTTTGAGAACACACCTTCGTGACCCGTCAATTCATTACAATTCCTAGTTCATTATTTTCCAAAATGTGACTTAAGGTAAATCTGTTGATCTCGATCCAATTATAGAAATATAAAAAACATAACATAAGAAAGAACATGGATGATGAAAAGTATATACCATCTTACCTAGTTTTAGGATGTGTATTTTTGAACTTGAATTTTTCAATTCTTGCAAAGCCTGAAAAATTAATAAGTGATTAAGATACTGCCGAACGAATGACAGCCCTCTTTAGGGGAATAAAATAAAATGAAACATGTAAAATATTAAAATCAGCGAACATTGTAATGCAATGTCTGAAGGTAGAAGCACTGAATATATTGGGATTTGGAGTGTAGCCGAGTGCTAGAAATAATGTAAAATTTCTTTACAAAACTTACATTTTATTAACAAACTTAGTCCGAAGCTTTTCGAAGCGAAACACTTCGAAAAGCTTCGGTCTAAGTTTCCTAATAAAATGTAAGTTTTTTAAAGAAATTTCCAGTAAAATATTATGTGAAACGCCAGCAATATGAAATAGCGCCACTTGTTTTTTCTCAAATTAACTCTCAAGCTAAGAATATCTCTTCTGAATAAGAGCGTAGACGCAGCAACAGGAGCACTCTGATTTCATATCAGACTATATTTCCACATCCAGTCAATTGACAGGGTTGCCATTTGGATTGCATTTTGAAAAAAGGAACCATGATCATTCCAATGTCGCTAATATTGTGCAACTTTTTTCTTCTTGCAAATATAACGGATCACCTAAACGAATTTTATTTTAACTCCCAATAACCCTGGTAAAAATTGGCAGTAGAATCTGTGTTCCAAAATACCATAGACCTACATCCGGCTGTAAGATTTCCAATAGCTTCTATAGCCGGCAACACAATTTCTTATAGCCTTTTATAGCCGATGGCGATTAAGCAACAGCCTGGCGATAAAGTGTATGCTAAACGTTGCTAATTACAAATGCTAGGACTTAGTGAGTTTTTGGACTACCGCTCTCTTTTTGGGCCGTAGTGTCTTGATTTATTTTGCGAGGAAAGCTCCGTACTTCTGAAGGATGCCTGCCATTCCTATTATGTTGGAGCGCCTTCAATTTCGTATGATACCGTGCAATACCTCTGGTGTGAAATAGTTGCTTGAAGCGCCGCGGTACGCTGCGGCGCGGCGGGCGGGCAGCCAGCGCTGAACGCGCATTGGCGCCTACAAACCTAACAGGGATACTTCACGCATTGCGCAATGCGTGAAGTATCCCTGTTAGGTTTGTAGGCGCCAGTGCGCTACCGCTCCGCTTTGTGTTAGGCTCTAATATTTAATCTCACGGAGTCAGCGTTTTTCAACTCATGACTTTGAAATGTTTGCACACTCTGTATGGATTATTCTCATTTTAATTGATGAAAAAAAAATATGTAGTAAAGGAAAATATAATGTGCGTTTTGTAAATATTACGGTGATTCCGTGCAAACTTAAGGATTTGCAAAGCACACGAATTTCTACACAATTTCTTATAGCCTTTTATAGCCGATGGCGAAAAAGCAACAGCCAGGCGATGAAGTGTAAAGCCCGGCGATAGGAACTATAGCCCGGCTGTATAATTTTTTCCACTTCCTACAGCCACCTATATGATTTTCTATCGCCTTCTTCAGTCGGCTATAAGTATTCCTATGGTATTTTGAAACGCAGCTCCTATCGCCAATTTTTACCAGGGAATGTATGAATTTAAGACGATTTCCTTTTTAAATTTAATCGTTTTCATGACTCCAGTAATTTTTTTCAAAGAACGTCAGTCGTTTAATCCTGGCAACATTGGGCATTTGGCTCTCTTGGTTTCTTTTTGCAAAATGCAATCCATTTCATGTTGGGATTCCTAGGATCAATATGGTGATTCATTTAGCATGCAACCATTACAACCAGCTCTATCGGAACATGGGGATTTTAAGTGGCTATGGAGGTAGACTTCCACGTACGGTCGGGACACTCCTACATTAGGGTATAAATTTTAAATGCTTATTTTTGAGTTGAATTTTAAGCAGAGACAAAATCAGTGGCTTTTTTGTGTTTCTCCAATTTTTTCATTAGATAATACAGCTAAATCTCAAAAATAAGAAACTCATTAGTTCTTATGCTTCCTCGCCCCATTTTCAATGAGAGTCGCAGAAAATTTTTCCTCTAAGTTCAGCACTTTCGTGAGTGTTGAGCGCTATCGATTTATAGGAACTTCCGTTTATTTAAAGCTCTTTCAATAGCTTTTCCAGGCTATGTACTCCTTGCCATTCTATCACCTCACAATTCTACTTTTTCGTCCTGACAAATTAATCTCCAAATACGCTGACCTTTTTTATAGACCGAACTGAAAGAAAAAGTATGGTTTCGGGTACAGTGATGTGAGTATGGTAATCAGCAACCTACTTTATGGTAGCAAATACCGTAACTCTAATTGTATTTACCAGAAGTATAGTAAGTGCCGCCATATGTCTTGTCATCGTTACTGCACAGTTTCACTGTAGCAAAAATCAGATAGAATTTACCATACTTCTGTTATTTTGCTATCCTCTTTTTCAGTGCGACCTCCTGAAACATATTTCTTCATAGACTTCTCAACTTGTAAGCATACAGCAAAAAAAAGTGCTCAGCATAATAAATCTTGAAATTGCCGCCACGATTTTTTTTTCTCTCTCTACTTAACCTGTATCTCTCTAGAAATGAGGAAAAAATGCTTTGATTAAGCCCAAAAATTAACTCTTGATTAAAAAAAAAGTGTTTCCCGACCGAGAATTTAAAAGGAAATTTGTCTATTGATTGACACTTACTTTTCTTTTTCGCCCGATGAATTTTTTCCTCGGTTGTCACTCTTACACAATGGCCATTTCGACTTCTGTAGAAGTCATCATCAGGTGCTTAAAACTAAGAACGAAAATAAAAAATAAAAACCGAAGCTAAAAAATTGACGTTAGATTCACGTATTATCTCCGGCGACGCGTCGCGATACTAGTCAGTGGGATATCTCGCCGGTGATCAGCTGACTGTGTTGCGGCACGAAGGAGGGCGGGGAGGGGGACGATCACTGGTGCCACCTGTTGCTCGATTTGTGAATTAAGTAGCTGTTCCTTAGGTGTTTTCATTATTTCGATTTGTTCTAATACATTTAATTTCCGGCCTTTTTGACATACTTTTTCTAGTTTCGAATAACAATTTCCCAGTTTATGGTCAGTGTCGATTATATGATCCCCAAACGATGACTGACCTCTCCTTTTTAGTATGGCACAGTCAACGTGTTCCTTCAGCCTTGTTGCCACACTCCTTCCTGTTTGGCCTATATATATTTTCCCACAGTTACATTCTATTTTGTACACTCCGCTTGCTTCCAATTTTCCACATTTCTCTTTTGTATTGATCAAAATTCTGCCCAAATTTCTCTGGTTGCCGTAGGTTACTTTTAAGCTTTTGTCCTTCTCTATTATTCCCTTCACTCTCTCTGATATTTTCTCGATATATGGTATTGAGATCCATTTTTCGGTCCCTTTTGTTTTTATTTTCCCATATATCATCCTGTCTCTTTTCTCTTGTTGTTTGCGATGTAGTAGATGAAAAATGTCACGTTTCTGATATCCGTTGTTAGTGGCAATGTTCAAGATAGTTGTTAACTCCCTCTCATATTCCTCCTTTTCAAATGGTATAGTTGTTAGTCTGTTAAGCATGCTATGGAACCCTGCCATTTTCTGGGGCCAGGGGTGGTACGAGTTATTAGGTATTATTGCATCTGTGAAGCATTGTTTCCTATAAATTCCAAACTTTATCTTTCTGTTTTCTACTCGTATGGTAAGGTCCAGGAAATTCAGAGTTTTCCCATGCACCCACTTCCAATTTGAATTTGAGATTGGGGTGTAAATCATTTATCTCATTATGAAAAATGGACAGTTCTCGATCAGTGCCCAGCCAAACTGCAAAAATATCATCCATATATCTGAAATAACATAGAATTTTCGAGGCCCATTTATTGGATGTACATATTCTGTGGTCATATTTATCCATGAAAATGTCGGCCATAATGGGGGTTATAGGCCCTCCCATTGGTAACCCTTTATTCATCTTATAGAATTTCCCATTGTACTTGAAGTAATTATTCGAAGTGGTGAACTCTAAAAGCGTTGTGAATTCCATGATTTCACCTTTTGAGAGGGATGAGCGGTCCTTCAGAATGGTTTTCATCCTCATATTGGTTTCCTCTACATCTACATTTGTGTATAAGTTATCCACATCAAGTGAGATCAATTTAGCATTCAGGGGAATCTCTATGTTCTTAAGTTTTTCGGCCAGTTCCCCTGAGTTTTTGACTGCGTATTGGGGTTTCCATGTGACATGTCTCCTAAAGGTTTTAATTAGGAATTTCTCAACATCATATGTGGGTGATTGGCATGTTGATACTACTGGCCTTATCGGAACATCTCTGATACTCAACTCTTCCGTGACTTTATGGATTTTTAGGTATCCTTGGAGTTTTGGAGGGAGGGGGTTCATCTGGACGAGTGATTTGGGATATTGAGTTAACTGCCATGATTTATTCAATAGGTTTTTCAGGTTTTTCTGAGTGACCGGTATTGGGTCTTTCAGTTGTTCTTCGATCTCCGTTTGTTGTAGAAAAATGTCGATTTTTCCCCTGTACTCTTGTTCATTCATGAAAATTAAAGTGTTAGATTTGTCTGCCTTCGTGACTATTATCTGTTGGGAAAATGGCAGGGTTCCATAGCATGCTTAACAGACTAACAACTATACCACTTGAAAAGGAGGAATATGAGAGGGAGTTAACAACTATCTTGAACATTGCCACTAACAACGGATATCAGAAACGTGACATTTTTCATCTACTACATCGCAAACAACAAGAGAAAAGAGACAGGATGATATATGGGAAAATAAAAACAAAAGGGACCGAAAAATGGATCTCAATACCATATATCGAGAAAATATCAGAGAGAGTGAAGGGAATAATAGAGAAGGACAAAAGCTTAAAAGTAACCTACGGCAACCAGAGAAATTTGGGCAGAATTTTGATCAATACAAAAGAGAAATGTGGAAAATTGGAAGCAAGCGGAGTGTACAAAATAGAATGTAACTGTGGGAAAATATATATAGGCCAAACAGGAAGGAGTGTGGCAACAAGGCTGAAGGAACACGTTGACTGTGCCATACTAAAAAGGAGAGGTCAGTCATCGTTTGGGGATCATATAATCGACACTGACCATAAACTGGGAAATTGTTATTCGAAACTAGAAAAAGTATGTCAAAAAGGCCGGAAATTAAATGTATTAGAACAAATCGAAATAATGAAAACACCTAAGGAACAGCTACTTAATTCACAAATCGAGCAACAGGTGGCACCAGTGATCGTCCCCCTCCCCGCCCTCCTTCGTGCCGCAACACAGTCAGCTGATCACCGGCGAGATATCCCACTGACTAGTATCGCGACGCGTCGCCGGAGATAATACGTGAATCTAACGTCAATTTTTTAGCTTCGGTTTTTATTTTTTATTTTCGTTCTTAGTTTTAAGCACCTGATGATGACTTCTACAGAAGTCGAAATGGCCATTGTGTAAGAGTGACAACCGAGGAAAAAATTCATCGGGCGAAAAAGAAAAGTAAGTGTCAATCACATAGTTCCCGATTAAGAAACAAAGGATTAGAAATTTGTCTAGTTTTTTTCCGCTGCCTTTTTAATTTTGGGATTCTTTTTCTCCCTTTTCTGAAGACATCAATGTGAGCTTTCTCCGGTAGTAAATCAGCAAACTCTGGTGGCTAACTAAATGCTCAAAATACATTGTACTTACATCGGCGTTCTCTGGAGATCTGCAAGCTGCAATGATTATACGACATTGGACTGAGCTGTCACTAAGAAACTGTCTCACAAACTCTAAACCAATTCCACGGCTAGCACCGGTGATGAGCACCGAATATATTTCAGTCATCGCTTATTGAACGTATTCCAACCTAGTTCAAGATAAACTGAAAGGTATAAACATTTTACAAATTTTTGAAATGTGCGTGAGTTGAAAAACATAGATTCTTACGCTATGATGTCTCAAAAGAATGTTCTTTTCTTTTTCTCATGATTTTGTTTTTATTTACTACTATCAGACGAGGAACAGATACATTGGACTTGATGATGGGTTGAAAGAGGTCAAAATGCGGATCGTCTACAGAATTCGCAATATTTTGTTCCAATTGGGGTTTTAAAGAAATAAGTATTCTTCATATTGTCATCCTGAAAACTCTTCAAATACAGCGCAACATAATTTTAAACAAAAAAGAAGTATTTAATTCAAACATGCTTGTCTCAAGATTGCCATCGTGTGTGTGAATCAACTATGCACTCTTATTTTTTGTTTTAAATTGAACTTTTAAACAAAAAAAATGCCGATGTTTGAATTTCATGGCTTAACGCTCCAAATTATTTTGTATCAGACTATGCAAATTTAATCTCAAGAAAGATCTCAGACACATTAATGCACTAGTTATCTAACGTGCTATTATTGGCCTTATGAAAAGTAAAATATTTTATTCCACAGGAGAAACTGTTCGATCAAAATGAAATGGAAATGAGGGACAGAGAAATGTATCAATAGTAATTTCAATTACCTAGTTAAAAAGTTGGTTCGAAGCGTTTCACCCTCTCAAAGTGGTTCAAGCTAATCATGAATTGGCACGTCTAGTGTCAGACGCACCACCATGGATGGTGACTTTACCCTCACCCAGATTATAAAATCATTCTTGTTTTCTAAAATCGAATTGACTCCAATCTTTTTTTGTCATAAATATCTTAGGACATTCTTAAACGACACATCGACCGAACTTATGGACACTTTGCATGACTGTCACGTATTTTTCAACTTTTAAATTTTGGTTTTGAACAAAATAATCATATGGGATGATGCTTAATTTAAGGTACTAGTGTATGAATGACGTTTGTGAGGAAGCACCGTATCTCAATCATTTTAGGAAATACTTATTGCAGTAGTGTGCTGAGAGATAGTAGATTCGGAGCTCTCTATGTATAAATTATCGATCATTGACGTGATCGTCACACCGAAAAACGGAATTGTAGACTTCCCCCGAAAAAAAAAAATATACATCATGTTCTTTAAACTCCGCTTTAGCATTGGAACATTGGAATTTTTGGCGAATACAAGTGTTAAGTCATAAAACATTGAGAAATTTCTAAGGAATCGTTAATTTTTGCTCGTGCTTTTTTTTTCGTTTTTTTTTTTGCTTGACGTAACACAATATGATTCTAAAACCCTCCCTCTTCCCTTGTTACGCACTCCACGCACTAGACCAGAGCTCCCACTGGAAAAAAGCACATTGAATCTAGAGTCCAGACTCTTATAAACATCGACGAGAAAAAATACTCTTGATTCAATCAGATTTAAGCTTAAATCAAGAACCAAGCCTCTTAATTCGAGCGGATTTTCTTTTGATTGAAACTTAAATCTGATTGAATCAAGAGTCCTTTTTCTTGTCAATGTTTTTAAGAGTCTGGACTCTATGTAGATACAATGTGTTTTTTTTCCAGTGCCCCTTCCCTCAAAGGCGTAACGCAATTTTTGAAAGATCACTTAGGTTGAAGATCAAAGAGAGGGAATAGCTTTATTGTTCCTTCATAGGTGAATAAAAAGGCAGATAGACGGGTTGAAAGGGCCTTACGCGGGGAAAAGAGCAGATCAAAAATAAGAGAAGGTGAACGTAGATGGAGGACCGCCTCATATAATGTGGATTCTTTCCAGTTTTGAATGACAGGTAGGAGTAACAAATAAAAACTTACTGATTTATGAAAGCGGTCAATCCTCTCTGACAGCAGCAAAAAATTACATTCCGGAAACATGAGTTTAAAAGCAGTTGCATCTAAGATTCAACGAGGCGGCCGGAAACTTATGTGAGGTGAACATCAAGTGGTTTATCAGTGAGCGCGCGTTAAACTTACGAAGGCTCAGCTTGTGCAGAAAATTAATTGAATTTAAATACATTACGCTGAATGAAGCTGATGGTCTTTATTTTTTTTACAAATTTAATTTTGAAGTTCAAACCGTACTATCAATGATTCAAAAGGAACATTTCGTGTTTTGCTTTGTAATTAACGTTTTTTCAAGAGTGTTTTGGCGTTTATTAGATTGCTGCATTTTAAAAAATATGTAATTTTTATAAATAGTAGACAGCGCGACAATGCACTTACTCTCAAGGGTCTCTGTTAATATCTCTCCCAGGATTGACATCGATGTGAGGAGTTTCGTATCTTCGTTTAAATAAATTGAATCAATACACTCTACAATCGAGGTCAACGTACCTCGGAGGTCAATAAACCTCGTACCTTCGTAAAATGAAAATAGCGAACTTGTGAAAAAAACTCGAGAAATGTTTTTTAATACAAAAGGTATATTATTTAGATAGACATATTATATTTAAATTCATAACTAGCACCGAAATGCTTTGAGTTAAGTAGCACATGTCAAAGCTTCTCTTTTCTCAACTCACCTAATCTGAAATCGTTTACTTTGGTCCACAGACTCAATAAGGAACTGGAGAGTTATAGGAGCGATAATATCCTTAACCCAAAAATCGCGTCTTAAGAAATTTTTCAATTTTGACTCCTTTTTCCTCCCTTGAATATACGAGACAAGTGTTTTCTTGTCAAGAATGATCAAATTTGTTTTAATAAAAATACACGCATTCGTGAAATAAACATAAAATTTTTCGGAATGCAAGGCTTTTATTCATTTTTCTTCATCCTAAGAGATTTATGTTTATTTTAGCCTTTTGTCGGAAATGATAATGTGCGACAATTCAAAGAGAGTTGGGATTGTGAGAGTCCCATTTTTTATCCGATTGCAAGATTGCTTTTAAAATTTCCAAGCAAACACATAGATTCCTAGATATCCTTTTACCATCACCAAAACTGAAACCCCTGATGTTTCAAATTTTTACAATTTTACAATCCCTTCGATGGCAGGCGGAGGGAGCACATTACAAAGGTTTTCGCTTTTTACTGGTTGCAAGAAAGTTTTTCTGCTCACAGGTAACCTGTATCCAAGAAATAGTGTTTGTCTGAACTTAAAACGGCAAAATTTCTCCAGTGTATTCAGGAAATCCTTCTTTATTTTTTCCGGTAAGCTGAAGCATAACTGAAATCATTCCAGTCACGCTAGTAGCAGTGTCAATTTCTGATGGAGGCCCACCGGGACATGCGAGCAGATCAGTGTCAACAACGCCTGGGTGAAAACTTTCCACCAGAATTCCATCTTTTTCAAATTCGATGGCCATTGTTCGGGTGCTCATGTTCAATGCAGCCTAAAAACAGGCGAAAAGAATCGATTTCAATGAGAAAGAAACGCAAACGCGTGAAGACTGCAACTTCAGTTTAAGATCAACCGATTTCCAGAGACTAATATTCAGTGAGACTTAGTCTTCTTGTCTTGTTCTCTTTTTTTTTCAACACCTGTCGGCCGCATACAATTCTTAGATTTACCTATGTATTACGTCTCCTGATACCTCATTATTAATTTTTGATAGTGGCGAAGCGTGAATGATCAATTATCGATTTTTCCCTATTGAACCTATGTTGAAAAATCGATTATTATGGTGTTCGTTACAAACACCTTGTATATCGAGCCTTTTCCATAGGTATAAATGCACTCAAAAAGAAGTATGGGAAGAGTGACTTACCGGCCGAGTTATGGATCATTGGAGATATGGAATATAGTTCGTGGAGCCATGCATATAAGTTCACGACCAATAAAGTATGGCCCAGAAAGCCATACTAAAGACGGTAAGTCACTTTGGTTAGAAATTATGGATCTCCGAGCCATTTTTTATGGGTCTCAGAGTCATACCTTTTTTTGAGTGTGACAGATCAATCGATATATCGCAAAGAACGCCACGGCGCTGATGTTCAATACTAGCGAAATTTATTTAAGTTTAACCATTCTGTCGCACCAACTTTATGATGTGTCTCTTGCTTGACTTGAGGAAAAAATTGTGTTCATTTTAAATGAAGAGCCATCTCTATTTAGTGCAAATTGTATACGTTGTAATTGAAGGAGTTGTTTAACCAAATTGAAACCCAACGTACGAAGACGGTTTCTGATGAAGTATCAGGGAACGTTTAACAGAAAATGAATATGACTTATCAGATTTCAGTCAAGTAATATATACTTGGTTGTATCATGATTCCAACGATCTTGAATGCTGCAATGAGGGGATCAACCATGAATAGTTGGACGTGTTAATGCTAAAAGGAACCATGTTACATGCAATCCCTATGCACAAAGTTCCTTTTAGTATAAATAAGTTCAATTATTGAGGATATAAGAGAAAAAGTCTCAGTCAAAATTAATATTTCTCTTGTCATTTTCATCATGCATAACCATACGGTTTAAGCTTTAGGATACCTTTATATTTGGGCAGTTTAATTTCGGCGAATTTAAGTAACATCGTACGATTGAACTCCATCGGTCAAAGCAACTCGATAAAGCACCATTAACATTTCAACTTATTAGAACCCTTTCTATTCGTTCCTCTTACCTTGCTCTCTCTATAACACCATAATGCCGGACCTTTCCGTCGCTCGATGGATGCTCCAATTGAACTTATATTTATAACAGCAGCTCTACTGACGCTCAGCCCTAGAACAAAAACCATTCATAAGCGTAAATTCTCGTGAGCATTTTTGTCTGCCGCTCACCCACCAAAGTACAATCATTCTAAGATAATTTAAAATAAATTACAAAGCATCTTTAGACTACTTATCTTAGAGAAATACCTATTGTTCAACAATCGTGAAGTACATCGTAAAAAATATTTGACAGCCGTTGTCTTTCATGAAGGAACTCAGTTCAAAATTGCCCCGAACTAGAATCATCACTTCACCTAGCCGACTCGGATATAGAGTCAATTGTGGCCCGGTTAAGGATAGTCTGAGTAATATCATTTAAGAGTATTTTTTTTGGTCGTCAAATTTTTAGGGGAGTTTTTTAGGATTGGGCCGGGGTGGCTACCGCCACCTAGAATAATAAAATACACACCTTTAGTCTCCTTCGAATTTTTCTCAGCAGAGAGTTTTAAAAGTGGGTAGAGGGCCTGAAAGAAAACATAAAAACATATAACATTTGTGAATCAAAGCATATAAAAGTAGGCTGTGATAATCACTTAATCCCAAAAAAAAAAAAAATAATTATTTTTTTGTACTCATATTCCTATGATTGACAAATCGGTAATTATTTTACAAGTTTCAATATAAATTCGCAGCTATGCGATAACATCTTAATTTAAATCTTAACGGTGAATTTTGTTGTAAAGTTTGGTTTTTTTTCGAGTTGACGATACATACTTTAATATTCAAAATTAATTGCCAATCGCACGGGTAAAAATTCCAGTAAAAACAACTTGCTCGTCTTTACCTGAAATATCTTTTTGTCTTATTCCTTTTTGTTGAGGAAAAATTAAAAAGTTGAATGCTAGTTTTATAACAACGAAAAAGAGCAGTGAAGGTATTAAGTGTTTAGCAATCCTCTCAATACTACTCAATAACTGGGGAAAAATTTGAAAGAGAGCCTAAGTGAAAATCGTCATAAGGCATAATATTTTATTGTGCACGCAAGTCATCACGTAAGCCTTTTCCCTCTATTATTTGTGATTGCTTGGCGTTTCAAATTATCATACAACGAGGTTATCCATCAGGAACTGTCCAAAATTGAATCACTCCGTACCTTTGTCAGCATCACTGGAGCGACGGTATTAGTTGTCAAAATCGAAATGAATTTTTCCGGCGTGACATCTTCCAACGTATCAGAAAATGGGACACAAATTGCAGCATTGTTGATGAGTAGTGTCAATCCTTTGTCTTTTACAATTGTCTTAACCTCACCCACAACTTTATCGTAAGCTTCGAAGTGATCCACGTCTGAAACGATGACAAGACTTGCACAGGTGAAGAGGTAATCTCACCGAACTGCCCAAAAAATAGTCAGTATCCTCCAAAAATACATATTTCTGAACGTCATTTCATTTTTTCATTCGTTCTCCTTCTTTTTCATGCACATACCTAGTAATTCTAAACCGATAGAACAGAACTCATTATTATATCCTAGTGTGCACTGGTAAAAAAAGTCGCTTGGATCTAGAGTCCAGACTCTTGAAAACAATGACAAGAAAAAATACTTTTGAATTAATCGGATTTTTTCTTGAATCAAAAGGAAATCCGCTTAAATAAAGAGGCTTGGTTCTCGATCTAAGCAAAAATCCGATTGAATCAAGAGAAGTTTTTCTTGTCAACTTTTTTAAGAGTCTGGACTCAAGATCCAAGCGACTTTTTTTCCAGTGTGTAAAATATCACCTGCTTATATGAGCGTAGATCTCTATAATGATGGTAGAGGAGAATTCAAAGTGCCCCGACTCACCTGCACCAGTGGCGTGGCGTGAATTGCGATACATCGATTGTTATACCATTTAAACCTATGGTAAAGAATCGATTACTAAGGTGCTCGCTGCGAACACCCTGTTATCGATACTTTTCCATAGGTTTAAATGGCAAAATAATCGATATATCGCAAAGCACGCCACGCCACTGACCTGCACTGAAAAAAAACTCCGGCCGCGGAAGCCGTATTTACGGGCTATATATACCGGGTGTCCATAAAGTAACTGAAAAGTGGGTATAACTTTTGAACAAAAAAAGATAGAAGGTCGCGGTTTGTGGCATTCTTCATCATCCAAAAGGGGAAATTTTTCGATGGGGGGCTTTTCCTGGTGGACCCCCCTGGGGGGGCTCCAGGGGGGGCAACTTCAAAAATTCTAATGGCAACCCCCATTTTTTTAGACATGATTAAAAAGAACTTAAAAAGACAAGAAAAATGGCGCAAATAAAATTAAAATCGGTTATTTCGTTCAAAAGTTACAGCCGGTCAAAGTTTTAAATTGACCACTTTTCAAAAAATCGCCGATGAGCTCCAAATTATCGGAAAAACAAAAACAAACCGGGAATGAAAAGTTTGAAAAGTGCTTTTTAGGAAGAGAAAAAACAACTGACGTTGTCACAAGTCTGGATGGCATTGTTTCAAAATAAAATTTCGGAAAATTCAACATGGCGGCAAATTTGAGGAAACGCAAAAAATGAAAATTCCAGAAACCGTTATCTTTCAAATACCCTCTAGTTTAAGGAAATCAAAGGTATCAACTTTTATTCCTTTATTTGGCCAAGTAAGAGCAAATTTGCTGACTTAAAAGTTGTCAAGCGGGGCGCCTTCAATCGTTGGAGTATGCGACATCACAGGATTAAGTGTGCTGTCGAAAAATGAAGCCGATGTGAAAAAGCGCTCCTCCTTTGGGATGCTTTAGAAATGTTTAAGGTCCTCCTCCTCAAATTTAACGAGAAAAAAGAAGAAAAGTAAAATTTACCAATTTTTACCCACAAACTTGGCGAGCCAAAAAAACATGATTTATCCTGGTGGGGTAGGGGCGGTGGACATTTTTGACATTTCTCTCTCTGAAAATTAAAGATCCAAGAATAATTTTAATTCTCTAACTCCTGGCACTCCAATTTGGCAAGGAGGATATCTGCTACGCTTCACCGTGTCACCGATCAGATAGTGCATCAGATGTTACTGAAAAGATTGGTGTCTCAAATCGTAAGGTTGAGACTGTCAATAAGATAATCTCAATTCCGATAATAATCAAGAGTAGAACGGCGTCTTCGGAATTGGAAGCATAGCAGATATCCTCCTTGCCGAACTGGAGTGCCAGGAGTTAGAGAATTAAAATTATTCTTGGATTTTTAATTTTCAGAGATAGAAATGTCAAAAATGTCCACCGCCCCTACCCCACCAGGATAAATCATGTTTTTTTGGCTCGCCAAGTTTGTGGGTAAAAATTGGTAAATTTTACTTTTCTTCTTTTTTCTCGTTAAATTTGAGGAGGAGGACCTTAAACCTTTCTAAAGCATCCCAAAGGAGGAGCGCTTTTTCACATCGGCTTCATTTTTCGACAGCACACTTAATCCTGTGATGTCGCATACTCCAACGATTGAAGGCGCCGCGCTTGACAACTTTTAAGTCAGCAAATTTGCTCTTACTTGGCCAAATAAAGGAATAAAAGTTGATACCTTTGATTTCCTTAAACTAGAGGGTATTTGAAAGATAACGATTTCTGGAATTTTCATTTTTTGCGTTTCCTCAAATTTGCCGCCATGTTGAATTTTCCGAAATTTTATTTTGAAACAATGCCATCCAGACTTGTGACAACGTCAGTTGTTTTTTCTCTTCCTAAAAAGCACTTTTCAAACTTTTCATTCCCGGTTTGTTTTTGTTTTTCCGATAATTTGGAGCTCATCGGCGATTTTTTGAAAAGTGGTCAATTTAAAACTTTGACCGGCTGTAACTTTTGAACGAAATAACCGATTTTAATTTTATTTGCGCCATTTTTCTTGTCTTTTTAAGTTCTTTTTAATCATGTCTAAAAAAATGGGGGTTGCCATTAGAATTTTTGAAGTTGCCCCCCCTGGAGCCCCCCAGGGGGGTCCACCAGGAAAAGCCCCCCATCGAAAAATTTCCCCTTTTGGATGATGAAGAATGCCACAAACCGCGACCTTCTATCTTTTTTTGTTCAAAAGTTATACTCACTTTTCAGTTACTTTACGGACACCCGGTACATATCGTCCGCGTTCCGGGTTCAGAGGCCGACAGTTCCAGGCGTAGCAGCCGGAGCAGTCGAAGCTATGCGGCTGCAGCACCCAGAATTTTCGGCTTCTGAGCCCAGAGCTAACGGTATGTCTGTGTAGCCCTTAACTTTTTTAGCGGCTCTGGTGCTTGCACTAGAGCTGCTATTCCGGACGGCCCCAGCTGGGGAGTATCAATGGACCATGTTACATTGGAGAGACCGCGCGTTGGTTGATGGGAATCGGCGCCATTTTCGACCATGTACCTTGTCATGACTTTATTTTATTGCATATTGTTTTATTGTTAGCCAATGCTATGTTGTGTAGTGTATTTTTGGAATCATGGTGATACAGTCAATAATTCAAAACTTGTTTGTGCTTTAATCTCGTGATGGAAAAAATGTACTTTACGTTCAAAATTTGAAATTTTGAATTTTAAAGTTTTCGCGGTTTTTTGGAAGAATGCAGTGGTTGGAGCTTCTTAGGCATATTACTCGATATCAGCTGATAGCAAACAAAGGTTACCAAGGAAACGATGACGGATTACGTTGTCGGATTGTTCATCAATGACAAAATGTGTCTAGGCCCTCATTCTTGACTACAACTACCGTCGCCAGAGCCGCTTTCCGACGCGAATGTGTTGGAGCTTACTGCTTGTTTTTCAGTGTGGAGACGAGTTTCCATCTCACTCAAGCAGCAAGCATCTTCAAAATTATTATGCAGATGCATAAGAGAGCCTGGCCCTTATTTTTTTTTAAAAGTCGTTGTTGACAAAGTTGTTGTTGTAGTTGTCTTTGACAAGGGAGAAAATTAAAAGGAAAATCATTCATAAATTATGGTACAAATGTCGGTGTTTTCTCAAATTTGAAAAAATTTTCCTGATCAAGTATTTTCGTTTCATGAAAATTCGTCCGTAATATTCAGCAATGATATTGAGATGAACAAAGGATATTAAAATGCAGCTTTTACTTACCCAATTTTAGAATATGAACCTTTTTATCCGATTTTTTCAGCTCCTGTAGTGCCTAAACGGAGTGTGAAAATTTGAAAATCCCATACATTACTCGATAATCGTGAAAGAAACATTGATGAACATACGTGTATATACGTATCAAAATTCAAAACAAACCTAGTTTCAGTTGAGTTCTACCTTTCCATCTGCTTACGCTATAATAGCAAACAGTGGCAGTCACTGAGAGGCTATATTATCAACGTGAACTAATGAAAAAATGTGAACTCGTCTAAAACGGGGTCAATGGACCTTTGCAACTCGACATCGTCTCTATTTTCTGTTTCAATTGTAAGAGGGTTTTGAAGAAGATAGACCCACTAATTAGTAGCACAATTTGAGCGGTCAATTTGGATCGTATTCAACCGATCGTACAATTATTTTTTTTTTTAAATTGTGCAATTTTTTCCTGGCTTCAAATAAATACTGGATAGAATCTGTATACGAGAAAGTATACGATCCTTTTCCTTCAAAATTAACAATTTGTCCGCAGAAAAGCAAAAACTAGTTGCTATCCAGGCATCCTTTCAAGTGAAAATGAAGATGCACGATTTTTACAACACTGTAATCTTGTTAGTTCTCTTCTGCTAAATGGGACCCTAAAGTCAATTGGTTTGGTTGTGGAAGATCAAGATCGATGTTTTATGTTCTTAGGATTCCAAAGGTGTATTTTTAAATGATCTTCGTTCATATGTAAATTTGGGTGAAAAAAAAGAGAAAAAAAGTGTGAGCAATGAAAATTGTTCAAAACGTATTAAGACAACGTGTTCCTCTGAGTTTCTCACTCTTGCTTATTTCATTTTGGTTTTATGAAATGTTAACGGTCACTCAGAGACACGATTAGGTTGTACCATGAATTTTCAATGAACTGATGATGGTTATGTTGATGTTCCTGAATATTATATGAAGTCTAAAGTCTATAATTTCACTGAATCGTGTCCGTGATATACTCACAGTTGCGGTTTCCGGATTTCGGCAAGTGGCGATGATGATATGAGGTTTGACAGATTTATTTGTCAGGAACTGTTTGACAAATTCCAAACCGATACCTTTACTAGCTCCTGTGATAAGGACTGAGTAAATTTCCGTCATGATGTCTTCAGATTTATTTTCCAATCCTATCAAATCAGAAGTATTATCAATGCAGAAAATGTTAATTGCCTAAATTTTTAAACATACCAGAACAGAATCCCGCATGATAATATTAGGCATTGAGCCCAACGAATATAATCTGAACTCTAACTCTAAAGGTTAAAAAGTGACATAAATGCAGTTTTCCATGGAGGATACCCCCGATGTACGAATGTTTGTGCTTTTTGCTGCAAAATCTAAATTATAGTTAACAGCAGACTAACGCAAAAGTTATTCGTTCGATTTGCCTAGTCAAAGGGAATATTTTGCGGTCGCATACCTCCAGCTTTATCGTAGGGTTTAGATTAAGACCAAGGTAGATTTACACAGGTATGGAAAAGTTGAAAATTTTCCATGAGCCTCAGTACGTGTCACGTGACTACGTGACGTAGGTTAAGGGGCCCGTTTTTCAATTAAATTACAATCAAATTAACATTCAAACGTTTGTGCGTTTAAACGTTAAAATTAATATCGCATTATCAAAATTGTGCAAAAAATCCCACAAAATTTTGACAAACGATAAACCGAACATAATAAATCAAAATAATCAAAACATTCAAAATGGCTGACGTTAAGGGGCCGCTGGAGAGCCAATCAGAGGCCAGTTGTTAAGTTCTGTCCATACCTGTGTAAATCTACCTTGATTAAGACCGATTTTTTGGGAAGAAGGAGGTGAAATATACCACTAGACACAGTGGCTCCGTATGTTGCCATACATTGAAAAGAAATCAGCATTTCAGAGATTATTTTCGATATCTCGACCTCTTACTTCCGGTCTAGCTTCACTCCATGTAAAACTCATTCAGTTCAGTTTTCGGGAAAACGAAATATAACACTTGGACCTACCTTTAAGCTAAGATGTGATAATTCTCACGACGCCTGACTTTGAGGAAATGAAACTGGCATAGAAGGTCTTAACAAGAGGATGAACTGAAGCTGGTCAAAACTCAATGATCACAAGGCTCGAAGTGCATTAGCCTGAATTCCACAACATACTTGCGGGTGGAATCGGCGTGAAAGCACCCGAGAAACGGGGTGGTATTTCATTCCGTCAAGAATCAATCGCTTAGACCTAGATATTTCATCATGAAGGAAGCTAATGTACGCAGTTAATAGGGTCTGTGTGAACCAGTGGCGTGGCGTGCTTTGCGATATATCGATTATTATGCCATTTAAACCTATGGAAAAGGATCGATAATCAGGGTGTTCGCAGCGAACGCCTTAATAATCGATTCTTTACCATAGGTTTAAATGGCAGAACAATCGATACATCGCAAAGCACGCCACGCCACTGGTGTGAACTGCCATGTGTCGGGGTTGCTACAAGCATTGTTGGTCAATTGAAAGAATGCTTTTCATGCCCGATCCGGGTCGCTGAGTGCCAGTAAATTTCGATGCGTTGGTTTACGCCATAAAAAGTATAAAAGAAATGGTGATAAAAGAAAGTAGCGCCGTTTCACCTTAATGGTGTTGTAAAATTTTGAATGAGTTTTACGCAATTCCTCTCATTGCTGGTTCTTCCTTGACCTAACATCCGGTAAGCTTGGAATGTCTCTTGCCTCGGACTTCCGCATCCCTGAGAAGACGCTCAGATATGAATTTATTAACAAAGTAGTACATCGTGCTTGAATTGGTGTAACTCTAAAGTAACACCGTCGCTCCTTTTTCAAGTAATGGCCACACAATATTTGAGTCGGAACCACAACATGCCATTGACAGAACCAAAACCATCGCTGGTGAAAAAAAACCTCTTGGACCAATGCGGCGGTGCATTGACTTGAGAGTGCAGTTCCTTGTCGCCGGATTTAAGAGTCTTGAACTCTTGTTTCAAGCGGATTTTGCATTGATTCAATTCAAAATCCGCTTGAAACAAGAGTCCAGACTCTTAAATCCGGCGACAAGAAACTGCACTCTTGAACCAAGAGGTTTTTTTTACCAGTGATAGGAAAAATTGTTGGACCCGCACACTTGGGCTGAGCAATTTTCTCCTAATGGGTTCCATGTGATGCGGATTGCAAGACCAAGATCAAGGTCGGGGGAGCTTATTGTCTTTAAATCTTTATCTCTGCCTAAATTTCTGGAAGTCAAATAAATAAGTGTTATTTTTTTAACTTTTCGCAGAATGTTCCGTATAAGTAGACAAAAATTGATGACGATTCTTCTGAAAAAATGATGACCAATCTCATGATTCTGTTAAATATTTCTCAGATTTCCTAACAACAAAACAGGAGCCAAAATCTGCGACACTGAAGTAAGAGACGATGGTTTACCAGCTCACTACTCATTATTTAGGTGAATAATGCTCAATGTCTAAATCTAAGGTTTAGGTGTTACTCTTATTTGTATACCTTATCATAGGAGAAAAGTAACCTATTGAAACGGGAAGTTTGTAAAATTAGTTAGCTTTTGCTACACCTATCTATTTTTTCATTATTTACAGGTATTGGTTTCTACGCCGTGCCACCCTTAACCAAGGACAATTGAAGTACTGAATGATGTGAATCAGGAGCTAAGCAATGCAGATCAATTTTATTACAAGATTTTCATGCGTTTGCCAGAGGAAGAGTTCGACTATGGCTTAAATTTAATTGCCAATGATATCACAAAACAGCATACGAACATGCGTGATCCCATCAGTGCAAGGCAGAGGTTAGTTTCAATTTGGACGTATTTATGCTAAAAGGAACTATGTACATTGGGTTTGCGTGCAACATAGTTCCTTACAGCATAAACACGTCTATTTAGTGTTCTCACTCAAGCTATTTCTTGGTACCCGCTGTCTGATACATTTCGCTTCAACAGCAGCATTATGAACTGAAAAATTCCATATTAATTGTGTAAACTTTCAATGCACTATTGAGACTCTTTCCAGTTTTTATCATTCTATTTTTGATATCTCAATACAGAGGGAAAAATCTCACACACAAGCACAATCTTCCCTCTTCCTAACTGCTCATTTAATTTCCTCTCGAACTCTTCTCGGAGGTTCTTTTCGATTTCCAGTTTAAGCTTCTCCACTTCACACGGAAAAAACAAGACTAGTGTTGAGCACTACTGGCCGTTTAGTGGGGAGTAGTTGAGGGCTGGCGTCTAAGCGCTGTACAGCTCAACACCGGAAGGCAGTACAGGTGGGCACTGAACATGAGTAGTGCTAATCAGATGCCGCGAGACGTAGTTGCGCTTAACAGGTGTAAATTCACCCTTGAGCCGCCGGAGCCACCATAGCCTGGTGGTAACGCGCTGGTCTTCCACCGGCGCAATCCGAGTTCAACTCCAGGCGGAGGCGTTTCATATTTTACGCTCGCTCCAAAGTCACTTTAGGGCTTGACACTACTTCTTCCTTAGTGACCCAGCCTCGAGCTGTTTAGTGCCCAGCACTCCTCTGACTTGGTGGCTCCATTTGACCTAACCCTCGTTAGTGTCCAGCACTAACATGTAGGTCCCAACCCTAAGCTCGTTTTTTCCGTGCAGCATTACTTGTATAGCCTGAAAGGAAAAAAGATTAATTAGAATGTGTGTTCAAGAAAGTGTTGTACGAAAGGTAGCGCATGACTCGGTAATATTTGGTGCAACACTATGCAACACTAGTGATGACCATTCAGGAAGGATTTTAGCTTTATGCTGAATTTTTAACGCACGTTGGCTAAACAATTCCAACATACAGTCTTACGACCCGTGCATCCACCGCAATCAGTTTGTATAAGTGGTATAACTCAGCAAGTTTAAAAAATCTGAAGATATGAACCAGCAATCATCGATGGAATAGTAATTAGTAAGAGTGTTAAGCCAAAACTGATTCTTGCTGCAAGAATTCAAGTAACATTTCACTAGTGATCGGGAGGGGGGAAAAAAGAAAACATTCCATAACGAAAAAGGAAACTTTAGAATTTTATAAAATAGATTGTCAATGCCACTTGCAACTTGTCCACAACACGGAAAAAACGAGCTTAGGGTTGGGACCTACATGTTAGTGCTGGGCACTAACGAGGGTTAGGTCAAATGGAGCCAGCAAGTCAGAGGAGTGCTGGGCACTAAACAGCTCGAGGCTGGGTCACTAAGGAAGAAGTAGTGTCAAGCCCTAAAGTGACTTTGGAGCGAGCGTAAAATATGAAACGCCTCCGCCTGGGATCGAACTCGGGTTGCGCCGGTGGAAGACCAGCGCGTTACCACCAGGCTATCGTGACTCCGACGTCTCGTGGGTGAATTTACACCTGTTAAGCGCAACTACGTCTCGCGGCATCTGATTAGCACTACTCATGTTCAGTGCCCACCTGTACTGCCTTCCGGTGTTGAGCTGTACAGCGCTTAGACGCCAGCCCTCAACTACTCCCCACTAAACGGCCAGTAGTGCTCAACACTAGTCTTGTTTTTTCCGTGAAAGAATGAGAGGGATATAATAATTTAAATTACAATGCAGGAGATCATATCAAAAGGTGCATGTTGTTAGAAACAAACCTCCTCTTCCTGGATGATCGCAGCGATAATGTCTTCTTCTCCCGAGTTGTCGACCGATCTCCTGACTTCCAGGAAGTCTTTAACGAACGCCATTTCGTCGAAAAACTTCATGGAAGGCTTGTAAACGTTTGCCGTTCCAGTTCCAGTCCCAGTTGACTCTCTAATTTTTTTTTGCTCAGCGCTGTAATTCGTGCGCAGCGAGTGCCACTTCTTGGCGCAGTCCTCCGGCGTTAACTTATCTGGAAAAGTAAGAGTAAATGGTAGGTAATACTACTAAATGCAGCTAAGAAGTAAAGTAGCCAAAACAAAAGCGAAAACAAGAAAATGAGCAGTTGAAATAAAAAATAATAAGGAAGTTGAAAAATCAGTGAATAATTCTCAGCATAGTTTCTTGCATGTTGTCCCTTAGAATCCACTTTTAAAAATACATTTTTCTTTTTCTGCGACCACAAATGTCCTCTTAAATACCCTCAGGAATTTAGAATACTTTATTTCATCGAAATCCATTCATATTTACGAAAAGTGCACGACCTCTAAATTAGCTACTAATTTCAATAGGTCCGTTTAAGTAGCAATCGTTTTGACGCGTTTTACTGCATTATCATCCAAAAATTTCCAGACTAGTGTCAGGTAACTAATGACGACCCACTGGTCGTGAGGCCTGATTCAAGTTCACAAGGGTCTGAATAAGATTGCAAATTCGGCTATTCAGATTATGAATGCTCTGCCCTGGAGCATCGAACACAACAACTCCGCGATGGTGAAATAAATTAATTCTTCAACTTACTTCGAAATCGCCGTTTAGCTAGAGCATTCTACGATATCGATGAATTTCTAACGACAGCTAATGAATAACATTCTTTCAATAGCCACCACTTAATGTACCTAACATTTTGCAATCATAATTTATATTGCAAATTATTGTATATTGTAATTCCTATTGTTCTACTTGTGCCACAGCCCGAATAATGGGGCTTTAATGCACAAAAGAAGTATAAATAAAGAAATAAATAGATAAATAAATAAAGCACACCACAAAAGACCAGCTGACTAAATTTAGCTTAAGATTGCTGAAGACCCTAACAAACGTAGAGAAGTTATGATATCTTTAAATGAAAAGTAGAAAGAGACAGTTACTTACTGGGACTGGTATTGAACAAATTCACCAGGTGTGTTATTTGTGCCCTTAGTCTTTTTGTATTTTTACTGTTCTTGAATAGCGGGTGTTTGGTATTATACAGCAACGTCTCATATTTAATTGTCATTATTAGTTCTAGGGTCTGTTCTGTAGTCCACTTTTTAGTGGCGTCCGGGTTTTTAACTTTTCCAGCTCTTGGTGGGGCATTACTCGGTCAAGGTTTGTTCCTGAGTTCGGTCTCAACAGGGATGACAGTAGGGTTGGTCTCAACAGGGATGACAGTGGGGTTGGTGACAACAGGTTTCATCACAACGGGTTGTTTCATTACAGCAGGCTGAAGCATATAGGAGTCGTGGCCGGCGGCTTTGCAGAATTTGAGGAACCTGTAGAATGGAATAAAATAAAGCGACGGTAAGTGTAGGAAAACAAGGAAATGTTTTACAAGCTTTACCTGGTGAATTGGACTGATCTATCAAGCATGTTTTACGCGTTCAGCGCACTGAACGACAGAAATGCGGTTAGCTTCACAGCCTTAAGAAAACATGTACCATATTGGATAAAGTTTCGTTTGGAGTCAGCACACGTTAAGGTGAATCCAGGGTTCGATTAGGGATAATTCAAGATCAGAGATAGTGCCACCAGTCACCACTAAGAATTTCACTTTCCTTCGACGATTACTGAAATAATATTGATCAAATTACAAAAAGCAGATCCACAAGATATAGATTAATCTTAAATCTTCAATCCACTTAAATCTTGTCACTGAATTAGTAAATTTCAATAATGGGCCTGCAGTTCATTTGCATTTAATACGGAAAAATCGATGACCCCCAAATGTGGTAAGACAGAGTATTTATACTAAGTTTAGATTAATTAAAGGGTTTACCTGATGGGAACTTTATCCTCACGGCTTGGCCATCAATGAAGATGATTTTCTCCATAATAATACAGAACAAAAACTTCAAAAGTTAACATTAACACAGAACACCGCGCGAACAAAATTAAGTTTTAACCGCCAGCCCAACATTATCCGATGGTCGCTGAGCCTCGTTGCTGAATTTTACGCGCAAAATTCAGGCATCGGGCCGATGACTTTCACCTTCAGCTCCCTCATTCAGCATGTGATTGCGTCTATAGGCAAACTTGTTGGCCCTGTACACTTGGGCTCCGCAATTTTTCTCCAAACTGGTTCCTCGTGATGTGGGTTCATGAGTCTGCAACTTAAGCTCTCAAGCTTTTAATCCTAAACTACACCCAACCATCCGTCAGACGCTTCGCGCCTCTAATATATATAGGGTGTCCAGAAAGTACCCCGGACCAGTTGTACAGTTCAAAAACTAAGCTAACCAGAGACTTGATCTTGGTCTCATTGTTAATTTGCCAATCAACTTAAGTGCTATCGATTGAGACGAAGATCAAGGTCCGGGAGCAAGAAAATGTTCGAAGTTTGAGTCAGTTTCGTAATGAACATGCAGTAATTAAATATAAGCGTTCTTCCCTCCATCCCTTCCTTCTCTCTTTCCTTATCCTTTTCCTTCCTCCTTTCGGGCGAGCGGAGGAGGTTTACGCCCCCCCCCCCCCCGGATCCGCCTGTGTCTTGATAATGCAACGTAAGGTATACCCATGGGTATAATAGGAGCAAATAATTGAGATTTCAAAAATACTGCTGTTCGAACAACTAATATTCCACAAGATATGAAAGAAACGATTTGAATAGCGCACCGGTGTTTACTAGTCATCTACCACGACCACGTCGATCACGGATGTATGAGTCTCCGAATTATTAGGTTAATATGTGCTTTCCCTGAAAAGTAGAAATTAATAAATGCGGAATCCGGCACGTAATCAATAAAACATATATTCTTTTTAAGTGTTAAAAAAATTTGGGGTTTTCTTACAAAAACGCATGATTGGAAAAATCGGAATTATGAGAAATACTTATTTTAAATTCAATATGAAGCACTGAACATAAATCGTCCATCAAATGATAAATGTACGAATTTTGATTTAAACCCCATGCCAAAAACTTCCTCAATTTAAAAGTTATCAAACTTTTAATGTGGTAGTTTGGCAATGCTGCCATACAACGTGAAATATTCTCTTTCAAGGTTCTCTGGTGTGGTGAAAAAGCATGCTAGACATTGTCAGCAATGAGAGATGGGGAGTTTTCGACTAAGCCTCATTTTCTTTATTTTACAGGAAGCCACCGGAAGCTTTTTTTGTGTGAGCATTTTAATTACATGTTTTTTTGAGATTTACAGAGAGAGACAGCAACGATAAGTCCCAAGTAATAAAATGTTCTCAGTTATTTTGAGATATGCTACGAAAGAGATTTTTTTTCTACCCTCGACTGCCTCTGTGTGAATGAACGGAAAAATGGCCGAGTAGATCGACAATATCCTAATGCATATTTCATGACGACGATTATGATGATGATGATGACGGCAGGGACGTCGATGATAAAATCAAGCGTTTCGAATGCAGGTATAATAGGCGGAGACGAATCGTATACTCGAAATGTATCGGTATAAGACTTGAACCACAGTCCATGGTTCACAGAATTTCCATTCCAATTCGGTGGCTTAAAACGGCAGAATTTTACCATCGTAGCTGGGAAAACCCTCCTTGTTCTTCCCGTTGAGTGTGAGCAGAACTTCGATTATTTTTGACACGCTGGTGGTGGCGTCTATCTTGGGAAGAGTGTGAGTGGCGGTCATATCAGTGTCCACGACACCTGGATGCAAACTTTCGACCAAGATGCCATCCTTCTCCAGCTCGATTGCCATCGATATGGTGCTCATATTCAGTGCAGCCTAGAAATAATGATTAAAAACTGAGAGAAATATCTACAGTGATTATGGGGCGATGAGATTATTCTTGAGATTGTAAAAGGAACATAAATGAGGTGTGTGTGGTCTGTGGTACACTTTTGGTCTCGATGGGTACTTCTTTAGTGTTTATTTCATTCATAGCTTTAATCAAAACTACTAGAGATCTAAAATTCTGCTAAGCAGCATGGTTCTTCAATGTTGCCCTTTTGTAATTTAAAAATATACTTCGCCGTATTTAAGTTTACTTTGTTTTGGTAACTTAGCTCTCTTATTTTGATATTCTTGAGTCTTTCGCCTTTAATTTCAAGAATACATCCGTCTATGTTCACGTAACTGAAAACATGGTTAAAAAAGTCAATTTCGGCGGCGCCCCTCTTACAGCGCTTCGAAACCGATCTCACACTGATTAAGGGTTCGTCTTCTCTTGATTTGGGGCCCATCTCATACTGATTCGGGGCATAACCTTCATCACTATACATTGGGGAAAAAAACACATTGGATCTAGAGTCCAGACTCTTGAAAACATTGACATGAAAAAATACTCTTGATTCAATCGGATTTAAGCTTAAATCAGAAGGAAATCCGCTCAAATTAAGACGCTTGGCTCTTGATTAAAGGAAAAATCCGATTGAATCAAGAGTATTTTTTCTTGTCAATGTTCAAGAGTCTGGACTCTAGATACAATGTTTTTTTTTCCCAGTGTGTTTCTCGATCCTCCATCTATCCGACTAACCAACCTCTGCGAGCGAATTCACCCTCCCAACGCCCCTCTAATTGACAACCCTAGTATAATTGAATCAGCCTGACGTCAGACTATGTTTCATAAACTACCCTGGGTCAGACTCATTCGGGCTGACTCACTTTTACTAGGGTTAAACTATCGGAGGGAAAAGAAATGATGGGCAGGTAATCGAGGTGATATGAACCAGGGTGAAATGTCCTTCTCTAATGAAAAGACGTGTCTTTAATTAGTTAGAGATGGGTCCCGCATTAGGGTGCAATGGGCCTTACTCCAGGGTGAATGAAATGAGAGGAACACGGGGTACAGGCTGTAAATAGAAGTAATTTTGACAGGACGTTTCGGGGTTCACATTCCCTTTTTCAACCGCCGAAAAAAGAAAAAAGAAAAAAAACACAAGTTAAAATTTACACATGAATGAGCCGCCGCTTAACAGCAAGGCAAGACTCTGCAGACTCCAGGGTGAAGGTGGCTCCACAAAGCTCGGCCTATTTACCCTTCTTAAGTTTCTTGAAGTTGTCACTTTGATCACAATCTTACCTTGCTTTCTCTATAGGCGTAGAGAAAGAGAGGTCCAATATCTGCAGCACATGACCCTGCGATCGAGCTTATGTTAATCACTGCAGCTCTTGCGATACTTAGCCCTGTAACAGTGTAACAAGTATGTGAAAGCAATTGTCAGATACTCTCTATTAGAGATTGAAATAACGGACATTGACTACTCGTATGAACCATTGTATTACGTTGCCTGCGGTAAAGTCAACATGTCGGACTTGAAGTCATACTGGTGAGCTATACAAGACGAAAGAGATATTGAACGTAAAATTCGTGCTTGTAAGTATCTTTCACAAAGTATGCAGTTTTTTGTGATGCTTACTTTTCTCCTCAGTATTAAAAGTATAAAGTAAAGTTGGCTACTTTTTTATTCACCGCAATGTCTATGGACCCGGAATAATTTAGGTTTTTAACCTGTAGATGTCCAAACCAGTTCACATTGACTTGGGCTTACTAAAAACTCATGCCTCGCGGGTTGTATAGAGCCAGTAGCCACGAGCTTTAGATATAGATCTATAGATACATCTTTAAGAAAAAAAATCAGACATTATATAGAAAAAAATAAAAAATCGAGTGTCAACAAAGCCGAAGTTAGAAAGATGTATTCGGGCCTCGTGTTTTAACCACTCTCCCGTCATCAGCATCATGGAGCGGAGCATTGCGAGTTCAACTGTTCAAGCGTTGCGCTATCACGCCTTCAAAGTTTCTACATGCAACACGGATATTCATCAAACACGAATAGTTGCATCCCTGCGCCGTTATCAACGCGCGCCTTTCCTTCTCTCTATTTCTATATTGTGTTTGTTTCTATTTGTCTTATTTCTCTGTGAGCTACACAGCTAAGAGCGACTCGATCTCGAGTTAGGTTAGGTTAGGTTGAAATTTGAGAAAAGTCAAGGTTAATTTTGCTCAAAATATTCTATTATGTGTCCAAATTAATAAATCGTTTTAAGCACCCTGAAGGGGCACGTCGAAAAATTGGTATTTTGGCGACATTTGTGTCGTGTCAGGGAATTTTTTTACCATTAAATATCCCAAGCTGAGTCAAATTGATTTGACTATTTCTTCTAGGGGAGTTACATATCGCGGAAGTGCCAGCATGTTACCAAAAAGTTGAATTTCAAAAAAAGTATGGTACTTCCTCAAGCACACTTCGCAATACAACTAAAACGAACGAAACATTCAGGTCAGCAGTTTTTTTCGGTTTCTAACTATAAGGGTCGCTTAGTAAAAATCATTTTGGCATTATCACACAGGCTCGATTATAATGCGGAAAGTTAGCAAAAATTGATAGGTTGCAGCGGTTTTGTGTCACGGAATGTTGTGTTGATGTTTGATTAATCAGTGGTGTGACGTCCTTTGCAACGTATCGATTGATCTATCCTCTAAACCTGTGGAAAAGGATCGATAAGCAGGGTGTTTGCAACGAACACCTTAACAATCGATTCTTTACCATAGTTTCAAATGAGAAATATCGATAATCGATAATTCACGCCTCGCCATTGCTATCAATCGTTACTTACCGCTAGCTTAGGAGCGTGCAACTGTACCTATAGCTTTGTATTGCTTCCACAGTGTGGAATTGCGTACTGTACTACTGCGGGCTGATTATTGGAATCGAGAGACAAAGCGATAGACAAAGAAGACATAGGGAGTCTGAAGCGATCCTATTGGTTGAAAGGGTGGTTCTTATAGACTCAGGGAGGAAATTATGGACTAACTGGATTACATTTTGCAATAAGGAACCACTATTTATGGCTCATTTTAGAAACAACATATATGCCATTGATTTCCCTACGCAGATACGTGGTTTTATGGAAGAGCCAGAGATAGCGGTTCCTTATTGCAAAATGTAATCCAACTGTCGGGTCTTTGGTGGGTTGCCGTCAGTTAGTTTATTACGTACCTCCTATGTCCCTTGCCACCACCCGCTTCCACTAGTAGGATCCCTCCAAACCCCTTTTGTAGTCTTTGTCTATAGGTTTGTCTATCAGTTTCAATAATCGGCCCGCTGTAGCAGACAGAATAGCTCTCTCGCTTTGAAAAGCCTCTTTTTTCTCAGCCTTCATATTTTATTCTAGTTTTTTAAGAAAAACTTTTAATCATTGCAACTGGTGAATAATTAATGAAGAAACATACAAACCGTTATTCTTGTCACTATGAATCCTTGCAGATTGTTTTAGTAGCGGGCGAAGAACCTGCAAAAAACATCCTTTAAGACTGTAGAAAAAATATGATGAAAGATAATTAGGTGCGAATTATTAGATGAATGAAGGTATGAATTAATTTTTTTGGATGGTGCAAGATGAATTATTTCCGAAGACTTAGGGAGATTGAAACGGGAAACATCGTCAGGGGCATTACACGGTTCATGCTTTATTCCCATTTACCACTGGTTCCTTTCAAGTTTGGCAACACGGGAGGGAAGTTAATGACCCCTCTAGGCCTCTTTTTTAATTGGCTGAAAAAAAATTCACTTTGTGCAGTAAGTCAATTGTTGATGCACTGAATGCGTATTCCAGTCATTGAATGCATTTTACATGAAGAAGTAGGGACAGTTTTTCAAACCTTCTTTCTCCGTCTGATACGTACTTGAAAGTAGTTAAGCCTCCAGTAAGTCGAAAGGCGATGAAACTTCTTCTAACTAAGATTTAACAAATCTCAATTTTACAAGAACCACTACAAATAAGACATACGGAACTAACACAATACGGAAATAGAGCAAGGGAACTGACGCGCGTTGATGACGGCGCAGAGATACAACTATTCGTGCTTAATGGATGTCCGTGTTGCATTTGCAAAATTGAAGGCGCGAAGCGTAAACTTGCAATGCTCCGCTCTATGCTGTTAATAAGGTGATGTTGCTCAGATTCGGGTTGAAAGTTCAAAAATAGTGTATTTTTTTCCTCCGGAAAATACACTAAAAACGAAGTCCGAGTATGCCTCTGCTATCTTCGGCTCTGCTGGCACTCGATTTTGTTCTTTTTTCTTCAATTTGATGTCTGATTTTTTTTAAGGATAGATTTGTAGATGTATGCTGCCATGCTAAGGAAGTACGCCGTACGAGCCCTCGAGAGTTTCCAAATGTCCATGTATGTCCATCACATGTATTTTTGAAGAAAGACATGCATATTTTCCCTTGAAATTCTCAGATATTTTAGTTTAAATTACGAACAAAATTTTCGTATTTACCTTTGTTAATATCACCGGAGCAGTAGCGTTTGTGGTAAAAACAGACGTAAACTTCTCTGGTGTGACATCATCAAGCGTATCACCGAAAGGCACACATATTCCAGCATTGTTTATAAGCAGAGTCAACCCTTTGTCTCCAACAATGCTTTGAACGTCAATTACAAATTTGTCATACGTGTCAAACTGGTTCACATCTGAAAAAAGAATGGAAGGTTAAGATTGCAGCATCTTCCTAAGAATCGATTTCCATAATGTTATCATTCGCTCTGATTGAATTTTACACAGTGTGTTCTCGGAAATGTTGTGGTTTGAAAGTTACACTCCGACCACTTCCATTCAGTGGCTTTTACTATAAATAATAGTATTCTGCATTGAAAATCCAAGTAAGGCTAAGTCCAAAGAAGATCTAAGTAAGTTGCAAAGAATTATGGATTCTGCTGTGGTTATTAATTTTCAGTGGTCTTTAAGGTCATAATTGAAGTATCTTAATAAACATACCATTTTCGTCATCCTGTGACGTATATAATCACTCTCCAACAAGTTCTGGAATCAAGACTTACATAAACCATTGCGGCTTTCTAGTGGCTTCTCTCCCAACTTCTCGCGCAAGGGCGCATCCATGAATCGGTACCACACTGGAAAAAAAAACACATTGGATTTAGAGTCCAGACTCTTAAAAACATCGACAAGAAAAAGTACTCTTGATTCAATCAGAATCTAGCTTAAATCAAGAACCAAGCCTCTTAATTTAAGCGGATTTCGTTTTGATTCAAGCAAAAATCAAGAGTATTTTTTTTGTCGTCAATGTTTTCAAGAGTCTGGACTCTAGATCCAATTCGTTTTTTTTTTCCAGTGCATTGTTTCCTCGTAATCAGTCTCTCTCCGTAGCGAGGCATTTTAGGGCGCGTTCGTAATTTCTAAACGTATTTTTGTTATTATTAGTTTCCTTCTAATAATTTTTGTGGGTCAAATGCAAATATCCCTGAAGTATGAAGTAAGCTCTTCACGAGTAAAACGCTAAAATTTCGTAAAATCCCGGGAAATTTGATGTTTTTTATTACGGTTAATAGCAAAAGTTAAGGCTGACATGCATGCAGATTGGTCTATAAGTAAAACACCATCTCACCAAATTTCAGGGTATAGACCTTAGTCGTTGATTTTGCCAACTCTAGTAGAGCCTGGAAAAAAGAGAAAATTAGACCGTAATATCAAATATCACAGAAATAATTTCAGATACTTTAATTAAGAGACCGATTGATCACGCCAGAGGTTAAAAAGTTTTCATTTTCCTTTCTTTTCAAAAACCAGTCACTACTAAGAAGGTCTTTGTATTTTGCTTAATTTACAAATATTCACAACGATGAATTTTTCGTTGGCTTTAAATTTTGGCCAGCAAATCAAAGTATGGAGGAATGATCGAATGTATTATCATGCGAATTTTTAGCATTCGGCTGTATGTACTTACAGAGGAGCTTTCTTGCGATCGGTAGGTTGCTATGATGATATGCGTTCGAACAGAGGTGTTGGTCAAAAACTGTCTCACAAATTCTAACCCAATTCCTCGATTTGCACCGGTGATGAGAACAGAGTTTATTTCCACCATGGTTAAACTTAAGATCAGCGGTAGAGCTATCTAATACCTTTGAAAGTCCTGAATCAGTTCGTAAATCGAAGCCTTTCTGAAAAAGTCTCTAGAGGAAAGATAGTAGTCATTAAAATCAATTGTAAGCTGTTTTAAACTCTATTTATTCTCAAAAATCAGGCTGCGTTCATTAATTTTCCCCGGCGCTTGTATCGTTCTTTAAAAAACTTCTTTATTTAAACATATTTGCCCAGCAAATCTTTGTGTATACAACAATTTAGAACCGTGAAAATTAATAATATTTACAAAAATGAAGGCGAGACCTTAAGGTTATATCACTTAAGATAAATCGAAAGTAAATCAGTTTGTTAAGACATAGATTAAGAAAATATTTATCTTTGTGTCATTCCTCAGATTTATCTAACCTTGACAGGATTCATTATAATCATCTTTAGCTTCTTTTCACTTTTAAAAGTCAGCTAAACTCCTGTATACTTAGTCAAGGTAATCAGTCACTACCCCATGGAGGTCCTGCGAATTGGCCAGGAGAGAAATCGAAAGTTGGGGTGAAAACAGAGACGACGCTTATAATTTTCAGGTAGTTTCCGAATGCTCTCCTTTACTGAAAAGGTATCCAAGTCTTTGTGGATGACAGAGTTATTGATTTATACCACGCAGCATCAACCATCAGTCTCAAGGTCACATCCTGGAAAAGTCTTTGTGGATGACAGAGTTATTGATTTATACCACGCAGCATCAACCATCAGTCTCAAGGTCACATCCTGGAAAATCTGGATCAGTTTGAGTTTGCCATCCATCCCACTACCCTAAAATTGGCGGGCGAACTTCAAACTGATCTTAAAATATAGTCTTAAAACGGTGATAATTTAGTACGACGGCCGAGAGAGGCCAAGGCCAACTTTTTCGTTTGAATTTAGCTGTTTTTATTTAATTAACCAAGTTTAATAATGGTGAACACAAGGTAGTAAATGGTGGCTTTGGGACATTGCTAACTCTTTAATGCAACATATATTTTTAACAGGGACTTTAACCCATTTTCAATCGTCGTATTTCCTATGATATTTCCTAGCCATCGTTCAAAGTGCATATTTAAAACATCTTATGCAAAACTATTACCTAGTTTCCACCTGGAGGAATGAAGCAAGAACAGAAGCGGAACATCGCATACAAAGGTATAGGGATTAGTGGCTCCAGCATCAATATCCACTCATTCGTCAGCAACGTTATATTCACTCAAAATTAACGCCAGGGCACTTACAAATGTACACAAAAATGATCAAATCACAGTAGGAAATAGTTCTAAACTTGCTAAAACCGTGTGCTTTATCAGTAAATATGACCGTCTGGGGATATTCGATTATCAACCGTCAGGCATGCGCTGTCTCATTACCATTCAAATACCACTTCACTTTTTGTTTAAAAGCCAGTTGATATAGATAAATGTTGAATGCTAATGAAGTCTCACCAGTCGCTTGGACCTTCATCTCGCTGACCTTCGCATTACATAGACGGATTGTTGTGTTCGAGAATTGATTTTTTTTAAGCGACTCGGTAACGTTTTATTTTCTTTTACAATATGTGTACATTCGAGCCTCCAAGTGAGGTTATGTTATACGTCTGGTTAAACCGCCGCCCTATTTCTAAATTCTATACATTAACTAGTTAATGTATACATCAATTTAATCTGGCACTTCAACGTTAACATATACATATTAATCAACCGCAAAAAACAGGAGAGGTACTTCTGTTACTTCAAAGATATTTTAAAATTTCCCAAGATGAAATGTTGACAGCAGAATGCATAAATATTATATAATTTAGATGGTCACAGTCACCGCCGATTCTCCAATTCTGGAGTGGGATCAGAGGCCCTAGTCGGGTTCCTTGTCATTTTTGCTTGTATATCGGCCAGGGACAAATTCTTCGTTTCGAACATGAATATCCAGGAGAAAGCGGTCGCGGAAATGCTGCACAGGGTGAAGATCAGGAACATTACATCCACTCCTGCAACTTGACTCACGCCGAGGTAAATATAGTTGAAAAAAGCACAGCTGCCAGCAATACTAATAGTCGACAGGACAGCCGCGTGATATCTGAACAGAAGAAAAAAAATTCAAGAACTATTATTACAAACGTAGCCACTCTAATTTGCTACCGGGTCGACCAAAACATGAAGCATGACCCTTTCGCAGATGCTTTAAGATTAAACTTTAGAAGACCGTTAGGCAAATATTGCCCTCGCGTTTTTCGATTCTGACGGGCGTCTTTGAACATTTTTCAATGCACAGTTAATTATTTTTCCCGTACGGTAATGTTTACGAGTATAGACTCGTTACAAATGGTTAAAATGCTTTAAAGACACCCTCAGTAAATCAAATAATAAATTAAGATCAGATCAGAGCGATTATTGCATTTTTTATGAGTCGCGCGAAAATCATCGTGGCTGGACATTCATCAGCTGCAGATGAATTGCTGCATGAGGGTCGCCCTTAATGATATGTACCGCTGTATTTTTGGTTAATCGATATCTCTTAACACCTGTGTCTTTTCGCAAAGCTGCTCTAGAGCTCATGAAATAAAATTATGTAACGCTGGCCCTAGAGTCAGTCCCCCTTTTACAACATTCTTAAAGGTCTATAAAAAGTAGTGTTACCATAATGAGATGTCACTGCCGAAAAATTAATTGAAATACGGTATCAAAGATGTAAGCTTTGTTACGTACTTATGTAAATAAATTCCTCGCACTTTTTGAGAGGCAAAAATAGAACTAGGACTTTGATAAAAATATCTCTCAGATAGAACTTCGAGTTAAGACAATTCCCGAAAAAGCAGTGAAGCTATCTTTTCAGGGAGCTTTCCTATATCTCGGGGGAAAGAGGCTTATTACTCGAAAGTTGTATTTATTGATGGCTCCTTGAGCAGGGTATGACGACTTCCAATTTTAAATCGCTGTGTCATGCTTTCCTTTGATTAGCTCAATGGAGAATTTGCCTGCGTCTGAAAAGTTGTAAATTTGGTGTTCAAAATGAAACTACTGAGAAAACTGAGCACGGGAATATCCTTTGTATATTAATTGAACAATTAGTATTGAAGGAAATATGACAGAATAACCTAATCTGCCAAAATAAATGTGTTTCAATGGGAAATTCCCCCAGATTACGTCACTAGGCGGTTAGTTTGTTTATTTTTAAATCTTTATTCCTCAATTCCCATTTTAGAAAAATTTATGAAAAATACTGCGAACTCAGCTCATCAAGCACTCTCAGTTGAAGCAATATTTTTTTTTTTTTATATACAAACTATCCATTCTGCAAAGAAATCATATCACTACCTTACATTAACCGGAAACAGTTCGCCGACCAGAATATGAGGCACGGTAAACATGCCGCTGCCGTAAAATGCAACGTAGGTCAAAAACCCAACGTAAGGCAGCCACTCGAGGTCGGTCACGTTCCAATTCGTGCGCCGTTCCACGGCGAAGTAGGCAGCCACCATAGCAGTGCCTAGTGCGTTGCCTGTATTGGAGATGATGGTCAGCGGTTTACGGCCGAGTCGATCGACGAAACCCGCCGAGACTATATTGAAAACGAGGTTGAGGACGCTGACCAGAGCCATCGTAGGGTTGGGTTTCCAGAAGCCATCGTATGCTGGAAGTGTGGTGGAGCCGTAGGTGAGGATTGCCACTATTCCACCGGCGCTTTGGAAAACTGATTGAGCGATGACTATGATCGAGGCTCGGATGTTGCTCGGGGTCCGAAACAGCTCGACGTAAGAGCATGCAGATCTCATCTCCAGCGCCACTGTCTCTTTCAGGGTTGCTAGGGACTGAGGAATAACAAAGTTCATAGAATCGTTCAAATCTGAATTACATCTATAAAACCTGCATTAATGGCATAAAGATGGATTTTTTTTTCTTCTTCTTCTTTTCCTCATAGAAAATATATATAACATTCAGTATACAAATATTCAAAAGAAAAGTTGCACTTGAGAACTCAAGTATGTGAATAGCTAAATAATGAGAGATTAATCTTATCTTAATCATAAAATCAATAGAGAGTATAAAATCATAAACATTTCGGTCCATATGAAGTCTCAAGTCTAATAAATTAATGGGTTAATTAGTCAAAACGAATAATTATTCATAATATTAACCTAACTATTTTCTATGAAACCGGTACCGGCCGTAGCCACTTCATCGGTTATAAAGATGGATTAAGGTGATTCGAAGGACGCCGTATTTTGTGTCAGAACGACGTGCGATATATCGCATCGATTGGTTCCACTTTTTCAGCTACTCGTCATTTTTCTCAAATCTTGAGATCGCCACTCTGTTGTCAGGAGACGAAAGCACTCACTTACCAATTTCAACAAAGAAATTCAACGTAATAAAGGTGTGGTTTTTTCCGAGAGAAAACATCGCATTCGATACTGATATCGAAACTGCACTCGAATGCGATATTTTCTCTCTAAAAAAACGACGCCTTCATTACGTTGAATTTGTTTGTAAAAATTGGTAAGATAGTGCTTTAGTCTCCTGACAACAGAATTGCGATCTCAAAATTTGAGAAAAATGACGAGTAGCTGTAAAAAAGGAACCAATTGATGCGATACATCGCATGCCGTCCTGACACAAAATATGGCGTGCATGATCGAATCACCTTAATGCGAAAAGTGTAATCCACATTACACTGATTGAGCACAGTGGAGAATTTCCTGAGCGCCGCCGCCCGCGGCGTACTATGGTCCTATACTCAAGAATAGGAAAAAATAAGTCGGATTTTGACTGAAAGATCACGAACGTTTCGTAATTAATGTTTTTTTAAGTAGCTAATTTCGAATTTGTTGTAAAGTTGCCTACATTTTAACACCCTGACCGCTTCCAGGACTTTATGTCCACCTACCTGTCCTATAAATTGTGGGCAAGTTTATAGCAAGCTGCGGCGCGCCGTGCTGCCAGCCCGAAACGCGCACCGACGCCTATAAACCTAACGGGATACTTCCAGCATTGCGCAATGCGTGAAGTATCCTTGTTAGGTTTGTAGGCGTCGGAGTGCGTGTCCCGCTGGCAGCACTCCGCGGCTCTTTCTCGGCGGGCGGGTGGTGGACGATTTCTTGCGGGGAGAGCTCCCTGGCGGAGAAACACGTGTATATCTTGTAATTTTTTTTTTTTTTTTTAATTCTTTTTTTAATTTCCGACTTTTAAAATTACACACTGGTCGTGTGAAGAAATTACTGAACTCTCAACGTTAGGAAACAAACCTGGGTTCTGTCAGTGCCAGTACCGGTGTTCCAGTAGTAATGAAAACTTCTCTCTGCTTCATATTCATTATCCACCATTAAATACCAGCTAGTCGATTCAACAGCTGTTGCGAGGATGCAGAAGAAGGCGACGATTGCAATGATCAGCGACATCAAATTCATTTCGAAGTAGGAAACGAATATTCCTATGCTCGTCATAAACACTTGACCAATAGCAATGGCCATAATGTAAATACTGATCAAGGCACCTGTTAAATCATGTTGAAGAAGAAGTCTGAGTGTGAATCTTCGGTGGATGTTAGTAAATGCATGCATTTAGATGTCAAATACATTTTACTGAAAATACTAGTTTTACTATAAAGCCTTGAGAAAATGTATTTTGAAATTAGGGCGTGCCTATCAGCAGTTATTACTTTTAATAATTTTAGAGGAATATCTATTATTCAAAGTTAAAATTAGTTGAACGTGAAATATAGTGCCGTTATTAAGTACTCTAAACCGCACGGAGGAAAGAGAAAAATCAGACTGTATTTTGCAATTGGGAACTACTGAATTTGGTTCATCCGTAAGGAAACTTATGTATCAGAAATTGTAGTTCCTAACTGCAAAATTCAGTCCAGTTGCTCTTACGATGCTAATATTGTGGAATACAGGTCATATCACGTATCTACTGCCTTGGCTGAAGTTACAATGTTAAGTATGTAATAAAAATTATTTCGCTCCCATCAATATTACCGACCCTGTGAGTAGTGTTACCAAGATTGGACTGAAATAACTGTTTCTTGAAACTGTTGTAGTGCGCGATTTGCCTCACGTAGAGCTTTGAGTTTCTCGTGAGCGGGCAGTTCAAATTCCTCGTAACCAATGTGAAATAAAAACGTCCATATCTTCGTTTGGAATTTGTTTCATTAGTTTTCGTTGCGCGAATCGTGCTCTACGTGAAATTCCAATTTAGAAACATGTATCAGAATGATGAAATTCGTACCTTGTCTAGTGGTCCATTGGAGAGATACGTTACCTCTAATGTCTTTGTCGGCCACCTCGGCTATGTATAAGGGTCCGATGATGAGCTGGATGCTGCTACCGAGACCCGCGAAGAAATTGCCAAGCATGATCCACAGGGGCGAGGGAGCGAAGGCAATGAGCCCCCATGCGACAGCGTAGACGACGGCGTTGATGAGCAGATTCGTCTTCCGGCCCAATCGCACCAGGACGTACCCGAACGGGATGGGCATCAGGCACATGCCCAGTGACATCATGGAGACGATGATGGAAATTTCACCGGAGCTCACCTCGAACCCTGCATCACCTCGCCGAAGCCGCTCGATTGCCAGTGACGGCCACGCCACTAGCAGTCCATGGCCGAAAGGCAGAATGCTTGCTGAAAAGTTATACACGGAAAAAAAAGAATTGCTGATTCAGCAATTCAATTTCTAAAAACAGTGAGTGCAATGTTTCAACGCAGATTTTACAACAAAAAATGCTACTTTAACCACCCCCGTGGTTAAATTAGTTTACAATGTGGTTAAAGTAGTATTTTTTTGTTGTAAAATCTGCGTTGAAACATTGCACTCACTGTTTTTAGCAATTGAATTGTTGGATCAGCAATTAATTTTTTTCCGTGATATTTAGTTAATTACGACGATCAGCAACTAGGCTATTTTCGTCGGAGACCAAGAGTTTACATTAAATTTTCAGGTTTACTTGGATCGCATCTAGCAAAAAGGAACCAGTGCGATTGCAGTGTTGTAAAAATTTTGCGTCTTCACAATTATATAAAAAATCTCCCAGAATAGCGAGTAGTTTTTGCTTCCCGCCTAACTAAGTTTTAATTTTAAAGGAAAATAATTGTGTAATTTTTAATACCGTACATAACTTCAATGAATTGTGGCACCTTCCTTTCCTGCTGGTCAAGGTAACCTTTGGCAATTTGGCGCAAATCATAGGTACTGATGGGTACTCCCATTGTGCACATATGTAAGGCATGATCAATGAAGGCTTTCTCCTCCAATTCAGTTAAAACAAAAGGTCGTCCCACTTTACCAGAGTGTTTGCCCTTCAGTTTGTTTGACAACGTATTTCGATGAATGCCGTATTTTGTAGCAGCCGGTCGCACACCAATTGTTCCTGTTCGTATCTCACTTAATATCTCTTCGAGCTTCTCAGGAGTGTAGTGGGTTTTGGTACCATAACGTTTCACATTTGGAGCCAGTGAATTCTTCGATTTCTATTTGGATCTCTTCTTTGATTTGGAACTATCAATGTTTTTGGGCGTTGGAGAGGGCATTTCTGAAAATTTAATGTACATGATGAAAAGTGCGTCAATGGAATGCATGAAAGGTGTGTGACCGGTACAGCAAAACGCAAAATTCACCGCACCATACCAACAAGGAGAATCACAGGAAGGCTTTTCGTGTTTATCAAAACACAGGAGACATCCTTCACCGATCATATCTTCCAGCTTAGTGCAAAACCTGAGAATGCGATACATGTGTGTTGTGAAATTTCCTCAGTCCTTCATGAGTTGAAATAAAAAATTCAGAAGAAATTAGAGAGTTAATTTTCCTTATAAATATGTATAAAGATGTGTCGAGAAATCTATGGCATCGCAAAACAAGATGCATATTGACCGACTTAATGACAAAATATTAATTTCAGGGGTCACGTATATGCATTTTCTTCAATTCAAAGGCCTCAAAAGATAAATTGGAGAATAAATTAAAATAATTAGCTAAAAAGAATCTTTTTAAAAGGAATTGACAGGTGACACAAAATTACCCTGAAAATTTTTTGTGGCACAAAGTTACCCTGATGGTGGTTGTTTTCCTGAGCTCCTCCAACATTAATTTTCTCCGCTTTGTAAATACACAAAGAGCATGAAAACCAATGTGTAGCGTATTAAGGGAATAATCAAGGATTTATTACTTAAATAAAAAAGAACATTCTTACCGTTTATTTTAAATAGTTTAACATTAACTTGAAAATTCGTACTGTTGGGTGTTCAATGAGCAAGTGATAAGAGATGAATGTAAATAAAAACATTACTCCATGACTACTACCAACTGTTGAATTCTGAGGAAAGATGAGGATTTAAGCTTTCTATTGATATGCCTAAGTTGGCAATCTGAAATCTGAAGAAGAAGAAGCAAACAAAGGTAGTGAATTCGGAGCCTCGCACAAAGTTACCCCCGATGGCACAAAGTTACCCTGACTGACTGTATCTTCACACAAAAAATAAGAAGAAGAAAAACAACGAGGAAGCTGCACGATTTTGAAAACACTGTAATCGCGCTGGTTCCTTTTTGCTAAATCCACTTGTTTAAAGAGCTTTTTAATTTCGGTAGTTACTTTTGGATCATCAGAGCTGGATGGATGTATGGAGGGATTTAATTTTGAATTTGGATGCGAGTAGCTTAGGTTCTTGAGCAACACTTAGCACAAAAAAGCTTCCTCATGTCGAACCATACATTATTTTGCCAAACTTTTTTTTGCTAAAGGTAGTTCATTGTTTAGGTTCTTATCGAACTTTAGGCATATTGAATTTTTTATAAAAAAATTTTGTTTTATGCCCCTCCTACTATTTTTTTTTCAGTTTTCGACTGTCCCAAGTCACCCCGATACCAGGGGTGACTTGGGACACTAATGAAAATCAAGTAATTTTAATTTAAATTTTCACTTACCACTTTTTTCAGTAAACTAAATTTTTAAGAGAGTAAATTGAACATTTATTTGAAAAAGAACACAATTTTGGTAGATTTGAACATTTCGGAGGGAACCAAACGCGGCATGGAAGCCTTAAGAAACTTACAGCCAATATCAAAGTTTAAAAATTTAAACTAAGAGGCACAATGAGACCTTCGGAACTTTGGGTAAGTAGTTACCTATAAATATATAAATTAAGAAAGAGTCTTTTAAAGAATTAGGTACCTAGGTAACAAAAATGGCACGAAAGCCTTAAGAAACTTACAGCTAATATTGAGGTCGAAACGTTTCAAAAGTATCAACTAAGAGGAACCTTTGGAACTTTGAGTAGGTAGGTTGAGTAAATACCTTTAGTAGGTAAATATGCATCAAGGAATATATTCTTTTAAGGAACTAGAAAACAAAAATGGCACGATAAGCATAAATAAACTTACAACTAGTGTTCTCCCTGTCTTTGGAAGGTAATTATGAATGAGGAAAAACATTTTTCTTAAGAATATGAAACAAAAATGGCTTGAGACGCTTCAAGAACCTTAAGACACATTTTCTAAACAGTAACCAGGGAATGCATACCGGTCCCTTGAGATCAGTTGGACATATTTCTGTCAAATGAAACTAAGCGCCATCAAGGTAGGAAGAGGAGGGCTTGGATTGGCGGCGGAACCGGGCGTCGGGCTCATTCGTTCTTATACTCGCAATGATTTTCCATGGCGCTTAGTGCCGTTTGACAGAACGCGCTATCCGGGATTCTAAATTCCTCAAAAGGAACTCAAATTGGCGCTTAGTTCCGTCTGGCAGAAATACGTCCAATTTTGGCTCGATCATTCTGATGACTTGACTTAATTTCACAGTGCAGATGTCATCAATTGGTGAGAATACAAACTCGTTACTTTTCCCCCTGTTGCTTCGCAAAAACTTGCATTGGAAGCCTGCCTTTTTGACTTCAATAACCTCGTGTGAGAACTTGAAGTATATCTTACTCGCGCGGATGAGTTCAATCGCTGGGTGAGGAATGATGCCTTCTATAACCTCCGTCATTTTTGAGGCAGCCTCTCGCCCCAGTTCAACTTTCGTAAGTTTCGTGGGGATGCAGATGGGACAGACGCTGAATGTGTGGTGTGTTGCAATGCGCTAAGAAACTGAGCGTTTTTGTTTCGGTTCAGTGAGCAGATATTGCCGATATACATTGCATAACAGGCCGTTTTAAGAGGACACAGAGCCCAGCTTGATAGCTTTAAAATCATGTAATTTTTCAAAATGGATTTTTTCCGAACAGAGATATTTGTCCCTCTCCCTCCTAAATCAATCAGTCACGCAGAATCAATGCTCCTTCCTCTAAGTGTGTAAAAGGTTGCGGGTGTACTTATCTGTCTTACTAAAAATAAAAAATAAAAATAATGTAGAGGCTTTCGTGATTATACTCCCGAAATTGTGTCAAAATTTCCAAAAAAAAAAAAAAAAAAAAATATAGCAGGAGAGAACTTTTTAAAAAAATTGTTACATTTTATATGCGCATTTTCCATTGATTTTTTCAGATGCATCAAATTAGAATGTGATGAAAAAAAGATGAACGGAAGAAGTAAATACTCTAATTTGTCTCAAAGAAAATATCCTTTCTAATAGTGCGAAAATATACTGCACGGCCCAAAAGCGCACGTACTAGTTTTTCCATATTTTTATTCCTTTTTATAATATTTGGAGCATGTGTCGCAATTCGATGCTCATATGATGATTCTCCACGATGCATTTTCGCTCCACAATAATTGTGTAGAAACTCACCCGAGCAGCAAACTGAAATTTGCCGCACACGACCTCTGTTCCTTGACAGCCATGCCAACTGGACCATCACTCGTGGGAAAACTTAAACGAGAAATCACAATTCCCATGTGATAGTCCGACTTGTATGAATATAACAGAGTAGACTGGTATTGTTAAGTTTGAACAGCAGAAAAGAGCTGATTACACTACGAAACAATGATGCATGTTAACGCACGTGCGAGAGCATTGTTTAGATACAACAAATTTTTCTCTAGGAACTACAAAAAGCGCTCTGAAATTTCCTTTTTCGGTTTCATTTAGCGTATTTAACATCAACGTGGTGTAGGCATATAGTCTAGAGGTCACGAAGTCACATCGTGTCCCTCCCTGAATTAGTAGATTCCAAGAAAATTACTGCAAATAAACCTGGAAATTGCCTAAAATATTCTTTATAATTAGCGGAAAAATCAGAAAAAGTTGCAAGAAAATATGTCAGTTTGCTTTCAAGAAAATTAAATACATTAAGAAGTCCGTAACTGCAAAATTTCAGAGACATTTTTTTATACTGCCACCTTAGCATGCGGGCTGCTTCGTGGAAAGGAGCAACCCTCAAATGTGTCTTTCAACTGAATCCTAAAAATAATACTAAAATCAATGAAAAACTACTTTAAGGATACTTCTCGTGCCACCACAACGATTCCTGTGTCTCCCTTAACTCTATTGTTCGGGGAAAATTCTTTTAATGCAGCCGACGAAGAACATTCCAAAGGTTTAATCTTGCAAAAAGGAGTTCATCTCGTGAAAAATTACGTTTTTCTTTCAATTTAAGCCTAAAACAATTTCTTCCTCTCATATTAATTAATCGTCACTATCTCCTGGCGATAACGATGATAAGTAAAACGTCACAGAATCCTAAGTGACGTCACCAACTGCATTTATAAAAACTAGATCTTATCGCAATTCAGGCCTCATTACGTATTCGACTCTCGGATTCCGTGCAGCGCTCTTATGTCTACATATATTACGATTATTTAAAAGAAACGTACATTATCGTGTGATGAAGTTACTTTTAAATAAACTCAACTTGCAAAATTCATCTTTTGCCCTTACTGAGATCACGGTGAAATTTAAATTTTTAAGAAAACAGTTATTATTTTCACAACTTTTGCTTGCCCACAAATTTGAAAGACCTTGATATCCAAGAGACAAAAATTAAGATATTCCTACAGCCGAATAACGAAGTGCTCTTGTAATATTTTAGCCAGCAATGAAATCCCATAAATGTCTTCATCAAATTGAAGTTGTCACGAGTTAAAACTGGCGTTTGAAAAAAGTCCTCGGCAAAAAACGTGTGTTTTTAAGTTATAATTTTCCATAATTTAGGGCTTGAAATAGTTGGATAAAAATTCAATGCTCTCTCAATTGGCACAAAAATACACCAATCCCTCGCAGCTTATTTTTGATGGGATTAAAAATGTTTTCCGTTAAGAGCTCAAATTCTGATTTGTGGACTTCTTTTGACTTAAAATGCACCGCTTAATAATTTTGACTCCATACATTAGGTCCCCGTACATATAAGATGACCACACATACATTATAATTTTACTTGTAATCCATTACTTAGCATGCGGGAGGAAGTAAGCCGAATAATCCTAACTATTCGTCGATTTCTGCGTGAGGACTCTTCAGCATTTCACTTCACAAGCTCGTGACCCATCAGAGATGGAAGTTTAAGTTGAGGGGGGAAAAAAAATAAATAAAAGCCCAAGCCAAACGTCCTGAAAGGTGAGATGGCTCAATTAAGTGGGGCCGAATGAGGTGATATTTGATCAATCTGAATGATTGACGATTGCAAGACTTGCATATTTTATCAGTGACGTTTGCATTCATTCCAAATGATTCATGAAGTAGCTCAAAACACACATGTTCAAAAGTAGGTGAAGTTCTGTTTAGCATCATGGAATTCAGCGTTGGAACATCTCTTGTCATCTTTACGATATTTGTCTGTAAGGTAAGCACACCAAACAAGTTGAGCCGTATGTTTTATTTTACAGGGTGATCGATAAGTCCCGAACCACCATCATTAAGGCATCACACTGGTAATTTTGAACAAAGTGAGTTATAAACTTGAAATTGTATGAATGCTCCCAGGTCGAAGGATTGGGGACACACCCACCCCCCGAACTTTGATGATATCATCCTAAAATGGGGCGAGAAGCCCAGGGGTTATAGGTGTGATGAGGGACTTTTGGATCATTCTGTAAGTTTCCGAATTCTCGATTTCAACGCGCAAAATTCATTTCGCAAAAAGGAAACCTCTGATATAAGATAGGGAGGGGGGAGGGCTTTTATATCAACATTCTTCTTTGCCATTAAATGAAACTCACTACGGACTTCCACATTTTCAAACTTAAGAACTATCTAAATATTCGCATCTCTCAAGTTTGAAGATCTGTACTTACAATGAACCGCTAGACGAAACTAATTTTAAGTGTTCACTGTTCAAGTGTCTATATTAGGTTTTTATGACTCTGAAATTCAACGCGGAGCATGACATTTAACAACTTCGTTATCAACTTATGAGTGAGAATTTCATTTAAAGTACATAATTTACATTAGGATTTGTAAACTGCGACTTCCCTTTTTTAATAAAACGAAAATCAATGCAGGTCAAATCGCCTCTCGAAAAAATATTTACGTATTTACACTCAAATTCGGCTGATAAAAAGATATCTGGGTTCTCAAACATTTTCTTCCTCATTAAAACACGGCATTTTTCAAAAATTCAGCCACTGTTGGAAAATTATGTTACTGTGGCGCTACTACTTTCATTTTCTCCCCTTCATCCGTCGATGCTGAAAATGTATCGGAGTAACTCATTATTCTACTAAGAAATTTTCTTCATTTTTATTCTGGTTCATTTTCTTTATTACTAAATCAGGTGGACCCACGTAGCACAGAATCTTTATAATTTGACATTCAGATGAACACGTCAAGAATGCAATATTTATATAATATTGATACATCCTGTCATAATATTGCATCAGTATTAGACATATATTACTCCATTTGCCTTGTCACAGTATTTTCGTAACACTGTTCTCGGCCATATGTCGATGAAATCCCTGGGTTTTCAGACATCGAACAAAAAAAAAAATCTCCTATTTGGGACATTTTATACTGCTGCCCGCTTCTAATAATATTAGGTGCCTGAACCCTGAACCTCTAAGAAGATTAATTACCTGATAGTATGTATATGCACTTGCTTCATAAATTGGTGCATAATTTTGAAGTACATCCATTTTCTGATGAGCCTCCAGATGTATGTATTTTTATGGAGTCTATGGTTCATCTGAAAATGGAAATGTTCCCTTTTAAATAAATATGGATTTCCATTTGGAGCAGGAGCGGACAGAACCTTGTTGCTTGTGAAGAAACAAAGGAGATTGGCAGTGGTATAAAATGACATCACACCATTTTGTGGATTCTTCTTAAGAAATTTCCACTCATTTCTTCTCCATTTTGACCTTTCCTATCAGAGGCTAAATTCTTTCAGTTTATCCGCAATAATTCTTTTTACATGTTATTGTTATTAAGTTAACATTTGAACTCTTAATATTTGAATGATGGATTTACAAGAAACTCGCATGTACTTATATTTTACTACTGTGTAAATATTAAGTGCGCTGAATGATTCTTTGTCAGCAGTTCCTTTTAAAGTGTACAAGAAGGCCGTTTTGTCGGTCAGACTTTTGCGCATCAATTCTGGAGGAGCGTCTAGGAATCGATCATCCGATGAGTTGAAGAATTCTAACCTGATGAGGAAAACAAAACAAAAAATGCTAAATTCGGGTCTACAGAATAATTAAATAAGAGATACTTTCACACAGCAAAGGCTACAGTTTTATGGATACTCATGTGACTTCAGTACCTGGAAATTAATTTTTTCAAGTTAAACAGACAGCATTATACTTGGATTTTTCCCTCTGCTTTTATTGCTTTCTTGCTAACCACATTTTATAGTTACGCCTGTAAAGTACCAGATATACTTGCAAGACTACTTGCTACAGTTGAGCACAAGAAATAATGAACTCCGTAGGTTGCAAGCTATCTTTAGAAATGTGTCAAAGTTAATGCAGCTTGTTCCATATAGCGGATCACTCATCTGATTTCCTGCTGACATATTTCTTGTATGTATCTCAATTTTAAATGGCTGTAAAATAAAGTATTCAAATAAAGACGAGTCAGGTATCTAGAATACTGAAGTGCTCATTGATGAATATTTAATAATTAAATAGCTGCATAAGATACGGCAATTATTTTTTTCTTGTTGCATCATGTCACTCTAAAGAAGAGGTTTTACTTAAATGAGTAGGCACAGCAGATAAACTTCAAAAACAATAAACATAAAAAATGTACATTATATACTCTGTAATTACTGTCCTTAAAGTGTGACTCAGCACTTACACCTTTTTCTTTCAAATCCTCAAAGGCACAATACACAATATTTTGGTAGAATAAACTACATTTCTCGGAAAAATTACTCTTTGAATTGACAATAATATTAATTTGTAAAGTGATCTAAACATGATAAAATGCGTGAAAAAATACCGAGAAAATGTAAAATATATAAGAAATTACACTTGGTCGACTTGGGAAAAAATTGGGGGAAAAAATGACTTTTTAAATTGACAAATAAAATGCACAAAATTAGCGAAATTTAGGGGAAAAAAATGAAGAGACATAAAAGAAATTATAAATTGCGCTTGGTTGACTTATCGGTCCGATAATAGGCCGTCTCAGTAAGAGAGAAAAAGGATAAGAAAACAGATTTAAAAAAAAAAATGAAAGAAACCTGGTTGACTTGGAGAAAATTAAGTAAATGACAATTGCAACCTACATTTCTCGGAAAAATTACTCTTTGAATTGACAATAATATTAATTTGTAAAGTGATCTAAACATGATAAAATGCGTGAAAAAATACCGAGAAAATGTAAAATATATAAGAAATTACACTTGGTCGACTTGGGAAAAAATTGAAAAAAAAAATGACTTTTTAAATTGACAAATAAAATGCACAAAATTAGCGAAATTTAGGGGAAAAAAATGAAGAGACATAAAAGAAATTATAAATTGCGCTTGGTTGACTTATCGGTCCTATAATAGGCCGTCTCAGTAAAAGAGAAAAAGGATAAGAAAACAGATTTAAAAAAAAAAATGAAAGAAACCTGGTTGACTTGGAGAAAATTAAGTAAATGACAATTGCAACCTACAGAAACTGAGTTTGTTATACCAGGAAGGAGGATGAGTAAAGCAACTATAAAAAAAGAAAAGAAATTGCTCTCGGTCAACCAAAAAACTTGAACGAAATATGTCTCTTTGAATCGACAAATTAATTACATAAAATTATTAAAACATGCCTGTAGTATATTAAAAAAAAAATAAGAGACATAATTGAAAATTAAAAATTGCACATGGTTGACTCATTGGGCCTTTACCCTTTAAGAGGCCGTATCAGTTTTCCGATTGGAAAGCTGAACTGAAAGTGGGCACATAACAGTCCCGAGAAGACGAAAGCTATCGCAGACTACTTAGAAAATAATTTTCAAGAACATCCTACAAAAGATCTATAAACCAAAGAGAACTGGAAGATAAAGTTAGGAACATCAACTTCCTTCCAGATCAAAAAAAATTGTATGAAAATTATAATAAAAAAGGAGAAAAAGAATTGAAAGAGATAAAAAACGAAAAAAAACTTGGTTGACCAAAAATGAAAGAATTACGACTACCAGAAACTCAGTTTTTGATGCCAGAAAAATGGATGTGTGTTGCAAGGAGGGGAAACAGAACCAATATATATAAAAAAAAAAACGAGTTTAAGGATAAGGAATTGGCTAAAAAGCCAGCTCATAGTGATCGTATTAAATATGGATTTACAGTCTATGCTACTTTTATACCCTAAAAAAATCTAAAGTGGCACCTGTCCCGCCTCCAACAGAACCACCACCTCCAACCATCAATACCAGCTAACATCCTGTAAAAACAAAATTACATTGATTGATTGACATTGAATACACAAACTTAAATAAGAAGACAACAAACAACGAAAAAATGGTACTATCACTTGAGGCCTGGATACAATTTTTGACTAATTACAACATCTTTATAACATTTTAACAAGTTGACTGGGAAATTCCCGAGCTATTATAATCTTAATTTAGCATTTCAAAACCTCTACTCCTAATTTATTTTCTAGGCAAAGAACAAATCAATGTTGTTGCTTAAAATTTCAAAGAGTATTCTTCACACAGAAAAAAAAACACATTTCATGGAACTTTTCAAATAAAGACTCAAACTCTTTGAAAACATAAAATGTGACAGAAAGTCTGCAACGCAGCAAAACTACTGGTTTGAGGTTTTACTACTGACAATCTGCTTACATCCGTCTTCCCTTTCACAGTCTTACATCTGGCAGCAAGGAAATACATTTTTCATTATAAGAGACTTTATTGAAATGCGAGGAAACAAATTGCAAATCAAACAGCATGGTTGATGGACTTGGATTTTTTATAGTTTTTTTTGTTTTGTTTTGTTTTTAGTATTACTGATTTGCATAATTTTCACAACCGGTCTAAACATTTTTAGACGCAACGCGAGATATATCGCAGTAAATCATCATTCTTTAAAGAAATCTCCTTAATCATTTTCATTTTGGTTTAATCTCTTTACTACTGAATCAGGCAGAAATGAAATAGAAAATGTGCGTAGAAATTTGGAAATCCATCAGGACCTTTTTCTTGCGCTATATCGCACTATTCTCTCAAAAAATAATCATCATTAATTTCCATGCATTTTATACTCTTATCAAAATACTTTTTTTCTGTCCAGAGAGCTATAACATGCATGGATGATGCACTATTTAGAGATGCGGTGAACTCCAGTGATTACGTGGACAAAACCAACTTCATCAAGTATTTTCATGCCTTGGATGGACCTGCTTACGTAACAGCTCCACGGTGGTTCGGCAAAACTCTCGCCATCAGTACTTTGCGGGCCTTCTACGACATAAATGCCAACACAGGGGGCAACTCATCCAAGACTTTGTCGCCAAACTACAAAGCTTTCTCGACGCTCGCCGGCAGACCGAAATTAAACGAAAGCGTGTTTGAAGATCGATCATTTTTCAACTCTCATTTTGCAAGCCGTCCCGTTCTATCATTATCCTTCAACCAGCTATGTGTGAGCAGCAAGGAAGATATTTTTGCCTCGCTAGAAGCCATGATCCGCGTTGTCTACCTGGAACACGAGTACGTGGTGAATTCCAAAAAACTCACGGCCCATGATCATAAAATGTTCAAACTTTTTAGCGATACTACAAGAAACAAGACCGAAAGTGACTTGTTAAACGCTGGTCAAACGTTGACTGGAATCTTGTTCCGCTACTTCAGTAAACAATGTCTTGTTTTAGTCGACGATTTCGATGCGCCTGCATTGCAATTTTTAACGATACGCAGCGAGGCAGGGAAACATCTTGACGTCGCGGTGTTCGACGTACTGGACAAATTCACAGGCGCGCTTTTGAAAAATAATTTCGCTGTGTTCAAAGCACTCCTCGCCGGGAGAACCGGCCTTGCAAGACAATACCTGACAGAGGCCGGCAATGTACACTATTTGTCGTTCGCCCAACAGTCTGAGGTAGCACGATTCTTCGCTTTCAATGAAGAGGAGGTGAAACAAGTTTGCGCGAAAGATTTGAAGGAAACCAGTCTTTGGAACGGTGGATTTCGAGCCAAGGATATTGGAAATGAAAATGATACTCTTTTCAACCCAAGCTCCGTGATAAGCCGTCGATACTCCTATAACTTTGAGATGTTCTCTTGGTGGGCAACGGAGCTGATCCATAAGGTTAAAATTAAGTTGGCGATGTCCCGAAGTAGTGGAATCTGGAAGTTGGTCGAAGATGCACATGCACGTGACGGCGCAGTTGTAGGTGCCACAGCTATGTACGATATTGTGGCCCTTCGTGAGCTGTTGAGCGAAGAGGACGGAGAGACTTTATCAGACAAAAAACGAGACATTTTCGCTTATTACTTCTGGGACTTAGGCATTTTCACATTCCTCAAGTCCGTAGGTACGGCAGTCAAGTTGACCGTCCCCAACTTGGAAGTTCAAAAGCATCTTAATGAAATTTTTGCGCGGAATCGTCATATATAAGAAGTTTTTAATAAATAAATTCACTTTGTACCAAAGTCTGTTACGTTAGTTTTAATTTTTATACTGAGGGGATGGGAGATTGTCAAGGATAAGGGCGCAGTGGGAAGAAAAATCTGAGGGAATGTCATCCACCTCCATTCATCGTAAAAGACCGCAATATTATATGTGCATAAAAATTAAATGTTTAGATTTATCTTTGTAATTTTACTCATCTAAGAGTGTCTACTGCCACTGCCAACCCGATTTACCAATTTATGTTTGGCAGTTCAACAAAAACTGCCCAATTTGACACTCAATACTTCAAAGATTCAATTTGATTTTTTTGGGTCGAGCGTTTGTTTTTCTATCTCTGCATGGTATCGGGATTAAAAATGTATTACAGGTACTTCTTCATATTAGGCATTTCATGGTTAGACCTAGAAATAAACGTCACCTGCCAATCAAAGAGGAGAAATAAAATGTAAAAGAATAATGAAAATCATACAAGTGGGGGACAATCACCAGAGGAGTTGGAGGACAAGGCGAAAAATTGTAGTTTCAAGAATAAATTAAGATATTAATTATTTCAACTTAAACTAGTCTTAACATTTTTTCTGTGAAATATACATGACTAAAATACAATTTTTAAGCATCAAAAAGTGAGTTTGAACTCTCCTCCCGCCAGAAAGCTCCATGTAATTTTGAAGCTTTGAATACGTATTACCCGAAATAGTAAAAACTGGACGTATGCGCCTTGTTCTCCGGCGCCCTCATTTGTGCGCTAACGTAATAGTGAAATACTCATGAATTTTATTGTTCAGTATGCAAAATTTGAAAAAACAGAAAAGCCAGGTTCTAGAAGAAGAAGATAATATTTAACAGTGATATCTGATACTGGAATCACCATCAATCCGAAGAAACTCTTAGCTTTACTAATACCCAAGTATGTACTTTCACAAGGACTTGGGTAAAAGTTTTCTTCACACAATAATTCCCATGCAATCACAACTGGCTCATTGTTAATAGCAAAATGAGCATAATGTTTTACTAACAGCGTCTGTCCGGACTCGGTTCCACAGAAATTGTTTGGTTTCTCTACGGATAATTTAAACCCAGTTCGGGACTAGAACTAATACTAAGGGTTGGTGCAATTTCCAGGAAGAGGACCGAAATCATTTTTACTAGAGAGACCATTTTTCATATTAATCGACGCTTTTTTGATGAAAGTACGTCCCCTTATTCTTCTCACTAGTTGCTGCAATAAACCTTGGCCTTCACGAATGAGTTTTTTTCAACCGTCGTAAATAGTTTTCAAATCTGAAGGCACTGCATATTTCGAGCGATCCAAAAAAATCTAAATCATCTGCCAAATTCAAGAGCCCATGAAAATTATGCGTTAAGAATTCTTGTCCATTTAGGGTTTTGTCGAACTCAATAAAGTGCCTTAAAAGATCTTTAGCCTAATCGCGGTATACTCATTTTACAACTTCGGGCTAAGTAAAATGGTCATGGCAACATGTGGACACAATAAATGATTGTACAATTTAACTGACGGTACTCTGTCGCTATAAAGCGTTTCGCAAATTCTAGGCTTCGGTGTCTACGGCATAATTCGTACGGTTTGAAGAAACTGATAATAATAAGTTGATCTGACACTTTATTAATGTAAAAAGCTGACAGTTTGAGGGGAGGTTTTGCAAATAGCCAAATGGAAAATAGTGTGCAAGTTGCATCAAGACAAACTGAACGCATGTAATCAAGCGCAAGAGAGGAACAGAACTCCAAACCGGGAATATTTGTCAATGGTGTCGGACCATGGTTGAATTCATTATCATCATGATGATAACCCTGGTAAAAATTGGCAGTAGAATCTGTGTTCCAAAAAACCATAGACCTATAGCCGGCTGTAAGATTTCCAATAGCTTCTATAGCCGGCAACTCAATTTCTTATAACCTTTTATAGCCGATGTCGATTAAGCAATTGCCTGGCGATAAAGTGTGTGCTAAACGTTACTACCCTAGTAACAAAATGATATCATCACGATATTTTGAGGATATCAAAATTCCTGAATGATGAAAAAATATGATATCCTCAGGATATTCTCAAGAATATATTTTTGTCCACGCCCTTAAGATAAAATCATTAGATCTCCCTCCGGATATCTCACACGATTTCCGCCAGAAAAATTTTACTGCTGTTCCATAGGAACCTGGTCATGATTTTTCCACACTATCATACAATGTTGTCTTAGCCTAGTAAAAAAATGATATGATCACGATATCTTGAGGGTATCAAAATTTTACATCCTCAAGATATCCTCAAGAACATATTTTTGTCCACGCCTTTAAGATATAATTCGTTAGATTTCTTCCGGATATCTCAAACGAATTCCTCCGAACATCTCAGTTTTATGCTGTCCTCAATTTGGTCCGGACTCCGAAAAATTCCTCCCAGAATCTCTGTGAGCATCCCAGAGTTGATTCCGCATGAATCGGTCCAGCGGATTGATGTACTACAAGCACTCGCCAAACAGAAGCTCCTTATTAAGGTCATGGGTGCATTTACTTAAGCCTTACTCACACCCTGAGCTTACCATTACTCTAGGGCCCTGCAAAAAGGCATCTCTTACGGAGAGTCACCGTTTCGGTACCCCACTTCACTATGCTAGTCTCAATTTTTTTATCTGAAACTATGTTCAAAACCAGAGGAACGGTGCTTTCTTTAATTTAAGATGTGCAAAATCCTTAAAAAAACGTCATGGTAGGGTCCAAAAGCATTAACTTTTATTTTCCTGAAAAAAGAGACTGCAGAGAACCCTGGCGGAAAATTCAGAAACTACATGGTAACTTTAAGATAATTCTAAAGTTATCTTCAGAATATCATTTGTCGATATCTTCAATAAATTTTTAAAATTAATCTGCGTGCGATAGTTTGAAAAAATCTGTGTGAAGTGATAAGTACGTTATCTTTCCTGATGGTTCATCATAATATGCCATTTTGAATATCAATGAGTTATCAGTCAATGATGTCTACATTTTTCTTTTTCTAAAATAACGAAAAGAAATCTTGCTAAATATTCGTGGCGGGTGTTCCTAAAATGACCTGTAGGCTTATTGGCGAAAACGAGCATGTCATGAACTAATGATAACTTCCAAATGTTTCTGAATTTATCTTCAAAATAGCATTATTAAATGTCTTGAAAAAAAATCATGAATAAATTTGGTAGATATCGTAATGTGATATTCTGAAGAAATAATTATTGATACCTAAGATTTCATCATAACGATGACTTCGTTATTCTTGAAGTACATCATCGGAGATTTAAAACACTAACATTTACATGCTGACCTCACTAATTACGTTCGAACAAAATCAGGAGATATCTTAAAGATATCGTTGTACAACCTTCTTAGAATATCAGTTAATATTGACTCAGAGAAATTATTCTTAACATCAGTGAAGAAATCTGAAAGATAAGCTCCTGATTTGCCACCGAAAATCAAGGCTGACATTCAGACTGAACATTCACCGGATATCATTAAACAAATACTTGAAATTTCATTCTTGATTGTCGTATGAATTTCTGTAAAAAATAACTTTAAACATTCATTTTTAAGAACTTGAAAATGTCATAAAAGATTTCACTGATGATATTTTAACAATTATTTTTAGAGTATTTGAAGATATCTAGTAAAGATATCAGACGATGATATCTCAAAAATATTCTGAAGATGTTACTAAGATGTCCCACCGAAAATCAAAACTAATATCTTTTTAAGGATTTCCTCAAGATATAACTTATCAGTCGGTATGTTACTAGGGTAATTACGGATGCTAGGACTTAGTGAGTTTTTGGACTACCGCTCTCTTTTGGGGCCACAGTATCTTGATTTTATTTGCGAGGAAAGCTCCGTTCTTTTGAAGGATGCCTGACATTGCTAATATGTTGGAGGGCCTTCAATTTCGTATGATACTGTGCAATACCTCTGGTGTGTAATAGTTGCTTCAAACGCCGCGGTGGGCAAGCAGCCAGCGCTGAACGCGCATTGGCGCCTGCAAACCTAACTGGGATACTTCACGCATTGCGCAATGCGTGAAGTATCCCTGTTAGGTTTGTAGGCGCTAGTGCGCCGCCGCTCCGCTTTGTGTTAGGCTCTAATATTTAATCTCGGGGAGTCAGCGTTTTTCAACTCATGACTTTGAAATGTTTGCACCACTGTATGGATTATTCTCATTTTAATTGATGAAAAAAAATATGTAGTAAAGGAAAATATAATGTGCGTTTTGTAAATATTAAGGTGATTCCGCACAAACTTAAGGATTTACAAAGCACAAGAATTTCTACTCAATTTCCTATAGCCTTTTACAGCCGATGGCGATAAAGCAACAGCCAGGCGATAAAGTGTAAAGCCCGGCGATAGGAACTATAGCCCGGCTGTATAATTTTTTATCGCTTCGTGTAGCCCGGCCGTATGATTTTTTCCTCTTTCTACAGCCAGCTATATGATTTTCTATCGCCCTCTTCAGTCGGTTATGAAAACTCCTATGGTATTTTGAAACGCAGCTCCTATTGCCAATTTTTACTAGGGCATACCTCAAAGAATCTCGGCGAGTAATCAGAGTCCCTGGCGTTTAGGAAAAGTCACCCTATTCTCAAAGAACTCACATTCGCTTATTGCCGCCAGCGTCCGCCTGCCCAAGTCTCGGGCTGGTTTTCACGACCTCTCGAGCTTGGTAGCAGATAATTCAGGAGGCTGCGCTGCACTGAGGATGGCCCAAGAAGGCCGAAACGCGTCTGCAGTTGCCTTCCTGAATGGACATAACTAGTGTTGCTCCAAACAGCATATCTCTTAGAGGGAAATTTGTGCTCGAATGAGCTTTTCCCTCCGTATTGAGATTTTCAGCTTTATGCTGAATTTTTTAACGCACGTTGGCAAAAAAACTCCAACATTCTGTCGTTGAGTGCGTCTACCGCAATCAGTTTGTAAATTTTACTTACCTGTAATATGATCCTTCTCTTCATCTTCATCCGCTTTAAAAAGGTGCCTCATTAACAATGCATAAAAGCAAGCATAACTTTTACACCGTGAAATTTATCCTGAACCATCATTTTACCCCTCCTGCCCGTACGGGCTGAATGAAACCGCTCCCCTTCCATTCGGCGCATTCTTGATAGGGGTAGTAACAATTGTCTCAAGTTGGCAGTGATTCACTTCGCCACTCCGCATGGCGCTGTGTTACGGCGTGTTGTGATACGTCTGTGTAACCGACCTTATCGCGTTTTAATGCCTTTAAACAGACAAATTATCGTTGAAAATCACGTTTCATCTGCTTTGAGGCGTTTCCATCACAGTGTTTTACCTCTGTGAAGTTAGAAGCCAATCCTTGCCAACAGGAAGATCAAAAACTCCACTCGATAAGCCCTAGAGCCGGTAATCTGCTTATTAAGCAAATATTTATTTTCATCTCCTCGATATCATTACGTTTATGATTTTCCCCATTTTCATTTGATAGTGAAAAGATCTCGAAGTAACTCATTATTCTACAAAGAAATCAGTCATAGTATGTTTCATTTTCATTTTGGTTTAATTTCTTTATTACTAAATCAGGCGGAAGTTTTAAAATAGATGTACGTAGAAATCTGATAATACATCATCAGGACCATATTCATGAGCAATATCGCACTATTCTTTCAAATAATAATAATCACTAATTAATATTTTTTTTCTGTTTAGAGAGCTATAACATGCTTAGACGATGCAATGTTCAGAGATGCGGTGAACTCCAGTGATTACGTGGACAAAACCAACTTCATCAAGTATTTCCATGCCTTGGATGGACCTGCCTACGTAACAGCTCCACGATGGTTCGGCAAAACTCTCGCCATCAGTACTTTGCGGGCCTTCTACGACATAGATGCCAACACAGGGAGCAACTCATCCAAGACTTTGTCGCCAAACTACAAAGCTTTCTCGACGCTCGCCGGCAGACCGAAATTAAACGAAAGCGTGTTTGAAGATCGATCATTTTTCAACTCTCATTTCGCAAGCCGTCCCGTTCTATCCTTATCCTTCAACCAGCTGAGTGTGAGCAGCAAAGAGGATCTTCTTGCCTCGCTAGAAACTCTGATCCGCACCGTCTACATGAAACACGAGTACGTGCTGAATTCCAAAAAACTCACGGCCCATGATCATAAAATGTTCAAACTTTACAGCGATACCACAAGAAACAAGACCGAAAGTGACTTGTTAACCGCCGGTCAAACGTTGACTGGAATCTTGTTTCGCTACTTCAGTAAGCAATGCCTCGTTTTAGTCGACGATTTCGATGCGCCTGCATTGCTTTTTCTGACGATACCCAACGTGGCAGGGAAACACCTCGACATCGCGGTGTTTGACGTGCTGGACAAATTCACAGGTGCGCTCCTAAAAAATAATGACGCTTTGTTCAAAGCACTCCTCGTCGGGAGAACCGGCCTTGCGAGACAATACCTAACGAAAGCCGGTAATGTACACTTTTTGTCGTTCGCCCAACAGTCTGAGGTAGCGCGATTCTTCGCTTTCACTGAACAGGAGGTGAAACAAATTCACGCGAAGGATTTGCCGATAACCAGTCTCTGGAACGGTGGATTTCGAGCTAGGGATACTAGAAATGAAAATGATACCCTTTTCAACCCAAGCTCCGTGATGAGGCGTCGCAACTCCCACGAGCTTGAGGTATTCTCCTGGTGGGCAACGAACCTAATCCACAAGGTTACAATCGAGTGGGCGATGTGTCGAAGTAGTGGAATCTGGAAGTTGGTCGAAAATGCACATGCACGCGGCGGCGCGGTTGTAGGTGCCGAAGCTAAGTACGATATCATGGCCCTCTTCGATCTATTGAGCAAGGAGGACGGAGAGACGCTTTCAGATAAAGAACGGGACATCTTCGCTTATTACTTCTGGGACTTAGGCATTTTCACATTCCTCAAGTCCGTAGGCACGGAAATCATGTTGATCGTTCCCAACTTTGAGGTTCGAAAGCATCTTAGTGAAATTTTTATGCGGAATCGTCATGCGAAAAGTTTTGATTAACAAAATCCACTATGTGTTAAAATTTGTTAGATCAATTGTCAACGGAATCGTTTTAAATTTTATTCTGAGGGGATTGGATATTGTCAAGGATGAGGGCACAGTGGGACAAAAAAGCTGAAGGGGTGATATTCCCCGCGTTAATTGCAAAAGACTTCAATATTAAATGTTTAGAAAATCAATGTTCAGATCTTCGTAATTTCACTCGTCTAAATCATCTAAGAGTTTCTCCTTTCACTGCCAAACCATTTTCCCAATTATTGGGCAATTCTACGAAAACTGCCCAATTTGACATTCATTCGATCAACGCCGACAGTCTCAGCAATATGAAAATATGGCAACCTCAATTTTGACGCTTTAGCTCAGCTATAGCAAACTGTACACACTTTTAACAATACAGGGTGGGGAAGAGACAAATCTCAATTTGAGTAGTCTCTTAAAGCCGTTGTAGTACAGTATAAACGTTAATGTCTTAGCTAGGAGTTAATTTCAGTAATTTTCGTTGCGCAAATCGTGTTCTACGTAAAATTTTGGAGGAGAATCATGTATCAGAGTGCCTAAATTTTATCAAGTTAAATGATCCATTCAATCTAAAAAAGTGAACACCGAGAACTATTCTAACTTCTCTCGGAAAAAATATTTTATCGGGAGAAGTGAGAAAACGTTGGAATGCTCATACAGCGTCGAAACATAACATGGGCCTTTTAAGCCCCATTATTCGATGCCGCGATTATTCTAACGCACGTTCGAAGAATCGCGCCAAACACAATGCAGTCAGTGCCAAGCGCATATTAGCGTCTGCGAGACTGTGGGAATACTTCACGCATTGCGCCAAACAGTGCGGTCCGCTTGGAACGCATATCAGCGCCTACAAGACTGCATGAATACTTTTCGCATTGCGCCAAACGCAGTGCAGTCAGTCAGTTGTCGTGAAACGTATTTTAGCGCCGCGCCGGTTGTGATGTCGAAACTTAATGACGGCGTATTTTCGAAATATTTCGGGTAGAATCCACATGCATTTAAAAATCAAATACATTGCTTATTCTACTAAATGTATTATCGATATCATTAGTTAAAAAATCCGAACAATTTACCAGGCCAAAAAAAAGTTACGAGGCTATAAACATTGCAACCTAACAATCATAACAGTGAAGGGTCGTGACGTCTTAAGCAGAAAAGGCTCAGAGTGAAGCTCAACACATCAACTTACATATTTTTAATTTCACAATTCGTTAAAAAAAAAACTTTTTCCTCGCGAGATACAGGTAAAAAGTAGAGATGATTTAATACTTTTTAACAAATAAAACGTCTATTATTGAAATTGGACCTGCACTTTTCGTAGAATTGCACTTTTCCAATATTTTCTCCCAAACCCAATTGGACCGCGTTAAACAGAAAGGAACCAAGCCACATCAGCTATTGCCAAATTTAATCGGGCGATTTAATTTTTTACATGAAAACAGTTGTGCGGATTTCTGTGCAAATCTCAGTGAATTTTTTCCATAATACAAAGCAAATTCCTTAAAATTTGCAAAGGAATCTGCACAGGCGTTTTTTCGTAAAAAATGTAATTTCCCTGTTAAATTTGGCAATAGCTGATGTGGCTTGGTTCCTTTCTGTTTAACGCGGTCCAATTGTGAGCTTGAGGACAAAAACGACGGAAAAATAAGGCTATGATGAAGTGACTTGCCCAAATTATTCTAGATATATTCACGAAGCCGTTGATACAGCGAGAAAATTTATTTTTTCGGAACATCTCAATAACCTTGGGAGATGGTGACGATTTATTTCAACTTGAAAATCATGGTTGGCGGGTTCTCGAGGGGTATGTGCACTTTACCGCAGATCATTAAGCTCCTGAGGTGGGTCATTTGATGTCATTTTTCTTCCAGTCATGATCGCCTGTATCTCAGCCAGAGAGAGATTCTTGGTCTCGAACATGAACAACCACGAAAATATGGTCGCAGCAATGCTACATAGAGTGTAGATGAAAAACATCACATCCGTTCCCAACAGGCGACATCCGCCCAAATAAGTGTAGTTGAAAAAAGCCAGACCCCCAGCGATAGCGATCACCGAGAGAACAGATGCGTGGTACCTGTTAGAAAAATAACAATATAATCAGGACCGGATTTTTAAAAAAAGTATCGTATCATTTTATATGTATAAGTAAAACTATAATGACGTTTTAATTACGCTTGCCAAATAACTTAGCCACGCCTACGCTATCAACATGTTGCCACCGATTTTGGTCGGCACCGCCGCACAGTGGATCGAGTCAATTATAGAGAGGTCGGACATTAAATTTTTGACTAAAACTGCAAATTTTGGTGTAATGCGTCACATTTCAAATTTTAAAGGGTGTTTCTTGAAGGAAATTTGACGAGGAAACCGATGGAACCACTTTCAGAACTTCAAAAATTTGTATAAACGGTGTTGTAAGCTTTTAAAGTTTCCAAATTTTGTCCGACCTCTCCAATTGAATCGATCCATTGTGCGCCGTGTTTAGCTTCATGGAGCTCTCAGAGCCTGAAAATGGCGGACACTGTAAGTAAATGTATTTACAAAATGACGTATTGAATTGTAGTTTTATTTGCATATCGCACCGGAAACTTTACTCAAATGCATCACGACGCGTTCTCATAGTTTTACGGCTAATCGTTTGCTATTTTCGAGAAAAATCATCTTGGACCTGCCAAAGTTGGCAGCAAAAGCGGCTGGTGATAACCGTTCAGAGTTGACAATAATCCCCCTCCCATCATCAAAACCCAAAACAAAGTGTCGCCATTTTTGGGTCCTATGTAGAACCTACATAAAAAGTTGAGGGGCGAGATGTCCATGCTCTGTCTATCAAGTGAACGTATTTATGCTCAATGGAACTAGGTGCAAGTGGAAAAATGGGGTACGCTCATTGGTCGAGGGTCATATGAATGAATGGGCATTTAAAAGCGCCAGTGACGTCAGCGGCAACAAACGAGGAGGCACGACGGGGAGATCGGTGGCGGGACTCTTCAACTCATGAGCCCTGTCCACAAGGCTCTTGTCACATGCCCGCGGCTCACGAGTTAGCGCTCAGTTCCTTTTGATTCAATGTCATATCCCCCTTTTCCATTTTCTCAAACGGAACTATATCCATTGTTTCTCATGCAGCTTCCACGACCACATCCCATGTTCCCACTTGCACATATAAATACGCCCAAGTTACTCTGCCGTGCTAAGGAAGAACGCCGTATGAGCCTTCAGACGTCGCCGAATTTCCTTCGAGAAAAACCGAATCTACCGGGAGAATTGTAAATATTTCCCCCCAAAATTTTCAGACAATTTCGTAACCAATTTAATCTAAAATATCTGAAAATTTCAATGAAAAGTATTCTTAAATTGCGTCCAAAATACATATTTTATCAAGGGAAATTTGGCAACTCTCGAATGTACATCCGGCGTTCTTCCTTAGCACGTCAGTACTCTACTCTGCGGGCCGATCATTGAAACTTATAGACAAAGCTATAGACAAACACGACAAAAGGGATTTGGAGGGATCCTATTGGTGGAAGCAGGTGGTGGTAATGGACATAGGAATTAGTTAATAGACTAACTAACGGCAACCCATTAAAGACCCGACAGTTATAGTCCATCATTTTCTTCCTTAGTCTATAAGAAGTAAGAACCAACCATGTCAACCAAGAGGATCGCTCCATACTCCCTATTTCTTCTTTGTCTATCGCTCTGTCTATCAGATTCAATAATCGGCCCGCAGGTGTGAGTTGCCTCATGAACAGTAAGAAAAGAGTACCTGACATTAGCCGCGAAGAGCTCTCCGACGAGGACATGGGGCATGGCGGACATGGCGCTGCCGTAGGAGGCGATGAAGAGGAGCATGCCGACGTACGGGAGCCACTGGAGGTTGGTCGTGTCCCACTCGGTGCGCCGCTCGAGGGCGAAGAAGACGGCGACGATGGCCGTGCCCAAGGCGTCGCCGGCGTTGGACAGGATGGTCAAGGGTTTGCGGCCGAGCCGATCGACGAGCCCGGCGGAGACGAGGCTGAGGAAGAAGTAGAGGATGCTCACCGCGGCCATCGTCGGGTGCGGCGCCCAGAAGCCCTCGTACTTGGGCAGCGTCGTGGACCCGTAATCCAGGATGACGAGGATCCCGCTGGCGCCCTGGAAGAGGGATATCGCCGCCACGATGATGGTGGCTCGCACGTTGCTCGGTGTCCGTACCAGCTCCGAGTAGGAGCACTGGGACCGCATCTCCAGCTCCACGGTCTCTTTCAGCTCAACCAGAGCTACTGTCGCCTGAAACCAGAAACGAGACCTACATCACCTATCAATTTTTGCATGCAACTGACCGAGGTAGGAATCAGTGCAAACCCCAGTTAGTGTGAGTTTGCACTGATTCCTACCTCGGTCAGTTGCATGCTCATTTTCTTGTTTTAATTTTTACATTTTTAGCTTTTGTTCCAGTTGAGAATGGGCGCGTAATTGGCCCGAAACGTCCTGGTTGTTTATTTATCCTCTATAGCCTTGTATACCCATTTGTTTTTTGTATTTTAGTGTACTTAGTGTGTTTTTTTTGTTTTTAAATTGATTAATTTAATATTTTTAATAATTGGATTGCATTTTGCAATAAGGAACTAGAGTACCTATATTGAGAGAGTATGGCCACTGGTGTTACCACCTCTGATTGGATCAGCCATCTTAGGCTGAATGGAGCCCTTAGGACCCAAAAATGGCGGACGCCATAAATTAATGTAATGCAAAATGATTCAAAATGTAATTGTCTTTGCTTATCGTAACGCGAAATTTACCCAAATTCACTATTGCGACTTCTTTACATATTTTTAAGGCTAATCGTGTGCAATTTTTGAGAAAAAGTATCTTAGATGTAGTAAGGTTGGCATAAGTGCGGTTGGTGACAACCGTCAAAAGTTGGCAATGACCCCCCCCCCCCCCCCCCTCCCATCCACAAAAACCAAAACAAAGCACCGCCATTTTTGGGTCCTAAGCCTCTCCATGGGGCCCAGTGGCCATACTCTCTCAATGTAGGTACTCTATAAGGAACCATTTCTGGCTCATTTTATAATCAAAATATGCAATTGGTTTCCCTATGTAGGAAGGTGCTTTTATAGAAGAGAAACGGAGGTTATGCAAAATGCGGGCGAAAAAGAAGCGATACTATAGTGAGGGGGAATGCTTTCTTCACGAAGAGGTTGTGCGAGGACCATCTTAAGTGGTTGTTATACCCGGTTGGCGATATTGCCCAGTCCGCGAACTGGCCGATGTTGTTGCCCATTCCGCGAACTGTGCAGCCAGTCCACGGATTGACCGGTCAGAAGCCTGAAAATTACGCCAAAGGCCGCCGGGTCGTTATTTTTAAATGCAATCCATACGCAAATGGACAAATGTCTCCAACCCACGGACTTCTGACGAATTATCCGCGAGATTTTGAACTGAACTTAAAAGTATGAACGCAATTTAGGTTTCAAAAATAAATTTTACAATTTATTTTTCTACTTTTCTCAAATGTTCTTGTATGAACTTACGGTTTTTTTTAAAAAATTTTGCCTATATTTGCAACATGAAATGGTGGATTTCAGTTGAATGTGCGTGTTGGATATTCAAAAATTGAAGGAGCTCTCTGCGCTGTGAGTTGATAGTAGCGGCTTGACGCAACTATTCGTGTCCCTTGGATGTGCGTGTTGCATGTTCAAAATTGAAGGCCTTTTCGGTTTTTCTCACTTTTTCAGAGATGCATGGGATTCGTCATTAGTAGCACTCTCATATACTTATGTAGAGATATTGTTGCCGTATCACTTGATTTACTACCAAGGACAGTGCCGCCCCCTGATTGGTCAACGAATCTCAGGATGTCATGGACCACTAGTTCCAGGGGTACATGATTAGGTACACATTTCGCTTTCGACGAAAGGAAGAATGTAATTTTGAGACGTTGGATCATTCAAAATCAAATTATACAAATCTTAGAGGGATTAGAACGAACCTCCGTGCGGTCGGCATTGCGAGTATTCCAGTAGTAATTGAAACACGATTCCGCTTCGCTTTCTTTTTGTTTCATCAGTTTCCAGCTGGGAGACTCCACAGCTGTCGCCAGGATACAGAAAAAAGCGATCGTTGAAATAACCAGTGCTATCAAATTCAGTTGAAAGTAAGTTACGTATATCCCCACACTGCACATGAATGCCTGGCCAAGAGGGATGGCTGCTATGTAGAAACTTATCAAAGCACCTGATGAAAAGAACAAACAAGATACATTTAGAGAGGTGTTTTTCTTTTGTAAAACGCTGAGGAAGCTCAACGTTTAGTTGTCTTTGCAGAAATAATGCGGTCAGATCGCATGCGGTCTATCAAAGAAATCAAGCCTGTTCTGACGGTTTGTTCTTCATATTTAGAATGGCAAAAACACGGAAAAAAGTATTTAGTATTTAGGTACGCCACTCAGAAGTTTATAGGTTAAATTAATGCGAATTTTTCGAAAAAGGGGCAACTTTTTGAGAGGCGGTTTATTGAAACCGCGAGAATGAAATGAAGACACACCGACTCAGGTTTTTTTAAAACATTTTCACGCTTGTGCGGTTTAGTGTTGCGTATGGGTAAATGCACATACACGTCCACGCAAAAATTAATGTCGCAATCGCAATTAGAAGTATTCGAAGCAACGACACCAAAAAACTTTTTCTTATGCTAAATCCTGCACCTACTGAGCAGTTTACTGAGCATTCTCATTTTTCCGAGTCTTTTTCATTCTCACTGATTTTATCATTGTAAGTACGATGCAAGACTCGGTTCTGTTTCCCTTCAGCGGGCCGATTATTGAAATTGATAGAAAAGGAAGACAGAAGGAACATGAAGCAATCATAATAGCGGAAGCGGGTGGTTGCAATGGACAACACTGAGAAAAATTTTTAGTCAGATCAACCAGAAAACTACTTGATCCGATGAGACTACTCCAATGAATATTTCCCCGGAATGGAATGATTCTTGAGTCAACTGGAATAGCCAATTATATTTTTTCTAGTTGAAGTAACTGGAAATTATCCTTGTTTTAAATGGATAGAATCCTTGCGGTAACTGGAATTATCCTGGAAATAACTGGAAAATATCCTTGAAATGAAGGGAAAAATTACTTGGTATCACTGGAAAATTTCCAGAGACTCTGCCCCTAGTGTCTGGCCTTTGAAGGCATGTAAGTATTTATTAAATAAAATATACTTTCAGAATCACAAAATTACGGTCATCTAATTTGATTTACATTTACACAGGATATATTGCCTAAATTCGTCGCGCATTAAATTTTGGGACATACCTGGGGATTGAACCCGGGGATTACCGATTCGTAGCGTAACACCCTAACTGTTACGCCATTGCACCCGATATCACACACAGACGAAATGAGGAATGTTCAGCCACTGCGATGTTTGCGATATTCACCTATAGATGCCAGCATACTAATTGCAAGAAGCTCAAATAATTATGATATACTTTTTAATTTCGTATGCATGTCTTTTCTTTTGCTGTGTGGACAATGAACTCTCAACATTCACATAAAACCGTTACAAGTTTCTGAGCACTTCAGGGAACATGGAATTCCAGTTACGGTAACAGGGCTTTCCCATTTAGCATAACTGGAAAAAATTCAACAAGATTAGTCCAGTTGATTCAAATGAGATGTCCCTTCACATCAAGTACCCTATCCATTTGGATCAACTATTTTTCGGTGTTAAATTAACGTAGAAAAGTTCCAAGTAGACAGTTTCGTTAAACTAACTGTTCTTTTTTTCTCCACGAAGGAGGTAGGTAATAGACCAAATAACGGCAACCAACCAGAGACTCTATAGTTAGTCCATTATTTTCTCCCTTACTCTATCCCTGCTAAAAATGTTCCGTGTGGATGATTTCCATGAAGTTGATTTCCATGAAAAAATGACACGGAAAAATGGAACAGGAAATATTTCCATGTGGCTGATTTCCGTGTGGCTGATTTCCATGTGGCTTATTTCCATGAAAATTTTTCATGGAAACGAAATCTTTTCCGTGAAAGTTTTTCATGGAAACGATTCATTTCCGTGACAATTTTTCATGGAAAGAAAACCATTTGCATAAAAATGATCACAAGAAGGTTTCAGTACCATCCAAATTGCTCACGGAAATTAAATAAATCTTAGAATCAAGACAAAGGAGACAAGCGTCCCAATGGGAGCACATGATATTTGGACCATGCAGACATGCTCAGTAAAATAGAAAATGAACAAACAACACTCACCAACTCGCTCAAGTCTGTAATCCACTGGGTCAGAAAAATCCACTTGAAGACAATGAATCCAAATTTCCGATTAGAACTGGTGCAGGTACGAAGGAACTTTTGAAAACACGATGAGTGCATTGTAAAAATATCTAAAGCACTCTTTAACGTAAGAGAAAAATTAGCACCATGATTTAATAGCTGATCAATACAGAACACCACTCTCAGAAAAGCACTGACACAACACGATTTTCAGTTTAGTTTTAGAGGAGAAAGCATTTTTCAAAAGATGCGACATCATAGATCCACAGCTTAAATAATTTCACGATTTACTACGATCATTGATGATATTAAGGTAGCCATCGATTCTCTACCCGACGTTCCTTCCACACATGACAGGAAACATCTACAGGCATAGAGCAAATGGCACTGAGCAGCAATGTACATCTGATAAGGCAAGCTCCTGGAAGTGTCGATCTGCAAAAATACAAAGCGGGAGACAGATCATCAAATTGATCTACCTATGGTTAATGGCCGTCCTTGGAGACAGACAATAAACTACGTAACAATATATCAACCACCTTTTGATAACAGAACGAATTTAAAATGAGAGCAAGACCCTTCCTTATGGAGGGAGGGCCAAGAAACATTTAAAAACGGAACATTTTACTACTGACAGGTCTGAGCCACTGAATAAAATACATTCCACCAGTCAATAAAATTTTAAATTTTGAATGTTGATGGATAACCTGATTGCCAGTATACATTGAGTTAAACGTTGAAACATCTGATACGTAGAGCGGTTCATTCTCATAGAAGCTTTCGTAAGTAGTTCCAGATAGGTACTTTAAAATTAGACACCGGTCAAATGTAGTACAAGAGAGGAAATGGGTGCAACAAAACTTTAATTGTCCTTGATTCTTTTGAAGACACAAGGAAAATGCAGGCAGTATGAGGATGTTCCAACAGACTACCTATAGCACTCGCCTGCAAGAGTTGGGAAGTTTCTACTTGTGATGAAGTCCGCGGATAATAAGATTTGCACTTAGAGAGTGCAACAGAAGATCCACCATCTTGATTCTGGTCTTTCCCTTCAATGCTAAATAGATGAAAGATTATCTCCCTTCCCACGGAAGGAGTGGATAGATTTATTAGACGTAGACTCTTCGATCAACTTCGTAACCACGGTTAGGAATAGCACATGGTAGTAAATGCATTCGCAAACCAAGAGAATAGAATTCACAATTACCTCGCTCGTTAGAACATATCGACTGAATCGTAAATCGGCAAAGAAAATTAAACTCGAGTTACTTGATCAGTATAGCTTGACATGACAAATGTGTAATGTAAGTACAAGGTGACAGGCTCATACTTAGGTGTGTCCGTCGTCAAGAAGTGAAAGAGAGATAATTTACCTGTGTTCGATGAAACTGAGTATAGTCAAGTAGACGCCGATAATACAATCGATTCTTCGTTAAGAATCATGAAAAGTAGATCAAATTAAGTTTTCATTTTGAAATTCACGGCATGGCATGGCTTGGCTGGCTGGGTGGATTGAATTGAACAATGGTCCGGAGTTCCGAGTGCGAGTTGGACATCGAACAGTTGGACGAGGGACCATTCCGCGGTTCCGCCTTTTGCCTTTTTATCGAGGTTGCGTATGAAAATGAGTGAAAATCAGCCGCTATAATGATTATAGAAAGCCAGTTTTTGTATTTTAATCCTTTTGAAAACATTTGCCTGATAATTATTTAGATAATAAATACAACCCTGGAAGTATCGGCAAGGAACGATTATTCCAGGAACTAGGAACATCTTCACAAAAGTTAGGTTATATTTATCTCTCACATCACCACATCACCTCAAGTAAGTAATTTAATGAATAATTTTTCACTTTCACACCTTTCACAAAAGAATCAAGGACAATTAAAGTTTTGTTGCACCCATTTCCTCTCTTGTACTACATTTGACCGGTGTCTAATTTTAAAGTACCTATCTGGAACTACTTCGGAAGCTTCTATAAGAATGAACCGCTCTACGTATCAGATGTTTCAACTGGTTTCAACTCAATGTATACTGGCAATCAGGTTATCCATCAACATTCAAAATTTAAAATTTTATTGACTGGTGGAATGTATTATATTCAGTGGCTCAGACCTGTCAGTAGTAAAATGTTCCGTTTTTAAATGTTTCTTGGCCCTCCCTCCATAAGGAAGGGTCTTGCTCTCATTTTAAATTCGTTCTGTTATCAAAAGGTGGTTGATATATTGTTACGTAGTTTATTGTCTGTCTCCAAGGACGGCCATTAACCATAGGTAGATCAATTTGATGATCTGTCTCCCGCTTTGTATTTTTGCAGATCGACACTTCCAGGAGCTTGCCTTATCAGATGTACATTGCTGCTTAGTGCCATTTGCTCTATGCCTGTAGATGTTTCCTGTCATGTGTGGAAGGAACGTCGGGTAGAGAATCGATGGCTACCTTAATATCATCAATGATCGGAGTAAATTGTGAAATTATTTAAGCTGTGGATCTATGATGTCGCATCTTTTGAAAAATGCTTTCTCCTCTAAAACTAAACTGAAGAATCGTGTTGTGTCAGTGCTTTTCTGAGAGTGGTGTTCTGTATTGATCAGCTATTAAATCATGGTGCTAATTTTTCTCTTACGTTAAAGAGTGCTTTAGATATTTTTACAATGCACTCATCGTGTTTTCAAAAGTTCCTTCGTACCTGCACCAGTTCTAATCGGAAATTTGGATTCATTGTCTTCAAGTGGATTTTTCTGACCCAGTGGATTACAGACTTGAGCGAGTTGGTGAGTGTTGTTTGTTCATTTTCTATTTTATTGAGTATGTCTGCATGACAGATGTCATCCATTATTACTTTGCATGATGCATATTTAGCTGAAAGATTCTCTTTACACATGCCTAGTGGAAGATACATGTGGGTTTGGAACTGCTAACATGCGAACTTTGAAAAACTACGCTGCTATGGTATAGAAAATCCTACAAGTCCAAGAAGGTCTATGCGCTGATATCAATTACATACTGACATATTCCCGTCAAACAAGTTCCCATGGCTGTCATAGATGGCCTGCCCACAAAGTATGTCTGAAAGGGTGGCCCTAATTTTCATCAGGGAGCTTTGAGTACACCATGTACTTTTTAAGATTATTGTGCTTATTATTGCTTTCACTTGAGTGTAGATGTAAGTACATACTAAGCTTTTATCCATCATACATTTTGGCACATTTCTTTGATTATTGAGCTTCATAAAATTTCAGGTACTTGATTTTCAGGGGCTGAGATCGAAATCATATCATTAAAAAAAATTGGTTCCAGCAATTCTTTTCAAATTCTTTACAAAAAAATTTAGAGGATTTAATAACTGAAGATAAAAACATAACATGCTAAACACTACCTTCTGATGAAAAAGTACTTAAGTGATGACCAAAATTGAGACTTTTTTCGATCACCCTGATATGGGGATCTTCTTCACCTCCTTTCTAAACATACGCCTGAGAAGAAAAAATTTGACTGCTAATGCAACCCGCAACAATGATCGTATAGCTCTTCTTTCGGTTTTTTCCTTTTTCCCTTCATTCCCCCCCCCCCCCCTTCCAAAACTTAAGATTTTTCCTTTTCATGTCATAATGAGCCCATAGCACAGAAGTTTTCAAAAATGATTGGAATTCACGAAATTTCATTTTATGAAGTTACATATAAAATCTTGCATCTCTGGTTTGAACCGTATACCGAGTATAATTCCTTGGCGCGCACCTTGCGGAGCGCCTTCAACATCGTAGTTATGCTTCAAACGCGACACTCACGCTCCGATGTGTAATTTTCGCATGTTGCGCATGTCGGAGCGTATGTCCAGTTTAGAATTGCCCAAAAATTGAAAGATTTTAAAGCCGCGAAATTCATGTTTAAATCCGCAATTTTTATTTCCATGCCGAACTGAGAAGGGGATTTTCAATTCCATGAAGGCTTGATGGAAATGACTTGGTTTCCGTGTGAGTTGCATGGAAGTGTTATGAGTTCCATGTCGAGCTCACAAGGAAATATTTTCATTTCCATGAAGACTTGATGGAAATGACTTGGTTTCCGTGTGAGTTGCATGGAAACGTTATGATTTCCATGTCGAGCTCACAAGGAAATGTTTTCATTTCCATGACGGCTTGATGGAAATGACTTGGTTTCCATGTGAGTTTCATGGAAACGTTATGATTTCCATGTCGAAGGACATGGAAGTCAGACGATTTCCATGAAATCACATGGAAATCGGGTCATTTCCACGTGAATCCACATGGAACATTTTTAGCAGGGATGTCTATTGGAGCCACACACATCAACCAATAGGATCGCTCCATACTTCCTATGTTTTCTTTGTCTATCGATTTCAATTATCAGCCCACAGAACTGAGTCCCAGCACGAGTCTCTCTTACTCCTCGCATGATAAACGAAATGAAAAAGGAGGAGAGGAACCTCTGATGTATTTGTCGGCGATCTCGGCGATGAAGATGGGTCCGATGATGAGCTGAATACTGGAGCCGAGTCCGCCGATGAAGTTGCCGGCCATCAACCAGAGAGGAGACCGGGCGAACAGGATGAGCGCCCACGCAACGATGTAGACCACCGCGGTGATGAGCAGGTTCCTCCTCCGTCCCTGCCGGACCAGCATGAACCCGAAGAGAATCGGCAGAAGACACAGGCCTAGAGACCACGTGGAGGCGATGATCGAGATCTCGCTCTGGTCCACGCTGAACCCGGCGTCGCCCTCCAGGAGCTGCTCGATCGCCAACGACGGCCACGTTGCGAACTGCCCGAAACCGAAGGGTAAGATGCTCACTGAAAACGTCATCATTTCATGTGCTAAATAACCGTTGCCAACGGATGTTGCCAGTGTTCGCCTGGGTCGAATATTCTTGGGGTGCTGATCGGCCGTGATAGCGAAAAGAGCAGTAAGTGCAAAAATGAAGTTTCGAGGAAACGGGCTCAGAAGCTTCTGACCGGAAATTTCTATCACTAGACAAGGTACACATTTCAGCATTCTGATACACTCTATCTGATACATGCTTCTTAGCCAAAATTTAACGTAGAACACGATGCGCACAACGAAAATTACTGAAATTAACTCCTTACGAAGATATTCAATAATTCTTGATGCGTGAATTCAAACCACCCGCTCTTGGAAACTCAATGCTCTACGTGATTCACATCGCTCGCTAAAAGTTTATCATGACAGTCTCTGCAAAGCAAAAGTCTGGCAACCTCAATCTTGACGCTTTGGCTCAGCCATAGCGAATTGCTAATAGTTTGAACAACACCTGGTGGGAAATGAACATTGCTTGATTGAGAAGATTGCTGAAACCGTTGTAGTGCGCGATTTGACTCACGTAGAGCTTTGAGTTTCTCGTGAGCGGACACTTCAAATTCCTTGTAACCAATGTGAAATAAAAACGTTAATATCTTCCTGAGGATTTGGTTTCAGTCATTTCCGTTGCGCAAATCGTGTTTTGCGTAAAATTTTGGTTGATAAACATGTATCAGAATCTTTTAATTCGTACCTTGTCTAGTGGTCCATTGCCACTGATCATTCGAAAGGCTCCTAGAAATCGTTGGATGATTGAAGATCGACTAGTTTTATTTTAATTACATGAAAAGGGCGTTTTCCATGTTCATGCTAGGTTATTGTTTGGCAAGACAGCCGTAACTGATATCTACCGCATGCTTTCGTGGTTGCGTTTTGGACGCACAACAAACACATTTTCAGGATAGAAATTGGCAGAGGAGCGCGGTACTATACTTGAAAGCACTTTTTCATTAGCTCTCTGGAGGAATATCGTCACTTACTGCTGTCTTGCCTGAAACTGCGCCATTTTTTGCGCACTTACGGCTTTCTCATATGTCTTGTTGCCATGAAAATAAGATGAATTTTTCTGTTTTAGTTATTTCAGTGATTTCAGCTAAAAGAAATTAGACGAATTTTGAAGGAAACCCGATTTCGAAAATTCGACCCTTACTGCTCTCTTCGCTATCACGGCAGTGATATACGTTTCTGGGGCCCCCCTATATTATCTGAAGGTCCAATTTCTGTATAGGTGGTTCAAGTTATGGGGGCCCCTGCAGGAGTCTTGCCGGGGCTCCCTATAAGCCACCCGTTAGAATTTCTGGGGTGCTTAAGCACTCTACCACCCTTGGCCAGACTACTCCTGGATGTTGCAAGTCACTAGCCATCCTAAGATTGCCCTGGTAAAAACTGGCGATAGGAGCTGCCTTTCAAAATACCATAGGAGTTCTTATAGCCGACTGAAGAGGGCGATAGGAAATCATTAAGCTGGCTGTAGAAAGTGGAAAAAATCATACGGCCGGGCTACACGAAGCGATAAAAAATTATGCAGCCCGGCTATTGTTCCTATCGCCGGGCTTTACATTTTATCGCCTGACTGTCGCTTTTTCGCCATCGGCTGCAGAAGGCTATAAGAAAGTGAGTAGAAATTCTTGTGCTTTGTAAATCCTTAAGTTTGTACGGAATCACCTTAATATTTACGAAGCGCACATTATATTTTCCTTTAGTACATATTTTTTTTCACCAATTAAAATGAGAATAGTCCATACAGAGTGTGCAAACATTTCAAAGTCATGAGTTGAAAAACGCTGACTCCGCGAGATTAAATATTAGAGCCTAACACAAAGCGGCGCACTGGCGCCTACAAACCTAACAAGGATACTTCACGCATTGCGCAATGCGTGAAGTATTCCAGTTAGGTTTGTAGGCGCCAATGCGCGTTCAGCGCTGGCTGCCCGCCCGTCGCGCCGCAACGTACCGCGGCGCTTGAAGCAACTATTTCACACCAGAGGTATTGCACAGTATCATACGAAATTGAAGGCGCTCCAACATATTAGGAATGGCAGGCATCCTTCTAAAGTGCGGAGTTTTCCTCGCAAACTAAATCAAGATACTGCGGCCCAGAAAGAGAGCGGTAGTCCAAAAACTCACTAAGTCCTAGCATCTGTAATTAGCAACGTTTAGCATACACTTTATCGCCAGGCTGTTGCTTAATCGCCATCGGCTATAAAAGGCTATAAGAAATTCATTTGCCGGCTACAGAAGCTATTGGAAATCTTACAGCCGGCTGTAGGTCTATGGTATTTTGGAACACAGATTATACTGCCAATTTTTACCAGGGTGTTCCTATGATTCTTGTCTCGAAGAGAACCCATCCCAGTTGATCTTCGAGAATACGGCGCACAGATCAAAAAAATTCGGTACCTATGGCGGAAGTTTGCAATGTCGCAAACCAAGAAACTTTCCTTTTAGTTTCACAGTTGATTTGCGGATTCCTGTAAGAGCGAGCTTCTCTGCACAATTACTAAGCTTTTCGTCTGCGCTATTCAATACGATGTTTCAAACTTGAAGATAATTATTCAGCATTACAAGTACAAAAAAATGCAATAGCATTTCGCCTCCATTATTTCTGTGTAACTGCTGAAGCTGCAGAGACAATTGATTCATATTTACGATCGACGCACCTAGTAATGAAGGGTTTGTACCCATGTCTTAGTCATCGCAAGTAAATGTGCCCTAGAAAAAAACAAGTAAAAACTACCTAACATAAGACTCTTAGCGTTTTAAAGTCAAATTCTCTTTTTTATTTCGAAATGGTCTGAAATTGAGCCAACAACCAAATTCAGAGAAGAAATGGAGGAAGAGCGTTATAATATTTCTTCGTAACGTCTCGACGGAACATAGATGAAAGTACGCTCTCGTTTCTGAACGAATACGACTACACATTTTTTTTACTAGATTGTGTGGAAGAAAATATTAACCGTATAGCATAGCAATCTCTTGTACTTACCAGAACAGCAAACCAAAATCTGTCGTAAATACCCCTTGTTCTCTGATATCCATGCTGACGAGATCATTTCAATGAGTAGGCCCACAACAAGATCTGTTCATACAAATAGTGATACTCTATGCGTCATCCACTCGTGAGCCTAGTGTCTTCATGTTGATTTAATGCACTTTAACTGACCACACACAAACACGGCAATGAAAAACTTACACAACTCCATTGTTTAGGTAGTTTCCCGTCAATTCCGTTGAAGGTTAAACCAAAGATATGACATATCTATCCGTCCTCGAGACCAATACCTGTAATTTTCGTCTCGCTTTCTTAAAATTTCGTTTAAAAAAAAGGAAACACCCAACGCGCAATTAAATACTCAAGACTGATTCCTACGGAACACCACTAATAGTAGTAAAGGGAACATATAATAATAGCACATATTCCTTAGTGGTATACATACCTTAGTATGGTACGAGATACCTTGATTCACAGACAGAGAACCATTAGTTCATATATGACTATTAGTGGTGTTCCATATGAACTAAGTACTAAGTATTGGTTTATGAAGCCATAAATTCTTCTTTGTATTACGGTGCGACGCGATGATAAGAATTTAGGAGTTATGCTGAGAATAGAATTGGGATTTAATGGTTCAACTTCCAATCCATCGTATTTAATGTAAGTATCCTCCTCTACCAGACAAAATGTTACTACAAAAGGACATAAAAATAGGTACTTTTCTTGAGGTCATTTTGGAAAAGATCTCGATGCTTTCGCCCCGTCTCACTACTCAAGTAGCAGAGGTTGCAACAACTTGCAACAAAATCGTTTGATTCTTGCAACTAATAGATTGATGTGCAGATTGCCTACTCTCTCCCCTGAAGGAGTTATCATTGTTGGAACTAGTTGCAATTAAGTTGAAACATGTTTCAACTTCAAAGTATTGCTGGTTGCCTATCTTAAGATTTTAAACAACTTTGGTGCAGCAATTTTGCAATGTCAGCAGGTTGCAACTTTGTCTTCCGATCAGATCGCCGAAATTCGGCACTTATCGACCAAAAGTTGACCGAAAGTTGCAACGAGTTGCAACTAATATCATCATTGTTTCAACATTTTGCAACTTTTACATTGAAAAATGCTACTTGCATTTCCAACCACTTACTTAGGTACTTGCATTTTCCAACGAGCAAAGTTACTTTGCTCGTTGGAAAATAAAGAAGCAGAAACATATTTAATAGAAGATGCTTTCATTTCCTCATGCCGCAATCACACGCTGAATGTGGCTTGAATGTGGAAGTCATCGGCCCGATGCCTGAATTTTGCGCGTGACGCGCAAAATTCAGCAACGATTCTCAGCGACCATCGGATAATGTCGGATTTGTCTGAACTATTCGAATAGATTTGATACACAATTGGATGAAAATAACTTGAATTAGTGAAATTTCAGCTGTTGAGCGCTTACTGTTAACTGCCAAATTCAGCGTGTGATCGCGGCATCAGGCACTAATACAAGAAAGCCATTCCAACAACAAAAAATGTTGAACAACCAAGCAAATCGTTCTCTTGGTTCCAAAACGTTAAAAACAGAAACAAAAGAGCGATATTGACGCCAATATCAAAGTGCAACTATTCGTGACTGAAGGATGTCCGTATTGCATGAGTAGAAATCGAAGGCGCCTTGGCAGTTCTCACGCAAGCAGACATGTAGGCGCAACCTGTTTTATGAGTTTTGAGTTATGATGCTTTGCTGCTTCTGTGAAAAACAAGGATAGCAAAGATGAGGAGCCACCTATGGCACCTACTTTACTTATCGGAAAACTCTCGCCAGCGAATCTTCATCGAATCCGCCCTGCAACTTCCTTATGGGGATACATAGTTTTGCACCTCGGCTATCGATACTCAGTATTCAAAATTGCATTTTCTAAATTTGGAGGGATATTCCTGCCAGCCATATCAGAATGGAGATGTTGCACGTGTGAGGAATTTGCGATTTGACTATACATTCTTATGTAAAAGTTCGCGAGAAACACGATGGTGTTACTGGTTTTCTCTGAAATCAACTCCCAAGCTCAAATAAAGCTCTCAAGTTGAGGCCAAGATGGAGGGGATAACCCACGCTATCCTGAGAGTCCACATCTACATCAAGACAAACTCTCCATGCAAAGATAGGGAGCAAATACATTGACAGAGCTGCCACTTTATTTGGGGACTCCAAAACTGAAAACACAGCATCACTGCTAATGTATATGCTCCCTATCTTTGCATGGAGAGTTTGTCTTGATGTAGATGTGGACTCTCAGGATAGCGTGGGATATCTCCTCCATTTTGGCCTCACTTTGAGAGCTTTTTTTGAGCTTGGGAGTTGATTTCAGAGAAAACCAGTAACACCATCGTGTTTCTCGCGAACTTTTACATAAGAATGTATAGTCAAATCGCAAATTCCTCACACATATGCAACATCTCCATTCACCGATTATATCGCGAAGTCCTTTATATTACAATATCAGGTTATCAAATTGAGGGAATGTCTATCCACCCAGGAAAGCTCATAGTCAGCTCAAGAAATTCCGTTCATGAATTACGTAAGTCACTTTTTCGGCAGTTTTGACCCCCATCCCCCTTGTAACACGCTTTTGTAACGTATGTCCCTATCCTTCAACATTGGCGTAACACTCTCCTCGAACCCCCCCCCCCCCTCCCCCTCCCTGGAGCGTTACGTACTTTATGAACGGTCTCTCACACTTGGACGTATTTCTGTCAAACGGAACTATGTGCATTAAGAAATGAGCCCTGGGACCCGTAAGGAAATATGCATAACAGGGATCATGTCTTAATGCGCATAGTTCCGTTCGACAGAAATACGTCCATTTGATTGAGGCAATTTGATGTCTTAAGGATGAAGGCAACCGGAGCTCAGTCTTAGGATGGATTGGGTGGAAGGCGGCTGCAGGATGTCAAGTGACGAACACAAATGCTCTGGGTACATTCGTAGTGATTTACCTTAAGGTGATTCGATGGACGCCATATTTTGTGTCAGAACGGCATTCAATATATCGCATCAATTGGCTCCATTTTTTCAGCTATTCGTCATTTTTCTCCAATTTTGAGATCGCAATTCTGTTGTCAGGAGACTAAAGCACTCACTTACCAATTTTAACAAAGAAATTCAACGTAATAAAGGCGTGTTTTTTTTAGAGAGAAAACATCGCATTCGATACTGATATCGAAACTGCACTCGGTTGCGATATTTTCTCTCTAAAAAAACCACGTCTTTATTACGTTGAATTTCTTTGTTAAAATTGGTAAGTGAGTGCTTTAGTCTCCTGACAACAGAACTGCGATCTTATAATCGGAGAAAAATGACGAGTAACTGAAAAAATGGAACCAACTGATGCGATATATCGAATGCCGTTCTGACACAAAATATGGCGTCCATCGAATCACCTTAACATTGTTACTATCTTAAAAAATAAATGCGAAGAATAAAGACAATTCTCTCGAAAAAGTATAAAAATTTAAATGCATGCTTCATTACAAAAACCTGCACGTAACAAATTATCTCAAGACTGAGTAGGTGTAACTTTCTCTAGAAGAGAGCAAAATTGTTATTGTGTCTTTTTTTCAAAAAGGCATTACGTTGCCTTCCCACGTGTAGAAACCTTTCTTGTTCTTCTCCTTTAGTTTGAGGAAAGTCGCGATGAGTCCGTTTACGCTGGTCGTGGCGTCGATGGCCCCGTGAGCACCTCCCATTTTAGTCCGAACGTGTCCTGGATGGAAGGACTCCACTAAAATCCCGTCCTTCTCCAGCTCAATCGCCAAGGATTGCGTGCTCATATTCAAAGCAGCCTGGAAGAAAATGAAACAAATCAAGATCAGGCCTTTCATACTCTAGTTTTTCAACTAATCCAGACGACCATTGAAAGAAATATCAAGACTCAAGGATTGAAATTGTGAGTTACTCGGGGCCAAAAGAGCTTCATTGCTTCATTCTTCAATTTTTTATATTTTCGTGTCGTACACTGGAAAAAAAACACATTGGATCTAGAGTCCAGACTCTTAAAAACATCGAAAAGATAAAGTACTCTTGAATTCTTGATTCAATCAGAATCTAGCTTAAATCAAGAACCAAGCCTCTTAATTTTAGCGGATTTCGTTTTGATTCAAGCAAAAATCAGATTGAATCAAGAGTATTTTTTCTTGTCAATATTTTCAATATTCTGGACGCTAGATCCAATGTGGTTTTTTTTTTCAGTGTAGAATAGATTACTTGCATGTGAGTGGTTGAAAAGTTAACTTTTTTCTGCGTCTTTGTGATTAGGTTCTTACTTACCTTACTTTCTCGGTAACACCAGCGCATGGCTTTATCATTTAAAGCAATCGATCCGAGAAACGAGCTTATGTTGAATACTGCCGCCCTCTGCATGGAAAGTCCTGCAACGTTAACAATTAAATGGATGAGTTGGAAGGAAATTATGAACATATCGTCAGAAAAATTCGCTCTCTTTGTTATTCTTATACATGGTGTCCAGATTATTATTAAATAGACGGGTATTTATCATGATCCTGGATGTCTCTTGTACGGGGATTTTTATTAACTGTCTGATTGTCCGCGCCCTACAGAGTGTCGAGAAATTTGGATGCCTGTTTTCCATCGTGTGTTCCCTGCGGTAAGAGGCACGTTGGAAATTAAAAATGATGCAAACTTTATAAACAAAATAGATATAGGTGGATGAGTGAAACCAATTCCAGTGAAAACCCCGCTACTATTCAAATAGTGCCTCCGGAAAATTTGAAAACTCGGGGAAAGTCATATGCCAGTGTTCTAGCCCCAGCTCAATCACTTCCCAATGATCAAAGTTTTCAGTCTGATAAGCGTACCAAGGGCTTAGAAGACCTAGTTTTAAAGCAAACGGAGCAGATGGAGGGATTGACGATTATCATTAAGGCTTTTCTCCCTGTTCTACTCGGGGGGGGGGGAGGGGGGGGGGTGTGTACTCCGGCAGCAGCAGTGGTGGCTGGTAATGGTGGCGTCTCTGCCAGTAATCCAATCTCTTTCCGATGCTTTGATTAGCATTTAGTTTCTCTCGTGCGTGTAAATGTTTGTATCGTCAACAAGTGCATTCTTTTTCATACAGTGCAGCGGAAATTAAAAAATTGATCACGCTGTTTAAAATGACCAAGAAAGAGGGAGAAAATCAAAATTTGTGAGATCTCTGGACTTCGGCAGATAATTTAGATATTTTGGTGTAAGTTTCTTACCATCCCCTTTAGTTGCGTTAACTTGAGCCGATCGCTTCAATAATGGACGGAATGCCTAAAAACGAGAGAGAAATAAAAATTAGAGCCAACAATGTAAGACCTCTTGGTATCCCACCCAAATTGTCTACTCGTACAGTAAGATATAGAGTGCTCTTGCAAAGTAATCTACATTACTCACTAATCTTCGTGTTGCTACACTCTTGATAAAAGCACTTGGTCGTTAAAAGATGCAAGTATTTGGCCTCCCCGGCCACGCTACCCTGGTAAAAATTGGCGATAGGAGCTGCGTTTCAAAATACCATAGGAGTTCTTATAGCCGACTGAAGAGGGCGATAGAAAATCATATAGCTGGCTGTGGAAAGCGGAAAAAATCACACGGCCGAGCTACACGAAGCGATAAAAAATTATACAGCCGGGCTATAGTTCCTATCGCCGGGCTTCACACTTGATCACCTGGCTGTTGCTTTTTCACCATCGGCTATAAAAGGCTATAAGAAATTGTGTAGACATTCCTGTGCTTTGTAAATCCTTAAGTTTGTACGGAATCCCCTTAATATTTACAAAATGCACATTATATATTCCTTTACTACATATTTTTTTCATCAATTAAAATGAGAATAATCCATACAAAGTGTGCAAACATTTCAAAGTCATGAGTTGAAAAACGCTGACTCCGCGAGATTAAATATTAGAGCCTAACACAAAGCGGAGCGGCGGCGCACTGGCGCCTACAAACCTAACAGGGATACTTCACGCATTGCGCAATGCGTGAAGTATCCCAGTTAGGTTTGTAGGCGCCAATGCGCGTTCAGCGCTGGCTGCCCGCCCGCCGCCGCGCCGCAGCGTACCGCGGCGTTTGAAGCATGACTATTTCACACCAGAGGTATTGCACAGAATCATCCGAAACTGAATCGAATATATTAGGAATGACAGGCATCCATCAAAAGTACGGAGCTTTTATCGCAGAATAAATCAAGATACGACGGCCCAAAAAGAGAGCAGTTGTCCAAAAACTCACTAAGTCCTAGCATCCGTAATTAGTAACGTTTAGCACACACTTTATCGCCAGGCTGTTGCTTAATCGCCATCGGCTATAAAATGCTATAAGAAATTGTGTTGCCGGCTATAGAAGCTATTGGAAATCTTACAGCCGGCTGTAGGTCTTTGGTATTTTGGAACACAGATTCTACTGCCAATTTTTACCAGGGTAGGAAGTATCTTTCCGCAAAGAAGGCGTTACTTACGAGACGACGCGACACTTTTCGTCAAAGCGTCTCTAGCAACCGCATTAATCGTTAATCGCTAATACACGCGCGTGCTGTTACAATGTTAACTGGGCTTTTAAATGATGTGACTTAGCCTCTATGGCCACGAGCCGTATCCAAATATGCCTCTTGTTAATAAGTGGCGCCCACAAAAGCGCCCTATTTTCGAAGAGAGACTCGAGACGCCACGCCTTCTAAAGGCGCCTTCTTGTTTATTCAAAATTCAGCTTCAATGGGTGACTTTCCATCTAAAGAGGGACCTGTTGTCCCTATATCAGTGCCTTATCACCTTCACCTGAGAATTTGTTCTACTCCATCGCGTTCCCACAAAGAATTTCGAGAGGACTTCGTGGTCGGTTTTCATTTGAGAGAATACAACAGAATTGGAGATCTGAAGGCATTGCAATGGAGATGCACGCATTTTTCGACTTAGCTATATCGAAATGTAAATTATTCGACCCTAAACGAAATGCTTTCCTTCCTTTGTATATTCGGCTTGTCTTGAATTTCTTACTGTTTTCTGTAACAAATCGTTGAAAATATCACATTAAATTGATGGGTCCAACACAAGTAGGGCACAAGATGATCAGCAAGTGCTTACCTTTGTCAGTATCACAGGGGCAACGCTATTGATTGTGATCGTTGTAATGAGTGCATCAGGTGTAACGCCATCTAGAGCCTCTATTCCTGGCATGTACCCGGCATTATTTATGAGCAAGGTTAATCCCTTTTCCCCGACGATATTTTCAACCTCACCGACTACTTTCTCGTACGTATCAAATTGCGTTACATCTAGAAAAATAGACAAGACAGTTAATTAACTAACTTTGAGTTCCAAACCAGCAAGTTGCGCTTCAGTTTCATCGATCGTTTCAGCAAAAATCGTAAAACTCATTTGTCTTTCATTTATTTCTGCCACCAATTATTATCAAATGTTTTGAGTCATTAAATTTGAAAAACTAACTTACCTTTTGTCTCCTGTCACTCCCAAATGTGTAAACCTTTTCGTTCCCTGTCTTCTCAAAATTAATGTATCTTTTTATTTCTACTTTCAGCCGATAAGTCCCTGATCCCACGCTTCTAGTAAAGATACTTTGAGAGCGATGAATTTCTCGTACCTAAAGGTAAGACTACCAATCGTTTATTTATTAACAAGTATATATTTCTTTTAATTACGTGTTTATTTATAAAAGAATCAGCCGATTTGTGTAAGCCATTCCGAACTGTCAAGCATTCATTGTATATTTATTTAAAAATCTCTCGAGATAAATTACATCTATTTATTACACCGCACAACCCAAATCGACCTTTTGGCCTTGATGTTTGTCATCTATATAAGCACTCAGTTCAAAGCTCCTAAAAAAATTTTAAGTCATTAATACTGGGAATATAAATTTTTCCTGTTACCTGTTGCTCTCAATATGTATGCACCATATCGATGGTGAAACTGCAGGAATGCGTACTATCTCCAGGGAGCGACGTTACAGACTTCCTGTCATACTTCATTTTTTTATTTAAAAAAAAAAAAAAAAAAAAAAAAAAAAAAAAAAAAAAAAAAAAAATCTGCGTCATTTCTTGATAATTTCGCCGATTTTTTTTCTTCTGTGAGAAGAGTTATTCATGAAAATTTCAAACACTAATGTTGGTCTGTTTTCCTTCGATTACATTAAATGGAAGAGGAAATGTTGAAACATCGTAAACGAAATACGCACTCCTACAGTTTCATTGTCGAATAGTTCCCTCATGTTCCCCCCAAAAAACTTCTTCTCTTTACTTCTACTTTCAGCTAAAAACGCACTGGGGCCAATACCGAAGCCCAGTACCACTAACCCAGTACCAGAATCGTTAACGTAGGCTTTCCGTTCAGAACAAGCCCATTAATGTGCAACCCAATTGACAACGTTATTTGACATCGATATTCACTTTGCTTTAATCTCTTCCACAATGCGTGTAAGTATTATACTTGATGCAAACCAGACAATTTTTACAGTGGAATTTTAGAAATCGTTAGCTTTAAGTTAAGTAAAGTTCAATTCAGTTTCAATGAAGTTTGGGAATAGTTGGGTGCTCATGTCCATCAATAAATCAGTTATTTCTGTATTAACGATGAATTTCAAAATAAGAAGGGAAATGCGAAGAATTTTTGACTCACCTAATTTTAGAATATGAACTTTGGGACTAGTTTTTTTCACCTCCTGCAAAGCCTGTAAAATTAAAGTACATTTTGTGAAACGTTGAAAATCTACTTTTGGAAAAATGTTAACTATTTCTTTATATCACTACCAAGAATTTTCAATGCTCCCCCTAAAAAAATACAACCGCAGATTTTTTTTCCAGTCCCTATCGAGTGATACATTGTTGGAGGAGTTATTAAAAAATTACAAACTTTTTCGAATATTCTCATCTCGCTTACCGCTTCAAAATGGAGGCCTGCTAGAGTTGACCTTTATTAAAACTGTGGGAAGACACAAGAGAATTCGCTCCAAAATTCTTCTGATTTATGCTCTGCCGGAAGATTGCACTACAATTATTTAGATTGTCATGAAAAAAGAGAATGGGTTTGTCACTTGGCAGGGGGATGATGACTTTTGACCTCTCCCACTCCTCCCCCAGAAAAAAATGATAGTAATACTATCTTCATCAATGGATGTGTACTCTAAGTGTAACTCTGAAACTCTCATACTACAAACATTCAAAAGATATTCATCCATCATAAGAATGTTGCCCTAAATACGTACATTTATCAATAAGAAGAGAAAAAGTGGATTGCATTTTGCAAAAAGGAACCTCTATAATTGCAATGATGCTAAGATTGTGCAACTTTATCCTTTGCAATAAAATTGCGGAAATTGTGAAAAACTATGAAATTTAGATGGTAATTTTTGTCTTAAATTTACAGTTTTTAGCGAGTAAAATAGAAACTATTAAGGGATAATCTGGTTTTTCCTCCAAGACAAAAGAAGTTGCACAATCTTAGCAACATTGCAATGCTAGTGGTTCCTTTTTGCAAAATGCAATCCAAGTATGTCGCTTTCGTCAAACATAGTTGTCTGTGTACTTACCGTGGCATTTTCAGGGTTGCGACAAGTTGCAATGATAATTTGAACGTTGACTGAGGGATTACTCAAGAACTGAGTAACGAACTCCAATCCTATTCCTTGACTAGCACCCGTGATTAGAGCTGAGTAAATATTGGCCATTGTTCCTCTATTTTATCTTTGGATAAAAAAAAGGACAAGTCTGGTGTTATTTATGGTTAAGCACATGTATAGTCACGAGGCGAAGTTGTTCTAAAATCAATAGCACAGCTAAAACAAAGATTACTATCAATAGAACAGTCAACTCTCCTCAGCGTCTCGAAAAAGAACGTTTCCCATTGAAGTACGGTCACCCAAGTAGCACGGATTGCAATGAGTAGCAATTGCATTGTAAAAATATATTGCAATTCCACTGAGTGCCGTGTATATTGCGTAGCTCCTATTTGAAGGGGCCCCATTTATTGAAACTTATTGCAATAAAATTGAAATAATTTGCTACTTTTCATTGCGTTGCATATTGCCTATCTTTCAGACAAATGGAGCTCATTTTTTGTATTGTTTAAAATCGGCATAAATCGACCCAATGATGTAAAAAATATTGCAATTAAATGGTAAAAAAATTACAATCTTATTGAAATCAAATTGCAATTCAATTTCAATATTTTCGCTGCAGTGCGCCACTTGGGCATTTTTCATACCCCGACCAAACTCCCGTAAGAAGCATCCCAAAAATGTTCGCTTTGTGTCGTACTTCATTCTAGAATAGGTTAGGTTAGGCTAGAATGAAGTACGACACAAAGCGAACATTTTTGGGATGCTTCTTACGGGAGTTTGGTCGGGGTATGAAAACTGCCCAAGTGGCGCACTGCAGCGAAAATATTGAAATTGAATTGTAATTTGATTTCAATAAGATTGTAATTTTTTTACCATTTAATTGCAATATTTTTACATCATTTGGTCGATTTATGCCGATTTTAAACAATACAAAAAATGAGCTCCATTTGTCTGAAAGATAGGCAATATGCAACGCAATGAAAAGTAGCAACTTACTTCAATTTTATTGCAATAAGTTTCAATAAACGGGGCCCCTTTTTGAGGGCCAACTGGTTTTGCATCCTCAATGCAACGTTCAAAGATTTTTACCGTGCGCAAACTCCAGAGCTATATTTGGATTACATGTTGCAATCAGGAACCACTATTTCTGACCCACTTTAGAAACCACATGCATGTCATTAGTTTCCCTATGCAGGTATGTGCTTTTATGGGTGATCCGAAAATAGTGGTTCCTTAATGCAAAATGTAATCCATTTCTTGTATACGCTTTTTACAGGCGCGCTACTGTAACATAAACACTACTGTGATGCATCTTCTGAGTTGTTTTATCATTATTATCCATTTTTTACAGTTTTAATGTAAATTCGGTAACTTTGAAACATGGACGGATTCACCTACCTACCACCCATGGGCCGCCTGTATTTTGCCGCCCCCTTCGCATTCGTTTTGAAACTCGATAAAAACCATCAAATGAACGTGTCAGCGGGGGAGGGGTGCATAAGACGCATTTACTCGTGTTGAACACATTTTTTGGGAAAGCCCTGTCAACACTACTAGCAAAAGTTCACGGAACTTTGCGCGAAAGTTAAGTTCCGTAAACCTATCTCTGTGTGGACAAGGCCTTCCATTCATAAGAAATGAACGAAAAAATTATGAAAGAACAAACATAAATGTGGATCAATGATTTTAACTTCCGCCGCCGCGCCGCGCAGACCGCACCGTGTTTGGCGCAACGCGTGAAGTATTCCGACAGTCTTGTAGGCGCTATGCGTTTCACGCCGACCGCTGCTAAACGCACTGTGTTAGACGTGACGCGTGAAGTATTCACTCAGTCTTGTAGGTGCTATCCGTTTCACGCTGACCGCACTGTGTTTGATGCAATGCATGAAGTATTCGTGCAGTCTTGTAGGCGTTAATATGTGTTCCATGCCGATCGCCGCGCCAAGGGCTTCTCCTATTCATCTCAAGTCCTCGTTATCATTTCTATCTAAGTCGCGCCATTCCAGGTCAAATTGCGTGTTTGGTCTCTCTCTTAACTCGACTTATTGAAGGTGCTGTCTCTTGTATCACTAAGAGACAGCAAATTAGAAATTACTATACTCTCAGGAAATGAGAGATTTTGTCGCCTTTTCTCGTTTGTAATTTTGATTTTTATAAATCCGATTTTGTTTATACCTACACTTTAAAAAATTGCAAATTTTTGCCGCCCCTTAGATTTGCCGCCATGGGCCGCGGCCCATGTGGCCACCCCCTTAATCCGGCCCTGCTTTGAAATCTAGTGAGATGCGCATAGGAAATCATACGTACGTAATTTCAAGAATCGGACTGATGAATATCCTCAGAGAGTTGCCAGCAAGTGAGTAATACTCAAACACGATTTTACCAATCATTCACAAACGAACACGAAGCGTTCATCACCATGTAGAAAATCAGGCTTCACAAGTAGATTCACTCGTTCCAGTAAAGATTAATTATAAAAAAATTTCATCGAAACATTACTTAAAAGTTATGCCCAGAGTCAACAATTTAATCTCATGCGCGAAGAGACGGTTGACAACACGCGTGGGACGCGAGGCACTTATCCGACTACATCCGCGATACTGTCAGCCTAATAAACCTTGCGAGAACGTGTTTCAAAATCCCCCCATTCAGATACAGGGTTATTCAAAAGTTACGCACCACTGGCCATAACTTTAGTTCTAATTATGCTATCGATTTGCGGTTTGTGGCGTCCTTCCTCATATCGAGGGGGAAACTTTTTGAGGTACTTTGTAGTTCTTCACCCCCCCAGGAGGAGGGGGGGCGGGGGGCAACTCAAAAATTTCAAATGGCAACCCCCATCATGTGATACATCGTTAGAAAGAGCATGAAAAAAGAAAATTTTTGGCGCAAACCGGAAGTCGATCTGACCCCCCTGTCAAAAGTTAGGGGGGTCCAAAGGTTATTTAGGGGGCCCGTACCTTCATTTTTTAGAGTAGCTTCGGCGGCTCTTGGACATACCGTTTCTCTTTTCAAAGAGTCCTCGAATACTCCAAGTCTGATACCGAAGTCTTTATACTGCCCCCGGGTCACCACAGCCCCCCCGTAGGGGGGGATGGGCCTGTTACAATGAAACATTGCATTAAAATGCGAAAAGTCACAGAAGAGCTTCAAACTTAGTATCAAATCCGAGTGGAACTTCTTGCCAATGTTAAAGCAAACGCAGCTTGCGACTTTAAAGTGAGTTTTCAAAACTCTTAGCCCCCTGCCCCCCTCATTTTTGGTTGCAGAGCGGGTAAAAACCGGGAAATTCACTACAAATAATGCCCGAAACTATTGTCCAACTTAAGGAGGACCCTTGAAACGTTGCGATCAGTCGGAGAATTGAAATACAAGGACTGTCACCCCCTTAAAGTACGGAAACATCCAAAACACCCCCGCTGCCCCCCTCATTTTTTGTTGCGGAGCGGGTAAAAACCGGGAAAATCGCCAGAAATGATGCCCCGGTTCTTACCAGCTCTGCAACGAAAAAAGAGGGGGGCAGCGTGGGTTTTATGGATGTTTCCGTCCTTAAAGTGGGCGGCAGTTCCTGTGTTGCAGTTCTCCGACTGAGCGCAACGTTTCAAGGGTCCGCGTCAAGTTCTACAGTGGTTTCGGGCATCATTTCTGGCGATTTTCCCGGTTTTTACCCGCTCCGCAACAAAAAATGAGGGGGGCAGCGGGGGTGTTTTGGATGTTTCCGTACTTTAAGGGGGTGGCAGTCCTTGTATTTCAATGCTCTGACTGATCGCAACGTTTCAAGGGTCCTCCTTAAGTTGGACAATAGTTTCGGGCATTATTTGTAGTGAATTTCCCGGTTTTTACCCGCTCTGCAACCAAAAATGAGGGGGGCAGGGGGCTAAGAGTTTTGAAAACTCACTTCTAAGTCGCAGGCTGCGTTTGCGTTAACATTGGCAAGAAGTTCCACTCGGTTTTGATGCTAAGTTTGAAGCTCTTCTGTGACTTCCCGCATTTTAATGCAATGATTCATTGTAACAGGCCCATCCCCCCCTACGGGGGGGCTGTGGTGGCCCGGGGGCAATATGAAGACTTCGGTATCAGACCTGGAGTATTCGAGGACTCTTTGAAAAGAGAAACGGTATGTCCAAGAGCCGCCGAAGCTACGCTAAAAAATGAAGGTACGGGCCCCCTAAATAACCTTTGGACCCCCCTAACTTTTGACAGGGGGGTCAGATCGACTTCGGGTTTGCGCCAAAAATTTTCTTTTTTCATGCTCTTTCTAACGATGTATCACATGATGGGGGTTGCCATTTGAAATTTTTGAGTTGCCCCCCGCCCCCCCTCCCCCTGGGGGGGTGAAGAACTGGAAAGTACCTCAAAAAGTTTCCCCCTCGATATGAGGAAGGACGCCACAAACCGCAAATCGATATCATAATTAGAACTAAAGTTATGGCCAGTGGTGCGTAACTTTTGAATAACCCTGTATCTTAAGACAAATTCCCGATTTATTAGTCACAAATGCAACGTCTCAGTGACGTAACCTCAAAACTTGCGAATGTTGTATGTACATATGATAATGCACCGGTAATCCGGCAGTCCACCGGATCGATCAGCGATCACTCATATTATGCGCTAATTACACCCCTGTAATGCTCATTTCTTCTTCTAGATATACATCGACGGTGTAAGTTGGCAATCACATAACTCTGTTTGCGACGTTGCAGACTTCCCGACATACTTTATTTTTTAAATGGAAAACTATGCAACGGCAATTTTTCAAAACTGCCGTGATTTTTCTTCTCTGTGCGAAGAGAATTCTGCATGAACTTCAAGGAATGATGTCAATCTGTTCTCATTTAAAAAAATAACACAGAGGCGGAGATTTTCAGACATTGCAAACGAAATATGTGATTGCGGACTTACGCCGTCGATATGAGAATATACTACCTAATTACAGGTTGACAGACATATTGTTGGGTCATCAGTTGAGATGAGTTCATGTCTAACACCGAAGGAACTAGTGCGTGGAAAACTATAGATTTATAAATTCCAGCAGATGCAACATTTTTATCACCAACATGGGGCTAGTTCTAAATTACGTAACGCTAAAGTTGGGGTTTTATTTTTGACACCTCTACCTCTGCTATGCTGGACCCCCCCCCCCTCCCCCCCCCAAAAAAAAAAAAAAAAAAAAAATTACGCAACGCTTTCTATTTAGTAGATGAAATATATGCGTCGTAGTAAAAATTAAATGTCATCTTGCAAAATTTTCTAACTTTTATTAACCAACATATATTATCTTGTACTTCAGCTTCGAAAATTCGAAGGTTTAACCGCGGTTAATTAATCGACAATAAGAATGAAATTAGTGCAAGTCAAGTAAAAATAGTTTACAATATACTGTAATGTATACTGACAAATTCAGACTCGTCAGTTTCGTCGAAAAAGCGGAACTTCACGGTGCGGTCCAAATGGGGCGGCGCGGCGCGCCCGATTAATTCACTCGTGAAGGCGCGCGTCCGCGCGTGCCCAGTCAGCTCTCACCAACGCGAGCGCAAGTTCAAATTTTGGCGCCTCTACCTGTTGAGTGCTGTTGACCAATGAGCAGAGAGTCCTCTCCGAAAATTATTACTGCCAACACTTCAAACCTACCTCTGTTTCATTACGTCTCACTTATATATTTACATCCTATTAGAAAAAAATATTCCGTTTATTCAGTTCATTTTGATGTTGAATATGAAAATATTTCTGACCATGCGGCTCGAAGTTGGTGATATATGCATAGAATTTAATAGTTATTTTAGTTAATGCCATGGTACCTAGGATGGCAGACTTGGAAAAATGTATTTCCTCCTTTCTGATTGGCCATCATTTTTTGTTTCACCTGTTGTAAACAACAACATCAAATATGGCTACCGCCTAACCTCATTTCGGGGGAGTTTTCCGGAATTTCCACGTCCCCGACATTTCGGGCACCTAAACTTCCTCACCCCTAATTCTTATACCAGAGTTTTATGTCGGTTTTTCCGCCACATGAAACGCATGCACGGTGCCAATTTTTTTTTTAGCATCTTGTACCCTTACCTACGCACTTTCTGTCCTAATCACGTGCCTTAATCCTGAAACCGTTACGTTAGCTTATCTCGGTCATTAACCTATCGCTTTCTGTCTTTCACAGAGTCGTGTAGAATCGAACTTGAATGGCAGCAATTTTTTGGCCCTTCCTCCGTAGCGAATGACTCTTCCTCCGTCTAAAGTTAAGTATTAATTTCGCGTTTAAGTGGAGTTTACAGCTATTCTTATTTGCCCTTCTGTGTTCGCCCTGCTGATGTTTGACAGGGTCTTCATAATGACAAAAGACAAGCAAATTGACAAGGAAGTCAATGTATCTTGAAACTTAGTCCGATGCATAGGTATGTCAATAAATTCATCGCTCTATTTGTCATAATTAATGTTTTTCAGAGCTATTTTCCTTCAACTGTACTTGCAATTCATGATTGCTCATGTTTAATGCCTCTTTTAAGAATGCTTACTCACTGTGCAGTGACATTTTACGTTTTATGGATTCCAGAAAAAGTGAATGAAATTAATTTTAATTTCACTGAAATCTCTATGAATGTTCAAATTTAGTTGATCCATCATCTGTTCCGTTGAATCACTGGTCATTGGCTCTCAAGCGGATGCAAACTACATCCTAATTAATACACAGGATTCGGCTGTGGTCCTTATTCAAGCCCTCATTCCCTCTGTGAAATAGTTCCTTCGTCAACTGTATAGCCTGATAGTTTAACTCTAGCATCAACTTCTACTGTTAAAACAGCAAGGAAAGGCATAAAGCCACAAATAATGAGACTAACTTTCCTTGGAATTAGTGATATGAAGAACCAAGGCAGCATACACTTAGTATCACTGAAAATTATGGAATAATCTGCATTACGAGAGTGAAAATAAATTCTACTCTTTCTGTGTAACTCGTGCTTTACTTAATTATCCTTTGATCGGACAGACTCAACTATCATCCCTCAGACCCTTGATTTTCCCCTGCGAATGGAGTTTTTATTGATAAGCCCATGGCTTTAAGTCCAGAATACTTGTTCCTAAATGTTTTGCTTCTAAGATAATTTTCTCTTCAAACTATCAATACCTAAGATTTACTTTCAAAACTTACTCACCTGTCAACTCAAAGTTCACTGGGTGTACTCCTGACAACACACTGATTTTTAGGTTAAGGGACCTTTGTTTAAACATTTATGTAATGCTGTTTTTTTTTCCTATTTCAAGCTGTTTACAATTTTTGTGAGAATTATCTGCAGTTTTTTCAGATCACAACTTTTATCTTCAAGGAAATCTAAATTAAACGTTTTATATAATTCATACTTAATTCATGGTTCTTTTTCAGACTCATATCGTTAGGCTGTCACAACATAGGATGAAAAGGATCGGGTCACAGTCCATAGATTCCAGGAACTAAGGGTCCATGATTTATCAGCAGACCTCTTCTTCTGAATATGCTTCGTAAGTTCTCATAAATTACGTATGCTGATATCAGTAATCTGGAAGAACTAGAGTTTTTATAGAGGGGGTAGACACCCCCCCCCCCCCCCATCAAACCAAGATGAAGTCTCAACTTCTTCGCTTTCAGCACTTTCTGAAAAGCCTCATTTCCCGAACCAATTACCATCGAAGTGTTGGGAGTCATCAGTCTTAAAATTGTTACTTTGCCTACTTTTCAAATGAAAACCTGGCAGAAATGTTTCATGTGGCAAGAAATGATGAATGGTGGAAATCTATTCTGATCAAATTGATCTGATTGAAGAGGACTACTGCATGGTGACTATCAGTAATCAACCGGTCTACTTTGATCAAATTGATACGGAATTTGATTGTGTATTGAGACCTAAAGAAAAAGTAGCCCCTCTTCCTGTGGTTCCACTCTGTTCCAAGGTCAATTTTTTATTTCTAGTGATGATCAAAATATTTATTCGCCGCAAAGTAATTCTAAGACCCATAAAGATTGTGTATGCAGGATCTCCAGCGGTCTGGAGAACCGGGTATGTCAGGGAATTTACAACAACCTGGAAAAGACAGGGAATTTGTAGGGAAAGTCAGGAAATTTTTCATGCTTCAATGCTTCCTGCTCTCTTCAATCTTCATGAAGAACCAATTCTAAGTAAATTTGGTCAAAGAGTCACTTCTTTCTATATCATACCTCACCAGGTCATCTCATTATAATTGTGAATACTTTTCTGTCTGTTTCTCTTAAATGGTCTGTAAGAGTCACTCCTTTCATTTCTTACAGGTTCATCACTCGAGAATGTTTCTGTTGGCTGGGATCAAGTGAATTGCTGCAAACAAGAAGAATTTTTCAATGCTCTACAAGCTTGAAGTAGGACTCAAATGCATTGGCGTCCTCCTGATCAGTTGTAATGTTTTATATTCCTACTCTAATCAATGGTGTAAGCTTGATCAATAGATTTTCAGGAAAAACATACCATGGAAGGTGATGCTAAGCTCCCTATTTCTGTAGTTAGAAAAACTTCCTTGAAATCTGCTGAATTGCTCGGTGATAAGAACTTAACTCCTATTTCAAGTCAAGAAAAACAAACAGCTCTTCATCATGCAGCTCAGGTTGGAGATGAAAAGCTTGTGCGTATCTTACTAGAAAAAGGAGTCAGTTGTTCCCCGAGAGATAATGATGGCTTTACTCCTTTGTTAATTGCTTGTGAAAGAGGATTTCTAGATGTTGTGAGGCTTTTACTAAATCCTCACATACCTGGTTTTAAGGATCAACCACTCCCCGTTGCTTTGATCAGAGCTTTATCTCTTGGCCACGAGGAAATTGTCCTGGCTTTGTTAGATGCAGGAGCCAGCCCAAATACTGTACTAGAGCCCGATTTGACTCTTCCCTCTCGATCGAGTCACCGTCATACCGAATTTGGCTTATCTCCATTATTTCTGGCTTGTGAAGAAGGTCACCTAAGAATTGTGACCCATCTCCTCAAGCGAGGAGCACAGATCAACTGGAGAAGGCCGATTGATAACTATTCTGCACTTCACATTGCATGTCAAAAAGGTCACACCGAAATAGTCAGTGTGCTACTTAATAATGGTGCTTTAGTCAATGTAAAAGGCAACAATGGTATAACACCTCTGCATTTGGCTGCAGTTAAGGGGTTTTTGAAGATAGTGGAGTTACTCATCGCAAAATCCGCTGATGTAAATGCACAAGCATCCAAAGGCTCGACAGCAGTCCTTTTAGCAGTGGAAAAGGAGCATGAAGGTATTGTCAAGTTACTTCTAGATAATGGTGCTGATATAGGTGCTAAAAATGAAAATAACGATAGCCCTTTGTCCTTGGCAATTGAGATGCAAAATTTACCCCTTGTAAGTCTTCTTCTACAATACAGTCCTACCTTTGATGATAAAATATCCGAACTTGTTACTCGCATGATTACCACCGATTTTCTAAAAACAAGCCGTAAAATAGTTAATGCTCTGTGTGAGTGTGGTTTCACGCCAAGAAAAGAGGATGCTAAAAATGGCAAAATTCTATGGGCAGCTGTTAATAAAGGCCACTATAAAATAGTGAAGCAGCTTTTGAACTTTGGAGCAGACTGTAGGCATAAAGAATTTGACTCCACTCTTCTACATATTGCAGTAGAAAACGGTTACATTGAAATAATTAAACTCCTCCTGAACTTTGGTTGTGTTGTTAATGCAGAAGATGGATTAGGGAACACACCTGTGTTTTATTCAATGAGGTGCCGTGACAAAAACAATTGGCCAATAATTATTCAGCTGCTGTTGGATAAAGGTGCAAATCTCAAAAAAGCTCCCATATTGCTTCATGAGGCTGTCTTCAAAGAATCTCTTAAAACTTGTGAATTACTCGTAGAAAATGGAGCAGACATCAATGCTATTGTGGAAGGCTACTCACCTCTTCAGCTGATCGTATCGGACTGTGACAGGTTTTTTTACTTTTTCCGGAAACAACGTGACCCCAAGGATATTGATGACTCTGAAAAGATTCAGATTCTTAATTTTTTAGTAGGCAAAGGAGCTGACTTCAATGTTACAACAAACAGAGGTCTCGCAGTTCTGCATCTTGCTGCGTTGAAAGGATGTCATGAAGCTGTTGAAACTCTGCTCAATCACGGAGACAATGTGAATTCATGCACAAATGACAACTCGGTGCCTTTGCATTTTGCTGCTGAAAAAGGCCATGTCAGTGTGTTAGAAGCTCTCTTAAGAAAGAAAGCAGATGTCAATGCACGACGGGACAATGGTGACACTCCATTACATTGTGCGGCTTTCAAAGGGCATGTCAGGGCTGTCGAAATCCTCTTGGAATTCAATGCAGATGTCAACGCTGTGGCGCTTGGAGGAACAGCTCTTCACTATGCTGTGCTGAAAAATTGGAACGAAGTTGCCACCGTTCTACTAAATAATGGCATTGATGTAAATATTTCTAATCGAGATGGACGAACAGCTTTTGACCTTGCTGATATTCCGTGTTCACCCTCCAGTCTTGGGATTGAAAATCCTATGCTTCCAAGGAAGAGTGATTGTCATGTTGACCGTAACCTAATGATAGGTCAAGCTCTTGTAAGGCAAGTAATCAAACTAACAGTTGCAAAGTTGAATATGTGCGACAAAATCTATCAAAAATTTCCTGTTGACAGTGGTTGGTTACTTCAATTCAAATCAGACTGCGAGGAAGAGTTAAGAAAGATGAAGCTTGAATTCATCGGCAGGAATCTCAATCTCCACGATATTTTGATGACAAATCAGCGCAACCCCCAATTTGTCAAAAATGAACTGTTAGTCCAGTCCATTGAAGCCCTAAGTCAGGAGAAGTTTCCAATTTATTACCACTTAATAATGAATGGTTTGAAGAAAAATAGGATGAGGGCTGCTCTAGTGAGTCAAGCAGGAATCTACCTTGGCATGATCTTAAAAACCAGCAATGTGTTCTGTATCCGTAAATCTCCCGCACTCCCTGCTGAACTTCTTGTCGAAATTGCATCGCATCTAAGTGATAAGGACTTAAAGTGTTTAATTGCATGTGGTGAAGAGATGAAAAAACAGTTCCGTAAATAATGTTCCTGCCTTCAAGGCTGCTCTTAGCAGATTTTCCAATGATTTTTGGAGAGAGAGATATTGACTGATGTGTACTTTCAGCTGTATTTGCTGGGTTAATAATTTAATAACCCATTTCCAAACAGTTACATTAAAAGTGTAAGAGGAGCAGAGCTTGTGCTTTGAGGTTGTAATTGTTTGCATGGTTTTTTTGCTTAATACCCTGCTAATTTAACACTGCAAAAGGTATTATGAGCATTTGCTTCTGGAATTATACTTAAATGATTTACGTCAAATAACTGACATAATTTGCACATTTAGACAATTTGGAGTGAAAATGTAAGATATTAGTTCAACTTTTGTTATGAGATTAAGATATGCGATTTCTAGCAATGTTTGTTGGAATGGCTCAAGCACATTGCACACGGCAGATATCAGCCTTGATGAAACTTGGTTAACTTCCTTAGTTTTAATTAGCCTTCAACTTGTTTCATTGATTCAGTCCATTTCTCATAGAGACTTGTGCTCAAGAGCTGATGAGCTGATCCAATTTTAAAGAACTGACTTTACATTTTAATATTTTATAACTTTCATTTTAAATTTCTTACTTTTAGACTAATTAAATGTCCTTTAAGATGAAGGTATCATTTTTTAAAAGTTTTTTTCACAGTTCTATGTCATTTGTTAGTATCATTAATTTTTTTCTTCGGTAATCATTCAAAACTTTAAAAGTTTCCAATAAAAACCGATTTGTTTGGTCATGTTTTGCCTCAATTAATGTTGGTTATTCCTTCAATGCTTAATCTGATTGTTCCAACTTAAAAATTATATTTAGCTTTGTTTCTATATTTGTTACCAGTTCCCTTCATTTCCTGTCTTTTTCTTATCTTTTTTTATTAATGTTTTCTATTTAGTAAATTTAACCAAATAATAACTTGTTTCATTAATTTTTTAACCTGATCAGAAAGGCTGAATATAGAATCTGAAATTTGAAGTAATATTTCAAAGAAAGGAACACTGGCTCCATTGGTGAACCGCCCTAGCTCTTGGGACAACATTTAATTCTACAAATATTTTACGTTTTGGCAATCTACGTTTTTGAGTTGTTCCTGAGTTCATCCAGATATTAAAAATTGTCTGCTCTCAACTCAAATGCTTGTACTTTCAATTCGGCAATAATTAGTTAAGTTTTCTGAAATTTTGGAAGGATGATGAAAGAATTTAGGGAATTTTAGAAATTCATGGGAAAAAATTTGGACTGTTCAGTCTGATAACCTTTAAGTTCTCCAAGTCTTCCTCAGAGATCTAGATATAAAGTTGGTACTCGAATTCTCAAAAAAGTGAGAGACAAAATTATCCTTTAATTAGTGGGAAACTTGGATCTAGCACTAGTTACTCACTGCTGGGCAGTGCTTAGTGAGAGCATATGAATCTTTCGTAAAGATGTAGCAATACTGAACTTATGCATCATTCAATACCTTCTTTTTAACCTTACTTGTGACTGGATTCGTGAAAAGAGGCCCTATCTTCCCGGAGAAAATTGTCCTAAACTTTTCACTTATGCAAACAAGGAAGGAAGTCTGGGAATCGTAGCAGAAGCTTGACACTAATCTCTCAAAAATTAAGGAGACATTAGTTCTGAAGTTCCATGAGAAAAAAATTTTGGTTGCAGAAAAACGTAAATTAAGTTTTTGCAAGATGTCAAAAAGAAACTCCTGAAGGATAAAATCCTTTATCACAAATTTGGTCACATTTATTTCATCAGCAAGAAGGAATTTCTGGCTGAAACTTGGAGAGCTCAAATGTCATTACTCTCTGTGATATTTACAGCCATTTTAACTCCCTAATGACCAGTCCACATACATCCCATGAATGTACTGACTAAAGACCGAGATTCCTATAGTCTATTCAATTTTTTGAACTTAGATGAGACATTTGAGATTCGCTCCGTGTTCTGAGAATTAGATGATCCTGCAAGTTACGTTTGTGTAGGACATACTAACAGTACTATTCCCTTGATAAAATGACAACCAAAAATTTTTTTTATTCCGTAATAGAAATTTCAAGGTGTAACAGCCAACACTGAAGGGGAAAAAAGAGCATATTGTAACTTTGACGAGACCCAAAATAATGAGAGTTAATTAATAAAATAAACAGTATTTTTGTAATAAAAGTAAAAAACCTAGAGCAAAATAAAACGCCTCACTTCCAAATTAACTACTTTTTGCCTTAAAGAACTATTCTTATTATTTCTGGCTAATTCTAGCCACAGCGTGAGCAGCATTTATTTTCCAAACCAGATAAGTGCTTTAATGTATTAGCTAGAAGTAGTTGTTCCTTATTGCAAGATGTAGTCGAACTGTTGAAGTATGAAAAAACAGATGAGGATAAAATTTCAATCTCTCTTACGACTAGACTAGGCAAGAGTATTAACACTAATAGAAAGTATTCTTGTTTGAAACAGCTGTTGTAAGAAATGACAGATTCACAATGGATCGCTAGAAAGAGTGAAATATAAAGTGCCTCACTCAAGTGACACGTCGCAACCAAAGTGGTCACTTAGAAACAAAAAAATTGCTTGATTATTACACATTTTCTGCAACTATTGACCAAATCCATACAGAAAGATTGTGGGAAAAAATGTTGCAAAATTAAATTGAGTAATACTTGACGTGTTGCGTGCAGAAAAGACACTTCTTGGTTGCAGTGTTTCAGAATCTCCGCTGCTAATTTATATTTTATTGAGGAAACTATTGGGTAAATTTTTTGATATTTTGTTTAGAGCACTGCAAAATCATAAAGAATAAACGGTACAGTTTTAATGAATTATACCCTTTGGCTTCGATCATGACAAATAGAACCTTCTCAGAGATTCTGAGACATCGTAATCAAGAAGTGCCTTTTCTGTACCCGGTGCTTAAATTTTTACTCGCTTGAAAGAGGTGGCGAGCTAGGCGACAGGCCCAACATGGATTTGTCACAGTTTTATTGCAATTATTTCAGAAATTTTATTGCAAATTTCGACAATCGTATTGCAATGTTCTGCTAAGTGCACTACTTAGGCAAGCCATCTTCCCTCTTTTGAACATGCAGAAAACTGAATACATGTTGATGGTGAGACTTCTTATCCATGGATCTCAATCATAGTATTTGAAATTTTCTGTTCTTATTTTATTTTTTTTGAAACATCCTGCTTGACAATTTAGTAAAAATATTTTTGGAAATACGTAGAAAAATCAAATTAAATTCTGTACAAAGACAAGAATCTGACCTTCTCAACTGAAGTAAAATGTCACAGGAGATTTTCAATGTTACAAATGGAGTTACAAGGTTTAGCACTGTCGCCATCTATAAGTTGCAGTCAAAGCCTACATTGTTACAAGTCCTGATCTATTTCACAAATGTAATTTTCAAAACTCCTTACATAGGTAGGCTTTTTTTGTTCAAGTCAATATGTTACATGGGATCTTTCATCTTTTTAGTTTATTGCAGAGTAATCTATGATTATTGACATTTTTTTCTCAAAGATTTTATGGACTTAACAAAAAAAAAGATGATGATTCCATATTAGCAGGCATTCCATTACCTACTTAGTGAAGAACTCAAAGAATAAACCTATTTTGAATTCAAAGCGAGAAAAATAAGTTTGAGGTATTATTCTGCCTTTGGCTTTAAAAGATAAATTATTGTTTCTATTTTCTCCATCTGAAATACTTTTTAACTCAGAATTTTCAACTTGAGGATCATAAAATGAGCAGTCGAATTTGTAACTACTCTTTGACTACATACTTCCCATAATGCGGATTCATGTCACTCTGAAAAACTTGGTCCAGTTCCAAAGGAGGCTGGTTAAAATTATTTACATCAAATTTCCATGGAGCACTTAAAGCTAAACTCTGAAAATTATCTACTTTGGGTGGTTTTTCATCATGAAATTAGTTGTAGGCCATTCTTTCTAATTTAACTTCAATAGGTTACACTTCAGATGAGAGAAAAATATAAAATGACTTTCGTTTTCATCATGAGTATAAGTAGAATACTTGAATCTATCCACACATTTTACCATGAGGTGGCACACAAGCTTTCCCTAAGACGTGTTCAGTCATACTGTCTAAGAGAAGAACATCTGTATGATTTGGTTGCGTCTCGCCTCTCCACAGGCATGCACCTCACTCTCAAGAATATCTACATATTGTTCTCGGATTTCTATGACTGGTTCTTCTATATTCTGCAAGTAGCCAGGCATTGATAGTCCAATGTTGTGCAGCGTGCAACAAGTCCTCACAATTTTTTTAGCAGTTTCTGGAGTATAGTGAAGTGGTTTACTCGAATTCATGCAATGCCACACGTTCTGGAGTGCTTGATTGAGCCTCTTGGCAACATTATGTGATCTGGAATGGGCAGTCGTGTAGCGGCCTTCAGGGGTATTTGCGTCAACCCCAAAGATAGGGATCATGAGCCATGGCTGTAAAGGGTAGTTACCTCCTCCTGAAAAGTATGGCATAAACATACATAGTGAGTTACCAAGTTCAGAAAGATTCCTTCAAAGAAAATGAGTCCTGGGAAACGTCTAGGTTAACCCTCCAGAGTTGACGTTAGTCAGTGGCAAAAAAGGTACTTTTTTTTAAAGAGAATATTTGCACCTAAGGCACAGTGTAGCTAACTGGTATCTACTATAACCAGTACGTCTACCCTCTTAAGTTAGTAGCCAACGCCAAAGAAGTTTACACTCTCAGAAGGGAAAGAGGATCAGCTGTCAGTTTAGCATTGAAAGTAGAAACAAGAATCAAGCTGACGATCTTCTGTCACACTCTACAACTTTATACATAAACTTATTTGGTATGGACTTCAAATAATCTCCTTTGGTGGGATGGATGCTAATGCAAAAACTGTCTGCTAAAAATGGCGCATCCTTGCTCCAAATGTCTCTTTTGCCAGATTTCAGTACAGTAAGGTCTCAACTTATTAATCACGATTTGACAGATCAATCTTTTAGGATCTAGGCCCTTGAAGGGCTTCAAATAATTTGAATTAACGGATTCCGCGATTCAAAGGTTCTATTTGTCAGTCCTAAGAAATCCGATAAATCAAGGTCTTTCCAACTACACCAAGAGTGGTGGTAGCAAAATTAGAGGACTTTCCTGAGCTGCTCATAAACTAAGAAGCCCAAAATCACAGATTAGACTGCCTCCTTGGCAATTCATGAGGCTTCTTGCACAGGACAATAAATGCCTGTAAGGGAAATCGTTGTTTCCCATTTGAAAGAACGCATCTTGTTTGCAGTATTTTATGATTTCCGCAAGCATTTTATGTGTTGAGGAAGAACTGTCTCATAAAGCTGTCCGAAAATGTTAGTGTCTCTTCTCACAACCATGAAGAGAAATCACTAGAAATTTCAAGAAAATTCATGTGACGGTCCTCCTATAAAAAATAAAATGTCAATGAGAAATCCTGAAACGACGCAATCTAGATACAATTTTTTGTACAGAAGACGACAAAATGTGTACTCTAAATGGTCACCTTCGCTTTTCGTAAAAAATTCTGTTTCGCATTGGACATCCCTTACCCTTACACCTTGGCCTTGTTTGGTAACTTTGATGGATTCAATCCAAAATATGTTGGCGGACATTGCAGATAAAAACACTTTAAAAGTAAAATACCTATCAGCCAAGACTCTTCCTCCCCCTTTTCAACGATCAGGCGTAGGTAATTTTGAATGTTTGACAAATTCCAAATTGTTGCTTCCTGTTTGGATCCACCATGATTTGGATTGACATTCAAGATTCTAAGGTTGCTATCACAGATCTGAGGATCAGAGAGAAAGTATTGTTAGATTTACTGTGGTGACAAAGAAATAAAAAATCTGAAAACAGAAAAAAAGCACAGAAAAGATGCTGTGAAAAGGGAGAACACTTACTTAACAATCAAAATGACCATACCAGAGAGAGCATTCTGCTTATTACTTGTTTATTAGGTGGTTGTCATTTTAAAACAAAAGCATTCATTTTTGGGCTCATAAATATTGAATAGCTTGCATTAATAAGGGCTGGTGAAATACAAACATTCTTGAGCCTTGGCGTTAAGCTTTTCTCAAAACAAACAAAATTCACACTATTCTTTCAACTGTAATTTGAGAAAAAAATGGGATGAAGGGATGATAAAAGATGCATGTTATTCAAAAACAATTTTTCCACAATAAAATGAAAAGTTCATTTTTTCTGAGCTAGAAAATTTTTAAGTTAGACATTCAATTGACATGAACTTAAATACTTTTACATTTTTAAATTAAGGTGATTTGTCCAAGCTCTCTGACATGGTTGAATTGGCATGCAATGTAATGCATTAATTAGGTCAAAAATCTCGGCAGATTTTGAATTTTTGGCCAAAGAAAGGGCACTAGCCCCTGGGCATGAGCCTAAAGAATCATTTTAAGTCAAAAAATCGGCAACTTTCAGAAAAATGAAAGCAGATTCCTGTTTGGGAAAAAACATTACATTCGATGCAGAAATCTATAACTGTGTCAAATGCGTGGTTTTTTTTTTCAAACAAGATTCAGCTTTCATTTCTCTAAATTTTGCCAATTTTATGGTTTAAAATGATTCTCTAGGCTCCTGTCCAGGGGCTATTGACCTATTTCTAGGCTAAAAATTCAAAATCTGCCTAGATTTTAGACCTAATCGAGGCGATATATCACATGCCAATTCAACCATATCAGAGAGCTTGATGAATCACCTTAATCAAATTAATATTAATCAATTTTTGTATTGCACTATTGTAGATATGTGCATTTTTCCTCATGCTTCTTGATTTTTTTGGTACCTATTTCACATCAGAAAATACCTGACTGAACGAATGAGTTGCCAGATTTCAAATTTTTTCTCATCTGTTGTGTAATTCACATGAATCTGAAAATTAACAAATCAGATGTTTGCCTGGACTTTTACTTTTATAAGCCTCCATACTCTGAAAGCCTTCACATTTTTCTGCCCGTGTCATACCATGCTCAAATAGTTAACTGACTCACCAGTTGTACATTCAGAGAATAACCATGCACCTCACATACAAATTCCTCCTCGTCATTATTTGGTCGCTTGATTGCAACCCTTAAGCAGTCTATTACTCCAATCACTCCTGGCATAAAATATTTTTCTTGGAAGCTGCAACACATAGTTTCAAAAATATTTAAAAAAAAAAAAAAATGGATGGAAACAAGTTTACAATAATGAGGAAAATCACCCACTTACTTACTAAAACTCAAATGTTCATCACCTACTTCCTGACCTATTTTAAATTTATTTATTATGTTCAAGCTGCTATGTGAAACTGTTTTCTGAAACTTTTGACTGTTTTTAAGATAATATTCACTAAGTAGGTACCTTCATGAGCAAGTTGGTTTGCCATTTTTTGTTTAAAAAGAAAATAGACCATCCAATAGTTATGGGAAAACTGATTTATTGTTGCACTCTCAGATTATTAGCTGAATACTAGGAAGAAGATATTGAGTTAGAAAGTTAAGAGTAACCAACCAGCTAAAATTGAATATCCCCGCATCAGATTGCAGTACCATAGCAAATTTGCTCGAATTTTCCCATTTAGCAAAAAATGGTTTCAAAAACGTCAAAATGTTACTGCCAAAATTAACATAACAGCAATGTTTCCCCAGAATTTTAATATGGGCTGAATTGCTGATCAATGGCAAAAGTGTGAAACCTCTTATCTCTGTTTTCGATGTTGCACACTTTCTGTCATACTTACTTCATTTTTTTTTTCTTTTTTTTTCGGAAAACTAGTCAATGTGATGTCTTAGAAGCTTATTCGATTTTTCTTTTCTGTTTAGCAGAATGTTCTGCATGAATTCCAAGATATTGAGTTGAAACAGTAGTGAACACTTGAAACGGAGTTTTGAAACCTACAATGGAGATAAGTTGTTTCCCACTTTTGCTATCATTATGCTACTTTACTTACTCTTCTCCTCTGTGAGAAGTCTCTTACATGACTAAAGAGGGTAGACTCTCCAATTTCTAATTTTATTATAATTTGTTATTTTGAATCACAAGTCTCAATGAGAGGAATGTTCAAGTGGATAAAATGAGATACCTAGGAGAAATCAGAGGAGTTGATTGTTGAAACTTACCCTACTTTGATTTTTGCTCTCTCGTCCTCAGAGCTAGGAAACTTGATTGCATCTGTCACAAGCTCAGCATCAACTGCATTTAGGAAATCATTTAAAGCGCGACTGACAGATGACTGACTAAGATGTATCATGTTATGATCGGCGACATCTCCTCGCTGGTAATTTCCTGTTGCCAAGTATTTCAAAGCAGCTAGTATCTGAAACAGGTTTGGTTGAATATCTTAAATATCTGAGAGTTACTACTTTTTAATATTTGGCTCCATGAACGTAAATGTTAGTTTGGGCTTGATCTGATATGAACCTGAATAAACCAGATATTGCTTCTGCCTGAGAAAAGTGACAAAATAAAAAATTGGCATACTTTCAGTCCGGGCGTTGGAAAGTCAAATGGATGTATGCAGGCATACAAGAACATAGCAAAGGCAAACATATTTGCTCTTGGTGGCTGATAACGGCAAAAAACAAAAGGAAGCATGTAATACCGCAGTGAGAATCAGGACCTATAATTCAAGTCTACTTCTAAGCTGACAACACGGAAAAAAATAAAATTGCTGATTTAACAATTTTGTAGTTGAAAAAAAGTGTCCGACATGTTTAAATGTAGATTTCACGATAAAAATGCTACTTTAGCTTGCCACTAGAGTAAAATGTACATTTGAAACATGTCTGATATATTTTTTAACAATTTAATTGTTAAAACAGTAATCCAATTTTTTCTGTGAATTCTCGGATTTTGTCACTTCTCTTCTGTCAATTTGACCTATGTAAGCTGTAGTGCCCTCCAACAGTTGGCAGTGTCTCCCGGCAGAGAGATGTCTAAGCTCATGTTTCTCAATGAAATTGAGGCTCCAATATTCTAATTATTTTTATCTATCCTTGAAGACATTGAGTCGAATTTCTAAGCTTACTTGGGTTGCATTCTGAGGAAAAAAATAAAAGATCAGAATGAAAAATATCTGAAGTCTGCAACAGCAGCAGCTTTATCTAGACGGCCTAGCTGAGGCATTGGGGCAATTCTGAGTCAAAAAAGAACAAGCATCTGTAAATGAACCAATTTTGCTGGAGTGCCCACTGAGTCCCTTTAATGACCTGACTGAGTGAGAAATTTGAGAAAAAGGAAAAAATATTAACACCAACCTTCTGAGCTGGAGTTAAGCTGTACGCACGCGTTCTAGCTAGATATGGACTCAGTCTGTCCACTATGCCATGAACTATATCTTTAGACAGCCGAAAATTGTTGATGAACTCTTTATCTGGGATATCAAATGGATTACATCGGTCACGAAATCGTTTCCGTTCAATGCGATGTATGTGTACGTGCTCGCCATCCAGAAATTCTTCCTCAACATGCAGCAAATGAGCTAGAAACACTGGAAAGATGTGAGCCATTTTTGCATTCTGTTATCAGAGAATTCAGAGACCACTAAGACGCACAGCAGAGAATTTAAAAAATGACTACCACAAAGGAAATGAGCAAACCTCAGACAGCAATTGTAAATTGATGATGGAGGGTGATAGAAATAATTCGAAATCCTTAATTTTTATAGAGATTAAAATAACATTCAAATGAGAACCACTCTCTGTTAAACTTTTCACGACAAAATTTGTCAACAATTCAACAAATTGAACAAATAAACAATAAACATAACCTAACACAAAATGTAAACAAAAATTGAATTATGAAGGATCGGAAACGGAAATGAGTAGTTCCATCAGTTGAAATGTTGAAATAAATGGAATGAACTGAAACTAAATTCTCTGATTGGCTAGTGTACGTGACGTGAGTGACGTCACCCAGTATTACTCATTGTTCGTCATTATCAATTATCATAACAAACAAAAATCCTCTCAGCTGATGGCTGATATTTCCGTGAGCGATAGATCAGATAATACCACATAAATTTCAAATCAAAATTAAATTGAGTGTCGCACGGTCTGCAGTGTTCACTGTTTAATCTCTGATCATCTTTTTCATCTGAACTACCATCGTTAAAATGAATCGTTTGTTCGGATCTTCGAAGGAGAAGGCGCCCCCTCCAAACATGCATGATGTCATCTCAAATGTAAGGAAAAATTTCTATCGTCAGACAGTTTGCACGAAGTAGACTTTGAGCCCAATAATCCACCACTATAATGTTCGAATCATTTTACTTGATGTCTACAAGATGCTCAGAAACATGTGACCTTCTGAGTCTCACTCCAAGTCCACCCTGGAAACAGTCAAGGGCTTTTTTTTTATTGCGAATCGCAGTGGAATCTGGATCGCTCCTCCGAGGTGGGGCGAGCTCGCGATCCACTGTGATCCTAACCTAATGCGAGGAAGTTGCCGTCCCGAACAAATCAAACCAAATTCCAAGTTTGGATTTTTTTATCACTTGGAACACTTTTGATCGGTTCGGATCGCTCAGGATTCCGATCCAGTCCGTTCCCCGTGATCCACCCTGTTCCGCGATAAAGAAAAAGCCCTCAAGGCTGAAGGGCTGAAGCCCTATCTCAGGGCAATAAATAAATAAAGACAAAACCCTCTCCCTTTCTTAGATCAATATTATGTTCAACATGAGGTGTCCCAAAATTTTTTAGAGTGACACTGTAAACTTTGAACCTAGGAAGTTTTTGAGTTGATATCAATTTCCTAGTCTAATGTACATCACCGCTGATTATAAATTGATGAAGTTATTAGGATTTCGATACGGGAACGATTCACTTAGGCCCCCATCCGTTAACAAGGAAAACAAAATGGCATAAAGCTTTCCTTGAGCCCCCTGGAGTGTGAAGTATTTTATCAACCCGCTTTCACAGAAATCCAATTCAGTAACATTGGTATGCAGGCTCATTTACAGAGGAAACAAGAGACACAATTTGAATGATGAGTAGCATGGCATCTTGAACACGTAGCCGCCAGGGAGAAGCTGCTTCCAATTAGTCTGTAGATCCTGCCAGCCCAGTTGTTGGTTGGGGCGAAAACGTAGGAACTAACAAGGGCAGTCCTCTTTGCGATAAAAGAACTCGAAAACTAGCATGATTGGTTGACTTAATCACGACATTATTGAAAACAGATATTTTAAAACATTTACGTGACATGAGCGAATAGCTAGAATAATCAGAGGAGTATGATATTGAGGTTGCATTTAGTTTTACTGAAGTAAGAGCATTTGGTGGCATTTTCACCTAAAAGAAACTGGGAAGGTTTTCTAATTTACTCAAAGCTGCTCAAAGCGGTTTCCTCTTTGAAATTAATGATGTGTTTCATTAAAAACACCTAAACTCCCTTGCATGTAAAATTTGATAAACTAGCGGACGCATTTTGCCAGCTCTACCTCCGGCATCCTCTGTGCGACTCAGGAGTTGGAGGAGGAGTTGCGCTGAAGATGCCGGAGGTGGAGCCGGCAAAACATGTCCGCTAGTTTATCAAATTTTACTTGCGAGTGAGTTTCATTGTTTTTCATGATCTGTCCTTGTGTGCGGGTCTCCAAAATTCTATTAAATGATGTGTTTTTTCAGTTCTTTTTCCTGGCAGTCAATACTACTAGGACAACTTTGGGTGGTGTTGGCCACTGAAGTACTTTTCTACAATTTTGTGAGCTCCAAAAATTCCTCGACTTCAGGACCTATATATTTTAATGCAACCATCATTGTGACATGAATGATCTAATTTTAGTTTCTTTCATTTTTTCTTATTTTAAGGTTGACAGCCGAGCATCAAGTCTTGAACAAAAAATTAGCAAACTTGAAGTAGAGTTGAAGAAGTTCAAGGATCAAATGGTCAAAATGCGAGAAGGTCCTGCAAAGAATATGGTGAAGCAGAAAGCCTTAAGAGTTCTGAAACAAAAAAGAATGTAGGTATCTTCTTTCCTCTTTTACTGATATGTTAAGTCTGGATGACTACCAATCTTGAAGTTTCATTGAGAAAGAAAATGTGCAATTTCAAAATTGTACAAAGTCATGAAAAATTTTTAAAACTGAAAATAGATTGTATCAATGGTCTAAAAATATGGTTTTTGCGTTTGGCCCAGATATTCCAGACCAAATTCTCATCAAAGACCAAAAGCTGTCATCGGTGTCAAACTCGCTCCTAATGTAAACAAACAAACGGCGACATAGTCCGGACATAAACAAAGCGAAGCGGTCGAGATGTTCCAGACTAATTTTCTCAGCGTTATCGTTTCTTCACCTCGACGAAAGAACTTTTGTCCGCATCCATCTATCCATTTCGTAAAATCAGATATCAGTTACCGCGTTGATCTGTTCATTGTGGTTTCAAGTGAAATTGCAGCGAGATACTCCGGACTCCTAACGTAAACAAAGCGGCCTGTACCTGGTATTTATTGACCTGGTCGAGATGTTCCGGACTCATTTCTTCATTTACGTTTCTTTTCTTCATCTCGACCAAAGAAGTTTCCTGCGCGTCTAAAGTAACATTTACCGGTTCCATTGTTAGAGAAGAAACAAGCCATTTTGCAGTAAGTTAGGATAATATTTGTGTTGATTGAGTGGCATGAGCATTGGACTACCTGGCTGCGCCTTGCATGGCAGCCTCTATCTCAAAATGATGGGGTGAAAAACTTATTGGTTGATGTGCAAATCTGAATCCTAAATCTGTAGTAACGGTAGTTGTGAAAACTAGATGGACGCACAATGACAGGTACCTTGCTCCTCACTTACTTTCTTATGGATGTTCTCTGGTCTCTCCAAGGTTCTGGTTTTGCGTTGCGCTGAAGCCAATGCTTCAAAAGTAGCTATAACAACCAGACTTCGGAGATACCAATTAACAATCCTAGCAGTCACCAACTTCTCCAGCAAACCTGCATAGTTGTCTATTAGCAGCTGAAGAAGCAATGGAAACCGTATTTACCTATGACAACAAAATTTTTTCCATCGGAACTCTGACAGTAAGTATGAGGGGGAACTATCACCTTTAAGGCATGTTTCTCCATGAATTTTCTTGTTGTTTGGCATTAAACTAAATAGAACTCATGGAAAATGAAGCAAGACTTTACAAGTAAACATGTGAGGTTCGTCTGCTGAAAAAATAGAATAAGGTCTAAAATTCCTAATGAACATCACCAAGATGGTTCTGCCACCAGCAGCTCATTTTTTAAGGCACGGATCAAATTACTGTGGTTATCTATTATTCTCACGGTGCCCATCAAATTATAGGTAAGAAACCTTGTCCTGTAATAATAATGGCATGGAATGGTGGGCTCTAATTGGTAACTTGACCATCCCCAATAAGTTATCGAAAGAATTTACTTCTTATAAGATCCTTTGCGAATAAAGCCAAGTAAATAATATGCAGATAAAAGTCCCATGTGATGTGTGAAGTGTATTTGTATTCAAAGGGAAGGGATGAAATGTTCAAAAGGTAACGTCCAAACTTGCAAAGTTGTAGAGGTTCTAGGCACAAATTGGACAAGGTGCTGCTAAGAAATGACTAAATGAATTTTTTATTGTTATTAATTACGGAAAAGAGGAAAAGAGAATCAGACCGAATGCCAAAATTTGAAAAGTGTAGGAGGGTGGTGTGGGAGCCGAACCATCTTCGAGATTACGGGCGGCGAGCGGCAACCTGATTGGCTACGAAGATTGCCGAGCACGGCCGAAGGCCTACTCGCCGCTTGGTAGGTGTTGACGGCGGTTTGACAAACAGCAGTTTTTGGTGAAATGTGGTCCGGAATATCTGGGCCAATCTGTTCACTCTAAAAATATCGGTCCTCCTTCTTTGGTATTTGTAATTTTGCAAACCGAGAGATATCAAATCCAATTTTATCTTCTTATTACATCTCTACCAGAAACAGAGAATTTCCAAGACTTGCACCAATTATTGAAGCAATGTCCATTGGAGGTGCCGAAAGTCATGTAACCAACCCTCTTACTAGTGAACAATTAAGGCTAGCAAGATTCAAGTTGTGCAAGCCTACAGATTATTTCATTAGCTTTTTAATGCAACCTAGTTGAGCTCCTTTGGTTGAAAATTTGCTGACTTGCAGCAATCCTGAATTTTAAAAAGTAGCCTAAGCATCAAAGATATTACGCTCTGTGTAAGTCATTTATAAAAAACTCAATGTGATAGATTTTGCTAAAGTTTCAGGCCAAATTGTAAATCATGAGTCTTCTCTCCTTAAATTTCAGCCTAAGAAAGAATTTTCTTATGCAATGATCATTTATGTACTCTATGGATGGTTCTTTATTAAAGCTGAAAAAATAATTCAGCCCTAAAATATTCCTTATACTTTCATTATTGTCGCCATAATCTGTTCAAAAATACTTGATATTCTTAGGAAATGGAATTCTGAATAGGAACAACATCTGCAAATTTAAAGAGAACTTTTAATAAAATTCTTAGAAAATACAGAAATATTCACCCTTGAACACAGTATAATGTGCACAGTTTCTCGAATGTTTTGGGTGAGGAGACCTACATTAAGTAACGCTACATCCCTCCAGAATTTTGAAAAAAGATTTATCTCCATTCTAGGTTTGAAACTCAGTTAGAAAATTTACAAAATCAGTCATTTAACATGGAGCAAGCTAATTTTGCAGTCCAGTCCCTGAAAGACACTCAATCTACTGTAGTTGCTATGAAAAGTGGAATGAATCAAATGAGGAAAGAATTTAAGAAAATCAACATCGATCAAATAGAGGTAAGATAAAAGAAACTCATACTTTTTAAATAGATTCAAGAATATTATATCTCAAGCATGAAACCTTTCCCCCTCATAATGTACCTCTAACCATTTTTTGCATTACATTTATCCCAACCAAGCGTTTGCATTGCATTATTTATTTATTTTCAAGGTGCACTTATTTGTACATAATAGGTTTTTAGACAGCTCTCACCTTTTACAAACAGCTGCTCATGTGGAGGGACTGATTCATAAGATTAAATACGCAACTCTAAAATTTAATTTAGCTTTAAGAAATTGGATACTATTTGATTGGCCACCACGTGTTAACTTGAATGTTATTGAAACGCATTTAATATTTTGATATCACAAGTATTAAATTGTTGGCTGAGATTGAAAACTATGCATCTCCGATAATAAATCTGTAAGTCTGCAGTCATGATACTCATGATACTCATGATACTCACCTTGTACCTGAGATAAAAGTGGAAATTCAAAACATCCTTCAATTGATTGTGAAATCTATCGTTGATTTACTTTCTTCTTGCTGTGACAGTTGATGTTTGGGGCTCAACGAGAGTAGCCCGAGTAGTGCAGGAACTATTTGCTCTTTGTTCTAGTTATCTAGAAGAATCGACCTAGCATCACCGATTCTGAAGAAGCTATCACCTTGAGAGAAAAATAAAACTAACATCAAGAAAATGAAACCTGCTTTCATGTGTTCTTGGTTTATTTAAAACTTTCACTTCAGGAATCATCTTCTTTCTAGACCAGTGTGTAGCTAAATGTACTCTTTGGTCTGTTCGTACCAACAAATTTAGTATCATTTGTCAAGGCAGAACTCAAAGTCATAGCTACAATCAATTGCATGCTCTTCCCTCATCCATGGGCTGCCTGTCCTCTTTTTCTCTTTTCAATTTTCTAAAATTTGTTAAAAGACAAAGTGAATCGAATGACTGAGAACAGTTCTAATATTTCTTCAATCAACTATCCTAGGGTGTCTACAGGTCTGCAAAACCTGGAAACAGCAAACTGTCCGGAAGCTTTATCAGGTCAGGGAAATCAGGGAAATTGAGGGAATTTTATGCAATAGACTTGAGTTTTTGAAATATCTTGATACTTAAAATTTAAAGAAGCATCGGCACTGTCTACGCAATCAAACTGAGTCTTAGTTTGGTTTTGGGTTCAGGGTTCTGAGTTACACTCTGATTGATGAATAGGGGAATAATTTTCAATAATGAATTGCTTAAATAATTTAATGATGATAACCTGAGGGAAAAAGGCCCACATGTTTTATCTGTCATCTACAGTGAAATTATGCCAAAAATTGTTCATTTTCACTTCCATGCATGCTAATTGTTGATGTGAAAAGTCAGGAAATTTTGGTAATTTGGTGAGGGGAAACCTGGGAGAGACGAGGAAGTTTTTTTTCCTTGTTCATAGACACCCTGTTTCTGTATTATCTCAGTTGTCTCTTGAAATATTTTTCAGGACTTACAAGATGATCTCGCAGATCTTTTGGAACAATCAGATACCATCCAGGAAACTTTAGGACGCAATTATAACACGCCAGAAATAGATGATGATGAGCTAGCTGCTGAGCTGGATGCATTAGGAGATGAAATTGCTCTTGATGATGACACCTCCTATCTTGACGAAGTCAAAACACCTGCCGCACCTCGCACTGATCCTGGACCTGCGGAAGTTACCAATAAGGTCAGTATCGAACTTTTGTTTTTGAAAATATCTGTTTTGATAGAGATATTATGTGTTAAAAAAACTTCAAAACCAACTCTACATTTTGCAATTAGGAAGTACAATTTCTAGCTCATCGTTAAAAAGTACTAATGTACATAGGGGAACTAATGGCACATATGTCGTTTCTGAAATGAGCCAGAAATTGTAGTTCCTAATTGCAGAATGTAGTCAAATTTCTAGATCAGTGATTTTTTGCTTTTTATCTACTAATTTGAATGTGCTAAGGCTGTTGAGCAATGTATCAAATTTATTTTTATTTTTTGCAGGATGGAGTTCAAGTTGACGAGTTCGGTCTCCCCAAGATTCCAGCCTCTCAGTTCCACTCGTAACGGAAAATCCAAGATTCTTTATTTCTTCTTGTCGCAACTGTTCTCCTCAGAATGCATCTGACTTAATTACAGGTCATCTTTGTACAATTGTGGTAAGTAGGTGTATGAGAAGCCCTAAGTTACTTTTATAAATACCAGCTCTGCAACCAAAATCGTATCTTACATTTTCTGTACGCTTTTTTTTATGATGTAATGTATTTGAAGAAAGGAGAGGCAAACAGCCCATAAAACTCGTTCTTAGGTCAATTTTGATGAAATCTAATCATGTTACTTTCCTTATCACCTTGAACAAAAGTCTAGCGCTGGGAGATCGCACGCGCTATTTCTGAGTTATTTATCTCCAAATCAGCAAAATTTAGCTGACACTCTTCTTGAGTTTGGTTCTGCTTTAGGTAAAATCATCGGAATTTTTTTATTCTATCATGTCGTCTTTTCACCACATGAAGCATCTCACTTATTTTGTGCTGCAAATATTTCTTTAAGAGAACGACTTCAACCTGTCTGTCCTGTGTTTTCTTGTTGCCACCTTGAAACCCTTGAAAATACTCGGCTTTAGTTCTCTCCACTACATATCTATCCTCCAATCCCATGATGTTTGACTGGTATGAGACCAGATTTTTTTGATTTTTCAGAGGCAAATATCTGGAAATACGTAGGCAGAAAATTTACAATTGCTCAGCAGAACTTTGGTTCAGGATAGTAAGGAGAGTAACATTAAGTTTCATCAAAGTTGGAAGTAGGTATAAGGGGTTTATACTGCTACTAGCACTTGCTATACTGCTTGTGAAACAGTAAGATTTCAGGGAAGAAAACAGAGTCCAGTTGAGGTCACGCTGAAATGAGAGGAAAAAATTGGTAGTGAATAGTTAGGAAGAGCAGCGTTTCTTATCAAAATTTATGAAAAATACCAATTAAACTTTCTTGATTTCCTATTTGTAAAATATTTTACATTAACAATTTGTATCAAGATGAAAGAGGATTAAGGAAGTTTCCTCTCATGTTTCTGGCTATTTACTTTCACCCTTCACAAATTCATTTGTCTCTTGAACATTCCAAATTCTTGAACTTTTTGAAATTTTGCCAGAGAATGTATCCTCAAACTTGGCTTTGGTATGTATAAGAAAACTGGACTCATGTTACTCCGAATGCTATTTTGTATCTGTCTGTCAATCATAAAAGTCTTCAGACTCATGTAACCAAAACTATTACCTATGCTTGCAGAGATGCCAAAGTTGTGCATCCATAGCTAATTTTCTTGCATGGAAGAAAACAGACACCCCAACTTTAACCGCACAAAAAATGCTTTTTCCTTTTGAGAATGAAATGTTTTAAGACTTTTTGCCTATAAATATAAATCCCCAGTTTTGCTGAAATGAATGGAGATAGAAAATTCCAGCATTGTAGCAATAGAGTCGACTAGTTTAAATTGCATATGCCACCTATTTTGAGGAGAAGCGTTATTTTTTTAACCTCATAAGAATCAACGTTTGTAATTACTTTTCTATTTTAATATTTTGCTTACTTTTTACTCAGTTCAAAAGTGATTAAAGTAAAGTTGTGCTTCAATGTATGGATGTTTCGACAAAATGTGCAAAGTCAGTTTGAAACACCAGACAGTATCAGTATCAACTTTATATAACTAAAAGTAGAAGTTTCTCTCTAATATTTTCATTTTGTTTTTGAAATACCTATATAATTTTTTATCAGTGGGAAAAATTTCTTTTGCAATTCTCTTCCAAGCTTTTAGTAGCTAGCTCGTAATATTAACGTATGGAAAGAAGAACAAATTCAATTTGTTCTCAATAAATTTGTAAAATAAAATATATAACTGTTAACTTCTGTTCTCTCTGGTTAATGAATCCCTCATGTAGGAAATGTTAAGCTCAACATGATCAGCAGACATGCGCTTATTTTAAGGTGATTTTTCAGCACTTTAGAGAATGATTCGATAGTCAATCAATCAATCGATAATTTCTGGATTTTAGGTATTTAATGAGAATATCTAAGTATCATATCTCATGTCATTATATGTACGCTAGATATTTGCATACACAATTTGACCAAGAAATGCTTTAAAATGACTCCTGAAGTTCGATCAAAGAAAATATCATGAATCGTTTTGCCTTTTGATTCGGGGTATTCACTTGGACTGTTCTCTTGGAGTTATTTCTAAGTGTTTCTTAGTCAAATCATGCACACTGATATCTGACGTACCACAGTAAGATGTGATGCTCGGAAATTCTCAAGAAATTCCCGTTTTTAAAATTAAAGAAATTTTAAATTTACCGATAGACTATGGAATCTCTCTCCAAAGCGCTGGAGAACCACTTTGATATGGTTGCCACTGCCTGCACAAATATGTCTACTTTCCAGTATTTTACACCCTTAACCTTTTAGAATAGACATATTGTAGAGCTCATTCTTAAATTGTAATGCTAAATGATATGCAAAATGGAAGTGCTATATTTGTAATAAGGGCATTCTGTTAGATTTAATCTCTCTTTTTCCTAAATTTTTAAAATATATTTCAAAGACCGGTGCTTAAGATCAGGATGTCGCAAGCTGCAAGTACATGATTTTGAAATTTTCTGATGGCAACACGGTTCTGAGGTGTATTCAGACGTAATTACAATTCTAATAATTTGAAAGGTATTACTCCTCTCAAAAGAAATTATTCCGTAAAGATCTGAATTTCCTAAATTCTTTTTTTCCTTTTTAGTCTCTCAACAAATATGAAGTTACCACTTATGAATGAACTACGGCAATCATGGCAGCTTTCTCATCTAATTTTTAATGTTCAACGAATAGCAGGGTTCTCAGTTAAATTTGCCTTAGGCTTCATCAACATGGGTGAACTTCTATCAAACCCTCATTGCACCAGTCTAGAGCTCTTTTAGCTGCTTATGGATGAGGATAGTCACTCTGACAATTCTGACATGCATGTTAAGTTGTGTCAAAAATGGTGGAACCAACTTTTGGGGTTATGTCTAACTCTATTGTAATGAGTTTGTCAAACTGAGTTTGAAAGAAGTTTGCATCTTTAGGCCAAGCTTTACTCCAGGAGAAAAATCTTATGAGCAGCCTTTAGTCTAATGACTGTCATTTTGGGTTCAATGCAACTAAATTTTCAAAATCAGCAGTAATCAGCACCAAACAGTGGCAAAGTTAACTATTTTCGCGAACAGATGTTTAATAATTTAAAGAAGAAAGACAATAAATTCAATGAAATTATGATTTCATTTCATCATTGAATGATTTTATAAAGACTCCCATATGTAGGCCAAAACTTATGTCATGTCTATCTCAATTGGTCCCAAAGTTGCAGGGATGGTACAGGACTTTTGAATCATCCTGTAGTTGCCCCCTTTTTTTAATCAAACGTTGCCTTTTGTTTTTTATTTTTAATTTTCAATGGTTTTGTTGCTTAAACTCTCTGGCTTGTACCATTAGAAAAATAATTTCAAGCTTTGAAAGCTCGGTGTTGAAACTTGGAAACCACACGCGTTATAGTAAAAATGTATGGAAGTACAATTTTTTTTTGTGATGAACTTAAAAAATATAGCCTTTAAGGTATGAAAGTTTTCTACAATTTTATTCTGTCAGGTTTAGTGAAATCTCAGCTAAATTCTGAGTATTTCAGATCATTCCTACGTTTTACTTAATAATTCTGATTTTTTTTATACATTATATATTTATTCCCACTTTTATTTATTTATTTATATATATTTTTTTTTGGAGGGTGCAAAAATTGATCTTTCTACAAGTTAAAAATCTATGTAATGTAAGGGGAAAATGAGATAGAAGCAGTGAAAAATTGTAGATTTTAGGACACCTCTGAAAAGAGGAATTTTTAAGAGGTTAGACGAAAATAAAGAGAAGGTGTTGAAAAAGCAAGAAATTTAAATCATGAGGTGCCAGTGGACACCCCGATGAGATTAAAGTATAGCCATTAATGGTTTGTTCTTGAATCTTGAATGAAGAGCGAATATATAGCAAACCTCTCAGCAAGAGGCTAAACTCTCATCTATTATTCAAAAATTACCTTGTTGCATGTCGCATATTTCACCCTCCTATGTTATTATGATTCGTTGCCTGATAATTCCGTTGCAGAATTTTCCCTCCACCATTGATTTTCATGTCGGGCATTGATTTGGTTTTGTGTTTTACACAAAAATATCTGCCTATCAAGAAACTGAAGTAAACTTCTGCTTTTCACTTTTCCAACCCAAGTAAAGCCTTCAATTCATGCATTCCAGTTTCAGAGATTCTGAAAACCTAATAATCATCTCATCTAATTTTGTTCACTGTTTTCTAACTTTTTAGCTCTCAGCCAACTTTCATAAAATATACATGAACCATCAGTCTCTCTGCAGCTAGCATTTTAAAAAGTGTTATCAATCTTTTGACTGGTGTATTTAGTTTTTAAAGATGCTGATAGGTCCTTTGAAATTTTCCTCAACTAAAGAGAAGATTCATGAGCATTGTAAAATTTTTCTCTTAAATTTTCTAGAAAAGTCCTCTTTTCACGGGCTTATTCACATCAGGAGTAACAGAATTCATCCATTTGAATTGTAAGTATAAATGATAGCTTAATATTAGAATAATCTCCCCTATGACAATGATAACTTGTCTACATTAACAGGAGCTTCATAGATTTTTCTTTTAATGGTGGTAGGTAAGATAAAAAAAAAAAAATTACGCACTCACTAATAATTTATTTTTCTAAGGATAAAACAAGTTATGCAAAAATTTATGAAGGTGGACATTTATTTTTTAAGACATTCCTTCAGTAATTAAGCTCCAAATTGTGTACACTCATGTAAACATATGATGCAGATAGCATACAACTACTCTGAGAGTATTTTTGAAATATGCATTGTCTAAACTAAGAGATTCTCATAATTTTTGTTGAATGTTCAATTTCTCGATGTATGCACACATGCCCCCTTTCCCTGAAAGTTTCAGAATTTTCATCACCTAATAGTAGCTATTTTCAAAGTTTTTTTTTTTTTTTTTTTTTTTTTTTTTTTTTTTTTTTTAACGAAAATTGTGTTTTAAGTTGATTATTTGAAGCTAGACTGTTGTGAGCTGTTCAAAATTAGAACCACAGTTCCTCTCAGCTGTTACATCCCTCTTTAAATGCCTTGTCAAAGCAAGTGGAATGAAGGAAACAATTTTCTTTCATTCATTTTGTTACCTACTTTGGACAGTGATTAAATTTTACTTGGCTTTCCAAAATGTTCCTGTTTCCTCTGTCTGCTGTGATCAATCAATAAGTATCCTTTGGATTGTCGCATTATTTTCTGGCATGTGGGGCACCTATTGGCTTAGTCACTCGACATGGCAAAGGTAAGTGCTTAAAATTCAACTTTACAGTAAGCATGTATTGCGTTTTTATTATTTATGAAGCACTTAGCGTAGTGTGTTTCATATTTTTCTCTAAAAAAGTCCAAAAGCAAAACTATTTTACCCATTCTGATTATGTTTGGGTGCTTTGAAGTTTAGTCTGTACTGAAAGATAAAACATTTCACATCCATCATTTTTACTGAATGATGCCTCTTTTCATGCATATCTACGTCTCTTAAAGTTGTTTGTAAATTATTGCAACATTAATGAATTTCAGAAGACAGAAAATTCAAGCTTTATCGAGTTTCGACGCCTTTGTATTTCTAGCTACTAAAAAAGCAGAGACTTAGTTTTAAAAGGAATTCAAGGGGATTTGAGAATGACTAAACCTGCATGTGTACAGGACTTCTGGATCCAGGCTCAAATGACATTAATTAATTTTTTTTTAAATTTATCTGGCTTTTTATATGTCCAATTATCTGTCTTTCTTGAGCACATAACTTAAAAATTTCAAGTTTTTTAATTTTGTACCACATCACTTGCCCATATTTTTCTATTGCGACTCTAAGGACTTCAGTTGACTTACGAATTTTGCTCTATTGTTGCAGGTATCAAAAAAATCCCACCGTCATCTCAATGGAGCGTGATTACAAGGAATGGAATTCTTCCTTTCCAGCACTGACATTATGTCCAACAACAAAATTTGACCCAACAGCTTTGAATAATCTTATCGAATCCAGGTAAGTTTTTCAAGTAGGTAGTGCAACGTTTTTGACCTACCTGTGAATTTTAAATTAATTATCCATTGTTATTAATCGTAATCTTTTTTCAATCTTTGCATGAGCTAATATATGGATATGGAGGCACTGTCCATATTCTACTAGACTATATTGCGGCTATATTCCATCAGAACCAACTTTAAAATTTTCAAAATAATGTTTCAAGATTAAATATTAAGCTCTATATCTAACATGATTATTTCATTGATGTTGGTTTTAATTAGGTACCAAAAATTTCAGAATTAACGTTAAATTTACACGAAAAAGTAGACATTGCAGGAATCCAGTAAGACAGGTTAGTAGAATTTTGAAGAAGAGCTGCAGTTTCAAGTGAGTCCAGTTGTGGATTTTGTTCAAAGCTGAATCATAGTGATTTTCTGTTTTTTTTTTAGGTATGCTCATTTCAACAACAGTGATAGACTGGAGACTTTCTTGTTAACACTTGCCAACGCTACTTACTCTTCTTTCAAGGATTTTTCGGATGATTATGATCCCATATCCTCTGAAGAATACCTTTCTGCAGCCTACGAAATTCGAGTCAACTTCACCTACAATATGAGCAATACACATATTCAAGAATTAGGAACCACCCAGCTTGCTCCTATTCTTACTGAAATGGGCATTTGTTATTCCTTCAACTCCCATCTGGCTCCATATTTACATCCCAGGTTTGCCATATTTTCATGGTAAATAGATATCTGTCTACCCGTGAGCATTGTGGCAATGGCGTCAGGTGCAGTGTTCTGCCTTCCGCGAGTGCCATGTGCCAAATGCGCCTAAAAATCGGGACTTGGCGCCTACAAATTGGGGGGAGGGGGCTGGGCCATCGTGGCACCTAAAAAATTTGACAGATTTAACTCTTAATCGGGAACCAGCGGTAGCGATGAAGCGCTCTCTACACGTATCGTTTGCAGCATCGCCATGGCCCGCTTGCAAATATTAATTTGGCTCCTAAAAAATAGTACCTAGATGGCTCCTAAAAATTGGGCTTTCTGGCCAAGGTGGCTCCTAAAATTTTTGGGGGGAGGCAGACCACTGGTCAGGTGCTAGCGTCAGAAAGCGCTCTTAATTTTGATACTGCCTCAAGTCTTAAGTGCCTTAAGTGTTGCTGACTGATAGGTGAATCACGGACTGCAGAGTGTCAAATCTATTTCACAACAGATTAAGATTTCGTAGCTCTGTGAAACATCTGAGAATCGTTTTCTAGTTCTAGTTTGAACTTTTTCATGATTTCTGACTCAAGTTCTACAATGAGCCGGTGCCAGCACCTGATAGTGTGCCGATTTCAGCTGAATAAAGGTCCTTCCTCGTTAACCTGTCAAGTTTTTAGATGTTGTCTTTAAAAATACCATCACTCAAGAATACCTGTTGCACCTACCGTAAATGTTGCTTTGAAAATTTTACAACTGAGTGATAAAGTTCTGCTCAGATACTAAGATTAAATTGTATAAAAGATGTAAAATACACATGTAGTCAAATAAAATATGTTATTAAATGTTTATAGCACACATTTGAGTATATGTATTAATCTTCAGCATATAAATTGCAGACTTCTTGCTGCTCCTCAGTTTCTACTCTTGACCTAATGATTGTTAGAAATGCCTTTAGAAAACTTTCCATTCTGGATTAACTTGGAAATCATCATTACAAATTATTCAATTTCAGCGGTTTCCTCTTGTTTGGTCACTTGAATCTTTATTTGGAGAGATGCCACTTTTAATTTTTCCAAAGCATGATCTATTACAATGATGCGGAGGAGAAAGGCTCTGTTACTCTTAATCCTGTTACTGTGATAATCAACAAAACATCAAGAGTTTTATCATAATAAATTCAAACAAGTCTCGATCTATTTTCAGATACATCATGAACCGCAATAGAACTCTTTTCCCAATGCAACCGCTCTTGATGGGGCATCCTATGAGTGGAGAAACATTGGCACAGCTGATGAACATTAACAGCGGTTATGTGGTAAGATTTTTTTCCCTTTAAATTTTCAATACATGATTTGATACTTCATCAAAAAGGCACCCATCGAAAAATCAATCAGGTGTTTCAGATCAGCAGTCAAGAGTGAAGGGATGGTAATTTAATTGTTTGTGATAGGTAGATACTTAGCAGTAAGTACATTCTTAGTTGCGCCAATAAATGCTGATAGCTTTTATCCTTACGCTTTATGCATTTCAATTGACAAAGGTCATCGATAATCAGAGTCCACAAAATATTACACTAGGCAGCATGAATGAATAAAAAGCAAGAAATTTGAAAGAGACATAAGAATCAAAAACCTTGCCGGTAAGCCATGCTGCAGTGCATCAAGTAAATTATAGGATAGTACCAAAATTGACAGAGGGTGTGCTCAGAATAATCGTAAACAAGTCAGAAATCAGTTTAAATATTGCATTTATTTGAAGGTGTATCTGTATAAAACCTCTTTCCAAGCGTTTATAAATCAAATATGCAATGTAATGCAGGACTATTGTTTTTTCTGAGGCAATAATTTTATGATTCATTTATGGTCAGGTGTACATTCACAGTCCCAATGACTCAGCGGACATTGCAACAACAGGGTTCGAATCCTCAATGAACAACTTCAAAACGGTTGTTGCTGTTCCGCTAACAATCTATTCTAGCGATGAAGTCAAACAGTTGAGTGTTTCTCAGCGACGGTGCAGATTCATTCATGAATCAAACCTCAAAATCAGTCCAGCTTATAGCTTCAAATTCTGTCGGATGGAATGTCGAATAAAATTGTCACTCAAACTGTGTGGCTGTGTTCCTTTTTTCTACCCTCCAAGTGAGTTTCAAAAAGCTTTAATTCAGTCCATTTATACCTGAATGTTTTTTGTACAAAATGCCAGAAGCTTCATTAACTAAATGAGTTATACCAAACAAATTGTTGCAAACAAACAAAAAAAAAACTGAAAAGGCAAGAAAAGAACTTCTCTAATGAAGTTTGATGAAAATTGAATCGCTCAATTGTAGAGGCAGGGTTTCAAGTACCGGGAAAATACAGGGAAACCCCAGGAATTTTGACGTTAACTCTGGAATTTGAAGGAATAAGAGATCAGTGAAAAGAGTTACTTAAAAAATAGTGCAAAACCAGGAGCTACCTATTTTATTGTTTCAAGTTTAAATTGATATCTTTAGCAGGCTAATAGTTCATGCTGATCTCTTAAATATATAACGTGATCAACAATTTTTATGACAGTTGGTTGGACGTCAAATAATGAATATTTATCGTACGACATGAAGCAGTCAAACATTTTCATGAAATGACTGTGAAGTATGCCTTTGAAAAGTGTATCCATTTTAGCAATTTTAGGTAAGCCAAATATTTTGCAGAATAGTATTATGTAGTAGTGAAGTGTGATTATATGGAGCAAGTTGAGTACTATGAAGTATGTGTTTTTTCTAATGTTGAAAAGTTTAATTTTTTAGTTTAAACATCCTTGTCCTCTTGCTTTATTGCCTTTTATGGTCACACTGCGCATTTTTGAAAAACAAGTTTTGGGTCACATCTTGCATAGAGAGAAAATAGAATGAATACCTAAATAAATTGTTTTCCTTATAAAGTTCTGTTTTCAACAATTTCTTGAATGATAGAAATGAACTGAAGTACTTTTGGATCTGACAGAAAAATAATTGTATTTCTTATCCTGTCTCCTAGAAACTTTTCGTCTAAATAATAGCTTGTGATAAATGCTGCTCTTATTTTTTATAGCCGGAGAACCTATATGCAATGTTAAAGGAATGAAGTGCCTGGCAAAATATGAAGGTAATTGTCTTTGTCATTGCATCTCAATTAAAAGGGAGGAACTTTCATGATGAAGCCAACATATTCAGCCGACAAAAATAGAAAAGCAGGGCGTAAACTGCAGGGCGGCCTTTAAGTCCTGAAAATGTAATTGAACGCATTCATTAAGGACCTGACAACAGCATAGCAATGGTTTTTTGCTGGACTATATCTTGCATACTTCAACAGCGTCATCGGTTTCATATTTGGTTTGGTGTCGTCTCCCGTAGGAAGGAATGTATGTTTGCATACTGCATACTGTTGTGCATACTGTTTCAGTAATTCAACTAACATTTTATTTTTCATTGGAGAACCATCGCACAAAGGCTACAAATCTCAGTGTCAAAAAAGTAAAATGTCAGTAAGAAGAAATACTGAATAAGTGCAATCAACATACGTTAGCATTTCAAGTCGACAATTTTAGAAGTTTTGCAATTAACAATCAAGACACTCATTTTCAAGAACCATCCATCGAATTTTAATTGAGATTTTCCGCACATTTTGATCTTGATTTGGACTGACCATAGTCATACTAATAAAAATTCCCTGTGATTTTAACAAAGTCAAATTTTATCTTTTCCTTTCAATAAATGTGAAAAATGTATTTCTTAATGGAGACAACAACAGTTTTCCGATCAACACAGTTTTGTGGATGTCTTTAAATTGTTTTCTTTTAATAGATTTGAACTTGTTTTTCAGAGGAAATGATAAAATTGCACAACTTAAATAAATACAATTTGGACTGTAACTGTCTTCCAGCCTGTGATGATGTGTCTTTTGTCATTGACTCAGCTACGAATATGTATTGGTAAATATTTTATTGTTATGCTTTCCTTTTTACTTTGTTTTGAATTCGAAGAGCCCAGGGCTCCAAAGGTAGTGGAAACCAGTAAACTACTACTCCTGAAATTTGGTCAAGGATAAGTTTGAGATCGAATAATTTCATAATCGAGAACTGTGAAGAAACTTTAAGCTGAAAATGTCGATTTGCGTTTCCTTAATTAAGAACAATAAATCTCAGTATTTTTGAAAATTTTATCAAGAAATGTTAGGTAAAGAAATAAATCCTTGAGGCCTTAAGCTTCACAATAGCCAGTAGTACAGTAATATCCCGATTATCCAACGACTTGTGGCGATGGCCTCATTGAATATAAGAGATGTTGCAGCCAAGTCATTTTTGGACGGAAAGGAAAGTTATCTGACAGCAAAAATCAAGATTTCACGCAAACCTCAACTTTTTTCCTTAGAAAGGATTTCGTGAAGAATTCGACAAAAAATCAGGATTTGCTTTCAACCCAATTTAGGCTAATGTTTCCTCGCAAACTTTTTCTATAAAAGTGACAGTCATCTGTTGGGGGACCAAAGCAAACATGAGGAAAGTTTTCTTTCTAAATAGGACATATTTTGAGGGGTATACCGCTCAGAGCTTTGAATTATCTCCAGTATTGCTGAGGTTAAACTTCTTTAATACTGGAATTTTTATTCCTTTTTTTTATCAATTAATCTTAGAAGTAAGTAATTTTATGGTGGTATCCTGATTCCAAAAAACACAGCAGTCAAAGCCAAAGACATAAAAACGGAGTGCTCGTATCTAAAAGCACGGGGAAAAAGTGAAGCCTGGTTTGGCGCTGGGTGCTTGTGTGAGTGTGTAAATGAGCGCGGGAATACATGGTGGCAAACGGAAATTTGATTTGAACTTGTCCTCTTGATTTTTCCACATTTCTTCTTCTAAAAGTGTTTTAAATGCCTAAAACGAATATATTAAGAAAGTTGAGACTGCGACTATTTATAATACACCTATTTTGACTCGGTAACAAGCAAGGATCTCAGATTCAGATAAAGTTAGTTTTTCTTCTGCTCACGGTGGTCCTGCCAGATCAACCAAGCCGTTACAGTCCTAGATGACCGTTACCCCCAAATGAAATTAATCGGTCGATGACAGACCAAAAATAACCTAAAGTTAAATAAATATATGTGGGTAAGAGAATTTGGGCAAAAATCAACCTAGAATAATTTGTTTACGCAATTTTATTCAGTTCCTGCCCTACGTTTGAATTTCAAACTTGTCCCGATTTCGCTGCCAATCCTCTAGCCAATAGTAGAGGTGGTTGAAAAGTAGCTTCATTCATTGCTTTTAGCGCTCCGTCTATATGTCTTTGGTTAAAGCTGAGATTTGGTCTGTGTCGCCGAAATCTGGAAAAAGCTGCCATATCTCTCAGAGTGCAAAATTTTTTACCGGGTACAATGATTTAAATGTTGAAAAAAAAGGAAGAAAAATCCCAGTAGGTATTACTGAAGTTTAACCACAGCTAAACTAGAGAAAAGTTAGGGTTCTGGAATACTTGTGTATACCCCTCCAATTACGTCCTAAACGGAAAACATGATTTTTGCCTGACATTGACTTCTGTCTACAGACGTACTTATAACTCTTAATTTTACAGAAAAGTTTCCCTGGAAAACAGTATTTGTTAAAAACATAATCCATAGATTCCGATGGAGTGAAAAAAAATATCTGAGACGAAAATCGGCGGTTTTTATAATGTCGCCTTTTACAACACTGAAAATAAGGAATGAGGATTTCTAATAAAGATCTAGACAGATCTATTTCACAAGCACCCTTTTGCAGGTTTTTAGGAACAAATCTAAATGTCTGCCTAGTAAAGTATCCGAGAATGAGGCTTCGAAGGGATCTTTTGTTTGGCATCACGGAAGTACTAGGTAAGATTAAAACTGCATAAAAGTTTGTGAACTTTTTTATAATATATTTCAACTATCTATGGCCCTGTCTCCACGAGCCGTTTCACAAGATTTGTCCCAGGGAAAAATCCCACTTACGAAGTTGGAAAAAATATTGAGTCAATCAATATTTTTCCCAGTACCAAGTATATGGTACTTGTACCCCTAGGACCCACTGAGAGAAGAAGAAGAAGTGAAAACGAATTGTGCGATATTTTATTCATTACTACATTGTTAATGTTTGTTTAGTTAAAATAATGTGTCTAATTGTCAAATGAGTGCAATTATTATTTTAATCCCGGTTAAATACTCGACTTTAACTAATCTATCTTTCCGTGCAAACTAGTTGCAGGACTGTTGAGCCCCGTCCTGTGGAGACGGTAACTGGGAAAAATCCCAGAAGTTTCATTCCTGCGATTCGAACTTGGCACAAATCCCATGAAAACGTCCCGTGGAGACAAGGCCTATGAAAATTAAATTTCGAGTGAACTAACAGTTCAAGATAAGGGTTTCTCCTGAGTTGAGTGGGTACAGTTTAAAATGAAAATCAACATGCAAAATTTGTCTTGCATTGTTTCATCTTCTGCTTTCCAGGAAACTGAAACTAAGGACCAAAGAATTGAAACTTAATTATCAGTCTCTGAAATTCGATGTGCTACATGTTGAAAAAGAGGAATAACAATCTTTTTGTCTTTTTTGACATTAAAATTTAAGATTAATCAAAGACAGCAGAAAACCACCCGAGAAAATGTTCTTTGTAAGGGAAACACTGCCCCTAACCACTTTGCTAATTTTAGTTGCTATTGTAATATCTAACAAGTTGACTTTTGCTTTTTTTGTTTCTTACTAAGAGCACATAGAAATTTGAGCGATGCCGATACAAGAAGAGCAACTCAAAATGTGTGGTTAATGGAATATTGAGAAAATACAATTAAAATTATCCACATTCGTATTTCCATCCCTCCTTCCCCCTCCTTTGGACGCTTTGACCATGATATTCAAAATTTACAATCCTTTTTGAAAATTTGATGCTCTTGTTACTGTGACTTCGTTTCTCCTACAGCACCATTTTACACTTAAAAATTTTTATCTGCATTTTCAATTTGTTTTTTCTAGTTTCCATCGGTGGCACTGCAGGACTTTTTTTGGGTTGTAGCGTCCTCAGCTTTGTGGAGATAATTTATTTCTTTTCTTTGAGACTATTATTTTTCGTTTATCACAGCTTTTAGGTAAATCTATGTGTACTTACTTACCCTCGATTTAAAGTAACCATTGAGTTTCATGTCTCTCTGAATTTTTAAGGATCAACAATAAGAAAAATTGAAATTTGCTTTTGTTGTTTTTCATTGTATAACTTACCCACCCATTTTGAAAGAGAGGCTATAACTCAAATCAAATGAAATCAAAAGACAAAAATGAAAAAAGACTCATATTGCAGCCCTGTCAGTGATTTAAGTTTTATAAATAGACCAATGTAATAGGTACCTATAATGTTTGTTTCTATAATTATAATTGTAATAGTTGCTTATGCATTTATCCGTCCCACATCCGGGTTCCCACTCCCTCTCAAAGAGATCGCCCCTCTCTGATTCTTAACTCTTAAAATTGGTCCAACTATGACTAATCTGTATTCCCTATTACATAATCACTTCAAATAGCACTATAGGTATGTCAAATTCATTTAGCAGAAACCAACGTGAAAATATGTTGTAAAAATTGTGCATCATTAGGTATCCACAAAAAAGCCAAGAATTGTCGAAAATTCTTGTTTTTCTATTGAAAAATGATTAAATTGAAAGGAAAACAATCTTGTGAATAGTATTAATGCACACATATTTGGCATTTTTTAAAGCAAAGGAGCAAGGAGTTGCCTAATTTTGAAAACGCTTCAATTGCGCTGGTTCCCCGATTGAGCATAGGAGAGAATTTCATGAGCCGCCGCCCGCGGCGCACTATGGTCCAAAACTCAAGAATAGGAAGAAATAAGTCGAATAATGACTGAAAGATCATGAAAGCTTCTTACGTTTTTTGAGTCGCTAATTTCGAATTTTATGTCAATTTTCCAAGATTTTAACACCCTGATATATCAATTGTGGCAAGTTTTTGCGCCGCAGCTCGAAACACACCATTGGCGCCTACAAATCTAAAGGGATACTTCAAGCATTGCGCAATGCGTGAGGTAGCCCTGTAAGTTTGTAGGCGTCGGTGCTCGTTTCGCGCTGGCAGCACGCTGCAGCGCTCCCGGCGGGTGGGTGGTGATGGTGAACGATTTCTAGCGGGGAGAGCTCCCTGGCGGAGAATCTCGTATATCGTATAATTTTTTTCTTAATTTTCGACTTTTAAAATTACACACTTGTCGCGTGAAGTAATTAGCGAACTCTCCACGCAAGACGAAGTGTAATAATGTGAGGCGGGTCGTGCGCCAGTGCTGCGGACGACGCAGGGCGGCTGGTTCGCTGGTTCCCTCCACATTGTTCCATTTTTAAATTTCGCGCTATCAAACTCAATTTTGATTGGTTACAATCATTTACACCTTGAGATAATACCAATCTTAGAACTGTTATACTCAGTACTGCTTCACTATTATAATCTGTCTCTGTTAGTTATTTCTTTTTATATATTATTAAAATTTTCTAAGCATATCATTAAGAATATTATATTGTATCAAAGTATGGAAGTTTCTCCACTACATGTTAACGGAATTACCGTCAGCAGGCGAGTTTAACTCTTGCGAGTCTGGCACCCTGATAGGCATGTAAACAAAAAATTCGGTTAGAAATTTGGATTGAGCGTTTTTGCAGGCAAAGACCCCCTACGAATGAGCAGGCGATCACAGAGCGGGAGTAGCTGGTGGAGCGTGCATGAAGCTCGCTCGGACTCCATGATTATACTCTGTTGCTCTCTCCTCTCCTCTACTCTTTGCACATCACATAATGGCGCCAAGCACAAATTTCACTCTCGGAGAAAAATTAAACTGCTCAGCTCAGGGAATTGACCTTTTTGATCGGGATTAAATTTCTAAAAGAGTTCAAACCAAGTACTAACCAGGGCAATTCTCAAAATTCTTTGGCAAGACATTTTTCTGATATAATTTAAGGATTACCTAAGGAGGGAAAATCTTTAGCATATCTGGAGAAATCACAAGCTTGTGTGGGGGCCCCGCAGCGTTCTGAGGCATTGAAATCAAATTCTAAACGTACTTACCTACTTACATTTTGAATTTTGATGGAAAATAAGGGGGGGAGGGGCTTCATTTATATCTGAGCCATGGGGATGCCAGATGATGAGGGATGAGTTTGAGGATTTTTGCGCTCAGCAGAGATGTTTTCAGGAGCATTGGGGGAACTAGTTAGGAGGAGGGGGGAGAAATATTACCCTCTCCTGACTTCAAGAAATATGAGGGCTTTTGCTAAGTTAGCTGTGTTGCTAGACTTTCATTGTGGAATTTGTAATTCTACCAAAAATATTTCCACGTGAAGATGAACCATCAAGCTAAAAATTTAACTCAGCATTCGCACAAATTTATACTTTTTTTTTGTGGCACAATGGTACAACTTCTGGGAAACATCCTGTTAAAGGTAACGAGGCACTTAGCATATTTCTTGAAGAATTTGCTAAAAAAATATCTTTGCACATTTCTGCTTTTGATAACTTATACCTACAAAAGTACATAACGATCCAAAAAGTGGTGAATTTTACCAGTCAGGCATCAAGGGGTGAAATATGGGAGCATAAATATAGCATTAGGTACCTAAGATGACATTTGAATCAGTGAGTTCGAAAATACACCAACTCGGAAAAAAAAATTTTCAGGAAACACCTAAAACTTCGCAGCGGGCGAAGAAGTTAGTTTAAGAAAAACTTTTTTGGTGCCAAAGGACGCAAGAAGTACTCTAGAGACTTTAACGCACCAAGTTTATCAGATACTGATTTTTCATAGTCTGCCCTGAAAAAATTATATTTTTTGACCTGAATAACGCTTGAATATTTATATAACTTGTTGGCACAAGGTATACTGAACCGAAAAAATAAAACCGCATCGGATAGTCGCCCGTTTCCCTTGATCGGCCAAAAATTGGTATTTCCAATGAAATTCTTCGATTCTTCCCTTTTCCCGTCGCCGTTTCGAGCACTTCCGATTGCAATTTCGAAATATCCTTTTGCGTGCAGATGCTTCTACTTATCCATAAGTGTTACTAAACCGTAAAAAAGTGAAAATCGAAAAAAACCCGTGTTGGAGTGTTTCCGAACTCACTAATTCATTTTACATTATTGGAAACATGATTATGTGGATGGATAAGGTGGGGAGACGGCAGGCAGACGATAGGATGGGTTAGAGTAGGTATTGGTTAGAGAGTGCTCGAACTGCTCTGAGTTCCCGTCGCGCCACGCAGCCATCTTGCCTGCTCATTCCGAGGGGGTCTTTGCCTGCAAAAAGTAAACATCAGAAATTTGAATTCTGACTCCCGTCTTGTCGTTTGTAACGATTTTACCAAAACGTTCCTCTTTGCTCTTTCTCTACTGCTCATTTTCTACATTTTTTACCTCAATGTTACTTGCTAAGAATCAGTACTAACTGTGAAGGTTAGTTTTTTTTTTTTTCCCTAGTGATTTCAATATCAGCAGCAGTAATTTCTCTGAAGCAACAGCTCTACTGAAACATGGCTGATCCTTCATTCAGGTACTTATGAGTTATTAAATTAGTTACGTATGCAGTCCTCGCATTGTCTTGCTTTATTTGGGCATCGCAGGATTTCGTTTAAGGCATTGAAACATTTGATACTTCAAACCATTGTGCTAGGTCAAGGCATCCAAACATGGAGGAAGTGCTCATTTGAACCACCATCAGACGCAATTATCCGTCTTATTAAGCAACCTCTTTGTAAGTACATGCTAGTCAAGTGTGTGGACAGTTGATGGCATGACCTGTACATTGTTGAAGTATATCTCAGTTTGTTCTCAATGTCAACTGTTCAGAAACGGGTTGATTTGGTGACAAACAGCCAGGGTCGTTTAACTCATTTAGAATGATCTGATGACTTGATGCGATTATATATATGCATAAACATACAGCTTTCAATTGCCTTTTGTCTATAATCTGTGCTTCACTTCTGCGCGTTATCACTTTTCGTGGCGCGGACTATAGCTTCAGTTACGTACAGCGAATAGAAGAACTAATACTCAATTCCTAGAGCCTAATTTTAAGGTACCTAACACTGTTTACAAATCAATGCCAGGAACAACAGGCATCTGAGGATACAATTTAGATGGCTAATGAACAATACTGCCTACCTAATTGACAAAAAAGAGTTAGTCACTTTGCCACATTCTGCAGTATAAAATACTTACGCAATCTGATGGTTTTTGTTTCTTTCCATTTCTGTAGAAGAATGTTTCTATGACGCTGCAATATTTGAAGAAATTGCAAATGTAATCTTAAAATTACAAAGATAGCGAAGTTTTCTCTTTGATTTGCAAAATTGTCAGTTTGCAAAAAGGCAGTATTGTTTGTTAGCCATTGATGTGTAATGCACTCATATTTTTCTGAGGAAGTTTCATCCGATTACACCAGATCTCTTCAGAGCAAAGTCCACTTCAACCAAATATTTATGTCAGATTTTGTTAGGTCTATGCAACAAGCAAAACTGATCAGGGGTCAATAATCCTCCAAATTCGTAATTCACGACAATGCGAAAATTTGGAAAGCCTGCATAATCTTAGAAAATAACGGGAAAAAAAAATCATTTTATTTCAGCAGGATTACAAATTTGTCCCCTGCCAATTTTGCAAAATCATGCAAAAGTTGATCTGAAAAAAGATTCAATTGGAACTTGGATAGAGAGCTTTGATGGTTAGTCGCAATTTAGCGGATTGCGAAAGTTGGAAAAAAAAATCAGTCATCACTTTTCTTGAAAGGTGCTCAACCCCGATCTAGCAATCCTTGGAAACTTGGAAGATTATTGACCCCTGAAACTGCAAAACAACATCGCATAACACTGCTAACTATTCATATTTCTTTTTAGTTTTATTGCTTATTAGAGTTCGGCTTTTTCGTTTTTTCTAATAATTTACCATGAGCCACCTACCAGAATACACAGAATTATACACATTCTTTATTCAACATCAATACAAGAGAGTTATACGAACAACCGAGTAATTTGTATCTTAAATACAATGAACAAGGAAAAGGCCCTATTTGGATCAAATTTTGGGGGTGACCAACTCCTATGGTGTGGTCCTTTTGAAGCTACTTATCTCATAATCATAGGATATGATACGTATGCCATTGAATATCCCTGCAATATCCTTCAAATATCTTACTGCTAGGTGGAGGTTTACGTGGCACGATAATCGCGTTTTATGTCACCTTGCTGCTGCCTAGAAGGAACATCAATTTGCAAGAAATGTTAAGTACCTAAATACCTAATCACAGTGTATCCCATGCGTTTATTTTATCTACTGGCAGCGTTTATCAGATGTTAACTTTGTTTTTTTTTCTTCCATGATTAATTCAATTTGTCCAGTCCGAATACACATGGGCGAACATCCTTGCCCAATCCTGGAAAATCGACCAGAACATCGCTGTCGGTAAGTTTTGAGGAAGTTGAAATATCATAGCATAGTTTGAAGTAATAGCAAAATTTTGCCATCGCCGATTTTCTTGGTATTATGTGAGTTACCCTTTTAAACTTCATGAACATGGCTAAATAAACTCCTGAAAATCCTCGCAACGATCTCGAGCTTTTTTCAAATTCTGACCAAGATCAATTAGATAATCTAACTAACTGGGTTTAAAAATTTATAGATATAATTGGATAATTTTAGAATATTGTGTCAGCTATGCTTGTAGTAATTTTTACTCCTCTCATATTGAGTCCATGAATTGAAAAGGATTAGGAATGGAAACTTTCCCGGAAATGGTTTATTGTTATCAGTCACTCATTGATAATAAATCTCCCAACGTACTAAAACAGCAAAAAGTTGTAAGTTTTTTGCAAATTATTTTCCATAATCAGGCTTCGATTCACAGTTTTTCACCTCATTTATTTCCTTTAGTTTGTTCTTAGTTTATTTTCGTTTTCTTGCTTCCCTCTTCATGGCTCATAAAATCTAATCTCTTTCTCTTAATAATTGTGTGACAGATACTGAAGCCGTTGAAAGCTCGTTGTCCTCTTCAAGATCTGGATCAGTTGTTGAATACGGAAGAGGACACTACAACTTCTACCTTTACTGCAATGCGCCGGCGAAGAGTTAGTTTTGCAGGTGTTAATCAAGTGAAGTGAGTATTTTCATCATATGTACTTATCCACGCACTCCCAGAATCCAAAGTTTTTGATCACATAACAGTATACATGTGTTTCCTTATTTTTAGAAAGAGTTTTCGTCACAAAAATGTCTATGGTTTGTACTCTATGTGGCACAGCTGCTGTAATAAACGCTGATCAATGATGCAAATGTTAAAAGGTCTTATCCTTTCCACATCAGTGTGGTTCATATTTAATAATTAAGAACATAATCGACCAGTGGGGGGTACCAGCAAATTCAGAGTATGCTAAAACCTTTTCAGGTGTGTATCCAGGTTTATGTTTTGTGACCAATTCTTTTCTTACTACAAACAGCAATGCAGGAAGTCCTTCTAAACAAAAATTAATCGCAATGTTGGCCTTAAAGTTTTTGCATTCCACAAAAGAGGATAGAAATACGCCTTGAGCCTTAAAAAATTTAAAATAAATACTGAGGTTATTTGAGGAAAAGAAGAAAAAAAAAGATGAGATAATCATTGAAAAATTTCCTCTTGAGCTGGTAAAATACCTCACGTCGTAAGCATGAGTCCAATTAAGTATTTTCGCTTGAGCATTTTCTGCACCCCTGGAGACAAGCTGTCCTACTTACTTTAGAGCAGGTCAGCATCTTTTTTTTTCTTCAAAAATTAATTAACTTAGCATATTTCCCAGCTTACTTATTTTGTTCTTCAGAATAACGTACCATAATTTTCTTCTCCAAATGAGAAAACTGCCTCTCTCCCCCTCCCCCCTTTTCTTTATTTCTTTATGAATGAAAACTGGATGAATTTGTATTTTTTCAGAGAATTTCACACTGCTGCTGAGTCTTTGACCGTCCACCATACCCCAGCTTATGATGAGCCTTTTACAACCACGATGTCTTCAGATTCCTCAGGGTAAGTCATGTAATGTGTGTTTTTTTTTTTTTTTTGTTGTTGAAAAGTCAGGGACTTCATAGGAAGAGTCAGAGAATTTGTTAGTAGCACTTAGTAGAGGTAAATGTAATTTAAAAGAATAGAAGAAAATCTTAATGGAAGTTTCCTTTGTATTTCAGGAAAAGGCAGAGAATCTGACAATTTTGGAGTAGGGAAAATCAAAAATAGTCCAGGAAAGATCAGGGAATGGGATATTAAGGAAATTGTGAAAACCTCACTCCTAGCATATCTCATTCCTGTTTCTCCAGCTGTCAATCCTTACAAGCGTTTGTTAAAATACGTTTCATTATGGCGTTGTGAATTTCCCTATTGTTCTCTTTCAAAATTTGTTGATCCCAGAAAATCTCACTTAATATCGGCGTAGCTCTCCTATATAGAGTTAAGCTATTGAACAGGTAAATTCGTTGATGTTGTTTAACAGGCTGAGTTTGAGCCTCTGGTTCATTCATAATATTAATGTATTAGTAGATAAGCCGTTGGCATACAAGTATAAGACATTAAAATTTCTTTCTTTTTTTGCTTTCAGCCATCATCATTTGACGGACTCCAAAATCTCAGACAACACTTGCCTTGAGCAGACATCTCGCCTCAGTTCAGGGCCTATTGTCACAAGTGCCCTGGATGCAGTCCTAGACCTAACTGTAAAATCTACCAATGTCAGCTTCAAACCGGAGGAGCTGGACCCAGAGGCAAAAGAAAACTTAACTGACAATTTCCGCCCGCTGAGTCAAAATACATGCTATGAAGCAGACATGGAATGCACAACGCCACATCCTGTAGTTTACTATGAGTCTAAAAACTTCAGTTTTAACAATAAAAGCCTGGAGTTTACCTCTGTTGCTTCAGAACTCCCACATGTTCAACACTCCAAGTCAATGATGGAATTCACGGAAGTTATTCGTGGACCGGTGTTCAGCAATGAAAACCTGTCAAGACATTATGAATCCATGGAATTTACTCAGCATGTCAATGGTCAATTAGCAGTCAAGGACTCTGAGTTCTTCGATGAGAATGAATACACATTTTCTCAACCAATGCCAAAAGCTGATATTTTCAACCTTCTTAGCAGTGGTACTTCTCTGTCAGCTGCTGAAGCTGTAGGGCAGGTGAACTCAATTTTTGGCCATCAGAATAATGTAGCAGACCTCAATGAATCTGCAGATATGAGTTTTGGTGTTACTGGAGTCATTTCACAGCCTTTGATTGAGTGCTTGAAGAGTATCGATGACTCAGAAGGAGTGAAGGATGATACTCAGAGTAACTGCTTGAGTGAGCCACCCAATTGTAATCCTAGGACAGAGTGTAGCAATGCTGAAGAAAGTGAAATGGAATTAACAGAGGCAATCCCTTTCTCTAATCAAGAAAATGGAGCTCAATCTGTGACAGATAGCCTAGACGTGATAAAAAAAACAATTTTTGATAATTTCAAAACAAAACCAACAGATGACATTCTATCATTTTTGAGGAAAAAAGTTTCCGGACCATCGAAAGTCAACCATAACTCAGATCATGAAGCCTCAGACACTGTGCAAGAACAACAAGCTAATAGGAGTAACCATGCAAACTCTCAAGGCAATTTGTCTGTTTCCAAGAGTCAAACAATGGAAATTACAACTGCGCTCGCAAATAATATCCGAGGAGATTCGGCTATTGATGAGTTTGTATCCAAAGCTTCACTTGAATTTGAAAGCGCTGTTAATCATGATAGCGAAGTATCAGTATTGAAAAACAGCTCGATGGAACCGACAAAAGGTGTTTCAAATGATGTCAGGTCGACCAACAGTAAAACATCTTTTTCCGATATTAGCTGCATCCCTGCAACTGATGGTGACAACAGTCACATCAATGATAGAAAAAGTTTCAATAAACTAGTGTTTGACACTGTGGATTTTGATGCCTCCAATGTCATTACATCAACCCAAGAGTGCAAGACATCTGCAGTCAACAACTCGGAAGAAAAAATTACTTTCTTGAAGAAAGATCGCAAATCCTCAATTAACAAGAACTTGACAGAATTTTCAGAGCGCAAATCAAGTAGAGTCTTTGACTCGATGGATTATGCAGCAAACTTTGCTACATCCAATCAGGAAAGAAATCCCTCTGATATCATTCATACAAAGTATCTTGTCAATGAAGAAGCATTAGCCATTACTGCTGCTGATTTTAATGAAACTGAGATTGTTACCTCAACTCAAAAGTCAAGGCTTTCTCAAAATATACCTGTTACTTCTAATGGAAGAAAAAGTTTAAGTGTAGAATCATTTCTCGGTCTTCCAAAAACACCGGTCAGCATGAACTTTGGAATGAAAGAGAATTTTGCCTTGGATGAAGTGCAGGATCTTATGTCTAACGGCAAGGGCGCCTCATCTCAGCCTGAAAGTAATGATGTTGAACTGCATCATTCGAATAGCTCTGCCTCCTCTCAAGATCCTGACATTGTACAACAACCAGAATTTTTAAACCTAAGTAAGGAAGAGAAAAATTCTATAATCAATAATGACAGTTTCATTGGCAGTCAACCCATGGAATTCACAAATGTGCATGCCTTTGGAAGAGTAAATTTAGAACTTGGCTCTCATAATACTGATGGTCAAGAAATGGATTTCACGCATATTCGTACCTCTAATGAAAAGACAACATTTGAAAGCAACTCTCAGAGCCTGCCCGGAAGTCAAGAAATCAAATTCGTTGGTGTGCAACCGTTTGAAAGGGATGATATTGAAGGAAATCCTCAGATTTTTGTTACAGATTATACCATGAACTCTACAAATACACACACTGGAGAAAGAGAAATGTTACACTCCAGATCTCAAAACACTTCCAGTAGTCGAACAATGGAATCAAACAATGCTCTCATCACTGATAATGCCTGCTCTGCAGACATTTCTGCAATGGAGTTTACAGATGTGCATGTATATCAGTGTGGGACTAACACTGAGCCCTGTTTGGAAAATTTTTCCACACAGCAGGAAAAACTATCTCAAGCCATTCCTCAAGAAATTTCCGAAAATCCAAATAGTTCCTGCGCCTTCAACAAAAGTCTTGAAGCTAATGTGCCTTCTCTGGAAGATCAATCTGACAGAGCTGTTAACGTACGCAGTATGTATGATAATGAAGATCATGAAGGAAGACATAAAGAAAATTTATTGAACCAGCCACCAGAGACAATGAGCACTAATAATTTTGAGCCAAGCATGACGACAGGTGAGGAGGACGGTGATTTTTTGGATGCCTCTGTTAGAGCCACGAACGAGAAAAAGAGACAGAAAAGCAGGAGATCTGAATTGTTTGTCCCAATGCAGAAATCCTTTTTGCATAATGAGATGAGTCTTATTGAAGAGTCTGAAACGGTTGGCAGTTCTGAGTCCTTGGCCTGTAATACAATTTCAAGTGGCAAATTTTCACAATCTTTTCAACATACGGAGCAGAATGAGCTTACAATGCAAAGTGAGGCCCTCCCAACGCCAAAACCTGCAAGTGTTTTCAATGCTGTTTTTCCCAAATCCAACACTGATCTGCAAAGCTCCAAGTTCGACTGTGGCTACAAAATTAATGAATCTCAAATGTTTACAAAATCTATGATGGAACAAACCTCAGAAGATGAATTTGATATCTCTCATTCAGTGAAGTCGAAATTTGAATCAGAAGCTTATGACCCACTCAACAGTTTGTTTGTTTCCAAATCATACGAATCTTTTTCTCATAAAGTTATCTCCAATCACCTGATTGCTTCAGTGGGCACTGCTAAAGATGAAGGAGTCTTGTCCCCTTTTGATATTACAGAAAAAAAAGTATCTCAGTCTGCAGAACTTCAGACTCAGAATACTAATGAAGATACACAAACATTCAGTCGATTAATGAAGTCTGTTGTCGAAGATTCTGCTAAGAGGACAGATTTGTTCAAGCCAGGAAACTGTTCAATGGTACCAAATGTTTTTAACGAATCTCAGTTTACACTTCCAATCGAAAATATTCCTCGTAGCATATTTCTAAGTGATGAAATCGAATGTCCGCCATTAAGTGAGTTAAGTGAAGTGAGAATTGCCTCCAACAACTTGGAAAATTGCTTTGAGAGCCATGAAGTAACTCAATCGAACAAGCATACAGTTTTGGAAAATGAGCAATCTCAAATGACTGATAGCGGATCAGGGGAGGCAATCGTTTCTTGTGTTTTAGATAAACAATCTCCAGTGTCCAATACCCCTGAAGTTGCAGGGGAGGAGTCCTCATCCAACAATAATGAGTTGGTAGCCAGCATGGAAAATCAGTACAAGCAGCAAAATTTAAGTGCTAATAATGAGGAATTTTTAAGTAATGACATTGAAAATCATCCCTTTGAAGCTGACGTTAGTACCCATAAGATTTGCGATGAATCCTATCCTGTAGCAGAGTTCACAATTAATGAGGATCTACTGAAAAACATTACTGTCAGCCGCTCAAAACCGAGGAAAGATATTCGGAAAAGTAGGTGTCTTGTAGACCTTGACAACAGTATTACTCGACAGTATGAGAAAGATGTAAAAAAAGTTAAGATTTCTGATGAGTCGTGCAATATCACAGGCATTGGAAAACTACCAGACTTTTCGATTAATTCGGTAGTGAGTCCTCCATTGGGAAAAACAATGCCAGTCCAACAAGAAGCCATGGATATATCAGCAAATAAGATCCAGGTTGATGAAACTATTCTCAATCACCAAATTGATAGGGATTTGGAAATTGATGTCCCTGCAGTTATCTCCAAAAATATCCCAGAGAGCATCGCATCCCAGCGTAGTCCGCTGCCAATATTAGGCATTAAGCCTGAAACAGAGCAGTTGATCAAAACTCCAAAATCAATTCTCAAGAAGAAACAGACAGAAAATATTCCCACCAATACCTCTGCACCAAACAGTGATGCTAAAAAGATCTACCTGCAAGAATGTTCCGGTCCAAAGAAACGAGGTTTTGTGAAAAACGCAGCCCGATTATACGAAAGCTTTGTTGCCACTGAAAGTTCCCCTAAAGTTGATCTCAACCATTGCAAGCAGGAACTTGATGGCAAATATGTTAAAGGGCAGAAACCCCTCTTGAAAAGGTTCCTTGACACTACAGCATCAAATGCTAATGCTATAGCCCAGTCAGATGTGGAACTAGTAAATGATGACTTCACTGCTAAAGTTGTGACATGTGAGTCCCCTAAGTATGTATCGTTTTCACCAGAAGAAGGCTTTGAAAAATCTGACTATACTCCCATGGCTAGCTCCAATACATCCATGATCTGCAATAATAGGAGTTTTGTGTCGCCCATCTTCAAAACACCGAAGAGCAAATCTAAGTCTGAGAGGAAGGTCGAGGAGTCGCCGATGACCCCCAAGTCTCCAGCAAGGAAACGATTAAGGCTTCCTTTTGAGTCAACACCCATCAAAAATACCATTCGCAAGCAAGCAGGTGTGGTGGACATAAATGATTTGGAAGATGATTATCCTCAGTCTGATATTGCGGATGCCAACATTCACAGTCCAGAGTAAGTAAAAGTTGGCAGACGTTTGTTTTGCCAGTCAGCTCTTGCTGCTTAATTCGTCTAATACTATCATTAACTGCTTCTTTCACAAATCCTCCTATTTTCCGAAAAAATTCTCCTATGTAATTTCTAATTGCTCATATGTTTGTTTCATCATCTCTTCAAGCCTCTGGTACACTTTTCATTCATTTGTCCAAGCATAAAATTCGTCTCTCGCATTACATTTTTACTCTAAGCTTTTATACTCTTCAAATTTTCCCTTTTTCTCGTTGAAGTCTTGTTTAAAGTGAATTGATATGATTTTCAAGCTTATCAAAGCTTTGCACTCTAAAAGTATCATTTTTCCTGTAGGTCCTCTATTCATAAATGATGAAATTAAAATTTAATTCAAATAGTTTTTGTTTTTTTCTCATTGAATTTGAATTTTCACTCTAGTTCCTCATACCTAATTATTTGGGACAGTATTGAAAAATTGTAGGTCCTGTTCTTCATGTTTCAGGTCTTTATCTGAAAGCGACATTCCTGAAAACTACTGTTCTGACTTTGTGGAGCGATTTGAAGCGGAAACAAGACCGTAAGTTGTATTTTAAAGTTTTCATTTATCTAGAGCATGTTTAACGGCTATTTTCAAGGAGCTTTTTCAACTATCATGTCTTATTCCTTCTGACTGTTAGTGATTGCTTCAGGTATGTCACTGACATCTACCATCCTATGAATGATCTCCGTTCTTCTTTTAGGACAAGAATGTATTGGAAAGTTATCGAAGCAACAGACAGTTTGTGGTCTTTCGAATTTTTGGATGGCCAACTGAGACTAACCATTCATTTCAAACCAGCCGCTGCCAACTGCCTAGCTCCTGTTAAAGAAATTGCATTTGATTCTGTCATGCGTAAGTGTTTATCCCAAAAATGTTCTTTTCTAATGTCAAGCGCTTCACCGATTTTATATAAACAGCAGTAGAATATCTGACACACCCAGAAAATACAAAGAAACAAGTCTCTATCTAGTGCCTAATCTTTGATATTGAATTTAAGCTAGGTATTAAATAGTAATGGTGGTTCTAATTGATGATTTTTGGAATTTTATTACGCTGTCTCAACAGTATTGAATCGTGCACTCAATTTAGAATAGGATTTGAAATTTGAAATCAAGCGTCTAGAAATTTACTTCTCGTGTATTGTGTTAAATTTGTTTTAATTATTGCTTCAATTTATTTCTGGATTAACATTTAATAATCAGAAGCTCATGATTTTTTTAAATTTTTCAGCTGATGCTAAGCCTAAACAGGTCATAGGACAGAACATTATTTTGGAGAGGTACCCACTTGCCAGACTTGAGGGTCTTTGTAGAAATGCAAGTAATGTTTTTGATGTACTGCACATGATTGCTAATGATGTAATTTTTGCGAAGAAAGTCATGTTTAGTCTTGATGGAATGATCACAGCAAAATTTTCATATGATAGGTAAGTCCAAACAGACAATTCCCTTTTCATCTTGCAAGTTTTTGTCATTCTTTAAGAGCCATCTTTCTTAAGTGGATTGCAGTTTATCTTTAACATTTCGATTTCCTAAAGCTCTGCGAACCTATAAAAAGTGTCAACCATTTTGGAGCAGTGGTCTGATCTGACAATGAGTAATAGATTGATATTAGTATTCTGGTTCCTTAATTCCGAGACCTTTCCTTATCATTAAAAGAACTTGGCAATATGAGATGCTGGAATTTTTATACCCACATCATAATCTTACCTGTCCACCTGGAATCGACCCTAATGGAATGATTGTATGACATCTAATCTGCTCTGATCTAATGATACACGGGTCGTCAGGAAAGTAAACTCTCTCCTACTTTATATCTTCTGAAAGGTAAATTAAACTGGAATAAAGGTTTATGTCAAGTATATACTCTCAGCTTTAGAACAAGTTTAAGGTTTTAAAATCCGTTTCAGGACTTGCAAGAAAACGCAAATTTCCTGAGACCACCAAAGTCCCTTATTTTGTTCCTCAATACAAAGAGTGCTTAGTAAAAAAAAAGTAGAATCAGTTTTGATCTTTTTATTCTTGGTTTCAAGTTAATGTTTTGATCTAAAATTTTTCATCAACTTATTTGCCAGAAAATCAGATTTTATGAATTGATCAGGCATAGCAATGCATTGCCATCGCATGTTAACTTCCAGACGTGATGCTTGATTGCATCTATCTTGCAAAAATTTCCCTTTGGCAGTGAATATATGTTCAAAACCTTCCAAAAATCTAATTAAAATCAATAATTTTGTCCGGCTTTGATTTATATTTTAAAAATTTTTTTTAGTGGCAGATTTTTGTATCAGAATTACTCTATCTAAAGCCTGTCAAGAGGCAAACAATAGCTGCTAATGCAGATGGCTGTACGAAATTCGATTTTCTCGTTGATCAGTTGATGAAAAATTTCAAACCAATACACTATATTAATGCCAAGGCTTACATGATCAACAGAATACCTAGTCTTTGTTTTTACTGCTGAGATTATAAATGAACTTCTGAAATTTTCATTTATTTTTAAAAGGCCGCAAGTGAAGTATGAAGGCATGGACTGCAAGGGCTCTTGGAATGGCATGGGTAGTTTGCAAAATTCAATAGATGGATATTAGTACAAATTCATTTTACTTTATTCATTAAGTTGTTTTGCCTCTGGATTACTTTTCTTCAACCTTTTCTGTCTACTTACCATTGCATTTGTTTTCCATCTACTTTTCAGTGTCACGTTTGACTTCATTATTATGCGGCCAAACCATCTAGCAGAAATTACAGTGGATTTAAGTTCATGGCAGAGCGTGTCCTCTTCCTCGGTTTCTGTTAAAAATTTAATTGGAACAATAAGGTATAATTTTTGTCTGTAGCTTTTAACTCCTGAATGTTTTACAGGAAGCTGTACTTTGGACAGAGACTTTCATTTGGCAAAGTTTTGACATGTTATTTGCACTGGAACCGTCCATGTTCAATTTATGACATTTGTTATAATTGTATGTAAAAATTTTAAAAATTGAAGAGAAATCCTGAATTTCTGGTGCAACACCGGGCTGTGAACTCCTCTGTGGATCTTCCAAAACGAATCATTTCGTGTCAAGTGGTGCCTGATGCTTCTTTTGATGTCTTAATTTAGCTTTTTTGTGTGCACACTGACCTCAGGGAGTAAATCTTTTGCAAGCACATTGGAAGTAAGATGTTAATTTTTTTCAGTGGTCCAGGCTTGAAAAGATTATGCAAACCTGCCATAAACTTTGTTTACCTTCCCATTGGAGGCAACTCGAACCACTATCATGCGAGAAACATCTAGGCAACTCAAAACACCAAGAGCCAAGTCCAAAAGAGAAAAAGAAAAATCATAGCATTTGAAATTTCGAATGTTTTTTCATTACGTTATTGAAGTTAAATAATGGTAATCATCCGGTAATTCGGCAGATCAATCTCATCCGTCATTCATTCCTGTTGTTTACGTGTCTCGATAGTTGCTGTGTAAATGACTTATAACAGACTAGAAGTCTTCAAGACTTGTTATTTGTCTGCTTTTCTGCATATATCTACTTAATTCATATATTGTGCATATTTTTGTTTTAGGGAACAAAAAATCAGAAGTCTCTTCGAGGAGTGTGAGAAAGATGAAGACTGTATTCGACAATTCTGGCTCAAGTGTCAACAGTATATGAGCAGTCAATGGTTTACAGCCCCCAAAATATGGTAGATTCGCGTAAATTACGCAATTGCAAAAAGAGACCAAAAAAACTCCCGACTGTAAATGATAAATTCCTTCTTTATATTTGATTTCAATAGATTAATTTAGTGGCTTCATGATTTTATATGCATATTGCTGCTGTTCCATGGTTCCAGTGTAAACAGTTACATAATCTCATTACATTTATGCCAAGGTGATCGAAGTGTTTCTTTCAGTCAAAATTTCTCATATTTAAGGGATTCTGAGTTGATTTATAAATTATTAATGTCAAATTCGGAAGGAGCTGACATAATAAATACTCGGTAGTGTTTAGACCAGAGATTATGTCTTACTTTTCATATTTTGACCATTGAACATCTATTTATTAATATGCAGAATATCTAGAATGATTTAGCCACTGAATCAGTCAATACAAGTTCCTTTCCATTCTTTTTAGTAGAGACATGAAAGTCTTAATTTTTTAACATGAGAGACACAGAGGCCACCTCACTATCTAGGACTACCATATGTGTCATTACAACCCTTAAGCTAAATTATTGTGTTTAGTTTTACATTCTTAAGCGCTTAGCCACTTTCTGATTTTGTGTGCCTCACTCCTAAGTGCTGAGCTAACAGTCAGCCCACATTCATTCAAGTGTAACAAATGTACACTCTTCCCCAGTTCAAGTAACAAATGGACATGATACCAGTTGAGCAGACCAATAAGAATATAGGCAGAATCGACATAGTTTCAAAGTTCTTGCTGAGGCTGAGATGGAAGTACCGGAAGCGTTCTGTTTTTGTCGATTTTGGGTGCTTGAATAAAGGAAGAGTGTACCTCTCTTTCTTTTACTTGGCGTGAAAAAATCTGATTTCCTCAGGATCCAAAAATGATTCAGAAATCTTATGCTAAACCTTGCAAAAAATGTAATCATTGTCACAGAATTCCTCCAAAGAACTTACGTAATTTTGTAAATAGTATTATAACTTACTTGGAGGCAACATTCAAAATTATAAAAGTTTCTTTTCGTACTTACATCAGCTGTTTTGTTGTTTGAATTTGCAAAAAGGGCTGCTCATTGAAATGTAATGTTCTAAGGGAAAGATAGGGGTTGAGGAGTAGATCACACCATTTTTTAATTATGTATTAAAAGATAGGATCTTGCATCACAAAAGCATCGTGTCGAAAAATTCGAAATTTAGCAATTCGTATTTTATGAACAGCCCCTTAAGGTCCAATTGTGGAAATAAATTGAATTTGTTTCCCCCCACAATGAAGATGGTATAGTTTTAAATAATCTTGTTTGTAACAATTCTTATAGGGCCAGAGAAATATCCCCTATGACATAGTGGGAAAATACCTGCAACTTCTCTCAAATGACCAAAGAAACACCATCATTAAATTTCTGGGACTTCTACTTAAGCAATCAGTCATAGAAAAAAGTGCTGATTTCCAGAGTCCCAAAGACCAGATAAAATTTTTCCCCTTCCCCCTAAAATTGTAGGAGCCACTTTGAAAGGGAAGCCCAATTTTTCACAGCCATCTTCGTTTTTTACTAACCGATCAACTTTTTGCATACGCTGTTTTGCTCTGCATGTCCGTATCGTTCTTGAATCTTCTTGTTTTTGTGCTGTGCCACCACACCGTAAACGTTGCGTTGAGAGTGGTCCTGCTGATTTGCGATTGCAAGTTTGATAACATCAACGGGGTGTGTCAATTTTTCTAGACCCCAAAGCCCCATATGTAGGTGCATGGCCCCAGGGGAAGGCAGAACTCTGCTGATCCTCTTTGTAAATATGTATCAACTGTGAATTTCTTGCAGGTTTTTATTGAGAGACACTGTTACCCTTATCCCCTTTCCCATTGTAGATCCAAAATTTAGAAGTCCTTCAAAAACTTCCCCTTGAGATTAATGGAGATTGTATTATCATCGATGGCAAAGAGAGAGTTTAAAAAGGTGAGAACAAGACCCCTTTAAGGATACCTAACATTTTGAAATTCATGTTTTCAAAGTAATATACATAATTTTTCCCCAAGATCTTAATCTTTCTACTATGGATCTACACTCAAATCTAGTTTTTAAGTCTTCTCTAAGTAATTTCGATCACATTATAAGATCCTTCCATTGGTGTGTCGGAATCTTTTTACTGCAAAGAACATTTTCTACTATAGTTGTATTTTTCTTTTAATTCTTCATGTAAACACTGTCGTTTTGCCTAAAAACATAAATATGTTTCCAATTCTACCTTTAGTAAGATTTTTTTCCCTCTTATGAGTCTGCATCCCCAGTAAATGGCCATTTTTTGTTGTTATAGTCAAAGCGAAACACACATCTTTATTGGCGACTAAAAGTGATTTTGCTAGATGTCACATTGTGAAATTTGAGAATACTAATTGTGAGTGGAAAAAAAGCAACTCAATCTTTCAGGGCAAAAACAGCTGGATTGCATTTTGCAAAAAGGAACCAAGAGCATTTCAATGTTGCTCAGATTGTGCAACTCTTTTTACCTTGCAAATATAAACTGATAATCTAAACAAGTTCATATCTTTATACTTCCAATCTACTATAAATTCAAGACGAAAATTATCTTGGTCTATTAAATTTTTTGCAAGATTCCAGTAATTTTATTGCCAAGATTGTAAGTTGCACAAAATTGGAATTCTCTTGGTTCCTTTTTGCAAAATGTCATCCAGCTAGTCTTGCTCATGCAGTGCGGGTTGACTGTGCTTTGATCTAATAGCAAAATTTTGAGCTATGGTCAATAGATGACATGTTCTCAATCCAATAAAAATGGCAAAAAAAAAAAAAAAAAAAAAAAAAAAAAAAAAAAAAAAAAATAATTACAAGTAAATTGTGAAGATACTTGAAAAATGTGAAGAAAATAATGGTACATTTAAAAAATGTATTTACAATTAAATACAGTTGATAAAAATTAACAAAACATTATTTAAATGACTGTACAAAAGTAAAAATTACAAATAATTGTGGCAAGAAGGTGCCTCAAATAAACAACGATCAGATGACAGAAAAATGCTCCATATCAAGACAATCAGCACGCAGAGGACATATTATAATTGATGGACGTTCACAATTTATAATTTTGAGAGAAAAGCTAGGGGCTTCATCACCAGTGCAGAGTAACTCCTAAGGATTGATAAGGTTGAATTTTAAGAGCATGAGATCTTTTTTTGAAATCTGAATCGAGGACAGGAGATTCGAAATTGAGTTGCTGCATCGGAAGATCAACAGCAGAATATACTGATAGCAAGAAAAAACCTTAGTTGAATCGTTATTAAAGTTGGTCAAACTTCCAGTTGTCTAAAAATGCTGAGTATTTAGAAACAGGACAATAAAAGGATGAAAAATCGAGATTTAGGAATCTTTTTTTTACCTCATTTAAATCACAGGAATTTTAGACGCTTCAGGCTGGTACGTTGGTAGGTAAATAAACTATAGCATAATCAAATATCAAGGTACATGTAAATATCTTAAAGTTCAATAGAAAACTATGTCAATGACAAATTAGTTTCTTTCAGTCAATTAACAATTGTGAAGTAGTTCTCATACTTTAAAAAAAAAGAAAGAAAAAAGGAGAGAAAAGGGGACATTAATTTACGTAAGAAGTGCCTGATGAAATGAATCCTATGCATGCACCCCTAATGAAGAGCATGGATGTCATCTGTTTGTTGAAAGGTTCCAATCATCACTTCACAACAAAAAATGAGACTCCTTCAAAAACAGGTTTTGATTTTTCAAAAAACAAAAAAAAAATACGGAATTACATTCATTTCTTGAAGCGTACATATTTTCGTTGATGATCGGTCAAACCAAAATGGGTGGATCATGCGGTTTCGTATTTTGTCGATACATACAGTCATGGGCACTAATGAATAACGAATAAAAGTGAAAAGAGGAAGAAGTGGAGAATGACTTTTTGAAAGGGACAAAAACAGAGGCAAATAATTGATTGGGCTGACAGCTGTAGTTTTAAAGTCTGCAACCTGTTGGAGTAATGAGAAGGCACGTTGGACCCAAGTTGGCAGCATTCGCGTACAATAAAATTGATCTGGAGTGATGGGTGCTAGCAGGGTCTTTTGCTATCAAACCCACACTTTGAGCGAAACCCCTAGACTTAAGAACTACCTTCTCCAATTCGAAATTGTCAAGAAGGAGATCTACTAGTATCCATAGTCATAAATAGTCTACAGTCATTGGTCTAGTCAGTAGATAATAATATACATATTAGTTTATGGTCAATAGTTTATTTTCATTGAATGCCAGCACTCAATGGATATAATTTCCATAGTTTTTTTTTCCTGCAGAAGTTGACCTCTCTCTAGCTCTTTATGCAAGTTTCAGATGGTTCATTTTTTGAAATTTTTGGTTCAAACATTCAAAATGTTTTTCCATCAAAAATTTTTAATTTGCAACCCTTCTCTTGAATCCGCACTTCACTGGAGCCTCATGAATGATGCAAAGTCTTACAACAGGGTGTCTAGTTTTTTTTCATTTTGGGAAATCTTGATTTTTCCTGATTTTTGACTACAAAATCCTGATTTCATAATTTTTCAAAATCTTGATGAAATCGGGATAAAATCCTAATAGACCTCAAATCCTGATAGAATCAGGAAAATCCTGATGCTAGACACCCTGTACAAATGCACCAGCTTCTGATACAGACTTAAAAATACTTCTAACAACAATCATAATTTTAGCAACAATTTTGAATAAATGTTCCCTGCTGTTTTATAAAAAAAGAGATGCTGAGATGACAGCAGATGAATATAATTCAGTGAAAATCATTCAAATAAGTGTTCCCAGCTTCAAATTATATAGTCTTATAGAGCAGAAATGAACTGGGTAATGATGAGCATATTTTAATTACTGATGCAATGATGTGTAATCAATACATTAGGGTCCGAGTTAGGAAAAAAAAACGATTGTAGTCCCATCAAAGAAGAATGAAGACGTATTTCAACCGACTACTGGTATAGGATTAAGGAACAATTAATGAAGCCTGGTACAGAAAAAAACAGGAACGAAGAGAGAAAAAAAAAGACTCTTGATCAGAATGGAATACTTATCACAGCCACAAAGCTTGACATGAGCAAAAACAATCTAGATATATTTACAGATGGCAAAAAACAAAGCAAGATTTAACAAATGAAACTAAGTAATCCCATGAAGTATTCAATTCTGATCGTACCAAAATCGTCTAAGAAACAAACTTAGTAACCGAGGCACAGAGAAAGAAATTGAAAACTAACCTTTCCTAGGATGAATATTTATCTAACAATCAGCTATCTTCTGGTCAAGATGAACTTTACACGGGAGTGACATGGAGAAAAAACAGAGGGTGACTGTGAAACGTGAGTTAACTTTTGATGCATTTTACACAATACTTTCACATTATCAGGTACAGCCTTGATCTCAAACTTCTCAGAAACAGTAGAATTTCAAATTGATGCTACGGAAGAAACTTTAAATTTCCAATTCTACTGGAAAAGCTCAAAAAAGTGACTTGTAAACGACAACTTAACTCAAGTTAAGGTATGTGCACTCCCAGTGAGGCCAATAAGTGCAAATCCTTGACTTGCAATTACCTTCTCTAATCTCTCATCTAAGAGCTAAGATTGTGGTATGCTGTTGTTATGATTGCCTACCGGTGAACGTCTGTTAATTTTTACCTCCTAGGTATAAAAATATGAAAGTTAGTGACTATTTTCAGAGCAATTGATAATTTCCTCTACGCTCTCTATTGTTTACCAAACAGTCCTGTTAAAGTCATATGCTTGAGAGCTCTCACCGTGCTAGTCCAACAGAACAAAAGCTAGTTTGAATCCGCGCCAACAGAAACTTTATTTCCCTCAAAGGTTGGATAAAAGAAATAAAACTTAAGTGGGGCTGCCTTCCCACAAAACTCAGTCTGTGATGCGCTTCAGGGACAGCAAATGCTGCCTCATAAATGCACAATAATTAATTGAAAAAACCTAAAAGTCAGGCACCATCTTACTCAGACCTTATCTTCTTTGCAGCTGGCGGCGTATTTTCAGATAATGTTGGCGTTGTTGTGATGGTAACCGAGTTGCCTAAGTGACAATTTGAACTGACACCGACAGCTTTTTTAATTATTCTAGCTGTCTTTAGAATTCCTATGTTGCTTTTATTTAGACTACTATTGGAGGCATTGCTAACAGGAACTAGCTGACTGCACGACTCTTTAGATGTTAGTGAGTCGTTACAAACAGAGGTACTCGAGTTAAATAGGGCGGAGTCAGATTCGCTTTCTTCCTCATGTTCGCCTGTAACTTCTTCATCTAAGTAATTTTCTTCATCTAAATAATTTTCTTCATCCTCTTCTTCCATAGCTTCATCCATGTCCTCTTCCTCCATGGCTTCCATTTCAGCTCCATTGCTGTCTGAATAGTCGACGAGAGGCTTTGATGGAAGACCATCCGGTCGTAAATTCAGTTCTGGTAGAGGAAATTCTTTGAAGTCAATATTTTGCTCCGCCATCAGTCGATGAAGGAGTTGCTGGATCTGATATCTTTTCCTTGCCACTAGATCTGGGTTGAACCAGTTTTTTAAGCTCTTAATTGGTATCGTGTAGTCTTCTATAGGATTCTGTAATCATAGGGCAGAATTTCCGAAATCAGTATTTCAAGTTCATACATCATATTTTCACACTTAAAACTTTAAACACATCAAATTAATTCTAGAGCCCCTACTATGTAAGAGGGAACTTTGCGCAACTATTAAACATATTACAGTCCAGCCCATTTATAACAAAACAAAATCCCAGGTATAACAAAGGAATTTTGCTTTCCCTAGAACTCCCATATAGAGTTCAGTATAACGACACCCCGCTTATAACAAAAATATTCCTTGCTCTCCTCAAATTGGTTATAAGCAGGCTGGACTGAAGGAGCTAACAGCCAAAATAATATAGTTTGTGGATATCTCTGAGTTCTAGTTCAGATGCGATGAATATTACCTTCCTGAGTAGTAATAATGAAACAATTGAAAATTTGGGGGCTTTATCTTCTTTGGTCACAAAGCTTCATCTTCAGCTTAATTAGATATTTTTAAATCTTTACAAAAAATGAAAGATGTTGAAAGGACGATGAATGAAAAAAATAGAGACCATTTTGTGACTTTCGGAAAAATGTCTCTAAAGTTAATACTGAATGGAAACTTAGAACACAAATAAAGTTTAAAATTTAGGCATTGAGACAAAAAACCATACACCTCTAAAATCAAATTAGTTGAAAAAGTTAGGGATTGAAAAATACATATAGATGTAAAATTACCTCAAAAAACGATTCAACATATTGTAGAACAAATAATCCACAGTCAGTAAAGTTATCTTGCTGCGGAACTTTAGGCGAGGCACCTTTGAAAGTATCCTTGTTAAACTTGCGCTCATTGCCAGGATGCTTGGTTTCATATTCTATCCTAAGGTAATCTCGAAGGGTTGCGACTACTCTACTCCGTTTGTTGCACATTGCCAGTGAGTCAAAAATTAATATGCACGGCCTGAAATGGAAAACACACGATAGAAGATGTTAGAAAAAATGAATGACCTGAGGAACAGTAAATTAGAAATCTGCTTCAGAAAGCATCAGTTTTTTATTTCAATGCTCATGAAATTCTCAATTCTATTCTCTTTCACACTAATATCAATCTTTAAGGATATTGTTTCCAGCATAAAATATTGATCTCGTTTAGCTAGTCTGCTTCTCCTGTAAATGAGCTGAGCAGTGTTGCTGAGTCACAATAGGCGAATTTCACTTGAATGGATTAGGACAACTTATTCAACCAGATTGGCTAGGTTGCAACCTGAAGGAGAAAAATGCTTTGCTGAGGTCAAGAACGAAACTTGGTTGCTTCGTGAAATCATGCCAATGTTGGCATCCGTTCACTTCTTGATCAACCTTGAGAGGTAGTTCGAGAATTTTGGATGTGGTTATTGCTGTCAGGATGAAACCAAAATGTTGTAGGCCCATCGTCGCCCGGAGGGTATTTAATTATGTTGTAACGAAGGTTGGCAGTGCATCAAAAACTTAATCAAAACCACAAGCGGAAAAAATTCGACTATTCAGGTTACAGAGATGATAAATTTGACTAGATGATTGATTACATTAAGTAGTTTTCAATAATGTACCAAAAGCAACTTTCTTCCTCTGAAAAAGGCCTATCTTCATTTTACTGCATTCATGGTCCAACACGCTGTTCCGGTGTTGTTAATACATGCAACTTTGTAGAAAATGACATCAAACACTTTTGGTGCTACGTGATTGTTTACATTCCTCTAAACTGAGAGGCGGCTGCCTGTGTGATGCCATCAAAGGCAATAATTCTACTCAATGTTGATGAATTTATGCTTTTAATCTCTTACGGCACAGAGTGAACAGAATTTCAAAATGGCCCAAGGGGCCGCCCATCCGAGCAAAGTTCCTCTTCCATTCCTTTCGGATGCACCAAATTGTAAATATGTACTTGGGAGTGCCGTTAACCCAGGATGGAATGACGGATCAAGCTGTTAAGGAAAGAAACACCCTAGCAAGGAAGGCTACAGCAATGTTAAATGGAATCCTCTGGGATCAGCAAATTTCGAAAGAGAACAAGAGAAGAATTTACAATGCTGTAGTTAAAAGTATTTTAATATGCTGATGTGAAGTTCGGGAGCTGAAGAAACTGACAAAATATATGCACAGAGCAACAGAGAAGAATTTCAAGAGGAGGGTGGTAGGAATTTCTGGGAGAGATCAGGTCCTTAATTATACAGTTTGTCAGATCATGGCAGTCGCAGATGACATCGTATTTGACGTCATGACCTAACAGCTCGACTGGTAGACCATGTTAACAGGATGACAGCACTTCAGCGTCGCAGAGCGCCAGAGAGCACTGTGAAAATGACTCTTATGTATGTAATTCTTACAACAAAGTTAAGTTCACTTTTACTAGTGTATCTGTCTACTTCCCATTTAGCTCCTCACTCCCCATAAACACACCCCGGCACAGGCGCGCCTTAAAAGAATGTAAGCAGAACAGGAGCAGTTTAGTACAAGCTTGGAGACTGAAAAATCTCTTTTACTTACTGCTTAATAGGTTCCCTCTTTTCATGCTTGACTTTTAAAATGGATTTTGGTTTTGGAGTACTAGCAGGAACATTGGGAGATGCTTCGACAGATTGCTGAGACGCTTGACTAGACCTAACTTCGTTACTTCCAGATGAGTCCTGCAAAAATACACATTAAAATTATAAAATAGGACGTGTCCACCTGAGGAGAAAATTTCTTGCTACAAGAAAATTAAGAGCTCTTTTATCATAGAAATGAAATGACCCATTCTAGGTGTTATCATTGTTGTACATGATCTACTGAGGTAATGACAACTCATCAATAGCATTCCAGCGACAAAGCTCATTAACTGGACCTAGAATTCACAGGATCAGAATTTACTTAAAGTGAGAATTTTTTGGACAATAAAATAAAAAGAAATTGTCAATGAGGTATACAAAATACCCTAGAGACAAAAAGGTGATTCTGCTACTGCATGTTGAGTAAAGTTTCACAAATTTAGACACAAATGAGTCAAACCCATCAAAACTTCTGTCTGAGTTCGGAGTTAAAAAGAACAAAAACAAGTTTTCTGCTGGTCTCAGATGACTGCATTAACATTCAACCTAACAAACAAATGGTAAGCTCAATTTTTTAAATAAACTCTTTAAAGCTCCAGGGAAAGTTTCTATGCAAAACTAATTTTTATACCGGTACTGAAATGCAAAAAGAATGTAAACTCTATTATGGCAATTTTGAAAAATCAGTGGAGAACTCATTCATTCGAATGCAAATTGCAATTCTTGGAATTCCACATCATACAACAAACGCTATGACAAGCTACCAAACATAATCTAAACCTGGGCGTGCTGTTGATTTCCAAAATGGCATTAACTTGAATTTTCCCTTGAGTAAAATCGGTACAATTATGCCTTCAGGTACTGATATTCTGGACCTATACCTTAATGGACCCTGACCTGGAAAACTGGGCTAGAGAAGCTAAGGACTTCAATCCTGTGCACAGTTAGGGATCTAAGTGAAAACTATCCTATTCCCAAGAACGAGAAAAGTTTCCCGATGAAATCTACTTTTCCATAATCCTTATGCAGAAAAATACACACAATGCACATAATATACATGGAGATCACTTACACTTTGATAAGCTACCAGACATTTTTCCAATGCCATTCCTGACACTTGTCTTACTTGGGAAACTTTGGTACCTATGCGTCACAAATTATGATTCTGTGGCAGTTGCTGGAGTTTAGGACTTTCACTGAAAACTTCTGAAAAACCATCGACTTTTCTATCTCTTGGTTTTTCAGTCTGATTTTAAGAGTGCCACTTATTTCCAGCTATGTCATGGAATCAACTGAAAAATACTCTTGAGAAATTTGAATGCAACACAGTGACTCCGTCTCTGAAAATGACAATGGTGGCGCCCTATGCAAGGGTTTTAGCAGTACTGCTGATTCACTAAAATGCTGAGAGATCCTTTCCAAGCTAGACTGACTCAGAAGTTCCATCAGAGAAAAAAAACCTAATGTTGAGAGAATGAAGGGCGTTGCTCTTTTACCTCGTCACTTGAATGCATGCTAATGTCTTCATCTTCTGACTCAGCTTCATCCTTTCCATCGACATCATTTGCAGAGATTGTAATAGATGTGTTTGCTGGCGGAGAACTTTGACCACCGACAGGTGTTATGGTAGTTGAGCCGATCGTCATTGGGCTATTTACTAGATCATCTGACAAACCACAGAATAAATTGAATTAAACAATGATTAACCAAAAACCAAAAGCTAGACCTGAATGAACCCAATAAAAAAATAATTTTGTAGAAGGTTTAGAATTGCTTACTGCTCCAACATGTATTGCTTGGAGGTGGAAAGTAATATTGAGTTAAGGAATCCTAAAAATATTATAAGTAATACCTACTTGTCATTTAATTTCAAGACTGTTTTCCTTGAAAAGTTTGATTCAATGGGCCTGTTGCATGCAAGAGATACAGCCGCGCGAATAGACATTTTAGGGGTTAAATGACACGAAAATTACGATGGTCACATTAAAAAAGTCTGAAATACACTCCTAACTGCGCAATTTGCGTTGTTAGGAACGCGCTTGTTCAAAGTTCCCGCGTTTGGGGGCAGTTTTCTAATCACCGGAAATGAGCAAACAGCGGGCTCGGTGATTTCCGGAAGATGTCGAGTCGTTGTTGTTATTTTTTCCTTCAGTTTGTTTACAAACCCAACGTGATCTCTTATAGTGGTCCATGTACGCTTTATGCAGTAACCAAATCGATCAACTTTTAAATATCCAACGCAATCCTTCTACATTTCATTTCACGATATCACGAGCTCCGATTTTTAGGTTATGTTGTCAGTTTTAGTTGACCGGAAATAGCCGCGAGTTGCTGTTAATTGTTTCCGTTAGAAAACTGCCCCCAGACGCGGGAAATTTGAAAAAGCCCGTTCCTGACGACGCAAATTGCGCAGTAAGGAGTGTATTTCAGACTTTTTCAATGTGAGCATCGTAACTTTCGTGTCATTTACCCACTGAAAAGTCTATGCACACCGCTGTATCTCTTGCATGCAACAGGCCCATTCCTGATTTTTATAGATGATACATTGGTTACACTGGCCATCCCAAAGTGACACAAATTTATTTTCAAATTCTTTACTTGAACGACACAATATTCAAGGGACAGGTACGTTCATTCATCATTAGTTGTGCTTCGCCGCTTGAGCAGTTGTGAAATTTTTCAACTGCTTCTTTCCGTGGGGCAAAATTAGGAGGCAAGCCTTGACGACTCAGCTATGTCAATAAATAATAATTTGTTTAGAGTCCTCCATTTAGAGCCAGACTTGCTTGCAAGATATTTCATAATATATCAAGTATGAGATTATTTAGAACTATTACAATATTTGAAAAAGTTAGCAATGTCTGCTACAACTTGAGATAGGGCTGAATGCTTCTATGGCAATCAAAAAGGGGAATCATCAAAGAAAACAGGGTAGAACCACCTGTTTTGTCAAGGCACATTCTCTGAAGGCACAGCTCCAAAAAAAGTTGAAAATTCAGTCATACTTTCTTTAAAAATGAGGATATTCTGGAGCTTGTGACTCGTTACACTTGTTCCATGTCATGCAGATCCACTTGACTGGTTAAATTCCTACATTTGAACGAACTAGTTAAAAGCCCAATTCACATGATTCGACTTTTCATTAATCTCTTCTTCTGTTTTCGTCAAATGAAAAGTTGGATTGTTTTATATTGACACAAAAACACAACATTCAATTTGATCAAAAGTCGAACAGAAACTTGCATGTGCCCTCGCATTCAACTTTTTATTCTATTATCCATCCAATTGAATGGAAAGTTGAAACAAAATCTTCCGACCGATATTAGCTGAAGCTGTCCATTTGCGAACTAGAAGCTGCCCAAGATACCCAGAATTAATTTGACGACATCACATGGAAACGGCGATGGAATCAAATTGTATTTCATTCAACTTTCTATAAAGATGATTGACCTTTTTCTGCCGAAGAGAGAGTTTTGTGAATTGGGCTTGATAAGGATGTGTATAATAGAGGGTTCAACTTGGCTTGTGCAACTCGGCAACTAATTATTCTCTCGGACTTTAAAAAATAATGCTTACTTCAATCGAATACACAAAGAGAAATCAGGAGTTTATAACTTAAAACATTGAAAGAAAATCTGCGACCGCAACTAAATAAGATACCTTTATTTTTCCGCCGAGGTACACTTGGCATTTGTGGTGCAGGAGAATCATCATTCATCGACACTGGACCCTCGAGACCAGGAAAACAGATAATTGCAAGGAACCAATGAGAACTAAAAACAAAACATGGAGAAATAAAATTAGCAAGAGGTTTGATAAAGGAATTAAAGGAAAAACATGCTTCATGCAAAAATAGAATTTTAACTAATATCAAAGGCTCTTCAACTGAATTCTTTAATAAAATTAGAGGTGAAACAAAAAGGAAAGAAGAAAAAAAAAACACCATAAATGAATCAGTGAGTTCGAAAACACATCAACTCGGAAAAAAAAAATTGTTCAAGAAACACCTAAAACTGCGCAGTGGGCGAAGAAGTTAGTTTAAGAAAAACCTTATTGGGGCCAAAGGACAAGTACTTAGAGACTTTGTAAAGCACCAAATTGAAATCGATACACCATGTTTAATCACAGAGCATTAAGCGTTCAAAAATTTCCTAGTTGGTGTGTTTTCGTTCTCACCGAATTTCAGATACTGATTTTTCATAGTCTGCCCATAAAAATTTATATTTTTCAACCTGAATAACGCTTGAATATTTATATAACTTGTTGGTACAAGGTATACTGCACCAAAAAAAGAAAACCGCAAAATTGGATGGTCACCCATTTCCCTTGAAATGGCCAAAAATTGGTATTTCCGATGGAATACTTCGATTTTTCCCTTTTCCCGTCGCTGTTTCAAGCACTTCCGATTGCAATTTCGAAATTTGCTTTTGCGTGCAGATGCTTCTATCCATAAGTGTTAGTATTACTAAACTGTAAAAAAGTGAAAATCGAAAAAAACCCGAGTTGATGTGTTTTCAAACTCACTGATTCAAATGTGGTCTGAACTGTAAGTAATAGGATGGTAGAATAATGTTGGGCCCCCACTATTCTGCAAGGAAGTAAGGGCCAAAAATTTTCAATAGCGTAAAAAAATTGGCCTCTAATGAATGTCTACGTCAGGTTATTCGCATTTGTTTAGGATTCAATTTACAATAGGCTATGGACAATATTTTGGTCTAGCAAAATTGACTGTCCTCTTGTCTTGTCTCCTCCCTTCTCACCCCAGGTCCATCTTGCGTTTCATCTCACATTGTGTCTAGACAGATTTTGGCATACGCTGACTATTCCCTTTGTGAAGATCGATGTTTCCTCTTGGATGATCAAAAGTTAATTCAAGTCAAGGAAGGGGTAATAAAGTACTAATACTTACTTTTCATTGATTGGTATTATGATAAAGTCTTTCGAAAATAAGTCTATTTTCTTTGTCCATCTGCAGACGCGGTTGTGGCGTGTTTTAGCAGCACTAATTTTGTCATTGCGCGCATGAGCACCCTTATGGTTTTTGCTTGCTTTGGTCAGTCTTTGATAGAAAAATGAACTGAATACATGCGTCCGCTCACGCTCTTCAGGGGTGAGCACTTGCAAAGTTAAATACCTGCGACAAAGGATAGAAATTAAAGAGCAAAATTAGACAGAGAAAATATTCTTCTTCTTGTTCTTTGAGACTTTAGTGGCTTCATACTCCGATGTGGAGCCAACAGCCATCTATGGACACATTGCGGCAAGGAAAATATTAACATTTCTTAAAAGAACAAACAATTTACAAGCAATACTTGAACTCTGTGAAAAACTACCCATTGTTCTGAAAATCCCATTGTTGAGAAAGGTTAGAATAAGTCTAAATTTAGTGCTAGTGTGAGTTTCATACATCATAAAATCTAGAGGATGCATTTTTTATGTCAGGTGTCAAAACAACATGTAGTCTCTTATAATGCCATAGGCAATGCGGTTATTCAAGAATCTCTAAGCGAATGGACCCCTACCTCATGATGTTTAATTCAGAGGAAAGGAGGAAAATGATTTTTTTCATTCTTTAAAACCTTGTTATAATCAGCTGCATGCACAAAAAAGCAGCTTACTTTGGAGTGCAATGCATAATAAGAATATTAAAGCTGGGGAGACCCACCTCCACCGATCACAGAGTGGGTATTGTATAAAAATAAGCTGCAGCCTTGAAACTACTCAAAGCTTTATTATCTGCTGCAGCACTTCTGCCTAGTGGCCATCTTTAGAGCTACCAGAGAAGAAAGCTTTGGCATATAATGAAGTTTATAATAGTTACAACGCCTTGTTTTATTCTGAATGTGATTCGAAAAAATGGCGTCTTCAAACTTCAATCAAATAAACTATATAGATTCTTCACCATTTATCTCATACTTCACCCATACAAAACCGATCACTCTCTTTGTCTCAACTATAATAAATCATCTCTTCATTGTTCTCCAATAAATTAATCAGTAAAATACTTTTCAGGAGATATTCTACTTACTGGAGACCCAGCCGCTAGGGGTCTGCGGATCATACCCCAAAGGTGCAGGACATGCAGAACCGCAGCTTTAAGGGTAGCAGGGTCAGTTCAATAATTTTATTGTTAATTAAAATGAAGAAACTACAGTATTAAGTTGCTAAGATTCCAGACAGTCTCTTCACTTGACACTTACTTGAGATAAAAATCAATTATCACATCATTTAAGAACTGGTCCTCTCCAAGGCAGGCATAGTCTTGAGTGTTGATCATAATTCCTTCGTTAGCTGGTGGTGCTGGATATGCCATGATACTAAGGAGGACACAAAAAACACGGGAAATAAGTTGAAGATGTTATCAGCTTTAAAAATTACTTTGCCATTTTAGTCACATAAAATATACATGCACACTAAATTTTTAATTGTAAATTATGCACTTCTACAATATATTCAGCGCGAGTTTAATATTTTGGTTGCTAGGATTTCCTATGCTCTCATTAAGTCTGGCAGTGAGGTACATCGTTGGCTAGCCACAATATCCACTGACCATTGATAGTAACTACGCAAAACTTTATTTGATAGATTTGATGAGTTATCGATGTCAGATCTGGGATCTAGTATTTTTTAGAGTACCTGTATAGCGAGAGTATGGACAGATGTGAAACTCCGAAAATCCATCAGGCCTTCACCAATGCTTCTGCGAATAAAGGTAGGACCCAGAAATGCAGCCAACCTATGAATTTCAAGTATCCAGAGCGATTTACTAATACTATTGTTACGGACCGTCGTTTATTAAACACTTGTTTGACTCAGTTTTTGCATAAATTTACTCAATTTCGCGGAAGAATGCTCATTTCTGTACATTCTTGGCTATCTTGGTTAGAATTGGAATCTGCAGACTGGCAGTGAAATTTTGTGCGTTAGAAGTTGGTTAGAAGGGTGGCTGCACTTTTGGGCCCTAAACCCTCCATGAAGCGATCTGTCCATACTCTCCCTATACAGGTCCTCTAGTATTTTTAGTCATGCTCTCAAAGAATCTCATTATAAATCCCCACTCATCATGACAAAGTGATCTGCGGGAAGGAATGAAGGAACTGATGGAGAATTCTACTTACGGTCGGATGACGTCTTCAGCGCCAGAGCTGGATGAGGTTTGCTTCAGGGCTTTTTGGACCTGAGAACAGAAAAAAACAGGATCAATTATAGCAGTAACATAAGAAAAAGAAGTGACTCAATGATGATTCACACATTCCTCAAGTAGCAATGAAGACAAGGTATGACAGTGCACAGAAATGATCTGATAAGGACTGAGCCCGAGCACTGCACAACTGGGTTATAGTTATTGTTAAAGGTCAAAATCTACAACATGAGACATTATATCTTAGAAATTCCATCTGGACCATAAGAGCTCATTATCCTAGAGTACATATTTGGAGTAGGTTACACAGTGCACAAAGACAGTGGATAGAGGTGTTGTCAGCTAAGTTGGCAGTTGTTTTCTGTTTATGTTCGATTATCACACACAGTAAATTCCTTTATCCCTATTATTAACTGTGGCGCAATCGCTTAGGAACAGAAAGTAAACAACTGCCAACTTAGCAGAAGACACCATTGAACTTTCTCAATTTCATTTGGTTTTACCATCATGTGATTTTCACGTCTTTGCTTCTCCCGCCTGGAAACTATCGTTGACCTCTGAAACCCAAAAATTTGAGTTTAGAAGAGGCAGGTAGGTGGCTACTGCTAATTAATAATATCACAGTTGGCTGGGATCCGACCATATCTAGTTACACGGTATGCACATAACATTAATTATTGTGTTCCTTCAATATCTCACTCTTGAGCTGTTAAATAGACTGACATTCAAAACCAAAGCAAACCAGCAAATCAAAGCAAGAATGGAGCTGTAAAACAATGACCATCATATGAAAGAACATAGAGACTGAGAAAACTCGAAGGAAAACAATGAGCCTGATTTCCTTGCCATCAGTTCAGGAATGCTACTTACATATTATGAATGGATAGTAACGGCTACTACCTAGCGTTTAACATCCTGATAGAATACATTTGATGAACAGAGAAAGGAAAAAAGGGAAGAGGTTTTTAGCTAAAAAAAAGTAAGGTATTAAAATATGCACTAATGAAATTCGAGCCTGCAGACAAAGGCTAAGCAGCCTTAGAATGAAAAAAAGGGCTACATTGTCGAAACTTGAGATGGACTAACTAGGTGATGTTCGCTGGTACGGGAGGGGATGTGTCAACTGAGGGCAAAAAGGGATTCTTCAAGGGGCCCAAACTTCTCGAAAATCAGTTGAAGATTCGGCCTTGATTCGGTAGGTATGAGAGGAGCCAAAATACATTGGGGCTTGAGGATAGAGCGAAGAGTGAGAACGAAATTGTTGTGGCTGATAGAGGGGAAAAAAGTGAGGTTAGGTTGCAAAAAGCACTCGAGAAACGCGAAAGCGAAAAGGAACGGACAGATCCGGACACGGAGATGCTTCTTCACGCGCATGAAGTAAAATAGCAACAGAAGAAATAATAAATATCGGAGGGAGTAATAATTACAGAGCAACAATCGCACAATGTTTACCTCCATGGCATCGCCGAAACCAGCCAGCTTCACTCACAGACTACAACAGAGAGAAGGTCGAGGTGGTGGCCTGGCAGACATTTTGAAAATTTATCGTGACGTCGAAATGTACAAACCGGAATCGGCCAATGAGAGGAGGGCTGCGACGCGGCGCAGACGCTGCTTCACGCCGTACAAGGCCGAACTGTTCAACAGTCTTCTAGTCGAAAGGGTATATAATCCTACCATCATCAGGGGTCAACTGGATCCCTGATTGAAAAAATCGCACTTGAAAATCGCGATCAGGGGCCGAATTTTTGTCGGTCCTTCCACCGTACTTGGTGCTTCTGTGCTTCTGATTGGCCGGTAGTGCGATTAGAACTCATCAATGGTTGTTGCACTCTGCGTGAAAATGCCGACAAAATTCGGCCCCGGCGTTATGACAAGAGCATTTCTTTGGTTTTTTTCTCACTATTTGACGGTTCAAGGGTTTTGCAAGAGAGCAATCATTTCATGAGGGTTAATCTACAGTCCTTTCCAGAGCACTTTTGGATATTGACTAAAAATTCTTTAAAGTTACATTATACTGCGGTGTGAACATTGTCTAGTTCTCATAAAAAATATTTGATGGTGGAATCTTTCGGAATAATTCTGAACGTAGGTCCATGGTAGGTTCCGAGTAGCTATCGCATATCATGCAGTTCTTTCACTGGCAATACCTACACAGGGCATACTTTCAGCAGGGTTCGATTAAGGAATCTGGCGCCCCAGGCTAATGATTTCTTTGCCCCCCCCCCTCCCCCCCTCGGATTCTTTTCTTTAGACAGACTTTTTGCATAGACTTACCTATTCCACACATTTTTTCTGCTCCTGATGACGCGGATTTTCTATTTTTCTCCCTTCATAGTCTCGATAAAATTCAAAATTTGGTGCCCCAGGCTTCAGCCTGGCCAACCTGTGCGGTAATCGCGCCCTGGCTTTCGGAGTTACTTCAATGTGTTTTTCGATTAAATATTGTGTATGAGTGAATACCTTATGTACTAGATCATGATGTGAAATTATAATAAATGTTCTAAGATCCAGGATTTTAAGGGTACCTACTGTATAGTTCTTGAAAGTGCCAAAAAGCCAACTTAGAAATGAAATGGCTGTCTTGGTGTTTCATAAAGAAATGTCTACTCTTTAGTGTGCAAAAGTAGAAAAACTTGGCGATTTGTGGGGGAGGATTTGTTTAATGGCTCATTGAACTAGCCCCAACAAGTGGAAAAACCAAGCTTTCATCTCAAAATATTCAACATTATCATTGAAGACTTCCCTGATAACTAGGTCATTGAGAGGAGAGGGGTTGTCAAAACCACTGCTTCATCTCTTTTCTTCTAGACTTTATTCATTGAGAATCATAGATAGGCGTTCAGGTCAACACAGAAAGAATCCGTCTTTGGCAGCACCATGGATATAAAAATTTTAATTTATTTTGACCCCAACGCTGTTAAAATTTTTCATCAGTACAGCATCATTTTGCAACAGCAAAAATTCTACACATTCATGTACTAATTTATTAAAGGATAAATGACTTGTCAACAAATGTAAATAATTGTCCAATCAACATAGTGTTACCTTCATTTTTTTTGAGTTTCAAGTCTTCAGTCTTTTAGAGCATTAACTTGTAAAAAAAGATAATTTACTAAACAAACTGCAGCATGAAAATTCAAAGAAATGGAAAAATCGGATTTCTTATGAAGAATTACAAGCTAGCCTACTTTTTCCTTCCACTCAAACTCAAAAGTAAGGAAATTAACTTTTAAATTTTTAGCTCTTAAAAAATATAACTAATTTGGTTAAAATGTTAACCTCCTACATGTATCCATATCTGCATTGACAGCAGTTTGTGAAACTGTCCTCTATCACTCTTAAGTAGCATTCCACTTTAATTTCTCCAGAACAATTACATTGATTACTCTGGGGCACCAGAAATTTCTAATAAATTCTAGATTCCGCAAGACCAAATACCCAAGGCAGGGAAGAGTCAGCTGAGATAGAGCGACAGAGACTCCTCGGAAGAGAGAACGCTAAAAATGGAGAAACTCAATCAGGAAACTTCAAATTTTCAGGTTCACCAGCAGATACCTGACTATTAGGCTGACCCAAATCCATCAGATTTGGTTGGGACGTAGAGACGTACACATTCTACCCCATCCTTTCATTTTTCCCCCTGATGAAATACAAGTACAATTCAGCAGAAGCTAAAGCACCGTTTTTCAATATTTTTATTTTCCCTCCTAGACCGTGTTCTAGGTGGTCCCCGGCATAGACGGAAATATTTTTGGCAGGCTCTGATGATAAAGCCAAAAGGGGGAACAGCCTTTGATGATAGGCTGAGCTCAACCTTGGGCATTGTCTGGCTAAGCCAACTCAACTCGGCTTTTGATTGGTTGGATTTACTTATAATACATTTCTTCCCTTTAAAATAATTTTATTAATTTTTTAATGAATTTTAATGTCTTCTCACGAAATTTTACATAAAAAAAAAAACTATACTATGTGTATTTCTCTGGAAAAATTCTTAGCAGTACCTTATTATTCAATGTTGTGATATTGGACTAAATATTTTTTCTTATTCTTTTTAATGAAAATAAACTAAGATCTGATGATTAAGCTCTTGATTATCCCAGTTGCTGCTCCTTTCATATTTCGTGTTTTTTGACTTAGAACTACTCTTCATTTTCTACTATGCAGAAAAATACATTTTCCTCCTTAAAATCGTACTCGGTACAGTCATTTTACAGTCTTTCCACGCTTGCATTTGACAAGCACCTGGGTATAAATTAAAAAAATTTCAATGCTTGTGTTTCAAATATGAATTGTAACTACAGAAAAATGAAGACTGACCTCTTTTGGAGATGCCCGCACTAAAATATCATTTGCTTCTTTCGCACTGAGCTCATCAAATTTATTAGCTCCTTTATCTTCGTTAAAGAATATTTTGGTTAGAGCCACTCTGCTGTCATCAGTTATTTTCTCTGGCAGCAAAGTTATCCGTTTGTGCGTTTCATCTGTTCCAAAAACACATAAAAAGAAATATGATAAATGCAACATAGAGTCAAAAAAATGATCTAAATTTTAAAAAAGGTGATGCTGGACTGGGGAATAATTTTCTCCAAATCATTTGCAACAGACCCGTGATTCCTTGTCTCCCTTACAAAGAACATATCTGTACAAAAAAAAAGCGATGATCGGCCTACTGATCTCACTGTAATTCATACAACTACAAATCTACAAGTGAAAATGTTACTGTGCTAACTGAATACCCATTGATATGTATGGAATTAACAATTCATGGAAAAAAATGAGCTGTGAAACAGTAAAGCTTCCATTCAATGTACGTTCAATTACAAATTTTTTTCCAGTCCTGAAAAAACCCAGATCTCATCAATGCAAACTGGATTCGATTTTGCAAATTTTGATTTAACAGATATTTAATTTGACAAAGGGTATCTTTGGTCCAAGGAATGCCATTTTCGTTCAAAGCAGCATTAACCCAATGAATTCTCAGAAAGTCCCACAAGTACGTAACGTGCTATAAATAAGACACGAACGAACCCTGATCGCTCACTGTCTTGTCGATAGGCAGTTGCAAAGGTGCGTTCTGCATATTTAAAGATCAATTGATACTGCATGGACTTTTTGTATCATAGGCAACAGAACATTGTTGGAAAGAGGGAGTAATAATTTAATGAAAATCTAATTTTAATCAAACCCTTCTTATTATCACCCTCTTGCGCTTCTGACACCTTTGTAAAAGGCCAAATAAGACACGACGGCAACCACCAACCTTCTTAATCATCCTGTTTGCTCTGCATTTGAACCTTCCAGATAAGAGTCCGAATAAAACGGAACACAGGGATGGGATGGCAGATCTGAATCACTCGCATCTCAATCAATAAGAAATGCCCAAAAAGTGCTACTTCAGGTGTTCACAACATTTACCAAGCTGTAAGTGTGAACGATTTGTTCCCTTGAGGATTCTTCGTTTGTCAAGGAAGGAAGAAATCGTTTGGAGCCGAAAAATAAAAATATTTTACACCTTTGAAGGGCTTAAAAATTGATCTTTGATCGACATCTGCTGCAAGAGTTTTTGATTTAACAAATTTTCCCATCGTCCCTCGAAGTTTATAAGATCAAACTTTTACTGTATTTTACTTAACCCATAACAAAATATATAAAAATTTACATTAAAAATTGCCTTTGAATCGAATAAAATAACAATAAAGATGATTCATGGATAACTGTTGATACCGTCTTTTCAAGCAAGGAGAGACGGAAGCATGACTTACCCTCACTAGCTGGGTCAAAATAGTGGCCATCCTTGGATTCCATCTTTAATACCTTCCTAATTTCTGCACCTGCACTCGTACTAATATAAAGGAACAACACTGGCAACTGTTTACCAAAATGAATAAGGATCCTGATGATATCTTGGAAATAAATTTTCAACGTAACATTCACATTGCCTGTAAAAACAAGAAACAAAAACAAGAATAAACAGAAAAAAGAAGTGTTGATCCAAACGGTATGATTTACATCGCAATATTCTATACAACACACAACAGATAATTATAATGAGTCAGAAGGTTGTAGAAAAGATTAACAATATATAAGGGAAGTCAAGTTGATAAGTATATATGTGATCTGTTGAGGGTTATATTACACCAAAATTGCAGGATACACTAATTTTAGTCCACGGAGTAGTGCTTGAAAGAGGAGAGGAATGCGTGTCATAAGTAAACCAGCTTGGGGTTTTTTCCGCTAAAAAAATTACTGCTCCAATGACTAGTAATGAACTTAAGAAGTAGGTTCTTATCCGAGCTGGCTATGCTGGTTACATCGCGAATCCCTGTCTATGCACCACACTTGGGGGAACAGTATAATTATAATGAGTACATTGAGTGTAAAAGATTAGTCCATATAAGAAGTGGAAGACAAGGTTGATAAGTCATATGTTGATCAGTTAGGGTTATAGAACACTTACACCAAATTGCAGGATACACTAATTTTAGTCCACGGAGTAGTGCTTGAAAGAGGAGAGGAATGCGTGTCATAAGTAAACCAGCTTGGGGTTTTTTCCGCTAAAAAAATTACTGCTCCATGATTTTATGAACTTAAGAAAAGTTCTTATGAGCTGGAGCTGGTTACAAAGAGGAATCCCTGTTGCCACCTCAAATTTAATAGAAACTTTGAGGAAAAGTAGTTCTTAGAGAAGTGAAACATGTGGTATAAAAAAACAAAAAACCACCATTGATTCAGATGATTGAACACATGTCATACACACCCACTGACACAAATGAGCAGCAAAATGTTTCGAATCAATCCACTCGATCATTACCCTGTGTTAACTGGCAACTGTTAATATTTTATATTTGAGCCCAAGCTGTTAAAATACTCAAAATTCGTAATTTTCAAAATTTACTACCACACTCCAAATGCTCAGTAGTGGGAGCTGCTAAACTTCAGGGTTTAGTTCTCTATGGACTACGTTTCCCCAAAATTCCATCAAAATTGAAGGAAAAAACGGAGGATCTCACTAGTATAAGACTTTTTTATTGGGCATGATGGATTTAAATTTCTCTTTATAATAGCTTTTGCAATGAATTTGAGCCGAAAATGACTTGCGACCAACTTATCAGAACTTTACCGATTACTTGGTAGGCCCTACAAAAATGAATAATGACCGTTCAGGCCAATAACGCATCAACACTGAACAGTGAATGGAGAGCAAAAACTTATGCAGACTGAGTTATATATGAGATAAGCACTTACTGTCTTCAACTGAAGGAACTATGATTTGGACACCAGCTGGTGAGAGAAGTACTCTATCTTTCGGCACAACTTTATATGATCCAACCCTAACTGTACGGCATTGAAGATGGGTAAAATCATTCTGAGAACAGCTGAACATTTGATCGATGTCTGTTTCTGGCAGACCTCCACCTGCAATTTAAACACGATGGATTTACATACATTTTTCTACCTTTTTTTTTAGAAAATTTATTTCTGTTAAAAAATAAACAATTGTATCTATAATTAATCTCTGAGTGACCAATTTATGTCAAAAGACAACCTTTTGACTCTAGCCATATTGGAATAACGAAAAAAGTTCCAAAACCAGGGTGTCTAGTATTTTTTAATTTTGAAAAATCCTGATATTTTCCGGTTTTTCCTGATGCTAGACACCCTGAAAACGGTCCAACTTAGGAGGCAGGGAGATCCAGAACTGTATTGATTAATACTAATGGCAAACTTCATTGCAAATAAATTTCGTGACTCCTTTCAGATTTTAAGGAGGACTGTTTTTCAGCGACTGCCATCACAGATTTACTTTAACTGTTGGCAACACTTAAACATGAACTTTAGGAGAAAAGATATTACCTTTAACACCTTGAGTAATGTTTTCTTTCTCACTTTCGTGTTCATCAGTGATGATTGGTTCTTTAAGACGAGTGGAGTCTGTAATAGCTGGGTCTCTCATGATGACCTGCCTATTTGTCTCTGGAGGAGGTTGGGTAACTTCTTCGTCGGATGAAATCGTCAGGCACTCTGAAAAACAAAGAGACGGTGATGAGATCAGATACATTTTTGGAAGCAATATTTTTTACTTATTTTTCACTATGAACATCTGAAACAAGCTGAATGTATTAGTATGGTTTTGTAACTTTTTGTAACTCTTGCATTTTAGGCTGGCAAAAAGAGATGAAACAAGAAAAGGGAGAAGTCATTTCTTCAAATAGATGCGTAACTATGACAAATTTTGCCTGGGAGCCACATTAAGAATTTTCTTCAATTTTTTGAGGGAGGAAAGACTCTTGTACACAAGCGCCTCAGGTGTATGAACATTAGCTCAATTGATCTAAAACTATCTCTTTCCAAAATTTACTTATCTGATCATTTGATCTATGATGGCTGCGTATGCAAACAAAAGCTGGCCAACCTGAAACTCGCTAGTCTTGGGGACACTTATCAAACTTCTTTGATATGTCTTCTTCGAGTAGAGATCATTTATATAATTAAGCAATGAAATCAGCAAACATCATTGACAGAGAGCAGAGAATGAACGAAAAACTGACTTTAGAAACATGTGGATTAGCATGGAACATTTAACAGGAGTTTTCTAGGGTAAAACAAGCTTTGTCCCACAGGAATATTGTCCAGATGATGTCTGATATTTAGATAATATATCCTGCTCCAGACAGATACTAAACTTCAATAACCAGCCTCATTTCCAAGGACCTAAAAAACCAGCTTCAACCTGACTTGAAATCTAAACAAGAACACTTCTAAAATCAAAATAGGTACACATGTGATATAAATGGTAATCCCTACCTGGTTCTTCATTCTTTTTACGGTTCACTCGTTTCTTTTTGGGTGCAGCAGGTTGGACATTTCTTACAGGAGGAGTGGTCTGCAAGGGTTTTTTAGTTTGTTCAGCAACTGCCTTTCCTGGGGCTAATTTCTGCTGAATTTGCTGTAACTGCTGCAAATATACAACAAAAAGTTTTGAGCAACCGACCGATGACTGACAGAGAAGTAAAGCACATGCATACAACTCCAGTTATAACACCTTTGCTTATAATTATATAGTAATTGATGACTTTCAATCAGCGATGTTAGTTTGACAAGTACCTGAGTATATACCCTGCCAAAAATCCATGGATACCAGGGTAGATGCCTGATGTTTTTACTTGAGTATTTACGCAGATTCTTATTTGTAATTATTACCATGTGCTTAAAGTCTCATTTTCAGTATCATTTTATTTATGTTTCAAACAAGTAGGTTTCCTAAACTCTGGTCAAAAGCTGATGTGAGGGCATCTAAAACCTAATCATTTACATCATCTATACATCATAATATATAATACATCTAGGACACATCTAATCATAATACATCTAAGACCTAAAACGCACTCATGAATGATGTACCTGAGAATAATAATTCAATTCTATGCTTGTAATTTCTCTGTGCTATTATAACAGTATTCACATGTGTCGTTTGCCTGCAGGCACTACACTTTTGGTTCATGGGCAAAGTATACCAAACAAAAGCAGAGCCTTCGCCCATACCCATGAGTCAAGACCATGACTATAGGTTAAAGTGAGAAATTCTGCAGACAGGAACTTTTTCAGGTATTCCCATCACAAATTTCAATATCCATGGAAAGTAAAAGAACTTTGACTATGCTTAAAATTTTCTTGAAATATGCTCCACACAGAAAGAAAAAATAAGCAATTTAAAGAGAGGATGCTGATAAATTTTCAATCGAATACACAGCACAGTACCCAAGACAGAAAATTTGTAATGCTGCAAGATTAAAGATGGGTTTTTTCACAAATGTACGCAGTGTGCAGATGAAGAAGATAACACCCCCAAAGAAATGTTGTTAAAAAAGGGCTAGGAGCTACCCCTCTATCTCTAGCGCACATTGATATTTATTAGCCATTATTTTGCCTACTGCTGTACGAATAGGAAAAAGGTAAGAATTACAGGGCCTGGATTTCGCTGGCTACAGCCGACCGCAAATCAAGTAAATATAACCTTAAAATCATTCATTCTTAACTTATCAAAGAGTTTATGCTAGAGGTATAGACAGCTAAAGCCATCCCTACAATCTAGACTGTTTGTGTGGCTTGACTTCTTCTGGGAGAGGTAAGACAGCTTATTGGGGCTAAAAACACATCTTCACCTGAAACGCTGCAACCTGGTATACATATAGCATTAAAAGCTGCTTTTAGCCTTGCATGCATGCCTTGCATCCAGCTGTCCTTAATTCCAAAAATTTTCTTGTGCTACTCTCAACCCAGGTTCCCTATCTATAGTCTCATCAAAACAGCCGTAGATGCTGTCTAGATTGTATTACATGTTCATGGCTTGAGCCAATCGTAACCCACGTAAGGTCGGTCGACCAAATTAGGGCCCTGAGCAAAAAAAGGGGTGGTGAGAAAAGGAGTGAGGGAGAAAGACAAGTTCATTGACTTTATGATGTCCACTAATTATGTGATACATTTGGAAAAACATTCATCACATGTTCAGAGAGAATAAAGTAAATCCTTGAAACACACAAAGTTGGTGGATTTTCTTCACGCAAAAAAACCACTGTGTTATATGGTTTTGGTCGGACACCTTGGCGAATCATCTGAACTTTGTCTCCGACAGGATACAAAAAAACTGTATCTGTACTCGATGACATGAAAAATCCATTTGAGCCCTCTCTATATTTGAGAGTTGATATTCTGATCAAGGGTAAATTACAGTTCTTCCGAGAGAGAATACAGAAGAGAAAGAGAAGAAAGAGGGAAAGAAAACCGAGATGTAATTCTGAATACTCACTTGAAGTTGGCTAATAGGCTGAGAGGCAGTTGTTGATGGTGTGGATGCAGGGTTTTCTGTCCTTGTTATGATAATGTTTGTGTTGAGTTTCCTGTTTGCGGTTGGCACCATTTTAATCTCGCCTGGCAATTTTCGCTTGCATCTCTCACAATTAGCAAAATTCAAAGACAAATACCCGCAGAAAGTGCACAAAGCATAAAATCCAGCTACATGTTTCACAGTTTCCTGATAGAAAAACAAACCAATATGAAGTATTAATTAAAAATGTCACCTCATTTTTTTGCTCCACAATAAGTTAGATACCTCTGCCAATGAACTTAACCGCATTAATTAATTATTTATCATCCATAAGGTACGAGTAAGGAACAAGGGTACAAGTGGAGTGTACTGCACCGTGCCAATAAAAAAGGGAACTGACCTAATAAGTGAGGCACATGGTTTTTACTACTACAAGTCGCTATTATGGCACTTCTGTGTGCTCTGCGACACTCAACCGCCACTGACAGCAATCCTGCCCAAGCTCATCCAGCAGATCGCATCTCCTCATTTCCTGCCTTACTCCCTCAATCCACGATTTGGCAGGGCGTCCTCTACGCTTTCTGCCAGGGGGGACCCAATCCAGAACCTTCTTAGGCAACCTCTTATCTGACATCTGTTGCACATGGCCATGCCAGACAAGCTGTTTTGTGAAAATGTCATGCACTATGTTGTTTTTGACGCCCATAATTTCACGTATCCTCTCATTCCGATTGTGATCCTTTCTCAAAACACCGACCGATCTACGCCAGTAGTCCATTTCGGTTTCAGCGCATGGTTTTCAAAAATAGTAAAACATGATCACTCAAAATATGTTTGTTTTAGGAGCACATTATGTCAGGAGAGGCTACTTATTGTGGCTCTTTTTAGAAACGACATATAATTCGAAAAAATCGAAACTTCGACGGCTTGGGGGCAGGGGAGGGGGTCAAAATTTCAGAGAAAGGAAAAACATGTGTCCAATAATTTTCTGAGGAGCAACTTTTCCGCCCTACCCGTTTCGCGATTTCGAAAAAGTGGAAAAACGCTCCACCTTACAGTAGTCGCATGTATACTACTTATATTATTTATAGGCACATCCGAATGGCACCGATTATATTATCAGATCAACAAAACTTTGAAAAGCAATAAACAAGGACAATGCACATGTTGTGTAGGCAAATAATGTATATATTTAAAGATGTTTGATAATTTTAACCGGTGTATAAAGCAAACTTTATAGAAAAACAAACCTGCGGTTCTGGTTCTGGAGATTTAATTGGAGATGAAGGTGGTTCATTCATTGCGTCGCTCATTTCTTGCTCGAATTCACTATCATTCATCAATTCACTTTCTTCTTGCTCGAATTCACTGTCATTCCTAAGAAAAGAGAAAAACATAAGAATGATGAACTAAAGACTTGCGCCATTGGCAGTAAAAAATGAAAAAAAAAAAAAAAAGAGAGAAAAAAATACAGTGCAACTGTTTAACTAGTAAAATCACTAGCCACTTTTCGAAAAAGTTTGTACTGGATTTTAGGCATGTGCCTAATAGGCACTATCTGAACTAGCATTGTAGGTATTGGATGCCTTGAATGTTATACTTTCCTTAAGGAAAAACAACTGCTATGTCACAGACCAGAGACAAAATTTTTTAATCATTCCATCACGAGTTCATCAGCTTAAAAAGGAAAGAATCACATTAGTAGCAACTAAAAAACAAAGAACTAAGAGAGTAATAAAACAAGATCATACCCAGAGTGTTCTGGGTCCGATTCTGAGTCTTCATAGGCTGCAATCTCTTTAAATAGGTCCTCAGGGGAAAGGTAAATATTCCTGAAAAAATAGAAGAAGATAATTTGATTATAAAAATTCTTAATGAGTTGAAAACAGTAAACCAAAACAACGCTGTGGAGCGCAAATTTATTAGTTCCACCTAAGATTTGCTTCAACATTTGAATAATCAGATTCATGGTGTTATTTCTATTATTATTACTCTTTATAAAGCTGCTGTTCCCACTCACTCTGCCCCACCTAGAGAAAAATTTCGGGCCATTTAGAAAAATTTCAATTCATAATATTGAATGAAACATGAATCGCAGCCATTTAGATGGAGAGAGGGAGGAGATCTCAGGATGGAATAGAATTAGTTTTGAGAACTTGTGACTCTGATGCACAGCCCAAAGTCCTCAAAATATCAGATTACAGATGTTAGCAGTCTTGTTTCCTCGAGTGAAATATTTTTGTGAAGGTCCCCTTTTATTCAAATGAATCTTTCTGACATAATTTTCTCTCAATAATAAACCCCCCCCCCCCCCCCCCCCAACATAATGTATTCTAAAATCCTCTTTAGTTTTCGTCTTTTCAGTTTACTTTCTTATTTTTTGCTCTCTGCGGACTTGCTCTAAATCTGTCTGCAAAAAATCACTCCAACCAACTTCTTCTTTGAGAGATTTTTAATGACTCTTTCACTAAAAAAATTTAATTATGAGATTCTATCTCTACTGACCCATCATTGGATTGAACTTCATATTCTTGGAAAAATTGCTGGGCTTGAATAAGAGATCTGACTGTGGGAGCTTCTGCTTTGGATGAGCTCGGTGTCTGTGCCAAGAATTGACTGCCCTGCACGGCCACGGCATGTGACTGTGTCTGAGACTTGGAAGCTGGAGCTTGGATGCTAGTGAGGGTAATATGTCGACCGAGAGAAGCGGGTAAACGAGGAGACTGCGACGTAGGAGTCATTGGGGACCTGGTGCTAGGGGTAGACGATAGTCGCCCTCCACTATGAACGTTAGCTACTGCGGCACTTCGTTGCTGTTTATTTGCCTGAACCATTCGTGGTGTGCTCATCCTCACCGCCTGTACATTCGTTGCCACAGATGGGGTGCTGTTCCTTACTCCAACAATCGGACTGGCACTTGGAGGTCTGGCCCTTCTGGAAGAGAAAAGAAAAAAGAATAAAAACACCGGCACATTTTTATTATTTAGTTTGTATCTCATTTTGATTATTTTATTAAAAATCTCATTTACAATTAGGATGGGTCAAAACGGTTGAACGGTTGGTCTTTCAATGAAACTTCAACGATGCTATTTCATCAAACTAATTTTAACTGAGAACAGGGTTACCTGGTAGTTTCAACTGATTTGTTGAACAAATAGATTACAATTGAAAAAAACCGATTGTGATGAAGATTAAAATTCGATAAATTGCAAGCTCCACAGAATAATCTTAAAGTGTTGAAAGCAATTATGGAAATATAAATTAAAATGATCATAATGTAAGCAAGTTATCCAGAGGAATGTGGAAACTATAAGAGGATTTAACCTTTGGTGTCACAAAACTTTTCACCCAGCAGATTGAGATTTAACAATTTTTTCTTGACAAAAAGCTTTCATGCCTTCACAACGACACTGTCCAAAACCGCCATTCAAAGCCAAAATCAAGACTTTTAAGGAATTTTCAAAGAATTCTGATAAAATTTTCAAGTATTTTCAGGAATTTGCTAAGGCTTTTACAGGCCTTAAAGAATTCCTCAGAGGTTCAGTTACCTCTTTTTATCATACTTTAATTCACCGCTGCTTAAACGAGAATAAGCAAAAGAAATAGTGTACAGTTCCTGCTACTTGACAGCTCAAAAGTCTTCACAGCAAAAACAAATATGACCATTCTTTAAGACTATTCGGAGGAAAAAACCGGATCATACAAGATTCAAGGATTTTCAAAGATATCAAGGAAAATATTGCAATATTCACGGATATTTAGACATTGCTCCTCGAGCAATTGAATTGAGCAATTATGAACCAATAATTAAAAACACAGTGTGCAAATTTTCTTTTATGAACACTATAATGACAATAATAATACTAGCCTGATATAGCTGTCGTTGACAAAAAAGAAAAGACGACGTATTTAATTGACATCCCTGTCCCCAACAGCAAAAACATCCAAAAGATTAAACAAGAAAAAGAAGTAAAGTGAACAGATCCTAGCATGTGAAGTGAAAGCTATGTAGAAGGTAAATAAAGTCATGATAGTGTTCGTTTTAGTTTCCCTCCTAGGTATCACCCCCTCACAGCAATGCACTACACAAGCTGTCTTGAACAAATCATGATCATAACAAATCGCCCAAAAAATGCTAAAAACTGTCATCCTATCCACAAATCACATGGTCAGGAGATTTCTATGACTGTAATACTTACATTGGTCACAATGAGAGTACCTAAGTAAATAATAATCCTAATATAATATTATAAATAATAGTATCAATTAATAAGTAAATAAAATGAACTATAGTATGTTACCCTAAGCCAAACCCTGAATTACTCAGACTACATGAAGAAGGAACAAAAACTTTTGGGGAGAGACAAACGAAAATAATAAAATTTCAGATCATAAGACTCAGGCATCTACTCACCCATCATTGGATTGGACTTCAAATTCTTGGAGCATTTGCGAGATCTGCAGAGATCTGACTGTGGGAGCTTCTGCTTTGGATGAGCTCGGTGTCTGTACCAAGAATTGACTGCCCTGCACGGCCACTGTATGTGACTGTGCCTGAGACTTGGAAGCTGGAGCTTGGATGCTGGTGAGGGTAACATTACGACTGATAGAAACAGGTAAACGAGGGGACTGAGATGTGGGAGTCATTGGAGACCTAGGGCCTGCAACGAGCAATGGTCTTTCTCCATTATGTATGCTAGGTGCTACGGCATTCATTCTCTGTCTATTTGCCTGAATGGTCATCCTTACTGCCTGCACATTCGCTGATACTGATATGGTACTGTTTCTTACCCCCACGATTGGACTACCACCTGGTGGTGACGTGGGAGTCATAGGGAACCTAGGGCCTGCAACGGGCAATGGTCTTTCTCCATTGTGAATGCTAGGTACTGCAGCATTCATTCTCTGTCTGTTTGCCTGAATGGTCATCCTTACTGCCTGCACATTTGCTGATACTGGTGGGGTGCTGTTCCTTACCCCAATGATTGGACTAGCACTCGGAGGCCTGGCCATTCTGGAACAGAGAATTTATATATATATATGTAGAATTACTTCAAGCTTCCAGTTACAAATTTTCGCAATTTCTGCATCAAGAAGCATTTTTTCTGCATTTTTTTTCTTTTTCATTTTTTTGCATTCTGGCATTTTTCCCCCCCCCCATTATTTTCTTTATATATACATATAAAGTCATTCTACAACGCACTCCGGCGTTTTGCGACACCCAAATGCCACATATGCCTGTCTTCCCAGAGGTTATCGGGCAACTGACACCGCAACATCTCTTCGTCAATGCCCTGCCGCTACCCCATTACGGGCCGTCCCCGTCGCCTCTTCCCAGGTGGTACCCAATCCAAAACTTGTTTGGGCAACCTCTCCTCCAACATTCTTTGCACATGTCCATACCAGCTCCACTGCCTGGACATGACGTCGTGCACGATATCATTCTCAACCTTCATCACCTGGCGAATTCTCTCATTTCGAATCATGCAAGGTTCGAGAAAATTTTGGATAATACTTTCCGATTTTCAATGATACTGATTGAAAATTTGAAAAAAAAAAATAAAAATTTCTGATTTGAAAATTTAAGTGCATTGACAGACTTTCCAAGGCAACACAAAGGACCTTGACAAAACTAGAATCTACAACTACAGGAGCGTTAAATGTATCCTTACCTGGGTGCATTTTGATTCACTATCCTTGGGAATGGAATGTTGGCATTTGTCACGACAGTGGGCATCTGTGCCTTTCGCTGCTGTTGCTGCTGTTGCTTCTGCTGCTGTTGTCGATGCTCATTGACCTGTTGTTGAGCTTGCTGTTGCACCTGCTACATAGAAATTGTATTAACTTCATGGAGCTAACTAGTCCAATGATGGAAAACCTGCAAGACTACTCAAGAGCTGAGTTGCAAAATTTCAATGAAAGATAAAATTGTATTATTTCATGAAAGATATAAAATATTTGAAAAATACCATTGTGCATTGGATACTTTGACACAACTGAGGTACTCATTTATAATTATTTATAATGGGCCTGTCGCAAACTTTTGCTGGTGCAAAAATAAGAGTTGTTCCTTATAGATGATGTCTCAAAAATCATGATGAGCATATCAGCAAACTCTGAAATGCACTCCTAACTTCACAATCTGCGTAAGAAATCTGCGTTTTATTAAGCTTCCCGCTTCAAAAAGGATGCTACGGCACAGGTGAACATATCATTAAAGGAGTCACTCCGTCCAACCCCTGCTCACAGGGATACTGCGCAATATTCAACAAAGCCGACGGCAATCCGCCAAAACACATGTGACGGGACGATTATTCTAACTTCTAACCACCTGATAACAATCGGCGTGTTTATATTCACATATTTCTCGCGTTGATAGATATGCACCTTAATTGACCTCGTGCTCTCCTCAACTTGCGCACGGAGGCGTCAGCCATGTTGAGCAGGGATTGAATGGAACGACTCCTCTAACGAAATGTTCACCTGTGTCGTAGTATCCTTTTTGAGGTGGGAAGCTTAGAAAAACTTAGCTTATTAAAAGCTTATTTAAAGTGTACCTTGAAGAAGTTTTAAAGGAAAGTTTCATTGTCTCTTGAGGATGTTGTAGAGTCATTTGTTAATAATAACAAAGTACATGTAATTTGTATGGACATAAGTAGGGCTTTTGATTCTGTCAATGTAGACCTTCTTGTGTCTCAATTGGAATGCTTTGGCATGGTTGGGCCACTGCTTTGTTGGTTTAAATTGTGTCTATCTGGTAGGACTCAAAGAATTAGAATTAAGGAGTTTATATCTGGCTTTATTGATGTGATATCTGGAGTTGGCCGAGGCTTGCTTTTAGGCCCGTTGTTATTTTTGATTTATTTCAATGATATAGGGCTAGTAATAAAATTTTGTAATTTCTTGATTTTTGCTGATGATCTCAAGGTGTATAAGCAGATCTTTACTGCTCTTGATGTTGGTTTTTTAAAGCTTGACCTTCAGAGTATTTGCTTATGGTTGGTCACCAATGGCTTCTCTGCCAATGCTAGGAAATGTTTGTTCGTAATAATTTTAAGGATTTTTGCTGCTTCTGCTGATTATGCCATTGATGGTGTGAGCTTGGTTAGAAAAGAGTCTGTACGGGACCTTGGTGTGGTCTTTGACCAGCACTTGACCTTCAAGGGGCACATCAAGTTTGTTGTAACGAAAGCTTTTAGAACCCTTTTCTTTTTATTGCGTCAATCTAAAGTCTTTAGAAAACCTCCAACATTATTGCATCTATAAATTGATTGTACTCCCTATTCTTTGGATGCCTTTCCTATTTGGAAGCCTTTTTATAATTCAGATATTGTACAGTTGGAGAGGGTTCAACATGTATTCCTTAGAGCCTTGTCTTGTCGATTTGGCAATCCCATGTCCTTCTTTGACCATGATTTAAGGCCAGTTATGTTTGATTTTGATCTTTTAAGTGTTTTTAGTTCTGGCCTGTGTCAAGAGGCGTTGTTCTCATTCAAGCTCATTAACAACTTGATTGATTCTTCCGATCTTCTTTCTCATCTTTCTACATATATCATCAGCAGTGGACAAAAAAAAAGACAAAGGGGATTTTGATGAAGCTTGAGAGAAATATTCATCTACACTTGTTTCTATTGGTAAAAACTCTCGTCTTACTTAATGGAAGTATCAAAATTAAACTGAATGCAATATTGGGTGTACTGTACTTCAGAAAAGTTTCTAGCTGGCTCAGCTGATTTTCAAAGCGTGAATATAGAAACATTTTTCATGCTTTCACTAAATAAGTGAGCACTCAAAATAATATGCTTTCTTGTTGGGCAAGTTTTTAAGATAACAAATCAGCAAGAGGATTCGCTTAAATTTTATAAATTATTAAGTATTATTGATTACCTGTTGATGTGGACGCGGGTTTGGATTAACAACATGTAAGTCAACTTCGTTTGACAGTTTCCTAAACATTGGCTGCATTTTGGACTCAGCAACAGAGGCCCTTCGCGTATGGATAACACATGCTAAAATACCAAAAAATACACTTTTAAGGCCCAAAATTCTCAAGATTTGCACATTAAAGTTCAATTAAAAAGCTCATCATGCTTAGAAGGTCGTGAGGAACATCTTATAAAAAATCTTAAAATTTAGCCGGCACCGAATTACTTGGAATTAGGTGCAGCGTTCTTTCAGGCTTACAATATTGTGTTTGTCGGCTCTTCAAAAGGAATCATGTACAAATCGAGCGAAACTCAACATTACACTTCAGTTTAGTCCCGATACCATTTTCAAGAGCCTTTCTTCACAAGCTACAAATTTGAGAGGTTCCATCTTCTTACTTTTCATAGAGTTCCTCTGCCACCTACAGTTTTACCAATCTAACATATTAATCTCAGGAACTTGGAATTTTAGGTACTTTTGCAGAGAGCAAGCTGATCAATGCTGACTCTTTACACATTCAGCAAGAGATCAAAGCTTTTCCTCTCGAGGGTAAAGAGAGTTAAAATAAATTATAATCTTACATTTAATATCTATTTTCTTCCTAGATAGACATCAGGACACTACAGACAAACTACTGGACCAAAGAAAAAATGACGATTCCATTTGTGGGAGCTTAAGTACATTTATCTCAGCTCCTTTCAATTTGCTCGCAACTAAGCACAAGAAAAATTCATGGGCCATCTTTTATTTCATCCAAGGCAAGCATATTTTCTCCTTGATTTTCCTGATTTTAATACTTGGACAATGGAGGGAGCTTAGTTCTGGGGAGAAGCAGGCATACACGACACCCACTTAGAGCTGAAACTCCAGGAACTGCCAAGGTGCACTCTACCACAGGTATGGACAAATGGAATTTTGTCCATAATTGGAAAAATAGATTGGACAGCGTTCAATGGTACAACTGAGACGCCGTATAGAAAAATTGTTTACTTTCTGTTCTGAATGTGGGCCTTGTCAATTTTGTGTTATTTTATGGTGTTCTTAGTCAAGTTTTTTGTTATTGTGAGTTTTATCAATTTTTTCAATTCATCTGATTGCTTAAAGAAGCTACCAGATCTGCCAGAACCTCTTTGAGGGTCATTTTAAACTGCACTGCAAAGACGGTACGACTTGCAATATCACTCAATGGCCTATATTCTCAGTGCTGCCACTTCGGCACCCCTTGTGTCCATACCTGCAGTAGAGTGTACCTTGAGGAACTGCAATACAGAGCTCATTAGAGGTGGACTGATTGCAACCATGCTAGAACTGGGGAAAGAAAGGAATAGACAAATGTCACATCCAAAAATTGCACCATTTAACAGATATTTACACGCTAACCAATAGGCCAACTGATGATTGATTCATTCAGACTGATGTGACTTCTGTCTATTCTTCCCTTTCCCCAGTTCTAGAACGCCCTCCCGTGACGATCATGTTATAATACTACTTCGCCACCATTAGCTCATAAAGCGGCAGCCAAGGGTCACCCCTGTCTGCTGTCTGTGGTCCCTGAGATTATTGAGGATGATGTAAAGGATGATTCAGTTGTCTGTTGCTCACTGGACCTACAAAGCCATTTGAAGACCGAAGATAGAGTAAGGCTAGTTCTCTCAGTACAAACAACGATGGTTAGATTGGCTCTTTGAGAGTGATCCTGACTTTAAAACCTTAGGAGCAGGCATTGATGCTGGCACTAAATATGCACTTCAATTCTACGTTAGAGAGAAGGAACTAAAATCAACTATGCGGCTGCTTCATGTTCGCTCTGACAATGAGTAGTGCGGCGAAGTTGATGAATTACAACAAACCAACACTTAGTACTCTACTGATGGCTCAATACAAATAGGGTGCCCACAAAGGTGGAGGAAAATGAGCTTGCACACGGGGAAAATTGATGATTGATAATGTGATAGATCACAAAATTCAGAAGTAACATGGAGGCTCAAATAACTACATGAGATACTAATTGCCTGAAGGTGAAAAACAGTCCTTGAGATATTTCGGAATAGATGTTGTCTCTGAAATGAGAACATGAAAAATCCAAATGGTACGGAAAATTTGGGAAAATTTCGAACCAAAACCGAATCTTTAGACTGACCTCATCTGAAGGATGGCTAACACATTGATAGCCGGAGCTGGTGAAGAAATGAATGAGCACAAACGATTTGAAGGTAAAAATTATACCAATTCTTGATCACGGGCCTGAAGTAGCGTAGAGTCATCAAAATGGACGGTCGAAAATCTAGAAAATACTGAGTAAATTCACTATTCAGAGCTTCAACAAAATGAGAAATTCACGTCTCTATCACAGACGCCATTATTATTTACTTGCATTCTGGGCCTGGCAAATGGCAAGTGGTCGAATCACAGAATGTCGAATGTCGAATTCAGCATCAGCAGCCAATAGGTGAAGGCAGAAGACAGAGAGGCAGGGGAGGAAAGCTTTTGTTGGACAAGGGAAGTAGATGATTTTATCACGTTACATGTTGCAATCATAATTGACAACGATTGGAAATCAAATGCTCCATCATAAAGCTAAGAATTTACGAAATTAGTTCAAACTCAATACCAATCGTTGTAAGGGGTAAAATACAATACACTTCACAATAATCGCCTAGAAACTTTAGAATTTTTTAAAAGTCCCGCGTTCAAAAAGACACCGATGTGTGCTACCGCTTTTTGATGATTTTCTTGGAAAGTTTTTTTTTCTCTTTTAACCTCAAAAATTGGTAAACAAACCGAAACAAAACATTTCGCTTTCTGTAAATTCTGGTAAATTCTAATCGAGTTTTTCACTATATACCCTAGAAATTCTAATCATTATTCCTTTCATTCGTATGCGCGTTTATTTTATTTTAGAATAATGCCTACCGATCTTCTTCATTTCATGGTGAGTAAAGCATGTCTTCTCTGACTGAGGGCCCTAGAAGTACCATGTCTTATCAGACGCTGAATTTAGCAGCTGAATGTCGAAGTCAACAGTCATCGCCCAACGGCTGAAATTTAGCAAATTCGAGTTATTTTCATTCAGATGTGTATCAAATCTCCTTGAATAGTTCAGACAAATTCAAAATTGATCCGATGGTTGCTGAGAATCGTTGCTGAATTTTGCGCGTCACGCGCAAAATTCAGGCATCGGGCCGATGACTTCCACATTCAAGCCACATTCAGCTCCCACATTCAGCGTGCGATTGCGGTGTTACTTGTGTACTTCTCTCTTTGTAATTAATCTTCTCAATCGAAAATAGAGCAACAAATGAGACTGTTCATAGTGTTATAATTACGATACTGCTTTTTCAGGAAAATAACTGGCCACCAGTTCTACCAGATGTCAAGAAAACATTGGAAAATTTCATCATTAACAATGATGAACTGCCGTATGAAAGCACAAAAACTCTACCTCGGGAAAGGAATGAATCAAATGTTATTCATGCAAGGGAGTACCTGCCGTGTCGCACTACTCTGTTTGTAAGTAACTGAATGACTTAAATTGATTTCATTTTATAGACTTGAGTTCAGGATCAACAGGAACGGCTTAAGTTTTTTTGTTCTTTTCTTTTTAAATTGGTGCAAGTAATCATAATTCTTCTTAATTTCAATTTCATTAATTTAATTAATCAAATCAACTAATTTCAATTTTTCATTTACCACGCAACCTCTAGCTCACAGTAGATGGCTCACTAAAGTCTTATGAACCTTTTTGTAAATCATACACTAGAATGTCAAGTTAAAGTAAATTAATGAATCAAATCACATAATGTAAGAATAGGGTTATTTTTTGATGATTTATGTATTGAGAGCAAAAACAACCTAATAATTATCGATAAATTATAAAAATTGTCGCACGAAGAAAGAACTCAGTGTCTGATGTGCAATGCGTTTAGCATAGTCTTAATCCTTCATGATCTCAATTAATTTCATCTTGAAAGCAAATGTATTTTTTTTTTTTTTTGTCTCTCCATTTTAAATGCAAGTTTTTTTAGGACATGAAGAGTTCAATTTTAATTATACCTAACTTTTATAAAAGAAATTCTCCTCTTCCTCTTCATTTTTTTTCTTTTTAAACCTTGAAGAGCAAGCACTTCAGGTACTAGTACCATTGACTACTAAGTACTACTACCAAGTACTACTAATCTCAGCAATACATTTACGCTTTCCTTCATAGTATGGTTTTTATTAATGACAGGTTGAGGACATACAGGAGGAAGAAGATGTTGAAAGTGGACATGGGTACCATGAAATCATTTTGACCGATGAAACATGGGAGCAGGCATTTTTTGATCCAGTAGATCCTGACACCGACTCTGACAGTATTGTGAAGCCGTCGCTCAAGAAGCAGGCTCTACTTTCAAATGTTTTTAAAGCCACTTCTAACTCTGTCGGTAGTTCACTTATCAATTGTGGTAAGCCACATAACTATTGTTCTACTTTCTGATTTCACTATGGGAAGAGCAGCATGTATTGCTCTAGCTTCAGAGTTTCAGTGGTAGATTGCTAGATTCCTGTATTATTTATTCCAAATAAAATTGGTGCAGCAGTTTAGTTAAGTCATTTTAATTTGCTTTCCAGAATAAGCTTGATGTTTCACACAACACATGTTGCCTAACAACTATTTCAAATTATGTCTTCCTACCATCTGGTATATCCTCAAGTGTTGGGGAAATTTACCAAAATGTTTCAGGGAAATTTTCCAAAATATTTCAACAAAATGTCAAGGAACTTCATTTTCTAAATCTTGTGGCACCATTGCTTTTGAAGCTCGTGAAAATTCACTAAGTTTTATAGATGCAAGTTTTTAATCATCTTGTCACCTTGCAAATTTGTCTTACTTGATTGGTTTGTAACTTGAAAGAAAGATGAAAACAAAAGAATAATGTAAGAGGGTCATTGAAGAAGTAAGCTAACATTTTCTAAATTAAAACCGATAAATCCAGCTGTTCCAAAAAGCGTTCCTTGCATATGCTCAGTTTTAAAACAAGCCTAATATTTTGAAAATCTATCATGCTTTTTGCGAGAAAACTCAAATTAATTCAAGCCAACTACTGCTGTGTTCACCAGTGCATCACACCAAAGTTTCCCAATTTTTTCCTCAAAAGCAAAGAGTACTGAAACCAAAAAAAGATTTAATTTTTTTCCGTACTCATATTCTCATATCTCTCTTTTGTGCTCATTAATGTTTCTTAAACTCATCCTCATTTACAGAGCTAAAGACTGTTCCCCCAGGCCTAGATCATGGCATGGACTTTGGATCAGCTTTTAAGGATTACATGACACAGAAATCGGAGAAATCCGAAGTGTCCATTAATCTGAGTTTTCAGCAAATGTCTTTGGATGCAGAAAGTGAAATCCTTGAATCTACAACAGAGTCAGATAAAAAAGATGATGAAGGCGAGGACAACTATGGCAGTAGTCTTGAGAAGGAAATCATTCAAAATCTACCATCAAAGGTAAAAACATACAGCTAAAAAACAATTCTGTTCTTGTTACAAGATTTTATGGTATAGAGAAATTATGTATAGTTAATACAGCAGTGCACATTTGACCTATGAGACTGTTGCATGAGCTGGGGATTGCTTTGAAAATAAGCAGTTCCGGCTAGAATTTTAGTGAGGAATGCGTTTTCAAGCTTAAAAAATTCAATACAGCTTATTTGACCAGCTTATTTAAGTGTTAGTTATACAAAAAACATTTCTCATCCGCCTGAAGCTTCTGGTCAATGTTATAAAAACCTCATACCATTTCGAACAAACTATTTTATTTTAAAAAAAAGGCAAAATAGATGGCACTCACTTGGGCACAGTACATAAAGATGGCCAATGAACAATACCACCCATCTGCAAACTGATGGTTTTGTAGAATGAAGAGGAACCTTTGCCATTTTTGTAATTTTAAGGTTTGGTTTGCCATTTTTTCATGCATTACAGTGTCATTGCAGCACTCCCCTACAGAATTGGGAAAATCGAAAATCATCAGCTTACTTATTTCATACTGAAGGAAAATGAGGAAACCTGTTGGTGTGATCTTTTTCTGTTTAAAATGGAGCCGGACTTTTGGTGACTTGAGAAGTCCCTTTTTCTGCTAAAATTTGATCAGGTGTCAGAAAAATGCAGACATTCTCATTTTTTCATACCCTTTAGGAATGAAGGAAAAGAAATGAAAAATCTAATATAAAGTGAACTGAAAATCACTTGTAACTCATAGAGAAGGTTACAACACACTAGAAAAATCTATTAATTTGAGATTGTTAAGCTGAAACAGCCCCATTGCAAGGTGGGAGCAATTTAGAATTCATAGTCCCTTTGCTCTGTCTTACATCATTTTGTAAAACTAGCGTGTAGTAACAAAGTGTAATTACTCTAATAATCCACGAAAAGTATCATGACTTAGAACTTGTGTCAGATAAATCTCTGACTATATATATTCTACTGACTATATTCTGTGCAGAGGAAGGTATTAGTAGGACGGAGTTAAACAGAAAGGAACCGAGCCACATCGAGATCGAACCGAGAAAAAGAGGTTTAAAGTTTGGCTCCTGCATAAGACTCAACGTTAAAGATAAACTTCAAGTTCAATTTCTGCAAAATTTGCTCCAACAAAAACTTTGAATTTTTGGCGATAGATAGGAGAGCAGTGGTTGAGTTCAAAACCACTCATAACTCAATTTTTTCCAAAATGTGGGTTGTTTCCATTCTGCTTAACTCAGTCCAGTTATCTGCATCTGCGCTTATTGGCAGCATAGGGTTTTCATGGCATTTAGTCCATCCTCGATCGCCGTCGGCAAGTGGCAGCGGAAGCGCTTACAAGCGGAAAATAAGCGACTGCCAACTTATCTGATGTGAATTCTAATTGAGGTGACAAAATTAGGTTATGGAAAGCTTTATCCACAGTACGATCAATGGGCGTTAGTCTTTCTCGAAAAAATTACCAGAATCAGACAGGCGATTTTTTCACTGCATTTTATTTTTTCAAATCAATGAAAATTCGAATCCGTTTAAATTGAATCTGCGTGAGCTAATTTGAGTTTTGTGCTTTCAGATAAATCACAATATGTGCGTGCTAGATATCTCCAAAGTAACATATTCGCAAGCAAGCATCAAGAAAACTGAATGGGCTGAAATTCTGGACTCTGGGCGAGATGTTGATTTGGAATTTAAGAAACTGAACTTAGCTACATCATTTAATTTTGAATTGGATGGATTTCAGAAACAAGTAAATTCATCCTCTTTTCATTCTTTATTTGTATTCCAGTTGATAGTGCTGCTTCCAAGATGTATAGGAATTTGATATCTCAACTGTCCCTACTACAGTCCAAAACTTTCGGAGACACATCAACGCACAAAATTGTAAATTTACAATAATTTTATGGAATATATCAGTGGTGAAACAGCAGAAGTGGGTATCTCAGTTTTTGGCGTTGCAGATTTCCTGTTATATTTTAGTTTCTATGCCAAAAAGTACTTAACATCATTTCTTGGAAACTTTTGTGATTTTCTCTCTCTCTGTGAAAATTTCAAGCCGTAATGTTGGTTCGGTTTCTTCTTATAAGGAATAAAGTAGCGGGGATTTGGAAATACTGCAACTGAGGTATGCATTTTTATTTTTTACAGTTTTACGATCGATATATTCATTTCAAACTCGGTTCAATGGCCGAATTGACGGCCCAGAACTGAGCAGGCCATTTTTGGAGAGCTCCATGGAAAACTTGAATTAAAATGTTCCGTTCCGATGGGTTATTCCAGGTCTCCAAAATTGATTATGTTGCTAAAATCTGTGGTTTTAGTGATCGAGTACTTATAATAACCATATTCAAGAAAACTAGGCATATTAACTATCGAGGAAATTTATTTTCAGTGCTATAACGGGACTCACCAATGGTAAGTTGCCTCTTTTAGCCCTAAAATACCTTTGAGTTGACTTTATTTTCCAGGAGTTCAACGGAATGTTTTTCTTCTTGGCTTAAATAACTCCGCAAACACTCTATTTCATAAATCTGAAGTGTCATTGCTTTTGATTTGTCAATAAATTTGAATTCCTTCAAGCTCACCGTGCAGGGAGAAAGTTAGGAAAAATCGGTAAAATCGCACAATGTGGCTACTTTGAGGGGTAAAAAAGTGCATTTTAAAAATGATAGGGTAAAGTGCGTTATTTTTCTAGTAAAGTACTTTAAACAGTGTGTTACCTAAAAAAGTTTCAAAGCCATTGCTACATTTTAAAGGAAAGACAAAAGTTTGCAAAATGACGAAAAAACGCAATTTTCCAGAATTTGAAGTTCCCGCTCGGAGACTTGTCGGCCCCGGCAGCACCACTTAGGATGATCCAATCGGGCTGAAATTTTTAGTAGGTTCCTACACCAAATGACAACTTTTAGGGGGATCAGACCTTTGATTTTCGAAAAGTCAAAAAATAAGAACCACCACGCGAAGAGGTGCGCAAACTCCGGTCCGTCTCTCGATTTTCCTCCGATGGCATAATTTCCTGAGGCCGGCGACAGCACTAAAAGAATTTTTTTTCAAACATTTTCTTTTCCTGTTCCACCAAAAGGATTGGCACCAAATTTTGCACCAAAAGGCACCACTTACACATGTGTATCTATTAAATTTCGAAAAATTCAAAAATAAGGGCCACCCTAGGAGCACCGCTGATGAGAATCTGTTTTTTTTTTATCTTTCAGGGTATTGTTAAATTAGAGGAGCATGCCAATGTGCTGATTGCTGCTCATACATCTGCGGGTAAAACTGTTATTGCTGAGTATGCCATCGCAATGGCGCTGAAGCATAAAACCAAGTAAGAATACATCTATCTTTCCTTTTTATTATTATTATTTTCTCATAACTTCTGCCCAGTTGTTGTGTAGGAATTGTACAATCCTGTTTGTAATTTTTCCTAAAAATCGTAATTCTTTTAGTGTAAATTCACAAACTGTAACAATCCTATGTAGGATAAATTTATATGAGGTCTAACAAGAGGAACTTCCCTTGCTGCTGCTTCCAATCAAGCTGAAAGTTTTTTCATGGATATTTTAGATGACATAAGGTGGTTCTTTAACACTTTGGAGAACGATTCGATAGTCGATTAACCGATTGAAAATTCCTGGATTTTAGAACATCTTTTAAGAACTTCCAAGCAGCTCATCACACTTTGGTGCATCAGGTATTTGCTCACAAAATCTGACCAAGAAACATTCCGAAATATCTCCAAAAGCACGGTGGTAATGAATATCATAAATCAAAAGGTAGAACAATTTGCAATATTTACCGTACTTTTAGAATTGTGCCTCTCAGTCAAATTTTGTGTGCGAATACCTGATTTACCACAGTGCGATATGTTGCTTGGAAATTGTTAAAAGATGTCCTAAAATCCAGGACTTTTCAATTGATTGATCAATTATTGAATCGCTCTCTCAAGTGCTAAAGAACTACATTATTTGTTACCATGACCTGTGGTTTTTTCCAATGACCCCTTGAAGCAGCATAAATAATTTTATAAATTTGGGTTTTGAGTAGGCATCAGACGCCCAGTCATAGTTTTCCAGTTGGATGAAGCAGCGCAAAGCTCTAATAACAAAACAAAATGGAAGTTTTGGTGAATAAATTGTTTCTCTGTTCAGTGGTTGATTTTCTGCAAAGTAAATAGCATAACTGCCATAGCAAAGCACATGGTATACCATAGCATTTAGGAAAGCTAACCATTGATTTAGTACTGGTATCTGCTCCAGTTCATTTTACTATTTTCACCAAATCAATCCTAGTCCATCTGCTTTTATATTCTCAATCCGATTTTGTTTGTTCTTTCATAGGGTTATCTACACCTCGCCGATCAAAGCATTGTCAAATCAAAAATTCCGCGACTTCAAAGATAAATTTGATGATGTTGGTCTTATAACGGGTGATTTTCAAATGAATCAACTGTCCTCTGTTCTTATCATGACAACAGAAATACTGAGGTCCATGCTCTTCAATAGCTCCAAAGTCATCCAGGAATTGGAGTTTGTAATATTTGATGAAGTTCACTATCTGAATGACACTGAGGTAGACAGCTTTTTACCTTTGTCCTTTGTACTCTAATAATATCTGGTTGCTTTTTGAACTGATGAGTAACATTATCGTATTAATGTATTGGTATAAATTTTGCTGCATATCTTTTTTTCCACTGATTAGTTTCAATCTGAAAGGGGTAGAGTGAGTGAGAGTGAAGTTGGAAATGGTTCCAAGAAATGTAACAATTAAAGACAGGTGTGTATTTTTTGGGATTGATGTATTTGATGGCCAAAGTGCGGAACCTTGTCTCTTCATTGTGGAGTTCCAAAATTTTTGCTTCGAAGGGAAACAAGCCAACTTAATAGCTTGAAATTTATATAAAATATTCTGCCAACAGAGAGGAAAAATCAAGTAAGTTTTAAGAAATTACATTGATTTGATCACCGAAGAAATATCAAAAGTATGACAGGAACTCTGCAGAGTTGCAAACGAAGATACGCAGTATCGCATTTTTGCATTATCGTTATTTAATTGTCATCAAGTTTGAATGACTATAAACAATTGCATTGGTACTGTAAACTACTAAGCGTAAAAAATTAAGACAAGCAGAGATTTATAGAAGTAATCATTTCGGAGGAGGAATCGTACATCTAAGTTACAATTTTTTCTTATTTTTTATGAAAGCAGCAAATTGGTTGATTTTTTCCTCTTTTTTTTCCAGCGAGGTCGTGTTTGGGAGGAAGTCTTAATTTTGTTACCTTCAAGTGTCCAAATCATCATGTTAAGTGCGACTATCTCTAACACCTTCGACATTGCCAACTGGGTTGGACGTACCAAGCAGAAAAAAGTTTTTGTCATTTCAACGCCAAAACGTCCTGTTCCTCTCTGTCATTTTGTATACCTGGGTGTAAATGAGCAAACAGAAAATGAAATCTACCTCATTCGAGAAGGGGATGGAGTTTTTCAAAAAGATGGGTGAGACATTATTTAATTTTCATTTCTGTTTTATTTTGAATGAAATCATGTCTTATAGATTCACATTTTCATTTATAAGCAGATTTTGTTTTTTACAAAATGTATTCATTTCGTTTGTATTTTGTGACTTATTACACTGATTCTTATATTCAGTTTTTGGCAGAGCTAAGTATTGGTCTTAAATTAATAACCTCATCTTTTTGCATTGTGTGTTGCTGTAGATACCGTAAAGCCCTCGAGGTATGGAAGAGGATTGGCGGGCCGTACTGTTTAACCAACCCAAAGAAGAAACCAAACCAAAGTTATGAAAAGCGAGAAAAAGGGGTGAGTCCCCGAGACAAAAATGAAAAAAGGATGTGGAAAACATTGCTTGGCTTTCTAAAAAAAGAAAAGAAACTGCCTGTTGTTATTTTCACCTTGTCCAGAGTCAGATGTGATAAAAACGCCAACAGCCTGTTGAGCGAAGAACTGACTACTGGTGAAGAGAAGAAGCATATTCAAGGCTTCTTTCACTTCAGCATCTCACAACTTAAGGAGGAAGACAGGAAACTGCCTCAGGTAAATCTTATTCTCAATGAACAGGATTTTCATCTTGACCTTTTTCTGTAATTCGTTCCACAAAAGGATATAAGTAAACTACATATCACCATCTCCTTTGCACTTTTTATTGAACTCAACATTTTTCAGTTCGTCAAAGGGCCTTGTGCACATTCACACAGATTTATGCCCCTTGCATATATCGTTTAGATTTGGCTAATTTTGCGTCAGGGAAGGGGCACATTGATTCTAACATAGATGGCAAAACACACGCCCAAGCTGTGTGTTTTTGCAATTGAATTAATTGCGCAATGATGATGGTAGTAAGCAAGATTTGTATGATGTTTCGAGATTTTTTTTTTTTTATTTTTTTTTTTTTTTATTTTTTTTAGTGAATTTATTAATGTATAGCATTTTAGTAGAAGCATTCAGTAGGTCAGCACTGGCTACCCTTTTTAAACATATTTAAATTTAAGAAATTGAAGGGAGCAAAATCACTCATAGTTACAAACATTTCCTTGTGTAACGTCTCTCAAAACAACATCTTTGTAGAAATAACATTTAATTTTCCACGTCCTGTCCAAACTCCATAAGAACCATATAAAAATTGCCGTGTTATAACGTTTTCCTGGAAATAACGCTTGATTTTTCATTTCCCTTCAGAAACGTTTTAATGAGAGATGACTGTATTAACCAGAGGCTGTAATTCCCACCAAAATTTCCCCAACACATAACTTATACTGTCTTTCAAGGCTGATGGGTACAGAAAAAATATCTAGTTCTTGTAAAAAGAAAAAAAAGAAATACTGATGTTACCAATGTTGTATTTCATTAAAAAAGTGTCCTTTTTTGTAAATTAAAAAAGTGCTTATCTTACCTGTTAGTCTTGTTTTCAAAAACTTTCAACATTTTGTCGTCATAGAGTATTTTTCTTGTCCAAACTGGGTGTGAAAATTTAAGACTGGTTTGGAGGTATAAGAATTTGAATTTTTCAACTTCCCCAAAAAATATATTGTGATCCAAAGTTTAGTTTATTACTTGGGTAGCTGTAGTAAGATACAAACTTTAGTATAAGTCCACGGGTGAATAGGGAAAGTCCTCCTGGGGACCAGAGTTTTAATACTTCAAAAGCTCACAAAATTTTTTTTCCCATTAATTTTAAGTTTGTTTGATGTTCTTTTTGCAGGTTTTGAAGTTGCAGGAACTTCTCATGAGTGGAATAGGTGTGCACCACAGTGGTATCATCCCAATTTTAAAGGAAGTTGTTGAGATTTTATTCCAAAAGGGGTTTGTAAAAGTGAGTGATCGTAAATACATTTTTCACTATGAATAAGGGTTATTTTTTGCTTTTTTTGTCTGTATTTATTTATTTATATTATTATTTTATATATTTATTTATATTAACTGTATTGGAGCAAGGGCATGAAAGCAGAATTTCTAAAAGAATTGCATAATCATATCAACATAGATGAGTAATCAAACTTCACGTATCACTGCAATGTTAGTGTGACGAGGGATGAGCTTTTGGTGTCAGAGAGTAAGCCAATCGTTCTCGCTGCTAGAGGCCCTCAATTCAATGGAATTATACTTCTATTGAAGTGATTGGTTATCGTTGAACCCGCAGGTCAAGTTGTCAAATGGGAAATCAGAACAAATCTGTATCATGGGCCAAGTAACGATCATTAACTACATAAAAAGTCAAGTAAATAAACAATGAAAATTTCCTTGGAGAAGAATGACTCATTAATTTGTATCCTCTGGGTTTTTCAGTGTCTTTTTGCCACGGAAACTTTTGCAATTGGAATCAATATGCCAGCAAAGTCTGTAGTATTTGATTCTCTAATCAAGTTCGATGGCAAAGAGAAACGGTTGCTAACCTCTGCTGAATACATACAGATGGCAGGCCGTGCTGGTAGGCGAGGTATTGATGAAAAAGGCACTGTCATCATTATGGCGAAAGATGACATGCAGCCCGCTATCAAAGTTGAAAGGATGATTACAGGTAAAGGATAACAGAAGGAATGTTTTGGCAGTTTACATTTCATTTAAGCAACATGGTTTGTACTTTTCACATGTATAAAACAGCAAACACTACCAAGTATTTTTCACTAAAAATCAAGTATACTGTAAATAATTTTTGATTGTGTCATATAATATGTTCCCCTTGTTTTACAGACACTAAACAATAAAATCACACGATCTCTCAATTTGTGAATTTAGTATTCTTGCTTGGCCCAACAAAGTGGGCTGAAACAAATTTTAGAGTGACTGCTAAGTTTGTTCTGCCACTCAGCTACACTTTCAAACATTTAATTGCTCATAAAATTCTTGTAGTTGCTATAGGGACTGGGGCGCTAGGCACTCTATCTTGTTTTTATGTTTCAAACTTATAGATCAGCAAAAAATGATAAGATGTACAGATACACCCAATTTCTGCATCCTATATTAACGCAGATACCGTCATCTGAAAAACACGGTGTATGACGTCATCCCCTGTAATAGTACATACCATGCTTTTTTCCAACTCTGATTCATTAATCTGCAATACAAACATTTGCACTAGTTGCTCCATTTAAAACACAGCTGTAACTATGATATATATACACCACCGCAGTGGAAGATGTCATACATCAAGTTTTTTTTGAGGGTGGTGTCTTTGTTATTACTAAACGCGAATTTTTGGTAATTGGACATATTTTATAATTTTTTGCTGATCCTTAATCTGAAATCATCAAAACTCGAGTCTGTAACTAGTGCAACTGACCCACTAAGGCAATAGGCAGTTTCCAGTAACCAACAAGTAATGAATTTAAAATGAAATATGCTCTTAAGTGGAAGTTTCTCTGTGCAGGTCAAGCATTGCAGATAAAATCACAGTATGTTCTCACGTACTCAACCATCCTAAACAGTTTGCGAGTAACAAACTTATTTTCAGTGGAAAACATGATGCAGCATAGTTTTATGGAGTTTGGATCGCAGTCCGTCAATGACAAACACCGTAAAGAATTGCAGAAGCTTGAAAATATTCAAGTGAGCATCCCAGACAGGGTTAAGAACTTGCTCTTTGAGTTCTACGACACTGCACTTGAGTTCCTCGAGATCTGGAACAAGATAAAGGTAGCTATTTCTTTTTTTTTTGATCAGTGAAATGTCTATGTGACTTTAAATACTGACTTTTAGTCAAGTTTTTACTTATACGCACTACGACTTTTTAATGCATTCCTATGAAATGTTCATTTTCAGACAGACTCTATCATGGATAAAGAGATTAACAAGATACTTGTAGAAGGTCGTATTCTCTTGATCACTTACCGTGAACATATCAACAAATTAGCAGTAATTCTCTCTGTTGATCACAGAAGAATGGAATACAAGTAAGTTGTCAAATTAATTGAAGTTATCACATTGATATTACAAATATCGTTCAGAATCCAGTCTATTTGGTTTTCTGTACTTTTTTTATTTCACAGAATGCAAGTGCTCTACATTTTTTTCAGTCAGGGCGTGCTTGAACTAAGCAGTAACCGGGAATATTGGCTCATCAGTGCTTGAACGGGCCTATTTTAGTCGTTTTTTTGCATTGTGAAGGGTATTAATTAGTTTAAAATCACCCTTAATATCGACTTGTCCTCGGGCATTTATCCCTGTATTCCTGCCTGCCCGTCTGGCCTTGTTTGCAGAGACTTCTTAATTTTTCAAGACTTTTTTTTTTTTTTGCTATCTAAATCAAATTTTCAAATTTGTAAGCTTTGCCTCTATTTCCAATCCTCAGGTATAATATTTCAGGACCCAATGATTTATGAAGCTAAGCCGTGAGGTGTTTGGCAAGCATTGCATGATTATCGTTAATCGAACATATAGAATAGCTCACAATATTGTGTCTGCTAAAATTCTTACAAGGAATAGCAAAACAATTAGGCTTGTGATTCACTCATTGAATAAATGAACGGAAGTAAGGAAAAAGAGGCTTAAAGTGAAAAATAAAAACAAGGGAAAAATTCCAACAGAAACTGTTAGATAATGACTTCTTGCAATAGAGTTATCAGAACAACAATCAGAAGCACAATAACAAATAATTAAAAAAATATATATTTTGCACAACTTTGTTGTGTTGTCAGAACGATTTATGGACAAAGCAAAAATACAAAGACTATGAATTGGATTGCATTTTGCAAAGAGGAACCAAGAGCATTGCAGTGTTGCTAAGATTCAGCAACTTCTTTCGTCTTGGAAGAAAAACCATGATTATCCATTGACAGTTTCTCTTTTACTGGCTAAAAACTGAATAAAGACAAAAATTATCATGTAAATTTCATATTTGTTCATGGTTTCAGTAATTTCATTGCAAAGGATGAAAATGCACAATCTTAGCATCATTGCAATTCTTCTGGTTCCTTTTTGCAAAATGCAATCCAATTGATAGTGGCCAATAAGAGAGCGCACCCAACATGGAGCTCACTTAAGTGGCACGCAGGAGGTGCCAGAAGGTGGAGAAATTCTTGTCCTAACCTTTATACCTGAAAAAATCATGGTCCTATTCGTAGTTTTTGTATCTAATTGAAGCCTGAAGTTTGTATTTTTGCTGGAGTTTTGGGAAAGGCTCCAAGGGGTTGAGTTTTCTGTTTTCTCCATTAAAAGAAAGTCAATCACAGGGCAATCACAGTTCACCAGTTGTTGAATAATTTGAATGTTGATCAAACTCTCCAATATTCTATAATTTTGTGGTGGTTCAATTGGTTCAAAGCATGCAGAATGCTCAAGTTAAGTTTCCTTTTTCAACATCTTTATTCATGAAAATTCATACTTTTCCTTCCATCTCAACTCAAAACTTCAGGAATAGAATAGTTTTACACTCATTCCTCATCTTCACTCTATTTCAAGTAAAACATGATTTCAGGGTTCTAGTTTTGAGTGATTCCACGAAAGATGCAGACAGTAACTCCGTAGAAAGACCTGATCTTTGGTACAACATGATGTCACTGCTACGTAGGAGGGAAATTTACAAGCCCCAAATTACGGACAAAGACACAGTGATAACAATCAATCTGACCAACATTCTAGGAAGTACAAGCCGAGTTCTTAAAGCTAATTTTGAACTCGTGTCTCAGGATTGGGGTACCCGACAAATTCCTAGATTTCGGTATGTAATTTAATTTTGGTTTTAATTTATTTGTTTCTCAGTATTTTGAGGTATCTCATTCCAGATCATACACAATTTTCATGAAGTCAATAATAAGGATTAAAATTTATTTTAGAACAAAGTTTTTTTTTTGTTTTTTTTTTTGGCAAGGAAATTTTATTAGAATCCAACCTAACAGATGAGCAAACTTATGTAAATCAATTTATCCAAAATGTTCGTAATTTCCTAAAAGTAATAAGTATCAGTACAAATTCAATGTTTTTTCTATTATTTTACTCTTAATGCAAAGTGACTAAGTTAGCTCATCCTTAGTTTTGATCCTTCAAGGGAAAAACATCAGGAAGTATTCTATACAATACGTAAACTATAAGAGTATCTTAATCTTTCCTTATTTTTTCCCCTTTACATGCAAATCAGCAGAAAAGACCTGGCTGTCAAAACTTTCAACTTCAAAACAAGCTAAAGTTTGTATGATTTTGTAAGCAGGTTGTAGAGATTCTTAATTTGTACTGCATCTACCTCCTTTCTTGCTTTAAGTCCTGAGTATAGTTGCCTAAACATTGAGTCGTTGAACTGTTTCTCTCAAATTGGAACCAGCTTTTATGAAGGAAACCTGAAAATTGCATTTTGTCAGCAGCTTTGTCAGCTTTTTAAAGAACCATGTATTCTGAAATTCAGCCCTTGAGGAACTTAGAAATTCTAATTTTTCTACTCCCATCTGTTCTCACCATACCAATCATATTTTTCTTTCTGTCTCCCCCCCCCCCCCCCCCAACTCTCTCTCTATTCTCAACATGGTACCAAAAAAACATCAAGAGAAGGGACAATCTTAAACTGACAAGCAACTAGAAAACTGATGTAGTAATAGTTGAAGAAACCAGTTGTTTTCAAAAGAGAACGAGTTCGTTCTCAGATGAGCCACAAAATGGTAATGCTCCAATTTAGAAACAACTGCTTTAAATATCTCAACACCTTGCTTACCAAATTTCACTCTCGTAGTTTCCTCCAGGGCAGAAAGTATGGTGTGCAAAAGAATGCTCACAATCAACTCAGTTTGTAATAATTTTTTTCTACTTTTTTTTTTTTTTACTTATATAAAAAAAATCAACAGGAAAACTTACTCACCTAGACACTATAATTATCCATGCATGGCAAATAATTTACTGCAGTTAGTACGGATATTAAAAAATGCAGTTGATTCAAAATGGTCAAAAACAAGACAAAAACTGGAAAAACCAGTGATAGAGTGTGATGACACATTTTGAAAATTTGTTGGTAAACCAGCATTTCTAGTTACTTAAAAAATTAGTGAGGCTTTGCTTTTTTCCTTCTGTCCACTTTCAAGTGCAATTTTCATTTACAGGGACAAACAACCAGGAGAAAACTGCATGCTGGCTATCAGAACACTTAGTGAAATGTCGCGGACAGTTAATGCGAAAGAAATTCTGTGGACAAGTGAAACATGTCCTTTCCGGACACTCTCTTTTGTATCGTGTAAGGAAATGTTGAGTAAGCTTGAGACTAAACTAAGCACGTTCTCGGAGGTTTCCAAGTATTTAAACTATTTTGAAGATGTTTTTGAAAACAAAAAAATTCATATGCGTAGAAAAGAACTCAAGTGCCTTCTCTCACCAGAAAACATGGACCTTCATCAAGATTACAAAGAGAAAATTGCTGTACTGGAGAGCTTGGAGTTCATTGACAAGCAAAGAAAGGTAATGTCCATCACCGAAAACAACTTTTGTCTATATTTTGCTAGATTATTGCTCTATTATGTATCATCAATTATTAGACTTTTAGCAGGAGTAATCACTAAACAATACATATTGATAAAATTGCTAAAGGAGGTGTTAGTTTCACAACGCAATCTTCTTGTGGCGGCAAGCCAACCACCTCTCCAATCAGAGCAGCTGATTGGCAACAGCTGGCAGTAGTCGCAACCATGTAAGCTGCAATTTATTTGTTTTCAGATTAACATATGCAAGTGCTATGTTTGATACTTTTGAGCCTCTAGAATCTTCTTTTTTCCTGCACATCTCGTTGTGAGGATCGTAGCATTGAATATTTTAGTTTTGTAAAAAGTACCTTCTTATTGAGGTTTCTCAACTCTTGACTTGCGAGGTTCTAGCTTTTGCATTGAAAATTTCTTTGCTGTATGCAAATTTCTAACACAATTGTGTATTTGACTTTATGTACTTTTAACACTAAGTTTGCTGTTACAATGTGAATTATTTTTCGTTTTATGTGCAGGTGCTATTCAAAGGTCATATTGCATGTCAAATGGGAACGCAAGAGTTGATTATTGTCCAGCTCCTGATGAACAATGTCTTTATGGAATTATCATCTGCTGAGGTAGCTGCATTGTTGTCTGCTCTTGTTTACAAGGGCAAAGAAGAACCCCGTCCTGACCTTTGCACAATATCAACTCCTATGCAAAAAGCCATCGAAATGTTCGATAACATCTATGCCTCCATTGCAGAACTTGAGCGTCGGTACATGACCCGTGGTGAGTCATGGGAGTATGCAAACTCGGAACCCAATTTTTACCTGCTGCCAGTAATCTATGAGTGGGCCAAGGAGAGCTCCTTTGTTGAAATCATGAAGCTAACCAAAATTCAAGAGGGTATTATCATTCGAACAATCCAGCAGCTGCATGAGATGATATCTGATGTCAGGGATGCAACAAAGCTGATTGGACTGATGGATCTAGGAGAGAAAATGGATGATGCTGCTCGACGTATCCGCAGGAATATTGTGTTTTCAGCTAGTCTGTATACAAATCCTCTTTCCAGCTAGACTGTGCACGAATCCGCTTACTCCTTCCAGCTAAAGTTATGATGTTCATTTAACTGGCCCTAAAAAAAGAACCACACAGTGAGGTCCTATCACCCATTAGATGAGTTTTTACCAACATTGGTTAGAAGTATATTCAAACGTTGGTTTATGCTCATAATAGTATGAATATTTTTTCCATCTATAAAATATTGTAAATATTTCATAAATATTCTCAATTTTCATGAGAATCATACCAAAAAAGTTTAAAAGAAAGATTTAAAAAATGACTGAAAGAAAGAGCAAATGTTGATAAAATTCGATTTGTGCATTATTGATTGCAGTGGATTTAGATCGGAACAAGTTGTGTATCCCTGCCTACAGGAAAGTCGATATTTTTGCAACTAACAAATGTACCTTTAAAATTTTAACTTTCAGCTGTTTTTTGTTTTTTTAATTCTAAAAAAGCTGGCTGTGATTGTTTATGATTAAGTACTAATATATTTATTTCAAGGTAAAAGTTTAGGTTTCTTTGTGCCCAATTATGTTTCAATTAGGTTGTTTTTTCTTGTTTTTGCCGGCAACAACATCAATAAAACCTTTAAGTCAGGTCTCTCGAATGCCACCTCTAGTCAATCCTCCGTAGCCTACAATTTAAGGATGTGGTTAGAGAATTGTTTTGGGTTGAATTTTCAATCTAATGCTCAGTACATATAATTTTTCATCATGTTCAAGTCTGTTGTTCGCTCTGAAACACCAGGCATAAGAGCTTTGCCAGCAACTAGGGCGGCAGGTCCTCTTATTCTATTTCTAATTCTATATCTGCCAAAAAGATTTTTTTTTATATAGTATTAATTTGATTACATTTTGTAATAAGGAACCACTATCTCTGGCTCGCCCATAAAAGCACATATCTGCATAGGGAAACTAATGGCATGCATGTTGTTTCTAAAATGGGCCAGAAATATTGGTTCCTTATTGCAAAATGTGATTTAATTATTATCATTATCATTAAAAGTTCACAGCAATCTAAAAAATTTCCATCGAATTTCAACATCAATATTCAATTATTGACCGAACTGGTATAGGTATTCATAGGTCACTTGGTACCTGCATTAATGATAAGCTATTTTTATAAAATCTGTCCCATCATCTTTAGGTATAAATTTTATTGGTGGATTTTTTAAATTTAAGAATATGTGATCTGAGTGTTTGTTTCCATGAAAATTAATAAAATGATATATTTTTATTTTAAATTCTCTCTCTTTTTTTTTCTTTGCAGTCCCTCTTAATTTCATTGAGTTATCATCATTCTTCGGAGAGCATCTTACATTATATCAAGTGGTTTAATCAATGCAATTTTTTTCCTTTAATGATATCTTTTTTCTTCTACAAAATAGTAGCCTGTTGCATAATGTACTTTTCAATTGGGAGCAAAACAGTACATCGTTCAGTAGCGATGTTTATACAAGCTCTTTCAATGCGCAACTGTACATGTAAGTTACGAAATGCAGATTCAACTTGCATTTAAAAAAGACAGTTCATACAAACTCTTGATTTTTCTCAATATTTCATCAATTCTAGTTGGATTTGGATCTAAGTACTTAGTGTGCGTTAATAAGAATCTTGGTTGGAAGCAAAAATTTTGGTTAAGACTATGGGGAAAAGCTGTTCGAAGAGGCAAATTCATTTTAATTTGCATTGAGATTAGGTTTTAAGTTTTGCACATCGTTTTTGATGTGAGTCACATCCTCTCTGGTTGTGTACCTATTTTGCAACAGCGTTCATACAAAGACTCACTTTACTGTTTCCCTACTCTTTATACGAAAAATTTCCATCTAAAAACAGGCAGGGAAGTCAACTTTAGTTATTTTTCATCTTTCTGAAATTCAGACGGCTGTGAAGAAGTCACCAAAAAATATTGAATTACAAAATAATACAGTTTATTTTAAAATACATACACATTGAAAATTCTGAGCTACAGTGAACTTCTGAAAATTTTCAAATTAAAATTTACATGATTCTTACAATTTGACGTGAAAACAGTAAAATTGCAACTGTTAACAAAATTTTAGGTTTCAGTTCAGAATAAATTGCTAAACTTAGCGTAGGTGGCAAAACGAATAAACAAGTCTGCCGTGCTAAGGAAGTACTCTATATTAACATTCAGAAGTTACCATATTTCCTTCTATACAATGATTCATTTTGAGGAAAATTATGATCACTTTTCCTTCAGATTTTCTGAGATTTTAAATAAAAGTGCAAATAATCTCAGAAAAATTAGAAGCAAAGTTTTCGCAAGTTTACCCAAAAATTTATGTTTTATCAGAGTCAATTTGGCAACGTCTGAAGGCTCATACAGCGTGCTTCCTAAGCACGGCAGAAGTACAGATACTCCCTAAACAGGAAATTTTAGCCAAGATCTTTGAGCCAGTTGGTGCTTTCAAAGATTATCACTGATGAATGAGAATGTTTAACATGAAAGAAATATCTACAAGGCCCTTGTTTCGTTAGAGATCTGGCCCTGACCTTTAGTTACCTCACTAATGCAAACCCACTGCCCTTCATTATTTTCTCGCCACAGGCTCACTTTATTGTCACCACCAGATACAGATAGGATATTGCCTGTTAGGGACCAGCTGACATTCCAGATTACATCATCAAAGGTGTGGAGTGTTGTTGGCGTCCAGTTGATTGTGTCATCGCTTGTCCAGATCACAACCCGCCTGTCTTGAGAGCAGCTCGCGATTACGCTTTTTGGTAGTCCAATTGATGGAGCCCAAGCGACATCTCGAACCCAGTCGGTGTGAAGTTCTAGCTTCTTTTCTTCCACCCAACGGTCTCCTGGAGAAAACATAAGAAGAAAAAAAAAGTCTCATGAATTCATGTTTTATTCAAATTTTTCATGCCTAACGATAGATGATGATCAAGTAGAATATCAGCACAGCAGCACAACATACTTGAAAAGCCATAGTGAATTTGCGATTTCAGATTGATAATGAGTTGAGTTCCCCCCATTTTCCTTGTTTCTCACTTAATTTCATACTATTTCTATTATTTGCTGTATTTATAGTTCATGCAGGTCTAAAAGAAAAATTCCATGACATCTATGCAGACTTGAGAAAAATAAATTACTTCTGATCAAGTGATTTAAGCACTGGTGAAGGTGTTGGACCTCTCTCTCTGATGTGCAGCCAGTTAGAAGCTGCCAAGAGCGCAGGTATGCTTAGTCTAGAAGGGTCTCTAGAAACTTTTCGGACGCATGCTAAATTCTTGATTTGTATTCAAACTCTTTGGATAGGTTTTCCCCCCTCTGATAAAAAATTAGAAAATTTTCGAGAAGTTCATGTAAATATCTACATATTCAAAGGCAACAATTCTTCCACTCAGAGCTGGCGCGTTTCCAATAAATCTGTCTGTTTCCAACAGAGAGGGGGGGGGGGGGGGGGGCATATTGGAGTGTATAAGTATCTTAGAACAAGCAATACCCACATCTTAATGACAAAGATTGAACCGAATACTCCTTTTTGTAAATAGAGATTGCTCATCGTATGTTGAGGTAAATTTTCCATCTCTGATTGGCTCTGAATCAGCAATACTCAACAGGTTAGTACACCTGCTGAGAAAGCTCTTGAATTTCGTCTTTAAATACAATGAGCTAGCTTCATAGACAAATGAGAAGATGGTCACCCAGTTCTAATTTTATGAATGACGAAGGAATAGGTACCTTCTTCCTTCCAAATTTTGACTAGGTTGTCACACCCTCCACTCACAAGCCGTTTGACAGGATTCGCACGACTACTAGTGTTGACGTCAAATGCAGGAATTGGGCTTAAGGCAGGACACCAGCTGACTGTGTTGCATCCAATTGTGTGTGCGTTCATGATCTTTTTGGATTCCCAGGAGCTGGAGTCAGATGAGTGATACAAAATGGAAATAGTACCATCAGAACTTCCGCATGCAAGAATGAGGCCATATTCATGTGGAGCCCAAGCTATCGAATTGACAGAGGAATCATGATTGCTGAATTCATAAAGCTTTGACCACTCTCCGCTTTCCTTCCAAATAATGACTTTACGATCATAGGAACAAGAGGCAAGTAAGTTGCCGAACTTCGGATGTGCCCAGGCAACTTGCCATACTGGACCATAATGGCCTTTGAGATCAGCAATTATGTTTTGCGTGCCATTTCTGATATTGTAGATTTTTACAGAGTGATCTGAGGAGCAGGTCGCAAGGCGGAGGCCGTAGTAGTCCATCTCTGCATCGTGAATTAGGTCTTCGTGGCCAGTGTCAATCGTGTTGTAAACAGAGACCATTGTGAGCTAAAAAACACAAACGGAAACGAGAATTGAAGAGACGGAAAATGGTTTGTTCACTTGAAACGGTTCGCGCCGATATGCGCCACTAATCTTGCAAGAAGCAGAGCGTAGATTATTAGTAAAATAGATGTTAAAAATGAAAATTAAAGGGCAAGAATAACAGGAGAAACACACAGACCGCACAGAGACGTGGAATTTTGCAAGAGAGGTTAGGAAAGCGATATATCGATATCGTAGCGATCTATCGTATGGATCTATCGATTCAAGTCTTATCACATCAACAAAGATTGAGCGTTTTTGCAGGCAAAGACCCCCTACGATGTGCAGGCGATCACAGAGCGGGAGTAGCTGGTGGAGCGTGCGTGCAGCTCGCTCGGACTCCATGATTACACTCTGTTGCTCTCTCCTCTCCTCTACTCTTTGCACATCACATAATGGCGCCAAGCACAAATTTCACTCTCGGAGAAAAATTAAACTGCTCAGCTCAGGGAATTGACCTTTTTGATCGGGATTAAATTTCTAAAAGAGTTCAAACCAAGTACTAACCAGGGCAATTCTCAAAATTCTTTGGCAAGACATTTTTCTGATATAATTTAAGGATTACCTAAGGAGGGAAAATCTTTAGCATATCTGGAGAAATCACAAGCTTGTGTGGGGGCCCCGCAGCGTTCTGAGGCATTGAAATCAAATTCTAAACGTACCTACTTACATTTTGAATTTTGATGGAAAATAAGGGGGGGAGGGGCTTCATTTATATCTGAGCCATGGGGATGCCAGATGATGAGGGATGAGTTTGAGGATTTTTGCGCTCAGCAGAGATGTTTTCAGGAGCATTGGGGGAACTAGTTAGGAGGAGGGGGGAGAAATATTACCCTCTCCTGACTTCAAGAAATATGAGGGCTTTTGCTAAGTTAGCTGTGTTGCTAGACTTTCATTGTGGAATTTGTAATTCTACCAAAAATATTTCCATGTGAAGATGAACCATCAAGCTAAAAATTTAACTCAGCATTCGCACAAATTTATAAATTTTTTTTGTGGCACAATGGTACAACTTCTGGGAAACATCCTGTTAAAGGTAACGAGGCACTTAGCATATTTCTTGAAAAATTTGCTAAAAAAATATCTTTGCACATTTCTGCTTTTGATAACTTATACCTACAAAAGTACATAACGATCCAAAAAGTGGTGAATTTTACCAGTCAGGCATCAAGGGGTGAAATATGGGAGCATAAATATAGCATTAGGTACCTAAGATGACATTTGAATCAGTGAGTTCGAAAATACACCAACTCGGAAAAAAAAATTTTCAGGAAACACCTAAAACTTCGCAGCGGGCGAAGAAGTTAGTTTAATAAAAACTTTTTTGGTGCCAAAGGACGCAAGAAGTACTCTAGAGACTTTAACGCACCAAGTTTCAGATACTGATTTTTCATAGTCTGCCCTGAAAAATTTATATTTTTTGACCTGAATAACGCTTGAATATTTATATAACTTGTTGGCACAAGGTATACTGAACCGAAAAAATAAAACCGCATCGGATAGTCGCCCGTTTCCCTTGATCGGCCAAAAATTGGTATTTCCATGAATGAAATTCTTCGATTCTTCCCTTTTCCCGTCGCCGTTTCGAGCACTTCCGATTGCAATTTCGAAATATCCTTTTGCGTGCAGATGCTTCTACTTATCCATAAGTGTTACTAAACCGTAAAAAAGTGAAAATCGAAAAAAACCCGTGTTGGAGTGTTTCCGAACTCACTGATTCATTTTACATTATTGGAAACATGATTATGTGGATGGATAAGGTGGGGAGACGGCAGACGATAGGATGGGTTAGAGTTCCCGCCCTGCATTTGAATTCAAACGTTGTCCAGATTTCGCCGCTAACATCCAATCTAGCCAATGCTTCAGAAGCGTGAGTAATTTTGCTACAGGTTAGGCAACTTTAGAAAATTGATGGCACTACCAGTAGTGAAAGAACTTGACCGGATCGAGAGAAATTTCCTATTGAATCTGATTATAAAGCTTGAAAAAAGTATAAATAGTAATGTGTAATAATGGTTTTTGATCAAATAAGATTTTATCAAGTACTGTTATGCTAAGTATTCTGTTTCAATATTCTTACAACAGTTGGTAGCAATTAACTGCTCTCATGGGGGCCTGGCGGGAATTCAAAACTAGGAACCAAAAGTCTCATTTTGGCAGGATTTTGCTTTAATTTTCGGTTTCTAAGGCTTTAAACTTCAAAAATATGATATATTATAATCTGCAAATTTCTTCAATAATGTCATCTACTCAGTATACTGATGAACTCTGATTTGTTTATTTCCACCGATAAAGCACAAAAACATAGCCCGATTATACAAATAAAGAAGGAGAATTAATTAAAATACGGGTAAACAAGGCTAAAAATTATTGAAACACTTAAAGGTAAGACGTTTCGAGCTGCTTCCAGCTCATTTTCAGCTGCAAAAACACATAAAAACAAGTAAAAATTGAGTGGCGACCTGACCCCAGCCGTTATTATGAGTGGTTACGTGATAACGGCTGAGGTCAGGTCGCCACTCAATTTTTTACTTGTTTTTATGTGTTTTTGCAGCTGAAAATGAGCTGGAAGCAGCTCGAAACGTCTTACCTTTTAGTGTTTCAATAATTTTTAGCCTTGTTTACTCGTATTTTAATTAATTCTCCTTCTTTATTTATTTCCACCTTAATTATTTAATCTAGAAATATTGAACCACATAAATTCTACTGAGAAACTAATTCTTGAATTCTTCGGAACGTTTCATCCCACAAAAATCTGAAAAAGAAGTATTCTCCCGCCGAAAATCTGCTGAAAATAGCCAAAATTTCAGTTTTGGTTCCTAGTTTTAAATGCCCATGGATTTTCCCGCCAATGGCGCTCACAAAGCTACTCACGCTCTTCCGCCGCATCAACAAACCTTATCATAACCTTGTTGCTCCAGTTGCTCCTCAAATAATGTTTCACAGTTTCAGATAGTCTCAGTAAACTTTTGCTGTATTTAAATTATTTTAGAGAATGTTTTTCACCAGAAACTATGCTCCAGGTACATAATTCATTCCAATTTTTTAGCCACAACTTAATTAGTTTGTTAAATCTCTGCCTGTTAATTGACACTCCTCTTTTAAAATGCTGCGACTTGGTTGCCCATGCAACATCAGCCTTAATATTTTTATGATGTGTGGACTAGGAATTTCATCTAATTGGGTTGATCTTTTCTCTACTCATGATAATAATTTTACTTTTGTTTAACACAGGTGAAATTACTCAGCGGCACCCCAGTATTGTCGAACTTGATTTGGATGTTAATATCAAAAACTGCAGCTATGAGGAGACAGTCTACCAGCTTGATGTATTCTACGGAATCGGTTTGTTGCCTATTTATTCTGGAATTTCATCCTTATTTCATTCATGGAGATATATTTTCTAATTCCCTTTTGATACAATGAGTCAAAGCTGAATGGAGATCCAAGAGTGAGATTAAATTGCAATTAAGTATATACTTACGCTATCTCCAAATTCGTTCAAATACATAATTTTGTCAGAGGCCTCTTGGCTCCACTGGTTTTGTGCCAAGTTCATCTAGTGATCAAACACAGGGACCAGTAATCTGTTTTTACCTCTACTGCAGTCCCAGTCATCCGGTCATTGGATCCAGTCATTTGAATCAGAACCCAATATCGCAATCAGCGATTTTTTAGGATTTTTAAATGCTTCTTCAGAATAATTTTAAGCATTTTAATCTCCCAAAATCTTCATCAATCTTTGATTTGAATGAATCGGGGAGAGAATCTGCTCAGAGTCTAGTGCTTAATTTGCATATTTTTACTTTTGCATTATATGAGAATATGTTCAAAGCACCTCTCAGATGAGGATAAGAGACAAAAATGTGGACATTTCAGGGGTAAATTGCTTCTTTTTAAGTAGGTATGCATGTATGCTGTGATGTAATGCCAACATCTTTGTTTGTAAAGCTGCTTTTGCACACTACTTTTCAGTTTGATGTGTATTTGTATCAGTTTAGAATTATTATTATTATTATTATTATTATTATTTATTTTTTTTTTCTGTTTTTAATTTTTGCCCAGTCAAACGGCAAATTCTTAGATTTCAAAGTCCCATCACTGGCATGTTTCCAGTTTTATCAGATGGCTCAGAGGTAGCAAGTGTCCGAGATAGTATTTACTGTGCTGCTGCAGTTTGGAGTTTGTATCAGGCTTACAGGTATGAGTTCGCTTGAATTAAACTGAAAGATTCTTTTCTCTCATGAGAACTGAATGAAAAGGGTTATTTTAAAATTTCAGATGGATAAGGGTCCCAATGGTTTCAAAACGCTACCGTTTCTGGTGATGTGTTTTCTTATCACTATCAGGGCAAAATTTCTGATCCGCCATAAGAAAAATGTCTGCTTTATTCAAAATTTTTGAATTAATGAGATAAAAAAATGTTGTCACTTTCAAAAGTTGTCCAATGTTGCTGCGATTTGCAGTTGGTAAAGTAAGACATTCATGACCGCTGAAATAGCAATGGAAGAATGATAGTGTATTAAACAGAAATAAGCTGTTTAAAGTTCATTTCCATGAGGAAAAAATTTTACAATTTAATCAAATTTCAATCATTTTTACAATGGTGCTGTTTATTTTGGCATTGACAATATTTAACTATAGATAAGTAGGTACCTAGTTCCCATTGAGGCCTTTTTAATTATTACTTTTAAATTTTTGGTGCGAATTTACCAGTTATACTTTGATATGATAGTATCTTCTCTCTTTTTTTTAAAAAAAAGGGACTAGTATAAATTGAGATAATGATCATACTTATAGGTAATCATGAAAAAATTTACTTACACTGCAATTTGTCAGAAGGTTTCATGTTTCAAAAGAGTGTATTATACTTATGGAGTATACCATGTTTTTCTAAGAATAACAGTGTTTTAATAGGTTAGGTACTTTATTATTATTATTTTTTTATTGCAGGCGTATAGATGATGACCGAGGAAAGTCGTATGAATTAGGCCAGTCTGCTGTAAAATGTATGAGAGGTATTTTAGAATGTTGGATGAAGCAGGCGCCACTAATAGAATTATTTAAAAAAAATCAGAACAGTAAACATGCCCTACACAGCAAATTTCACCTAACAACAGGTGCTCATGTCTATTCAACAGAAGAGTACCCTCACTTACAGGTATTCAAATTTTTTGCATGAACTGTCAGGAAAAATGGAAATTTGTCTCATCCTTTTTCCAACAGAACTCGAAAATTCCTTTTTGATTCCTCTGCAAGATACTTACTTAGACTTGAATGAACAGGAAGTTTGACTTGTTTTAGTTGGGAGTGGAAAAGTAGGATAATCAGATAGAATGAATTTTAAGGAAACATGAAAGAAAAAGTTTTGGATGATCAAATCTCAGGCTTCAGGGAACTTTTTACATCCTTCCTGGGTTGTAACTAAGTAAAGAAAAAGCAATAGAGGGACCAAAACACAGTTTGTTCAATTCATTTAAAAAAAGGAAGGAAAAAAATATCAGTATGAAATAGTGGATTAAAGTTGCATTTAAGGATCAGAATAAGTAGCTAAAGGTTTTTTCCCCCAAAAATTTGTTTGAAAGTGAGCCCTCAGGATTTGTGAAAATAAATTGAGGTAGAAGTTGATCAGAGTCCTCACTTCTGAAGTATGAACTCACACTCATTACTTTCAGGTGTAAAAATGATTTCTTTTTACAAAAAAATGTTTCCCTCCCCCCTCAAACTGTCAAAAATGACAATGGTAATGGACCACAAGAGAAGGTACGAATTTCAGCATTCTTATACATGTTTCGTAACTAAAATTTCACGCAGAACACGATGCGCACAACTAAAATTCCTGAAATTAACTCCTTACGAAGATATTTAATGATTCCTGATACGTGAATTCAAACCACCCGCTCATGAAAACTCAATGGTCTGCATGATTCACATCTCGCGCTAAACGTTATCCTGACAGTCTCTGCGGTATAACAATCTGGCAACCTCAATCTTGATGCTTCGGCTCAGCTATAGCAAATTGCTAATAGTTTGAGCAACACATGGTGGAAAATGAACATTACTCGATTGAGAAGCTTGCTGAAACCGTTGTAGTGCTCGATTTGATTCACGTAGAGCTTTGAGTTTCTTGTGAGCGGGCAGTTCAAATTCCTTGTAACCAATGTGAAATAAAAACGTTAATATCGTAGTTAGGAGTTGGGTTCAATAATTTTCGTTGTGCAAATCGTGTTCTACGTAAAACTCTGGTCAGGAAACATATGTCTGATCGCTTAAATTTGTACCTTGTCTAGTAGTCCATTGGCATGTCCGAAGTTTTTACCGATTTCTTCGATGAACCTGGTAAACATGCAGAAAATTAGGTTTTGGGTTTTTTAAGGAACATTATTGTAGATTATGAGGGATTGTTTTTTTTTTCAGACCTACTAGTAATGCTACTGTATGAGCTTAAATTGAGAAAAACTTGATCAAAATTTCCAAGGATTCCTCCAATTTTTTTGTGCAACTTGTTAAGCATATTTTCTCATCAAATAGACAGAGGTGAGCAAGACAGTAATATCTACATAGCGTTGTTTCAAAATCTCATCTCCTGTTTTAATTTTTTGGAAAGAACCCAACCAACATCTCTACTTTAGATCATTGCAATTTTTCTTTCCCAGATGAAGTTCATTTCCCTAAAATTTTAAGCACAAATATTGGTTGGTTTCCTTCCAAAAAATTGAAACAGGAGAAGAGATTTTGAAAAATTGAAATATAGATGTAATTATTTTGCTTATCTCTATCCATTTGGATAGCATATGTAAAAAATATTCATACCTTTGCTTCTTTGTTTGCAAGATATCCGTAGAATAGTTTGATAAATTTTCAGGATGCTTAGAATTTAAATTTCAAAACAACTGTGTCAAGTGAATTAATTTTTTTTTTTGCAGATTGATTCCATCTCTTTGTACTTGTTATTTTTGGTCCAAATGATAACATCTGGCCTGCAGATTATCTACGCCCAAAATGAAGTTGCTTTCATACAAAACTTGGTTTACTATGTTGAACGTGCTTATCGAACTCCAGACTATGGCATGTGGGAAAGAGGCTCCAAATATAATGACAATGTTCCAGAAATTCATGCAAGGTAAATTGTTATTACCCCTTTTTTTCAGGATAAATGAGCCACTAAATATGGTGCAAATTTAAGCATTATGATCTATGTTTTCTCATCAAAATTTCGCGTAGAACTTGCATTGTGCAAAGAAAATTATTGGAAGTAATTCCTAACCAAGATAGTAATGTTTTTCCATGCAATAATTCAAACTTTCCGCTCATAAAAAAGACCCATTAAAAGTACTTGAGTCTTGTTTTCTCTTTTTTAAGTTATCTCTTCAGTATGAAAATTTTGTAACCTTAGTCTTGGCGTTTTGACTTAGCTGTTTCACATTGTTTACATTTTGAACAACACAGGGCGGGAAAGGAAAAGTGCTCAGCTAAGAAGTCTCCCAAAATCGTTAAGTGCGCAGTTTCAATCATGTAGACTCTAGTTTTTCTTATGAGCCGGCGATTCAAATTTTTCATAATCAGTCCTAAAAAGAAAGTAAGTATCTTGGTTAAAAGTTAATTTTAGTAATATTCATCCTGCAAATCCTGTTCACCTAAAATTTCTGTTGTATTGGCTAGCTTGTTTTGATCCAAAACTCAAGTTTGACCCCCTCTGAACTACTGAAAGTGTACCCTCTGTAACTGAAGCTTGGATAATTTGTGGTTGGATAATCAGGGCACTACTTTATTAGCAAAAGTGATTAAGTTATAATTTCTTGTACCATTCTTCTAAAATGGTCTCCCCAACTCGAGGTTAGTGTTAGCGTCATGATTCCTTGGATGTGATGCTGTGCAAAAATCTTGTCGTAAGGCGCTGGAGCCCAACATTGCACACAACTTTTTAATATCATGGAATAGCAGCGTTCATCAAATAATTAATTTTCCCCCCCATTTTTCTAAGAGATGCATCATAAATTTTTTATACTCACTAATTGTTGGTTTGTCAGATTTGATGCGGAGGAATAGGGGAAAAATTCCATAAAATTTTTAAATAATAATTCTGTCATTGATTTCAGCTCAATAGGGATGGCTAAAAGTGCCCTGGAAGCAATCAATGGGTGCAATCTTTTTGGAGAAAAAGGTGCATCATGGTCTGTCATTTACGTAGATATTGATGCTCACAACAGGAATAGAAGTATTTTTGAAACTCTTCTTCCTAAAGAATCTAGTTCAAAGGTTAGCAATTCCTCAAAACTCTCTGTTTTGATTTTATGCATCCCTCTTCATTCTAGAAAAAACAAGGTTTTTGACATTGTATTCGACGTTATGACCGAACAGCCAGTCTGGTTTAGGATCAACAGGATGACAGAAGAAAGGCTGCCAAAAAAGATAGTCGGTCGGGATCTTCCCAGGAGGAGACAAAGGGGGTGTCCAGTAGAAGGATGGCAATAGGGAATTTTACAAGAAATGAATGAGTGCCAACTCTCAGAAAGACTAGAGAATAGAGTACTGTAGTGGATAGGTATCACAGAGCTCCAGAAAGAGCTGTAAAAGTGGCTCTTGTCTATTTTCTCTTATTTCTCCCTTTCTCTCTTTTTCTTCCTTTTTTTCTATTTTCTCTCATCAGACTGACCCTTTGACCGACTGGCCCTCCAGAAAAAGTCCCGGTAGTCCCACATGACTAGTCCGCGCCGTTCATGTATGTATTTCAGTGTATTGAACAAAATAATTTGTCTACTTTTAAAGAGTTGCATCTTGTAGACTCATTTAGAAACTTCAAGATTTCTTTTCATGAAACAAATGTTGTAAAATCAAAATTTCTAGTAAGTCAGAAGTATATAGTCTCCACACGTTCTGCTCCTGCAAAGTTCAAGTGAAAACTTTTGGAGACCCCTTGAATTTAGAGACGCCTGTTCCCCACACCTTCCACCCCTTCAAGTACATTTGCACACACGGCGCCTCCATAATAAAAGCAATAATCATTCAAACACATGTGCTTGCACACATGCTCACACAGTTTCACATAAATTAGAGTTGCTGATGAGAGGTTTGTTTCTCGGGACTTTCTTGTTTCTAATAATGTGAATACCCTAATTTTCTTTGTGTAATCGATTTAATAAAGTGATGGTGGTACTTCATTGTTTTAGGACGTTGATTCATCATTAATACCAACTATATCATTTCCAGCGTTTGCAACTCATGAAGAAACACTATATAACCAAACAAAGAATAATATAATCTCAAAATTGAAAGGCGGATGTGGATTTAAACGCTTCATACGTGATGGCTTTAAATGCGTCCTCGAGGATTCTAGCCGGAAGTTTTATCGAGTCGGAGAAACAAGAGTAGGTTCCTTTCAAATAAAATGAAAGCTGTTCTCAATTTTTATGTACGAGGTCTGTTAGATTAGAAACCGGATTTTGGTCATAACTAGCCCACAATGCGTCCGAATTAGGTTTTCTTGAGCTTTCCTGATAGCTGAAAATATACTTAAGAAAGCTACGTTCACAGATTTTGTTTATTTTGATCAGTGTTTATTCTCTGTCATCTTGAATACGAGTAAGTCAGGTGCGTTTTGCGATTTTCATCATGCGATGGATTTTGTTTATTTTGATCAGTGTTTATTCTGTGTCATCTTGAATACGAGTAAGTCAGGTGCATTTTGCGATTTTCATCATGCGATCACTGATAGAGCAAAGATTCAACATTAAATTTTGTTTTAAACTCGGTATACCTTGTACCGAAACTTTTGGTATATGCTAAGTAAAGTTTCCCATGATCATTGTATGAGATGTTCCCACTGTTTCGAATGGGTTAAGTGATTCAAAACTGGTCAGGTCAGGAGTTCGTCAAAGATGAGGAGCATGGGAATCGACCCTCAATGGCAACTGACATTTGTCACGTGGAAGAATTGCGGGCAAAAGTGCTCGAAAATGGTTGTTTCGAGCTTGTTGAACAGAGTAATATTTCTGATGGCTCTGTACATACAATTTTGATAGAATATGTAGACACGCATCGAGTTTCAGGTACACTTGCCCCTTGATTGTTGTCCGTTGAAAGAAAATTCAACCAAATGTCAATTTCCCTTTAGCTGCTTGAACGTTCTAACAATGATCCTACATTTGTGGATAGGATAATTTTCGGTGACAATACTTTAGTGTATGGCTACGATATGGAGACGAAACTCCAATCGTCCTTGTGGGTTGAAAAATGTAGTGCAAGACCGAAAAAAGAGAGACAAGTTCGGTCAAACATAAAAATCGCAAAACACCCTTGAGGTTGCCTTACTTCAAGCCACATACCAACGAAGCTAACTAGGATTTTTCAAATTTGTGAACGTAGCGTTCTTAAATATATTTTCAGCTATCAGAAAAGCTCAAGAAAACGTAATTTGGACGCATTGTGGACTAGTTATGACCAAAATCCGGTTTCTAATCTAACAGACCTCGTACTTTTTAATTACTGAAGTTAATGGTCAATCTGATTCAAAAATTTCCCTTTTAAAAACCAAAATAAGGTAGAGAAAGAGTAAAAATTGATCAGTGTGTCAACTGGAACTATACATTTTGATCCTAAATGAGCACCTGTCGTCTGTGAACGAGTTTATAATAATTTCTAGTTTGAATTTTAACATGCAAACTCATATGAGTTTCAGTCATGTCATTCTAAATAAAGGAGAACATTTTGGAAGAAGAATGAAATTCATTGTCTCTTAGCTGTTTACTCTGAAACATGAGCATTTGAACTTACAGCTCAAAATGAATTGTGAACTTCTTTTTTTTACATAAAAAAAGAAAAAAAAGAAGAAAAAAACTGCAACTCCTTTTAAATGTTATTAGAATATCTTGGTTAGAGATTAATTGAATAAGTTATCAACTACTGCATTATTTTTAGTTGCACTGAGGCTCAAGTTCTTTATTGTTTTTTGCTCTAGGAGTTCGAAAATGTTGAGTGCCAATGGCCGCTTTTCTTTATGTACATGATAATCGATGGAATGTTCAAAGGGTCAACAGAGCAAGTTAACGAGTACCACACTCTGCTGAAGAAAGTCGTTCACAGGGATAATTACGGCGGTAAGTGCATAATCAGAATGCCACATATTCGTTTTTTTTGGAAGTTTCTCTAACTTTCTTCTTTTTCTGCCCTAAATAATAGATCGGATCTAAAAATAGTGAAAAAATAGTATCCAAAAAAGCTGAACTCCACCAGGTATCAGCTAAAGTTTTTTTTTGTGTTTTACCTCATGACTCATGGCCTGTAGCAAGAGCAGAAAAATCTCCAACTTTGAATTTCTTTTGTTTTTACGAGTCTTCCTTGTTTCCAAATTGAGAGGTGCTCTTAATTTAGCAATCTTTGGAATACTATGTATTTTGAGTCGAAGGTGCAAAAATAACTTAAATAAGCAGTGGTCCTGTAACTAAAATTTTAATTTTTTACTCGAAATATTCTCTTTTGCAAGGCGGAGCACATTCATTTAAGACTAGCATTTTTCTCGTTTTCAGATCCATGCATTCCTATGTATTTCTACATTGCTGAGGATTGCGTGGAGTTTGAACGAGCAGAACCAGGAAGTCAGCCTTGGTATCCAAGCATGGAGGGGAGTGGAGGGGAAGCTCCTCTTTTCCTGTGGAACCAATCATTATTTGTTATTGCCCAACTGCTCACCTCTGGTCTCCTGCACATTAATGAACTTGACCCTATCAGAAGGTATCTACCCTCCTACAACCGCCCCAGAAAAGGTGGCAGATACTCTGCTTTCCAGGTAATTTTTTTTTCCGCTTTTTCAACTTATTTATGAGAATGTTTTGTCTAAAAAGCAATGCAATGCTGGCAATTTTGAACCAATTTGACGTTACTCTAGGCAGTTGCGTGGCGTGGTTTGCAGTATATCGATTGATCCGTCATTTAAACCTATGGAAAAGAATCGATACACCGGGTGTTCGCAATTAACACCTTAATAATCGATTCTTTACCATAGCCTCAAATGAGGACAAATTGATAATCGATCATCGATCATCCACGCCTCACCACTGACTCTAGGTAAAGTAATTAGAAATCTATCAGGACCTCTATAAGCTCATTTGTTGAAAAAGTTGCATTGAGTGATGAGTTTTTGCACAATGGAGAATTTGCACGCAATTTTTTTATTGCTTCATCTGAAAGTGCCTAATGAGCTGAGTTCGCAATATTTTTCATAATTTTTTTCTGACATAGGAAATTGGAGAAAAATTGATTTAAAAGTGAGAAAATGTGCCGCCTTGTGACGTCATCTGGCGGCATTTCCCATTTAAGCACATGTATTTTAGCGGAATCGGTTATTTTGTCATATCTCCTCTAATAATTGCTCAATTTATGAATCAAGGGTATCTTCGTGTTCAGTTTACTCAGAGGATTCCACTTAAACAGGAAATTCATCAAATTTCAGACCCTTGCAAATTCTCCATTGCCTGTCAGATTTTCAGGATTTTTCCTTGAAAAATAGAGAAATTCAAGTCAAATTGTGAAGCGAGTAAGGCATCGGTGCACATGAATTAGGAAACCCTACTTTTGTCCAAACTTCTGAAAGTAATCATCACTTGGTTGCAGGCAGCAAAAGCCTCTTTACAGTGTTGCATTTTTTCCCATCAGCCTTGGGTTGGGAAGAGAGGAGCATTGCTCAATCTTTTATCATATTTATTTATTATTGTTACATATCTCTAAAGAAAGGGAAAAAATTGGATAAGATGAAGCTTTTTGTTTTGTCATTGGCACAAATTTTTCTTTGAAGGAAAGTGCGATTTAGTAGAAAGTCTTTCAATACCCAGTTGCTCGTCCATTTCTGTTCAGATTAAAGTTTGTGAAAGCACAGTTTCTTCTGAGATCTGTGCTGATCATGCGCCTGACTGTGCTTAAACTGCAAGATTCACTTAATACCTCAAAAATTTCAGTTCATTAAAATGCAAAGTATAACTAGCAAACGTGGCACATGTAATACATTTTCTGAAAAACTTATAACACAAATTGCAACACATAGCAATACATTGTTTTCAAAGGGTTGTTTCCTATTTCTTAAAGAATTTTTGACTAATTGAGCTTATAGAGATCTTATTAGATTTCTAATTACTTTATCTAGAGAGAGTCTTATCAGAATTTCACTTTCATGGCTTTTTTTCACTTGCTCAAGATCGTAATTGTTGTATTACGTTTGGAACAAGTCTTGCACAAAACTGCAAATGATTCGGAAAGATTGTGAGCTGCAAATTCCTTGCCTCTCCCATCATCAGTCATTCATTGATCCACTTTGGCCGCTCTATCTAGCTGGGCAACTTGCTCTTACTGCTTCATCCACATTTATGAAGAACAAAAATTTAAGATACCTATGTACTCAGAGAGAGAAAAAAAATTACAGAAATTACCTGACGGATGGAGATATGTAAAATTTAAAGTGTAAAGGAGCTGATCCAGCTTATTTTCTTGTATCATTGACCATTAACATTTTGGGAATTAATTTTTTTTTTTTTTTTTTTTTTTTTTTTTTTTTTTTTTAAAAAAAAAGGGGGGGAGGAGAAGAAACATAGAATGCTTTTTGTGAATTAAGTCTACTTTACATTTTTCAGGCCAAAGCCACATCGATTGTGAGTAATACTTTAAATTTTTTGTTTGATGCATTGTTTTGTTTTGTGTATGAGTTGTCATTTATTTATTTATTTATTTCAAAATTTATGAAACTGTTCCTCAATAATTTTTTGAGAATCTATTTTTTTCTGCTGTGAACACAAATGCTCAACTCATTAATAATTTTTTTTGCTTGAGTTGCTATGACTTCTAGCATGGAATAAAGTTTTGTTGTGTACGATCTCTCTTTTTAATGAGGATTTCTGTAAATACTTTCAAGTATGGTTTTAACTGCCAAAGGGAATCGTTGACCCCATTAAACCCTCAAAATGTTTCACCCTCTCCAGCTTGCATGTAGAAAGTTATAAGACTCAAAAATGACTTGTTAAACTAATAAATATTCTAGAATATTAACAACCTGTTCAGGGGACAACATGTAATATACTTATTTACAAAGTCAAAACTTATGAATAGGTTGAAATTCACGCACAAGAAACTCATTAATCAAATGCGCCTAAATGAAAAAACTCGGGAATCTCCTAAGAAAGCATTTTTCGGCTTCTTGTGATTGTGAATAAAAAAGTCACTTTCGACCTGGGTTGTCAATGATGGCAAAAAGTTTTTTTCAGTCCAGTTAGTTCCTTTAGCTTTTCATCATATAACTAGAGCATTTATCTAACTTATCGTATTAATTCTAATTTTTCTTTCTTTTACATGTGTGTAAACATTCAAATTTTTTTAATTTCATTTCCTCGTACTGTGACTGTAGTTTGCATTACAAAAGACAAAATGAAGGCAACATTTTGATAGCCAAAGTGTGAGACCATGTATTTTCATTGCCGTGTTTCAAAATTTTCATTCCTATTTTATTTTTTGGAAGAGAACATACCAACTTTATAGCTTGAAATTCATACAAAATATTCTGCCAACAGAGAAGAAAAATGAAGGAGCTTGTCAAGAAATTACTTTGACTAGTCTCCCAGAAAAAAAATAGGTATGGCGTGAGGTCTGCAACGTCGCAAACGGAGATACGTTGTTTCAAACTATGGCCATTGATTTTTTGTGTGACAAATTGATTTGCATGATCAAAATTGCTTTTTTTGCTTGCCCAGTTTCTATTAAGTAAAGAGTTCACCAATAACTTTTAGTTACTTTGGTGCAGAATGCACTTGTTGCAAAATTTCCCTGCCAGGTAAAGATAAAAATAGCTGAGTAGAGGGCATGTTCTAAGTACGGGAAGTCTTGATCATATACTTTATGTATGAAAAATCAACTTTTCAAGAGCTTAATTCTCAGCCTTAACTATTGAAACTTTTTGTGTGTGACGGCTTTAAACCATTAATATGCATAATCTTCCAACATAAATGTGGAAATCGGCAAGAAATCGATGACTCTATCACAATGCCTTTTTTGTAGCTTTTGGCATTTACGTTACCCCATTCTTTTTATGATGTTTAATTTTGATCAGCTAGAATGTATCCTCTTCACTCCTCTCATTATTATCTATTCATATTATCTTGTGTTATTTCCTTCTGTTCTCTTTCAGGGAACTGCAACTGACCTTGTTGTTCAAATAGTTTTGATTGCTGAATCAATGCGCCTGCAAGCCATGATGGCAACCTACGGCATTCAGACCCAGACACCACACGAAGTGGAACCGGTTCTAATCTGGTCATCAAACCAACTGGTTCAGGTTTACAAACATCTAGGAATTAATGATAAACTTGGGTTATCTGGTAGACCAGCACGTCCTATCGGTGCTTTAGGAACAAGCAAGGTAATGGAGGCAAGATGCACTCGCTACAGACTCATTTTTCATAGAACTATTCTTTTCTGTATTCGACATGCAGTACATTCTTTCACGCTTGTTCAGTAATGCAGAAGCAACTTTTTGAAGTGATGAAGCTAATCAGAAGTTGTGACTTGGATGGACAAAAAGTCACAAATTAAAACATTATGATTTATTTTTTGCCATCAAAATAATCTGCAGAACAAGATTTATAAAAAAAAAGAAAGAAAAAAAAAGAAAATAGCAAAAGTTACTGGTAAACAAAAAATGAAAGTTTTTCAAACTCCAACTTCTCGTTAATAAAAAAACCATTATTTACTTGACTTAAATCACTCACTAAATGTTACCATAATAATCTCAGCAGTATAAAAATATGACAACCTCCATCTCAGCGTTTTTGGCTTGTTTGTTGCACCTCGTTTACTTTTTGAACAATCCAGAGTGGGGAAGGAACACTGCTTGATTAAGAAGCCTGTCAAAACAGTAGACTCCAGTCTTTCTTGTAAGCAGGAAATTCAAATTTCTTATAACTGGTGCCAAGTTGAAACGTAGATTCCCCCTTGATTGGGATTTAATGTCAGAAAGTTTATCAATATTCATTGCAGCTTTTGATACAAAAGGAAAAGAATCAAATGTTTCAACAATTCTCATACTGACTGTAAAGCAGTGTTTTTTACTTTTAGAGAAAGTTCATTCTTCAGTTTGCTAAAATAAGTGAGGACCTCCTCCATTTTAAGAGGTATGAATATTTTCTATTTATCTGCCCTGTTTTGCAGGTGTATCGAGTATGTGGGATGACTGTCCTTTGTTATCCCTTAATCTTTGAAGTATCGGAGTTTTATCTTTATCGAGATATGGCGCTGTTGATAGATGATATCAAAACAGAGCTTCAGTTTACCTCTCGCTACTGGCGTCTATCTGGTCGACCAACAGTTTGTCTTTTGATCAGAGAAGAACATATGAGGTATACTTTAAGTATTCTTTATTTGAAACTTTTTTATTGGATAAATTACAGCTTCATCTTTACATTGTCTTATTAAACCAAAAGGAAAGTTTTTAAAACCTATCCTCTCAAATTGTTCCTATTGAAGTGTATTGGATTTTCTCCTTGTGTGAGAATTAGCTTAACACATTTCCCACCATGTTGATCATATGGACCGTATTAAAGGGTTCAACTGAAACCATGCTGGTTATTTTAACCTGGATGTGGTCGCTTGTGTTAAACGATCCTGTTAGGCCACTATGAGTCAAAACTGTGCTCATAGCTCACAACCGGTATGGGCATAGTCTCAAGGAGAAAATTCACTCTAGAACTTCTGTTTTTTGGGGGAAAAAATTATGCAGTGTCAGGAGAAAAATGTACCCAAAACACAATAGCAGGCAACGTATTAAAACATTGTAACTAGTTTGCACACAAGCAGTAGATTAGAAATCTTCAGCCTCCTGGGCTATTCTGCGTAAGTTCTTATGGCAGAGATGAAGTAATAATATATCGGTGCTTGGTAATGACACTTCAATCAATGAAGGTACATGAAACGGTTGAGTAAATCATTGAAAGAACCAGAGAACTGCCCGAGTACCCATGAATATACGTGCTTTTGTATCAAATATAATTATACCTTTTGCATTTAATTTAACGGAGTCTCATCTCAATATCATCAAGTTCTGAAAATCTAACTATAAAAGGACTAAAAAACTCGAAAAACTGCCCTACTACAGCATTAGCATGCACCTACAGGTCAAATTTATATTTGATTGAATTTTCAGAGATCCCCAGTTTAAAGAAATGCTTGACTTAATGGCAATGCTGAAGAAAGGATACTGTGATGGTATCAAAGTTCAAATTGGTCGACTGCAAAATCTTATCTCTTCCTCTTGTATAGGTATTACTAGTTGTCATACTTTGACGTCATGCTACGGGTGTTTCCTTCATACTAACTACCAATCTCCAAGCATTACATTAATTTATTAACTCATTGCTCGCGCCGGAATAATTCTTGTCGGAAAACATAGTTGACTCCTGTTTTGCCTGATTCTAGTTTTTGGTAAAAGTTGAATGAACATATGAGCTCCAGGATATCTTGAAGTTTTCATTACATGATCATATGATTAACTATTTCCCATCAAATGACAAATGGTTATAGGCTGGCTTACAGGCTGAAGCTATCATGTGCAGCGTAAATTTTATTTTTAGGTATTTATTATTATTTTTTTATTGAAAGTAATATCTGGAATGAAGATGTCCAAAATGCTTGATGAAATGAGCAATCTCACATAAGAAAGCGTTCCCAATCTAAGTTACATATTTTCCAACATTTTTGACCCCTCCCTCCTTCTTTGTAACTCTTCTGTGATGTAGGCCCCTATCCTTCAACTTGTAAAAACAAAATAGCACAGTGCTCTCCTCAACCCCTCTTCAGAGCATTACTTAATCTATGAACGACCCCCAAGTGAATGCAGGTAATTAACTTCATAAGGTTCTTATAAAGCTGGATCACAAGATATATTTTAACAGCAGTGCTGCCAAATTTTTTTAGCTATAGCCACTGGGGACCCAACATAAGCTGCGTTTTTCGTTTTGTAAAGAACAGAACTTGTGGAATTGTGCTTTTCAATGTATCCCTCGATTTTCCCAAAAAGTTTTTTAATGTTTAATAAATTAAAACATGTAATGGTGTTCGACGCTTTAACTGATGAGAATGCCAGCTTGTGCAATTTGAATATGAAACAATGCTTATAGTCTTGCCTGTTTCATTCATTGAGTGGAATTTTCTGAATTGAGCACAAAAGTGAGTGTTTAAAAATACGAAATGGCATGGACTTTCTTCATGCTCACCTCAAATTTTTGCATGCAATAAGATTTGTTTTTTTGTTTTGTTTTTCATGTGGGACTCTCAGTTTGGTTTTATATTTTAAGTTATTTGGAACTCAAACTTCGCTGTCTTGGAGTTTTGTGTGTCATTCTTTGAGGTATATTATAAGACCAATAAAAGATCACTGAAGACCATCGTTTCTGAATCTTACAAATGTGTGCAGCAATTTTGGTTGATTCAAAACCTAAGGCCTTGTCTCGACGGCGCAACTGTTGAGGGAATTAGGTGCAACTATTGCGAGTTTGTTGCACCAACTAGAGTTTCCTGTCTCGTGGCACATGCATGTGTTCCTGGAACTTTTAGGCGGGAATATTTGAACAACATTAATTTTCTTAGGTTAAACAATGTCAACTGAGATAACTGAACTGATAATTATGAACGGAAGGTGAATATTTTCCGTTATTTCGACCAGGTTTAAAACAAAAAACAATAACATGACACAGATATGGATGAAAAGAATATATATTCGATAAAATTTTATTTTCCTGCTGTAGTGATGTACTACGAACAAAAATATAAAATTGATACTGAAATGAATACAAATATTTCTAAATGATAACCGCTCAGAAATAAAACACCCGTAATAAACTCCCGCTTCATGTGTAACCAGCGTTTATCAATTCAGAACATGAAGGTGAACAACTGTTCGAGGTTCCAGGTTTCTGACCTTGAAAGTTTCACTAATAGGTGAAACATTTTTGAGACACTTTCTTCCCTCAACAGTTGCGCCAACTTCCTTCAACAGTTGCGCCATCGAGACAGGGCCTAATTCCTTCAACATCATTCAGATAATTCTCATTTAGACTTTGTGAAAAGAGTAATAAATGGGAGAGGAAGGGAGAAAGTGGGAGGGAGGAGGAAAGAGCGGGAGTGGAGAGAGAGAAAGAAATAGAGGAAGAATTGATCAACGGTGAAGGTTTCCTCCACAGTATTAATCAAATGGAGATGTTGTATGTGTGAGGAATTAGCGATTTGACTATTGATTCTTATGTAAAAGTTAACAAGAAACACGATGGTGCCACTGGTTTTCTCTGAAATCAACTCCCAAGCTCAACAAAAGCTCTGAAGTTGAGGCCAAAATGGAGGGGATATCCCACGCTATCCTGAGAGTCCATCTCCACACCAAGACAAACTCTCCATGCAAAGATAGGGAGCAAATACATTAGCAGGGTTGCCGTGTTTTCAGTTTTCGAGTCCTCAAATAAAGTGGCAGCCCTGACAATGTATTTGCTCCCTATCTTTGCATGGAGAGTTTGTCTTGATGTAGAGGTGGACTCTCAGGATAGTGTGGGGTATTCCCTCCATTTTGGCCTCAACTTCAGAGCTTTTTTTGAGCTTGGGAGTTGATTTCAGAGAAAACCAGTGGCACCATCAAGTTTCTCGCGAACTTTTACATAAGAATCAACAGTCAAATCGCAAATTCCTCACACATGCAACATCTCCATTTGAAATTTTCTTCTGGAGGCTTGCATGAAAGGAGTCCTTTTCAATAGCAGATAGGCAACATACACAACGCTCTAATACAGTTGCTATAATTTTATCATGTGATTGATATTTTTTGCAGTCTGTGCTGCTTGGGAACCTCCATGTGTTCATATAATTTTTTTTCTCCTTTTCAACTATGTCTATCCTTCTCTTTCTGAATTAGCCTCTATCTGGAAGTTCTCTCAGAATAAATCGGTGGAAATATTTAATATGCGTCCATTTACTTTGGTGGTGCAAAGAAATCTGTTGTGCTCTTTTGATTCATCAATTTTCCTTCTAAAAAAATTTGGGGTTTACATTTTATTCAATTTTTTTTGGAGTTATTTTATCATTCATTCATAGGTTTTTGGCTTATTGTTGCATGGTTTCTTATCATTTTTTTCATCCTTTCAAATTGGAGATGTGTTTCCTGATCATGAAATAATCATGTTTTTTATTTTTAGAATCATAAGATTGCAAGATCTTTGGTTCCATTTTCTCGGTATTAGCCGTTAAACTGATTAAGACAAAAATAACTCATCGGACATAGGAGTATTATTCAATTAGTAAGCTCTTGTCTTTTAAAAATCATATCATGAACAAAAATGATATTGGTTTGAAAATCTTTGTTAAAATGTACTGACTTCAACAGATCAGACCAGCTAAAAATCAGTAAATACTGCCTTGTCAAAAGGTCAGAACAATAATTATTTTCAGCGACAGTGCTGGCTTGTGAAAGAAAAGTCTTGTAAAATTTCAAAAACTAAAAATCGGCTGTTTTTTTGGCACTAATATAAAATATTCCAGGAAGTTTACAATGTCAAAAATTTAAGTATTTGTGCAGGTAAGTTTATAATTAAACGGTTTCCCTAATTTTTTTCTCATCCATTTGTTCACTTAACATTTTTTATGAATTAATTGTTTCAGAGCACCTTGATTTCATGAACACAGTAGATTCTTCTCAGATACAGTTTAACCAAGTGAAGCAAGTTGAACATGACTATATTGGCTATCAGAGTTTGACTGATGTTCCCAAAGCATCAGAGTATCTTGAAGAAATGAAATTAGTGACGGTATGACTCTATTAGCCATTCACCATCTTATTTTTCCAGTACAGTCCTTTCTTTCAAAATTCCTGGAGGGCTCAAGATCAGCCTCTTTTGTATCAAATTTTTTGCACAAGTCTCCTTGAATGTATCTCATATTTATGGTGTCTAGTGTCAAAACCTTCTATCTCTGTTGCGGTGTCTAAAAATTTGGCCATAATTTTCATTTATTATAAAGACAGGTGAGTTTCTATTTGCATACTTTCTGACGAATTTTCTACGTGTCAGCAAGAAAATTATGGCAGTATTGTGCGCAAGAAGTTTTATTGATTACTCCTTTCAAGAAATTAAAACATCTGCCAAATTTTTAGACATCTTAATGGAGATGCAGATTTTGATACTAGACGCATTATTATTCTTAGAGATTTTGCTCGAACATGACGGGAGAAAAAAATCAAAGTATGTACTTTTATTCCCTTAGTTTTCTTTTAAAGTGCATCTGAGAAAAAAGATTCATGAAATTTTTTTAGTTAATAGGTATATGGTTAGACTATCGTAGATTCTGAAAGGCCGAAGTTACTGGCTAGTTGTATCGTAAGATCTTTCTCTATACAATTATGAATGGGTATTTATTTTTTGCATATTGTGAGACAAAAAGCGAATTTTGGACTTTGTCATCGTTTTTCATCATTTTTGAACCCTTCCTAATGAAAAACAATTCTTGTTTTTGCTCCATCTTTAGAAGTTTGCAACAGACCTCTCAAGGTTTCTTTGGTGCCTTGCAAATTCATTTTACCAGTTTCATAACATAGAATCAGTAAAAAAACTTAGGTGTGTTGGTTTGTACAAATGTGTAGGTATCCACTATGTGAAAACAACTTGGTGGAAATTCTGTAATTTTCCTTCAAATTTTGAAGAATTTGCCCTGAACATTTGAAAAATTACATCCGTAAATTGAAAATTCGCTACACTGAACCATTTGTTTTTTTGTTAGACTTCAAAATGTGCCTGATTTCAGCATTAAAGTATTTATTTTGATTTATTTTACCATTCAGAAATTATAATTTATTAGTCATATCAAGAAACATGAAATCTCTAAAATCAGAGTCATGCTCCATTCTATTTCAATCACTTTTGTTTGTTAATTCAAGAATTTCCAAGATAAGCCCACCTGTGATCTGATTGAAGCACTGAGAAATTGTTCTGGTCTGTATGATAAATGTCAACTTTTAGGAATCCTGCTCAAGAGAGAGGGCCCTTCTTACGTTTACAATGATATGACAGGTAACATTTTTTCCTATTCTTCTCTGTAAAACACAGGGTTTTCTAAGGTTAATTTTGGAGGGTGGCTCGTGAGGCCCAAATGAACCTATCGCTATACGAGAGACATCTGTCTGAATTATAGTCCGTCTTTTTTGCCCCTTTGAAAATGGATACAAAACTCAAATCCCTATTAGTTAATAGGATGTAATATTATGTAAAAATTCTTTTATCTTGAAGAGCACCTTGTTTTTTGGATGGTTTGTAAGGATATGGACATTAAGAATTGACATTTCTTGTTGTTTCTTAATTTTTACCAGAATCGTCGGAAAACTATTTAGTATGTTACGGGCGGTCGTTAAATCTTCTAACAAGTACATCTATCTGTTATTTTCACTTAGTGCCAAGAAATAATGTCTGTATACATCTTTAAAAAAATTTTCATTATTTATTCTTCTCCTCAAGCTTGATTGCTTAATCTACCATGAAAAACAACTTAATCAGCCCAAAAATACACCTTAAAAACATTTTAGTGCAGTTAAAGGCTTGAAAAAAGAAACAAATTAAAAACCAAAACATCCATATCGTTCAGTACGTCGTAGATAATGTACATATCCTTACAAACCATCCCTAAAGCAAGGTGCTTTTCAAGAAAAGGAATTTTTATGTTGCAAGAAGCTTACGAAAAAAGTAAAAAATGATCAATCGATCACTTACTGCGGGTCTCACAATCGCTGTAATAGATAGCTCTTTTTCCTTGTTTCCTTTCTTTTAAATTTTTCTTATCTGCCAGGCAAAATTGAAGTTATAAGGATCTTTTCTAATTTTCAATCACAGCCAACCGTTCCCAGATATAAGTTAATATTCATTGTTAAAACTGGAACTTTTCTTTAAAGAAGGCTCAAATGAACCTCATGGATGGATACCTTTCTCTTTCATTTCAGTGCAAGAACACTTGCGAGCATTGTATTATCATGCAGGCTCAGTTCATTTTTGGATTGCCATTCGCTATTGTAGTAGTCTTCTTCATCATACAGTTGATAGTATCAGTCCCTTCATCACAAATGTTTTAGTCAACGGAAAGCAGGTGAGTGTCCTTTTTTTTCAACTCGGTCTAGGAATTGATTGAGAAGAGTATTTAGATGTTAAGATACTTTGTTGAGAGAAGATTCAAAGTTCTGGACATAGCTTTAGGTTTTATCATTAGGATGATGTTGATATTTTAATATTAATTTCACACAAAAGTGGAAGAGGTAAATTTAACAGAATTGAAACCCAAAATTGGCTGAAGCAATTTTTTTATTTTTAATCTCCATTATCCTGTATTCTCTATTTCTACTTTTTAATTGTGACCCTCAAATCACTCAGGTACTTAAATTTGATTCCAAGCACTGATTTTTCCTGTTTGAGATAACATTACTGGTAAGCAGATGAATAACTTTTTTTGTTGTTGAGCATTGACTATTCTGCATCAATACAAAAACTTCGCTCATTTTAGGGGAAAAGCTCATTCCAACTTCTTCTTTGCTAAGTTGTAGAGTAGCTTTACTTGACTTGCACATATCTCTCAATGCTCCATCCTGATTCCTAGTAAGGTTTCCATAACTTGTCAGAGTGTAGCAGCTGTAAATCTGAAGGCTGCGTTCTTGATGTGCTGATGACAGAACTCATCATTTCTAAAACAAGTTCCTAGTTTCCTCCCTGATTGGTGTGTTATCGGTGTGACATCAAACCTCATAACATATCTCTTGGAGGGATAAATACTTTTGAGTGAGCTTCTACCTTAAGGCATGAGAATGTCCTGCGTCAATGCAGAAATATACAATGACAAAAAGGAGCTCCTATGTGTCTAATGAGGGATTCAACCTCCAAACCACTCCTATTTGCAATAGGACTATTATTAGTGAACCAGCTTTAAAAATGAAACCAATCTATGAATAAAACCAGATATTTTGGTTTTTGATGAAATTAATTTCCAGCTAGGTATTTGTAAATCTTAGGATACCTATTTGTAAATTTGTAAAAATTAGGATAAATGATAATTTATGATTCTACTTTCTCAGTTAACTATTGGCGTTATCGGAAGAGAGGAGACAGTCTTCGATAAGCCCTTAACACCAGCTGAGATTCAGTCCATCATTTACTCAACTATTGAGCCCTACGATATTATTCAGGCTGTGTTGCAGCAAGAGATCGTCCTCTATTGTGGCAGACTCATCACTACTTATCCAGATTTATTTAAAGGGATTTTGAAGATAAGAGTTGGGTAAATATTTTGTTTTACTTTTCTTTCTCCAATAGCATTTCTTACACTTTTATTAATAGTGCAAGTCTTAAAAAATTTCTCAAAATCCCAGACTGCCCACTATCAAATGAAGTGGGTGTGATGTGTAGCTCAAAGGATAATTATATTTATTATCATTACTATTATTTTATATTTTATTCGTACATAGATTACAAATTGTACACAAATACTTTTAAATAAAAGTTGCATCTTTAAAAAGCTTAAGTTTAACTAGTAAGATAATACTTTTCACATAATTTTATATTTTATCTTAGTGTGATACTGCCTCTGTATATCGAGGAGGAAAAATAAGACAACTTTATTTCAAAATAAAGGTGTCTCTTTGATTTGAGCCTTCCTCTTCCTATTTGCATTTTGTTTTAACTTTCTTTGCCACCGTCCTTCGTCTGCTTTGATACTCTGGGTCTGAATTGTAGTTTGGCCAATCACCTGATGGAAAATCTTCATCTGTTTTGAATCTAGCTGCAGGATTCCAAATTTCCCGCTGTTTTGTTGGGAAATTTCCTTGTTGGCATTCTCGACTGTCCTCCCCTCATCTTTATTGCTGTCGGCCATTTGAGGTTGTGGCTTATTTAGCTGGAGCTCATTTATTTCGGCCTGCATCGCTTTGCTATCACTTTGTATTTTATCCATGAGAATCTTTTGCCCTTGAATAAAATTTTTTGCAAGGATATTTTCATCCTGCAGTGACTTAACAACAGCAATCGACTGAAGAAAAAACCATTTTGCCGTTTCAGTCAATGGAGGATCTCCTTCAACTTTTTCAGGATCCGTAGTTAAGATTGCTTCCTCTACTTTTTTGATCTCTTCCTTCCCGGTACTTGAACGGTTATCGTTGTTATTTTCTGGCGCCGTTTTGAGGGGCAGTGGTGGTGATCAGACTAGTTTTGAACTGTTCTGAAAAGGATCAGATTTTTCTCCTCTCATTTTTGAGCAACTTGGTAGCAGCTCGCTCTTACAAATACCGAGTTTTTGACTGTCAAATGTTACAGTTTTCTTTTATCAAGGCACTTGGTGGACCCGTGCAAACATTTTTTTCATAACACCATCCTGTGTTTGAATGTCATTGCTGCTTCTGCTGACTGCATGAGTGTTTATTGTTTATAGATGAGCTTTGTGCACACGCTTTTGCACTTGGTCGCGAAGTTCGCTCCGCATACCGAATTGGCACCCTTGAATTCGCATTGTTTTGAATTCTCTGGATACCAGCTGAAAACTTAAGCTTAAGGACCAAGCACCAAATCGTGTCCGCCACGTTTGAGATATCAACAACGACTCTACATTTTTTATTCAAATTGCATCATTTTCTCTTTGAGAGGCATTTTTAGGAGATTTGAATGTGCTTAACATGATTTTTTGCAATCTTGAAACTATATTGTATAAATACTCCAAACTAACATTTCCTTAAGGTAAAACAGGCTCAGTGCTTATTATTTACAAAGTTAATAAGTGTACAGGATCTGTAAAAAGAGACCTTTTCAGGTAAAAAGGGAACATTTTCCTCAACTTTTTGCAAGTACATGGAGGAAGAAAATCTTGAAATTTTGACTCCAGTTTGACCCTATAATCTCAAAAATTGAAGGAGGGATTAGTCCTGAAGTCCTAAGAAAAAAATTCCTAAGTTGTAGAAAAACATGAGTCAAGTACATGCAAAAAGTTCAGGACAATATTCTCTTGGAACAAATCCGGTTACAAATACTCTCAGTAATTAAAATTTACAGGTACTTAGATTAAAGAAGAAAAAAAAGGAGGAAAAAAACTTAAGATTGCATTTCCAATTTTTAATTTACACATTTTCTGTTTAGGCTGATAACCTGACATGTACGAATGTTGCTTTATTAGTAAAAGATGTAGTGAAAGATGAACCTCAGTTATTCTGTCTATTATAACCAGCTTTTCATTTTTTTTTTTTTGACAGGTGGGTGATAGAGGCAATGAAAATAATCTTGCAAATGCAAGGAAAAAGCACAAACTCTTTAGAAAACCACAGTCCATATGAAGTTCGCCAACTTCTACAGAAAGTCCTCTCAGTCAGAGAATGGGCTGTCAATGAACAGTAAGTAATTCGATCGACTTGTAAAATGCAAAATTCTCCTTACAAAATTAAATAAATTTCAAAAAATTAAAGTAATGAAAGAGAAAAAAGTTAAAAATTATTCTCATCCGCTAAAATGAAGACTAAGCTACAAGGGCCCACCCTACCCACTCTATCAGTGTAATGGTGTAGAAAAGTGATACGTATCAATTAATTTTCATCTGTATCATTTGAAGAGGTCGTTTCATTGTTATTGTATGAATCTAACTTGATATAACGAAAAATCTCTCTGGTGACGTCATCATCAATAGCATGTGCTCTGAGACAGATATTATCTCTTTTTCACATGTATCTCCCTCTTATAATAGAAGAGCCTTTATAACTTGTAGGTCATCCAAAGCAGAATTTACCTTTTAATAGGGTATCAATTAGTGCAATATTTTTGCGCAACTTAGTAAATATGAATAGTAAAAGACTCAATATTTGTGCAGTTTTTAAGAACAATCGTGCCTCATGTTTTCTGTGGTGGTTCTTTTTTTATGTATTCTTAGAATAACAACTCTTGAGAGAAGGAGACTGGAAGGCTGTCTGTGCAGAGTGCCTCTCCTCTTTTACAATCAGGTCTGGGATGTTTTGACTCGCACACCTCTTGGGTTCACTGTTCAAGGGCACATCCTTCCGCAACAACCAACTTTAGTCAACATGACCCAGTCAGAGTTGAATTTTGCGCTGCTTGTTGAAGAAACCTTGAACCATATTCAGTTGCCTGAATACAGACAACTCATTGTTGAGGTGAGTACCATACTTTATTCCTTTAACCCTTTGATGTCTACAGACAAGAATCCTTAACTCTTGCAGAATTGCTTCTGCACAGCCTTCAGATGAAAATATTTGATCCACATATTTTTTCCCATATTTGCCCTTCAAGAGGGCGCAATATGTTGTGTCATCCGTTGGCAGTGAGGTAAACAACAGCGTGGTATAGTTGTTGATGGTTATCACTGCAGTCATTGTGAAAATGAAGTAATTCTTATGAACAAGCATGCATGGCTGTGTAAGCTGTCTTTCTGGAGAATGGCATACCTTTGTGATTTCTTGTACCCTAAGGTATAAATTATTAAACAAATATTCTATCTTGTTCTTGTTCACATGAAAATTCTGAATATGAGCACAACTTAAAAAAGTTAACCTGCTCAATTCATGCATCTGTAGAATAACCATGTATATGGCTACACGACAGTTTTGCCAGAGAACGACACAGCAGCTTTTTAAACTGAACAGTTCTATTGCGCAAAAGTTTCACTAAACTGCAGTGCTTAGTTATAGGTAATTTCTCCAGAGAGGGGAGGGGAGGGGGCAAGTGGCCAAGGATTCCGCAAGGGGTTACATTAGACCTCAATGCCTATAAATTTGTTTGTCCCTCTGAGCAAGAAAATGTGTCTGCAATGATTGTTTGCACAATGACATAAAATATCAAGAGGAAACTTCAAGAAGTTTAGTAATAAGCCAAGAATCCATAAGAATCACTTGAATATTTGGAAGTGAACACAACAAGTGAGCAAAACCCGTCCTTTTTTTATTGTATTTTTCTTTTTACCTTGTATCTCTTAAATAATGTAAAAAGAAAGCAGATAAAAGTAAAATATTTTGAATTTTGAATTTTGGAAAATCTCCAAAACTTTCTTTCTATGATTGCTAATCATGACTCATGATCATTGAAACTTTGTGAAAGACTATCCTGACTGTCCTGTGATTAGTACAATGTATGAATACAGTTCATCAGTATTTTGGTGTTCCTTTCCCTTTACCGATATAAAGAAAATTTAAAAAGTAATATTTTATTCTTTTATTTCAGCTTCTCTGTATTCTATCAATAATTCTGCAACGCAATCCTGAATTAACTTTTCGAAAACAGCTGGACTTAGATGAGATTGTCACTGATGCTTTCCAAATGTTTTGCAAAGTAAGCAGAATTTTCTTTTCATCTTTAAATGGCAGCTGTGAATTTTTAAAAGTTTAATAAGTTGTCCCATGTTTTTTTTTACAATCAATTTTCGATAGCTCAAACAGTATGATGCCTTTGTAGACTGTCATTGAGTTCAAATTGATGACAGCCCTGAGGTAGAAGTATCTCACTCTTTGTGCCCCAAACTTTATGAGAGGAATGTATACACGTTGGAGCCGTATAACATAAGATAAATACCTCATTAATAATTTGTTCTGTTATTTGACAAAACTGACTTTCCTGGAAAATTTTTAATCTGGGAACTACATTTCCTTTTCCCTCAGAATATTATATCCAGAAAGACATTGTCATCAATATATTAGTGGTACCAAATCCATTGCTCTGCCAAAGGAAGTCATATCACCATTTTGTCCTTAATATGTTAACTACTATTTGCTGCAGCCTTTCTTAAATCATTTCTGCTGAGCAGAGAAAGCACTTCTCATATCTGAACCTCACCACCCGTCACGTTCTCATTGGAAAGATGATGCTACTGCTGCCGCAGAATAATTTCCGTCATACTTGCAAGGTTTTTGTACTTCCCAACTTGCCACGAATGATAAGGCAAACCAAGGCAGTTAACAAGTTTAAGACAAAGAGCATGACGTAATTTCGCTAGTCATTCAAAATCATTTAGTCCTTGTCTCTTGAAAATTTCAGAGGCCCATCAAAACTTTAAGTAAAGAATAATACAATTTTGCAATATTAATTTATCGCAGACCTTGATTCTCAAATTATGTATGCACGTATGTTTCGGATTCAGTTCTATCATTATTAAATTTATGATTATAACTGTAATTTTGTTTTGCAGGATAATTACTTAGAAAGTGTCTGTCAGGACAAGAGTGTATTTTATTCAGCTAAACACTCCATCACAACAAGCTACCTTGCCAGAGCAGTTGTCAACAATGTTTTGACGGGAGGACAGCTTGAAACCTCCTCTTTAGATCTAGAACAAGAAGATGATCGATGCAGAATTTCGTGAAGCTTTCAATGTTCAATCATTTCTTTGTCTTTGGTTGTCCTTGTAATAGTAATACTTGATTGTGGAGGAGAATAATTTTCCTTGATTTTGTTAAAATTTTCTAAAAGAATTTGTACTTTTCTCTAGATTTTGTGGTCTTTCTTCTCAATTTAAAAAGGAAGGGGGAAAAAACTGTGCTTTGAATCATTCAAAAAAAGTCTTTTAGAGTAACTAATTTTTTATGAAGACGTAGTCTTTTTTTTAAGTGGTTTTATTTTTATATGAATTTGAAAAGTAAAAAATTCCAACCTTTCTCAATTGTGGTGGTAGAGTTTAAAGCACTATGTAGAAACCTCCTTGTGTTAGTGATTGAATCTATTTCTTTCTAGTAGTTTTTAATAATTTTACTTTAAACCTACTTTATTGATTCTCAGAACCCTGTTTAAAGAAAGAGCTATAATCGTTTAATCACTTCTCAAGTAAGGTCCAAATAAATAGCTACCTACAAATTAAATTTAATAATAATTTATTTTCCTTTGTTAATTATATCTTATCCTAGTATTAATTTATCTAAATACTCAATTTTGGATCATTTTACTCAAAGTAGCTGTGCCCTGTTTTTAAAATAGAACGATACCAAAGAGAAATTAATCTCAATTACTTTAGTAGATGGAGGTCTTATTTTTAAAAAAGAAGTACTTGTTTCAGGGAGCCAGAAGTTTTAACAATGGACTCTTTGATTTTAATGCAGATTTTTTTCTTAAAAGATATGTGTTATAATTAACTTTTAATTAGGTAGAGGTTTCTTACAAGGTGCAAGCACCTACTAAGTAGAGCACCAGAACTTTTTGGTTCAACTAGAATCTGAGTCCCTCAATTTACTTTTTAGCTCCAAAAATTGCTTGCCTACTTACTAATAGATTTTTGTGAGAAATTCTTGTAGCTTGAAGTTGTCTGAATAAATTTTAATTTAGCTTCTCAAAGTTTTTAGTCTTTATTCTACTAATTCGTGATTTTTTTCTCAATTTTTAGGTATATCAAGAATAATAATTTACATTACCTCCTCGTAAATTAGTAACTCTGCAATGCAGTAGAGGCTTTAAATCGTAGTTTGAAATCTCTAGTGAAAGCATCTATTCATGTTTTTTCAGAAATTCTCTTCAAGATTTTATTCTTTACAGGGTACAAATTGTTTACTGACACTAGAGAAATGTGAAACTGAACTGCAATGTTACAAAAGTTCTGCTCTTAGGTACCTCATTTTCCAAGATATAGTGAACTGATATTTTTGTACGAAATTTGTTTAGAATTTTTTCAGGTACCTAATTAGCGAACAATCATTCAACTATAATGAAATAAAACCGTATTGTTTTTCTTTTATTATAAATTATGGTAAAAAGTCAGGAATATTGTAAAGGGAGATAGGTACTTGTTTGTCCAGTTTCTAAAAAGTTCGTTTTGTCTTAAAATAGGTTCATGGTTAAACGCTACATAACAATGGCTGAACTCGGAAGCCTTCCTATTGAGGTTCACAATGTTGCAGATTTCCCATCATACTTGCACTCCCAGACTGCAAGATTCATACAATATATTGAAAATTTCCATTATATTCCTTCATTTTTGAAGAATGTGCAACATTTTTTAGCAACCAATTGGCTTGTTTCCCCGAGAGTAATTTGAATCACTACAATTTAAAGAACGAAAATTTACGTAAAATGTTTGTCACAATTTTCTAAACTTAAGTTCTTAGAAAACTCTCAGATAAGCAAGGTAATTTACATGAAAAAAAAATCTCTAAGTGTCTCTTTATTTGTTCATTCCAACAGTTTTTTAATGAGTTTGAATGTTGAAGATTCAGAGGTTTTTCATAATTTCTTTTAAATGTTCGTGTCACTGTTGGTAGGGCAGAGCTATCATGCCAATTGATTTAACAAGATTGAAAAACTCACTGCATTTCTTTTTCATGTTTCCACTAAATTAGACGTGCTTTGGAGTATCCCTCATCTCTGGACTCTCCATCAAGATAATATTTCTTTTTCGGTTTTTCATGGTTTCTTTTTTTTTACAATTGAGTACTGCGTTCGCAATTGGTAGACCCTTATCCTCTGATCATACGATTTCATCTGTGCCTCTATAATTTTTTCCTTTTTCAGTCAAATTGCCCAGAGCATTGTTAATGAATTAATGATCCTTTTTAATTGTCGGTACCCTTCTCGGGCCGACTACCAGCGTTGTCCATTTCCCACTTCAGTAATACTTCTTCACCAAATCAAAAATCATATTTAAGAGATTTGGTAACACTGACCCCAGTGTTGATCACGTGATCATAACAATCCCCCTCTCCGTCAGTCCCCTCCATAAGTAGTATTGTGGCACTATGTGGCATCATCAGCAGCAGCTGGTTTGGTTGGGTTTCCTTACCTAACCTCATTACCGCCCCATTTCATCGAATTGTGCCGATCAAGCCCAATCTCTTCTTTTACTGAAGTGTTGTTTAATTAATGTTTCCCTTTTTTATTCCATGTCTCCGATTGCGTCATGCATATCAATTGTGAATAATTTAACTGTGCAGAGGTTTTCTGAAAATTGAAGGCGGTCCTGCCATGGATCACTATTTTTGCAACTCACCTCTGTGGGTAAGTAAGACAAATTTTAATTCTGCTGCAACTAAGTTTTGGAAAACGTGAGTATATGCCTTAATACATGTTGTCAGCAACCTGCCGAAGCTTGATCCTTAAGGTTTAGGTGTGATGGAATTCATCTGGTATTCTGTCTATGAGACTGTCCATGCCCTGCAAAACCTCGCCTTATCTTAGTTTACCCTGACAACAAGGTCTTTAGACTTATTGCAAAATGTCCCAGACCAAAGAAGAAATATGAACTTTGTACTCTGGGTGTTGATCAAAACCCATATAACAAAATCTGTCACTCCTTGCAAACAGTGGAGACTCAAACGTAATGAATCTGTTGTTAGCCAAGATCACACTTAAGTGCCTTGTTGGCTTAAATGAACTTTTTGCATCATCAACGCTTCTTTTCAGAGACATGCATCATGAGCCATCGAGGAAATTTTCACTTGAACCCAACAGCAGGCTGTGACAAGCCCTCAATTTAGAGGACAGTGCTGAACGAGCTGACAATACAGGGTGTCCCTAAAGTCCTTTCCACCCCCTCTAAAATCTTATCTAATCAATATTTTAAAACGAAACTTTACGGATGTTCATAGATCAATGTTAACTACTCTTGCCCCCCCCCCCCCCCCCCCGGTAATTTTTGGGCCCTCTTATGGGGAGGGGCTATGGACCTCAACTTTTTTTTTTCAAATGGCAACCCCTTCCATGTGACGTTTCAGAAGATACTTAGCATTTCCTAAATGGAATGCGAGAAAGTCATTTTTGTCGAACCAGAAACCAATAGGATCCTGAGTTTCATGAGAATCCAACTGTAAGCATCCGTAATACCAAGTTTCTGCAATTTTTCTGGGGCCATTTTGAAGTCATTCAGAATTTTAATAATCCCATGAAAGGTTCATTTTTTTCGTGCCGAAATATCTCTGGATACCAAGTTTCATGCAAATCCACCAATAAGCAGCCTAAATATTCTGTAACCGCTCTAGGTTGCCATTTTGAAAAGACAGAATTTTCCGGAAAACCAAGTATTGCTGGAATCGTGTTCATCGTCCTTTAAATCCGCCGGTTATCAGGTTTCGTCCCCATCCGTCAATACAAACGAAGTTGTCAAATTTCCGTTTTTTTTATCTTTGACTGGCCGCCACTTTGTCAAAAATCAAGATTTTGACTTGCAAATTGCGCCAAAAATTTTCTTTTTTCATCCTCGTTTGATTGATGTGTCAAATAGGGGGGGTTGCCGATAAGAAAAACAAAAAAAATTTGGGGTTCCTCCCCATGGAGGGGCCCCAAAAATAGCTATAAACATCCCCAAAGTTTCATTTGAAAATACTTATCAGATAAAATTTTAGAGGGGGTGAAAGGGACTTTTGAGACACCCTGTAGACTGAGCAAAAACTGACAACTTATCAATGTACCAAAAAATAATAGTTAAAATTACCTATATAGGTACAGCAGCACACGTGAATTTTGGCTTATTGCTCTGTTGGTCAGCCAAACTTGTATCTTCTTCAACCAAAAACAAAACAAAAAAAAATTGACTTGTGCCAGAGTTTTCATATAATAGGCTGTACTTATGCATCAAATAAATTCTATTCTATTCTATAGTTGCATCAAAGGGTAGGGAAGGCATGCACCGATCAGGTATGAATGTAGTTTTGTTTAACTCTATTTGGGTGCATACAGGAAGAGTTAAGTACATAATACTTTTTGTTTTGGATTGGGGCAGAGTGAAAATGTAGGGTACACACACTTATAGATTATAGCTCTGCCCAACTTGGTCACCATTGCATAATTTTTAAGGGACAGCATCCCTTCCTAAGATTGGAAAATTTTATCTTTGCATTTTTCAAGAGGAAATACCTAACATCCAAATTGAGGAGCAGAACACATTTACATCTTAAGTGACTCCTAAGAGTTCTAATAAACCCCCTGAACGGCAGAAAGTAACTCCCTGAGGAGGGGGGCTTCGCTTCCCCCCAAAAATGTTTCAAGATTCCTCTTTGGTCGCAAAATTGACGTCGATTCTCCAGAAAAAGACGGTTTTCTATGAAATCGACCCCGAGGAGCTCAGGGAACATGAAATTTAGAGTTAGGTTATCTTAAGTGACTCCTAAGAGTTCTAATAAACCCCCTGAACGGCAGAAAGTAACTCCCTGAGGAGGGGGGCTTCGCTCCCCCCCAAAAATTTCTCAAGATTCCTCTTTGGTCGCAAAATTGACGTCGATTCTCCAAAAAAAGACGGTTTCCCATGTAATTGACCCCGAGGACTCTAAATTTCATGTTCCCTGAGCTCCTCGGGGTCGATTTCATAGAAAACCGTCTTTTTCTGGAGAATCGACGTCAATTTTGCGACCAAAGAGGAATCTTGAAACATTTTTGGGGGGAAGCGAAGCCCCCCTCCTCAGGGAGTTACTTTCTGCCGTTCAGGGGGTTTATTAGAACTCTTAGGAGTCACTTAAGATGTAAATGTGTTCTGCTCCTCAATTTGGATGCAATTGATTTGCGATTCGGAAAGGAGCCCCGATTTTTAAAATTGGGCCCTCCCGTTTACCCCCCAAGGGAGGCTAGAGGAGCTTCGGGACCATGAAATTTGGATTTCTCGAGGTCGATTACCTGGGAAACCGTCTTTTTCTGGAGAATTTACGTCAATTTTGAGACCAAAGAGAAATTATGGAGGGGGGTACTGTCCCCCTCTTTAGGGGGTCACTTTTGGGCCTTGGATGGTCCGATTTTGGATTTTTAGGGGTCAATTTCACGTGAAATTTTCCGTGCTTTTCAATTATGATGCGATCCATCCGCAATTCGGTCGGGAACCGTGACTTATAGCATCGTGACCCCCCCTTTACTCCCAAAGGGGGGCTGGGGGGGTTTCGGGACCACGATTTTAAGTGTTAAGTTTTATATGTTTAGGGCTACAACTCTATTATACACCTCTGGCAAAAGCCATCCAAAGCTATTCTCTTCATTGACCTCAATTAAATTTTACTTTCCAGGATTTAAATGTGACATGGAACACAAGTGATCCCAATTTCACTCCATGTTTTCAAGCAACAATTCTGTCATGGGTGCCTTGCCTATTTTTGTGGTTTTTTGCACCGTTTTCAGTTCGGAGTCTAATGAAACGCCAGACATGGACAGTCCCTTGGGCTTGGCTGAATACGGCAAAATTTGTAAGTTGTCCTCTTTAAAATTTTATTCATCTTGCTGATCAGTTTTACCTATGTACATAGTTGCAATTTTTGTCAGCTTGCATCATTTGTATGTAATGGCTCCAAGTGAAACCTTAGAAATGAAAGAACTTTTGGGCTCATGGTGTAGTAATGATGGGTAAATCTAATTCGCAATGAAAAGCCTCATCAATTTTCCAATCAGAATGGAAAGAATATTGCTCTGTCATGTCAAAAAAAGAGTGGTCAGAATAAGGTGTATCAACTTCCAATGGTTTTGCCACCAATAGACTCCTCGGCATTTTTCTTGTATTCAGTGGAAAATCAGTTTGTAGATGAAGGTACCTACTGCATATTTTTTGATATCCGCAAGTATCCACGTGTGAAATATCAATAGCATTTAGAAAACGTTCCCAAGCCTTTTCTTGGATGTTATGGCTCATTTCTTGGAAAATAAAATTCTGAACTAGTGCTGTGCCTCTCATTGAATACTGTATAATCATGTGGTTCTAAAAGTTATAATACCTTGTATCCTAGAAGTTCAATTATTTTTGCAGCTGAAAGCACACTTTCTGTATTACTCACAGCTCTGCACGATGGTTTATGAATGAGGATGAGGTTTATGATTGTTTATGTTGTTGGGTGAGGAAGTGTTCAGTGATCCATAGTCTCTCATGATCAAGTAGACTCTTCAGATAAAACCGATTTGCCTTGATTGAAGTGTGTTGCAATATTATAGTTCAACACTCACTTCATTATTAAATAGATTCTAAAGTGAGAAAATTTACCAGGGCAGTATTTAAACGCATTGATGGTGAAATTGCAGGGACGCTTAGCTCGGTTTTCAATGTTGCCGACTTTCTGTCTTACTTTAGTTTTTAAATGAGAATATATGCAACATATTTTTTTGAAAACTTGACTGATTTTTCATCTCTCTATGAAGAATTTTTTGTGAAAAATTCAACCAATAGTGTTGGTTTTTTCTCTTTTGATGATACGAAATGAGAGCGGAGATTTTGAAACACTGCAAAAGAGGTTCTCATTCCTGCAGTTCCATGTATCGGCAGTTCAGTTCGGCATGTATTTTAGCAGATTAGTCCATCCTCCTATAATTCCTTTAATAACTGTTCAGTTTAGAAATCGAGGATATTTTACTCAGTACTTAGTTTCCACTTATAGGTAAATTTTTATCAAATTTCAGAAATAGGCAAATCCTTTTTTTGCCTGGTCAATATTCTTAGCATCATTGCCCCCTTGTTCCTCAGAAGGGTTGGATCCTCAAGAAATCAGAAGACAGTCTTCATTATACTTTTGATTCCTAGAAAAAATTTCTTTGTTGAAACATACATTGCTTTACTGGATCGTTATAGCCTTAATTGGTTCTAGGCATCCAATTAATCATTGATTCAACAGTAGGCTGGCCTAATTTAGTTGAGCAGCCGTTTGAGTATACAGACTGTCATCTCATCACTCCAAACAAAGAGTTGCTCTGAATTTGCACCAGTGAGTGCAATTTTTATTTGTTTATTCCTTGGTTGATAGGGATCAGATAATCTTATCCCTGAAGAGCTTCCTTACTTCCTCTTTAAGTAGCTCCAGCTATCTCTCGAAATTATTTCCTTGTTCAGCTCCTGCTATCTATAGGCAGGTAGATAAGGCAGTCATTTTAGATATTGTAATTGGCTTTGATTCAATGACGGAAGGAAGTGAGATTTCGAATTCATTCAAGTCGTCAGGGCACTGGAAGAATTGAGTTTATCATACTGCCTCTTCAATAATAATTACTTTGGATAGGGGAGGGAGGCAGTTAAGTTTCTGGAACTTTAAACTTAATTACTAATACTTTTACAGATCAGATCAACAACCCCCCCTCCCCCCACTCCATTGCTTAACCAAAAGATGAATTTGGTAAAAGTTGGTCCTCGAAAATGAATCATCGATAGAGTCGACGCCAAATAATGCTTTTAGCATGAGACAAAAGGTTTGCCATCTTCATTTTCGCATTGAAATTAGTGCAAACTTATTTGGTATGGAATCAAACTGAAGTGCCCTTAACACTGAATTGCAAGAAGTATAGGGAATTTTGAATCACGTAATTATGCTAAAAAATTTACAAGTAGTGCTAGCATGATTTATTTCCATGCTCCACCATCGAAATTATGTAATAGATCAAGGCTTGTCAAGTTTACTGCCTAGTTTTTATCTAATTGGAACTATGAAAATACCTTTCTTTCAATTGCTGTCTTTGGACATAGATTATATGCATGGTTCAGTTGGAATGTTTTTGACCTGACACTAAAAATAAAAAAAAAATGAATGAATGAACCATTTTTGGAATGTAATATGGAAACAACCCATCTTCCTTTTCTCACCTGGTATTATCTGCACCCAACACATATTTTTTTTCGTTGGAGACGAAGATGCATGAATGTTACTCATTAAGTTTATTTCGTCTGTTTCAGCTGTTGACCTTACTTTTAGTATTTTTATCATTAGTTGACCTCTTTTACTCTGTTATCTCGTATTTTGATGGGAGACCATTTTATCTAGTGGATTTTATCACCCCTCTCCTAAAGACTGTCACTTTTGTAAGTATACCTAATCAATAATCTGCGCATGATGATAATTAGATAAATAGGATGTGACCAAATCATGGGGAAAAAATGGTAATGAAATGACTGAAAATAATATTTTTCATGCATCTTGGGAATGTACTTTAACTGTCCTGATTTTCAAATACCATGTTGATTTTCAAGGAATGAATTCCTGTCGCTTTTAAAGGAAAATGATGTCATCTCTTACCTAGACTCCAGGTTTTTTTAAAATATATGTGAGGAAAACTTATTTTATTGTCAGAAAACGTTTATAGTTATGGAGGTAAATAGGATTGATTGGAAAATTACAATTCCCTGCTTTATTAACAATTGCAGTCTGAGGCAAAAACACAGTCTTTTTCTTGAGGAAGGGTAGCTGTATAAAGTGCTTTAAGTAGAACTGCAACATCCAAGTTTCATCTGTTGCTCCTAGCCTGCCTCTCTCTCAGCACCAGCAAAGCCCCTTTGAGAAAGAAGGGTGTGCAAAGTTGCTGCTTTTAACCCTGATTTGACTGTAGGCACTATCTCTGAGGAGATATAATTGGGAAAAGTGGGAAGCTAAAGTCCAAGGGAATCTCTATTGTAGTGTCTCAAAATTTCAGCCTCTATTTTATTCTTTCGAAGAAGAACAAGCCAACTTTGTAGCTTGAATTTTTCACAGAATATTCCTCCAACAGAGAAGAAAAATCAAGGAAGTTTTCAAGAAATTACTGTGACTAGTTTTTCGAAGTGAAAATAAAGTAGGTATAACTGGAAGTCTGCATTGTTGCAAACGAAGGCGAGTGGTTTCAAACTTTGGCCACCGATATCCTTATAAACAAGGTCATTCAAGGACCTCCAATCCTGTGTTTATTTTCTTTATCTTTTTATCTGTATGTTGAGGCCTTACATAAGCCAGGAGTAGTTAGGGTCAGGGTGGGACTTGAAGAACCTGGAAGAATATTCTAAACTACCTGTGATATACCTACATACCTATATTACTGGGCAATTTAGCTTAAAACTAAGAAAATTTTTTCGATTAGTGAATGGATCAGTACCTAATCAATATTGATGTAGTCTGAGTCACAAATGTCAATGCTAATGAAATTTTTTACTGAAAACCTTTTCTTCAGCAAGCTCTAATTGATATTTAACTAAAATTAGTAACATTACGTCAGCATCTGCTAAGCAGTCTTCTGCCTTCTCTGGGTGTCATGCACCAAATGCGCTTAAAAATCGTGCTTGGGAGTCTAAAAATAGGAGGGGCTGGGCTATCATTGCGCTCAAAATACCTGAGGCACCTCGTCAATTTTTTCAAACTCGTAATTGCGAAGCGGTAGTGGCGCATTATGCATATGCAAAAAGGTAATTTGGTTCCCAAAAAATTTTAAATGGCTCCTAAAAATTTGGCTTTCCGCTCAAGGTGGCTCCTAAAATTTTAGGAGGAAGGCAGAACACTGCTGCCAAGATGCATCAGTTGATAAAATATTCTTTGCTATTTCAGTACCAAAAAACTTTAAAAAGGATTTTTCAAGAGTGTAATAAATTTTTTTTGTCTCCCCTAGGCTTTAGCTGCTTCTCTTCTGATTTTGTATAAACTCCGAGGTGTCCCCTCCTCAGCCTTGTTGTTCTTGTTTTGGTTTTTGTCAGTCATCTGTGGTGCTCCACGATATAAATATGAATTGGACCGTGCTTATCGTCAGGTAACTTTTTTCACCTCTTAAAAAAATAATTCAGAGAAAATAATTTTGTGTAATGTACTGAGATGTTTTATTTTAAATTGACAAAAAATTTAGTCCTCAGCCATTTTTTCGAAATCTATCAAGACCAATAACATTGAAAAAAGGTTATCTCGATGATCTATGCAAAATTCTTGATCTCTCAGTGCGCACAATGTCATGAGGTGACAAATTGACAGCTGTAGCTGCAACCTTTTCTAGATGTTTTAAGTCTTGTTCCTTAGAAAAAAGGGACTTTGGTACGTGGATGCAAATCTTTAAGTTACATAGGTCGAAAATTCTGATTTTACTTCTCAGTGAAACACGCTCCCAATCATGTCAAAAAATGAAGTAACTTTCCCATTTCTAGCCATTTCAAGGGAGTTTCAAGTTTGAAAATGTATTAAAATTTATAGATTGGCATTATGATTTGGAAAACATTATTGCGGATGAGGATGAGCTGCAGCTCTCCAAAAATCTCTGGATTGACACTTGGTAACAGAATTTTCATTTTAAATTTTGGAGACTCCAAGTGCTCGGAAATCACCCAAGTCTTTCGGCAAATTTGATACTGAACTTCAGTTTCAACGGTTCTTCCCCATGTTTTGGCTTGAGAAAAACGTAGCCTTAAATTTAAGATTTGGTCACCATTTTCTGTATAAAATATATCCAAACATATAGACCAACATCCGATATATAAGAGGGTTCCTCTGTCATCTGGGTCACCAGACATTAGAAAGCTATCCCGATTGATTGTCTGAATTTATGTAGCTTTTCTCTCTGAGTTTTCGGAACCGCAGACTTCAAATATACACATACAATGTCCATTTTGATTGATATTTTCAAATATTTTTGTTTCTGTGCCTCAGTGTATAGAAACTAAAATACTCCTTGATGCAGTTGCACTAATATTTCAATATTCTGGCAACAAGGCTTCTCAAGTCCCTTGAGAGGTCACATATTGACGGTGTAAGTCGGCAATCACGTAACTTGTTTGCGGTGTCTGAAAATCTCTGCCTCTGTGTTATTTTTATAAGGAGAACAAATTGACATCATTCCTTGAAGTTTATGCAGAATTTCTTCGCACAGAGAGGAAAATCACAGCAGTTTTAAAGAATTGCCTTTGAGTAGTTTTCTGTTTAAAAAATACAGTATGACAGGAAGTCTGCGATGTCGCAAACTGAGTTATGTGATTGTTGACTTACACTGTCAATATGTCTATTTCTGCACTTTTGAATATGTACTGTTTTTGGGTGAATATGATAAAAATTCCTCCAAACCGGAAAAAACACCGATCTTGGTTGTCTTAATTACGCTAGTTTCATTACTTTATCTTCAATTCGACTGATTTCCATTTTTTCTCATGACAAACATTTGGTTTATCTTACTAACAAATTTTGTTACTATTGAATTTTGTTCATAGAATTTGGGCGAAGCAGTTGTTCCTTTTGTCAGTTACATGGTATATTATGCCATAGTACTTGGTTTGTTCATCCTGAATTTTTTTGCCGATCTCTTACCCATCTCACCTTCCTATTCACCGAAAGAAGTAAGTGTTTAAACATGATTGTGCAATTATTTTGATACGTTCTACAGAAATAAATCTCTGGAATTAGCCTCTTTGGAAGGAAAATTGAAAAGAACTCATAAATTTTATTTTTTAATCAAAGCCAGTGTTATCAAAATTTACCTAGAGCCACCAACTGGTGTTGTAAAGTTCTCCATGTGATTTTCGTTTTTAAAATTTCAAAAGTAATGCTCTTATTTCTCTTCTTTGCCAATTTCAAGATTGAAGGGTTATTGTCCTTGCTGCTGAATTTTTATGTCGGGTTTGACAATATTTGCATCAGCCCAATTGAGATTGGACCAATGAGACTTGTCTGCACAAGTCTGATGGTATATGAATATTTTTCCCTCTTGTCATTATTTAATAATGCCATTTTTTTGTTGTTCTGAAACAGAAAAGTTCTCCGTACTCGCAAGCTTCCTTTCCATCATTGGTGACATTCTCATGGTTTGATCCTCTTGCATGGAAAGGTTATAGACGCCCCATTGTCCTTGAAGACTTGTGGTCTCTCGCAGAAGATGACTCCGTTAAAAAAATCGCACCTAAATTCAACAAGCATTGCAGGAAGCGATCGAATAAAAATCCTCAGTATGTGCACCGTTTTATTTTTCCCCTCAGTCTTGCTTCTTCCTTATTTAACCCATTGACTAATGATTTAATTTGACCCTGCCGGGCCAGGAATTTAGCTTTAATTTGGCGAAAATCAGCAACTTTGAACACTTCAAAATAATCCAGAAATTCTTTCCCTAAGGGTGAAAATTGACACAATACAGCATTTGAGAAAAATGGTGAAAACTCTGAACACAGTGATTTCTTTATTGTGGTTTATAGCTGTCAAAATTGCAAAAATCGCAAAATCAGCGAAAATCACAAAATGTTGAGGTTATTTCATGTGCAAACGCACAGTAATGTGAAAACCGTAACAAAACAAGAAATTACTGTACACAATAAGTTATAGGGTGGCCACACTACTCATGTAAACATTGATGAGAATGCAATCTACTGGAGAATCGCCGAAATAACGCAAAAAATCGGCGGACGGCTCTGAGCTGTCTCTTCAGATCTGGCCCAGCGCAGCGCGGACGGCTGGCAGCCGTCAGTTTAAGTCAATGGGTTAGTCTAATGTTGCAATGATATGCAGGGACTTGGAATAAAATGTGGTAAATTGAGCTTTTACTGTATTGAATAGGAACCTCTTAGTTATTGCACATGATGTTTTGAGTCCCTCATTAGACTTTGAATGTATACTTTTCTTCTTTCAGGTCTAGAAACGTTAAAGAAGGCACAACCAGGACTGCAAATGGTATTGAGCTGAAGCCCTATTCTGACAAAGTAGCCTCCAAGGAAGTTTACCCGTCCATTTGGTTCCCATTAATCAAAACTTTTTGGCCATCTGTTTTGTTTGGATTTAGTCTTAAACTTTGCAATGACATTCTCATTTTTGTGAGCCCTCATATATTGAAGTAAGTTTCAATTGTTTTATGCGAGTTTGTATTTAAAGTTTTTTTTTTATTAAGTAAGATGACAAATTATGGACCTCTCCCCTCAAAAGTTTCTGCTTTCCTGGGAAATTTTTGCTGTTGATTGAAAATGATCCACCAGTGGTTACCAGCGATCTTCTGGTTACTTTTAACCAGTCAACTGCAAAGCCTGTCAATGTGACTGGGCGCTGAGGCACCAGACGGTACTACATTTTAGTTATCTTTACTGACGGGTGGATCCAGAGTGTTTATGATCAGTGTGGTGCCAGGCAAACATGCATATTTTCTAACCCTGATTTTTGTTTGATCTTATTTCTAAGTTTTCTTTTGTGTTTTCATCTTCACATCCCTGTTTGCTGAAGCATACAAGAAATACACTTTGGTAGCCAACTTGTTAAGACATATTTTATTTTTTTAAAATAAATATTCTAGCTACTAAGTGTAGATGCACTAAAAATGACATACGAACGTAAGAGCTGCTTTCACAGTGCTTTCTAACGCTCTGCGACACCTGATCGCCATAGTGCCTCATCCTCCTACAGTTCTTCAGGGAGTTGGTACCCTGTCATTTCATTTAAAACTCCCTGTCGTCATCCTCTCTCTGGGCGTTCCCTTTGGTTCCTCCTAGGAAGAGTAAATATGTCATCAGAATTTGAAAAAAATTACTTTTGAAATTGAAAACAAAAACTCTCTTGCCCCCACATATTTTTTATGTATGTATGTCAATTTACATTGTTGTGAGTCTTCAGGGGGCTGATTAACAGGGAAATTGCAGCCCTGTGCCCTTTTTCTCACAATATTTACTCTTTATGAACTCATATCCACCGTCCTCTTAATGCATTTGTTTGATACCAATTCTCATGAAAGTGTTATATCCTAAAAACTGTGTCTGTTCCTTTATAGATCACTGATTAGCTTTATGGGTAGTGAGGAGGAAGTTTGGCATGGCTATTTCTATGCAGGAGGGCTATTTATTGCTGCTTCCTTTCAGACACTCTTCCTTGCTCATTACTTCAACCGCATGAGGATAACAGGGCTTAGGATACGAGTTGCTCTCACGTCTGCTATTTATCGCAAGGTGCGTATGTTTGGTATCAGCATTTCACCAAAAATCAAAGGAATCAAGTTGATTTTTCATGTTGTAAAATTATGTTGCAAATATTTTTGACGTTGTAGTTTGTGGGCATCTTTAATACATCGTCGATTTTGCGTTTATTGGGTGAGTTGTAGAGTCGCTAGTTAAGAATTTATAGAGTTTTGTTCAAACGATGCCATTATTTAATATTAATTATTAAAAGAACCAAGGCGTATTAATTACTGATCACTTTATTTAATTACAGTTAACACGTTGACTGCCACGGTGTTTTAGGTACTTATTTCCCCCGGCGCCATAGCCTTTTCTTTTTGGTATTTTTTTTAGAATTGACTATATCAAACCTAAACTTCATAGACCTTCGTAATATTCTTTCAGCTTTCAGCCTGAAGCCGCCGGTCGTTACGACCGGTATGGCCTCCGGTGAAAAATAATGCACCGGAGGCCACGCCGGTCGTCCGGCCGGTCGTGTGTTCCTTGAGAATCAGCAACGTTGCGTGACTCGCGCGCAGTCAACCTACAACCTTGAACGGCATGGAATTACTGGTAAGGACTGGTAAAACTGGGTAGGAGACAAACCCAGATACCCCCTAACACCGAGTTTCAGGCGAATCCATCGGCAAAAAGTCGAGGTTGCCAATTGTTGACCATTTTGAACTTTAATCGGCGGCCATTTTGAAAAATTAGGGTTTTTTTTAAAAATCTAACGTCAAATTCGTTTTTCTCGTGCCAAAATACCCCCAGATACCGAATTTCAGGTGAATCCATTGGCAAAAAATCGAGTTTGTCAAATTTTCGGCCATTTTTAACTTGACCGCGCCATTTTGAACTTTGACCGGCCGCCATTTTGAAACGGTTTGAGATAATGACTTCGGGTTTGCGCGAAAAAATTTCTTTTTTTATGTTCTTTCGAACGAGGTATCACAAAGGGGGTCTTCCCATTTGAAAAAAAAAGTTAGGGTCCGTAACCCCCCCCCCTCCCCAAGGGGGGCCCCCCAAAATTTTTTTTTGGGGGGGGGTTCAAAAAGTAGCTCCCTTTGATCTAGGAACACCCTCCAAGTTTCAAATCTCTACCTCAATTAGGTCAAAAGTTAGGAGGGGGGAGGGGACTTTTCGAACACCCTGTATTTTACCTTTTTACCCCTACCTCCCCCCCTCCTAAAAAATTGTTCCTCCTTTTTTTAAAATTTATTTTTCAAGTTGTGCCAAAATTTAAAGGTCTAAAATTAATATTGAGGTAAAAAACCAACGATTGTAATTATATTCTAATTTAAAACAAAAAAAAATAGCGAAAAAGAAAATTAAAGTTGAAAGAGAAAAACCCCCCCCCCCTCCCAATTGTTATTCCCCTTTTTTAATTTATTTTTCAAAATGCGTACAATTTCTAAGGTTTGTAACTAATATTAAGCAAAGAAAACAACACTATTGTAATTTTATTGTACTAATAAATAAAGATGATAAAGAAAAAGATCCATGAAAATGAAAAAAATAAAAAATCCCCCCCCCCAAAAAAAAAAAAAAAAAAAAAAAAAAAAATTCAGTGGTGCATTCTCTTGCTGGGGCCATGCCGGTCGTGAGCCATAAGCGTATACACGGCTCCGCCGGTCGCTGGCCTCACAGTAGCCTAGTAATGCGAGCGAGCGGGTCCCGGTCGAAACGACCGGCGTGGCCCCGGCAGAACCCTTCGAGGCCAGTCGATACGACCGGCGTGGCAGTCAACGTGTTAACTACAGTTAAATAAAGTGATCAATAATTAATAAATTGCCTTTGTTCTTTTAATAATTAATAGTTAATAATTGCCGAAAGCTTGGTACTTGACTTAAAATTCAACCTTAGAACAGTATCAAGATGTTGCTGGAAATATTTTGTTCCAAATTCTTTTAAGGTTTTACTTTACAATTGCCACTCAAATAAAATAATTTATACAGGTAATCATACTAAGTTAGCCAAATGTCTATACTTAATTGAATATTTAAAGCCAAATAATTATGAACTTCTCAAGTCTAAAATTTAAATAATTCCTGTCGGTCTTATTTCTTTTATCTAGGCCTTAAATATATCCAATGCATCTCGGAAAGAGTCAACAGTCGGCGAAATTGTGAATCTTATGTCTGTTGATGCGCAACGATTTATGGAACTAATGCCTCACCTATCTTTGCTTTGGTCTGCACCATTGCAGATATCTCTGGCTGTCTTTTTCCTGTGGGAGATTTTAGGTGAAAACATCCTCTATTATTTACAAACAATTTTATTACAAAAACTGATATAGTACAATAGACACACCGCAAGCTCTTGTAAATAGACATTAGAAAAGTAATCAGCGGTCAGGAGGATTTTCAATGGAAAGATGACAATTTTGGTACTAAAAATGCATCGCCTATTGTAAAAAAATTCATTTCAATTTCATGCAATTTTAGCAATGCTTTTAAGTAGATTGGCTCTGATTTATCCAAGGTGACTTTCTAGACATGTGCATTTGCAAGCCAATTTCTAACCCACCATTTTACAAGGCTATACTAAACCGAGTTGTCGAAAGAATTTTCTTTTCACAAACAATTTTGAGAAAATTACACTATTTTCAGAAAAGTTATTAATATCTTTTGTGCCCATGCATACTTAAAATACCCATGGGCAAATCTTTCCTCAGTATGAGAATAATTTTTTGTTACCTTATTAATGAGCCAGTTAGGCATTGATTCATTGCAACACCAGAACTCCAGTGTGCAAATCGTAGGTTTAAAACAAGAAGCTCTGGCTGTCAGCGGATTTCAGGAAAGTGTTCTATATTTTTCATCCTATGTTTGTTTTTAACCCTTTTACTTGCATGTAGTCAGTGCTGTCCTAGGACAACTGTGCATAGACATGTTAACTCGTTTTCGACCTTTTGCCCAGTAGATAAGAGCATGGATATTGTTCTAGAGATCATGTTCTGTTGCCCTCCTGGTCCCTCAAACTGCCAGGCGTAGCAGGCAAAAAATGCCATTAAAAGAAGGGGTCAAAGTCTGAACGTAAACAATTTGTTAAGGTTTTAAGTGTTGTATTGAAGGGTTGATCATCTTCTGAAATAATCCTTTCTATGAAAAGATCTACTATGGTCCTATTGCAAATTAAATTTTTGGATTAAAATGTATCTGCTGCTTGACAACCAAGTGAGACCATGAGACAATAATGTACTAAAATTTTTGATTTTACCATAAATTAGTTAATTTCTCATTGATGGTTTGATTAATTTTCCAAATTTTGCTCTTCAGGACCATCTGTCTTGGGAGGTTTAGTTGTGATGATCCTAGTAATTTTGATCAATATTCCAATTGCAAGAAAAAGTGATGCATTGACCATGAAACAAATGCGATACAAGGATGAACGTATCAAATTAATGAATGAGATTTTATCTGGAATCAAAGTAGGTATTATAACTCACTTTTTCTTTTTTCTAACACCTATTCGAAAAATGTATGCAGTCGTATCTTGTTATTAATTTTTCGAACGGGAATTGAAAGTAGAATATCGTTTCCAGCAAAGCATTAGTTTAAGAATTGCGATGACAAAAAACAACTGGTTGGGACTCGGAAAAATGTATTTTGTTTCCGGAAAATCGTTATTTTGAGAAATATCATAACGAGGTAAGACCGCATTTTAGTGAAAATACAATTAAAAGTATATATAAAAAAGTTAAAGTAAAGTATATGATTTCTGTAAAGTTAAAGTAAAGTATATGATTTCTGTCATTTTAAACCATATGAATTTGCCTAATTTTTTAATGAAAGGAGAAAACCTTTGCTCAAAAAGGTCAGAAATCAGACAAAAGAAAAACTGATAACAGTTTGTAATATTGTTTCTCTATGTAGGTTAGGTTTTGTTACAGTTCTCATAGGACAAACCCGGTTGCCAATACGGAAGAAAAACGTGGCAACAGATGTGGGCAGTTTGAAAATTCCTGGTGTGGACTGAGCAAAGGAGGGGTATCGATAAGGGCCTTTTTTGGCCCCCTACTAGAATCTGAAAATTTATGCGGGTTTTCCAAGTTGACTTAATGTAGTTTACGGAAATAATCATGATTTAGCCCATAGGCCACTGGATACACGTTTAAACGGTTGCCTAAACATAGGTCTGCAGGCGTATTTTAGTGGAAATTCAAGTTTGTCTATCACTCTGAGGCTTTTTTGACACTAAGCGCATCATCTAACTAAAACAAGCTTTTGATATGTTATCAAGGAGGCTTTAGGACACATTTTAACCCTGGTTTGGTTTTAGTTAGGTGATGCTCTCATAGTTAAAAGAAACTTTTTACAAAAATCGACGTTTAAGAGACATCCGCAAAAATCTTAGGGAACACGTCTCTCCAACTATATGCACAACACGTTTATTATTGAGGGCAGTTATCAAGCCTTGTTAAACCCTTACAAGGAGATTTTCTTTAATTGTAGCCAAAAAAAAACCCTAACGACGTAATTCCCTAAGATTTTTGCGAATGTCCTTTAAACGTCGATTTTTGAAAAAGTTTTTTTTACTATGAGCGCATCATCTAACTAAAACCAAACCAGGGTTAAAATGTGCCCTAAAGCCTCTTTGATAACATATCAAGAGCTCGTTTTAGTCAGACGTTGCACTCGGTGTCAAAAAAGCCTCGGAGTGATAGAAAAACACGAATTTCCGCTAAAATACGCCTGCAGACCTATGTTTAGGCAACCGTTTAACACGTATCCAGTGGCCTATGGGCTAAATCATGATTATTTCCGCAAACTACATTGAGTCAACTTGGAAAACCCGCATAAAGGAGGAGTTGCGTTTTGGGCCTTTTCCGGCCCCACCTGGATTTTGCTAAATGTTTCATATTTTCAAAGTACTAGTTTTAGGTAGACTCTGTGCCAAATATTAGACCGAACGGAGCCCATGCAAGGGCGCAGCAGCGCCTCAAACCCAAAATCCTGGAATCGAAAAACAATTATTTTCGTCGACTTTTTCGACTGTTATCACTCTTCCAGCACATGATTCTTATGTATTTTTTTGCGTAATTTTCGTTTCTGGCCCTTTTAAAGGCCTCCGATAAATTTTAAGGGGCCTTATGGCCCATTGTTGCCATTTTTGGCCCATTTTTAGGGGTTTTTTCCATTTAACACATTCAAAACTCAACTTAATCCAAAAACTGTGTACATTTTTGAAAAGTACGTAAAAAAATGAATAAAAAATGTTCAGTAAAATTTTTTCCTATGTTGCCAAATTTCCGAGAAAATTGGTCCCAAAGTGTCGAAAACGGCAAAAAATCGATAAATCGCCGCGTCTAAGGTTCAAGAAAGTGGAGTACATTTTTCATACTGTACCAGATAACAGCTCTTATCCATCCATACAAGTCCTGAAGCGTCAAAAATGCCAAAAATTGGATTAATCATCACGTCGGAGGTTCCAGGAAGTGAATTATGACATTCATGTGGATCGTGGGACACTTTCTTCACACATTTTCTGTTCTTCGGTATATTTGGCCTGTAGCAAGCATCTTGAGAACCAAGGATTATCTCGAGGTTACAGGAATAAAGAGGTGAACTGGAGTGAAGGATAAAGTAAAAGCACCTTGAGGGCCCGTTTTGTCACGTTCATCTGCGCCATTACATGTTCCTTGAGATGCATTGCAATTTTCCATTTTCGATACGTTATTTGTAGTGAAAAAAAACTCGAAATTCACTTCCTGGAACCTCCGACGTGATGATTAATCCAATTTTTGGCATTTTTGACGCTTCAGGACGATTTTTCTCGAAAATTTGGCAACGTAGGGAAAAGGTACAAATCACATTTCTATGTATTTTTTTACGTTCTTTCCGAAATTGTACACGGTTTCTAGATTAAATTAAGTTTCACACACGTAAACTTGAAAAAAACCCCTAAAAATTGGTGAAAATTGGCAACAATGGACCGTTAGGCCTTTTAAAACTCACAGGAAGCCATTTTTATGGCCAGATATGAAAAGTGCGTAGAAAAATACATATAGTACACACCCATAGAGGGTGACTAAGGTCGAAAAACATTCAAAAGAGCTGCCTTCAAGTATAAAAAGGCCGCTAAAATCGACATCTCGGTCAATTTTCACATCGTGGGAATCCAGGTACAACTATGATATTTTAGTATGTTGTATGGATGGATAAGAGCTGTTATCTGGTACAGTATGAAAAATGTACTCCACTTTCTTGAACCTTAGACGCGGCGATTTATCGATTTTTTGCCGTTTTCGACACTTTGGGACCAATTTTCTCGGAAATTTGGCAACATAGGAAAAAATTTTACTGAACATTTTTTATTCATTTTTTTACGTACTTTTCAAAAATGTACACAGTTTTTGGATTAAGTTGAGTTTTGAATGTGTTAAATGGAAAAAACCCCTAAAAATGGGCCAAAAATGGCAACAATGGGCCATAAGGCCCCTTAAAATTTATCGGAGGCCTTTAAAAGGGCCAGAAACGAAAATTACGCAAAAAAATACATAAGAATCATGTGCTGGAAGAGTGATAACAGTCGAAAAAGTCGACGAAAATAATTGTTTTTCGATTCCAGGATTTTGGGTTTGAGGCGCTGCTGCGCCCTTGCATGGGCTCCGTTCGGTCTAATATTTGGCACAGAGTCTACCTAAAACTAGTACTTTGAAAATATGAAACATTTAGCTAAATCCAGGTGGGGCCGGAAAAGGCCCAAAACGCAACTCCTCCTTTCCAGATTCTAGGGGGGGACCAAAAAAGGCCCTTATCGATACCCCTCCTTTTAAGTCAAGGAGTGGATTTCACAATTTTGATACACTCATCGTGATTTTTGGAAGGTTTTACCTTCGAAAAGTACATTCATTAATCTGTATCTCTTATGTACGACAGACCTTTTTCCGGGAATTCAGAGGGCCAACTGATTTCTGATGACACATCGGAGAAATTTGTCCTGCACGAATTCCGTATAAAAGAAGGATGACATTGTGCAAACTTGACCTTTAATTTTTTTAAAGATATAATTTTCTCTCTTTTTTATGTAAATTATTTAGGTGCTGAAGTTGTATGCATGGGAAACAAGCTTTGAAAAGCACATCCAGAAGATTCGAATGAAGGAGGTGAACACACTAAAACAACTCGCAATCCTAGGGTCAACAACTGCCTTCATCTGGTCTTGTGCACCACTTCTTGTAAGTTTCTTGACTTGAACCATTTACTATTCTAAGCACTCAACTTCCTGTCAGTCAGCCATTTACTTCAAATATGAAGTAGTTGATGCTTTTCACCAGAGTATCTCTACTCCGGTCTCCGGAATCTATCTTACTCATTGGAGTAAAATATCAAATAGAATTCATTGAATGTATAGGTTCCAATGAATATGCATCTCAAATAATATTAGACAAGGTTAAAAAGCGTTTAAATTTTTCCAGGTAGCACTGACAACATTTGGTGTTTATTTATTCATTGACGATGAGCACTCATTAGATGCAGAAAAGACTTTTGCAACAGTGGCGTTGTTCAATATTCTCAAGTTCCCACTTGTCATGTTGCCAAACATGATCTCCAATCTTGTCCAGGTAATGGATTCTTTTAGTCACTAAATCATTCTCATTGTAGTAACTGTACAAAAATTAAAGATTCACTGCATGGTTGAAATATGGGTGGGGTCTTCTCCTCTTCTACAGAAAATTACCCATAATTTAAACCCTACCAAATCTCAATGTATGGCCACAGTCATTAGAAACGCGAGAAGATGGATATTTGTGTAAGTTTATCCAGGTTATGCTCAAGAAGTATTTATTAAATATGATGTACTTAAATGAAAAGTAAGTTGTTGACTGATTTTGATACAGTGACTGACTCAGCTCGACCAAAACAAATTTGTTGCATATATTTGCCTGTAACAGAGGTATTTATCGACTGAAGTGGACCTAATTTTGGGATTTTTTCAATTTTGAATTTTGAATTCATCTTCTCGATTTAATCCCAATTTTATTTTTCCCTTTTCTTGCCTTTGTTTTTCAGACAATGGTTTCTGTTAGAAGATTAAATAAGTTTATGAACTCTGATGAATTGGACCCGAATTGTGTGACACATTCTGCCTCTGAAAGTAAGATTTTTTTTCTGAAACCATTAGAAATTATATTCTCAAATTTATCAATGAATTCTCAAACAGTAGCTCTATTAGTTGTATCGAAAATTCAAGGGACATCCATTTTTGAAAAATGTGTTATTGTCTACATAGTTTTGAAAAGCCCGTCTATCTGTTTGTATTTCCCTCCTATCACTATCTTTTTGTGTAAAATGAGCGTGTTGCAAACTTCAACCACAGCGAGGAGAAGAGTTCTCTCATATAGAAAATGGCTAAAAAATCACAATGAGTTCATCAGGAAAGTCTGATATACATTCCTAACTTCACAATATGCATTTTTTTAAGCTCCCCCTTTCAAAAACGATACTACAGCACAGTTGAACATTTCGTAAGAGGATTTGTTCCATCCAACCCTTGTGCACTGAGATGATACGTAATATTCAACATGGCCAATGCAACTGGCCAACACACTTGATAAGACAGGATTTTATCAACTGGCAGTTTTTTTACATTTTCCTTGCGTTGATAAAGGCCATGGTGCTTCCTTACAATTTACATGCGGAAGCATCAGCCTTGTTGAATATTTTATAGCTTTCCAGTGGGCAAGAATGGAGCTTTGAACAGCCTAGTGGAGTTGGAACGATTCTTCTTCCGAAACGTTCACCTGTGCTGTAGTATTGTTTTTGAAGCGAGAAGCTTTAAAAAACGCATATTTCTTACGCAGATTATGAAGTTAGGAGTGTACTTCAGACTTTTACGTGACTCATCATGATTTTTCAGCCATTTATAGTGAGAAACAACTCTTCTTGCTTTAACTGAAGTTTACAACTGGTCTATTCCTAGTATTCTTCTCAGAACATCTTTTAAATGCAAACTATTTTTGAAGGTATATTTTATGAGGTGTTTTTTTATTTACAGCTGTCTTAAATGATGCTGGTCTGAATCCCTTTTCACAAAGTAACAAATTTACATTGTGTTTTAAATGATGTTTGAAATCAAATAAAAAATGAAGACTTGGAATAAAATAAATATATTTGAAGAGAAAAGAAAAATGAAAAATAACGTTGGTTCAGTGGTCACTAATCTGATACTACAAATCCCCTTTAAAACTTTAAAATTGATTGGATGTATGTTTATAGAGGAGCCTCTGGTAATCGAAAAAGGAAATTTTGGATGGGGAACATCAGTGCCTGTCCTACATGATATAGATATCAAGATTTTTGACAAGTCTCTTGTCGCAGTCGTTGGAACTGTTGGTTGTGGAAAATCTTCACTACTTGCAGCATTTCTAGGTGAAATGGATCTCATCAGCGGAAGAGTGAACACAAAGGTTTGAAGACTAATTTTAAGTTATTTTCCTGTAAAATGACAGCTTTTCACCCTTACCTAGAACAAATTAAGCAAGAGAGGACCAATCCTTATTGGTGGAAAAAACTGAGCAAGGAATAGTTTTAAGCCCAACTTTCCAGATATTTTTTCGTGTCAACAATGTGAAGCTGAAAAAAAAAAATATTTATTCAAGGAAGAAAATAGAGGTTAATTTCTATTTTTTACATCTAGTCTTGTGGGAGAACAAAGCTTAAAACCTCTTTTTCTCAGAGGTAACAGATTGATAAGATCCTCTTGGAGCTGTCCGGGGCCCTCAGATTTCGGAACATTTGCCCGCTTTTCGCTTATCCTCAACTTCAATTCTTCATAATTCCCCAACTATTTATTTCCTCAGAAGCCACAATCACCTGTGAGGTACAAAAAATGACAGCCAATTCATAATAGATGTTCTTGGTTCAGACAAAAAATTGCAGTATTTTTGTTCACTCTGATTAAATAAATTTCTTCAATACGATAACTGAAAAAATACTTCAAACATAGCGTGAAAAATCAAATTGATGGATTTCCTCGCCAAGGATCTAAAAGTAGACTATTTCAAATAATTTTCAATGAAAACAGGGTCTTCATCTCAAAATTTTGAGAGTCTAAGAATTTGGGATTAGAAGGGTTCAAGAATGAGTAATCAATAGACGAGGTTTGAAGAAAATTCAGAGGAGGAGGGGGTGAAAATGTCGCTTTCGCAACAAGCTCTCAAGGCAATCAAATTTTATCAAATTATGGAAGATCAGAGTGTCTTCTATCGCATTTAAAATTTTCCTAATAGATCTGAAGTTCCTCCTCGTATTTCAAATTTCACATATTTTTAGCTCCATCTTCTCTGGTTTTTTAAATTTCTCGTCTTTTGAGAGGTTTAATTTAAACTTTTTAAGGTCAAATTCAAGGCATTTTTTTAAAAGTTTTATTTTGATTTTACAGGGTTCCATTGCATATGTTACTCAGCAAGCATGGATTCAAAATGCAACTCTTCGTGAAAACATTCTATTTGGGAAGGAGTATGATTACAAAACATACAATAAGGTCATCAAAGCATGTGCTTTGAGGAGTGATTTTGCGTTGTTGCCAGGTGGAGACCAAACAGAGATTGGTGAAAAAGTCAGTGTCGTTTATCTAACTTTTCAATAAATGTTCTGTAATTAAAAGTAGAAAAAATGTCTACTAGATAGCATTTAAAAAGAAATGGTATGCACACAATATTGCCTCAACATCATGACTATTTCCTTTTTTTAAAGGATGCAAATCTCATTTGGAAAGACCCTGTATTTCATGGTCCATCATTGATAGAATAAAATCATCTGATTGCACATTTTGGAACTAAAAACACTTCACTTTAAAATGTTTGAACCTCCAACACATGTCTAGTAGGACAATTCCTGAAAGTAAACCTATCTTCCTTTGATTACAGAAAAAAACCAGAATACCTTTAAATAAATTTATTGATCATATGTATCAACAAATGTGGATACCGAGTAAGCTTAGTCATACATTTGTTTGGCGGTCATCATGAGAACTTCCTCAAAATAAAATCTGAAATAATTAAAAATCATGGGATGCTTTTAAGCTGTCCAAGAGAAAAAATGGAGCTATTGAATGTTAACACTGTAAACATTAGTTAACCAAGGCAATGGTTCAGTTGCGCTGGTCAAGAATCGTGTTTTGATACCTGATCCTTGTGGATTCGCTAAAAATAATAAGATCTGTCCAAACCGCAACTTTCTACGTTCAATATTAACTGAGATATCGCCCTTTGAGGAGTCAGGTTTTTGACATCATCCACCACAGTAGTGACACCCTTGGTTTCTTCCACCTTGCTTTCATCAGTCAGTGTGACGCACACTTGCACCAGTTACTCAATGTAAAACTCGGATGAAAGTAAGATGGAAGAAACCGAAGGTGTCACTACCGCGGTGGATGACGTCATAAACCCGACTGTTCAAAGGTCGATATCTTGGCTAATATTGAATGTAGAAAGTTGTTGTTTGGACAGATCATATTATTTTTAACTGATCTACAAGAATCAAGCATCAAAACATGATTCTGTGATGAGTGCAACTGACCCATTGTATCCGAAGCAAGTTAATCTTCAAAACTTAGAGTGTTTTGTCCTCACAAGATCTTTTTTAGCTGTGTGTCACCTTTAGTGCGATGAGAGGTATGAATTAATAATTGAAAATATGTTTTTCTTGCAGGGTATAAATTTAAGTGGAGGACAAAAGCAACGAGTCAGTTTAGCTCGAGCTGTGTATAGTGATGCTGATGTATATTTTCTTGATGATCCTTTAAGTGCAGTGGATAGTCATGTGGGCAAGCACATTTTTGAGAATGTAATCGGACCTCAGGGACTTCTCAAGAATAAAGTGAGTTTTCTGTAGTTTTCATCAGGTTTTATGGATAGAATTAACTCAAAATAAGTTATCCTATTTCTTGATGATGGTGTCTAAGTTTCAAAGTTGTAACCATGGAGCAATCAATGCTTTTTTTACAGGGGTGCAGAAAGTTCTTCAGTGGTTGCTTTCACCAGTAAAACACAAATTTTCCTTTTGGCTGTCATACAGCGCGGTTTGACTGATTCTAGCAGTCAAGGTAATTTTGACCTAAAAATCAGGAAGTTCAAAGTAACTTCAACAAGAAAATAAGTGCAATCTAGATAATATCTACAGAAATTAGTGCAGCTTTAGTAATTTATGCAAAAATCAGTGTGTGAGCAGCAATTTATACATGTTTATCCTTATCAAAGCACTTGCAGAGTTCTAGCAAAAAGGATGCATTTCTAAAAACTTTCATTCGCTGACGCTAGTGATTTGAATTATTATCGCGGCCAATTAATGTCGGACCTGCCTGCATTACGTATGGTGCCCTCAACGTCGTAGGTATACTTCAAATGCTACACTGTTACACATTCGTTCCGATGTGCAAATTGGTCACACTGTGCCATCTGCAATTCACTGATCAGGCGATCAAGCACAATCTATATGCCTAATTTTTTATTTTAGAGTTAAGAGTTATTGCATTGGTTTTCGATGTTCTGTAAGACAATTGTATAAAAAAAAAATAGAATTTCTTTTATCCTTGTAGACAATTTAATGAAGCATGAATTTTATAGCAAAAAAATCATAAGGTATACGTTGCTCCCTTAGTTCTCTTTGTAGTTCATTCCCAAAATTAGAAATCTATTTTAAATTTAGCCCTTGATATCATTAAATGTAGGTTAACAGTGAGAAAAATTGATGCCTTTGGGTATTTTTATTCTTCCCATTTATGCTGCTCTTGTCTTACGATGTTTCCTCTCCTCTGTAGACACGGGTCCTTGTCACTCATGGATTGACCTATCTACCAGATGTGGATGAGATATATGTCTTGAAAAATGGAATGATATCAGAGAAAGGGACCTACAAACAGCTCATTGACAAGAAAGGCGCTTTTGCCGAGTTCATTCAAACCCACATGTTGGAGAGTGAAAATGATGATAAACCAGGTGACTATTATTCAGTTTAAATTAAAATGGAATGGAAGTAAAACATTTTGAATTCATTTAAGTGCACAAGCCTTTCAATGATTTAATAGTAATTTGAGACATTACATTCCATCACTATGCCATTGAAGAAAAAATTTTCCTTCTACATCAAGAAATTTTGAACTTCTCTCAAGAGGGTTTTTCTAAATGAAGGCAGTCACGGAAACTCTAAGAAACTCAGTAGAAGCTCTTGAATAGAAAGCTTTCTTGTTCCAATTACTAATAGAGTTTTGAATAGCACTCAAGAGCTAAAAAACCTTGTTATGCTGATGAAAATTCACTCACATGTTGACTTATTCAGTCATTATTATTACTTATTATTATTGTTACTTATTCAGGCCATAGGTCATATTTTAACCTATGTTAGTGGGCCAGTTATACAACATTGAAAAAAGACTGTATCTCTGTAGCACTTAGCTGAGTGAATAAATTTTAACTCTTCTTTTGTCCTTTTTAGTATTGACACGGGTATTGTTTAATGTTTTAGCAGAAGGAACGCAAGACATATCGCGACCGTCCTCTCCACTTGTGTATCAAAGAGTCCAAGATAGATCACGTCCCTCCTCTCCAGCCTTGTTACGTAAAAGAAGTCATAGTGCCAGTGAAAGAGGATCCACCTTGTCCTTACGGTAAGTCTTTATCATTCTTTTGTCTCTGATTACTTAAGTATACATCCAAAATTAATAATTCAACCATCTCTCCCCCCCCCTCCCAAAAAAATAATCAAGGTTTTTTGACTTTCTTCTCCTAAAATTTGATTTTCTATCAGGGGTGTTTGATTGAATTATCGATGTCACGCAGTTAGAACCATGATATAAATGCATTTTGTAAAAATGAAGTTTTGAAATCAAGGCTCTTTAGAGCTGTCAGAGTCTCTCTCTCTCTCTCTCCCTCTAAGTTTTGTTATGTTATAGGTTTGTTGTGAGGATCGCTAAACTAAACAGCACTTGAGAAGTATTTGTATGGGAACATAGGGTCATCAAAATTGGAAACTAAAGTTTCCTCCTTTAAAGAAGTTTTAGGAATTTACATTCTCTACAGTTTATCTCAAGAAGCAATATAATTATTATCGCATGAGCTAGTCACTTTTCCACCCTATTGTTGATTAGCTGTTGCACTGTTGAATTGCGTCTGCATTAGTATTAAAGTATAAAAGAGGTGGGTGGAAAGCAAAAACCGGTCGCTATCAATTAAGTACTTTATTGTGTCGATGAATCATCTTTCTTGCAACTAGACTGTGTATTCTCGATTATTGAAGTACTTTTATTGTCACACTTGTCTCTCTTTATGTTTAGGCAATTTTCGTACGAAGAAGGATCTAATTTTGTGGAGCAGGATGATGACAGGAGGAACAAGATAATTGACGAAGAAATAGCCATGACAGGAAATGTAAGTTTGAGAATTCCGTTTAATTTCTATCCTCTCTTTTGTCTTTTCTCTTTATTTTCGCATGTAAAAAACCAAGTGGTTATTTAGCGGTACAATACCGTCGAATGAAACGTTTTTTGGCGGTTAAACATTTTATTCAACGGTTCCGTACCGCCAAATAACGCTATCCTTTAAAAAATTTATTGGTGTGGTGTTTATTGGTGTTGATAAGTTGTACTGTCATATCTGTGCGAAAGACTTATCACTCTTTGACGCAACTCTCCATCGTAGGAATCTTTCTTTTGTGTTATGTATACTAGGCAAAGTTTAAAAGAAAACAAGAGAAAAGTAACAATAGTTAAGTTGGAGGAGTTTGCTCTTATATTTTCAATTAGAAGATAAATTCGCAACTTAAGGTGAGAAAACTAGGCCTTAGAAAAATGGGATTCGTTGAAAATCTTAAATTCTAGTGATTTTTCTGGTTTTCTTAAGTTCAGGGAAAGGAAATGAATTTTATGACATACTGGGGCCTCATAAGATGTAATGCAATCAGTGAAGTTACTATGTATGACTTTCCGATACGACTGAATTGAGAGCGGGTGACCCCTGTGTCATTTTTTTCCTATTGCTGAAGGCAGCAATGAAGCCGTTTGGCCGAGCAACCAGGAAAAACTGGTTGAAAGGAAAAAAGTGAAGACAGTGTACGTTAAGCCGATGATACTACAGTGAAGCAACAAAAAAAGACAGCCGTCAGGACGAGAAGTGAGAAAACGAGTAGTATTCTACGAAAGAGAATGAGAATAGGGGATGTATGAGGTTGTCAAGAGACATAGGCGGAGGCTCAGAAAATGGAGCTATATGATTGAAGTAGAACAAAAATCAAAGAAAGAAGGGAGAATAATAGGCCGGTATAAAACACTTTACCGCTGATCACTTTGCAAATGGTTTGCATGGTTCAGATTGATCAGGAAAGCATACTGTTGAACTCTAAAATTCTAGTAAGCTATAAAAAAAAAAGAGGATAGTTAAGAAAACTTCAAGGAATCCTGACTATGCTGAGAGAATATTCTACCTCAAAGCGTTGTGCTGTGAGCTGCACTCCGTTATCATGGCAGCCAAGCAGTGTTGATCAGCACTGCTGAACTTTTGGTAATTTTATGACGTAACTAGAATTGTATTTACTTCTTTGTTGCCCTTTGATCCCAAGTCATTTTGGCCTTAGTATCAAGAACATTCACTCCTCATTGTCTGTGATGATGGAAATTTTTAACAAGAGCATGACAGTTCTGTCCTCTTGAAGAAAAAAAAAAATCTGCATTTTACCAACAGTTTTTTGGGCCAAGTGAGGAAGCAGAACATAGTCTATGCCGCTTATTTGGTCTAGAATAGACCTAGAGCTGTATAATTGCTACAACAATGCCTCAGAAAGTGAAAGTCCGGAAGTCCAGAACATGGAATAAATCTTCAACCTGTAAAAATTACTGGTTTCACAGTAAATTCGATTCAGTCTGTGAATTGCCTCTTACAATTCTCATTTTGATTCGTGCATTGCAGCCCATAGGACATAGACATTCATATCCAACAAAATCAGCTCTAAAAATCACCATGTATAGTGGTGATATTTCTATCTTAATTTCCTCGTTCCTATTTTAAGTTTTGCCCATGGAAACATATTATAAATTTGTGCGGTTTTTGTGTGTGTAGATAAAATGGTCTGTCTTCTCCCATTACATGCGAGCAATGGGTTGGCTCTTTGTTTTCCTGGCATTTGCTTTTACCCTACTTTTCCAAGTTTGTGCCGTTGGGTCAAATCTTTGGCTGTCTATATGGACGTCTCGAAATAATACTCTACCAGATGGATCACAGGATCCAGAAGAAAGAAATTGGTTTCTTGAAGTCTACGCCATTCTAGGACTTTCCGCAGGTACATGATTTTTTTAAATCCTAGTAATATTCAAGTTCATAATATATTCCAAGATTTTGAAACCTCCCAGGGCATTGATGAAATAAAATTGGAAGTTTTGAGATAAAATTGGAATAAGTATTTTATGCTTCACTTCTGCATCAAATTTGCTGTATCAATTAGATGAAGAGTAGAACAAACAGGTTTCCATTGGAGAACATCAAAGAGAAATCATAACACAGCATGTATGCAAAATTCAGAATTTGACCAGCAACATTCAAATTTCATTGATACAAAGTGCAGTTTTTTAACAAGGTATCAGCCATTAATTTTTTAGGTATGGGTACGACCGAGGAACTTGCTGGCTGTCTATGCACATCTGATGATCGCTAACAAGCATGAAACCAGTAGTGGCGCTGACAACAGACCTGATTTCTTTGCCCACACCCAACTCTCCTCAATTGAGTTTCTCGGTTGTGTAAAAAAAAGTTCATACCTAAAAAATTTACGACTGAGACCTCGTTAAATAACTGCATTTTTTATGAATGACAGTTAAAATCAAATTTTTGGTTCATTGATAGTCTGTAATGGGTCTCTTTTATGCTGTCGGAGATTAAGCATTTTTTGTTTTTAATCAAAATTGAATGCTAAAAGTTGTCGGAGTCAAACTAAGCATTTCTTGTTCATGATTTAAAATTAAAAGTTGTTGGAGCAAAATTTAAGTTGAGTAATGTTGGAAAAGTGTTGATTTCCCACAAAAAAAATAAAAAAAAATTTGAAAAAATATAAAAAAAGAAAAACAAGAAAGAGAAATTTTTTTTTAAAAAATAAATATAAAAACTTGACATCCAAGTCATTGAACTTGGACGTCTCATAACTCTTTTTGTACTCACCTGCACCTAGCTTGAAATCCCTCGTTCAGCTTCAAAGCTTTGTATGTGTGCTGTAGATTACTTCTTGCTCTCTTTTATGATAATCACAGATAATTTAATGATGAATTAACAATGTTGAAAGAGGAAGAAACTATACACGTTTGTCATCCTATTTTCAGTATAGAAATATCAAGCATTTCAACTTTTGGGGATTCTGGTTTCATACCTAATTCCTGTTTTTTTGGAGTGATTTTATTTATTTATTTGTCGTATTTTTTAGGTCTGTGTGCAATTGTAGCTGATCTTGCACCAAGAATTGGGTGTGTGAAAGCAAGTCGGGCTCTTCATGGTTACCTATTACATGGTATCTTGAGAGCTCCTCTCACATTCACAGACACAACCCCTATTGGACGAATCCTTTCCCGCTTCTCAAAAGATGTAGACACTATGGATAATAAATTACCCATGGAAATATCTGACACTCTCTATTGTGTTATGGAGGTAAGAATTTTCAGTGACTCTGTAAAAATTAGTCAAAATCAGTATCTGTATTATCAAACTAAAGAAAAGTTTCGATTCATCAGTCATGCAATTAACTGGGTTCTTCCACGTTCCTGCCATTTTTTCACAAATTCAAAGTTAAATTTCTCCAGATTAATCGGATTCTTAATGGATATTGTACCGGAATTTTTTTTGCAGTTTGGTGGTAGAATTTCATGTCAAACTAGATTTTTCATCAATCTCAAAACAGGTCCTCCGAAGTTGAGGAGGCTAATATGTGTCACAACTTGTTAGACAATAATGTAAAATAGTTGTTTCTAGCCCTTAAGAACTATTTTTGACCATTTACATTGTTGCCAAACTCACTCAAGTATACAATAAAATATACACTAGTTTCCTTCCAGGCTTGAGTAATTTTGGTAACAGTGCAAATGGTCCAAAATAGTTCTTAAGGGCTAGAAAAAACTATTTTACATTATTGTCTAACAAGTTTTGACACAAATTAGCCTCCTCAACTTTGGAAGACCTGTTTTTAGATTGATGAAAAATTGTCAAATACGATCATTTTGCTGCGCGCAGCGCCTCAAAACCAGCTTTGCTATAACCTACCTTACCCCCATCTTTGGGTCAAAAGTGAAATTTTCTTGTTCCAAATAGGCTTTTAGACGTCTGCGTAAGAGATGGTCAGGTTTGAAATCATTTAGGCATATTTTATACCCAAGAAACGCAGTTCTGTGTTTCGGCCTATTATTTCTCTGCCTATATTTTTCAATTTTTTAAAAACTTGAAACTCCATGCAAAAACCTCTTCTTGATTCCAGGTGATAGGGGTCTTGTTCATTATCACCTATGCCACACCTCCATTTTTATGGTGCATTGTGCCTCTAGTTATACTCTACTACATTCTTCAGGTAAGTCTGTTCCGTATTTTTATACAGCTAGAGGTTACTGCGGCTGTTCCAAAATTCTTGACACTGGTGTTACAAAATGTTTCTATTTAATCAAAGTTAAGCTCAGCTCATAAAGTCAAAATAAAGTTCATACAAAGTCGAGAGAGCGTAAAAAGAAAAGGAAAAAAGTTCCCCCTACCCCTTTGATTCTCTCATTGGTTCAAAGAAGATTTCTCTTTTTTAGAAGTATTCCTTGAAAACTACTTTCTCGGCCCCTTTTTTTGAATTTCTTTCACATAAAGTAATGAAAGAACATAAAGCAAGGTTTCAAAACCTTTTCAAAGCATTGTTTAATAGCAGATGTAATTATGGCAATAAAATCATTAGTGGAGGGAAGATAAACTGTAAGAAAATTTTGCCAAGTCCTCATATTACATAATCTTTCACTATTATGTGCAATGGTGCTATTATTTATCAGTGATGTGAGTTCTTATTTCGTAAAATTGTCTCTCGAATAACACAGAACTGAACTACAGTGTATAAATCAAGCATTCTTGTTGATTTGATGAAATTCATGATTTCATGAAATTCGTCGAAAAAATCGTTTTTTGACTCTTCTTAAATCAGTGGTCATGAAATTTTAAAGCTCACTCTGGAATGTAGCCACTAAATTACTAAACTAAATAAGCTTGATTTGCTCAGCAGCTGCTCTGCAACTGATCATTTTGTACTCATAGTATTCATAATTTTTTTTTCTGTTTCCACCAGAGGTTTTACACGGCCACATCACGACAGCTACAAAGATTAGAGTCCATTTCGCGGTCTCCAATTTTTTCCCACTTCAGTGAAACTGTTGCAGGTAAGATGCTCCTTTACATCATTGAAGGGATGATGCATTGTTTACGGAGATAATGGTTTGTGTCAGAGACACAAAAAGGGGGTTAGTGGCATAGAGAAAAAAAAAGGAGGTGTTTGCATTTCGGGCATCTTGGAATTTTTTGATGATTTGATGACGTAGGTCTGTACAGCGACGTCCCCTTCACGCTAAACGTCGCTGTACCGACCTACGTCATCAAATCATCAAAAAATTCCAAGATGCCCGAAATGCAAACACCTCCTTTTTTTTCTCTATGGGTTAGTGGGCATCAACTAAGCTTTTTTACGCCCCACACTTTTGGGTTAATGGCTGCAGCGTATCCCGGTTTGTGTTCAGCCCTATCTGGCAGGTGTGGAATGCAAAAAAGTCAGGTGATGTCAATTCACTGATTTGCCTTGTAGCTCCAATGCAAACTCTTTTTTTCCGTGTTAGGTAAATTGTTTTTTTCGTGTATTACAAATAAATTTTCCTGCTCAGCTTCAAAATTCCTTAAGTCTCTCCTTTGAAAATGAACAAGGTAAAGATCACTCAATCAATCATAGTTTGTAAAAAAGAGTTCAAATGAATGCTTATTCTACTCCTTATATGGAAAATTTCCCTTTAAGCCAGCGAAACTTTCAGTTGATGCATGAGCTTCCTTTATACGAGCACATTCAATGCAAAACTATCAATATAAGTTACAAAATATGAACTCAACTAAATCGAAAAAAGACAGTTCATACAACTTTTTGATTCTAATGAATACCTCATCTAATCTGGTTGAATTGGGATCTGAAAAGTGTGCCTTCATCTGAACCCTGGTTGGAAGGGTATCTCACAATGAAGGCTATAGAAAAGTGCTTTTCGGAAAAGCCAAATTCTCTTCAAATCGCATTAAGCTCAGGTTCTTGTGTTTGCACGTTATTTCAATGCGAATCTTAAGATACGGCATGCTTTCCTATCTGGATAGGTTCAAACCTTTTCCGAGGTGAATATGTGCATTGCAACAGTGTTCATTTGAAGGTTTTCAATACGCATCTCTTGATTCAGATCGTGAAAGACACATTCAATTTGTATTGAAAGTCTTGTATAAACGTGAGTAGTGCTTTTTATTTCATCTTTTTTTGAATGTCTACAACTGAGCTCATTGAAATGCATAAACTCTTTGTAGAAAAAGCAGCGCCTAGTTAATTTCTTTGGCTCCAATTCTTTGTTAAAGCTCAAGAGAGAAAAAATATTTTATTTCATGTTATCCAGGTATAATTTTGTAAGCTTCATTTTAAGTCGATTTTTTTAGGAGCTCAAGTTATCAGAGCATACGGGGCTGTAAACCGATTTATTCAAGAATATGAGAAGAGAATGGATGCCAACCAAATCTGTTTCCATCCAACTGTGATATCAATCAGGTTATCTTCGTTCCTCACCATTTATTTTATACATAGAATTTTTCTTTTTTTTCCCATTTGTTTCAAATTAAGTTTTCACTGTAGTTATTTTCAAGTTAAGTTTTAACTCTAGGAATGTCGATTTCATAAACTACTTTACCGTAGAAATTTCGTAAAAATGGTAAATTGCCAAAGACCAACTTAGAGTGCTGCACCATATATATTTAATGTGATATGGGCAGCAAGAACATCATTCATAAAGGCTTTACTTTTATTCCGATGAAGCATTCTCAAAAGTTTGAGATGACTGTCGGTAATGTGTATTTTTTTTTATCAAGAGCTTTAATTGTCAGGGAGCTGTGAGAAAATATTGTTTAATCTTCCTTAGTGGGATGTTTCTCCTCTGAAATCCTCACCAAAAATTTAGTCCTGCTTCTGATATTTGATTTTTTTTTTTCACTCTGGAGGAAAGGAAGAAAAGTGAAAGAGTTTTGCCAGGAGTTCATAAAATTAAAAACTTTTTAGACCAATTCAGTCTCAAATTTACTCTCATTTACATCTCATACGATTGTTTGTTTTTTTCATTGATTTTTAGATGGCTGTCAGTTCGATTAGAAACTATCGGTAACTTGATAATATTTTGTGCTGCCTTTTTTGCTGTTTTAGCGCGAGGCAGCTTATCAGCTGGTCTTGTCGGCTTGTCTGTTAGCTACGCCCTTCAGGTATTTTTTTTTTTCCATCTGTCCCCTTTTTCATTTGTCCATTTTTGATAATCTGAATAGAGTTAAAATTTAAATTTTTTGTCTCGTTATATTTTTGCTATGAGAGTTTTTTCAAGAAAACATGGTGAGCCTCTATTTCGAACACTTATGAAATTTATCACCATTTGTAAACCTTCAATCTACTTTAGGTAATACTGTTTTTTAATGTATTTATGGACGTAAATCTTCTAATTTGATGAAATTAAGTAATTTTTCTTTGACAATTTTCTTCGTAGGTAACTGGAGCATTGAATTGGTTTGTTCGTATGGCATCAAGTGTTGAAACAGATGTTGTTGCAATTGAGCGTGTGAAAGAGTACACTGAAATCCAAGAGGTACTTGAATTTATTTTATTTTATTTTATTTTTTATCTTATTTTTGCGGCTGAAATTGGCAGAGTTTAAAAAAAAAAAAAAAAAATCCATCAGTTTGAATGTACATAATTTGTGCTCAATGATTCTCAGCCATTAGTTACGTCACCGGATGCATGTCTTGCTGAAAGAAAACTGTTAATTGCCTGTATTGAAAATTACTTGAGGAGATATTTTCCTATATCTTTTGAAACTCTTTTTTGGGTGGGGATCGGAACATTTCCATAGAATGTTATGGATGCGTATCAGAACAAAGACATAATTATAACAAGCATCAATGTATGCTTGAACTCAAATTCAGGTTCATGCCGTATGTTTTAAGGCAATAGTGCTATTTTAAAGATATTGTTAGGTTGTGCAAACTGTAACAAATGATAACTCAACTAAGGTACCTACCGTGTCTTTTCTGTCAAGATTTTTCAGGTGAAAGTTTGATTTTTTTACAGGAAGCAAAATGGGATGTGCCAGAAACATTGCCTCCAGCTAAGTGGCCCCAAAAAGGAAATATTGTGTTTGAAAATTTCAAAGTTCGTTACAGGAGTGAATTGGATTTGGTTCTGAAAGGGTTGAATTTCTCTGTCAATGAAAGAGAAAAGGTACGTGTTACTTTATTACTTGATTCTGCGTTTTCCTTTAAACATTCTTTGATGATCCTTCAAATCATCTTCGAAAAATTTCCCCCTTCCAGTTTTAATTTGCTCCTAACTTGAGTCTTGGTTTTTACAGATTTTATTGATTTGAGACGTAATTAGAAAATATTTAGTTTTAAACCAGATACATCCAGAAAAAATTAATGCGCTTCCAAGATCATTTGGATAGACTAGAAGTGGAATTGTCTGCAGTCCAATACGTGAACGAGTATAGAGAGTTTTACATCAAAGTACAAATTCTTGGAGCCATGAGGCTAGGAGCTACTGTTCCTATGAAAGGATCATTCGTTCAGAAGCTCATAGATCCCTGGACTTGAAAGCATTTTCACTTCAGACCTCTCTCTGTTTGCTGAGTAAAAATTCAGAAATCCTGGCGGTGGAGTGGGTTCCACATTTAAAAATACCGCTAATGTTTTGTATCATACTCCGGAGATGAGCTTTCAGATTATTCTGGAGGATGGTGAAAGTATTTTACTTAACGACCCTTTTAATTATGCTGTCACATTAAAGTGAGAAAATTTGGTCTGCGACATCATAGGTGGACAGAAGTAGTAATGTTTTTCACCGTGCACCACATTCACATCGTCAATGCTGATGATCACTGGTCTACATGCAAAAAGAATGCTCAGTACCAGATACGTTACAGAATTCAATGAAAATCCAAAAAACCTTTTCTCAAAACACTATTTTTAGATTTGGGTCCTTTTTCGGAGAAGCTCCTAAATTTTGTTTTCCATTGTTTTGTCTTTCATTTGGAGGAAATCATTTTTTATCAATTGATCCCTTGGAGCTAAGAATTAAATATCTGAGACTTTTCCTGTACAACCATGCTGACATCTTAATTCTTCCAATCTGAGACCTTTTCGTCTTCCTGTAGGTCGGCATTGTGGGACGCACTGGTGCTGGAAAATCCTCATTGACCCTTGCTTTGTTCCGCATCATTGAAGCAGCAGAAGGAGCCATCTATATAGATGGTATTGATATTTCTACTCTTGGACTCCACACACTCAGATCTAGACTGACCGTTATCCCACAAGTAAGATATATGTCCCTTTTACCCAAATAAGAGTCATTTCATTCGCATAGGTACTTACCTGTTGTGTATTGTATATTTCAGTCCTATTCTATACGGAGAGTAACTAGGATAATTCAACCGGTACTTGAACCACCAGATTGCACTATGGGTATCATATTGTGCGACAGACTGCACACATGATTTTAGTGACAAGTTTGGTTATGCGGGGTTGAGTTAGATTTGGTTCTAGAGCATTCCAAGCCAAAGTGAACTCACTCTGAGTGATTCCGACCACCTTTGCCAGGTTTTTTTCTGTGTTATTTCAGGTCAGTTGCAGTTCGGAACCACAAGGGCGAATAGGGAATCGACCCCAAAAAATCTGAAGACAGGCTCGAAGCCCCTTTTAGGGCCTATTTTTGCCACCATGATTTCTCTTTTAAAGACTTAAATCAGTTCCTTTTTCTCCTTTCTTTTGTTCTAAGGATCCAGTTCTTTTCTCTGGGAGCTTGAGGATGAATCTAGATCCGCTAGGAGTCTACTCTGATACAAAGATATGGCATGCATTAGAGTTGTCTCACTTGAAGGAGTTTGTGAAGTCCCAAGCAGCAGGTTTGCAGCATGAAATAGCTGAAGGTGGTGAAAACCTCAGGTAAAATTACAGTCATTAGAGATTTTAAATCCATGTAGGGTGCGTTTTTCCTATTTTCTACTGTAGTTGATAACTAAGGCACTGCCTCCAAATTATTTTCTGTAAACTACCACAAACTATATTGCATATAGATTTCCCTTAAATTCTGTCCTTGGTTTTGGTTGCTTTAAGTTCAATTATTTTTCAACATCAAAAATTAGGTCAATCTTTTCTGTCTCATTTTTTCTTCCAGTTTTTGTCCAATTATAACAAATATAAGATACTGTCAAATCGGAAACATTCACGAAAAAAAAAAAATAAATAAATAAATAAATAAATAAGAACACTTGGTAACAATATTCAAACAACATTTTTTTCTCTTCTTCAAAATTTCTTCAAAATGAGCATTATTTTTATTATGAAGAGCTTTTGCAAATTGGATGTACACATAATTTACCACACCAGTCATTGTCTTCAGTGATGTACCTTTACTTTGTCTTAGACACTTTAATTAACTTAAAAACTTTCATACCAAGACAACAGATTTTTTGGCGAGTGTGAACGTCGGTATTTTCTAAAAAATCAGGAAACCCGAAACACATCAGCAGTTGTCTTCCTGATTAGTCATGAGCAGTTGTATTGTTGTATTGAAGAGCAAATCTCTTGGAGAGAAAATATCTACAAAATGGGATTTTCACTTGGAAAGAAAAAATTGCCTGATTTTTCAGAGAAACAATTGCACCCTGGTCAAAAATTCAATTATCCATATAACTCAAGCTTTTTTAACATGTTGTATTGCAAGTCAGCAGTTGGAAGTTCTTAATCTCTTCAATTTTTATTGAATGTTTCAGTGTTGGTCAAAGGCAACTCATTTGTTTAGCCCGGGCACTCTTACGAAAAACTAAAGTACTTATCTTGGACGAAGCAACAGCAGCTGTTGATGTAGAGACAGACGATCTTATCCAAACCACCATCCGTCAGGAGTTCAGCGACTGCACAATATTGACGATTGCTCATCGGTTAAACACAATTATGGATTCCGACAGGTATGCATGTTCAAAGGACAATACAATTCAAGCAGTCTAGATCAGCTGAATTTTCTAAAATGAACTGTTTCTGTCTGAATCCGTGAAAGTATTAAGTTTCAATGGGCAAAGTGTTCATTTTGAATCATGTGCACCTGCGTCTGCTGCCTTTTTCTCACCCTTGCAGGAATTGAATATACCTGACGTTCTCTGATGCAGAGGCATAAGAGTCTTGGTTCTTGGGAAAAGTTGAATGTTTGGAAATAAAGAATGTGAATAGAGCCTCAGCCGGTAACCTTGAGCCATGACCGTGACCATGACCAAGGGTTGAAGTGGGAAATCCTGGAGACGAGAACTCTCTCAGATATTTTCAGATAATATTCATTATCTTGGCAAGATTCGGTAACTTTGAAAGTGGTCAAAATTTTCATCAAATATATGTCACCCAGAGAAAAAAAGTTAAAGTTTTTAAATAATATTCCTGATGAGTTTTCTATTGAAAAATAGAGAACCTAAGATAAGAAATTTACAATGTTACAGGTTTAAATGTGTGTTCAGGTTTAATCACGAGTTTACACAGTGTGCAAAGTACAAAGTTTGTGAACCTCACAATTTCTTTAGAGTGAAATGAATTGTGATGTAGAGTACTCTCTTAATTACCTCCTGTATAATCCCGAATATTTACTGGCAATGAAATACCCAGGTATTTTCCAACACAGGCCAACCAGTTTTTCTAAATGGACAAAATTCTATCGCAAATGGTAAATTTTTGGCAAGCAAGGAAAACAAAGTTGTGTAAATTAAGTATGTGTATAACTGTAAAACCACAATGTGTTCAAAGATTCTTTCCCATCACATTTTAAAACTAAAGTGAATACGGCCGGCCCTAAGTGTGCTGGTTAAAATCTTTGTACAGGAGTCATTGTATTGCTTTTATCGAGTATGCAGAGAGTAACATTTACATTTTCACACATTCCGTTTACAAACTAATCAGTCAGAACATGTGCCAACAAGAAATTTACATGTGCTGCAGATAACAAGATGGTCTTTCCATTATCACTATTCATTGCGTATCGGTAGAACCTCTGGCTGTATAATAGCATGAATTCAAAAACCTAGTAAAGAATTCAAGAAAAATCAAATCTAACCTGGATTTCTTCTTATTTCTACAGAGTTCTGGTATTGGATCACGGTCTAATAATGGAGTACGACTCTCCATTAAACCTTCTCAAGAATCCAGCGTCCCTCTTCCACTCACTCGTTAAAGATGCAGGCTTGGATGTAGAAACCATTCTCTCCACCCAAAGCATGAATGGAAGACAACTGGTGGTCTGAGCATTGACTAATATAATATGTTTTCACCAATTCCATCACAAGACACTATCCCGATATTTTTTATAATTTTGGTACGGAACAAATTTTACAATTTTGAATACAAGTAAAAACTTATCAAGGTTTTGAAAATATTTGGAAAGTTAAGTGAGCATGAAGCAGTACATCACATTTAGCAAGAAAAAACCAGAGCTATTACAGTGTTGTAAAAATGTTGCTTTTTCATAATTATCTTAAAAATCTCTCATAATATCAAATAGTTTTTGCTTCCTACCAAAAATGTATTAATTTTAAAAAGAAATAATGTGTATATTGTAATACTATATGTAAATTAAGTATTTTTCAAAGAAAGGGAGAAGTTGTACAATTTTGAAAATACTGTAATCCTGCTGGTTCCTTTGTGCTAAATGCGATCCAATTAGCCCTTGATTTTTCACCGATTTCAATGAACTGACCAGGGCAGCAATAGACATGAGTGTTTTCTGACCATTGGAAATTATTAGATAATTTATGTCCGGGATACAGAATGTTCTCAATCACGCAATCAGCCGTTTGCGTAAGAATTGGGGAAGGCCGTGGAAGACTGTGAAAATTTGTAAAAATTTGTGCGATATATTTAATAATGGGAAGAGTGACAACAGGGGGGGGGGGGGGAGGCGTAGAAAACTTGTTTTCAAGTTGACTATCCCAAGTCATATGTACTTTTGCCCCTTTGTTTTTCGTTTTCGTTCGTTTTATCTATAATTTTACACATTCCAATTTAAATAGATCTTGATGTCATGATATCTCATGTAGTTCGCTGAAGTAGAGGGCTCTCAGTTGTAAAAATGTCTAAAAATTAGTAGAATTTTTAGGTATAGAATCCATCAAAATTTTAGTATTTGCATCCCTACCGTATTATTAATCTTCTTCTCATTTTGGGCAAGTTTTTCATCAGTAAACTTGGATAGAAAAATTGGTGAATTTTACATCACAAATGGTGAGTTGATTTAGTTGTACGAGTATCATGAATTCAAAGCATCGCTCTCAATGATTATGTTGTATAAAGGACAGCTCAATCTTTTTTTTTGTATACAGCAAACATACGAATAGCAGAAAATTTGACATGTTGTCATGCTGTCTCTGCTACTTTTGAGTTAGTACAAAGGAAGACAATATTCCGACATTTTTTGTAATTTTATCTTCAGCTTGATATTCTTTCTTTTCTGTTATTAAGTCACTCTTTTCAAGTGTAAGTACAAATTTCAATATTTTTTGATTGCAAAGTACATAATACTGTCTTATTAAGGCATTACCCAATAGGTTATATGTATGAAAAAAAAAAGAGAAGAAGAAAAATTGATCTTTCCTGTCAGTCACAAATCCTCCCAGAGTTTTGCTTATCATTCATATTTTCTGTTTTGTAGCCAGAAAATTTCTTTCTCTCAAACCTATAAAAAAATCGTAAAAAAACTTCTAAATCATAAAAATTTTTATGAAGTGAACAGAAAATCTGTTAAAATATCCAAATTAGAAAACTCTTCTTTGGCTTTTGTGTCCTAATGACACTTCATATTTTTAAGGTTTCTTAATTAGTCTATCTCAGTGAATTCTTAAATATTTTAATAAATTTTTATCGTTTTATAATTTGCGTACTTTGTGCTATTACTTTGTATTTCATATTAATGTAAAGGTTTTTAAAATTCTAAAGTTTTTATACTAATTTTTTACTTCCAACCTTTTCCTGCAACTTTTATGCACAGAAAACCTAAGGAGAGTTTTTCAGATTATTTCCCTTTGCAGCAAATTTTAATAGGTTTTTTTTAAATCCAGCTGTAACAGTCACTTTTAGTAGGGTTATAATCGCTGTAATATTCATGAGTTTCTCAGACGTCTTATTAATTTGTGACTTTTCCTTCTTCATACATTTTGTAATTAATGTCTCTTTTCATCAGGTCTGTACACTGCTTTTCAATTCTGTTGAATTTCATTGATTTTTATGAGTGGCGTGCAGCTTTTAAAAGATTTTTAATTTCTATCTTTCACGAATTTGGTGTTCAGATTTTTTTTACAAAAGTCAGACCAAATTAAGATTTCATCCATTCAGGATTGAAAAATGTATCTGATTAATGCTGAGAAAGCAATGCACAAGGAAGGAATTTTTTTAAATCTTAAGTTTGCTCCCCCCTCCTCCCCAGGAATTCTTAAAAATTTCAGGATTAAAACTAATTCAGCGTTAGAAGAGGCACACTTTCAGTTTTCTAATGAGTAATTATTTTATTTTAGTTTTTAAATCAGGGTTACACCTTTTTACTTTTGATGCCTCCAACCGTCCTCTTTTCCAGGCCTTTAATTGGATGTATTTTTGCCAAACGGAACTATGTGCATTAGGAAGTGAGCCCTGTTATGCATATATTTTCATGGGTCTCAGGGCTCATGTCTTAATGCACACAGTTCCGTTTGGCAGAAATACGTCCAATTAGTCAAAAATTAGACCAATAAAGAGAAAATAAGTTGGATTACCCCCAGCTCTTCATTAGGATGTTATGATCGCACTGTTAAGATGTCACTGATTTTCTTTGGAAATTCTTCTTAAAGCCCATTCTCAGCTGTGTGACAAGCTAGATTCTGTAAAGAATTAATCTTTTAAACCTGCCCATTTAAAAAAAATTAGAGGTTATGAAGAATGTATGATACTAGGATTTTCATGGTGTTCTGTTTTAAACACCATCAAAGAATTTTAACCCTTTGAGAGCTGAAAGTACACTTACTTTAATGCTGGTCTTGTTTTATCTACCTTCAGTTTTGACATTGTCTGAAAAAGTGAACAGGTTTATTAGTGCTCGCACGTGCACTCCAAATGCCATGGAAACCCGGAAATCACTAATCAGGCTTAAGGAGATGTGAATGAGCAGCCTAAGCCAAATATCGATGGCCAAAATGCAATTTCACACATCTTTTTCGCAGCTTTTCAAAATTTCCGCTCCCATTCTATTTTTTCAAAGAGAAACAAGCCTCCTTAATAGCTTGAAATTTATTCATAATGTTCACTAACAGAGAAGAAAAATCAAGGAAATTTTCAAAAAATTACGTTAATTAGTTTTTCTAAGATAAAATAAAGTATGACAGAAAGTCTGCAATGTCAGAAATGGAGGCACCTACATGGTTTCGCAAGTTGGCTATTGTTTCGAATTTGGCTTTTTTGTTCATCTATTTAGAGGCTCAATCCTCAATAGCATCGCATCTTTAGCTTGTGGGATGTAATTTAGTGTTATTTTTAACTCAGTATTAACATAATTTTTGACTGGGTTTATAGTCAGTGTTCAGTGTTTGTAAAACGTAAAATTTTCTCCCTCTCAGCATAGAGGTAAAATAAAAGATTAAGTACGTCTTTTATGTATTTCTTTTTATTGCTAGAATAAGTATGCCCAGACTGGATCATCTAGCAATTTGACCAAAAAGAAACAACAATTAAGGTGTAGAGGGTGGGCTATGAACTATCTCTTCCGTGAGTCAATCATGAGTTTTTAAGCTAGGGATATCATGAACAATTTTTATGACATCCCCTCTCAGAGACATGACTTAAGCAATGAATGTGTTCTGTTTCTTTTACAATTGTCTCAAAAACATAATATTTTGGTCCTTAAGGCAAGAAATACTGAAAAGCTCTCAGTTGCTCCATTATTGAAAAAGATCTATATCCTTCTGTAAAATGTGACCTAAGCTAAACTTTTCTTATTACATTATGTGTTGATTTTGCATGATAGTGAAAAAATTATAGAATTATAGTGTTAATGCAACGTCTCTCTCTCTCACTGATTTATTAATTTGCAAAGATTGGAAGTTGTAATTCATTACCAATAGAAAACATTTGTAGATCCTAGATCCTCGTTCTGGCCAATTTTTTATATTTATTCATTATGTAAACAAATTCTGGGATGACAACCATGACTTATAGACTCAATGATCCTCCCTCGTAATTTTTAAAAGTTTTTTATGTACTTTGCTTTAACACTAAATGTAAGTCATGCAATTGACAAAAACAATCCATTAACACATTAACTGCCTTGTTGGTGCCTAGAGACCGGCACTTTCGGAAGCCATTCTAAGATAATTTCCGCTGAATGGAGAAAGCACTCTGTCATCGCATATCTGAACCTCACATTACACCGCATATGAGAGAGATGATACTACTGTTGCTTCAGAGATATATCAGATATCTGCGAAAAACTTCCTGCTAATCAAAAGACCAACACCGGCAGTTAAATTGTCAAATCCTCCTTGAATGCAGCTACTTTCATAATTTTCCATTTTTGAAACCAAATTTTCAAGCATCTTATTTCTTACAAGTATTTAAAAACGACATTGTTTTTGTTTTACAAGTATCAAACTAATTTAAGAAGTAAAAACATTTGCATCCACCATGCCCAGATTTTTTGTAAATTTCATTTCGATAATCAGTGCTGGCAGGTCTTAAGGGTATTAGGGGTATTCACCTCTGTAAGATTCTCAAGAAGGCTTTTAGCCATCACATTCTTGAAGTTCTATTCACAGTCTTTCCTACCCTTTATTCTGTTGTCGCACTCAAATTTCTAGTCGGCGCGCCGTTTTTTTTGTAATCCATGCATTACATTGCCTGTAAATATTCCGTATATCTAGCTATTCATGTAAATTTACCAGTAAGTTTGGAATGTGCCTATGTTTTATTTTTGTATGCTGTGATCTACATTTCTGGTTTGTACATAAGTAGGTTAAGTTTTCATTGTTTTTTAATCAAAGTCTTTACCATTGCCAGCTTTTATGTTTATCTTCTGTTAGAACTATAGCTTTACTTTTAGGAGTAATCCGAATGATGAGTGAATTTCAGCAGGATTAGAACTTTTTGTGTCCCAGCAGCAAAGTAAAATGTATTTTTGTAAATCCTGTGGCAGCAGATGGAGAGGGAAGGTAATTAGTTGTTTCAGGAACCAAGGACAGCAATGCAGTGAGCAAATTTCATTTCGTCACTGTTATCGGATGATGGATGTCAGGCAATCAGAATGTATCTTTAATAGTCGATCACAATCAACAACAATGAGCAAGCATGTTGGTGCACAGGTTTTTTGGTTACCCCTCCCCCAAGGTAGAGTAACCAAATGCGGAACTGAATACAAAATAGCTCGTCACTAAACTCTGTCATGTACTTCATTGCTCCATTCACTTTTTCTGTACCAGAGGAATTTAATTTTGGTTACCTATTATTTTTGTAACCAAATGATTTTTTGTCTGATGATTTTGTAGTCGGTGACGCTTGGCTGCAAAAAAAAAAATTCGCTCAGTACTTCCTAGATCAGATACATAATAAGGATGAAAACTCTCATATATAAATGAATGAATGAATACCTTTCATCTTCTCTCAAAAAAGCTAAGGTGCAGGCAAAGAAAAGAGACCTCTAGTCTTATCTCAAATATACATTAAGTTAAAGTTCGTTCATCACTTTTAAATTGTATTCACATCATAAGTTCTTCCATTTTTTAAAGTTTTTTTTGTTTTTGTTTTTTTTTTTTAGTAAAAAATTATTCCGCGTGCACTTATTTAGTGCAAAAAAGAAACCCTAATCAAGCCAGCATTGTCTTTTAGTATTACATTTCTTTGATTTTAATGATGATTATTCCTTTATTTTTTTGACTACTTTGAATCAAGAATAAGAATGAAAAATTAAGGAGTTATTTCTAAATTATTCTCTCCAATTGCTTGAAGCCCGCAAATTCGTGTATGCTGTTAAGTAAGAATCATCCACAAAATAAAAAATGTTAATAAGCTCAAATGCTAGCATAATAGCATTAATGAGTTTTATCTGATGTGGCAATCTATTACTCGTGGTATAATATTGCAAACATGCCCAAAAATGCTTTGTCTAATCTTGAGACATTTTTTCACATTCTCGTGATGGCCTCTTCTATTGAATGAGTTTATTATTTTTCCGTTGACATCAGGAGCTGACAGCAGTTGGAGATTCGGATGGACTTGACCATATTTGAACATAATTATGCTAAACAGAACTATGTAAAAATGAATAAAATGAAAAGGACTTGTGTAAACAGGATTTGCATGATACATAGTTCCTCATAATTCAATTCATTGAGACATAGTTCTATTTAGCATAAAATCTCACTTTTGAGGTATCCATTTAAACTTACTTTTACTTCCAAAAGCCAAGCAATGATTTTTCTTCTACTCAATCAGACTTTTAGATGTCAGAATTTTCTGAATAGTAATTTCATATCGTAAATACTAAGATCCTATCACTTTTTTTAAAATTTTTCAATCAATTTGCACAGTCTTCAGGTTTAATACCCAAGACTTTCATATTTAATTGCTTCAGAATCATCAGTATCCTTGTACTTACCCACAATATGTATTCAGAATTTTAATTTTAATCAATCACTTTCACACCTTCTTTTGTACTTAATATTCCAGCTAAAAAAAATAAATAAATGATGTATTATTTTCTAATTCATGAATTTGTTTAGTTCTCCAAGAGTACCGAGTATTTTCCAAGAAGTATACTTCTTTGAAAATTTAAGAAGAATTCTACAGTGCCCCAGCGTGTTTCTGAAATTCTATTCACCCTTTGCGAAATTTTTAGGGTAAATTTTTCGCTTTTTCTTACGAAACAAGGGTTGCATGTGAATTCGTAGTGGTTTTTCAAGGGTACCACGGGGCCCGGGCCCTGGTACCAGGGACCCAGTATCCCCCCCCCTTGTGGCGGGCCTGCATTCGACACTTATAATTTATAGATTTTGAGAACTTTTTCGAAATTCCGCGAAAGTCACGTCACGCTGAAGTACGTCGGATGAATGGCTCGTGCTGTGACTGAAATTAGACCAATGTGGCAACGTGGGAGGAAAATTTGAGGAGCGCGCGCAGGCGCACGCTGCAAAAGCAAAAAGCGGCGGATTTGTCCGACTGACGACTGACCACAACTGAAAAATGAAGGCCCCGGAGGGGGCCCGGGCCTTGGTACCAGGGACCCAGTATCCCCACCTTGTGCCGGGCCTGCGCCTTCATGCACGCTGGGCGTGTCGATTTCCTTCGACATATTTGCAGTGGTGAATGCATAGCTGAAGTGCGCTACAGCTAGAATTGTATTTAGCAAATGGGTAATTTTTATAGGAGGATTATAAATAAACAAGTGGTTAGAAATGAAAACTAAATACTATGAACTCTGCAAAACGATAATCCGGGTATCGGAACTTGGCTGTTTTGAAAACGCCTTCAAATGCGGCGTGATACCTCACGCATTCCGGAGAGTTCAAATAGTTGTATCATTGCGCCGTAAGAATGTGACGGAAGATTTGAATGGAAATAGCCTCCATGCACGCTGGGCGTGTCGATTTCCTCTGAAATTTTTGCGGTGGTGAATGCAAAGCTGAAGTGCGCTTTAGCTAGAAGTGTATTTACAAGTGGGTTGTTTTTCTACGAGGATTAAAAAAAAAAGAGTGGTACGGAATACAAAAAAAGAATATGAACTATGCAAAACCATAATCCGGGTATCGGAACTTGGCTGATTTGAAAACGCCTTCAAATGCGGCATGATACCTCACGCATTCCGGAGAGTTCAAATAGTTGTATCATTGCGCCTTAGAAATGCGACGGAAGATTGCAATTGAAATAGCCTTCATGCACGCTGGCCTTTTCGATTTCAGTTATTATTTTTGCAGTCATGAATGCGCTTAAGTGCGGTCCAGCTAGAATTGTATTTAGCAACTGGGTGGTTTTCCAAATAGTGGTTCAAATAGTTGTATCATTGCGCCGTATGAATGTGACGGAAGATTTAAATGGAAATAGCCTTCATGCAGGCTCGCTACATCCCATCTCGGGCCCTGGTACCAGTTTTAAGGTCCGGGCCCCAAGCACGGAGGGGGGGGGGGGTCCGAGGGGTACCCCCCGAGAAATTTTAGAATTTATACGACTAATCGGACGCATTTTGAAGCTTCCATAAATAATTTTTCCATCAATTTCTGCGGAATAATTATGTTTTTTTTCTACTTTCAGCACAAAATACTTGCGAATTGTTGCATTCAAAACATCTGGAAAATTTTTTTTTTTTTGGGGGGGGGGGGCATATGATACTATTTTCAGTTCAATGAGGGCCAGGCCCCCCTGGACTCCCCCTTCGTTTGTCTATGGCAAGGGAGTTGAGCCATGAGCCATTGAAGTCGAGGATGCCCAGACTGGAGACTCTTAGCATCCGACGACGGAAGAAAATGAAACGCAGTTATCCCTCTGTACTGAAAATCTTGAAAATAGATAGAAATTTTCCAAGAAGTATACTTCTTTGAAAATTTAAGAAGAATTCTACAGTGCCCCAGCGTGTTTCTAAAATTCTATTCACCTTTTGCGAAATTTTTAGGGTAAATTTTTCGCTTTTTCTTACGAAACAAGGGTTGCATGTGAATTCGTAGTGGTTTTTCACGGGTAACACGGGCCCTGGTACCAGGGACCCAGTATCCCCCCCCCCCCCCTTGTGGCGGGCCTGATTTTGATTGTAGCTCTACAGCAGTACTGTTAGTTACCAGCTTTCCCGGAGGGATTGATTTGAGAAATACATGTGAAAAACAAAAGGAGAGACAAAAACCTTATGTGATAAGAAATGTTTAACATTTCGAAAACATTTTAAAGTAAGAAAGTAAATATTAGAGAACTCTTGTAGTGTCCATAGTAAACTTGAACCGCCAAAGTGGGTAATTGGAACAGGGAATCTGGATGAATGGGAGAAAATCACTATTTCCAATCATTAGATGAACTATAGTAAGTAAAAATTCAGAGGGGATGAATGATCGTTTATGAACATGTGGTACTCCAGAAATCTTATCAACATCAGTGAATTAGCTGATGATGGTAACAGGGGATTGCTGGAACCAAAAAATCGTTCCAATAGTCTAAAATGTAATTTTAGGGAATGGGGGTCGAAGTGCGAACTGCGATCAAAATATTTTGTTTTTGTTGATTGGTTACTGGTTGTATAGTAGTCAGGTACAAGAGGATTAATCCCGTTAATATACTTCATCAATGTAATTAAATTTTTCCGTGAAGCAAGCTCCCAAAATTCAGCAAACTCCTGAGAAAAGACCCGATTTTTGTCACATGATGTTTCAATGTCATTTTTCTAAGGAGATGAAAGTTTTTTATTCTCCACTTACCTACCTCTAAGACTCATTTTATAACTTTACTATGTGGCGTTAAGATTCTTGAGACTTTTGGAATTTCAGAGCTTTTAATTTTATAAGGGAACTTGAGCAAAATTATAACTTTAAATTATTCAGTTCTGCCTCAATCAATTTTTAAAAAGAGAGAGGCTCTATTTTTGCTGGTTAAACTGAACTTTTCTCTCTTTTAAATAACAGAGTCAATAAAAATGATCCATTTCCCGAGCGAAATGTAATTTCTCTTAAACCAATAATAAAAACTCATTCATATTAAACATCATAAAGTTTATTTACTTACATGCGCCTACTTAATCTTACTCAATCACAATTCAATTCATAAATATCAATGAAAAGTCATTTAATTAGTTCAATGACAACTTTTTGTCAAGTTGAACTCCTATGCAAGTATAAATTAACAAAAATGTTTTATTGTGAATGTTAAAAACAGTTACAACTAGACATGAATAACTTAATAAATTTTATAAATCTTAACCAGTAATTCAACTGTTAGAACTGTAGAACTCTATTGCAAACAACTTATCATGAAACATGAATCACAGTGTCAAAATAGTCAAATTTCCCAATCTATTCATCCATTTGTTCAAAATTATTCTTTTCTTGACTTTCAGAAATTTAATTAAGTAGTGCACTATTCCACAAAAATATAGGTACTTACATCAGAGAGAGATGGAATAACCAGAGGCACCACATTCTTCATACAGATACTATCTTTTTTGAGAACAGATATTAATTAATTTTGTAAAGTAACATGCAATTTTTAACTTTTGGGTAGTTGACGAAAAACCTCAGTACTTAAAGTCTTCCTAAAGTACCTAATGAAAGTATCTTTTATGGATGAAAAAATGTTCTCTAAAGTCCTGACGGAAACATATCCTGGTCCATAAGTTTTTGTAGGCATACGCAATTGGATGCGCACTTGGATAAAAAGTGGAAAGAGGAGAAAACCGCTTATTTTTAGTAGATAGAAACTAATTCCACCTAGTAGATTCATATTACTCAATAAAATTTGATGAAAATTTATTTGCAAATTTGTTGTTGTTTTTTGTTTACAGTTATTAGAAAGAAGGAAAACAAGAGAATCGTGAGTGAGCTATTGACTTCTCATCACAATCAACCCTTGACTCTCTAACGTAGCCTTGTGCTAATATCTCCATTTTCATGAGAAAAACACCCTCATGCTTCTTTTTTCTTAGAATTTTTCTATAAACCCTGCCATCAAGTAGGTAAAGAGTCACAGTTTTTAATCTGTACAAAATAGGGGAGACTTATTCATTAAAGGGCAACATCCTAAGAAAATGGAAAAGCTCAAATTGAATGGTACCTCCTCCAAGATTGAAGAAACCATTAATAGGTATTTTAGGACGAAAATTGTATTTTTACACTAATTTTTTAGGACGAAAAAATAAATTTTAGCCTTAGGACACGTAAGTACTTTGTAAGAATAATTGAGCATCCATAACGGAGGTTACAGAACGAATTGAACATAAATTTCAGTTTTGATCCCTTGAATGGTAGGTATGCCTGCTCTTTATCCAGAGGGTTCTAGGTACAGAAAGCATAGAGATGTGTGCCCTAAAAATGTTTGAGCTATTTGAAAGAAAGAAGAAAAATATAAAGCTGTAAAGAGGTTTATGAATAAGTAACCTAATTGTGTCAGTGTGGGTCAGGAGCTGTCTCAGCGTAGCCCATTTTTTGTAATACTTTCTTAATTTCTCGGTAGACTGATGGGTCCTCAATTGTTCCGGGAATCTACAAAATAGAACACACAAATACATAATATTAAATCAAGGGCATTAAAACAAAACACTTTCGGCACTTATCATCATACTTGCAGAAAATTTTATTAAGTACTTGAATATCCAATTAGAATGAGAAAGCTTTCAAGAAATTATTACTTTAAAGTAAAAGGTAATTTTCAAACTATATTACCTAACTCAGCACGTCTATTGTCAAAATATTTTTACGTAGATTGGTGGCAAGATTGGAAGAGAAGATGAACTATTGTAGATACCTACCTATGTAAGTGTGTCCACATATTGATGGCTAAATGCAAGAAATGCATACCTATCTGCAATGTTAAAAAGTCTCTGATAATGTTTTATTTTCTTCCAGGAAAAGTAATCAAAGTGTTTCCTTGTAATTTGTGTGATTTTTTTAGAATGAGTGAGGAAATTTCACAGAAAATTTTAATTGAAACTTTCAGTTAGTTTTCCTTTAAAAAAGTAGGTAAAACATGAGGGGGGGCATAGGTAATTATGATGTTGCAATCTGAGATAAGCATTTTCTTACTTCAGCCATCGAAAATTATTAGTGTACCTATATATTTCAGGATTAGTATATTTTGTTCTTTCATTTTTCCAGCTAAAAAAGTGCCGGGTATCCAGTAGGTATCTCTTATCTTGTAATGACATCCAGGAGATTGTCACCAAGTAAATAAACTGTATTTGACTGCAGAGAAAAAAAACGAAAAGAAAAATTCCCCATTTTTCCAGAAAATATAAATATTCTCTACCTAAGCCAGAAATGTTCATCTCCGAGGAGAAAAAGTAACTGGGCTAAATGAAGAGAAGAAACAAAGGCTACTGTTTGCTACAGTGAGCTAGTTATTAGAAAGAAACACAGTACTGGAGATCCATTTGTACTGCATACTGCAGCATGCATGATTGAAGGAGTCCCTACGCCCGGTCTATACGGTCGAACTATTTGTCGCGGTTCGTTAAACTGCGTCGTTTTGTCGTACTAAATTTTACTCAGTTTAATCTACTTCATCGAACTAGTTTATAAAAGTTTGCCAATGATTCGGCCATCTCTGCCATGATAGCAAAGAGAGCAGTAAGTGCATTTGCATTTCTGTATAAGCCTTGATTAGCACATGCTTTTATGGGTCTCGAGGTTCATCCCAGCATGCACTTACTGCTTTCTTCGCTATCACGGCAGATCTGTATAGGGCTTTAGCGTCCACTTAATGTTATCGATGACAATATTATTACTGACATCAGTTGCGTGTAAAAAAATTGAAGGTATTTTTGGATTCCGAAAGCGTCGCTTCGTGAGTTCGAGAAAAGCGTAAAAAAAAGAAAGAAAAAAAAAAAACAATTAAAAAGAAATTGAAGACAATTTTACGTGAAAAAGTCCAACAATACAACTATCTTCATAATATATCACCGTCATTCTTATTCCGTGATGAGGAGGTTTGTAGTGCGTGGATGAAAACTATGCTGCTTAGCTAAGGAAAAACGACGTATGAATCTTGGGCTTGAGTCAAACTTTCTTCGATACTTAATACACAGATTTTATGTAGATACATTTTGAATGTTTAATTTTTCTTCCACTTTTTCAGAGATGTTCGTCATCAATTTCATCTAAGTCATCCCTGGTAAAAATTGGCGATAGGAGCTGCGTTTCAAAATACCATAGGAGTTCTTATAGCCGACTGAAGAGTGCGATAGAAAATCATATAGCTGGCTGTAGAAAGTGGAAAAAACCATACGGCCGGGCTACACGAAGCGATTAAAAATTATACACCCGGGCTATAGTTCCTATCGCCGGGCTTTACACTTTATCGCCTGGCTGTTGCTTTTTCGCCATCGGCTATTAAAAGCTATAAGAAATTGTGTAGAAATTCTTGTGCTTTGTAAATCCTTAAGTTTGTGCGGAATCACCTGAATATTTACAAAACGCACATGTATTTTCCTTTACTGCATACTTTTTTTCATCAATTAAAATGAGAACACTCCATACAGAGTGTGCAAACATTTCAAAGTCATGAGTTGAAAAACGCTGACTCCGCGAGATTAAATATTAGAGCCTAACACAAAGCGGAGCGGCGGCGGCGCGGCGCACTGGCGCCTACAAACCTAACAGGGATACTTCACGCATTGCGCAATGCGTGAAGTATCCCAGTTAGGTTTGTAGGCGCCAATGCGCGTTCAGCGCTGGCTGCCCGCCCGCCGCGCTGTGCGCGGTATTGCACAGTATCAGACGAAATTGAAGGCGCTCCAACATATTAGGAATGGCAGGCATCCTTCAAAAGTACAGAGCTTTCCTCGCAAATTAAATCAAGATACTGCGGCCCAAAAAGAGAGCGGTAGTTCAATAACTCACTAAGTCCTAGCATCCGTAATTAGTAACGTTTAGCATACACTTTATCGCCAGGCTGTTGCTTAATCGCCATCGGCTATAAAAGGCTATAAGAAATTGTGTTGCCGGCTATAGAAGCTATTGGAAATCTTACAGCCGGCTGTAGGTCTATGGTATTTTGGAACCTTAGATTCTACTGCCAATTTTTACCAGGGATCTGAAACTTTCAAAGAAAAATGTTCATAACTTTTCTTTTTCAAGAAAAGTTATGAACGCGAGTTATGAAGTTATGAAAGTGATGAGTTCTTCATCGGGAGACGTTATGCAACATTCAAATATTCATACGACGTTTTTCCTTAGCATGGCAATATATGGACGATGGAACTACGAGATCACGTATCTCGTTTTCGGTGTCTTAAAATCTCCGCTCCCATTTCACTTTTTTAGAGGACGCACCAAATCAATATTATTTTTCTGAAGTTTTCGCTGATTTTTCTTCGCACGGTGAATAAAAATCACGGAAGTTCTCAAGAATTGCCGTCCAGTAGTAATCTATTTTTTTTTAAAAAAAAAAGTATAGCAGGACGTCAGCAACGTCGCAAACCGAGATACGTGGTTTGGGAGTTTCACCATCGAAATTGTCAAATGTGAGTATACAGTCCCCAGGATGAGTAGAAACACTCAGAATACAGCCAATCGGTGGATGCAACTTAATTAACTTCAGTGTGGGGTTGGGTGGTATCGCCAAATTTGAAGGCGAACTAACGGCGATTTTTTTCTCAACAACAGGCCTCGCCGAGCCGCTCCAACCGTTGCGGCATGTATGTCACCGTCATGTTCATTCTGCGAGCGGAGGATTTGTGTTTAGGGATGAAAACCATGCTACTTTGCTGAGGAAAAACGCCCCATAAACTTTTGACCGTCGCCAAATTTCCATAGAAATAAAACACAGATTTCGTGGAGAAATTTTGAATATGTTTCAGTCACTTTTTCAGTGATCTTCTGTTCCCAATTTTACCGGGATGCGACAGGAGCGTGGCACGGAAAAACATGCAATGGATTTAGGCGGAGGGGCTTTTTCGAGGGGGAGGGGGGGTGTTAAAGGCCCCTCATTTCTGTACCTTCAAAAAATGATGAAGAAAGTTCCGGTCTCAGTTAAGGTGATTTGACGGTTGCCATTTTTTGTGTCAGAACGACGTGCGATTTATCGCATCACCTCGTTCCATAATTTCAGGTACTTGTTATTTTTTTCGAATTCTGAAATCGCACTTTTGTTGTCATAAGACTAAAGACTTCATGTACCAAATTTGACAGAGGAATTCAAGGCAATAAAGACGTGGTTTTTTAGAGGAAAAATATCGCATTCGATACTGATATCGAAACTGCACTCGAATGCATTATTTTTACTCTGAAAAACCCCTGCTTATTATACGTTGAATTTCTTCGTCAAAGGCAGATGAATTCTTTAGTCTCATGACAACAGAAGTGCGATCTCAGAAGTCGGAAAAATGTCAAGTAGCTGAAATCATGGACGATGCTATACATCGCCCGTCGCTCTGACACAAAAAATGGCAACCGTCGAATCACCTTAAGGTGATTCGATGGACGCCATATTTTGTGTCAGAACGGCATGCGATGTATTGCATCAATTAGTTCCATTTTTTTAGCTACTCGTCATTTTTCTCCAATTTTGAGATCGCAATTCTGTTGTCAGGAGACTAAAGCACTCACTTGCCGATTTTAACAAAGTAATTCAACGTACTAAAGGCGTGGTTTTTTTTGGAGAGAAAATATCGCAACCGAGTGCAGTTTCGATATCAGTATCGAATGCGATGTTTTCTCTCTAAAAAAACCACGCCTTTATTACGTTGAATTTCTTTGTTAAAATTGGTAAGTGAGTGCTCTAGTCTCCTGACGACAGAATTGCGATCTCAAAATTCGAGAAAAATGACGAGTAGCTGAAAAAATGGAACCGATTGATGTTATATATCGCACGTCGCTCTGACACAAAAAATGGCGACCGTCGAATCACCTTAATTAGTGCAGGAAAAGAACGTTACCTTGACTAGTTTGTTGCGAGCTAGATCGGAGATAGATTTTCTGGAGGTTTTTCCGGAGCGAGTCCTCGGGAGCCCGGACACGGCCGCCGAAAGGTGGAAAGCCGCGATCGGCCCGATCAGTTCCCTAACTAGTTTCACCAGTTCCGCAGAGATTTCAGACTCCGTCTTCTGGCAGCCTACGCGCCGAGACGGGAAAAAACAAAAAAAAACATCAGTCACCATCATCACAATCCATATCACAGGATTCAAAGATTCCCTTTCGTATTTCGTCACCTTCCGGCCGAAGTATCACAAGCGCCACGCGACGCTCGAACATTACCGCCGCCATTTTATTTCTTACAGAGATTTTGAGGGTTGAATCTGTTTAAAAATTCCACTGAATTTTATCGGCAGCGCAAAGAAAATTCAGTGAAATTTTCGGACAGCTTCAACCAACAATTTCTCTGTAAAAAAACAAGATGGCGTCGGAAACTTTTAAACGTCGCATGGCGCTTGTGATACTTTGGCCGAAAGGTGACGATTTGATGGGATCCACTGAAAAGGCCCAGTTACACGATCAAATCGAGCCATCAAATCGGGCCTCTCATTGGTCGCAACCTCACCTCAGGTCTCTTTCCACCAATCAGAGCTTCCATTTGATGGCTCAATTTGATCGTGTAACTGGACCAAAAGAGATTTTAGGTCAACCTTTCCGCACAGAACGCGAAATAAGTAGTTATGAGGAATGTGCAATTGGTACCTAATTTTAACAATGTTTGAGAGTTATATGCGTAGTAAAACACGTAACAAAGGCGTTACTAATCACCGCTCAAGAGTTTACCACGTTGAGCACTCGTGAATGGCAAGTTAAAAAATTGGGAGACAGAACTTAATTAATTCTTGCGTATTTTTCATGTACTTAAGGTACATTACAGTGGATTCTTGGCACGAGCGATATACCCATTCCCAATTTTAACCATTAGGGGAATTTTTTGGAGTCAGCCTAAATTTATGTCAGTCTCTAGATCAAATATTAACTCGAATTCTGGAAATATAACCAGAAGTACTCTTTTCCTTGAATCATCTAAAAAGATATAAGCAAAATTAGTTGGAAACTGAAAGCAATACTTTTGAACTCATTTTAAAGCTCAACAGATTGAATTTTTGTGAAAGTATCACTTCAGAGGAAACCGCTATCTGTGTGCACCGGCGCTATTGCAAGTCTCAGGGACGATTTGCATTTTAAACACTTATAACATTATCATCAGCACTGCGCGAAGTTCGGGTCAATAAACATCTGAAATACTCCGGCACGGCATATCGACGGTGTAAGTCGGCAATCACATGCTTAACTCGGTTTGCGACCTAGCAGACTTCCTGTCATACTTTATTTTTTAAACGGAACGGCAATTCTTTAAAACTGCCGTGTTTTTTCTTCTCTGTGCGAAGGAAATTCTGCAAAAACTTCAAGGAACGATGTCAATTTGTTCTCCTTTAAAAAAATAACATGGAGGCGGAGATTTTCAGACACCGCAAACGAGATATTATTACGTATGTGATTGCGGACTTACGCCGTCTATATACCGAAGGGTTTGGGTCACACACCTGATCGGATGTTTGACCCGACCTTCGGCAAGTGGACCTCAAGGTTTCGGATGCTCGATCCGAACCTCCAAGATCGATAAAACCTCAATTTCGGGTCCCACGCACGAAGTTGTTTTCTCCTTGTACAATATAAAATATTGAAACTTTGACAGTATGTTCTTGAGAGTGTTGAAGAGTGCGGGTAGCATCGACATTGCAAATCGAAATTTTTGATCCCAAACCGGGTTTTCCGGTGAGTTTCCACCCTCGGGAACATTTCACCCTTTGCGTCAATTTAATTTTGGACCCATAGTTTTTTAAAAGTCGTGGTCAGTCAGCAATCGCCGGGAATTTGCGAGCTGCTTGCATGGTAACTCGTCAAAATGTAATAACACGCATTGACACAGTAAAGGTTTCAGTGGTGAACAAAATAAGAAGCACGACCTCGGCCTTCATTGCCTTCAAATGCCGATGATACTCTCCGCTTTATCACGCAGTTAGTTTAGTTGCCTATCCGAACCAAACCCAACAAGAATAACTGATATTACTACTTGCACTTGCGAATGTGTCAGCTGGTACAATGCATACGAGAAGAAAAAAACGCCAGTTTAAATTTCGAGCATAACACTCGTTATTTCTTACCTCGTCCCTTTATTTCTGAATCTTTATATTTTCTCTCTTCAAAAAAATTAGATTGCAATTTTTCCGGCGATTGCTAATTGCCTGCTCCTTAAACATTTTCACTCCCCCTTTTTTGTTATTTTCTTTCGCAAAATAAATTTTATAGATACATCTTTGAGAATCTTACGAGGTAATTTTCTCGTAGAACTGTGACTATGAGAAATACCATGGGAGTTCTTACAGCCGACTAAAGAAGGCTATTGAAAATCATACAGCTGGCTGTAGAAAGCGAAGCAAATCATATAGCCGGGCTATACGAAGCTATAAAAAAGTATACAGTCGGGCTATAGTTCCTATCGCCGGGCTTTACACTTTATCGCCATTGGCTATAAAAGCCTATAAGAAATTTTGTAGAAATTCGTGTGCCTTGGAAATCTTTAAGTTTGATACGGAACTACCTTAATATTCACAAAACACACATTATATTTTCCTTTAAAACATATTTTTTTCATCAATTAAAATGAGAATAGTCCATGCAGAGTGTGCAAACATTTCAAAATCATAGGTTGAAAAACGCTGACTCCGCAAGATTAAATATTAGAGCTTAACACAAAGCGGAGCTGCGACGCACTGGCGCCTACAAACCTGACAGGGATACTTCACGCAATGCGCAATGCGTGAAGTATCCCAGTTAGGTTTGTAGGCGCCAATGCGCGCTCTGCGCTGGCTGCCCGCCCGCCGCGCCGCGCCGCAGCGTACCGCGCAATGCGTGAAGTATCCCTGTTAGGTTTGTAGGCGCTGTAGCGCCGTAGAGGTAATTTTCTCGTAGAACTATGACTGAAGCCTGGAATAACGGCGGACCTACCATTTTTAATGATGTAGAGACACAGGGGAATTTCGCCCTTGGTTGGCTCGGGGACACCCACAACTGCTGCATCGCCGATGTCCGGGTGCGAGAGGATCACGTCCTCGAGAGCCGAGGTCGACAGTCGATGTCCTGCCACGTTGATCACGTCATCATCCCGCGCTGTCACGTAGATGTACCCATTCTCGTCGCAGAAACCTGCGTCCATGGTATCGTAGTAGCCCTATCAAAAGAACCAAAAGAGTCACGCTCATGCTTGTACTCATTGAGGCACCTGCTACAAATTCCACGGTGAAACTCAGAGACAATGAGAGACCCCCCCTTCAGCTCTTTATCGACAAGTGGACACTTTTACTCTCGGGGTCTCAATATTTCCTTATGGACGATTATAAGTCAGCAACAATTGTCTCGCCTATTAAGTGGATCAATAATAAATACTCAACAACTTAAAACCTCACTTGCGCGTAAAATTTTTGCGGGTGGACGCGTTTCGCCGACTCACACCTCCAGTATCCTCAACGCGACCCTAAGGTGGACCACCAATGAGCTTCGAGCATGGGTGGAAATAGGGGGCTAGATCCCGGCCCCTCCCAAGGAATGTGAAGGATTTCGTTAGGTAAGCGCATGACGTAGCTCCTATCCTCGAGATTGGAATTGGATCCATTTTCGTTGAGAGTAGCTCACAATTTCTCCTGCGACCACTCAATTTTTCAACGGCCGGTCGGTCGGCACTCGGTGGGCCTCTCGAGTAGCGCTACGGGAAAAAATTGAATTTTTGGAAGTATCTGTAATTTTTGAACTCAGCGACCCTCAAGAATACCTAAAAATGTATTTTGCACGGTTTAGACGTAAAATCTGATTCATTAACACCCAAATCCGGCTTTGGAACCATATTTTGGCGCGCGAAAATCGGTCGGACTCTTCAATCGCTCATAACTCCGGATCCGTTCAGTTTCTCAGCTTATATGACCACTCGTTGGATGCAAAAAAAGATGAACAATTTAAAAAACTGGCTTTGGTTTAAATACAAAAATGTGATCTTTCAGTTTAGACTGTTTAAAAGAAATTGTTTTTCCTCAAAAACTGAAAAAGCACACAAGTTAATTTAAAAATGTAATTTTGGGATTTTGACCTTTAGAAATTTAAAGTATGCAATTTTAGACGATTTTTTGTCCAAACCATGTCTCAATATCTTATTTCGTTCGAAAGATATCGAGGTTCACAGGGTTTGACTTCCACCCTCCCTAGCGTCCCCCCCAAATTTTTTGGGGGTTTGAAAATTTGGGGAAAGAAGCGCTCCAGTATGAGTAACTTATAGACGAAGTTTGAATAAGTTTTAAAGGGGGGCGGCGAAAGAAGTCGTTTTTGCATACGGCTCTTTGAAGGAATTTTCGTTAAATTGCAGAGTTAGGTAATGCGCAAATATTTTCAAATTAAATTTGCATTTCTTATAAAGTAAATGAATAAATAATCACGTACAGCTTTCCAACGTTGCAATGCTGTTGAGAAGCTCTCTTGCTCTCACATGTTTAATTTGCATGTGCAACTTCTTGCAATTAAAGTGTATTGCCGCAATAAAAGCTGTCATTTTGTGTACCAACGAAGGGTGCACTCTTAAAACAAAATCTGGGCAAATTGACTGTTAAATTTTGGTTTTTGGTCAGCGGAACTTTCAAAATGGTGAGATTCGAGAATGGATCCAACTCATGGTTTCACCATCAAATTATTTTCACTGATTTATTAATTAATTCATAGTGAATGAATTAATCTACTAATCAGTAGCGCGATGAAGCGCTTGGTAGAAACAACTTTCGTTTTCTCTAGGACTCAATGATTCAATACACTCTGACGTAGCAAAAAGTTGTGGAACTTTAGCTATTCCAATATGGGATCTCAATCGACCCCTGACCTTGCGCAAAGGGGCATTGCTTGAACTAGAATATTTTGATCCCCGGATGTAGGTACAAAACCCTTTTAAAGTTGGATGGTTAAAAAGTTTCATGTCGGCATGCATTAAGGGATGAGTTTTTATGTTACGGCGTGGAGGTCTCACCGGGTATTTGGAGAAGTACACTTGGATGAAGCGTTCTGGAGCTCTGTACAGGGTTGACATAACGCCTGGTGGCAAAGGCAGTTTAATTGCAATTCTGCCGAGCTCGTGGGCTTCACATTCACTCCCATCGTTTCGAAGAATTTTTACTGAAACCAACAGAAAAAAATTTTCGTACTTTTTTTGGCTTGGATTAAGGTACTGAAATTGCAGCAACTGGGACATTGGATATCATGTAATTGAAACAAAAATACAAACCCAAGTAGATCTATACCTACTTAGCAACTAAGAGAATGATTTCATTTGATGATTGAATGATTTAATAGTCGACCAGTAGATCCGGTAATTTCTGAATTTGAAGACAGCGAACACTAAATAATTTTTTTGGGAAAAAATCGCTGTTAATCGTAGTAAAAAAATTTACGTGCAGACGTGCTCTTCCGTGTCTTCGTGACGGAGGCTGGCAAAAGGATCCTCAAGATTGAAATTAAATAAAATGAGATACTTAATTGCATCGCAGGTGAAAGGAGAAAATTTTGGATCGTTTAGCGCGCAAAGCACACTTATTGAAAAATTTTGAACATTGATCTTTTAAAGAGGGGATTCTAAAGTTAGCGGAGGATAATCACGCTTTTGAGAAAATACACAGCTTGATATTTTGATCCAAGCTTCCTAAAAATATTGCATATCATGGCGTACCTAGGAGACTGAAAATAGCTATTAAAAAGCTTCAAATCCGTTTTTTGCAGCGAATAAGCACTGAGCAGTTTGAGTTTCCGCTTTAATGATATCTTTGCCTGACCCCATCAACTTTCATTTCCAGGGTTGCGTCATTTATTGAATTTTTGAGATTTTTTCGTGGAAAAGCAGGCATGATCAAGCTATGAATCTTCCGCGGATGAAAGATAAACATGTCCAGAGGTTTTCTCTCCTCCCGTTGCCCCCCCCCCCCCCCCCCTCGATTTGCTGACGTCACGACGAGACGCTCGCACTGAAATGTGTTCTTTCATTAGCTGCCGAAATGCCTCCCAAGTGGTTTCAAGGAGTGATCGATGGCTGCGGATAATGTTAACGGCATTGCGAGCAATGTTATTGCTACTCTTGGCGATTTACGAATTTTTAAGACGCTTTTCCGACCAATGGGAAAAGACGATAAATCTGTGGTCGAAATTCCTCTCCTTTAACTGTAGTTCTCTTCATTGACTAGCGTGTGCATCTCTCCGCAATCGTTGCACTTCCGACTTGACCCCCGTGCAGGGCCGTGCTAAGGGAGAACGCCGTACGAACATTCGAGAGCTGTCAAATCTCCCCGAATAAAACATGTATCTTTGACGAAATTCACGCTCGTTTTTTCTCGAAATTTCCAGATATTTCAGATTGAATTGCGAACAAATAGTTCGAAACATTGGAAGAAAAATTATTCACCATTTCCTCAATAAATTCGTATTTCATCAGAGGAAATTTGGCATCGCCTGAAGGTTTATACGGCGTGTTTCCTCAGCAAGGCAGTGCAGAGCATGTTGTCGGCAATCAAACTGCAAACGGAATAACGACCTGCTGTTTGATTTGCGATGTTTATAAGAATAATGAGTATTTAATTTCAGCCACTTCCCCGAATTCTTATCGGAGAAAAACGTTCTTCTTTAATGGTGCAGTGATCTAATTTCCGAATTCCAAGAGCATTCCAATGTCGCTAACCTTGCAAACATAAACGATCATCTAAACTAGTTTCACCTCTACTCCCAATAAACTATGAATTCAAGACGAAAATTACCGTCTCAAAGTTTACTTTTTGCAAAGAATGTAAGTACCTAAGTTGCACAATCCCAGCAACATTGAAATGCTCTTAGTTCCTTTTTGCAAAATGCGATCCAATTGGTTGTTGCTGCAAAAAAAAATAGTTTCCCACAACCTGCTATACAATGCTCCAGTGACCATGTAAGTTGGCCCGAGCACTAACTTTTCGGGAAGAAAGCCTTTCCCCTACCTGGTTTCTCACTTAATATCCGCCCGAGTTTCGCATATCTTCCGTTTCTCCTCATCGCAGCTTCCATCAAACCGCAATTGCCCGGAAACTAGGACCGCACATCTTATCTGATAAAATCGTTCGCCCTTTAGACCGATTCTGGGGAGTTAGGCTAGACTAGTCGATGAGTCAACTGTTGATCTAATTTCATTACGTGAACGTAGAAGAAAAACGGGGTAAAAAATCACTAATGTGTGATCAATTTTCAAGGACAATTCTGTAATTTCTCCTACGATTTTAAATAGATTAAAACGCGTAATATCCAAAATCTAAGCTCAGATTCGGATTCCTCGTGAAAAACTGATGCGAATTCATGCATCAAATTTTAGAATAACGTGAAGGAAAGAGGTTTATTGACGTTTAAAAACTTTAATGTGTGATCAATTTTCAAGGACAATTCTGTAATTTCTCCTACGATTTTAAATAGATTAAAACGCATAATATCGATAATCTAAGCTCAGATTCGGATTTCTCGTGAAAAATTGATGAGATTTCATGTATCATATGTAAGAATAGCGTGAAGGAAAAAGGTTTAACGACGTGTATAGATTCCGTCGCACTATTCGTTTGAACTACGCCGCCGCGCCGGTCGCCCGAGATGCAACCGAACGGTGAGGCGCCGGCCGGCGCTAGAGTACCTGTATAGCGAGAGTATGGACAGATGTGAAACTCCGAAAATCCATCAGGCCTTCACCGATGCTTCTGCGAATAAAGTTAGGGCCCAGAAATGCGGCCAACCTATGAATTTCAATTATCCAGAGCGATTTACTGATACTATTGTTACGAACCGTCCTTTATTAAGCACGTGTTCGACTCAGTTTTTGAATAAATTTACTCAATTTCGCGGAAGAACGCTCATTTCTGTACATTCTTTGCCATCATGGTTAGAATTGGAATCTGCAGACTGGCAGTGAAATTTTGTGCGTTAGAAGTTGGTTAGAAGGGTGGCTGCACTTTTGGGCCCTAAGCCCTCCATGAAGCGATCTGTCCATACTCTCGCTATACAGGTACTCTAGCCGGCGCTAAGCAATCGGTTTCGTCCCGAGGAATTCCTCGCGATAAATTCTTATTCTTCCTTCTCCGCTGACCCACTGAGCACTACCCATGTTGCCACGTTGGATTCATATGCTCGAATCAGTATGCCTACGTTACACCTCTTTCCTTCACGCTATACTCGAGTATGATACGTGAAATTGTATCAATTTTTAACGAGGAATCCGAATCTGAACTTCGATTTTGGGTATCACGAGTTTTAAGTCAAATTTTCCAAATTCGAAAATCTGAAATGACTGACGTGGCTTAAAATGCCATCTCGGCTCCTGTTCGATGGATTTTCCTGAAAGTCGGTTTCAGGGTATGATACATGAAATCGCATCGATTTTTTACGAGGAATTCGAATTTGAACTTCGATTTTGGGTATCACGCGTTTTAAGTAAAATTTTTCAACTTCAAAAATCCGAAATGACTGAAGTGGCTTAAAATACCATCTCGGCTCCTGTTCGATGGATTTTTCTGAAATTTGGTGTCAGGAGGTATTTTTCGACGGGAAACTCGAATTTTTAGTCCATTTTTTAAAATTCTCAAATTCAAGATGGCGGACGTAGGCTAAAATGCTATCTCGGTTTCTGTTTGTTCGAGTCTTGTGAAACGCGGTATCACACGGTATTTTTCAACGGAAAACTCGAATTTTTAGTCAATTTTTTAAAATTCTCAAATCCAAGATGGCGGACGTGGCCTAAAATGCTATGTCGGCTCCTGTTCGATGGATTTATGGCGCCCCCTTACTACATGCCTACCCTTGTATTTCTGTACAGCCGCAAATGTAGGGTCAAGGGGCGCCTGACCGTCTATGGACCAGGTGGAGTTTTTGTCCTGAAAATTTACCTTTAGACGGCAATTCTCTTTATATTTTGTCTATGGTTTTTATGCCCCCCCCCTTTCTCTCGGACTCTCTTTTCACTTTTCTTGCCTCCTTTTTCCTTCCATTTCCCCCCTCCTTCCTTGCTTTCACTGCCCAACCTTGTTTCCTTTTCTTTTTTCCCCCTTGTCCTTTCTTCCCTTTTTTCCCTTTTCCTTTCCCCCCTTTTTTTCCCTCTCTTCTTCTTTCGTGACGCCCCCAAAGGCTTGCGCCCGTGTGCGCCGCACGCCCTGCACACGCCCTAAGTCCGGGCCTGCGAATTCTCAAACTCGATTTTTCATTAAATGGAGCTGGCGAAATTTCATCAACTTTCAATCGTACCTATTGAGCGCACAACATATAGGAAAATTACTCTATCAACAAGCGGAGCAAACAATTCTTTGAAGATGGTTTTGAATTGCAATTTTCAAAATTTCAATTTGGATTTTGAGCTAACTCCTTACCGTTGTATCCTGGAAGAGGCATTCCTGCTGAATACCTCGGTGGGTTTATACTGTGACCAAGTCCTATGCACGATGCTGTGATTGCATGACCAGTCTCCGTTTGCCACCAATGATTTAGGATCGGAACCTTAAAATAGTAAAATATTCAAGAGTCAATCGATCAGGTGAGGAGCTGGGGAAGATAAGAGCTGTGGCTGTGGAAGTCTCAGTGAACGACCTTACAACTCCGTTTTTGATTTTTCTTTTTTAAGCACGCACTACGAATCATCGAAAAATGTACCTCAGTTTCTGCCAGTGAAGCAAATCGAGGAAGATTTGGAAATATTCCTGAGGGTTGATTCGGTAATACCCGTCACATCTGAAGCATATTACCAACATAGCGACGGTGAAACTACCAAACCACGTATCTCGGTTTGCGACGTCGCAGACTTCCTGTCATACTTTAATTTTTAAATAGAAAACTACTCAACGTCAATTCGTGAAAACTTCCGTGATTTTTCCTCTTTGTGCGGAGAAAAATCTGTGAAAATTGTAAGGAATGATATTGATTTGATCTCCTTCAAAAAAATAAAATGTGAGTGGAGATTTTTAAACACCGCAAACGAGATACGTGGTCTGGGAGTTTCACCGTCGATATACTACCTATTGAAATAAATCCAAAAGTGTATTAACGAACTAGACTGGAAACCTAAAGTTATGTGGATTATTATTTTCCTACTTGGAAGGTTTACCTTCATAATTGAGTTTTTAGACGAGACGGACTAGAGTTTAAGTCTTCAATTTTCGAACAGAATGGGATAACATTTTAGACTCGTGACCCGTGATTTTACCAGTCTTATTGAAATGTAAATAAACTAGAATGTGTTTTTCAGCAAATGGATTGCAAAATGTGCCAAAATTATTCTTCATTCATGAATTATTGTAATATAACCTGCGATTTTCGTTTTGCTTGGAAATAGGAAATATTGTTTTCAAAAGGATTATAATCGTACGTCAAAAGCAACGAGGGTGGGTCTGCCTATCTGCCACTCGTAGGTCGGCCGTATCCTGCCAATCCTGAACTTTGCCGCATAATCTTGGACTTTTTTTTTAAAAAAGGAAAAAAAAAATAGTTATTTTTGTATTGGTTTATTTTATAAAGAAGCCTCGGCAAGTATGGTTACTCATAACTCTGCTAGGTATTATGTTATGTGTTTCATCACAAAATAGGAGAAAATGTGCAGCCATTTTGGTCAGAATTCCAAGAGTAAGCAAAAGAGAACGGAAGAAGTAGAAATTGTGATGAGAAAAAGTAAGGAAGTGAAGTGAGCATGAAAAATACCAAGAAAGAAAAGTTATTACTTTCGCACTCTCCCTCATCCTCGTAATTTTGTCACCGCCGAAAGTTGCCGCCATGGAGCGTGGCCTGTATAAAAGCCGATTTTTATGAGTGCATATCCAGGAAGCATGAGTGAATATTTTATAGTAGTTTTACAAATAGTAGACACTTACGTTGAATACTTTATGTGCCCAGTTTTTGGTCTCATGGTCGCAGTGTTCCCCGGCAACGAAGAGGTGTCGTAATGACTTGGTGGAGTACTTGCGGCCCATCAGAATATCCGGGTCCTCTCTCCTGATTACCCTCAGTGCCGTTGGAGCTGTCAGGAGGCCGTTTACTTTGTGTTCACTTATAACTCTGAAACAGACAAATATCAAGCGTCAAATAACAAAACCCCATACTTCTGTAAAAATTCAACGAAAAAATATTTTGCACGACAAAATACTTGTATTTTCACAATGAACTTCTGAGTAGGTATCGATTACAAGCACAGACAGTTCAAATATTGAGCAGGGTTACTGAAACCGTGCGGCTGTTCGTAGAATAAAAATATCGGGAAAATATCATAAAAAGGCACAAAGTAAATTCAACTGGAGGTAAATTAGGAGAATAGGCACATAGAAGAGGAGATGCTGTTTAAAATCAAGGGGGAGGTCGCATCACAAAATTTTCGGCACGTTTCCGAATTTTTTACATTTCGACGGTGAGGGTCCGCGACCTTATTACTCGATTTAACTAGTGTGAAAACTAGTGTCATATTTAACAGTGTCCACTCAGATAAGATTTCTGAGGGTTATTTCATGAGAGAGGCGTAGAGAAAATTCGCTCACCTAAAATATTGTCCAGGATCAGGTGTTCGGTCGGGTTTGCCCTCGTACATGACGGAGGTGAGGCCGGCGCACAGGGGTCCGTAACAGATGTAAGAGTGGCCGACGACCCAGCCCATGTCGGAGGCTGTCCACCAGACGTCGTCTCCACTCATCCCATAGATCGTGGACATGGACCACGTTAAAGTTGCGATGTGCCCACCTGTCGGCCGGATTATCCCCTTTGGCTGGTCTGTTCAAGGGAAACCACAATCATCACATTACGAAAAATTTCATCAAAAGTTAGTTACCAAACAGAGTACTTTGCTTCAAGCGCAGCTCTTATTCCTGCAATTTTTTAGAGTCCCTTTATACCCAGAGTTAAGACAACTCGATTATCAGCTGACTGGCAGCCGGCCTTGGCTGGCCATGGAGGCCGAAACGAGTGCACCCAAACGAACGATATTGAGGGATAAGGATCAGGAATCCTGCGATGTCTGTCACACAAAAACAACAACATCAACAAATTGATCAATTAAAAAGAAAATGGGATTGGTTTGTGAATAATTTCTTAATCTATTTTCATTTTGGACCGATGGAAATAACACTTTACTCTTGATAAACCACAATTAGGTAATATTTTCATTATTCTCGTTCACATTCGAGGTACCGCCATCTTGGTGCACTCGTTTCGGCCTCCATGAGCGAGAACCAATCAGAATTGGATTTTTTTTAGGCCACTTTCAGCCCAACCAAAAGTGAGTTGTCTTAACTCTGGGTATAAAGGGACTCTACAATTTTTGTATATTTGCGGCTTGTCTTCAAGAATGGACCACTAGACAAGGAACGAATTTAAGCAATCTGATACATGTTTCTTAACTAGAATTTCACGTAAAACACTATTCACTCGACGAAAATTACGAAATCCCAATCTTAAAAAAGATATTAACGTTTTTATTACACTTTGGTTACGAGGAATTTGAACTGCCCGCTCACAAGAAACTCAAAGCTCTACGTAAGTCAAATCGCGCACTACAGCGGTTTCAGCAATCTTCTCAATCGAGCAATGTTCATTTCCCACCATGTGTTGTTCAAACCATAAGCAATTTGCTACTGCTGAGCCAAAGCGTCAAGATTGAGGTTGCCAGATTTTTATATCGCAGAGACTGTCATGATAACGTTTAGCGCACGATGTGAATCACGCAGAGCATTGAGTTTTCATGAACGGGTGGTTTGAATTCACGCATCAAGAATCATTAAATATCTGTGGAAGGAGTTGATTTCGGTCATTTTCGTTGTGTGCGTCGTATTCTATGCAAAATTTTAGTCAAGAAACATGTATCAGAATGCTGAAATTCGTGCCTTGTCTAGTGGTCCATTGCTCCATTTTGCTCAGCAAATATGGCGCATCGATGAAAATAACTGACGGAGTGACCGAAATTCATGAGATCCTGCTTAAGAACCACGTCTCCACGCCCAAATTTGACATGCACGTGGCTCTTTGATTTAAAAAAAAAGAGGGTGGATAGCACGGTCGTGCTACGGAAAAACGCCGTATGAATCTTCAGGCGTTGCCAAATTTCCTTTGATAAAACACGGATTGCCTGGTAAACCTATGTATATTTTCCCGCCAATTTTTCATATAATTTTGTTCGCAGCTTCACCTAAAGTTCCTGAAAATTTCAGGGGAAAACATACATATCTTTACTCGAAAATAAACATTTTATCGAAGGATATTCGGAAACTCTCGAATGTTCATACGGTGTTCTTCCCTAGCACGGCGGAGTAGAGGATGGTCCTGATCCCTGATCCTTTTTGATCATGGGTGCTAGGGAGATGAAACCTTAGGTTCACATGGTCATACATGGGTGGAGAATTTAATAACATTAGGTACCTGTGGTGCCGGAGGTGTATAGTATGTACAAGGGTTCGTTGGCTTCGACAGGGACGCAAGGGTGGGGAGTAGCGTTCCGAAGGGCGTCGTCCCACAGGATGTCGATGTCTGGTTCCAGAGTGGCCTCCTCGACGTTCCGCCGTTGGAATATAATACAACATTTCGGCTTACTCCTACAGTTCTCTAGCGCCTCATTTAGGATATGCTTGTACCTGCCGACAAAAATATGCCCATTATGAGAACTCATATCACCTGCCAAAACATACCAACTAGAATGAAATAGACACTACTGTGCAGCAAGCTCCGAACCAAATGATAAATTTTTATCCTTTGACGGCTTGCTTTTTGGAAATTCACGCAACCTCATCATATTTTTGTCTCAAAGGCTATGATTTTAATTTGATGTCCTCCGCGCTTTCTTAAAGCCTCATTTTGGGGTCGAGCCAACACGAAAGAATGAGGAGACTGCCTAGTAAATCATTGAATAATGCAAATTCATTCATACAACAGAATAAAATTCCTAAAAATATACAAAAAGCATAAAGTTCCCTACTATCGTCTAAATTACTAAACGTCTTTAAAGGTTTGATTTAAAGTTTTTGTACGTTGTTTTTTTTATAAAAGCATGGCCTGAGTCGGGATCATTGCACATATTTGTAAAATCAGCTAGTAGATCAAATCTTGTTTTCACCTTATGAGCTGCCGAAAACTGAACAATCTTATGGTTTGATTTACTTAATCATTCTCGAAAGTCAGTCGGAACCTCCATAAATGTATGACCTAGCACTCTATTTATCAAAAATAATTGATTAGAATTCACGGACATATTCACGTTACATTGGGTATGGAAACTAAGTACCTATGACAGTAATCTCTATAACGAGAACTCAAGAGACCGGCCGATTTCCTCGCTAAACAGAGGCCTTGTTATGATGATAGTCGATCAAAAAATGACGGACTCCGACATTAATAACTCAATAGACTAAGACACCACTTAAGGCTGCAAAATCAAGCGTCAAAATCACGGCGCAAAATCATGCAAAAATGTTGTACAGAAGTCCGACACCGAGAAATTAAGAATTTTCAACGAGCAAAGCGCGCCCAGTTGTAAACGCGCAATGCGTGAAGTATTCCTTCAGCCTTGTAGGCGCTGATATGCGCTCCGCGCCGACCGCACAGCGAATGGTGTTTGGCGCAATGCGTGAAGTATTCTTACAGTCTTGTAGGCGCTAATATGCTTTTCGAGCCGACCGCACCGTGTTTGGCGCGATTAGTTAAGCCCGCAAAGTCAGCGTTTTTCAACCTGTCACTACCGTTAAGTTTTTGTACACTCTGTATGGATTACTGTCATTTAAAATTATTATTACAAGCGGCTAACACCATGCCCGCATCTCCCGTGAAACTGCACTGATTTGTCAGTCGCAGTATTGATCTATCAGTATGGTCATTATTGTTCACGTTTTTGAGAAGACAGATTCTCAGGTGTGACCCTCCGTTTAGGTTTACGACAGCTCCTTACAAAGAGAGTTTCTCCGTTGCCTAAAATTACTAAACTAAAATTCATATTTTCTGGCAATCAAGTTACAAAGGAAGAAAAATTTAAAATCAAAGTAGATACTAATTACCGTTGAGGGATTTTTTTTTACCGAAAATAATAAATAAAATAATCATCAAACATAATGAAAAAATGCCAAAATGATACATATAGTTTAAACATATAAGAAAAAAATGTGTAGTTTTCTGAGGTGGTTACTTCAATCGCGTAAAATGATGCATAATGATCCATAAATGTTTTTAGACTTTTTCATGAGTTTTTCACGAGGCTCTACGTCTACAGCTTTGTAAATAACACTATATTTAAACAGATATTGCATTAAGACATTATTTTTTATTATTTCACTGTCTCCAGGGGAATCCTTGTTTCAATGGAGATGTTGCATGTGTGAGGAATTTGCGATTTGACTGTTGATTATAATGTAAAAGTTCGTGAGAAACACGATGTTACCACTGGTTTTCTCTGAAATCAACGCCGAAGCTCACAAAAAGCTCTCAAGTTGAGGCCAAAATGGAGGGGATATCCCACCCTACCCTGAGAGTCCACATCTACATCAAGACAAACTCTCCATGCACAGATAGGGAGCAAATACATTGACAGGGCTGCTACTTTATTTGGGAACTCCAAAACTGAAAACAAGGCAACCCTACTAATGTATTTGCTCCCTATCTTTGCATGGAGAGTTTGTTTTGATGTAGAGGTGGACTCTCAGGGTAGGGTGGGATATCCCCTCCATTTTGGCCTCACTTTAAAAGTTGTTTTTGAGCTTGGGAGATGATTTTAGAGAAAACCAGTGGCACCATCGTGTTTCTCGCGAAATTTTACAACAGAATCAATGGTCAAATCGCAAATCCCTCACACATGCAACATCTCCATTGTGCGACAAGAGGAGTAGACGTTTAACTTGATTGGAATGATTTTAAAAGTCTCGACTTCAGTTTTCCTTTCTGAAAACAAGCACATGCGATATTGTACTATTCGGAAGGATTGCTAGAGAGGGGTAGCATTATCGAGTCATACCTTACAATTTTATGTGGTTCGACTCCGCAGCTGGCGGCGATGATGACTTTGGGCTCTGCGTGGTCTATCCTCGCGCACAGCTCCCGCGCGGCGAATCCTGCTTTGTGGACAACAAGAGAGAATCAGGACTCTGACAATCAGGGAAAAAACATTGATCATATAGAAAAGTTTGAGTTCAAGTTCAGTTTACTCTCTTATGCTACTTTTACAAAATAAATCACTAATCTAGCATGCATTATGCTACTTTAGTAAGTATACACTGAAGAAAAAAAGTAGCTTGGATCAAGCACGATAATTCTTGAATTTGCCGCCAAGAATTTTTTTCATCTTGCTTTAAGCTGACTTTTTCTTGATTCAAGAAAAATAATACTTGGGTTAAGCAAAAAAGTAGCTTGTATTAACCAGCAAAATTCTTGATTTAAGAAGAAATACTTCTTTGCGGCAAATTTAAGATTCTTTTTTTTTCCAGTGTACGGCAAGTTTCACAACTTTTACAAAACGCGAGTTTGACATAATTTTACAAATGTAGTTTTACTTTATAAAACTGCTACTTTCGCTAATTATTTACGCTGCTGTAGCCGCGCCTGCTAATGAAACTGCAAAAAATGTATTTTTCAAAAAAAAAAAAATAAAAATAAAAAATAAAAAACAGAAAAATTTGCTAGTTTAGCAAGGTTCTTTTTTCCGTGCAGATGAAAATCCGATGCCTAATGATTTCAACTGAAATTTTGAAAGTTATTCAATTCACGACGCAGAAAGTGTCATTATTACATTATTTAGTATTGGTCTCCGCTGAATTTGATGTTCCATAAGAGCCTAATCAGGCTCAGCTGCCAATTATTGTCTTCATATCATCCCACTATTTTGGTATAGCTGTCAGTCCCCATATTTCCTAAGGACTTTGATTTCACACCGGGTTTATTGACACATCGTCACCTTCCAGGTAAAGTATCACAAGCGCCATGCGACGTTTAAAAATTTCCGCCGCCATTTTATTTTTTTACAGAGAAATTGTTCAACGGAGCTGTCCGAAAATTTCACTGAATTTTCTTTGTGCTGCCGATAAAATTTAGTGAAATTTCCGAACAGATTCAACCGTCAATTTCTCAGTAAAGAAATAAAATGGCGGCGGAAATTTTTAAACGTCGCATGGCGCTTGTGATACTTTGCCTGGAAGGTGACGACATTAGTCTGAATTTAGAGCAATCCCAAGGTGTCTTCATATAATTTTATGCCGACTGTAGGAAAATCCATTATTGTTTCTTTAAATAGTCCGATGCCAGTTTGATTCAATTCAACCTCGACGGAATGGGGAAAAATATAAAAATTACTTTTTTCAAGGAGAAGTGAAGACGAAGGGGGAAAACTAAGACATGAAACAAGAAGAATAAGAAGAGAGTTGCTGTGTGGACAACTTGCCTCCGAATACGACGGAGTGGACGGCTCCTAGCCTGACGGTGGCCAGCATTGACATCACAGCTTCAGGAATTAGTGGCATATAGATGAGGACGCGGTCGCCTTTTTTCACCCCTTGTCCTGCCAGGGCACCTGCCAACAAAGAGACCTGTTCCAACAATCAAACTCAAGTCCATTAACTCACTGACCGATCAGTGGCACTAGAGTACCTATATTGAGAGAGTATGGCCACTGGGCCCCATGGAGAGGCTTAGGACCCAAAAATGGCGGTGCTTTGTTTTGGTTTTTGTGGATGGGAGGGGGGTCATTGCCAACTTTTGACGGTTTTCACCAACCGCACTTGCTGCCAACCTTACTACATCTGAGATAATTTTTCTCAAAAATTGCACACGATTAGCCTTAAAAATATGTAAAGATGTCGCAATAGTGCATTTGAGTAAATTTCTCGTTACGATAAGCAAAGAAAACTACATTTTGAGTCATTTTGCATTACATTAATTTATGGCGTCCGCCATTTTTGAGTCCTAAGGGCTCCATTTAGCCTAAGATGGCTTAGCCAATCAGAGGTGGTAACCCCAGTGGCCATACTCTCTCAATATAGGTACTCTAAGTGGCACCTCCCCCGTATCCTTCTGAAAAGATATACCTATCTAGTCACCATGGTGGGTTCGTCTTGACGTCACTTTTCACAGACTTATATTATACTATAAATATGGCACCAAGCCGCATTACGTAGTATTTTCATTAATTTTAAATCAACATATAAATACACATAGGTTTCACATCTTTGCGTGATCTCTTCCAAGCAAGGCCAATTTTCTCTCTTCTGTAATCGTGTAGTTTCGACATGATATTTGACCAATGGTTGCGATGAAAGGCCATGCTGGTATCTTTTTTCAAATTATACCGGGAAATCTCGTGTGATCTCTGTTGGCTCTTGATAAAACTGGTGTCACATCTTCTTCTATAAGTCATCAACCTCAATAAACCTTGATCAATACGGCGCAATTTTTTTTTAAAAACTTGCCAGGTTATAGAACCATCGTTATACCAGGTTATAGAATTCATCATAGGATGAATCCTGGATAATTCCAAGGTTGTAAATTTTTCCTTGCGCAAGACTGAAACAGAGTCACGTTCAGCGCAGAATTTTTTTCGGTTCCAGATAAATCAGTGACGTGGCGTGGCGTCCTTTGCGATGTATCGATTGATCTGTCATTTAAACCTATGGTATAGGATCGACAAACGGGTGTTCGCACCGTGCACTTTGATTATCGATTCTTTACCACAGCTTCAAATGGGGACAGTTCGCTAATCGATTATCACGCTGCGCCACTGCCAGGATTCCCTGACTAAGTGACAACTCCGACTATTGGCTTTAGAGGAACTGTATATTTTCGTTCTCGTTCATCGTCTGCCTCTTTAAAACGCGCCCCTCCTCTACGAGCTGATTATTGAAATTGATAGGCTTTATAGATAAAGAGGACAAGAGGGATATGGAGGGATCGATTAGTGAAAGTAAGTAATACAAAGGAGATAGGGACAAAGAGGGTAATAGACCAACTAACGGCAACTGACAAGAGACCGCCTGCAATTAGTCCATCATTTTCCTCTTTAGTCTAAAAGAACCGCCCGCTTCGACCAATAAGATCGCTTCATACTCCCTGTGTCTTCTTTGTCTATCGCTTTGTCTATCAGTTTCAATAATCAGCCCGCTGACTAGAGAGTGTATATGGATTTTCACGTGAGATCTGTCGTCTATAGAACTCCATGCTCTCCGCTGCTCAAGTGGGAATGAAGATACTCTCTCTAGTCAGAGGACTGACTATTTTAACCGATAGATAAAGCGATAGACAAATAAGACACAGGGAGTGTGGAGCGACCTCATTGAGTGAGACGGGTGGATAAATTCACGAAAAATTTATAAAAATGGAGATTCAGATCGCATGCACATTGAACTAAAGAAGTGTTTTCAAAGGTTACTTTTATTAAACACAATTTCATATAAACAGCAAAAAATGTGCGTATATCCTGACTCTTACCTGTTCTTGCAACTCTGCATAAGTAACACGACGTATAGACTTGGTAACTGGACTATCGTGGATGAAAGCGACTTTCTTGCCATTCCCGGCTTCAACATGCCTATCAACCGCGTTGTAGCAGGCATTTAGTTCTCCTCCTACAAACCTTGAGGCATCAGACATTCACGTATTCATTGCATGATATTAAGAAACAAAAATTTCAGTGTCTCACAGAGTTGAAAAGTATACACCGCTGCTTTTGCACTTTTGTGCCGAAATAAATGAAGAGCGTCGCGGCTATCATATAAAAGCGACGAATTGACGGGTTAAGCACTTGAAAGTAACATTTTGAAAGTTTAAAGTAATCGACAGCAAAATCGCGATTCACCTTCATGGGAATGATTATTTTTTATTTTCCGTATTCTTGAATTTGTTCTGTGTTCTGTTGTTTGTCACGTATATTTTCGTGAGTTCAATAACTAAACATTTTATTTCAGGGAATACACCCGTTAATACTTTTTTTTTGGAAGATTTCACTCTCAAATAAATATTTCGAGAAGGGTGGCTAGTTTTACTTCTTGTTTTGAAATTCACCTTTCACAGGACTTTTTTTCAAGATTCCAGACTTATGCAAATTTGAGGATCCCTTTTGAATAGGTCCACTTCACCCCTTTCCACAGTCCTATCGTGTTTAGCAATGGTTTCTCTGTGGCTCATTTTTCAATTTCGGAGGATGGCGGGAGGGCGGTATTCTGCCGTGCTAAGGAAAAAGGTCGTAAGATCCTTCAAGAGTTGCCAAATTTCCCTTGGCAAATCACTAATTTTCAGGTAATTTTTTTACATATTTGTCTACCAATTTCTCAGATAATTTTTTTTGCAATTCGATCTAAGACGTCTGTGAATGTCAAGGAAAATATTCATAATTTTCCTCAAAAATAAACATTTTCTCGAAGGAAATTTGGCAACTCTCGAATGCTCATACGGTGTGCTTCCTTAGCACGGCAATAGTTGCCAATTTTTTGTACACTCTAAAAAGGCAAAGGCAATACTCCAGATATGTAAGGATGAATCTTTTTGGCTCTCATGAGAAAGTAAGTCTCGAAAGGAGAAAATATTTGGCGAGCTTTCACTCCTGTAAGCTCCCTCTATGGAGCTGTCTAGAAAATTTGTCTTCATAAAAACCTCCAGATTAATCATCACATATTCCTTGAGCATTGTTATTCGTTAGTTCTTTTTGAACTTTGAACTCATTTGCAACTACACCGTCCTCCTACAACATTGAAAAATATGTAATTTGGGCAACGTAATACATGTGCTAAAAGGTACGTACTCTTGTGAGACTCTCAAAATCCAATATTTTTGGATTCCGAAAAAAGTATCTCATCAGGACAGTTGAGAACAACGGGGTTTCCCCCATTTTTGAACTTTAAAAAACATTAACAATAAGCCATCCTAATGGGCAGTATGAATGATACTCATGCCGAAATCTGACTCCCCTGATAAAAATTGGCGAAAGGAACTGCGTTTCAAAATACCATAGGAGTTCTTATAGCCGACTGAGGAGGGCGATAGAAAATCATATAGCTGGCTGTAGAAAGTGGAAAAAATCATACGGCCGGGCTACACGAAGCGATAAAAAATTATACAGCCGGGCCATAGTTCCTATCGCCGGGCTTTACACTTTATCGCCTGGCTGTTGCTTTTTCGCCATCAACTATAAAAGGCTATAAGAAATTGTGTAGAGATTCGTGTGCTTTGTAAATAACTGGAAAAACGCATCTCGCGTGTTGTTATGATAAAGATAAAAAAGATGAAAAAGTATACCGAAACACGCATATTGTTGAATAAAGTTTAATGGCTTGGATGCATTTCGGGCTTAGCCCATCTTCAGCAAGCACTTAAAACAAAACACAGAAACAAGTTAAATTACATTAAAGAATTGTCACAATGCACGGTGGAGAAGAATATCGAGAGGCAAAGCGAAGTAAAACACTTGGGAACTGGTCAAAAATGAAAAAATGTTAAAAAATGTTAAAAAAATGTTTAAAAAACCAGTGGGAATAGCTGATAGAGTTAGCAGAAAAATATAGTAAACAAAATGAAGTATAGAGTGAAAGACACTAATTTTAAATAAGGGCATGGCTACCTACCACAGCTAGGCAACCAGTAATACAGAGAAGACCAGACAAGCTTTAGTAGAGATATAGTTGAATGCATAAATCAGTTAAGCTAGAAATGCAATTCCTTATATCTAATTGGGAGTTTAACAAGACATTATTATTGAGGATGGCTCGCCTTATTTCGATAGATTCCAGGACGCTAATAGCTTTGTCGTCGGTGTTATTGTGCAAAATATTCATTAAACTTTATTCAACAATATGCGTGTTTCGGTATACTTTTTCATCTTTTTTAGCTTTGTAAATCCTTAAGTTTGTCCGGAATTACCTTATTATTTACAAAACGCACATTATATTTTCCTTTACTACATATTTTTTTTCATCAATTAAAATGAGAATAATCCATACAGAGTGTGCAAACATTTCAAAGTCATGAGGTGAAAAACGCTGACTCCGCGAGATTAAATATTAGAGCCTAACACAAAGCGGAGCGGCGGCGCACTGGCGCCTACAAACCTAACAGGGATACTTCACGCATTGCGTAATGCGTGAAGTATCCCTGTTAGGTTTGTAGGCGCCAATGCGCGTTCAGCGCTGGCTGCCCGCCCGCCGCGCCGCGCCGTGCCGCAGCGTACCGCGGCGCTTGAAGCAACTATTTCACACCAGAGGTATTGCACAGTATCAGACGAAATTGAAGGCGCTCCAACATATTAGGAATGGCAGGCATCCTTCCAAAGAACGGAGCTTTCCTCGCATATTAAATCACGATACTGCGGCCCAAAAAGAGAGCGGTCGTCCAATAACTCACTAATTCCTAGCATCCGTAATTAGTAACGTTTAGCATACACTTTATCACCAGGCTGTTGCTTAATCGCCATCGGCTATAAAAGGCTATAAGAAATTGTGTTGCCGGCTAAAGAAGCTATTGAAAATCTTACAGCCGGCTGTAGGTCTATGGTATTTTGGAACACAGATTCTACTGCCAATTTTTACCAGGGTCCATTGGAATGCAAAGGAAGAGGGTGTCTTGCAAAATTGTTCATTAAATTTCGGATCTTTTCGTATTAATAGACAACACAATTTAGAATAAACGATACAAATGTCCAATCATTTGGAAAATTAAGCGATGCGCGGACGCAACTTTAGAGTTATTTTGCTTTCTTGCGTGATCGCAATCCCATTATATTTTATCCCCTCAACTTGAGGTTGCTCTGCTGTGCTTATTTCGAACTCTTCGATCGGAGATTTTGAGTAGGGCATCATGGTGTTGGACAGAAAAATCATTTAATATGGAAGACTTACCACTTTGTGAAAGGTTGTTCTGAATTGTCGATGACTTTTTTCCACGGTTTTGTCCAACTAACTTTCCTGGCTACGTCTGACCAAAATATTTCTGGCTGCTCTAAGGAAGTTTGAAACGCCTCGTAATATTTTTCGCTATAATATGGACTCGGCTTTGGAATTAAATCTGAAAAGAAAAAACGTGCTCTTAAATGAAAGTAGAAAATTTGGCTTGCTCTCTTCCAATTATTGAAGTATGATTGATGGAAATTGAATGTTTAGGATGGTGTGCGGAGGTATTTGTGGGGAGTAAGATATATGAATCAAGAGAGATCGTTGATGAAGGTCTTAAAAAGAGCGGATCAACTGCCACCATGTCTTTTACGAGGGTATACCATAAAGTAAGTTTCCCTATTTTACTTCTCAAAAAGTATCTTAGATACAGCAAATATGTAAAAAGAATGTTGTAAAACATTACTTTTGGGTATACTCTCGTAAAAGAATTTGCGAGTGTTTTCAGATCAGGTCTGATAATATGTTAGGATGAGAGTGTCTTTGGGAATGAATTCCCTTATGAGAGATACGGATTCGACTTTGAGGTGTTACTTTATAATGAATCGAGAAATACAATTGACATCTCGATCTATATTTTAGCATTTGTTCCTCGGGTTTTTTGTTTTTTAAAAGATGAAGTGGTTTTGAAGTCGGCCAGTTTTTAAGAATTTTTTTGGGGAAGCGCTGCGCTGTGAATACGACAAAAATGACCACACATTTTTTTAATTCCAAATAAGTTAATCAAAAATGTCTTTGTAAAAAAAACTCAAAATAGACCATACAAGAATGCAAGAAAGGGGCAAATGATTTATTTTTTTACTGTTTGAAACAAAGTATTGTGCAAATTTTAAACTATTTATTCATCATAGATCCGAGGTATCTTGTTCAGACCATCCTCCGTGGCTCCGACAGGCGGTTTTGCAAGGGTGTGAGGGGTTGTTGAGTTGTCCTGTGTAAAAACTCGGTGCAGGTACTGGAACCTTAAAAAAGGTTTTAAATTTAATGAAAAGAGGCTATTTCAGCAAGAGTCTCAATTTTAGAGGAGAAAATCCTCAAACCCCCTTCTTGCCGATGGCCTTTACCTAAATTTTCACTTCCCCCACGAGGTCGAACGCATGTCACAACCTTAAGAATGAGGGCCTAGGATAGCTCATGCTGCGGCCCTTAAAAAATGCTAGTGCTCCCATTTCCTGGAACTAGTTCCGAATTCCGGAACTTTTGAGATTTTCCTAAATTCTTTCCGGAACTTTTGAAATTCCCGAAATGTTCCGGAGCTCTTAAATTTTCAGGGACTTTCTCTGAACTTCTGAAAGAATCTAAAAGGAATCCCGGAACTTTTGACGGTAATGGAGTGGGAGAGAGTGGGACAAAAAAGCTCTGAATCCGGGAACTTTTGACGGACATGGAATGGGAGCTTTGGAAAAGGCCATTCAGACAATGTCTTATCTTTCCAAGCACAGTGTGACTGTATCCGAGGTCCGGATTTTGCATGAGTTTCAAAATTTACCAAACATTGATACGTAAAAATAGCATCACTGGCCAATCAGAATAGTCTGGATAAATTCAAATAGTAATGTGACTTCTGTCGAGTATATTCAAGTAGGACTGTATGCCCGGACAAAATTTGGACCCTGAGCTAGAAAAAGTACGAGGAAAAGAGAGATGTAAAAGGTTTCAAGGATGCATTAGCCCAGGAATTAGCACAAATGCATATTCTTCGTGATAATTCAAATCCAAACACGGCTACCTTGAAATGGAAACGGTTGAAATTTTGGCCCGGCAGACTACGAAAAGAAGGGCAAGGATCAAACAATTATTTTTGTTCCCTTGAACCTGACAGGGTTCTGGTTCTCTTCCCTATTTTGTATACTTTTTCCTCGTTCGTTGGATTATGAACTTGCTACGAAAATCCGAGTCACCTTTGGGGCAGAGGTGGGTGCAGACTCTGCGTTCAAAAGGGGCTTCGACCCAGAAACCTTGAATTTGCTTGACTCTCGGAGACGGAGTGTCATCGTTGGCGGAAAAGAAAGCAGCTCGAAATGGAGCGAGCACGTCAAACTGTCAGGGCAGCACTTCACATTCACATCCCACTGCCTCAGATCACTCTCGCCGACTTGGGCTAGGTCAGGATACCGAGCGGAGGTTTCCCTGACCCGCCTTAAAAATGAAGACGAGATTCTTGCCAGCTCAATACGTGCTCGAAATTTGAGACTGTCTGGCCGCGATAGCCGGACGGGTTGTAAGACATTTCGTCAACGATTTTTTGTCCGCGCACCTGGTTTTTTCCAGGAATTTACGTCCACGCGTTTTTTCGGCACGGGAGTTTTGGTCCACGTACCAGTTGAGACCCAAAGTTAATTGGCCCACATGTAAATACAATCGACAATTGCTCACGACGTTTTTGGATGAGAATATATAATGTCTTGGAAGACTGAGGGTTTGCTTGATTTTTTTGTTTTGTCTGTTTGGTCCAACGGAGAATAATATATAGCTAAGCGTTTTGGTAAAAATGGGGGAGCGTCAATTCCATGAGACAAAATTCACTAAAACTCTCAACACCTCTTTGGTGTAACAGGAGAAATTCCCACCTTGTTATACCTGAACCGGATTTTTCCTGTGTACGATAAGTGACTTGATTTATTTTGCGAGGAAAGATCCGTACTTTTAAAGGATGCCTGTCATTCTTAATACGTTCAATTTCGTATAATACTGTGCAACACCTCTGATGTAAAATAGTTACTTCAGGCGCCGCCGCACGGCGGGCGGGCGGCCAGCGCGAAACGCGCATTGGCGCCTACAAACCTAAGTGGATACTTCAAGCATTGTGCAATGCGTGAAGTATCCACTTAGGTTTGTAGGCGCCAGCTTGAGCCTCTCGAGCTGGCAGCACGTCGCTCCGCTCTGTTCGGCTTTAATATTTATATTCGCATTGTCAGCGTTTTTTAACTCATGATTTTGAAATGTTAGCACACTCTGGATTGATTCTTCTCATTTAAATTGATGGGGAAAAAATATGTATCAATTTATCAAAGGAGAATGATAATATAATGGATGTTTTTTTAAATATTAGTGGTTCCGTGTCAAATTTAGTGACATCCAAAGCACTTTAATTTTTTCTTTTACATTTTGTGTTTTTATTGTGCTGCAGCGAGGTGTACGCGCAACCAAACGCTCAAAATTTGACGTATTTGACTCTAAAAAAATCGATGTACAAATGGGTTAAAACTAAAGATTGCGTGCTTCTTGGTTTTTTCCCTCTTTTATCAATTTTTGCAGTTTCTGTCGGCACAACTGCGGCTCATTGAGATTAATGTCGCTTGGTAAAGGTTTTACAAATATTTGTCACGTTTAAAAATATAAATGTTTTCAAAATGAAGTAATAATTTCGTAAAGAAAAAAAAGTACCTATACATATACAAGGTATATTGTACATTCAATATTTTAAGGATAGAAATAAAACCAGATATTCACCAATGACAATTTAAAAAGATGATTCAAAAGGAGAAAGTAATAACATTTCATTTAGAAAATGAGCAACCATAACAAACACCTCCTTCTCTCTCAATATCTCATTTCCATATTGTCAATATAATTTTACATACCGACTAAACGCTTGGACGCGCGCACTTTTACGCTTGGACCAAGTCACTGTTGCTTATATTACGTGTGGGCGTAAACTACTGGACAAAAAAGGTGCACGGACAAATGGACTACATTTTGCAATTTGGAACTATAAATTCTAGCCCGGTTTAAAAACAACGTATGTGCCATTCGTCTCCCTACGCACATAAGTGTTTTTCCAGAAGAGCCAGAATGTATAGTTCCAAATTGCAAAATGCAGTCCAAATAATCGTTGACAAAATGTCCTGAAACCGCCGGACGCGGCCGAAGGTCGGGAAACTTAAATAAAAAGTAGGTTGGCAATATCTGAGAATACGAGAATACGAGATTGCTAAAATACGAGATTACGCCGAGAAAAGCAACTTGAAAATAGACGAAAAGGATCAGTTCAGAGGAAACAGACCGGCTGGTTTGCGAGACAGGAGTAGGAAGAAAGTAAGAGAATGCAGAACTCCGGCTAGACGGACTGGAAATAACGCAAAATGGATAAATGATGGCGCGGAAGAGCCAGCAAGTTTTTCTCAAGACACGTTCGAAAGTAAAAGAGAATTGTCGTAAAATTAATGCATAATATCTTAAAAATTAGGTTCCAAATTGCCCCATCAAAATTGCACGAGAAAATTCAAATACAATTTCGAACAAACACTGTAAAATATTTGTTTCTTCTTATCCTGTCCCTTATTTGCTCGATTTGAAAATTGGTGAAATTATCGCTCTGAACTTATTCAACTCGATGCATTAGTGTTTTCATTGCTGCATACTTAATATCACATTAGTATAAAATGATGATAATGGATATTTATCAATATGATAATGAAGCATACCGGTCCTTTTTGGACCTAATTCCTCTTCTCTTAGCGAGAAATTTATTTGTCAATATTGCTGGTTTGTTTTTTAATTCAACGGATCATCAAATCCTACAACCCGAAACAGTACCTAAAAAGTTAATAAAGGCGAGTGAGTCAGAATGAGAGTGGGGCATTGTTAGATGAGTGACTTAATCTGTGACTACTCTTGATACTAAATGAATTTGACGAAAGTAATTGCTTCCGAGCCGCTCAAACTGCCTACTCAAGATATTGAAGGCGGACCGGCCAAAATGAACTCGAGATCTTAGATAAAAGGATATCCTCCGCCAGTTCTACGTCTAAAACAAATTAACAAGACCAATATGCTGCAAGCTACTGCAATTGCTTCTAAGCAGACACAATTGCCCTCACTGCCCGATTAGACTCCAAAAAGACAAGAGTTTCAGTTCTGGATCCCTGAGACGCAAACATTCAAAGTGTCTGTCAATAATAAGTAATTTGTTTCGAGTTCTATCTGTAGGTTCATAAAATGTTTGAAGTGATCGGAAGACCCACAAAAATTCTCATGGAACCCAAGGTTTCTCATTAGAGCAATTAACCAAGCTGGCAGGACAGTTCTAGAGGTGTCAATCTTCGAGGACAATTCGACTATTTTATAGTGCATCGAATCGATCGCTAAAGTGCGACACCGCGAATCTGCACCGTGGTGTTTCAAAATATTCCACTAATACGCTATTTGTTCGAAAAAGAACGAGCCAATTTTATGACTTGAAATCAATACAGAATTTTCTACTAACAGGAAAGAAAAATCAAGGAAGTTTCCAAGAAATACGTGGACTAGTTTTCCAAGGAGACAATAAAGTATGACTGGAAGTCTACACACTGAAAAAAAATTCTCGGCGTTTTTACCAAGGTCCGTTGGTACCTTTACCATCTCACTTTTTTTTTACCAATTATTGGTAATTTTACCAAGACAGACTGGTAAACTTACCTAAAAACAGGTATTTTTACTGTTTTTTTTTTTCAGGTAAGAATACCACTTTTATGGGTAATCAATTCCTGGTAACTTTGCCATTTTATCTCGGTAATTCTACCACAGTCGATAAAAAATATATATCCAAGTAAAATGCACTGAAAAAAAATTCTCGGCGTTTTTACCGAGGTCCGTTGGTACCTTTACCATCTCACTTTTTTTAACCAATTACTGGTAATTTTACCAAGACAGACTGGTAAGCTTACCTAAAAACCGGTATTTTACTGTTTTTTTCAGGTAAGAATACAACTTTTATTGGTAATCAATTCCAGGTAACTTTGTCATTTTATCTCGATAATTCTACCACGGTCGATAACGAATATTGGCGTTTTTACCGGGGTCCAGTAAAATTACCGAGAATGTTCAATAATTTTATCGAGATTTCTCGGTAAAATTACCAATTCCATAAATGGTAATTTTACCAAGAAAAAACTGGGATCAAATAGAACCCTGAATTCTCGGTAATTTTACCCTTTTCTTAGTAAATACACCGAGATTTTTTTTTTCAGTGAATGTCGCAAACGGAGATAGGTGGTTTCGCACTTTAGCCATCGATATACGGAATTTTTCTTTGATTTCCTCGCAAAGTGGCAAGTATATTTTGAGACAATATTCCAACTCCCTCCACAAAATATTAGCCACATGACAGTCGGTGAAAAGTTTCAACTCAAAACTCTCCTACAAAATGGACAACGATGGCCACCTGACCGCGGCAAGTTGAAACTCCCAAACCAGGGTTAGAATCCGAGGCATTTACGCGAACATCTCATGTAGTTCCCACCTCCCCCCTCCCCCCTGTCCCTCGATGCCAGGTTAAGTGGGTGCTACTAGGGAAAGTAAAAGTAATTTATCAGACTCCAGTGACTGATCCGAGATATGGACTTAAAATTCCGCGGTTACCGCATCACCGGCGAGGATTTAAACATTTAATCCTCGATGTATCTGTCACCCCTCTCCGCTGTTGGGGCAGGTTCCATCCTTCCCCTCTACCCTCCACCCCTTGACGCTTCCACCCCTCACCTGAGTGGCACGCAGTTATTATTTATGGCTTGTTTTTTTTCTGCACAGTCCTGGGCTCGCTTCTGGCAGGGGCGGACTCGCGCCCTAACTTTTCAGAATATTCACCGATTCTCCAGAGAAGGGATGATAATGTGATCGGGACATCAAACATGGTAGATGTTTGTCTATGCGTGTATAAAATTTACGAACCCAAGTAGCAGTGATCGCGATAAATAACGATTTTATCCGGTGGTTATCGCGCGTATATCGGTGGCAATATGTCGAGATATTATCGCATTAAAAATTGCGATAAATGGCGATTAAATCGCTACAAATCGCAATTTTTGGTTCGGTAAAATCGTGATCTATTTTCGTCGATAAAATCGAGATTAAATCGCTATTTATCGCGATTTTTATTTAAAAAATACCGCGATGAATCGTCGTGCGATAAAAGCGCGATTCTATCTCGATAAGATCGAGGATAATCGCTCAGATGTTGATGGTCCTGACGATTTTATTGCTGATAAAATCACAATATATAGCGATTTTTCCGTTGAGAAATGCTACTTGGGAAATGATGCTTTAGAATAGCATTTAGAGTAAAAACACGAAACTATGGGCCGTTTACTGTATGTGACTGGATGGTGGAGTATTGCTGAGCTCACCCTATGCAATGGGGAGATCAGAGCGGAGGAAATAGCACAAATTACAAAACGGAAGTTAAAAAAAAATTCTAATACGTTTAGTGAAAAATTGGGAGGAAAGGGTGCATTCAGCCCAGAATAGAATTAAAATTGTTCGGTATTATTATTATTTTTTAGGACATTCAGAATGAGCATTCTGCATTTATAACCATTCCCTGAACCATATTTTTTTTCTGCCTTAAATTTTATGTAATGAAAATTGTACATGCCACTATTATGTTTTATCGCGTGTATCTATTGACTTTTTGTGCCTCATTTTCTCAGTTTTTCTGAGTGTAACGTCCTGCCTGTAGCATTCCTGGCTTTCTGCCACTTTGAAAATTGCTTGGGTTGGCAGCCGCGACTTACGATACTCGAATCAGCACCCCCGGCAGGCGGGGTTGTAACTTCCATCCGGTCCCTCTACATTTTGTCTCCATACCCACCCACCTCTTGTTTGGTCCCTTCCGTTATAAAAGTGTAGGTATTCTTCGGAACCCCCCCCCCCCCCCCTCTTTTGTGAGGTGGTTCAGAATTTTTTTTCCATCGAGAGAGTTATAGAGGCTGTTGGTCTTCAAAAGTCACTTATTTAAGATTTTTCAAGTGGTTTCTAGTCTCTTGCATCCTTTTCCGCGAGGGAAGACACTGAGGTTCGTCATTTGCGCTCCCAAAAAAATTTCGGCTGTAGAATTTTAGATTTTTTCCATTGTGCACCGTTTGCCAATAAAATTAAATTTTCCTCGAAATCCTTGTTTTTGAGGAAAGCCTTCATTCACCAGAAAATGGTGGATGTACAAAAAAAGTAAGGTCATTTTCGGACTCAGCACTAAAAATAAATAGTGGAAGCAACTATCAAACCCTTAGCTTTTTTTATTTTTTTCCTCTTTACGGGATTGTCTTATTCCTTCAATTAGTGAGCTTTGAATGCCTGCAATTCCTCAGCAACAACCAGCTCAGCCAATGCATTTTTTATGGTCTGGACATATAGGACTACCATGCTAAGATTGGCGAATCTCTTGGGCCAAAAAACCTTTCTTCATGAGGCACATTTTTTTTTGTTAGTAACTCTTAATAACCTACTTATTGAATAAAGGAGAATAACCTATCAAAGAGTTGTTACCTGCCTACTTTACAATCGGCCCAGTGGGTATCTAAATAGGGCTATGACAATAAATGAAAATTAGGGTGCCAGAGAGCTTATAATTGAGAGGCTTGGAGGGCCAGGCAACTGAGTGCAGTTTTTGAAAAAACTGAAATATTAATGGTTTCAAGTAGAAACTAATCTTAATGCACATTCCGTGAAAAGTTCGCTCCCAAATTCCAATTTGTAATTATCATAAAGTCAGTTCCAACTTTCTTCCAGTCATAAGGATCGATGTAATTTCGAAACTTCACACAAGTATTTCTCAAAATAGCACAAACTGCACTTATACGCCTTGTCCTCCTAGTCCTTCAATGGAGAATTTGCATGCAAATTTTGTATTGCTTCATCTGAAAGTGCTTAAAGAGCTGATTTCACAGTACATTTATAATTTTTTCTGATAAGGGAAATAGCACAAAGATAGATTTAAAAGTGAGAAAATGCACCGCATAGTGACGTCATCTGGCGGCATTTCCCATTTAACACCCGTATTTTAGTAGATTAGATCATTTTGTCTTATCTTCTCCAATGATTGTTCAATTCATGAGCCAAGGGTATCCTCGTGTTCGGTTCACTCATTAGTTTCCACCTAATTACGAAATTCATCAAATTTCAGATCTCTGCAATTGTAGATTTGGGATCTTGCTATAGAGGGAGAGAGAATACACTAGGTACTAAGAAAAGAGCATTGAACGCGAAGCTCACCTTCTAGTTCAAATTTGATATCCTGTTTTTGGGCTTCGATAGATTTTTGAAAGCAGTTCAAGATCTTATCCTTAGAGTCGGCACTAGCGGTCTCCTTGCAGTAACCTCCATCGCCGTTGCGTTGGTCCAGCATCTTTCGTCGGGAATTCCGAAAATCCGAAATCACAAAATCACACTCGACGAGGCACGGCCGCACCCCGAACTAGTCCGTTAACCGGATCGCAGCATTACTTAGTTTTAAAGAAATCCGATAGAGTCCGCGCACGTACTGAGGATCGGAGAATCGCACCGTCACGAAGCTGAGGTGGGAGACGAGGGAACGGACACCGGACTAGGGCGAACTTGAAAACCTAGATCGCGGAGATGAGGGATTTTTTCATGGTCTCCGGACGCAGATATTGGCGGGTTTTCCGAAAATGTCGGCGATGACTGGTGGACTTCACCTCGAGCCGATCCGAGGCTCCCGCACCTCCCAGGACCGGGAAATGAATATTCATGGCCTATCGATGACCTATGATGCCAACTCGCTGGGATCTCCACCATCATTTGCCCTAATTAATTGAAGAAATCAGAGAAACACACATCTCAAGCCGCCACTTTCTAACTCCTATCTCGGCTCCCCAGTACCTATTCGGAAATTCGCCCTCGCTTCACGAAGGACACGGCGCAGGTAATCTGTGAGTAATTTGTGATGGCGTCTAGTAAAATGTGCCTGGAAGTGGATATTCAAATCGTCCAGTACCCAGAAAATACCGGTTTTAGGTAAAAATTACGATTTTTAGCTTTTAGTGTAATATATACGTATAACTATTACACAAAATGAACATAGGAAAAACGGGGTAAAGGCTAATGATACATTAACATTGAAAATCGGGACGTTTTGGAGCTAAACAGCTCTCATCTTTCACCGAAAACAAACAAAATGAATATGCTACAAAAACACACACATGCAAAGGAAACCTAGGTTTGATCCGCTACATGGTTGATTCGGACTGATAACCTAGCAAACTCCTAGTAGGTGTTTAGCGGTTCAGGTCTCGGGTTTCTCTGCATGTGTATTTTTAAGCATATTTATTTTGCTTAAGATGGGAGCTATTTAGCCCCGAAACATCCCAATTCGTAATGTACAGTGTGTTTATAGCCTTGACTCTGTTTTTTGTGTGTTCATTTCATATTGTATCGGACTACGAAAATTGTTCTCTTGATATAAATACTGCTATGTATAGTATCTACATAACAAGAACGAAAAGACAACAAAATTCAAGGGGAATCTAGGCTAAAAAGACGCAAAAAACTCGGGACGTTTCGATCTGATTTCCCAGATTATTTCAATCATAAAACTCGAAATTTAAATACAAATAAAGGTACAAATTACGTAATAAAAACCCGTGAATGATTAATATAACTCCAGTGGATATTTCATTTTAGTTCCATATGACCTAGGAAACCAGGTCGAAAAGACCCGAGTTTTTTGTGTCTTTTCGGCCTTGCTTCCCACTGAATTTTGTTGTCTTTTTGTTCTTGTTGTGTATGTGTCGGGCTACCATACCGTATCAAAGTTGTATTACATCTACTATAAATAAATACATTGATTTTGTTTTGATAGTTTTTGAGGAACAAGCTATGTTATCTTCATCGTTTTGGCGGTAAGAAATACATTTTCTAAAATGTTTACCTTTTTGGTAGCGTACCGGCGGGGTCCCACCCTTCATCCGCCGTGGGTTTGGGTAACCCTCAGAAGAGATAGTCGGGGTAGGTTGACTCAGCGAGGGATTTTTAGGGGTAGTCGCCACAGAAAAAGTCCCTGATGATACACAACTCTCGCAAAAATATCAATTTTAATGGGTCAGTTGCGCTGGTCACAGAATCGTGCTTTGATGCGTGTTTCTTGTAGATAAGCTAAAGATAATAAGATCTGTCTAAACCGCAACTCTCTACGTTCAATGATAACTACGGTATCGCCCTCTGTAAAGCCGGGGTTTTGACGTCATCCACCGCGGTAGTGACACCCTTGGTTTCTTCCACCTTGCTTTCATCAGTCAGCGTGACCCACATTTGCACTGGTTGTTTAACGTGAAACTCAGATGAAAGCAAGGTGGAAGAAACCAAGGGTGTCACTGCCGCGGTGGATGCTGTTAAAACCCCGACTTTACAAAGGGCGATACCTCAGTTATTATTGAACGTAGAAAGTTACGGTTTAGACAGATCTTATTATTTTTAGCTTACCTACAAGAATCAAGCATTAAATCACGATTTTGTAACCAGCGCAAGTGCTATGCATCTTTTGGGGCGCTTGTGAGACCCCGGTTATAGTACATTTCGTCAACGATTTTTTGTCCGCGCACCTGTTTTTTCCAGTAATCACGTCCACGCGTTTTGTCGGCACAGGAGTTTTGGTCCAGGTGCCAGTTGAGACCCAAAGTTAATTGGCCCACATGTAAATATACAATCGACAATTGCTCACAGCGTTTTTGGATGAAAATGTAAAATGTCTTGGAAGAATGAGGGTTTGCTTGTTTTTTTGTTTTGTCTGTTAGGCCCAACGGAGAATAATATATAGCTAAGCGTTTTGGTAAAAATGGGGGAGCGTCAATTCCATGAGACAAAATTCACTAAAACTCTCTACACCTCTTTGGTGTAACAGGACTTAATTATCTTTCAAGAAATTCCCACCTTATTATACCTCAACCGGATAAACCTCCATATTTGCCTCAGCTAAAGGCTCTTATATTTTTCCAGTGTACGATAAGTATCTTGATTTATTTTGCGAGGAAAGATCTGTGCTTTTAAAGGATGCCTGTCATTCTTAATACGTTTAATTTCGTATGATACTGTGCAACACCTCTGTTGTGAAATAGTTACTTCAGGCGCCGCCGCACGGCGGGCGGGCAGCCAGCGCGAAACGCGCATTGGCGCCTACAAACCTAAGTGGATACTTCAAGCATTGTGTAATGCATCAAGTATCCACTCAGGTTTGTAGGCGCCAGTGAGACTCGCGCTGGCAGCACGCGGCTCCGCTCTCTCAGGCCTTAATATTTATACTCGCATAGTCAGCGTTTTTTAACTCAGGATTTTGAAATGTTTGCACACTCTGCATTGATTATTCTCATTTAAATTGATGGGAAAAAATATGTATCAATTTATCAAAGGAGAATGGAGAATATAATGTGTGTTTTTTAAATATTGGTGGTTCCGTGTCAAATTTAATGACATCCAAAGCACTTTAATTTTTTATTTTACATTTTGTGCTTTTATTGTGCTGCAGCGAGGTGTACACGCAACCAAACGCTCAAAATTTGACGTATTTGACTCTAAAAAATCGATGTACAAATGGATTAAAACTAAAGATTGCGTGCTTCTTGGTTTTTTTCCCTCTTTTATTCATTTTTGCAGCTTCTGTCGGCACAACTGCGGCTTATTGAAATTAATGTCGCTTGGAAAAGGTTTTACAAATATTTGTCACGTTTTACAAATATAAATCTTTTCAAAATGAAGTAATAATTTCGTAAAGAAAAAATTTAAAAAATGGAAAAAAGTACCTATACACATATAAGGTATATTGTACATCAAATATTTTAAGGATATAGATAAAGCCAAATATTCACCAATGACAATTTAAAAAGATGATTCAATAGGAGAAGATAATAACATTTCGTTTAGAAAATGAGCAACCATAACAATACCTCCTTCTCTCTCAATTTCTCATTTCCATGTTGTCAATATAATTATACATACCGACTAAGTATAACGCTTGAACCAAGTCACCGTTGCTTATTTTACGTGTGGGCGTAAACTACTGGACAAAAAAGGTTCGCGGACAAAAAATCGTTGACAAAATGTCCTGAAACCGAGAGTCCTTAACATTTTTGGGGGTTTTATCAAATAATTACTGATTTTGGCATATCATAGAATATTTTGAGCAAACTTACCCCTAACGTTCCTCAGATTTTAAAAGTGAAGGACACCTCAACGCGCTATGATGACAGCGCAGATACAAATGTTCGTTTTTAATGGATGTCCGTGTTGCATCCAGAAAAATTGAAGTCACGAAGAAGCAAGGCGGGAACTCGCAACGCTCCAATCTATGCTGTCGATGAGGTGTTCGGATTGGGAAGAAAAGTTTATTAAAAACAAGTCCTCATCACGTCTCCATTATCTTCGGGAGCGACGCTCTAGTAACCCTTGAAGCACCATTACAAATGTATAAGAAAAACGAAAGCAACACAATATGAAAATAGAGCAAGGGAAAGGACGCTCATTCATGACGGCGCCGGCGCAGAGATACAACTATTCGTGCTTGATGGACGTCCGTGTCGCATTTGAAAAAATTGAAGGCGCGCTGGGGCAGAACGTGAACTCGCATTACTCCGCTCAACGCTGCCAATGAGATGTCGCTCAGATTCGGCAGAGAAGTTTAAAAACGAGGCCCAATTACGTTTTTACTATTCTGGACTGTGCTGCTGTTGTTCACGTAACTTCCTGGAAGGAAGCACCACAACATATAAAACTAGTACGAGATTAAATGAATTGCTGTACATCCTTCTCCGTTATTAATCATATCTCAATAAAAAAAAACCGATTTTCGGTTGGTGAATATGTATATTTGAATTTTACTTCTTTGGAAGATTCCCGCAAATTTGAGTTGCACACAATCACAATGAACCGAGTTTATCAGGTAAGGAACCAACCATTATTTTCGAAAAAAATGAGACAAGAAAGTTTTTGAGTTCCACTAGTCGTTTATTTTCTCCTGCCAAAATCTGAACGTGGAAGAGAAGAAATTAGTTTGTGAAGAGAGGGGTTAAAGTTTCTTTTGGCGCGTATACGTAGTATACCGCCTTTGCGATCGTTTCGAACCCTGCTCGATACAATAACCGAGTCCCTTAGTTCCTTACCGAAAAGTGACTACCGCGAACTTCTGAGATTTTCCAAAGCGTGTAAAAAGTTTATTTATCCATCAATAATTATGATTTAAAGTTGTTTCTCATTCTGGGGCTCATTAGTTTATGTGCAGTGAATACCAAGAGTCTACGTTACTTGGTTTTTTCAAAAAAAGCCTAAGAATGCGACGCGCTGATTTAAATTATGCATATATAAGCAGAATCAAGCGAATTGATTCGAGGATGGCTGAGCAGGTCGGCACTCTCGAAATGAGAATTTAACTCCTCCGTTTTGTTCAAAACGTTGCTTTGACAGATCTGTAACCTCGGTTATACTTTTCAAAAGTTGGTACCCGTGCTCTGATAGTGCTGTTCATCTGACAACATTGTCAGTGTCAGCTGATAAAATGTATATTTTCACAGTGCAATCTGTGTAAGTGCAATCTGTGATGAGCCTCGAGACTCATTAGACCATTAGCTAAACGTGGCTCATACAGGAATCCACTTACCCCTCTCTTTCCCACGCTCCTGCTCACTGCGTCGGCGTCTCGACGAACAATAGCTAATGACGGTTGCCAAGCGATGCCGGGATCCTCAGCCCCTCGCCCAATTACTTACGCTTCATTAACCATTTCACCGTCACGCTAGGATTCGTCCAATTTTCAAAAAAAATTGTTTCGCGAGTTTTTAGCAATTTTTTCCTTACTCTCCGTTAAAACACGAATTAAAAGAGGTCTCATTCATAAAAATCGGCCAAATAGAAGAGAAGTTACAGTATTCGAAATCCGAAGAAATCAACAAAACTTCTCCAAACAAAAAATAAAATGAAGGGGAGGGGGGGAATGTATAAATTACAATTTAATATGATTGACCTCAGAATGTGACAAGCAATTCAATTATAAAAAGGAGAAAAAATTGAGTGAAATTACAAAAAATTAGCCTCTTGCAAGGGGCTTCCTTGTATGAGTTTTGACCTGAAGACAAGTAAATCCCGTTATATTATTAAAACGAAATTGACTCCATAGTTTAATGCCTTAGTTTCTTGAATACGATTATTTTAAGCACTCGATTTATATCAGCAATTTTACCCATGAGGTGATTTCCTGAGAGCTGATAATATCACGAATTTCTCATAGAGCCCTTCAAAAATGGCTTGCTTTTTGGGCAGCCGATTCGGCCATCAAACCGAGGTTTAAATGGAAGCTGATAATAACACAAAGCTCTGAGAACAATTTTAAGATGAGAATAGGAACGGTTTGTAAATAACGAGGAGAGGCGGGCATTCTGTTCAGCATATCGATACATAAGTATTTTCACACGTAGAATTCAATTTTCACGTCAGGGAGTCGACATATTTTGATTTTTTCGATTTTATACGGGAAATTTATGGTTTTTCGGGATTGAAATTACTTACAATTGTTTCATGAAAAATGAATGCACCCAAAATGACTATAGCATTTTGACTTTCACATACCTACGTGCACTCACTAAATTGATTGGTAAATTCAAAGAGTGGGTACATCGACCTGGTATATCAAGTTTCTGCGATTTTTTACGGCAAATCGGTAGATTTTCGGGATGTTGGATTGCTTACTTTCAATTCATGAATGAATAAAGCATGGACATGGTTGAGCTTCTTTGCATGAAAAGACGTTTAAAATAACAAAATCAAGACATATTTAATACAATTGCATTTATATCGAGTCAATTTCTTTTCAATAATATAACGGGATTTATAATACCGGTGATTTGGGTATTTTAGCCCCAAAATACCTTTAAATCGACTTTATCTTCTAGGAATTCGACAGAATTTTTCCTTTCTTCGCTTAAATTTTTCCGTACCACTTTTCTTCAAGAATCTGATAAGATTTTGCTTGAGGCGGATCAAAAAACTTAAATTTGTTCGAATAGCTTTCTAGATTCACAATACACGGTCTCGTCAAGGTGCGTCGTTGACCTTGCAGTGTTGGATCGTGAATTCTCTTGTTGTGCTGCTTGCCTTTTTTGAAATCTCTGTAAATGAAAACTAAAGGGGTTGATATGTGCGAGTTAATGACGCGCCTTATCAACACATTGTGTTGGAGGTCACTGCTTGTTCTACATTGAGCCTTGTGCAAGGATAAAACTTCAAACCTCTTTTTCACAGTTTCAACTTAATGTGGGTTGGTTCTTTTCTTGTGAACTCGGCCCAATTAGGCAGTTATTTACTTTTAAATTTTCAAAACTCGCAAGAATTAGAACAAATTTCAGTTTTGATGCGCGTATTACTCGTTTATTCGAGGTCGTTAATGCGGCTTAGAGGCCTTGAATAAGTTTTCCAAGCTTTCCCGGCGAAAAGACGACGTAAGTGCATAAATTCTAGAGTTATCAGCCATCAATTCTCTGCCGGTTTTGAGGTCATTTTTAGACTTTCAAATCGGTTTCTGAAAAAGCATCCAAGCGGAAAGGGTTATTTATTTTTGAGCGATCTTTTGAGCACGTGTAAGAAGCCAACCTCTTTGACGTATCCTTAAATCCTCCGGAGTTGCCTCTCTCAGCATCGAAAACAATATTTCGGAAGCGAATATTATGGAAAGTCTGCAGAATGAAATGAGTTAATTTTTCACCGAAAAAAATTGTTTTCATTTGATAGAATCTCGTACCCAGTGTAGTATTTACTTTTAACAACTAACCCTAATATTTACTTAATGACGACATAAAAGTGATACGAATCAAATATCGACGAGAAAACTACCAGACTATGCATTTCGGTTTGCAACGTTGCAGAATTCCTCCCATACTTCATCTTTTAAATGGAAAACTGCTCAACATCAATTCTTGAAAACTTCCATATTTATTCCTCTTTCTGCGAAGGAAACTTTGTGAAAACTTCAAGGTTTGATATTGATTTTTATCCCTCAAAAAAAGAAAATAGGAGCGAAGATTTTAAACACCACGAGCAAGATACGTTGTCTACTAACTGGTGTCACCATCAATATCTACTTCACACAAAAGACGTAAGTATTGTTCTAAAAACGTGCTCTCACAAATACGGTCAATTTAAGTTTCTAAAACGAATAAAAGTAGTCGGTCGGCATTAAGCAGTTTAATGTTTATAATTTCACCGTGTATTCCCAGTATTCTTTTTAAAAGCGACTTTGCTGTTCAGAGTCTTTTTGTATTTTGGTTCACCTTAATAGTTTTAGTATTAAATGGTAGTTTTTTTAGTCACATTTAAATCATTAATTTTTCATAATTCCTCTCATTCAAGCTTTCAATTGAAAAGATAATGGCAAAAATTAAAAGAGTAGGCGAATTTAACGATTATAATTTTTTTTAGAAAAAGTGAAAAGTTGATGTGATTCAGCGCCGTCCTTCGTGTCATCGTCATTTTTTCCGCCTTTTTACCGGCCAAGTGTGACAAGAGCGCGAGACTTGGAGAGTGTTTTTAGATTGGATATTGTTTTAAAGGAGATTCAAGATGACGCATGTCGGACAAGTCGTGTTGTCAACTCGCACTGTTAAATAGGCACCCATGAATACAAAAATGTGTAAAATTTAAAGCTCAAATGTGCCGCGTTGTGACCACAACTAATGATCACAATTAAGCGCTCTTGCCGAATTGAATTACGCTATGACTTAACTAATCGGAATGGTTTAGATCCAAGTTGAGGTGATCTGATGATTCGTGCATTACCATAGATTAAGATAGAGTGTTCGCATAGTTAGTGGTATGAAAATTGGTTTTTATATACACATACGTGGTGTGATAGACGCTGACTCTCACAGTAAGGATCGGAGGGTAATTCCGAGATTACTCATGCGACAGCGATGAATTCGCAACGAGAGGTTTTGGTCGAATCAGGATGGGTTTGGAAGTCAAAGAATCTCACAAATGTGGAATACATGGCATAGAAATAGAGTCAAGGAAAGGAGACTAACGTGGACAAAAGTATTTAGAAAACGACTGAATGGGTCCTTATGAACACTTTCAAGATAAGTACATTGGATTGCGATTTGACTTTTCTAATTCTAGGTGTTGATTTTGGATAGCCGCATTGGGATGAGCCGAGTCCATACAACCAGTTAAACTTCATGTCAGATTTGTTTACATTTTCATCTGCATACTTGTGCATGTAGCAGTCACACCGCAATCACACGCTGAATGTGGGAGCTGAATGTAGCTTGAATGTGGAAGTCATCGGCCCGATGCCTGAATTTTGCGCGTAACGCGCAAAATTCAGCAACGATTCTCAGCAACCATCGGACCAATTTTGAATTTGTCAGAACTAATCGAGTAGATTTGATACACATCTGGATGAAAATAACTAGAATTTGCTTTCCAGCCGTTGGGCGATGACTGTTGACTTCCACATTCAGCTGCTAAATTCAGCGTCTGATTGCGGCATACGGGTATTCGCGCAGCAGATGAGGAGGATAAACTTTTCTGAAACAGGGTCTAGCGGTGTTCTCACCTTCCTCTTTAACTTGTAGTTCGAGTTGCCTCCGTATGGTATCCTCTGCAGGAGGAATTTAATCTCATTGTAAGGATTTCCTCCGAATATTAAATTCCTTCGATTTTCGAGAGAGATTGCTCCTTATTTATTTCTCTCTCTCAAATATTTCTCAAAAGATGATCGGAAACAATTGATTGGTATCGATTTCAAACCAAGCGGCTTACTTGAGTTGTTCAAGGATTACAGACGGACCCGAGAGTTATTTTTTAGCCCTTTTTTCAAAGTCATGATTGCTTCACGTGTGCTCAAAATATTTTAAAAAGACAACACAGGGTTTCATTTGTTTATTTTAATTTTACAGTGTTTCTGCCTGAACAGTTCAAACTTTAAGTTCCTTGCGCTCCAATAAACCGGAAGCTTACGGACACCCTTTGTAGCTTTGTCGCTCACCAGTCACCTTGAGCGTGGGATCTCCTCCAGCGATAACCAGTGAGTCCTTCAGCGAAACAAGCGAAAATTATGTCCATAGATTAGTAAATGGACATGACTACCCACACCCAAATGATATTCTCTGAGTTGAATGTAACTTATTTCTACGCAAGTGCGTCTTTCTAAATTTACTCTTGCTCATGCAACCGCTCATTTTCAAAGATTTTGACGAGCTCGAAATAAAGTTATGATAAGGCCTTTAGATAAATGAGAATGCAAAAGAGTCAGACGGAAAATGATTTAAAATGAGAAAAACGAGAGAAATCTACACTACAGCATACAAAGGTCAATTTTGCATAATATTGCCCGTCGTATGCCCCAGAATTCTAAAAATTGGCTCTATAGGATCGTTCCATGGAATGAGAGATTGTGAAACAAAGAAAACCGCAGTTTAATTGACCTTTTAGACAAATTCACCGAGATATACATGTGCTTCAGTATTGATGAAGAAGAAATCTCTCTTTTCCTTTAAAAATATCATTGAAGTCAATTTTTCCTTAAAAAGAACTCATAATTTTACCCTCAGGTGCAAGCAGCACGTGATTAAGATGCCTAGAGATTAGATTGAAATACGGATCAAGTGTGTAATACTTGCACGTGTAAATTTACATGCCCATTTACTTGCGTATTTTTGGCGCGTATACGTAGTATACCGCCTTTGCGATCGTTTCGAACCCTGCTCGATACAATAACCGAGTCCCTTAGTTCCTTACCGAAAAGTGACTACCGCGAACTTCTGAGATTTTCCAAAGCGTGTAAAAAGTTTATTTATCCATCAATAATTATGATTTAAAGTTGTTTCTCATTCTGGGGCTCATTAGTTTATGTGCAGTGAATACCAAGAGTCTACGTTACTTGGTTTTTTCAAAAAAAGCCTAAGAATGCGACGCGCTGATTTAAATTATGCATATATAAGCAGAATCAAGCGAATTGATTCGAGGATGGCTGAGCAGGTCGGCACTCTCGAAATGAGAATTTAACTCCTCCGTTTTGTTCAAAACGTTGCTTTGACAGATCTGTAACCTCGGTTATACTTTTCAAAAGTTGGTTCCCGTGCTCTGATAGTGCTGTTCATCTGACAACATTGTCAGTGTCAGCTGATAAAATGTATATTTTCACAGTGCAATCTGTGTAAGTGCAATCTGTGATGAGCCTCGAGACTCATTAGACCATTAGCTAAACGTGGCTCATACAGGAATCCACTTACCCCTCTCTTTCCCACGCTCCTGCTCACTGCGTCGGCGTCTCGACGAACAATAGCTAATGACGGTTGCCAAGCGATGCCGGGATCCTCAGCCCCTCGCCCAATTACTTACGCTTCATTAACCATTTCACCGTCACGCTAGGATTCGTCCAATTTTCAAAAAAAATTGTTTCGCGAGTTTTTAGCAATTTTTTCCTTACTCTCCGTTAAAACACGAATTAAAAGAGGTCTCATTCATAAAAATCGGCCAAATAGAAGAGAAGTTACAGTATTCGAAATCCGAAGAAATCAACAAAACTTCTCCAAACAAAAAATAAAATGAAGGGGAGGGGGGGAATGTATAAATTACAATTTAATATGATTGACCTCAGAATGTGACAAGCAATTCAATTATAAAAAGGAGAAAAAATTGAGTGAAATTACAAAAAATTAGCCTCTTGCAAGGGGCTTCCTTGTATGAGTTTTGACCTGAAGACAAGTAAATCCCGTTATATTATTAAAACGAAATTGACTCCATAGTTTAATGCCTTAGTTTCTTGAATACGATTATTTTAAGCACTCGATTTATATCAGCAATTTTACCCATGAGGTGATTTCCTGAGAGCTGATAATATCACGAATTTCTCATAGAGCCCTTCAAAAATGGCTTGCTTTTTGGGCAGCCGATTCGGCCATCAAACCGAGGTTTAAATGGAAGCTGATAATAACACAAAGCTCTGAGAACAATTTTAAGATGAGAATAGGAACGGTTTGTAAATAACGAGGAGAGGCGGGCATTCTGTTCAGCATATCGATACATAAGTATTTTCACACGTAGAATTCAATTTTCACGTCAGAGAGTCGACATATTTTGATTTTTTCGATTTTATACGGGAAATTTATGGTTTTTCGGGATTGAAATTACTTACAATTGTTTCATGAAAAATGAATGCACCCAAAATGACTATAGCATTTTGACTTTCACATACCTACGTGCACTCACTAAATTGATTGGTAAATTCAAAGAGTGGGTACATCGACCTGGTATATCAAGTTTCTGCGATTTTTTACGGCAAATCGGTAGATTTTCGGGATGTTGGATTGCTTACTTTCAATTCATGAATGAATAAAGCATGGACATGGTTGAGCTTCTTTGCATGAAAAGACGTTTAAAATAACAAAATCAAGACATATTTAATACAATTGCATTTATATCGAGTCAATTTCTTTTCAATAATATAACGGGATTTATAATACCGGTGATTTGGGTATTTTAGCCCCAAAATACCTTTAAATCGACTTTATCTTCTAGGAATTCGACAGAATTTTTCCTTTCTTCGCTTAAATTTTTCCGTACCACTTTTCTTCAAGAATCTGATAAGATTTTGCTTGAGGCGGATCAAAAAACTTAAATTTGTTCGAATAGCTTTCTAGATTCACAATACACGGTCTCGTCAAGGTGCGTCGTTGACCTTGCAGTGTTGGATCGTGAATTCTCTTGTTGTGCTGCTTGCCTTTTTTGAAATCTCTGTAAATGAAAACTAAAGGGGTTGATATGTGCGAGTTAATGACGCGCCTTATCAACACATTGTGTTGGAGGTCACTGCTTGTCTTCTCTTCTGCTAGTTTATTGGCTTATATTCCTTTAAGACCTACAGCCATCAACAAACTGTATATTGTATTGTCCGTAGATATCACGGGATTGGCACATCCATGCTCCCGGCCTTTCAAATTTTCAGGGATATAAGCTGAGTAGAATTTGGTTCTGCAGATCCACTCGTCAGTTCCGTGAAATTTTGACTGCCGAGTGGATCTTCTTGCTTCTTTTCATGCCAATAAGCATCATGTTTCACAATGATGGTGGGTGAGCTATAAAAAAAAAAAAAAAAAAAAAAAAAAAAAAAAAAAAAAAAAAATTGGGGGGGGGGTGAGCGAAATTTGGGAAAAAGAAAGGAGGGCGTTGAGATTTCATCTCAATCGAAGGGAGAGGTCCGAGGGATCATTTCTTGGGAAATTTTGAAAATTAGGTACCCCTAAAACGAAATGTTTGGTTAATTTCCAGGCAGATAATCACAATGTTCTCATTTTATTTAAAGGACTCTAAGGGAAAGAAATTTCGTTATCATCCTCGGACTAACCCCGGGAAAAAGGACGGAGGTCATGTTTTCTTGTCAAAAACTCAAGAAGATTCACAAGTTGTTGTTCAAATTTTGTCCAGCATTGAATGTCAGCATTGTGAGTGAATCTAAAAAACTGGAGACCCTCGGGGGTGGGGGAGGTGACTGACGCCACCTGCCCTCGCGGCGCTCACGCATCGCAACTGTTGCTCAGCATGCAACATGTTTAAATTACTGAACAATCGACATTTATCAACTTCGATCATATTATGTCAATGCGTAACAAGGAAAAGCTATGAGGGCTTATTGCGACTTAAAATAAAACTGCATAATAAGATCGCTCCGTGATGAACCCAACTGCGTGACTTCCTCGTAAAGCTGAAATCAAGGCGGATGACTTGTTGAAAAATTGCGAACTTCGTGGTTTTTAAAGGTCAACGAGCACTCAGTATTGATGTTGAATCAATGGTCAGTTTTCGGAGAGCATTATTATGGACATCATTTCAAACATGGAAATGTCCATATCATCCAACAAATTGGGGTAGTGCCACAATTTAATGGGATAACCCCTTACACTTTTCCCCCGCGTTTTCTCTGATAGCCTATCATTTTCAGGTACGTATTGTTCTGTTACTGACTAACAGTTGGAGAGGCTCCTAACAGGGTTGAATCATTTCTCCTTCCACCATACTCAATGAGTACTCAAGAATTAAGTGTTGAGAGAAAAAAGCAGAGTTCTCTCTGCATATGCAATGCAATCCTTGAGCATAAAAACTTAACCTGAATGAATGAGGACCAAAAAAGTACTCTCGATTTTTATGTCCACGTGTGACTTTTTTTAGTCTCCTCTGTTGCTTACGGTCTAGTAGCCTCACTGTCACTGTCACATGATAATGAATTGATATCACATCGTCAATGAATAAATAGTCTTAGTGAATGGACAGCAAGGTTGCAACGTGAGCGCAAAAATTGGCGACTTAATCTCTACATTGGTGTATTTCTTCCACAGACGAGTTAAATGGCATTTATCTAAAAATTACACGGGAGTGAGAGGGGAAATACATTAAATTTCAACCAAGGAACCAAGAATCCAAGCTTTTGCAGCCCACCCCTACCTATTCAACCGACCAGCCTCACAGGTATTAATTGAATAAGGTACTCAATTAGGTAACGAAGCTCCTTCAATCGGAATCAGCCTGATTGAATTAAACGTTGCAAAATATATTATAAAATTACCAATTAAAGTCTGCTTCGAAATTGTGTAAATGTGTTCTTTGTAATGTGATTAAACCCGAAAATCTCAAATGATCTTCTTGTCTCTTTTCCTCGCAAAAAAAAAAAGAATTAAAAATTAATTGACATGCATAGCTGATTCACAGTTAAGCTGATTCTGGTTAAAATTGATGGACTAAAAATTCCCTTTTTGATGAAACTCATAATTTTCAAAAAATGGCTACTTGGTTGATATTGGTCGAGCTTTCAGGCTTACTATTCCTTTTAAATATGAATTACTTTTTATTTGGATAGCATTGAGCAGACATGAATCAAGTCACATCGGCCATCGCCATTTAGGGAATCCCTCCCCCCCCCCCCCCATAATGTGAGGCAAAACCCCTGAAATTTTCAAACAAATCTACAGTGCTGTGCTTCCGGAAAGAATCGACCTATAATTTTTTTTTTTTTTTTTTTTTTTTTTTTTTTTTTTTTTAAAGTTTTGTGAGAGGTTGGCCCCGCCTTTCAGAATGCAAAACGAGCTAAATCAGCTCAGAAAAACCACAGCTGTTTCTCTCTTTATAGAGTTCCTATTGGTGAGATGGATTCCGAGCAAGGGACCTACTCCTTCAGGAAGCTTCTAGACTTTTTCAAATTACCTTACGAGCAGACTCCTTGTTCATCAAGAAAAATGGTCTCTCTTTCCGCTGAACTCGATCCAAACATATCCTCTTTAGGAACTTCAAGATGGAAACGCCCAAAACGTATTTAGTGCAAACACATATTTTATTGGACGATGAAGAATTTCTTTATGTAGCTGTTTTTTTCTTTATTATTATTATTATTACTTATTTTGCTTTTGCCTTAGGTCTGCCATTCTGTGTCTGACGTTCCAATCGACGTCACACTGAAATATGAGCGGACTGGGCCTTATGGGGCTGAAGAGTGATAGCCTCATGAACTTCGGGTAAAAAGGCCCCCTTTGGCAACCCGTGGGGGGCCCATTCGGAACGTTCTGAGGTGTCTTGCATACCTTCTAGGGGGCATATTTAAGCATTTCCCCCTCTATATTCCCGATCCTCTTAATTTGGGGGTCAACCTCCGGGAAATTTGGTTCCTGCACCAAAACCTTCCATGGAGCGCGGCGCGGCAGAGCTCCAGAGAGACGGCTCACCTCTTCGACGGCAAAATGTGGGGGCCCCATTTGGCACGTTCCAACGTGTCTTGCAAATCCTCTAGGGGGTATATTTAAGCAGTTCCCCCTCTTTATTCCCGATTCACTTAATTTTGGGTTCAACCTCCGGGAAATTTGGTTCCTGCACCGAAACCTTCCATCGAGCGCGGTGCGCCTCTTCAACGTGGAGGCGGAGATCATCGGTGGAACCGCGGCGAAGGACTGGCGGGCGGCGCGGCCGGCGCGGTGGAAAGCGGCGGGAAAGCTGGAGGCGCTGTGCGGCCGGCCGGGTCAGGGATCAGGGCCTCAGCATGACATTTGGCTGAGAACTGCGGAGACAAAGACAGGAAATTATTATTCAACGCAAATGAGGAAATGAAGCTCGTGCTTGGGAGCCCCAACGCCTCGGCCGCGTCCCGAAGACGGGCACCGATGAACCCCGACTTCGACGCACCATCGTCGCGGCTTTTCAATCAATATTTACTCGGCTCATCCGCTCCTTTTGACACTGAATTCCATCGCCCCCCTCCCCTCCCCTCCCCCTCACCCTCCCCCACCCGCCGCCCGCCTCCGCCGCGCCGTTCCCCCAGTGACCGGGCAAAACCGACGCAGGAAGAGCTCCTGGCGTCTTGGACGAGCTCGACGATTCGATGACATCACAATCAGAGCAACCGCTGACACTCGCATAAATTACACCGTTGCTCCCGTGGAAATCAAGGGAACTCTCGCCGGAACGGCATCACCGCACCGAGTGGGGATCCAAGTCAGCGGGCCGATTATTGAAACTGATTGACAAAGCTATAGAAAAAGAAGACAAAAGAGGTATGGATGGGTATTACTGGTGGAAGCAGGTGGTTGCAATGGACAAAGGAGGTAGGTAATAGACTAACATAACGACAACCCACGAGGGACCCTACAGTTAGTCCATCATTTTCCCCTTTGTCTGTAAGAACCACCCATTTCAACTAAAAGGATAGCTCCATACTCCCTATGTCTTCTTCGTCTATCGCCTTGTCTATCAATTTCAATAATTGGCCCGCAGAGCTTTCAGTCCGAGGTGATAGAGTTTCATACGTTGCACTGATTTTCACTTTTTGCAGAATGGTATAATTTTTGAGACCGCAGATGTCTACCAACTCTGTCCCTGCTCTTTTTCCAATTTATTGCGAGGGCTAGTTCCACAGTGGAATCTCTTTCAATGAAAATTTAAAAAAAATATCATTGGGCATAAGCATCTGATGAAATTTTATCACACGTAATAACATGACATCTCAGAACAAGCAGGAAAGTCCAACACGAGGTGTTGGATACGCGCGGCATGATCATGAATAATCCTAATTTAACCGAGCCGGGAACGACTAGATACGTCGTTGTGTCCGACACACCGTTGTGTCCGATACGTCGTTATAAGGGATGTCGCTATATTCGATTTCCTCTGTGCTTCTATCTCCTCATTGCTCTACATCGAGTGGGTACACGGAGGAAAAAACTTCGTGCGTGGGACCCGAAGTTTAGGTCACATGGATCTCTGAAGTTTTTGGATTGAGCATCTGAACACTTTAGGTCCAGCTGCTGAGGTTTGGATCACTCAGCTGAAACTTCAGTTCTTACATCTGAAGTACTTCGGTTCTCACATCCGAAAAAGTTCGGTTCTCACATCTGAAGTACTTCAGATGTAAGAACTGAAGTTTCAGATGTGTGATCCGAACCTCGACAGCTTGACCATAAGTGTTCAGATGCTCCATCCGGAAACTGCAGAGATCCATATGACCTAAACTTCGGGTCCCACGCACGAGGTTTTTTCTCCGTGCGTAAGAATTCATTATATCAAGGACAGGGCTTGGCAAAATATTTTTTTTTTCTTTTTTTTTCGAGAACTCACCACCCGAGCGTGTAAAACGTTACCTTTACTCGTTTGACCTGATTGAAGTGTCTGATTTAGAATGCAAATTTGGACGATCTTACCATTCGTCGTGAAATAGGAAGCACAGTGGGATCGTTGAACCAGCGACCTAAAGCCGGGTGCGTAGAACTCCCTGTCCTGTTTTCTCAACCACGTGCCGGCTTCATTTATGACCCGTCCTTCAAGGCTCTGACCACCAAGATGAGATTCAGAGGGCTTGAGAGAGGGGAAAAAAATACTTGTTACGCAGTCTTAATAGAGCTCGTTATTCAGATAAGATGACATTTTTTAACTTTCTGATTGCAAGCAATAATGCTGGCGTCGTCCGATAGGTAAAAGAAATGGGGGGGGGGGGGTGTCGACGATAGTGCTGGGTGAAGATACTCCGAACTGTCTACTGAGCAAGTCACTAAAAATCCAACAAGTGTCAACTCATCCGCCGCGAGTTCTGGCTGAAATAAATCTTGCTCATGGATACTATTCGTCGGGTCATGTGCTTTCTATCTTTTACCAAAGACTTATTCAAGACAAAGTCTCATCCTAATGGTCAGAGCGTTGATATATAAAAGTGGCGGTATGAGATATACGGTTATCACATGGTTTAGAAAACAGAAAACCCCGCTTTATTCAGCCAATATTAAAACTCTACGTCAGCAATATTTAACGGTCGCAAATGTAGGAGGTATCTCTGAAGAGCAGTAATGTTTCGAGCTCGACTCCGGAAGGATATTGTGAAATTTTGGTCTCGCTCGGAAAGAGGAGTAGGTCCAAAAAAAAGTACCTAACTCATCGATATTCGTATTTACTAAGTTTAGATAGGCACAGATTGTTGAAGAATCGAAAATGAGGCTACTTATTGAGTAATTGAAGACAATTCCCACTGACACAATTTTACTTGGCTGAAAATAAATTGTATCGGTTTAGAATAAATCTAGAAATATTGCAACAACGCTGGAATTTGAAATATGAGTTGGAATCTCCAATCAGATTATTTATGATACATCACTGCAAATCATATATTTATTTACTTTTTTGCGGAGAATAATCGACTTGCTTCTTGAATCCAAACTTTAAAACGATAGAGGTTGTAAAAACAAAATACTTTTACACCGTAGGGTGAGGCTATTATTCAATTGTGTGCATTTTTAGTTCCCATTCTTAAATAAGATACAAGGAACAAAGTACAATGAAACTGATGTATTGATATCTTTTAGGCGCGTATTTTTAGGCACAAAATTAGGCACAAAAGCCAACTGATAGCATGATTCATTAAAATGTATTTTTCTGAGAAAAGTGTAATTGTAAAAGAAGATATCAAGAGAATTTATAATTCAAAGTTCAAGTTATTTTTTATATTTTTTAACAGTTCTTTGGACCTACGTTGAGTAATAGGAACATAATTCGGCAACGTAAACATGTTTCAGTTTAAAAAAAACAATGAATGCAATGAATACTTGGCATCCATGCATGTTCCGCTTAAAACGAGTTAGCTTTTTTTTGCAGTAATTATTTATTGCTTACTCCTGTCTTGTTAATGAATCGGGTTGTATCGATGGACTATCATGCTCGCAGAGATACCATTTGTCAGCTATATTGCTTTTTCATTCAGTTTTTTCCCGCATATAAAGTATTTGCCGTTACAGTGTCGTCGGATTTCACCATCAATGCAAATCATGTGACTTACGGAAACTTGGTATAAAACGAATAAAAATTATAGTGACACTCGTCGAAGTGATAAGAAAAAATGAGCACAAAGTCACACATCAAATACCGGTAAAACTCTTTTTCACCATGAGGAACGAAAAATTATATGGGTGGTTTCACGATAACTGGAATAGTTTTGTCACCGTAACAGACAACACATTTTACCCGCTTTACAAATTTTTTTTATTGTAAAAATTACAATCTGAACCGAGCGTTTGGGCTCTCTTTTTTGGAATCAGACTTACAGACAAAAGAAATATTAGAATTCAAAAGAATGTTCTTCGCGCATTTTAAAAAATTACGGTTCGATTAAAAACTCACAAATTATGAACATTTTTGGTCGACATCATCGTACAGGGCCACTCAGATAGGATACATAGCATCGCCTTCAAATCACTGCGTAATCTTAATGCGAAATTTTGATACCACTATTCGTGCGTGGCGACAGTCATTTTGCATAGCCAACTATTTGAAGGCGAATTATTGGCCCAAGTAACAGGATACGAATGTTCGCAATGTGATACGTGTTTTTTAGGGAGCAAAATCCCCGTAGATAAATTGTAGAAGAGGTATTGCATGACTCGATTGGCTCTAATAAAACTGACCGTTGTGATGTTCCGTCAGTTAATGGGTGATTTCACGATAACTGGAATAGTTTTGTCGCCGTAACAGACAACACATTTTTCGGTCATGTTTTTAGAAGTAATGATAATCACTCGAATTTTTTTAAATTCATCTACACAGGGTTACGTGTTATAACGCTCTCCAACGATTAATCGCTCCACTTTTCAATTTTAATATATAAATGGCCGAAAATGTGCTGTCTGTTACGCTGACTTTTTACCGCGTAACAGACAGCACATTTTCGGAATTTACATAATATTCATTGAGAAGTAGAGCAACAAATCATTAGAAAACATCATAATATGTAACCCTTTGACAATTAAAGCAAAAAATTCGAGTGATTATCATTTCTACTAAAAATATGACCGAAAAATGTGTTGTCTGTTACGGCGACAAAACTATTCCAGTTATCGTGAACCCACCCATATGACTTGCATATTTTTATGCGGGTGTTGAGGCACTCAATCCATCTCTTGCGCTGTATCGTATGATAAGAAGTATGAAAAAATTTCGGTTTTAGACGCTTTTCCTCATATCTAGGTGGGAATTTTTTTAGGTACATTCCAGTTTTTGATCCCCTCGGGGAAGGGGGCGGGGGGCAACTCAAAAATTTCAAATGGCCACCCCCCTCATGGCCAGTTGTGCGTGACTTTTGAATAACCCTGTATATTCTGAACTAATCAAACACGAGACTGCGTTTAGCGCAATTGAGTCTTGTCCTGTAGGACGTAAACAAACTATAGCATATTTCTATATAATTACTAGATAATAATTTGTTTCCTCCAATGAAAATAAATTACGAGAGGAAACTTGCACCATCGCAAATCGAACTATGCTTTTCTAGACTGAAGTCAGGTTTTCAGCGGACCGAGTGCTCAGGGCTGTATTGTGCTGGCGTAACTTGTTGCGTGAATCCGTTATTACAAACTTAATAATGGGAGATGCTCTGAGCAAAGTCTGGACATTGCTTCCTGGCGGGTGGGTATTAGGCGACAAAGCGGGGATTTGGTTGTTTTTATAGGTGCTCACTGCTCTGTTGTTGAGGCGGGTTTGAGGAAGTCAGTACTTAGTTGCCTCGATAGGGCTTAATATTAAGTTGGTCTCGGTCAGGGAAGAAAAACTCCCCTGCCTCCGCGTCACTTAATCTAGACACCGCTGCCAATCATCTCACCTAGGAACCAAGATTTGAATTTATACGATGTCTTATTCTAGGGAACTGTGTGAGTTTTTTATGACTGATTTAAATATTAGAGCCTAACACAGAGCAAAATGCGCAATGGCGCCTACAAATCTAACGGGATACTTCACGCGTTGCGTAATGCGTGAAGTATCCCTGTTGGGTTTGTAGGCGCCTATGCGCGTGTCACGCTGGTCACCCGCCGCACCGCGGAGTGCTACGGTGTTTCAAGCAACTATTACGCGACATAGGTGTTGCACAGTATCATCCGAGATTGAAGGCGCTCAAACTGATCAAGAACCGCCTAAAAAACCGATGTTACGCCGCTCAGCTTACCCCTCCCGCTCTCAAATTAGCGTTTTGTGATTAATTCTTGGGGAAAAATTGCGTCGTTGAATTGATTGTTCAACTTAGATTTTTTTTTTAAAAATAGGTGTTAAACACCCACTGTGGAGTGGCGTAACGTGGCCTTAAGCGTCCTATTTCCTCTGTGACGCACCCGTAACGCAGGCTCAGATCCCCTTCCTCTATACAGCGTTACGTATTTTATGAGTTATTTTGAAGAAGTTGTCTCGATTATTGACGTTTAACAGTTTGGCGTGCTCACCGCGCTTCCAAGACTAAATTCCTAGCTAACTTCGCGTCTCACTTAGCACGCTAAGTAAGATTGGGTCAAGATGATATATCGGTCTCGATTCATCGCTGCCTCGAGGGCGCTTTGTAACTAATATGTACATGATATAAGGGTCAGATTTTAGCCACCTTGTCAATGTTGCCAAGTTATGCCGTTAAATATGGATATTTAACATGGGTTTAAATGGGGGAAACTACTGATTTCTCAGCACAATCTGGCAACAATGCGCCTTGTAGAGGGGACGGACGATGAGATCACCCGTGAGAGTCCCCAACTACTCACATTCCGCCCGTGGTATTTTTAGCCTCATTGGACTATAATGAAGAAGCATCGAAATTTGTCGGGGTGGAGGCAGAGGGGCGGGGAGTTAAGGCGTGGGACAGAGGCCATCAACCTGTAGGATCATATCCTCGGAGGTTCACAGGGGACAGTGGGCTGATTGTTGAAATTGATAGAC